>NC_090812.1:45426194-46867860 GCF_000390325.3 Nicotiana tomentosiformis
GTTGAGAGCGTAGCGTAGGAGACAGGTAAGATGACCGTCAACGGACAAAAGCCTCTCATTATTATTATTTCACTTTTATGCTTCAATCAGGCCTATATTCGCATTTGAATGATACCAATCGAGATGGCTTTTTCAGGGACTGGCCTCTTCCCTGAGGCAATCCCTGGGATTCAAAAGAGAGAGAAGGAACTTTCTGTGTCCTATGCCGTCATCACTAACCATTCCCCTTCTCTTTGCATTTCTTGATCGGTCGCTTCCTTTCGCTTTCATGCGGAAGGTTCCCCCTACCGGCCTGAAAGAAAGAATGGTTTTTAGATAGAGCGTTGGCTATGGCGCCATTTGCGAAGGAATGGGTTTATGCGCTTTCTTTACTACTATGCTATTTCTCCCGTCTCGGACGTGATTCGTATTTGATGCTCTTATCGGATTGGGTGCTTGATTCCTTAGCTGAGCTAATGATTTAGATGCGGAATCTGAGCTAATGGCTCACTTCACTACCTTAAGCGGAGCTAACTACAGGCCAAAATATACTGCAATCACCCAGACCTTTCTAATACTGAAAACCTGTATACGAAATTTCTTCAGTTGCTTACTCGGCCTAAGCAAGCCTGACCGAACACCCGAAAGAAGTTCTTTCTCCATCGAACGGGAATGGACGAAGAACGAGGAGGCATTCTTCATAGAGAAGAGCCCTGAGAAATTTCACGATAACTGAAGAGGGAATGCGGCATTACTACTTTTATAAGACTATAGACTTGGAAGGCATTCCCAGTTCGCCATAACACAGTCTTAGGGTCACTACGAGCTGGACTCGTCGTGAAACTCACTTATTCTTAGAGAAATGATGTGTGCTAGCCTTCCCTACCATCGGCCTATCCGCTTCCAGAGCTTATTCTTTATCAACTAAAAATAGTACAAAGGAAAAGACAAGGCTGCTCCCAGATCGACAGGGGGAGAAGAAGAAAGTCTCTTCCCAGCTAAGTCCTATGCTGAGTAGGAAGACTGGCCTCTCTCCTTAGTGGTCTACGATCCCCAATGCCTTACTACTAGCCCTTGGGCTTGCCTTACGCTTTCATTCAAGCTAACTAGACAGGTAGGCAATCCCATCCCCAACGCAGATTCAAGTAAGCCAAGCATGCCTATTCTCTATTACACGCATCGGGGCCATTTCCCTAGAGGAGGTTTTTTTCTGTTAGGTTAGCGCTTGCAGGTTCAATCTCTCTTACTAGTATAGAGAAAAGAAGTCTACCTTTCTCTATACTAGAGCATACGGGGAATCAAATCTAAAAACCAATATATGAACAAGAGAGCAGACGGGGTAATAAAAAGTCAATCAATCGAATAGCTAGTCCTTCCTTTCTTTCTCCTTCCCCATTTCAGGTTTTAGAAGAGTTAGTTTCGCGCAGGGCACCTTTACTAATTTTCCCCTTTCTTTTATGGCTTGCTGGCTGGATTAGCTAGCTTCAAGGCGCTTATTTGAAACAAAGTACAGAGAGAATTTAAGGTTATCACACTTTATTGTGACGATTTATAGACAACCGGGGTATCAGCGTACTTCACGGCTAACTGAAGCCAGTGCAGATAATTCCTTTTCCGAATGAAAGGCGATAGGGGGCGTACCCTAAGGAAGCAAGAAGGGAGGATTTTCTTTACTTTACCGCTAGAACCTTCCTTTCACGAGTGAACCCGGGCACGAGCCTACCTTGGTTGAACCAAAAAAGGGGTACCGGCGTACCTACCATTACCATATAGGGAATGAACTGAGTTAGAGGCATATGCTTCCTTTACCGATAGCCGGTACCGAACTATCCGAAAGCCCTCTAAAAGGCTCAAGAAGAAGGATTGGATGATCTGCGGAATGAGAAACTGCAACAATTGCCTGACCAAAGTCTTACCCTTTCTTTCCCTTTCGACTGGCATTATCACACCGCCATCACCAGATTCAATAGCTGCTCCTAGCCCGATTCCAAGACCTGACCAGGTTTGAAAGTTCAAGCAGCCTTGATCAACTATAGGAAAGTACCAGTTTTCCACAGTGACAAGGACTTCGCGCGAAAGCATTGATTTCCGGTCTCATGGTGGCAAAGAAAAAGAAAGAGGAAGCGCTCTTGTTCTTGTTGCGCGGACCCCACAATAAAGAAAGATGGAAGACAAGAAGCTCAGTAGCAAGGCCGTCTCATAGTCACCACTTGTCTGTCGTTTCAAGCTTCCAAAACAAGCAGAAAAACACGTTGTCGGTTCAGCAGCTCGAAGTTCATCTCAATAAAATGTCAGGTCAATCACATGACTCATCCTGTTAGTCGAGCATAGCTAACGCTACCATGACGCTACGCTGCGCCTGCACTGACGTGACTTGCAAACAACGCTGACGCTATATAGCCATATAGGCAACGCTCGGGACCACCTCCCTTCGCTTCAGAGTCTTAGGCGCAGCTCTTCTAGTCAGAGAAGAGTCCAGTTGCGAACCTGTGCACTCCTATCCTATTGTTGCTTCTATCACGATAGGGAATCGTGTGATTCTTTCTATCCCCGTACTTTCTCGCTCTTATGGAGTTGTATTCCCTAGGTTATGCAGTTATCTTCCCTGGCCTGACAGTAGTCAAGGGAAAATCACTTGAGCTTTTTCGCCTTTGCTCCTTCTTTCCGGAGCGCACTAACGGAAAACCTGAGATAATTCTTAGCTGCTGTGGAAGTTAGCGTCTTAAAGAAAGTAAGTGCTTGCTGCTCCTGCTCTTATAGTTAGATAAGGCACTAAAAGCATACCTTATCTCAGGGGCATGAGTACACCGCTTTCACACTCGAACTCTCCTACTGTGTGCTGTGTGTGCTTTCAAGCAATAAGACTGCTTGCTAAACGAACCACTGCTGACGAAGTGCCCCATACCCGCACTAAGGGGTAACCTGAGATAAGGTATGGAAGCAGTCTGATTATTTCCACTTGAGTCGACTTAAGTCTTTCTCTCCTCGTACAGTCTTGGCTCTAGTAAAGAGAAAGAATCTCTCCCTACCCTACTGCGGGAAAAAGCACTTTCTATCCCCCCGTGCTACAAAACAAACAAACTTATCTAAGCACTAAAAGCAACAATAAGGAATGGAATGGGAGAAGCTATAGTGCAGATCACTTTTCACTTTCTCGTCAGTCCAGACCTTGTCCTTGGTTCTATCAGCTATGGAGTCTTCCTCTGGTTCTTCCCGTCTCTAGTACAGATCAAATCACAGGATCTCTGTATGTATGCGCTGAGGAGCTATATCTCCCGGACGAAAGACTTCTAAACCCTGATTTCCGGAATGGCAGCAATCGACTTATTTCTGTCTTACAGCTTTCTTGTAGTACTGCTCTCTTTTCAAGCGAATCTCTATTTCAACTGCATTCCCTATTGCAAAGAAATCAACCTCGGTTCTTTCTGTTGATAGGTTAGTTTGATGTAAGGTGTGAGCCTCTTCAGTTGCAGTGAAAGTTCCCGACTCTCTAGTGCTATCCCCCCTTTTTCAGCCTGACATTACAAAGGTAGACTTCATCCACCGGACGCCCTGGCTTTCTTTTTAGTTTTCCAATCTTCTGTCCTTCATTCTTGCAGATGCAAATCATAGATGACCTAGTGGCATTTATGCCAGACCAGAGCATTCTTCTCAAGAAAAGAAAGCGGAGAGGGTGACTGAATTTCACTCTTTATCATTCCTTACTACTCCTCAATTCCCATCAAGTGTTGTCTTATTTCCCAAGCCACTGCTCAATCCTCCTTTTCTGATTGATTGAAAGTAGCAAGGAAAGACAAGCAAAAACTTTGTTGGCTCAAGAAGCAACTGAGGAGAGAGAAAGAGTAGTAAAGGAAATACAAGTAGCAGTCTCAGGTCAAAGGAATCAAGGAAGAATTTCTTCTGATATTGCGGTTACTCTTTCAGAATCTCATCCTGAGACCTAAGTATGCCATTCTCTTCGTCAAGAAAGATCGAGCAGCATAGAAGCCTTGACTTCAAGCTTAGGTCTTTTTTTTTTTAAAAAGGGAACTAAGGCAACTTTTAGGTGCAGGGAAAGAAAAAGGCTAGCGAACCTCTTTCCAGGCGGTACAATACAAAGGGCGAAGCTCGAGTAGGTTACTTTGAGTGACCTTCATGGCGGGTGTTCCGGTGTTAACGAGTTCGGAAAGAAGGTCAAGGATGAACAGTAGACAAAGACAAAGGAAAGAGGAGATGGGGCTGACCTCGCTGCTGACCTGGGAGCAGGCTTGCTAACCTTCGGCCATAGTGACTAGTGACGAGAGAAGTTGCTTAGGGACCTACGGAGCTAGTGACCAAAGCGGAGTCAATTCATATTAAAACCAGAAGAGGGAATTCAATGTCAATCGCCATCTCCTTGGCACACGTGACGGTTATCACCTCTACCACGTCCTCCTTAACGTCCCTTGTTATCTCGTGCGGAATTCTTCCTCTGTTGAGGCTTCTGCTGGTCATCTTTACCAGCTCTATCTCCTCTACCGAATCTCCTGCGACTTCGTCCTCCCCTTTTGCTCATAAGTAAGCTCTTCTCCACGGCGTATTTTGACTCTTACCTTCGCTTCTTTCATTCGCTTTCTTGTTTTTGGCTCAAGCAGTAGGTCCTTCGACCCTCAAAGCAATACGGTATGCTCCTTCTATGCTGTCCAGAAAAGACAAATGCAATTCAAAAAGTCAGCTCGAATATTGCCTTTTGTCTTCCTCCTTCACTCTACATCGTAGAGACAATAGGTTAAACTCCTTCATGTACTTTCTCATAGAAATTTTTTAAAAACCTTGTTTCAGATTCTTAAACTTATTTATGAATTCCGCTTCGACATCACCTGGTAGAAATTAATCCTTAAACTTCAGAACTTCTTGTTCTTCGTAGCGCTTCTCCTCCAGCTCCCTCTTCTGTCGTACATGTGCTCACCATAAACCTGCCTTTTTGTTTTCTTCAACTTCGTGGTAATGAAACGTACCCGCTCCGGGTCCGAAATCTCTTTTAGTTCGAAATACTGGTCCATCGCGATTAACCAGTCTAAGACCACGTCACGGAGGGGTCTCGGCTTCCATAAAAAAAAGTTAGTAACTTCTACGCTAGTCTTCACAATTACTCCACTTCCCTAATTATCTGTGCTTCTCCTCCTCCTTCCCTTCCTTGCTTCGAGGAGGTTATATAATAGTAACAGAAGGAGACAGGTATAGAATAGAAGTCCGCCCCAGTCACTAAACCTAGCTCACCAAGCCTTAGGAGTGCTCCGCCGTGGGCTTGGCTTGTAGCGACTGAATCTTGTTTCCGATAGAGCACCATTGATTGGTCTATTGGCAAAGGAAACCCGGGAATTAAAGATTTTGTTCTGTCCTCCGGACATTTATTATGCTGTCACTACTGCTTGTCAATTTGAATTGCATCAAAGCTCTCGTTCGAACTTCATATACGAGAATTCTAAACAAGAACTCGAGACTTGAAATGAATCCAAGTGGAGGTTCTTTCTCAGGGCGTAAGGAATAGCACGCAAAAGACAGCCTGGAAAGACAAAGACAGGATTTCAACATAAAAAGCGGTGGATGAGCGGTAATGGCTGGGGAAGGGGGCAAGTACATCCTTTTGTTCTCAGTTCGTGGGAATTGCTTCCATCACTAACCAGTTCAGCTCGGCTAGTGGGCTTTTGTGTTCGAACCTCGAATCCGGACCTGTTCGACAAGACCAGATCCATCAACAAACCTAGGTCCAATATTTGCGTGTACGAGCTAGCCATCAACAGACGGACATCCTTTTACCGCAGTCTTCCCCTATTGGGCATAGCCTTTTCTCCGTTAGGCTCCTGTAAGGGCGGGTATGAGAAGGGTCCCCCTCTCCCTTGTCAAAGCTTAGTTATCCGTGAATGAGAACTCGTTTTGCTTGTTGGCTGGCTTATGATGGTTTCCTGTCCCAATTCAACATATTCCTTTTTTTGCTCCTGCTTGGTAGCAGGCTTGTGTGCGAGCTTGGTCCGGTTTCGATTCCTAAAGCCCACGGAGAAGGGTGTGGAGCCTCGCTTTCCATGCTGCTCCCCCTGCCAGTGTGTTGGCGTCGATGAAGGTTTAAAGCCTCTTTCCTTCAACACCGAAAAGCTAGTAATTTTATGTGTCTTCTTGAGCGAGTGAAGTGCTTCACGGATGTGGAGCACGAACGCATAAAACTTTTTGCTTTTCCTTTCCCTCCCTCGCTTACAGTTACTTCCAATTCCAACCAATTTATAGTTAATGCACCCATAAGAACCCGACAATCCCCCGTATGGAGCCACCGTCGTTTCGTCTGGCATGTACTCTCTAGTCACCACTCCTCCGAGTACGACAAAGTGAAAGGAGACAAGACTCACCTCCCCCTACTTTGTCAATCACAGCCGTCTCGTCTATTCTATTCTCGAAAGCGTGTAGACAGAAGGCCCTTTTTTCGGACTGTCTTGTTTTCAGGCCTCCACGGCCGTACGGGGTTCTCCATTCTCAGAAAGCTTCAACTTTCCCACGTGTGCGCAAGCTTGCGAATAGTTTCTGCGATCACTCTACGTAATTTTATAAACCGGTTTATGCTTGTAGCTACCCCCGGGGGGAATACGTGTAATAGCCCCGCGGGGAACCCCCGCCCGGAGGCGGGAATCTCTTTGAATTTGTCTCTGCGATTGGTCTTTCCTGCAGCTGGACCGCACCTTCGCTTCGCACCTCTGGTTTGTATGCAAAATAAAATATTGAATAAGGGTTTAATAAGGAGATCTCTTAATTACTTGATCAAGGAACAGTGCTTTCGAACATTACTTACGAGAATCTCAATCCTTCTGCCTCACCTTCTGAAAGGGTAGTAAGAAGGGGGGTTCGGGTGCGCTTCTTCTTCCTGCCGGTTCAGGAGCTTAGGCCCAAGCGGTAGTAGTTTCCTAGTTGGAGTTGGCACACGTAGGCCCGACACCAGAGGTTGGTTGGCGCATTCGGTAAAGCATTCCGCTAGCTGGCGCATAGCAAGCAAGAAAGCTCAAAGCCAGCAGTAAGGTCCGGAGCAGGAGCATTAGGGTAGGCGATGGCCGCTGCATGGTGGAATTTAGCAAGTTGCCGGAAAACGGCACCACCTACCCGAGCAAGAGTTGTGCTCACCGGGTAAATCCGGAGAAGGGGAACTTCAACTAAGAAAGAATAAGAATAAGAAGAATTGCTTAAGTAAGGTAGTCGCTTCTTTTTTTCGGTATACTGCTCCGCTCGCAGAGCGAATGAACATAAGTCAAACCGAATATGAGGAGGAAAGTGAGATCGTTGTCCGATCTTTATCGTCGAATCCCCAAATGTGCATCTTCGAGTGTTTCAGCCGATCCCCAATCTCCCAGTATCAATATTTCGGCTGCTCAAGCCGGTACAGGTACAGAAGTGGCTACAACGGAGCAGCTTACTCCTGAGATGGATTTACCGATTGAACTAGATTTACCCGCCTTTTTCACCCAAGCGGATTTCCCCGTGCTACCGAGTTTTGAGCAGACTACGGATCCATTCGACGATCTTTTTGATAATATATGTGAACAAATAATAGCTATAGTCCAACCATTTCCCGAATTTCAAGGGTGGGATTTGTATTTTTTGGACGAAGTTATTTCATTGTCCCTTTTTTCCCTGATGGATGAATATTATTTTTCCATTGAATGCCTCCAAGGCATATACTTAGATTTAATCACCAATGGTGCTTCTTCAGCCTTTTTAACCTTTTTTCTTAATTATTGAATTGAAGTTATATAAAAAATGAACTGACAAAGCGTCTGTTCACGGAGGTTGTTGTAGTTTTTGTAGTTGCAAAAATTTCTTTCTCACGATTGGATTGGTGTTCAGTGTATCGCTTATGACGCCTAAGCTTTGCATGAACATCTCAATGTCCAAGATAAAAAGAACGAGGGGAAGAATTGACGAGGCGAGTGTTCTAGAAAAAGCGTGAGGAGAATTCTAAACTAGAGATGTTAGAAGGTGCAAAATCAATGGGTGCAGGAGCTGCTACAATTGCTTCAGCGGGAGCTGCTATCGGTATTGGAAACGTCCTTAGTTCCTCGATTCATTCCGTGGCGCGAAATCCATCATTGGCAAAACAATTATTTGGTTATGCCATTTTGGGCTTTGCTCTAACCGAAGCTATTGCATCGTTTGCCCCAATGATGGCCTTTTTGATCTCATTCGTATTCCAAGTCCGTTAGTAATCGTTTACGGTGGGTGGGTAAGCAGGAGGGGATCCCTGTGGTTAGACTAACTGGCCGAGAAGGTTAGCGAGGTTCCTGCTATGGTGAAGTGAAAGATCTTTCACTATAGTGGGAAGAAGACAGGTGGGAGCGAGCGGAGCGAGAGCAAAGCAAGCTCTAGTGGTGGGTTGTCTTCGCGGTCCCATTTCATCGACATAGTCAGAAGCAATGGATGTTGTAAACGCACAAGTGAAACACGAATGAGTATAGGTTTTGGGGGATGTAATTTCGATCTAAACCCGGAAACCCATATCTTTATATACGAAATTACTTCGTCCTTTTTTTTTTAGCCCTTTTTCGTTTGTGCATCTTTCTCCCATGCTTTCCGTTGGTCAACAACCAACCAAAGTGCTCTATACTTCTTCACTACTCGTACAGGCTTGACGGAGTTAAGCTGTATTGAGGGAATCGTTTTGTCTCAATCAATCAAGAATGCCTCAACTGGATAAATTCACTTATTTCACACAATTCTTCTGGTCATGCCTTTTCCTCTTTACTTTCTATATTCCTATATGCAATGATGGAGATGGAGTACTTGGGATCAGCAGAATTCTAAAACTACGGAACCAACTGGTTTCACACCGGGAGAACAAGATCCGGAGCAACGACCCCAACAGTTTGGAAGATATCTTGAGAAAAGGTTTTAGCACCGGTGTATCCTATATGTACTCAAGTTTATTCGAAGTATCCCAATGGTGTAACGCCGTCGACTTCTTGGGAAAAAGGAGGAAGATGACTTTAATCTCTTGTTTCGGAGAAATAAGTGGCTCACGAGGAATGGAAAGAAACATATTATATTTGATCTCTAAGTCCGTACATAGCAAAGAAATTAGACCCCAAAGAGCCCTTCTTTACTCTACTACTTTAGGGGGTAGGGGTGAGAGGGGAGGGGTTTACATAGAACCGATGCAAAGTGGTTTATGATTGAATCTTAGAGGCATTCTTATCATTTGGTAGATCCAAGTCCATGGCCTATTTCGGGTTCACTCGGAGCTTTGGCAACAATCGTAGGAGGTGTGATGTACATGCACTCATTTCAAGGGGGTGCAACACTTCTTAGTTTTTGCACCTACGGTAGAGATCGGAGGTATTTGGCCCCTAAAAATGATTGCGGTTTTAGATCATTGGGAAATCCCTTTTCTTAATACCCTTATTCCCCTTTCATCAGTAGCTGCCGTAACTTGGGCTCATCATGCTATACTTGCGGGGAAGGAAAAACAAGCAGTCTACGCTTTAGTAGCTACCATTTCACTGGTTCTAGTATTCACAGGATTTTAAGGAATGTAATATTATCAAGAACCCTTCACTATTTCGGATAGTATTTACGGTTCTATCTTTTCCTTAGCAACTAGCTTTCATGGTTTTCATGTGATTATAGGTACTATTTTCTCGATCATATGTGGTATTCGCTAATATCTTGGTCATCTGACCAAGGAGCATCATGTTGGCTTTGAAGCAGCTGCATGGTACTGTCATTTTGTAGACGTGGTTCGGTTATTCCTATTTGTCTCTATTTATTGGTGGGGAGGTAAATGAAGGAAGGAATCAGTGGATTGAGGAATGAAAGCTCGAAGACAAAGAGAACCGAGCATTTCCAAAGAATTACTGCAGCTTTCCCACTCTATTTTATAATCATATACAAAAAGGTCTTTTCCACTTTCCTACCAAATCTCTCTCTATTCTGGCTCATAAATGAAGGGATCAAAGAGATTATGGCAGATCATGTTCACCAAGAAATGACCCGAAATTGGATCTTGGTCTATTTGAGATTGTTCCTTTTAATCATAATCAAAGATGTTTTCTTGTCTCTCGTTTCTTTTTTGAAAAAAAAATAACCTAATGGATCGAACTTGAACTCCGAGTGACTGGATCGCCCCTGACAGGGTCACTCTGACGCAGAGGGCCCTTAGAAGCACAGTACTTCCATAACTGATCTTTTTGTAGGTGATGGGGCATAACGTACTCTGGTCTCCCTTGACAATAGTTTCGTTTCTGATGTCTGCCTTGATGAGTGGGAGAGGTAGCCGAATTAGGATATCACTACGGACAAGGGTTGCGCAGGAAATAGCGATCATACTAACTGCACTACCATGAATATCCTTCGTCCCTTATCCCCTCGTCTTCGAGGAAGGGTCTTTTCCCTTCTCATTCTTTTTGGTGTTCTTGGCTTCGCTTCTCTATTACTATAATATTTTGGTCTAAATTTTGATATCTTATTGGGGCGCTTATACCAACGAATTCTTGTTTACTTGGTTGTTAGTCGGTTCGGGTGGTATTCCGGAGGTTTCCTACTTGCAATGTTTTTTGTGGGTCTTGATCTGGAAAATAAGATGATGATGGCTCCTTCAGGGGCCTCTGGCTCAGGATCAGGTGAGAGCGCTGGAGGAAGGGGCTTCAGTTGGACTGATTTATTTGGAAGTAGTTCCCCTGGTAATTTCGAAGCGAGTCTCAACTAACCGGCCCTGGACTCTCCCAACCCTGGTGAACCCGCATCGCCTATTGCTAAGGTTTATCATCCGATACAGGAGGACGGATAGAGGCATCGGGAGCTCAATGATCATCTTAGCATAAATACTATCAAGCGTCCCTTGCCCAAAGATATTTATGAGGCATTAATTGAGACCCAAATGGAGCCTAAGATAGAGGAAGCCCTTCGTTCGGACAGGATTCAAGAAGATTATATTTTGGAGAAAAGGCACCAGATTAAGGGGGTGCTCTTCTATCCTAAAGGTAGGGCATTCACATTGGATATGTACTTGGACCACCATAAGAAAATATAGAACCAGGGGACCCGCCAGAGCCTGCCTTATAAAAGGCTTATGGATGAAATTTCTAAGGAGAAATTAGAACTGGCCTTTGATGGAATAAAAAAAATGAGAGACTGGTATAGCTCATCTTTTTCAGCGGCATTCTCCCTTCTATCTTTCTTGAATTGAATTATGGAGGTGCAATTTATTTGGAGTAGATGGGTTCGATAAGAAAAGCCATGTACTATTATATGGTGTAATTCTAGATCTCATTCGTATTCCAGTGGTTTAGACTTAGATGTGGCCTTTCATTCCTTAGGGAGTGAGAGGGTAAAGGGGAAAGGGTGGGTGACCCCCTACAAGTTCTTGAAGTCGGATGGAATGAAAGTGCATATAGGAAACGAAATTCAGACCTATCGTGCCATATAAGATAAGCATTTCCTGATCGGGTAATGATTTCGAGATTAGAATTGAGTAAGGGCAGCGGTACCTCCATAATAGCTATGAAAAGGGAACTGAAATTTCACCACGAAAGGTAAGTAAGAACTGTAGTTCAACTCCACAGCATGGTTAAAGCAGCACCACAAGCTAATCAACCAAGAAATAGATACGCTTCACAGAAGGAACAGATAGAATCTAGCTTTTGTTTGTTATCAGGAGTGGAAGTTCCCAACATCGTTCCGGTTGGAATTAGAGAAACTAAGTTCGTTTCGGTATGAGAAAATAACCAATCCTGAATAAGGGATAAGTCAGGCGTGCACAGACTATGGCATCGTTAAGCCCTTTTAATTAAGTGTGAAATGTATTGTTTCAAAGTAGCTAAGGGAAGTTTGGTCGGAGACCTGATCTTTGGTCATATAGTCATGTGAGAAGTCCGGTACTCTATTAAGAAGAAAATTCCCTGATCATCTGTCATATGTGCTGCCCAAATCCTGAACCTGCTTAGTAAGGACTCAATAACTGAGATCTTCTTTGACACATGGACCTAGTTTCCACCAACATAGATGTACCCGATTCAGTGATGACACTGACGGTACTATCCCATTTTTTTGGCTTAGGGCCTGATGCTTAGTTTCCTTCTAACTTAGTACTGATCTTTATCGTCCGATTTGCTTTCTTAGTGCTGACACCTTCATATGCCGATCAACCAATGAAGCGGCAGAAGAACCTATATGACAGTAATCTATAAGGAACTTTAGAAAAAAAGATTGGAATGTAAGGAACAAAGTGCTCGACCGAACAAGCAACGGCTGACAAGATTGGGGCACGCTTGCTCTCAAGCCTATTCTAATAAGGGCATTAGCGCATCCATTTTCTTGCTGGGGCATAGTGGTTTGAAATTTGGAAAATATAGAGAGTCACAAAATGAACATGGTGCAGAGATTGGAGGTGTTGAAAAAAGGAGAATATTGAGATGTTGGAAGATTTTTTAGTGTACTTTCCATGATGCAACCGACTTGCCATATTGATACAGCACAACTACTTGAACAGTGAAGAAGCAGCTACCAAGTAGAGAAGAAAGAGAAAGAGTGAATGCAGTCTGAGTTCTAGTCTTAACCAAGACAAAAGTAGGGCTTTCAAGCAGGTAGTGAGTCCTAAATCAGAGGGGAGCAGGTCGCAAGGGTTCTATCCTATGGTGATCCGTTGGGCCTTTCGAAAATTAGCTGCCCTTTCCAAGGTTTAAGCCTTAGTAATCTCAGTTTGTTGCTGCGAATCCTTAGCAAACTTGTAAGTAGAGGGGCTCCTTCCTGTGTAGCCGGCCACAACTGTGTGGGGAGCCAAAGGTTGCTGGCCTTTTGCTAAATCGAACCGATAGATGTAGAGGTTTTTTTGCAAGTTTAGCAGAATTGTGCTACGTCCAGCAGCAGTACCCGGTTGGCACTCACAAAGTGCCACACGGAGCGGTACTCCTCCAATAACGCATTGATCCTTTGGGCCATCTACCATAACTGAAATGGGGATGAAGACTCGTTGAGAAGGTCAGCTTTGATTTGACACCAAGAGTTTAAATACTTCTATCCAGAATCTTCCTGTGAACATGAAACATTAAGTCGTTCAGTCGTGTTGCATCACGAGTCTACAAGCCTCATGTTGAGGAAGAAAGATGAGTTTTAACTTGGCATGGAAGCGAAGGAAGCATTTCACGAAATCAAGGATGAACCCTGTTTGCCTTTCGCCCAAAGATTTTTTACTATTCAACTTCATCAAACAAATTGGAGTTAGGCCAACTTTCTTTTCTGGGTATGGCCATATCCGTTGGTTCCATATTTTTTCTTACGCTCGGTGGGTTCCAAGGGTGTTGCTTGGATTCGGACTGATGGTCATGTCCTTTCCTTGCGTTGACGACGATTTTGACCTTGTTGGCCCAAAACGGTAGCATGGTCTTCTATTTATCTAGTAATTCTCCACCCGCGGTCATCAGCTCCACGGGACTTCTATATTTTTTTGCTCCCGTCATTGTGTCTAGAGTGCTAAAAGAAATAGATATAGTTCAAAAGAAGGTGGTGAGACTTGTTAAGTCATCAAATGAACTTCTTAAAAATGAATCTTTTCTCATTGGGAGCTGGCTGTAATAGGACAACGAGCATTTTGACACCCAACGAGAAATGAATGGGCATTTTCGGGCGGGGGGCGGTTTGGTTTCAAGGCCCTCGCAGCAGGAAGAGGCAGCTGTCATTGAAAGGTGAGGCCCTTTGTATAGAGTTTGAACCCGTAACTTCTAGCGTGACAGAACAGCACTCTAACCGAGTGGGCTATTTCCCCCCTTCGTCGCTACTTTGATTCAAAAGTAACCTACTGGCCTATTAGTTTACAAAGTCTACATCAGAGGGTATTCTTAACAGCTGTACTAATGTCGTTCTCCTTTAGTACTTCAGTAGTGCTTGCATACGTAGGGCTTGCGGGGTGAACGACATTTCTGTTGTACTACTAACACTAGCTGTACTAGAGTAGTTTAGTAGCGCCTTTTGAATCAAATAGGCTCACCCTTTCCGTATGGCGAACAGACTGCTTTGCAAGCAAATATAAAGCCCCCGCCCCTTTGAGTCATTACGAGAGGGAAAGTATACCGGCTGTTTGAGTCACAAAAGAAACAAGCAACGGATTGATTAAGCGCTAACGTGATCAAGCCTATAATGTTAGCCTCGTGCATTCGTTTTCTTGCTTGCCTAATCTTAATATTATTATAATAATAATATATATCAATAATATATATATATATATATATATATATATATATAAACAAAGAAGAAAATCCTTTTTTTATCCAATTGTTCATTCCTGGGAAGAGAAAGAAGCAGAGAGAGCAAAGGCCTCTACAATTACTTTTGCGCTAGGTCTCTCGAGCCTTGCATTTTTCCATATATCCCAAACAAGATTAAAATCTGAAAGCGACATCTCAATTATCTGACAATGGATCAGTAGAAAACCCTTTGTTATTATAATAGGAAATAGATGCAAAGCTGTTCATTTATCCAGTTGAGACTGCAACAAATTCTTTTGCGGGAACAGAAACAAGAGCTTGAACAGGAGCTGTTGTCGATATTGGCAACGTTTTTAGGGAGCTCTTTGGAGCGAAATTACTGACGCGCTAGGAGTGGTCTTTAAGAGCCTACTTTCGAGTCACTCGGTGAATTTACCAACCCTGTTTGACTTCATCGCTATGCCCCTTACCTCTTCATTGGGAGCAGGTTGACTACAAAGGGTTTCCCCCCTAATTGAACTCAAGCTTCTTTTTATGCTATTTGGAGAGAAATTCACTAGAACTAGAAAGAGTGAATAGCTAAAATTGCTTTAGTGAGTCTTAGGCCCCTAACCGGAAATACACTATTTGGACTACAATGACTTTTGCACCAACTCTTCTAGAAGCAGGGGCTGAAAAAATGCTTTAGAGGTAGGAGCGGAATCCCCTTTTTGGTTTGGAAGGTTTATATAACAGAAATTCAAGTTTTAGACCCCTCCCTATCAGTCTCACAAATAGGCGTTTAAACACGTTTTTATGGCAAATGCTGAGATTCTTTAGTTCGATGACCCAGGCTTTGTCTCAGAATGTTAGGATTGAGAACACTCCTAGCCCCACAGCTCTTTGACCTTCCCTCTATTAAACACCTCAGCGACTTGGGAAAGAGCTTGCCCGCTGCACACTGATTGATTCGATAAAGCAAAGCAACTTGTCCCACACCTCTTTGTGTTGGGGCTTGATTTCCAGCCGAGATAACCATTTCATACCTCCCCTGATCCTTGTAATTTCCAGTTGCCAAGGTTTGCTTGCTTGGCTTCTAGTACTTAATCCGCAAGTGAAGGAGCCGCAGAAAGAGCTTTTGCGGCAGCAGGTCTCAAAGGAGACTAGCTCTACAGAGCCTTACTACTTGGGATATTGTGCCATAAATGGGAATAGGTCCATATGATCGAATAGGATCTCTGCCAACCAGTGAGGAGGGCTTTACGCCTGTCCTTGAAGGTTTTTAGTGCCAGTAAGGAAAATGACCTTCACGTTTGCATCGCCTTTTAGAGAAATAATTACCTTTAGGTTAGCTTTATTTCTCTACTCTTGTTGGCCCTCTTCTTGTTTGTAAAGTTCCATTCTTTCCTCAGTGTAGTCTGGGCCTTTCTGAGTTAGGCAGGTTTCTTTATCTCTTCGAAAAGTGCTTCTCTGCATTGTCTCTCTCCTTATTCCTTTATAGCAGTAGGGAAGATATAATAGTTGATGCTACGCTTGGGATAGATTCCTCTTTGCTTAGCTTGGTCTATTCTGGCTAAGCATTCACGGTGCCATCCTCGTCTCTAGCTCCAACTGCATTGTGTGACTAGGCTGCTTCGGGAGACAGTGAGGTTGTTCTGCTTGGGGAGTAGCCCGTCAAAGAGTCTTTCTATCTACTAAAGCATATAAAGGAAAAATCTAAGATTTAGGCGAGCTTATAGGTGTATTCGAAATCATGGAGTGCATTAGTTGTGATATACTCTATTAACAAAACAGCCACTATTCCTATCGGCTAACATGATGGAGCCCCTGATTAGAGACTTGACGAGGTTGTGATTGGATAGAATCATCTTTCCTTTTGCTATAAGCCTCGGTCTATGGAAGCCTTAGCGACTTGTTTGCTTGATGGGTTTAGTCTTTAGTGGATTAGCGTCAAGCTTTGGTTTGTTCTATTTCTGCGTTCCTGCATTCGTTGATCTCCTTTTGGATTTGATATAGCTTCGCCCCATTTGTTTGATCATATCGATCTTCCAGCTCCCTCCATAGCTCGACTGAGTCATTTACATACTCGACACTATCATAAATCTCTTTCGCGAGGTAATTAAGAATCCAGGAGGTCACCATATCGTCGCATCTCTTCCATTGATGAAACTGAGGTGAATTAGGGCTAGGTTTCCTACATTCCCCATTTATGAACCCTAATTTATTTTTGACTGATAGGGCTCGTAATACACTCCTTCTCCAAGACCTATACCCAATTCCATCAAATGGAACCGGCACTAGCATTACTCCAGGACTATCCGAAGGGTGAATGTACAAAGGACTGCTCGCATCGATGACTGGCTGGTCATTTCTGCTCATACGGGGCGTTGTTTCTTCGCTTTGATCGATAGCCATTTGAAAAGCTCTAATCGAAGAAACTGACTAATATATCAACCGAGTTTGTGAGTAGATAGATCGATTTCACTGAAAATTCTTCAATCCGCATGAAACATTTCAGATCGAAGTGACGAATCTGAAACCCTAGCATATGACAGAGGAAAAGAGATTTTGAGATACTGAAAAAGGAATTCCGGTAGACTTTGGGCAGATGTGTTCAACCGTGCTCTGATACCATATCGAGATTAACACAGTAATGAAGAAATCAAGCTGAGACAGAAGCTCCAATGGAGGTTCTCGAATATTCTGAGAGAGAAGAGAGAGAAAAGGTAAAGAGTGATTTGTAAAATGAAACTCTACTACTTTTCATTAGTGTAGAATGTGTATATGTACACGTATGACAGTTGTACAAAATGTTGTACAAAAATACTACTAAACTAACTACTATAACTAATAGTGCTGACTCAGCACTGTACAAAGTGGGAACCATACAATAATTAAGTCTTAATAATCTTAATAACACTAAACACATTCCATAACTTTAAGCAACAAAAAGCAAATATAATGAACTTGCATTTCTATTTTCATAGTCGATGTGAATCCAAATGACGGTAGACGCAATAAACTAATTACCTTGTAACCCGAAAGCAACCTATCTTTGTATTTCGTATTTAATAGATCTTCACTCAAAGCCAGCGAAAGGTCTATCACATTGTCTGTCTCAAACCTGGATCTGCACATAAAGTGCAGGGTGTAGCATGAGTACAAGCACCTCAGCAAGTAACATAAATAACTAAGGAACTGAGCAATAGTGACGAGCTAAGTAAAACAGTCCAATTATTTATTTTCACAATTTAAAAATAAACAAAAATAAATAGGTAATTCCATAACTCAGTAAATGCCACAAGGAAGTTTAACAGATAAATGCAGCAAAAACACAAATAAGTACAACCTCACAGCAGTGTCACTCCATCACTCATCACTCGCACTCAGCACTTAATACTAAAACCTTTAACACTTTGCGCTCACTGGGAGTGTGTACAGACTCCGGAGGAGCTCCCAAAGCCAAAGCGCTAAGCACGGACAACTCATGTGCCATCATATCAATACCTGGATCCGCATGGTCAACTCACGTGCTACGCGGATAACTCACGCGCTATGGTATCAATACCTGGACCCGTACGGTCAACTCACGTGCTATGCGAACAACTCACGCGCTATGGTTTTAATATCCTCATAACCAGGTCCTAGGCCTCACTCAATCATGTACCTCACTAGCCTCACCATCATCAACAATAAAGGAACACAGCCCACATCAAGTATCACCGCATATTAGCAATTAATATAGACTGAGGTAAACATGTACAATAATTTCTATGACTGAGTACAATTAATGTGAGCATAAATAAAGCCTAAGCATGATCTCTAACATGAAGGCAAACAAGTTCAACAACAAATAAACACATAACCACAGATAATAGCCATTAGGCCTCACAGCCTCACGGGATGAACCAAATCTCAATCCCTCATAGTGCACACCCACACGCTCGTCACCTAGCGTGGGTATCACTTCCAAACAATCACGTGATGTCAAATCTCCAGGTTTATACCCTCAAAGCCAGAGTTAAAACTGTTACTTATCTTAACAGCGTAAAATCCTACTCTGGGATGCCTTCGTCTCTAGACTCGGTCTCCAAATGCTCTGAATCTATTCACAATCAGTACAATACCATCAATATATGCTAATGGAATGAATTCCTCAAGAAAACTATCAAATTAGACCAAAACCCGAAATTGGCTTAAACCCGGTCCCCGGGCCCACGTCTCGAAATCCAACAAAATTTACAAAACTAGAAAACTCATTAACTCATGAGTCTAACCATACCAAATTCATCAAAATCCGACATCGTTTGGTCCCTCAAATCCTTAAATTAAACTCTTAAAAATTCCAAGCCCTAACCCCTTATTTTCACTAATTACAATGATTAAACAACGGAGAATCACCATATATACAAGTATTAGGGCTCAAGTAACTTACTTCAACGAAACCCCCTTGAGTCCCTCTTCAAATCTCTCCTAAAAGTTCCAAAACCGAATAGAAATGGTGAAGAATGCACCAAAATTCGCGAAGTGTGCAATATGTACCCTCTGCCCAGGATTCTCGCACATGCGGCCATTTTCTTGCACCCGCGCGACCGCACCTGCGGTCCAAGGAGCTGCACCTGCGCAACTCACTTAATTCCCCAGCTTCCACACCTGCAGACACCTTTCTCGCACATGCGGACTCGCATCTGCGGTCCCAGGTGCGCATCTGCGAAAGTCACTTAGACGCCAAGCTTCGCACCTGCGGGCTCGCAGGTGCGATCCTCTCTTCCGCACCTGCGCTCAATGCCAGGCCTCTATTTCTCGCATCTGCGACATTCCATCCGCACTTGTGATCACCGCACCTGCGGTTCCCAATCCGCAGGTGCGGACACACTAGAACAGCAGCTCCAGCTGCATTTTCCAACTTCCAAACTCCCTGATACCCATCCGAAATCATCTCGAGCCCCTCGGGACCTCAACCAAAAATACCAACAAGTCATATATCAATATACAAACTTAGTCGTTCCTTCGAATCACTCAAAAAAATATCAAATCATCAAATTACCCTCGGATTTAAGCCTAAGAACTTTTAAATTTCCAAATTCGGCAACCGATGCCGAAACCAACCAAACCATGTCCGAATGACCTCAAATTTTGAACACACATTACAAATGACACTACGAACCTACTCCAACTTCCATAATTCCATTTGGACCCCGATATCAAATTTTTCCATTGCCGATCGAAATCGCCAAATTTCCAATTTCGCCAATTCAAGCCTAATTCTACCACGGACCTCCAAATCACATTCCGGATGCACTCCTAAGTCCAAAATTACCTAACGGAGCTAACAGAATCATCAGAATTCAAATCCGAGATCATTTACACATAGGTCAACATCCAGTTGACTTTTCCAACTTAAGTTTCTAGTTAAGAGATTAAGTATCCCAATTCACTCTGAACCCACTTCGGTCCCGAACCAACTAACCCGATATAATATAATATATCTGAATAACACAAAAGAAGTAGAAATGGAGAAAATAGAACTATAATTCTCGAAACGACCGGCCGGGTCATTACATCCTCCCTCTCTTAAACATATGTTCGTCCTCGAACGAGTCTAACAGGAGAACATACCTGAAATCACAGTATATTAAGAAATAGCGTCTAGCCTGGCTGGGAGGGCATAGAAATGTCCTTGACCACCCCCTGATCTGCCTCCCCCTCTCGGGCGATCCATAGCTGACTGGGCTCCGCCCCTAGCTGGCTGAACTCCACCCCTAGCTGGCTGGGCGGGTGGTGGAGGAACTGGTGCTGGTGCTATTGGTCGAGTACTCCGCTGTGGAGTCCCACCCAACAGCCTAGGGCAATATCTTGCAATGTGACCAAAATCCCCACACTCGAAACAACCCCTCCTCTGACGAAACTGCTACTCCTGATGCCCAAATGAATTACCCGATGATACCTGAGTGGGCGAGGCATAATGAGAACCCTGTGCTGGCAATGCACTGAATGATGACTGACTCTGCTGAAACTGGTCCTGCTGAAACTGACCTCCCTGAGGAGCACCACTGAAACCACCTTGACCACGAGGCCTCTTAGCCTCCCTCTCAGTCCTCTCCTGACCTCGAACCAACTCAATCTGTCGAGCAATGTCGACAACCTCATCAAAGGTAACCCCAGATACTCTCTCCTTGGTCATAAGTAATCAAAGCTGAAAATCGAGGCCATCTATAAACCTCCTGATCCTCTCTCGGTCTGTGGGAACCAACCAGACCGCATGACGAGCTAACTCGAAGAACCGCATCTCATACTGTGTAACAGATATCTCACCCTGGCAAAGCTGCTCAAACTACCTGCACAGCTCCTCTCTGTGGGACTCAGGCACAAACTTCCCCAGAAAGAGAACAGAGAACTGCTGCCAAGTAAGGGGTGTTTCGCCAACAGGCCTACGCCTTTCGTAAGTCTCCCACCATCTGAGTGCAGCCCCAGAAAACTGAAAGGTAGTGAATGAGACCCCACAAGTCTCTAAAATACCAGCAGTACGGAGTATCCTCTGACACCGGTCCAAAAAGTCCTGAGCGTCCTCTCTCTCTGTGCCACTGAAAGGTGGCAGCTGGAGTCTCCCAAACCTCTCCAACCTACGCCGATCATCCTCAGGCATAGTAGGAACCATATAATCCTATGCAGCTGCAACCGGCTGGGCTGGTGGTGCCTCCGATATCTGAAGTCCCTGAATAACCTGCTCGGGTGTGAGAGTGACGGGAGTCTGAGTGCCTCCCCCAGCCTGAGCAAGGACGGTACATGGTGTCAGAATCTAAGTTAGGGCCTCCTGAAGGCCTGGAATCACAATAGGCACAGGCGGTGCCTGAGCTGGTGCATCAACAACTGGAACCTGGTCCTGATCTGGGACAATCGGTGGATCTGTAGGTACTGCCCCAGCTGCTGTACGGGCTGTACCTCTGCCCCTACCACGGCCTCAGCCTCTCGCGGCCCGAACTGGTGGCTGACCCTCTTGACCAGTAGCACGAGTCCTCACCATCTATGAGAGAATGAAATACAGATGTTTAGTTACTAGAATACACAGAACGCACGTTAAGAATCCAAGAATGTGAAATTTTCCTAAAGGTTCTGTAGCCTCCCAAAGATAAGTACAAACGTCTCCGTACCGATTCACAAGACTCTACTAAACCCGCTCATGACTCGTGAGACCTATGTAACCTTGGCTCTGATACCAACTTATCACGGCCCAAAATCTAACCATGGTCGTGATGACGCCTATCGTGTTACAAGGCAAGCCTACTTCCCCAAATATTACTACTGAACCAATTATAATAATTTAATAAAACATTTCAACATTTCAATTTTTCATAAACTAAATCAACTCTAAATATAATATAGAAAAATACGAAAACGAGCCCCAAACATCGGGGTATCACTAAGTCATGAAGATCTAAATCTATAAACTAAGAAGTGAAACTGTCTAACTGTCAATACAATCCAAAAGAAGAAATGATAAAAGGAGTGACAAGGTCCTGCGGACGCTAGCAGCTACCTTGCAATCTCCACAGATAGCCGGCCTGAACTCAACGATCGCCGCGCTGTAACTCACCTGGATCTGCACATAAAGTGCAGGGTGTAACATGAGTACAACCACCTCAATAAGTAACAGAAATAACTAAGGAACTGAGCAATAGTGACGAGCTAAGTAAAATAGTCCAATTATTTATTTTCACAATTTAAAAATAAACAGAAATAAACAGGTAATTCCATATTCAGTAAATGCCACAAGGAAGTTTAACAGATAAATGCAGCAACAATACAAATAAATACAACCTCACAACAGTGTCACTCCATCACTCATCACTCATCACTCGCACTCAGCACTCAATATTCAAAACACTCAACACTCTACGCTCACTGGGGGTGTGTACAGACTCTGGAGGGGCTCCCAAAGCCCAAGCGCTAAGCACGGACAACTCACGTGCCATCATATCAATACCTGGATCCGCACGGTTAACTCACGTGCTACGCGGACAACTCACGCGCTATGGTATCAATACTTGGACCCGCACGATCAACTCACGTACTACGCGAACAACTCACGCGCTATGGTACTAATATCCTCACAACCAGGTCCTAGGCCTCACTCAATCATGTACCTCACTAGCCTCACCATCATCAACAATAAGGGAACACATCCCACATCAAGTATTACCGCATATTAGCAAATAATAGAGATTGAGGTAAATATGTACAATAATTTCTATGACTGAGTACAATTAATGTGAGTATAAATAAAGCCTAAGCATGATTTCTAACATGACGGCAAACAATTTCAACAACAAATAAACACATAACCACAGATAATAGCCATTAGGCCTCAGAGCCTTACGGGATGGACCAAGTCTCAATCCCTCGCAGTGCACACTCACACGCCCATCACCTAGCGTGGGTATCACTTCCAAACAATCAGGTGATGTCAAATCTCCGGGTTTATACCCTCAAAGCCAGAGTTAAAACTGTTACTTACCTTACGTAAAATCCTACTCCGGGATGCCCTCATCTCTGGACTCGGTCTCCAAATGCTCTGAATCTATTCACAATCAGTACAATACCATCAATATACTCTAATGGAATGAATTCCACAAGAAAAACTATCAAATTAGACCAAAATCCGAAATTGGTTCAAACCCGGCCCCCGGGCCCACATGTCGAAATCCGACAAAATTTACAAAACTAGAAAGCTCATTCACTCATGAGTCTAACCATATTAAATTCATCAAAATCCGACATCGTTTGGTCCCTCAAATCCTTAAATTAAACTCTTAAAAATTCCAAGCCCTAACCCCTCATTTTCACTAATTACAATGATTAAACAATGGAGAATCACCATATATACAAGTATTAGGGCTCAAGTAACTTACTTCAACGAAACCCCCTTGAGTCCCTCTTCAAATCTCTCCTAAAAGCTCCAAAGCCAAATAGAAATGGTGAAGAATGCACCAAAATTCGCGAAGTGTGCAATATGTACCCTCTGCCCAGGCTTCTCGCACCTGCGTCCATTTTCTCACACCCGCGCGACCGCACCTGCGGTCCAAGGAGTCGCACCTGCGCAACTCACTTAATTCTCCAGCTTTCGCACCTGCAGACACCTTTCTCGCACCTGTAGACTCGCATCTGCGGTCCCAGGTGCGCATATACGAAAGTCACTTAGACGCCAAGCTTCGCACCTGCGGCTGCTTCTTCGCACCTGCGGGCTCGCAGGTACGATCCTCTCTTCCGCACCTGCGCTCAATGCCAGGCCTCTATTTCTCGCATCTACGACATGCCATCCGCACCTGCGGTTCCCAATCCGCAGGTGCGGACACACCAGAACAGCAGCTCCAGTTGCATTTTCCAACTTCCAAACTCCCCCATACCCATCCGAAATCATCCCGAGCCCCTCGGGACCTCAACCAAAAATACCAAAAAGTTATATATCAACATACCAACTTAGTCGAACCTTCGAATCACTCAAAATAACATCAAATCATCAAATTACCCTTGGATTCAAGCCTAAGAGCTTTTAAATTTCCAAATCCGGCAACCGATGCCGAAATCAACGAAACCACATCCGAATGACCTCAAATTTTACACACACATTACAAATAACACTACGAACCTACTCCAACTTCCGGAATTCCATTCGAACCCTGATATCAAATTTTTCCACTGTCGACCGAAATCGCCAAATTTCCAATTTCGCCAATTCAAGCCTAATTCTACCATGAACCTCCAAATCACATTACGAATGCACCCATAAGTCCAAAATAACCTAACGGGGCTAACAGAACCATCAGAATTCAAATCTGAGATCATTTACCCATAAGTCAACATCTGATTGACTTTTCCAACTTAAGTTTCTATTTTAGAGACTAAGTGTCTCAATTCACTCTGAACCCACTCCGATCCCGAACCAACTAACCCGATATAACATAATATAGCTGAATAACACAAAAGAAGTATAAATAGAGAAAAAGGGGCTATAACTCTCGAAACGACTGGTCGGGTCGTTACACTTTTTTCTACAGAGAAAAAAAAAGACTTAAAAGAAACACATATATAACAAACAAATTCCTCTACCTCCAAGCTTAAATAATGTCATGTCCTCATGACAAGGAAACTAAAAGTAAAAGTAGATAAAGGAGCTTCCCTGAATTTTTTCGATTCTGGCCTCATTTTCTTTTCCCGAATGTCACGAAATATTTCTGTTATAACAACGACACGATTGTGGTTAAGAAACTACTTCTCTGCCATGACAGAGAAAGTTTTATTTCTCATACCATGAGAACGCCTCTATTTCTTTTCATGATAATTTATTAATACATACTTTACACCTATTCTTATAAGTATATAGTAAAAATATGCAAATATATTTTTTTAACCCATTTTTTTAAAAATAATAATAATTAATTTTAGCATATAAATAAATATTATATGTTACTACTAATTTTGCTTAAAATATTAAAGAGAGGGGAAGGAAATAGTTATAAGTTTAATGTCGCCAGCTCGACTTATTTTAAAAATTAGGCAAAAAGGATTGTTGAAGCATGTTTGTCAAATATTCTGGTGACATAAGGCTTCAGTCGGTGACCATTTACCTTAAGTTTTTCTCCCCCATTTATATGTTGTATTTCAATGGTACCATATGGGGTAATCTCTGTTACTGTGTATGGTCCTGTCCAGCGTGACTTAAACTTTTCTGGGAATAATCTTAATCGACTATTGTACAACAGAACATGATCTACAAACTTTAAAATCTTTATGGCACATGAGCTTGTGATGCTATTTTTTTGTCTTTTCCTTGTACAATTTAGCATTTTCGTATGCTGTAAGTTTGAACTCTTCTAACTCATCTACCTGCAATAGACGATTTTTACCTACATCTGGTAAGTTTAGATTCAATAATTTTATAGCCCATTATGCTTTATGTTCTAATTCCACAGGTAATTGACAAGCTTTTTCTAAAACTAGTCTATAAGGAGATGTGCCTATGGGAGTTTTATAAGCAGTTCTGTATGCCCATAAAACATCATCCAATTTTAAAGACCAATCTTTTCGAAAAGAACCAACAGTTGTTTCTAAAATTCTTTTTAATTCTCTATTGGAAACTTCTACTTGCCCGCTTGTTTGAGCATGATATGGAGTTCTTGTTTTATGAGTTACTCCATATTTTAACAACAAACTAGCAAATTGTATATTTATAAAATGAGTTCCTTGATCACTTATTATAACTCGTGAAGTTCCAAATCTAGAAAAAATATTTTTCTTGAGAAAAGCACAAACAATATGAGCATCATTTTTTCTAGTAGCAATTGCTTCTACCCATTTTGAAATATAGTTAACAACTATCAAAATATATTCATAGCCATTTGAAGGAGGAAAAGGACCCATAAAATCAATGCTCCAAACATTAAAGGTTTCACACAGAAATATAGAGTCAAAACGCATTTCGTCCCTTTTTGAAATGTTACCGATTCTCTGGCATTTATCGCAAGTGGCGACATAATTTCTTGCATCTTTGAATAGAATAGGCCAGAAAAAGCCAACTTCAAGTATTTTAGCTGCTGTCCTTTTTCCTCCATAGTGTCCTCCTACAACTCCATCATGGCAGTGACTTAAGATGTTGTTCATTTCTGTCTCAGGTACACATCTCCTGATTATGTTATCTGTACAAAATTTAAACAAGTAAGGATCTTCCCAGTAATATTGCCTTGCTTCTTTTTTAATTTTTTCTTTTGTTCATAGGAAAAATCTTTTGGAATTCATCCTCCAGCCAAGTAGTTGGCAATATTAACAAACCAAGGCGGTCGATTTATAATAGTTGTGACTGAAAATATATGTTCATCAAGAAATTCCTCTTTGATATCTTCTATCTCAGTAGGAGGATTTTTCAAATGGGAAAAATGATCAGCTACCTGATTCTCAGAACCTTTTCGGTCTTTTATTTTATGATCGAATTCTTGCAAAAGTAGTATCCGTCTTAGTAATATAGGTCTAGCATCTTTCTTTGCTAAGAGGTACTTTAAAGTTGCATGATCAGTATAAATTGTAACCTTTGTTCCTATCAAATAGGAACGAAATTTGTCAAACGTAAATACTATTGCTAGTAGTTCCTTCTCAGTTGCAGCATAATTCTTTTGAGCTTCATTAAGTGTTCTACTGGCGTAGTAGATAAGTCTGAAGATCTTGTCTCTCTTTTGTCCCAATATCGCTCCTACTGTTGCATTACTTGCATCACTCATTATTTCAAAGGGCTGGCTCCAGTCAGGAGAAACAACAATTGGAGCATTAGTCAATTGTTTCTTGAGAATCTCAAATGCTTTTCTGCAATTATCTGAAATTCAAACTTCACATCTTTCATCAGTAGGTTAGTCAGAGGTTTTGAAATTTTTGAAAAATCTTTTATAAATCTTCTATAAAAACATGCATGCCCTAAGAAACTTCTAATGCCTTTAATAGTGGTAGGAGGGGTAGTCCTGCTATAAGATTAATTTTAGCTTTATCAACTTCTATCCATTTAGCAGAAATTTTATGTCCTAAGACAATTTTCTCTGTTACCATGAAGTGATATTTTTCCCAATTAAGAACCAAATTTGTCTCTTCACATTTTTTAAGCACCAAAGTCAAATGATAGAGACAATCTTCAAATGTCTTACCAAAAAGTATGAAATCATCCATAAAGATTTCAAGAAACTTTTTAGTCATATCTGAGAAAATTGCTGACATGCAATGCTGAAATGTAGCAGGAGCATTACATAGTCCAAATGGCATTCTTTGATAAGCATACGTACCTTGGGGGCATGTGAATGCGGTTTTCTCCTGATCTTCCGGAGCAATTGGTATCTGATTATACTCATAATATCCATAAAAAAAATAGTAAAAACCATGACCTGCAACTCTTTCAAGCATTTGGTCAATAAAAGGCAAAGAAAAATGGTCTTTCCTTGTGGCTTCATTAAGTCGTCTGCAATCAATACAAACTCTCCATCCTGTGACTGTTCTAGTAGGTATGAGTTCATTGTTTTCATTTTTTATTACTGTCATACCTCCTATTTTTGGTACTACCTGTACAGGACTTACCCAAAGACTGACAGATATCAGATAAATGATACCTGCTGCTAGAAGTTTCACCACTTCTTTCTTGACGACTTCCTGCATTGCTGGGTTTAGTCTCCTTTGGGGTTGAACAATTGGCTTATAATCATTCTCCATAAGAATCTTGTGCATACAAATAGCTGGACTGATTCTTTTGATGTCAGCTATAGTCCACCCTAAGATCTTTTGTATTTTCTCAGGACTCCAATCAGTTTGCTTTCCTGTTCTATAGTCAAAGAAGATGAAATAATTAATGGAAATAATTCAGGTTCAAGAAATACATATTTTAAATGAGAAGGGAGTTCTTTGTGTTTGATTTTTAATTGAATTCCTTCTTGTGAGACTTTCTCATTTTCTAACTCTTTTTCCAGTATTTCAGCTTCTTCTCTAATTATGGGGTTATCATCACTTATGGTACCTGACCTAGCCAAATATCTTTCCAATGAATAAGTAATTAACTGATTATCTTTGTATTCGTCAACAAGGTCATCTAACAAGTCAATTTGAAAACAAGATGATGATGACTCATCCCTAGGAAATTTCATCATTTTCTGCATGTCAAAAATTACTCTTTCCTCATCAACTCGTAATATTAATTGTCCTTGATGAACATCAATAATTGCTCTTCCTGTTGCGAGAAATGGTCTACCTAAAATTAATGGTACCTCAGTATTTTACTCCATTTCAAGCACTATAAAATCTACCGGGAATACAAATTGAAGAGACACGCCAGTATCTTTCATTTCACCAAGTTCTAATTTCCTGAAAATTGAAAAAGGCATTAGATTTTTTGAAGCACCTGAATCACATAACGCCTTTTCGAAATGAACAACTCCCACGGTACAAGGAATTGTAAAACTTCCCGAATCACCCAGTTTCTGTGGGAGCTTATTTTGAAGTATAGCATTATATTTTTCTGTAAGCTTAACCACTGAAACTTCTTCCAATTTTCTTTTACTTGACAAAATTTCTTTGAGAAATTTAGCATAGGAGGGCATTTGCATCAAAGCATTTGTGAAAGGTATGTTAATGTAAAGTTGCTTCAAAATATCGAGAAACTTTGAAAACTGTTTGTCAAGCTTTTCTCTTTTCATCTTTTGGGAAAAAAGGGAGAGGTACAGAGTGGGGATTTGTTATCAATTTATTTTCTAGTACATTTTTTCCTTTATTCTTTTGTTATTTTGGAAACCAAGATTCCATTTTATTCTTACATTCATTTACCTTTTTCACTTCTTGTGGCTTTCCTTCTCTATCTGCATATGGATCATTAAGAGATTTACCTGGCCATAGAGAGATGGCTTTGAAGTGTTCTTTTGGATTTTTCTCAGTGTTGCTTGGTAGAGCACCTTGAATTTGTCCAAACATGAGGGTTTCTAATTGGTTTACCTGAATTTCCAAATTTTTGATAGTTGAATGTTGACTTTCAACTTTCTCGTAGTAGCCTTAATGAATTTGTACATCGGGTCTTCAAGGCTTTATTGATGAGCTCTTTGAGGTTGCTGCTGATATTGTTGAAAATTTTGTTGCCCTCCATTTTGATTTTGAATACCAGGTGGCCCCTGTACCTGCTGCTTTTGATTAAAAAATCTTTGAGGATTTTCAGCACCACTAGGATTACTCCATTGAAATCCTGGATGTTTTGTGCCATGGGACCACCGAATGAGTAATTATTTCTATAACCAATCATATTTACCTGTTCCTCATTTTGTATTAAAGCTTGACATTCATGATTCAGATGATTACCTTGACAAACATCATAATTCTCAAGTTGGTATGATGAGTGAGCACCTATCTGAAAGGCCTCAACTTTTTGTGTTAAGTTCGCAATTTGTTGTGTCAATGAATTCAAAGCTTCAACTTGATTTATTCATGTTGTTTTCTTGATAATCATTCTGTCTAAGGGACATTGAACATCATTTTTTGAAATCTCATTAAGCAATTGCACTGCTTCTGCAGTAATTTTTCCCATTATTGATCCTCCTGATACTGCATCAATTACATTTCTAGCAGAGGATTTAAGACCGTGATAGAAAATGCATAAAATTTTAGGGTCTTGGATATCATGATATGGGCATTTTCTTAACATTGTTGCTAATCTTTCCAATGCCCGGCATACAGATTCAGTATCTGTCTGCATAAAATTATTGATTTCTTGCTTCATTTTAATTGTTTATGCAGGTGAAAAATATTTATTAAGAATTTTTTGGGTCATTTGGTCCCATGTTGTAATGGAACTTCTAGGCAAGCTTCGTAACCGTGTTTTGGCTTCACCTTTTAATGAAAAAGAAAAAGGCCGCAACCTGATAGCATCTGTTGTAACTCCATTGTACCTGCAAGTTTCAACTAATTCAAGAAAATTAATTAGATGGGTGTGGGGATCTTCACTTGCATCACCAACAAACTGACATGATTATTGAATGGTTTGAATCAAGCTTGTATAGATTTCAAAGTTGTTTGCTGCAATTGGTGGTCTCCTTACACTTGATTCTCCTTCAAAATATCTGGCATTGCATAATCACAAAGTATTCTATCACGTCGTGGTTCCACCTCATCAAACTGTTCTTTTACTTGATGTGGTGGAAGTTGGTTATTGAGTTCTTCGTTCTCCATTTCCTCTGATGTGAAAATTTGAGATAGTGAAGTTTGTTCTTTTTGCAACAACCGTAAGGATTTTTTAATTTTCGGATCGTATTCGACTAGTTCTTTAGAAGAGGAATGAGTCATACACTTTTTGAAATTTCTGCAAAAAAGTTAAAATAATTAGACAATAAAAAAATCTCAAATTAGTAGTAAAACAATTAATATGTAGTAGACTCTAGCCAATCCCCGACAACGACGCCAAAAATTTGACGAGTGTCTAGCGTATATAAAATTCTAACTCGTACTCTGTCAAATAATAGTATAGAAAGATGTCGAACCCACAGAGATTGTGAATTAACTAACTAAAAATGCACGAATAGAGCAATAGAAAATATTTTGTTTTTCACAAATTTAATAAAAAGGTGTCGATGGGCTTTCATCTCGTGCAACTACGGTCTTCCCAGAATAATGTCGTAACCCATATCACCATCCACAACCTCGAAAAGGGTCATCTTCATCACCCACTCGGCATTTGTGGGCAGCAAGATCTCTCCTCTGGTTGTCACGCTGGCGAGTATTGAACCCGGCAAGGAGTTTTGTGGCCGGAATGATGCTTCCGGTAAGTTTGGCTTGCTCCAATACCCTCCATTGTATGATATTGGTCGAACTTCCTGGATCCACCAGAACACGTTTGATTTTAAAATCTAATACATTTAAAGAAATTACCAATGCGTCGTTGTGAGGTAGCAATAATCCGTTTGCGTCTTCCTCCGTCAAAGTGACGTCGTCCTCAGCGACTTCCTGGAGCCTCTTGCCGTGGGTTACTGTTACCTTCATCTTTTTTGCTACCGAGAAGTTAACCCCATTAATCTCATTCCCCCGACAATCATATTGATCGTCTGGCGCGGGGGGCCTTCTCCTAATTTTGAGGGCTTCGTGTTATCACGATTGCGGTCATAATTGTTTTTGGCCTAGTCACTTAAGAATTCCCTGAGATGGCCATTTTTTAGTAGTGTCGCCACCTCTTCACGCAGATGTCTACAGTCCCTAGTTCGGTGGCCGTTCATCCCGTGGAATTCACACCACAAATTAGGATCCCTTTGGCTGGGATCAGACCTCACCGGCTTCGGGAATCGTGCTTCTTTAATGTTCCTCATAGCCAATATCAACTCTACTACACTGACGTCAAAGTTGTATTCTGAAAGTCAGGGATAGGAAGGATCTTGAGAACCTGATGCTTCGTTGTCTTGTTGCGATCTGTTGTTTCGGCCGCGATCAGTTCTTCTGTCGGTAACGAACCTGTCTGCCAACCGAAAACCTCTGTCGTGTCCTTCTACCCATTCGTAGGGCAAAAATCGGCCCCTCGAAGATCGTCTGTCTGTGTCGAAATCGTCTTTTGATTTTTTTTTATTCTTCTCCCGACCTTTAGCCGACATCGGGAAGTCGAGCTGATCATCCTCAATCCTTATCTTTGACTCGTACTGGTTGTGAACATCCGCGAGTAAGCTTTCCTTCAACTTCCGGGAAGCATCAAAACTTCTCAGATTCTAAACCTTGGTAAATGGTTCAGCCGCCCATTCATCCGGAACAGCCAGCAGCAACATCCTTTCCTTATGGAACCGAGTTACGAATTCCCGCAGCAACTCAGACTCTCTTTGTGCAATTCCTAATATGTCGGCCTTCCGGACCTGCACCTTTTTGGCCCCGACATGAGCCTTAATGAAAGAATCCACGAGCATCTCAAAGGAATCTATGGAATGCTCGGGTAACAGCGAATACCATGTCAAGGCCCCCTCGTGAGAGTCTCTCCGAATTTTTCCAGCAAAACAGATTCGATCACGTGGGGAGCTAAATTGTTCCCCTTTACCACCGTTGTATATGTGGTAATATGCTCACAAGGGTCCGAAGTTCCATTATATTTCTGCACATCGGGCATTTTAAACTGCTTCAGGATCAATTCTGGTGCTGCGCTTAGTTTGTATGGAAAATGAGTATACCTTTTTGAGTCTGGCCGTTTCAGCACCAGTGGTGCACCTGGGATTTGGTCCATGCGGGCGTTCACTTCCCTCATAAACCGTATGAGTTCGCTTTTGAAGTGATCACTCTCCTTGTTGTGACCGGATCTGCTCCCCCCAGCCCCATCGAAGCCTACCTCGCCCCTCAGGGTGTTGTTGTCGACCCTCTATGTTGTTTGATTTGTGGGAGCACCGGGAGGAACTGGACCTCGTCCATTCGCATTATTGAAAGCACCCGATAATGCCTGCTTTAGTTATGTCATAACCTTATCCTTCCGTGTGAGATGGCCTAAAATGACCTCTTGTTGCTCCTCCAGGACCCTTATCCCTTTAACAACATGCTCCTCTTCAGCATCATCAGGAGTCGCCTCCCGAACATGTCGCGGGTACCGCCTGCCGTGGACCGGCGTGACATCGTTTTCCTCATTGCGGGTATCACTAATTGAATCCTTGTGCTGAGGCTGGTCTCCTTGAGCCTCAAGATTGTGTGTGTTGTTAACACCATTATCAGCCATTTTCTAAGATTTTATGCTAAGAACAAATAATCAAAATACGTTAGTAAAAGAGGCAAGGACCAACTTAATTATACGACTGTTTAGGCCTCACGGTGAGCGCCAAACTATTTACCCGTAAAATGGTACAGTTAAATTTATATGTGGTTTCTAGACAAGTGAATTAATTTGATCCTGAAATAATAGAATGATTGAATAAATATGCAATACTTAGCCTTGAGATGAAGATGAAATAGCAGAAACAGTAGTTCCGGGAGCAGGGCTTCCGGGGACAACAATATTGCAATCAAAAAGCAAGAGGATAGAATTGTATAAAGCTTTAATAGATTATAGCGTAAGTTTGCCAGAAAATTCGTCTCTTTTACAATGATAACAGAGCTCACTATTTATAGTTGCACTTAGGGAATAAAGTCCTAAGATCATGCCCTTCTTTAATGTCAATTATGAGAGCCATTAAAGAATGTGTAATGGCGAGCATGAATGACAAATTCTTTATAACGGGCAGTGTACTAAATGTTGTAGAATATTTTCCATTAAATACTACCGGGTGGTAAGCATTTATTTCATCTTTATGAGCACCATTCTTTCCGGTAACAAATGGAATAGTTGTCTTCGATTTTATCTATCCCTTCGGCTTCACGTGTCACTCTCTTGCAATCACTTAACATAGCATATTTTACTGAATTTACCCTATACAATTCATTTCTACTATTGTATCTTGTAGGCATATAATTAAGTATTTTGATTGTTCTGTAATTTGGAACCCTGGAACGGGATTATTGTTGGGAGAACTAATGATAGCTTTAGCACAAAAGGGTGCATCTTATACTTGATACGTTTTTGAGGTAATGAACTTGGTATTTAATATTAAGGCTTATTTTATATACTCTCTTTGTTTTAAAAAGATTATCTTAGTTTGATTTATCATAAAATTTAATAAAGAAGAGAATCTTAAATAAGCCATAACATTTGTGCGACTGTAAAACTTTTGAAACTTGTGGTCTGAAATCTGTCATAACATTTGTGTGGTTATAAATACTTCTTATTAAGAAGATATTGAAAGCAACCAATCTTTTTTAAACAAACTAATAAGGAAAAAATGTTAATCCTTTTGAAACGGAGGGAGTATCTAAATTATGTTTGTCGTAGAAAAGTTAAAATCATGTAATACTATAGCATCCTAATTCTATTTCTAATTCTCTCGCTGTTAATTTACTCGGTTATATTAATTATTTCTTTCGTCTCAAATTATCTGTCGTGGTTTATAAAAATAATTATTTTAAATTATTTGTTATTTTAGAAGTTCAAGACCAAGATTAATTATTTTTTTTTCTATTCTACCCTTAATATTAATTATTTTTGAAAACTACAAATACCTCAATTATGAGTAAATATTAAATGAAGAGATAATATTTTAAGACATAAATAAGGATAAAAAATTCAAAAAAACTCTCATGTTTAATATTTTTTAATAGGCATGTAAAAAAGAGACATGACAGATAATTTGAGACGGAGGAAGTTCCTACTAAAATCATACGGCGAATGAATCGACCCTTATAATTAAGATAATTTGAGACGGAGGGAGTTCCTACTAAAATCATACGACGAATGAATCGACCCTTATAATTAAGCAAATGCGTTGTTGTTAATGGTCAACATCTGCATTTCTTGGAAGTCTATGGGACTCCTAGCTAACTTTTAATCTGAATATTCAAACTAAAAGTTAAAAAATTTAAAATTTCGATTTGAATTTTGAATTTGCTCAAATTATATCCACCCTTACCAATTACTCATCTCTTTCTTCCAAGAGTCCGAAACCTAAATATGGTCTTTTTGGACTCAAATAACCGAAATGAGTGAAAAATAAATATTGTGACCAATATATAGCGTCCTTTAAAAGGGCGCTATATGTATAACGCCTTTCACAAAGGCGCTATGATCTGACTTTAATAAGACTGCCAGGTATAGCGCCTTTATAAATGGTGCTATACATATTTTGTGGGCACATCAATAACTCTTATGTGCTTTACTGAAAATAATAATAATTTAAATGGGTATAGCGGCCTTTAAAAGGGCGATATACCTCAAAATATTCGACCCCCCGGATTGAAAATTGCCTTATTTAAAGGCGTTAAGAATTTTACAAAAATCCATTCAGAAATATTTTCAACTCCTATTAATTTTTCTTCTTGTTAAATTCTCAAGCATTTTGTCATAATGTCTGAAGAGCGAAAAGTAAGGGTTTCATTATATTGGGGGGAGGGGGGAGGGGGATGAGGTTGTGGTGGAGAATAACTCAGTGAGCTATAGTTTATCTCCATAGTATCATATTAAGTTGCCACTTACAATGGAGTACGATAGACTGATATCGTTGCTGTGTAACAAAATGAGTGTGAGCAAACGTTCGGTGAACCTTAAAGTAACCAGAAGATATCTGTATTCTGTCACTCCGCAAAGGGTTGCTTGTTACGCTGAGTTTAACATCGAGGATGATGAAACTTTGAGTTATCTTTTGAGGACTCCGGATGAATCAGGAAATTTCTTTTGATAAAAATATTGGAAATGTACGTGAAGGTTGGAGACGTTCGCAATAATGAGGTTGCGCAAAGCAGGGATAATCCTCAGTTATCGAGTGGTTATTCTGGAGCAGGTTTTGCCGAACAAGTTCCGTCTGAAAGAGTTTGGCCTGATTTAAACTTATCTCCACCGGTGAATGAGGAGCGAGGAAATAATTTCTCTTCTACTTTACATAATCCACAAGACGAGTGGTAAACTTTAATTTTCCTTTGTGTTACGATATTTATTTTTGTTGTATTGAATTTGTATTAACACTCATATATTCCACAGGGGGTACCGACCAGATATGAATTTTACAAGTTATGAACCCACCTTACCTGACTCAATTGCCCAAAGACGACATATTTAATCGGGATCTGGCAGATGCACAGAGTCAGGAAGAGAACAATGATTATGACAACAATACCGATGAGTTCGGAGATGACACACCCTTCCCTGATAAGGGTGGTGATGAGGAGGAAGAGAATGCTGGACCTGATACTCCACCCCTCGTTATACCAAGAGTGTACGAGTCCCAAGTGTCGTTTCATTCAAGGGAGATTCCCTACCTTGATCATTTCCCAAGTATTCCGGATGTGGATGCCCTCACAAGGGATATTGACAAAATTCAGACAGCAATATGGGATGAGTCTAGACCAACGGTGCTGGCAAATGGCTTGCTTTTTCCTGATAAAACGCGCCTAAGCAAGGCGGCAAAAATGTACAGTGTAAAAGAGTGTTGTGAGATGACGGTATGGGAGTCAACTCCTGATTTATACAAGGTTTTTTGTCATAGATGGTTTACGGGTTGTCATTGGATGTTGCATGCGAGCAAGAAGAAAATAGGTATGTGAAAATTGGGTAAATACATTGGCACCCACACTTGTGAAATGGACACATTCAGTGGGAATCACTTCAACTTGGATGTTGACTTGATTTCTCTTGTCTTGATTCCACACATTGAAGTGTCCATAAGGTACAAGATCAAAGAGTTCATTATATCCGTCCACCAGGAATATGGCTATACCATTACCAAAAGAAAGGCATTTCTTGGGCGCAAACATGCGTTTGAAATTGTTTATGATAACTGGGATAAGTCATTTGCAGCTCTACCCAAGTACATGGACGCATTGCAAGACTTTAACCTCGGGACCATTGTTGAATGAAAACTTGAGCGGAGTCCGGGAATACCAGAATATATATTCAAATACGTGTTCTGGGCATTTAAACCAACAATTGATGATTTTCTGCATTGCCGGCCAGTAATATCCATAGACGGCACTCATGTCTATGGAAAGTATGATATTAAGCTGTTAATCGTCGTTACAGTAGATGCTAATGGAAGTATATTTCCTTTAGCTTTTGCTATTTGTGCCAATGAAAGACAAGAGACGTGGACACTGTTTTTGAACCACTTGAAAGAGCACGTTGTCAAATAGCGTTCAAGTATTTATCTAATATCTGATCGACATGGTAGTATTATAAGTTCTGTAGAGAATTTTCCTGCATGGCAAGAACCGCATGCCTACCACCGTTACTGTGTGAGGCACCTGAAGGCCAATTACCAGAAGGCATATCCCAACAAGGATTTGCATGATTTAATGTGGATGGCTGCAAAAGATCATCAAGAGCATAAATTCCGGAGGCACATGGAATCTATCAGGAAGGAAGACGAGGCAGCCTATCATTGGTTGATGCGACATAAGCCTGAAAAGTGGACTTTGCATGCGGATGGTGGCAGAAGATGGGAAATTCTGACTACAAATATGTCAGAGTCTTTCAACGGGTTATTGAACTCTGGTGAAGTACCTACTCGATGGCATGATGCTCCACAATATCAAGGCACATCAACGGGACGGAAGAGCTCCAAATAAGTCAGTCGACCGAGCAATAATCATGCAAGCCAGCTATCAGCGCGTCATTGTATGGCGTCCGGATGAACTATTAAGTAACAACAGAAAACGTGAGTATACGCAACACATGTGAAGCTAGGCCAAGTAAACTTAGGTATACATTTACCTATGCGCCCTCCAGCAAATCTAACAAATCCCTGCACAAGGGGAGATTATGTCGAGCCTCGTACTCTCATCCATATCCCCGCCGGAGAACCCACCTCCTAGCTAGAGGGAGAAACAGAGGTGGTACACCCGGAGCTAATGGTGGTAGAGGTGGCTGCAACTGCATGAATCGCTCCCAGGCCCAAACCTAATATACAAAGTGGACATAAAATTTAAGATATATTTTTATTGGGTATGTTATAATGAATAGAGTATTCGAATATGTTTACACCTGTAGCAGCAGTAAAAATCCAACAACGTCACGCTGGGTGCCCATGGTCACTCTGTACATCTTTCTGTACAAGTAGGCGAGAACAGCAGCACCCCAGCTGTACTGGGGTAAATCATCTTGCCGCTCAAGATGATGAAGAAATCTCAAGCTGACTAGGTTCCCCTAAGTGTTCGGGAACAAGACCCCTCCAAACATAAGGAGCAACATCAACCTCGTGTACCGGTGAATATGCAGCTCCGGTGTATCGCATGTGATGTCAGGGTGCAATACCTCTAAATGGTCTCGGATAGTCGTCAACTGCAGACGACTGGCCCCAGCCAGTGCAGTCTCATCCTGTGGCTGGAAACCAGTGAGCTGCTGCAGCATGTCCAGGTACTGCCCACCTGTCAGCTCTCTCATGGCCAGCGGTAGAGCAACGAGGTGTCCATCAACGGGCAGCCCATATATAACCTCCACGTCGTGCAGTGTGATGGTAGCCTCGCCAATGGGCAAGTGAAATGTGTGCGTCTCCGGTTGCCACCGCTCTATCAGGGCCGTGATCAAAGACCAATCAAGCTGCAGCCGCCCGATCTCCAAAATCCTATAGAAACCCGTATCCTACAAGCATCTGACTACACGGGGATAGAGAACTTTGCCCTTCATAAAGTTCCATATATCGTCCACTCTCCTGACGCGGAGAGTCTGGGCCAGTAACTCTCTCTCCCATATGTGGGAGGACATATGATCGCCCTGTAACGACAGTAACTCATCGCTGGAAGGTCTGGGATGCATAGGCGGAACCTCCATGTCGTCTACTGTAAATTAAACAACATTAATTGCATGTTTGTTTGTAAATTAAATAAATAATTTTTATAATTATACAAGATTTAATTATTAAGTATTCACATATGGGTTTCAGGCTCGATATTTGAGGCCCAGTAGCATCAAGATATCCTGAATTCTTATATGTATTAGTTTTATTATTTTACATGTTAGTTTTATTATTTTATATGTTTGCTTGTAAATTAAATACTTAATTTTTATAATTATAAAATATTTAATTATTAAGTATTCACATACGGGTTCCAGGCTCGATATTTGAGGCCCAGTAGCACCAAGATATCCTGAATTCTTGTATGTGTTAGTTTATTAATGTATATATAGTTTTATTATTTTACATGTTTTATTTTATACGTTTGTTTGTTACTCACTTATTTTTTACTATAATAAAATTAAATAATTAATTTTTATAATTATACAAGATTTTATTATTAAATATTCATAAATGGGTTCCGGGCTCGATATTTGAGGCCCAGTAGCACCAAGATATCCTGAAATCTTGTATGTGTTAGTTTTATTAATTTATATATAGTTTTATTATTTTACATGTTTTATTTTATACGTTTGTTTGTTACTCACTTATTTTTGACTATAATAAAATTAATTAATTAATTTTTATAATTATACAGGATTTAATTATTAAGTATTCACAAATGGGTTTCGGGCTCGATTTTTGAGGCTCAGTAGCACCAAGATATCCGAAAAATATTATTGTTTTCTCATGTTATTTTCTTACGATCGTTGACTAGAATTGGACAGAGTTTGTGTTTGATCTATCAGCTATTTTGACGTATTTTTGGGTATAAGAGATACTTAAGTGATTAATTTCAATAACTACAGGGATACTACACTAAAATGCATTATATTTTACTACGCTAAAAGGACACTATATTACTAGTCTTTAAGCAAATAAATAATCTAAATCAGATAAAAACAACAAATATATTTAATCACAAAACATTCACGAAAATACATATACAACAGTAAAAAGTAACTTATTAACATTTTTTTAACAAATAATAATGATTTCTCAATTTTTACATATTTTTTTAGCAAACTAATATCTTAGTCCGGATAAAAATAACATACAGTTTAATCGCAAAAAAATACAAAACAACATATAACACATTTAAAACAACTAATATGCATTTTTTATACGAGTTTCGATAAATACTAAATCGGAATACCTCGATTTATATTTTTTTAAAAATTAAAAATTTGAATCCGAAACGAGCAACCCACAACGAGAGAAGGCTAAGCTAGGATGTGAGACCAATAATCTTTACTTTTTATGGGACGGGTGAGGTCCACTCAAGTTTTTTTGGGTCGTTGGGAAGGGGGGAAGGGAGGGGGACCGCTGCTTTGATTTAAAAATGGGGAGGGAGGGGGGTGTTTGCTGTTCTATAATGGGGGAAAGGGAAGGGACTGTATTTGAAGGGGTGTAGTGCCGTTTATTAAGGTGCTACACATATAACGCCTTAATAAACAGCAATATACCTGAACGTCTAATTAATTTCATATATTGCGCCCTTTTAAAGAGCGCTATACCTTAACGTCCAAAACAGACGTTAAGGTTAAAGGACGCTATACCTTAATATCCAAAACGAACGTTAAGATATATAGTTTGGTCACGATATTTTTTTTTTTACTTATTTTGATCATTTGAGTCCAAAAAGACCACATTTATGTTCCAAACACTTTCTTCCAATCCAGTTCCAAGGAAAAAAAGGACCCCTCATTAATAGTTTGTCTTTTCAAAGTTGGTCAAAAAGTAAAAAACTTCGTCCCTTTTCAGAGACGCTTTTGCTTATTCCATGAAAAACAAATCACTCTTTGCCATTACTCCCTCTCAGACGTCTCTCTCTCTCCCTCTCACACTTAGCAGATTTACATTACACGCCACCTACCTCCATTTTCATGGTACAAGTTTGTTTCTCCATTTTTGGTGAAAGTACAACCCCCTCCAGCGCTTTAATTTTCTCCGGCGACGCCTCTACTGCTTCCCTTTCATATATATGCCTCTCTCTTTCCATCTTCCAACTCTCAGAATAATGAAACCCAAAACACCACGACTGCTCAACCAGCTGCGAAGCTCACTTATCTTTCATTCATGTCCTTCGAGTTGCTCTCAAACTTTCTGCTAAACCTGTAAATTTTCTTTGTGTGAGTTTTTATACGGTTATACGGTAGATGGGAGTTTACTGATGCATATGATAGTGCGAAATGCTATTGAATGTATTTTCGTACAAATTAAACTCCCGTCGATCGTCGATCATGCTACCAACTACAACAGATCTAGTTAGTTTTTCTTTATCCATGAGTAAAGAATGTGTAATTGCTGGCTTAATGGCTTTGGGAAAACCTTAGAGCTAAGAATTTTTATTATTGTGTAATTTAATTTAATTTGAACTGTTGTATTAAGTAATCTATCTTATATTTTCGGTCAGAGGAAAAATCCAAAATTATCTTTGGCTTTAGATTCTATGTATATTTACTATTTGCTATCTAGATAAATCTGTCATTTTTATTTTTTTCGGTAAACAAAAAAATAAAGGGAACAGATATTTTGTCAGATCTTGGATTTTTGTTAAAAAATAAAATGTGTTTAGTGTTATGACTAAAAGTGCACCACTTTGTTCAAGTAAATGGATTATTAGTACTCCATGTGCAAGAATATGTATGACTTTGACTCTAAAGCCAAAGATAATATATGTTTTTGAGCTTTTTTCAGTGTTATGATTAAAAGTGCACCACTTTATTAAAGTAAATATACTATTAGTGCTCCATGTGAAAGAATATTTATGACTTTGATTCTAGATTATATATTGTTTTGGTCTTTTCCTCTTTTCGGTTACAAATCTCATCTTTTACTAGCAATAATTATCTTTTAGTTGACCTAATTATACAATTCTTTTTCTATTATTAGGATATAGTAAAATCACTACTTAGTTGTTTAAGTTAAAAATATTAGGACGTCTTCGCTCCTGCCGAAAGGGTTTATATGCTCTACTTGCATGAAATGATCATCAGTAGCCGGAGATTAAATTCTGCCAATTTCATAGTCTTGCAGGCTAGAGAAAAGAGGATGCTTAAGCAACGTATGGACCAATTTCTTTGATAACTTAAAGGGTTGACTCTTTACTTAATAAATCACAAAAGTCTTTTTTGATTGTTTGTTACTCTATCAGTTTCAATTGACGTAAATGTTTAAGTAAAACAAAATATTTTTATAATTTATAGTTCTTAAATATGTCATAAAATTTTATAGTTATAAAAATATATTATTTAGGGTAAAATAAAATAAATTAAAGTTAAATTATTTCAATTATATATATATATATATATATATATATATATATATATATATATATTAGTCTTGTTTAAATAAATGAATAAATAAATAATATCGTATAAAATGAGATGAAAAGTAAAAAATAAAGACTCTCTTGTAGATGGAATAACAGATATTAAAACGGGATTGTTACACAAATAGTAGGCCAGATTTAATGTTTACTTTTTTAGCCGGTATATATAGATTATATACATTGATTATTATACACATTTATACACATCTTGAACATAAATTATACATATATTATACATCCACCAGTTATTTTTAGTTTAAGAAACTAGATGGATGACTATTTGGGTAATTTTTTTTTTTAATTAAAAAAAAGGTCAAGAAAACCGTGCAGAATAAGATAGGGTAATATGTCGAATCTAGAGTAAATTGTACAGCAAAAAGACTCTGAAAATAGGATTTTGTTTCTCTCTCGGCGCATGTTAACCTAACGTGCGCATCCATGGGGAAGAGGACTCAGATTCCTACTCAGAAGGTGATCGAAGCAAGGGAAACCAGTAAACAAATCTCAGCACAGACGAAGAAGGGGGAAAATCAAGGAAATCATGCAATAGTGGAAGTTAATGGCATAAATCAAAACCTAAAAATGGCGACTAGTGAAGTTGAAATTGAGCAAAATCAAGGTAAGGAAAAGGCGGAGAATTGAGGTTCAACACCATGCAAAGTCGAATTACCATCACAACTGGAAATTAATGAAGCAATTGTAGAAGACATCAATGGAACAGTAATGGCGGGAAGTAATGAAACAGTGCAAAAAGTGACAAAATCAAAAACTACCATACATGAATGGGAGGAAGGGATACATGTACAACATTCTGTAAGTAATCAATTACGAAAATCCATTGGTATGAAATCATGGGCTGGCGAGGTAGAAGAAGAATTAGAAATTAGGGTTAAGCCTTCGATTTGGGAAAATTTTGACATTACTAAAGTTGCTAATGCTAGATTCAAATTGGAGTATGTGAATCTAAGTAAGCAAGGGGAAACAACAATTTGTGAAATTGAATTGGAGGACATCACATCTGAGATCGATTACTGGCAGAATGCCATAGTCTGTTTGTGCTGGGAGCACATCCACCTTTCAATGTGATAAACAGTTACATACAAAGACAGTGGGGGAAACACGGCATCAACAAGGTCTCAATGTTGAAAAATGAAATTGTGTTGGTGAGGTTTGACACAGCAGTTGGAAAATATGAGGTATTGCAGGGAGGGATATATCATTTTGACAATAAACCTTTCTTTGTTAAGGAATGGCACAAGGATATGGAATTTACTAGGGAAGAACTCTATATTGTTCCCATTTGGGTGAAACTACCTCGTTTGGATTTCAAGTATTGGGGTCCTAAATGGCTTAGCAAGATTGGGAGCATGATAGGTAAGCCTCTAATGGCTGACAGGAATACTGAAAACAAGATTGGGCTTAATTTTGCTAGACTCCTTATTGAGGTTGATGTTGATTCTCCCTTACCAGACAAGGTATATTTTAGGAATGAAAAAGGTTCACTTGTAGAACAGAGAATTCAGTCTGACTGGAAACCTATACTATGCAAGCATTGCCACAAATATGGTCATTCAGAGGAAGAATGTAGGAGGAAGAAGCAACCAACCCCCCTAAAGTAACAGAATGTTGTGCAATAAGTAAAAACAACTGATACAAACAAAGGTCAGGCAATCAGCAATCAAAATTTAACAGCACCAGTAATTGCGAATGCAAGGTCTGGAGTCGAAAATGTGACACCACAAAGTATAACTGAAAGAAGAAAGATGAACTCAGAAGGCTGGGTAACTCCACACAATACAAGGAAGTCATCTAAGGAGCAAGTACAAGAGGCATCAACAGGGCACAACACTTTCAGTGTTCTAAGAGAGGCCAGCACTAGTACATAACCACAGAATAGCCAGGTATCACATGGGAGAGGCACTGTTCTGTCTCCAAGTAGAGATGGATAGCATGCTAAGCTGGAATGTTAGGGGCTTAAATGCTCCTAACAAACAAAAGGAGGTCAAATTCTTTTGTACCAAGGAAAATATTGGTATAGTAAGCTTGCTAGAGACTAAGGTTAAGGCAGGCAATATGGAGAAAGTAATAAATAATATGTTTGGAGGATGACAGTACCTCACGAATCTAGATCAACACTATAATGGTCGAGTGGTTATAGTATGAAGGCCTGACTACTATCAAATCAAGTATATAAGTGGAACTGCCCAAAGCATTACATGTTTAGTTACTGATGTTATTCTTCAAAAGGAGTTCTATATGACGGTTGTGTATGTTTTTAATACTAAGGAGGATAGGAAGAGTTTGTGGCAACATCTAAAAAGTACTAGTGGAGGTATTAATATACCATGGCTGATTACTGGGGATTTTAACTCAGTATTGCAAGCTGATGACAGAATAGGAGGGCTTCTAGTTAGTATGAGAGAAGTGGTGGATTTTCAAGCTTGTATTGATGCTTGTGAACTCATAGAGTTACCATGTGGAGGGTGTAGGTACACATGGAATGACAAATATGGAGATAATAGAGTGTTCTCCAAAATTGATTGGGCATTTGTCAATAGAGAATAGTTGGATAATATGCCAGTAGTTCAGGCTAATTTTCTTGTAGAGGGGATCAGTGATCATTGCCCACTTAAACTAAAAATGGCTAGTGTTACTTTGAAGGTAAATAGAGTCTTTAAATTCTGCAATGTATGGGCTTTACACCCCCAGTTTAAGGGGATTGTAACACAGGTGTGGCAACAACAAATAGAAGGCTATAGTATGTTCCAAATAGTTAAGAAGCTAAAAATTCTAAAGAAGGCTCTTAAGAAGCTCAACCAGCAACACTTTAGGAATATTCTAGCAGAGGCTGAGGATGGCAGGGCAGCTTTAAGTCAAGCTCAAAATAGGCTGCATGCAAATCCTTCAAGTGTGATATTACAAGAACAGGAGAAGGCCATGTACCCAAAATTTAGAAAATCTTCTTATCTAGCAGAAATATTTTTACAACAGAGAAGTAAGGCAAGCTGGATCAAGCTAGAAGATGACAACACTAGATACTTCTATTCAGTTATCAAACACAAGAGATTACAACAAGCCATTACTCTGATCAAGGATCAAACTGGGGCAGTACAAACAAACAGTGCAAGCATAGCAAATGTTCTTGTAGACTATTATGAAACAATGCTAGGAAAGAGAGAAAGAAGAAGAGCAAAAACTTTTCAGAGCTTCTTGAAGAATGAACATATACTTTCTACTGAACAACGGGTAGAACTGATCCAACATTTCACAACTAAGGAGGTGAAACAAGCTATGTTCAGCATTGATGTGAACAAGAGTCCAGGGCCAGATGGGTATGGCAGTGGATTCTATAGAGAAGCTTGGAGTATAATTAGTAAATATATTACTGCAGCTATATTGGAATTCATGGAGAATGGTATATTGCTAAGACAAATCAATTCAACAGTAATATCACTAATTCCTAAAGTACCAGTGCCAGTGCCAGAGTATGCAAGTCAGTTCCGGCCAATATCATACTTAAAGAAAGTAGTATCAATGCTAGTAGCAGAAAACCAGGCAGCTTTTGTAGAAGGTCGATCATTGATTCATAACGTTTTAATATGTCATGACTTATTGAGATATTATAATAGGAAGACCTCTCCTAGATGCCTCATGAAAATTGACCTTAGAAAAGCATATGATATGATCAATTGAGAATTTATAGAGGAAGCTTTGAAAGGTTTTGGATTTTCAGATTCCTTCACTAGTCTAGTAATGACTTGTGTTACTACCACACAATTTTCCATCAGAGTTAATGGGGAGAGTCATGGCTATTTTGAAGGGAGGAAGGGACTCAGGCAAGGGAATCTTATATCACCCCTTCTATTTGTCCTAGTTATGGAATATATCTCAAGGGTGCTAAGCAAGATGAGTAATCTTCCTGACTTCATATATCACCCCATGTGCAAGAATATAAGACTAACACATCTGGTATTTGCAGATGATCTCATGATATTCTGCAAAGCAAATTTGAAATCAGTTGCTAGAGTTATAGAGGCATTGCAGTATTTCAGTGATGTAACAGGGTTGGAGGCTAACTTGGATAAATCTAATATGTTTATAGCAGGTACGGATGATATTACAAAGCAGAATATGCTCAAAATAACATGTTTCACTTTAGAAACCTTGCCTATAAGGTACTTAGGCCTTCCACTTACTGCAAGAAAGTGGAACAAGATAGATTGCAAGCAATTAGTTGATAAGATCACAAACAAAATCATTGCTTACACAAGGCAATTATCATATGCTGGGAGATTGCAAATTATCATGGCAGTTTTGTTTTCTATATATCACTTCTGGAGTGCAGTGTTCATACTGCCTCAAAGTGTAGTAAAACAAGTTGATAAGAAATGCAAGGACTTCCTATGGGGTGCTACAGAGAACAAAAGGAAAATTAACCTTGTTGCATGGGACATGGTATGTATTCCAAAGGAAAATGGAGGTTTAAATATCAAAGGTTACTGCAAATAGAACATTGCTGCTGTTGGTAAGCTACTATGGCAACTAACTAGAAAGAAAGACATTTTATGGGTAAAATGGGTCAATAGTATCTACATAAAGGATAAAGATAGCATATAAGATCACACTCCAACAGAGATTATAGCTGGTATTGAAAGAAATTGAACTCCCTCAAAGTTCAAATGGCAGGATGGTATCAAGAAGACAAATATCTATTGACCACATCATGAGAATATTCCATGTCGAGAAGCTATCATCATATGGTAGGGCCTCTACCTAAAGTAAGGGAGGTTAAGCTACTGTGGAGCGCAATTATGCTTCCTCAACATAGGTTCCTAGTGTGCTTGACATGTAAAAATAAATTGCTAACCAAGGAGAGATTGCAGAGGATACTGACTCGTGTGGATGATCAACAATGCTGTCTATGTGATCAGGCACAGATGGAGAATCAAGCACATCTCTTTGGTCAATGCATATGTATTACAGACCTAAGAGGAAAGCTGAGCAGCTGGCTGGGCATAAAGATTCAGAACAGTGAAGCAAGCCAGGTGATCAAGTGGATCAAACGGAGACGATGGAGCCAATTCCAAAAGGAAATAGTTGCTGCAGTATGGAGAGCCATGTTGTATTACACTTGGCAAGCAAGGAACTGAAAAATCTTTAGAAAAGTAAATGTAGACAGAGAGTGTGTGTTTGCACAGATAAAAAGAGAGATTATAGATTGATTGGGTACATCGGATAGGAATAAAAGAGCTAGAAAAAGTCTATTGATTCAGAAGTTATGTAATTAGATGTGTTGTTATTGTTTGGAGATCTAGAGTCCGGAGCACCCTTCCTAGAAGGTGGTAAAGACACTAGAGGCTCTTTAAGATGTAAAATTACTTTGGTTGTTATGGTAATATTCACATTTATTACCAAAAATAAAAAATAAAAAAAATAAGATAGGGTAGTAGTTTTGAAGTTGCATGCATCACCATTTACGCCACCTGTCTAAGTCTTTCAGCAAACGCTCTGAAGTATACTTTTGTTACTGATCTTTCTGCGACACCTCTTACTTCTGGCCACAGTTTGAAATCTGTCTTCTTCGTCGTCGTCATTGATGACTAACACAAGATTGTGAAACGGGAAGGTGTGATCGAGTGAGATTCATAATCTAGAAACTAATTAATGTAGATTAATTATTTACTAGGTTGAAAGTTGAAAGACATTATTGTAGAAAATCTCAATATTAATGTCAGCAATGGTAGAGACAGAAATTTTCACAAGGAATTCAGAAAAATATCACAATGTCGTGTGTAAGATTTGAAGAAAACAATTTTTGAACCACTTCTTTCATTATACTAACAACTAATCTAATTAGATGGATTCAGAAATGTATATATGTACAAATAAATTTAGTTTTTGTTCTATTTGCACACTATATATTTTCGATAAAAGAGATTCAATGGAACCATAGCTTTCTTATTGGCTGTTTGTGTATATAAATTAAATGCTAACTTAGGTGTTTGTTTAGTTTCATTTGGCGGGAAACAACTTTTAATTAAAACCGAAACTGTTTCTAAAGAAAAGCCAAAGGCTGGTTTCCCAAGATAATTGTCCCTTTGAAATTTTTGGGCGTCTTTGAGTTTGCTTTTTTAACTGTAAGCTAAACAAAAGCTGTAGGATAATTAATTGCTTTTGAATACCTGACGCAACTGTTCATTAATTGCACAACCTTCAACCTTCAGCTATATGCCTATATCCCAATACTAGCCATATTCATATGAGACAGAAGTATCCAACGTAAGACAAAATTAAAAGCTAGCTACTACTTCGGTTTTCAAACTTATATAATACGAAAGCATGTGGAACAAAAACCCATTTTCCAGAACAACAGAAAAGTTATTACTACTAGCTAAACGTTATTGAGAACAAGTTCTCTACATTAATGGAGTCCATAAGATGGAGAAAACCGAGTCTGAAACCGATTCAAACTAAGCCAAAATTAGCCATGGAAGCAGCTGAAGAAGAGCTATTGAGTCCATCAGCAAGGTTATTTCACGAGCCCAACTTCAATGTTCATGTTATAGCTATAATGGGCAGCAAATCAAGAATCAATCCTCAAGTTATTAAAGAGAAATTGGTCCATACTTTGCTTAAGCATCCTCGTTTCTCCAGCCTGCAGGTACCATGCAAAATGGCCAAAATATTAGTCTTATTTGCCAATGATATATTTATGCAAGTACGACTAATCTGCCTCTTTGACAGCAGAAGAAGATGTACTAACATTTTTAGCTTAAACAAGTAATATATATACAAGTTAAAAAATTCAGGAAATATATTCATTTTAAGTTCACATCTATTATCATGATAGAAAAATTTCTGTAGTTCTATAAGGTAATTGTAATCTTTAAAATCGAAAACAGATTCGATACTGTTCAACAAAATCTATCTAAGATGAACAAGATAGAAACGTTTTTATAATTTGATCTGTAAAAATTCAAGTCTTATATTTTTTTGCATGAAGTTAAAAAATGTAGGGTCGACCTCTTTGTTACATTACCCATTACTACTTCTACTAAAATGTACAATCAACTAACTTTGATGTTAGCATTGCCATATCTGATCCTTAAAGAAGATAGCTGCTCCCCAGTCAAAATTCTACATATTCTACTAAGTGGTCTAGACTTTAAGTAGTTTAAAATCCGGTTATGTTTTAAACGGTGCATGAAGGGGTCGTTTGGTAGCCGGTTAGAGAGGAGTTATCCATATATTAAAATTAGGATAACTTTATACATTGTTTGGTTAAAAGAAGGGGAAAAAATAATCTCCGCATAGAAGCTAGCATAAGTTATACAATGTTTGGTTATTTTTGCCTCTTTTCCACATAAAATGTAGTATTGCTAATACAACGTTTGATTCATGTTTTTCTTTTCCGCAAAACTAATACATGTATAAGTTATGAGGGAATCTATGTATTATTTATGCAGGGTAGAAGGTGGAATAACTTATACATGTATTAGTAATACTTGTATTAAAACACAAAATAACAAGAATACCCTTTGTTGAAACTTATATTTTTTTGTTTAAAAATATATATTTAAACTATACTAACAATTTTAATAAAATAAAGTAAGCTAATAATAAATAACACTCACATTACATTTATATTACTAATCCTTATATAACTACCGCATAACTAATCCATGCATAATTAATCCCATCGTAACTCAACTTTGCATAACTTAAACCTGCATAACTAATAAATGCATAATTAATTCCTGGATTACTTATTCCTGCATAACTAATACATACATAACTAATACCTGCATAACTAATACATGTATAATTAATACCTGCATAACTCTATCCGACAACCAAACGACCCCCAAGTGACTAGCGGGTGTGGTTTCCACCATAAAACGAGGAAATGTACTATTTAACATACCTCATCAAACGAGGAAATGCAAACCATATTTTATTCGAATTTATATATATTTTTTGAATATTGAAGAATAATAAAATGCAAAGAATTAATCTGAGAATTTCTCGGAAACAAATTTGTTACTGTTTTAACCTTTTCTTTTCCTTTTATTTGGGTGCACCTAGCCCGGGTTGTAGTGCACAACCTAGACACTGCATAAAGGCCTGAACAGCAAACCTTCCTGATGGGCCTTTCCCCTTAAAGATTGACTAAATATTAGATATAAGAACATAATATATACTGTATTACACTTGATCTGTTAGCCAAAATTAAAAAAAAAAAAAATCTCTTATCCAATAATGAAATTACAAGTACTTAGGAACAAGTCTATAGTGTACTTTGTTCCTAACAAATATGGTACAAAAACACTGTTAACAGAAAAAAGGAGGATTTTCAAAAACCAAAAAATCTTCATATGCCTTTTTGACTTAGCATGCCTTCTTAAATGACATGTTTCATTCTTTTTAAGGTGGTGGATGAGAAAAAAAATGGAGAGATGAAATGGGTCCGGACAATGGTGGATTTAGATAAGCACATTGTGGTACCACAAGTAGATGAACAGAACCTGCAGGGATCACCAGACAAATTCGTGGAGAATTATATTCAGAACCTTAGCAAAACCACACTTGACAAGTCGAAACCTCTCTGGGATCTCCATCTTCTCAACGTCAAAACATCAGATGCTGAGGCTGTTGCCGTATTTCGAATCCATCATTCACTCGGAGATGGCACCTCTCTTATTTCCCTTTTGCTCGCTTGTACTCGCCAAACTGCTCATCCAGATAAAATTCCAACTATTCCTGGAAATAAGAAAATGCCTATCAATTCTTCAGAGTATACGACTAAAGGATTATGGCAATATTTTGCTAAAGTTTGGTCATTTATGAGATTGTTTTGGAACACAATAGTGGATGTGTTGATGTTTATGGCCACGACTATGTTTTTGAAGGACACAAGTACGCCAATTAAGGGTAAGCCCGGTTCTGAGTTTAATCCTAGGCGATTTGTGTACAGGACAGTAAGTCTTGACGATTTGAAGTTGGTGAAAAATGCATTGAATATGGTACGTAAGTATATACTTGGTCCAAAAATATGCTATATATGTTTTGGCAACTTCCTTCTTTTTCCCCCTTCTTTTCAATTTTGCATTAGGAACGAAATGTAGATGTTAATATAGTTGTTTGATGTTTTTGAACTTTTTTATTTCTTACACAGACAATAAATGATGTCGCTCTGGGAGTGACACAAGCTGGTTTATCTGTATATCTTAATAGGAGATTTGGTAAGTTTCTGCCTCGTGTTATAATACATTGTTTTTATGATTTTTCACCCTTATTTTTTTTTTTAAGTTCAGTCATTGAATCATAACTACCGTAACCATAACCAGAGGATATTCGAATTTCTTTCTTTTTATACACTTGAAATAATTTTTATAATATAAGGTCATTCATAGATAACTAAACTACAAGTAACTTCCCATTACAAGTTTGAATTAGTTTTTAAAAATAATTGGTAGACAACCTCCTATAACAAGTAAAATTACACTATCTTCTTTACAATGTCAGTGTTAATAAGTTAAATCCAAAAAGAACTGGAAACAGTTCATGGAAGTAATCTTTTATGCAAAATTTGGCAGGTGAGGGCAAGAAAAACAAGGGAGTAACAGAGAAAAACAATAATCTTCCTAAGAACATAAGACTCAGATCAACTCTTCTTGTAAACTTAAGACCGTCAACTGGAATTCAGGTGATGGCATCCATTCTTTCTTCAAAATTTTAGCACTTCTTGTTTTCCTAGCTTATACTTCAACCCAAGTTGTTGATACTCTTTTCGTGTTTAACTTATACGTATATAGGCCTTAGCTGATATGATGGAGAAGGACACCGAGGCAAAGTGGGGGAATTGGATTGGCTTTGTTCTTCTACCCTTTAAAATTGCATTACGAGATGACCCCTTAGATTATATCAGAGAAGCTAAGGCAACCATTGATCGTAAGAAAAACTCTCTTGAAGCTATCTACACATTTTCCATTTCAGAATTAGCACTCAGATTTTTTGGGATAAAGGTAATTAATAGCATCTCACAACCAATAGTCGATCATTTCTTAATTCTTGATCTACATATAAGATCTTTGTTATCAGAATGTCCGTTATTGCAAGATTTGACCCCTTTTTATACTGTGGGGAAAAATTAATTTCAGACATCAAGCTCAATATCGCACAGAATTATCACCAATACAACAATGTGTTTCTCCAATTTGGTCGGTCCCCAAGAAGAAATTGGCTTCTATGGGCACCCTATGGCTTACCTTGCACCTAGTTCTTATGGGCAACCTCATGTAAGTATCATCAATTTGCTTGACCGAATTGTAATGATTTATTGGTTAATTTAGGAAACACCGATGAGTTATATTTGATATAACACCCCCCCCCCCCCCCCCCAAATTTATTTCTCTGGGTGTTCTTTTATACTCTATAGATTAGTGATTTTGTTTAGATCTTTACATCATACCCGGACTTTGAATTTCAGGCTTTGATGATTAATTTCCAAAGCTATACAAACAAGATGACAATAGTTCTATCAGTAGACGAAAGCATGATTCCTGATCCATATCAATTGCTAGACGATCTTGAACAATCTCTAAAGCTTATCAAGGATGCTGTGGTAGAGAGAGGCCTTTACCATAAATAAAATGTATTTGACAAGATATATCATATCTTTAGTTTGCTCTTCTAGTTTTATGGTTCAAATGTTACGGTTCATTTTTTGTTCTTATTAGGAAGCATCTTGTTGACAATAATATTGGTACACAAGTATAATGTAACTTATCGGCGTTACGACAATATTAACCAAATATTATATTTGGAGCAATAAAACTTATATATATATATATATATATATATATATCATAAATGTAATCGTGCTGACAGACTCATAGTCTTGTATGATCATGAAATAAACACCAAATTTTCAAGTTTTATTGAGGAGCTCCTAAATATGTAATAAGCTAGTCAACCTTAGTTCTGATTTTTGAGAAGGCAGCCTCTTTGATAAGAATGAATGAATCGACAAAATCATCCCCAAACTGGTCCGAATCTGGAATTATTCCTTCATCAACTGCTACTACAAATGTTAACTGCTTGGCATAACGACACGCATGAACCATTAGCCCCTACAATATGCACTTGGATTTAGTGATTTTGAACTGAGTAGTTTTTTCAAATTATAATAATATAGTATGAATATATAGAAGATTCATATAACTATATAACTGATCTCAACTTGTGATTTAAAACGTGGTTGTTTGATTGATTGAAGAAACTTACAGTGGGATGTCCATAACATGTTGGGGCAAGGAATGCCAATGGATGGCCTGACCAAGAAGCTTCTTCTACCGGACCGGCTACATTTGAAAAGACTAGTGTTGTTTGAGATGGAAGTCTTTTTGCAAGTGTTGTCACACCCTATGTGCCATGCCAATATAATTAAGCAAAACATTAGTTAGGTCTAGATTATAACGACAACTAAAAGGAACAAAAAAATAAACATCACGATTTTGTTTGATAATTTGAATGTGTAAAGAGAAATAATGGATTACCTTAAAGCCAAAGAACTTGAGGTTGTAAAACATAAAAGGTGCACTGAGACACAAGAGAATGCTTCGTTCGATCCATTGTTGTCTTAGCTTTGCGGACATAATCGAGAGGATTCTCTAATTGCGCTATATTTAAGGGAATTATGACAAAGGCAAAACAGTTTCCTTGTATCACTACTGCATTCTTCTCAATCATTTCAGATACCGTCTGTCATAATGGTCAGTTGAACTTAATTGATTAGGCACATACAGTCTGAAATTTTACATTGCAATAGCAAAATTATCAATCTGCGTCAATCTTTTTAACCCTAAAAACAATCTTGAAAGATTATAATGTTAAGCGTGTAGATGAAGAAATACTCACTTGGACTCCTAAAGTTGGTCGCAGATTCACTAGGACAGTGGCTCTGCATCTCATTCGTTCTAGCGAAAACTTCCTCTTGCCTTCAACTTCATCTGCCATGTTATGAAGAAACAATAATTATAGAAAGTTTGACTTTCATGATTAAAAGCGTTTTAACCCTCCCTCATTTTCCAAAAGAAATCGGAGTCCGAATTGGATCTCGATTATAATCACCTTAAATTTCTAGATTATTAGTATACCCCCTACCCCCCCCAAAAAAAAAAAAAAAAAAAAAAAAAAAACAAACTTTACGTTGTTAGACACAACCACAAATTAAATATATCACTTTCAACCGTAATTCCTTAGACCAAAATAAAAAATAAAAAAATAGTTCCATGTAGCACAAGTGACCTTATGACTCTCACCTAGCATGATTTGTAGGTTTTGAGGCATGATCGAACTTTCAATTCTGTTTATATACTTAATTCGTCGGTTGATATTGTTTGTGACACACCTATTATGCCCTTTACAATATGTTATTGTGTCAAAGAGGTAAAAGTGCAATTGAGCTGGCCACTACTTAATTGGTGGTCATCCTTGGTAAAAGATGAACTCCAGAAAATCCTTGTACATAAAATTAAATTACGTTTCTAATAAGTCTAAAGTCAGCTAATTAAGAAGGTCAATTACCGTATCTTCGGTGGATATAACGAGACAAAGCTGCTTGTGTTATCCCCAGTATAACGTCGTTAACCGTCTAAATTTGCAAGAAAGAAAAAAAAGGGGAAAGATTAGGCTACGTGAATAACAAATTTAAACCCATGAAAAGGGATTTATAATGCTATTCAACCTTGTATTTAAGGATTATACACTTACACAGTTTGTCGCATTTTTTATAAATTTAATATCATCCAAGCCAACAGTCCGATAGATAAATCTTTGTCGAGTGGACGACTTAAATCCTTGTGCAACTGCGAAAGGTGATTGAGAGTCTTTCAAGAAGAGAGCAGTCGCTACAAACAACAAAACATCAGCAACTGTATTGAACAAAAGACTGATGAACAACCAGAACTTTGCGACGTATTGCCATATCAACGACCAAATATTTTTTCTATTGCTTATTGATAAATTTGATTTGCCCTTGGAAGAAGAAGAAGAAGAAGAAACCGGGAGTGTGGGCAAAGAAGTAGGATCCGAAGTTTTCCGGAAACAAGAGAGTAAAAGCGAAATGAGGGAAACTCCATCCCCAACAGAATGGTGAAAACGGAAAATAAACGTAGCCTCGGCATCGGAGGTTTTCACGTTAAGGATGTGAAGATCCCATAGAGGTTTTGACGTGTCAATAGTGGTCGTACTTAGGTTTGATATATACTCTTCTACCAACTTGTCGGTATCCATATTATTGGAGTTTGGCTTCAGGTCAGGGACAGTAATATGATCATCTACGTTCACTGACGTAGGAACCCATCTCATTTTTCCGTTGCCATCACTTTCATCCATAACCTGTTGACGTTTCAACACAAAATAAAATATTTAAATGTTACTGATACATTAACCTTGTAAAGATTTACACTATCGTGTTATTTAGAAATGTAATCACCAGTAATTGTCTATATGAAACGTGAGTTGTTAGTATATGTAGTTAACTTTCTATAATTCATCGATAGTGTCAAAATTGTTTACACATTTGATGTGCACAAATTAATTCGCCCTAAATTTATTAAATGCATGCCAAAACTACATGATATATGGAATATGTCCCCCACAAGCGGTAAGCAGGCTAAAACAACGTAGTGTATTTTAGTACATTAGTGTAGCAAATTTTATCATTTCACATTAAATTATGCCTAATTACTCATTAAAAAATTATTATAAAAATATATAGATAAGATTTATTTGAATTTTAGATGAGAAATTATCTTTTGAATTATGATGAGAAGATTCATACAATGGATTATATAATAGATAAAGTCAACAAAAAATCATAATAGATCAAGTCAACAAAAAAACTTTAGAACAATAAAAGAAGTGGCAAGCCATTGGAAATACTAGAAAGCTAAATGAGTTTGCTGATTTTTCGTTAGACGAAAAAATTCAACTTTTTCAGGTTAATTGTTTTTCTTCTCTCGCAACAATTCTATAGAGACAGTTCGATGAAATTTATTTATTTATTTTTTGATTTAATTCTTTTAAATGTAGTCGCTAAATTTAGTATGCAATATACATATATTTTTATTAATTTTTTCCGTTATTTTTATATTGAAACGATCCGCCTATTGGGCGGGTATGTATACGAGTTACTTATAAAAGGAAAAAGAGATCCTCCGGGCTAATGAAGGAGGCGCGACATGATCTTAAGAAAAATGGTTAAAGAAAACCTAGGGAACTGTATCTGCCATGCAAGATTATTGTGATTAGTTAGACAAATGTACTTTCATGTTTCTTTACCTGCAAACTGGAAAAGTGTGGGTGTTTAAGCAACTTGCATTGTATTTCAGCTTTCATGGCGTCAACGTCAAGTGGTACTTTCCAACCCATGATTGCTACGATGTGAACATTGTAGTTTGGTTCATGAAAAACTCTAGAAGATGGACTCAATAATGCTTCTTCTTTTCCATTTTCTAATTTCTTTGATGTTCGTACAGGTTTGAGAGCCATCTTGTTTCCACCACACTCCATATTTTAGAGCAAATATTATTATTATTATCACTTATCAAACTACAAAGAAAATGCTGATAAAAGGCTCCAATTATTTAAAGAAGAAAGGAAGATTTATTAATTAGGTGCACACAGAATTGATAGATTTCAACAGTACAACGAACATTTCATTAAAAGCACAGCTGTCTTGTTAATTTAGCTTTCGGGAAGGGGTTAGGATCTGGTCCAATTATAAATGGTCCAATATTTATCAATACATGTCTGGACCATGTATTCCTATGAAATTTTAAAGGCTTAGAGCCCGTTTCGACTTAAGAAAATTTTCTTTTTTTTTCAAAACATTTTCACTTTTTTTCGAAATTAACGTTTGTTTATAAAATTTTCAATTTTCACTTGAAGATACATTTTGAAAATTTTTGAAAATTTAAAAAACTTCAAAAAGCTGTTTTTCAAAATTTTCACTCAAATCACTCACAAAACTTCAAAAACAACCCAAAATTATATTCATGTCCAAACACAACTCTAAATTTCAAATACCATTTTCACTCGAAAATTTTTTTTCACCACGTTTTGGAATTTTACAATTCTTATGTCCAAATGCCCACTTAGATCTCTTAAATTCCTCTACCCGTCTCTTAAAATTTATTTTTTCTTCCAAATGGAAGGTAAATAAGGAGCCCTGATGATAGGCTAAAATCTATCACCTCAAGTGCGCGCCCAGTGCGCGATCGCGTACTTGGTCGCACATCCGGGTAGTATCAGTTGGGAATTTGGGAAAGTGTAAAACATGAATGTTGTAGATCTTTTAAATAGCTTTCCAACGATATACTGTGGAGCCCAAACGGATTTATGAGCTAAAATTTATGTGTATTTTACTAGACAATGTGTAGTATGCCTACTCGATTCTTCATTGCATTCTTAAAGTGCACTATCATCCGTTGATCCACGAACACGATCCCAATTTAATCCTTGGGCTTTTACTCAGACTTCAAAGCTCCAAAATAGCATGAATTCATTCCACAACATCTACATAGATCGGAATCACTCCTACAAGGCATAAAACACACAATTAGTGCAAAACACTAGCGATTAAAGCTCAAACTCAATTAAAGTGCATTAAATTAGAGTGCAATAAGCGACTAAAATACAAGATTATAGCCTACCATCAGTGCTCTGTATTTACCTTCCATTAGGAAGAAAAATGAAGTTTTAAGAGACAGGTAGAGGAAATTAAGAGATCTAAGCCTTTAAAATTTCATAGGAGTACGTGGCTCCAGTCGAGACATGTATTGATAAATATTGGAGCATTAATAATTGGACCAAAGAGAAGTGAGACAACCACCTCAAGTGGAGAATGTTAGTTTAGAAGAGCTTATGTATAAGTTCATAAATAAGGTGGAATAGAGATTTACACACGATGACGAAGCCACTAACAACCTAACAATGTAAATGAATCAATTAGTGAATAGACTTAGCTCGTTGTATTATGATGGTGAATATATGGAAGAGATACCGTGTGAAAATGAGCCTACCCGAGATGATGAACATCTACAGAGAGAGTTTTCCACTCTACAAGAGAACTCTGTTTCAACTGAAATGATTGAAAATGAGGTTTTGGTTGATTATGAAGCAATACAAGAAGAGTTCAAACCCCCATCCACCTATCCACAATTACAACTTTTAGTAGAAGAGAATGAGGAACAAATGGTTTTGGACTTACTAGAGGAGTACTCACATGACCCTTCTTTTTCGTTTTCTTATTCAAACCTTGATCATGTAGATTTTATTTTTGGAGATTTACAGGAATATGCATGGCTTGATCTTGTGAATGAATGCAGAAACAAGTTGAGGATAATCCTACAAGAACAATCCGCCGCTCAAAATGAGGCCAAGAAAGAAGGAAAAGAGCGGATCTTTCAAAAATTCCTAAAGGACTTTAGCCTGATAAGCACCATAAAGAATCCCAAAGAGCGAAAATGAAAAATAAATTCAAAATTAGGGATGGAGTTCACAAGTTTTCTGAAACGAAAAAAGTTCATGGGATTTTTCTTTACCTCTTGCTTTTTATTTGTATGTGTCATGGGGACATGCCACAATTTAAAGTGTGGGGTGGGGATGTAAATATGTAATTAACTGTTGTTTTCGTTTCTTGTGTGTATTTTCATTTCATTCGATTGAAATTTTTAAAGTCGAAAAAAATAAAATAATTTTCTTTAGGTAGTATAATAATTTCCCCTTGGTTTTTCTTGGTGCCGCGATTTTTTTTCAAGGGTTTTGGTTGAATCGGGTGTAGTTAATTTTATTTTGTTTTTGGAGTAGGAGATCTTGTGCTATGATTTTTAATGAAAGCAATATCTTTTGACTTTATTATGCCTTGAGAATAATAAGTGCTTTAGTTGTGACGCTTAGACTCAGTTTTTGACTCTTGTATAAGCAATTTAAATTGTATGATCTTATCTTTGCTTAACTACTTTGATTAGAGTGTCTTGATGAGTCCGATCCTGAGTGAGTTTTGTGCCATATGTGTGTGAGATTTTGTGTAATCTGTGCATTGTATTTGATGTCTAGAATTAGCCCCGTGTGTTTGTAAAGCGAAATAGTAGATTTGTTCAGTCTTAGAAGTGATATAGGCATTTCTTTGTTGAGCCAACTATATATTTTAACCACCAAAATTGTTATGTATTGTAGTTAACCCTGTTGATCCTGCAATCCTGTTTCTTTGGTAACTACATTACAAATCTTACCCTTTTTGTTTGAATTGACCATTTATTTGAACTATTTACCTCTCGTGAGCACTTGAAATTTGTATGAACTTTGTGAAAGTTGAAGTATGAGGTGGTTAGTTTGGCTTTTGAGTGGAACTATTGAAATAAGGGGAAAAGTGCACTGTTGTGAAAAAGTATGAGCCACTAGAATCGAAAAAGAAAATGAATAAAAACAAATAGTTTATATTCATTGATAGTGGTAACTCTTGATGTATTTGTGTTTAAAGAAGTTGGGAGTCGACATATATAGATGTGAAGGTGGAGTTATAGTTTGACATAAGTGTGGGAATTAAATGTTAAGTATATGTATTAAAAGTGCTTAGGGAGATGTAGTTACTCTTATCTAAATATATCATACCCGTCCCGCATTCTACATTACAACCAATTAAAGTCCTACTTAATCCTTGACTGAATGAGCTCGATTAGTTGATTAATACACTATGGGCAAGCCTATGGTTCATCTTTTGTGGCATATGAATGTTTTTCCGAGAGTGAGTGAATTCTTTTTATCTTGAGTTCCTAGTTGTTCTTGATGTCTATTCTGTGTGGAACTACTCTCGATTGTTTGTGTGAGGGCACTTGATTCATGAAGGAAAGGTAATGTCGTGGACCTCTATGTTAGAGTAAATGAGTAAGTTGTGAATAATGCATGGTACTGTGAGTCGATTCTTAAGGTGAAAATGTTACACTATTGTGCTTAGTTTATTTTAAATATTCTTGGTGTAATAAGTTAGGGGAGATGTTTAAAAAGGTCGTATCTATATAAAGTGTGGTTTGATTGCTCGAGGACGAGCACTGGTTTAAGTGTGGGGTGTTAATGGTAGGCTATAATCTTGTGTTTTAGTCGTTTATTGCACTCTAATTTACTGCACTTTAATTGAGTTGAAGCTTTAATCGCTAGTGTTTTGCACTAATTGTGTGTTTTATGCCTTATGGGAGTGTTTTCGATCTATGTAGATGTTGTGGAATGAATTAACGCTATTTTGGAGCTTTGAAGTCTGAGTAAAAAGCCCAAGGATTAAGTTGGGATCGTATTCGGGGATAAACGGATGATAATGCACTTTAAGAACGCAACAAAGAATCGAGCACGCATACTTCGTATTGTCCAGTAAAATACATATAACATGTAGCTCATAAATCTGTTTGGGTTCCACAATATATCGTTGGAAAGCTATTTAAAAGGGCTACAACTTTCATGTTTTACACTTTCCCAAATTCCCAACTGATACCACCCAGGTGCGCGACCAAGTGCGTGACCAAGTGCGCGATCGCGCATTGGGCGCGCACTTGAGGCAAAACGGTGTGCAAAATGCGCGACCAAGTGCGCGACCATATCCCCAGGTGCACGACCACACATGTCCTATCCGGGAAGAGTCATATTTCGCTAAGAAAAGGGTAGTTTCATCCATTTTTATTTTGGGGTCTGACTAAATACCCGAAAATACCGTTTTAGAAGGACTTTTGGACAGATTTCGACCTAGGGAGGCCAAGGAGGCTAAGGAGGAGTTTGAAGAACACAAGCACAAGGATTTCATTATTCCTTCCTTACTCAAGATCCAAGTTTGGATTATATTTATGTTTTCTTCTACTTTTATTTCATTTGTGAAAAACTTCTCTATGTCTATGGAGTAGAACCTTTTGGGTTTTGATGGATTCGGTGTATTGATGGTTATTTGTAGATTATAACTCTATTTTTAGGAATTTGAATCGTTTTTGAAAGATTTAATTGTTGCATCTATGTTCACTTGTTCTTGTAATCGAAAGAGGCATAACTTGTAATATATTTGCACTATATTATTGGTTGAGTTCATAGATTCTTCTAAGTAATCGAAAGAGGCTAGTTGAATGCTCGATTAAACCTAGTTAGGAGGATAATCGAAAGAGGTTCTCCTAATGACCAATTCATTACGAATTCTTGCATATCTTCACCGAGCTTAAATTAGTTCATATTGTGAGGTTGAGACTTAATCGAGAGAGGAGTTTCTACTAAACATTTGTACTGATAATTAAGTGAATTCGAGAGACTCACTTGAACATTAGAAGTGAATTATCTAGAGTTAGATCCCGAACAATTATCTTGCACCTATCCTATCAACCCATATTTTCTCCCATTGATAACCCCCTTTCTTATCTTTGTTGCGATTGTCATTAGTCAATAGCTATAGATTTTAGATTATTAATTATATAAACCTCAACTGTTGATCCTCCTGAATAACAATCTAGCTACAAACTACGATAATACTGTTTAAATCCAATCTCCCTGGATACGATATTATATTACACTATCTTTGACTAGCAAACACAATTTAAGTGTGTGTTTTGCGCTCGTGAAGCCCCATGTTTCAAATGAGTGACGAAAAGCTTCTCCCACAGATTTTTCTTTTACTCCAAATTCAAATCTCAAAATTATTAGAAAATTACAATTCACTTTATTTGGGCTGCGTTTTTGAGATGGGTAACCCAGCTTTGTGGAACGCAAAACTAAAATTAAAATTGAAAGATGTTTCAATTATGGGTAGTGTAGCAAAAAGGAACACATCTTGTCTTCTATCTGTAATTGACTGCTCCATAGCAGTATGAGACATTTATGAGATTTTTTGATGGAAATAATATAGGAATTGAAAATCTCTACGTACGTTATGATAGAATTGGTACAACGAGGAGAATGATACAATTGTGTAATTCAACAAACTGCTCCTCGTGTTTATCCGAAAAATCGGATAACGTTAAATTTAGATATGGTTCTAAGGGTATGCAAATTCCTTTGATACAAAATGACAATACAAGTATTTTTGCTATAAAATGGGAATGATGGACGGGAAGACTGAAATGAGCTAGAAAAACACGCACAATGAAATCTTAATGTATCTTGGAGGAACTGCCTCTATTACAGTCTATCCGTCTTTTTATAGTAGAGGGTCACTGCTTTATCTATAACAATATAATAAAATAATACATATAGTGGAGGACCCATGATGGTTTGTCTCTTCCTTGATTCTCGCCAAGGTTCTCTCCCTCGGTGCGGTTGCAATGGCTCTTGTCTGCGAGCTTGGCACTCGCTCGAGCTCGGTGTTAGATCGAACCCTCAGTCTTGGTTCGAGCTCGGTTCTGCCTTGGGGCATCGATATTCGGGGCCTTTGTCGATCGGTGTTGCCCCGTTGTCCGATTCGAACACGGGCTCGATAATGATATCGAGTTTTGCCGTTGATTGGTCTTATAGCTCGAAGCTCGACGCCCCTACTTCAGAATTCATCCGAGCTTGTCATGTGGATACCCTTCGATTGAAACGTCATTGTCTCGACCGGTCTTTATGACTGAGAATCGGTTTTGACCGTACACAGATAGTCCCCTCGTTTCTCGAAAAGGATGTGGCGAGGAACGATATTATTTCCCTGTGGCTCGATCAAATTTATGCTGACGTTTCTATCGAACCTGATCTTGACGTATGTGATAGCTGTCCCATCGGCTCAATTTTACCGAAGCATTTAATGTGTATCAGACGGTGGTCGGCCATCGCTAATACTGAACTGTCATGCCTTAGTCTATAAATAGTCTTTCCATACAACCTTTATCACTTTTGCGCCTTCTCTTCTTCCAAACTTTCTTATTTATCCTCTCTATTTCGCTGCTACGGGGCCGCCCATACCAGAATTTTAGTGCTGTCTATTTCTTCACCTTCCTTTGCACTCTTTCCTTTTATATCAATGGCGAAATCTTCCAAAACCGTACCTTAGAAGGAGAAAGCTTCTTCCTCATGGCCGTCTGATGATAAGGCACCGGTGGAGCCGTCAGTTCATGACTATGTTCCTGGCCCGTGCACTTTGAAGATCGATTTTAAGGTGGAGAATCCTTCCTCCGTTCCGGGTCGATGTAAACGTGTATCGATGTATACGTTCTCTATAACGGAGGATCACCTCGAGGCCGTCAGAAAAGACTGCAACTGGGGTTTCGAGGTGGTGTTGCAAATTCCGTCTTCTGACGAGAGTGTTACCACTTACGTGGAGGGTTTTTTAAGTGTTTATACTTATTCCTTCACACTGGGACCCATCGACCCGGTGATTATTGATTTCTGCAAAAGGTATCAAGTCACCCTTGGCCAAATTCATCCCTCTTTATGGCGTATAGTGATCTTATTGCGCTTCTTCTTTATCAAAGCCGGGGGGTTGGATTTTTTTACTGAACCACCTCATACAGCTGTATCGGCCTCAGATCTTTTGAGGACTAATCAGACTTTATCATCGGGCATTGAAGGCTTTGATGTCGAGCATCGATGAAGACAAGGATCAGGGTTGGATGGGTCATTATATTCGAGTGAGGACCCGTGATCTCATTCTGGAGGAGAAGATGCCGTTCCCTGAAGAGTGGAATTTTGACCGTAAGTGATTTTTGTTCACTTTTCGTGTCCTTTTTCAATTTTTTCTGATATCCTTCCCTGATGTTCAGCTGCCCCTTGGATTCTACAAGTGGTGCCTGACCTCGAGGACTGAGTTCGGAAGTTAGCCTCGACCTCCTCTTACGCCGAGCGCGCTTGGCGTGATTTGGCAAAAGGCAGATGGGAGGCCAAGAACCATGGTGAGGTTTGCTTCTTATTTCCTTCGAAGTATTCTTTCCATTCTTATTCGTTACCGATTTCCTTTTGTGCAGGAGTAAGCAGGGATGCCGCTTTGAGGCCTTGGAGCGGTGAAGAAGGAAAGAAGTCCCTAGTCCCTAAACAGGGGGAAGATAAGAAGTGAAGAGCTTCCTCTCAGTCAGAGGACCCCAAGCCCAAAACTCGAAGGGTGAGGAGAAAAACAATTGCCCTTTTGATTGACTCGGTCCAACGATTGAGAGAAGAAGAAGAAGAAGAAAATAGCTCCTCGGCTTTGGTAGTCCAATCTACGGAGGCCATCGAGGTTGCCAGAGCTCCCGAGCCGATGGCGGTTGTGCCTGCCGGGGTTGTTTTCGAAGACCTGAGTCTCGACCGGAGTACTCCGAGTGATTTTCTCGGGGCTATGACAATGGGTCATTCTCCTTCTCTTCTATCTTTTTCTGAGGAGGCGTTGAAGGAAGCTCGAGAGTTGAAGACTCCCGATATCGGCACAGGCTCTGGTGCAGGGGATCCTTTTAGGTATTGTTTTACTGGAGTCGACGATGGTTCCGATATCGGTGATGCTTCTTTTTTATTAGAGGAGGCTCAACGTTTCATTACTCGGATAATGATTCTTCCATACTTGGTTTCTTTATTCTTTTCCATACTTGATTCGTGTTTCTTACTGTGCAGGCCATTAGTAGGTTTCGAGTCGATCTTAGCCAGTGTGAGGCCGAGCTCCGGAAGGTCTCAGGTGAGAGAGATGCCCTGCGGCTTCTTTGCAGCCAAAAGGACGAGGCTATAAAAGACCTCCAAGCGGATTTGGTTAAGGTCCGTGAAGAAGGGGTCGAGCTCGATAAGTAGGTGAGCCTCGTTCTGTTAAAGTATGGGTCTGACTCAACCGTGGAAGTTAACCCTTTGTTGTCTCAGTTGTAGAAAAAGATCGAAAAGATCAGGTTACTTCAAGAAGAAGTCGATCAAATCCGAGCTGAATGCAATCGGTGGAAGGAGACCCTCGACCGCCTGGCAGCGGAAAAAGAAACCATCTTAACAAAATTATTATCGGCCGACGTTCAACTTCTAAGTGTCAAGAAAAAGGGGTCGGTTCAAGCTAAGAAGATCAAGGAGCTTGAAACACGACTTGATGAGGCTAAGGCGGAGGTTGAGTCGTCGAAAGTCTTGGCGGATAAGTCCATTGCTATTTATCGGGCTGATGCTGAGGCTGCTCAGATGGAGGCCCGGGAAGCGGCGAAGACTGCCGATACTCGAGCTCATTGGGTTGCCAAACTCGCTAAGTGTAGGTCTCGGAGGGAGACCCTCGAGGAGATACACGCTCGAGGTTTCGACCTTACCGAAGAGGTAAAAAGGTAAAAGAGCTCGAAGCGGAAGCTGAAGCCTTGGCTTCTGATGATGATGGTGGTGATGGTAGCAAAAGCGGATTTGAGGACGGGGAAGAGCTCAACCAGGAAGCTTAGTTTCTAATTCTTCATGTTTGTAAATTAATCACATAGGCAATTTTTGTATATGTACGTATAACGAGGTCGACTTATTTTTGTTTTGTGAAGACTTTTAATCGAATGTTGACCTTGTAGTCTCTCTGATTGATCAGATTTGTAGCCCCTGGGTTTGCTTGTTGAGTCGATGATTCAAACTTTGAAGGAACATAATCCGTAGGTGTAATGTAATGGTTGAGTTAATGTAAACTCAGAGTACAAGTAGCTTATTAGCCATTGAGTGAATGTTTTGAACTTGAAATATTGTAGCCCGTAGGCGTAATGGTCGAGTGAGTGCTTACTCGAACTCGGAATAACAGTAGCCCGTAGGCTTAATAGTTGAGTGAATGTTTCAAACTCGAGATAATGTGGCCCATAGGCACAATGGTCGAGGGAGTGTTTCGAACTTGAGATAAAGGTAGCCCGTAGGCTTAATATTCGAGTGATCATTTCCAAACTCAGAATATCATAGCCCGTAGGCGTAATGGTCGAGTGAGTGCTTGCTCGAACTCGGAATAAAAGTAGCCCGTAGGCTTAATAGTCGAGTGAATGTTTCGAACTCGAGATAATGTGGCCCATAGGCACAATGGTCGAGTGAGTGTTTCGAACTCGAGATAAAGGTAGCTCGTAGGCTTAATAGTCGAACGATTGTTCCAAACTTGAAATATCGTTGCCCGTAGGCGTAATGGTCGAGTGAGTGCTTGCTCGAACTCGGAATAACAGTAGCCCATAGGCTTAATAGTCAAGTGAATGTTTCGAACTCGAGATAATGTGGCCCGTAGGCTTAGTAGTCGAGTGAATGTTTTGAACTCGAGATAAAGGTAGCCCGTAGGCTTAATATTCGAGTGATCATTTCCGAACTCGGAATATCGTAGCCCGTAGGCATAATGGTCGAGTGAGTGCTTGCTCGAACTCGGAATAATAGTAGCCCGTAGGCTTAATAGTCAAGTGAATGTTTCGAACTCGAGATAATGTGGCCCGCAGGCTTAATAGTCGAGTGAAGAACTCGAGATAATGTGGCCCGTAGGCGCAATGGTCGAGTGAATGTTTCGAACTCGAGATAACGTGGCCCGTAGGTGCAATGGTCGAGTGAGTGTTTCAAACTTGAGATAACGTGGCCCGTAGGCGCAATGGTCGAGTGAGTGTATCGAACTCGAGATAACAGTAGCCCGTAGGCTTAATATTCGAGTGATCATTTCGAACTCGGAATGAAAGTAGCCCGTAGGCTTAATAGTTGAGTGAATCTTAATTCTGGTTGCACAATAAATCTCAAGTCATTGCACATGTGTTTATGTTTGGGCCAATATATATGAGCATGGTTCATTTTGACCATTTGGCTCTTATAATTTTTTCTGTTGGAACCCTATTATTGTGAGATGACTTTCTTGCATCTGAACTCGATGTATTTGGGGGCCCTGATGCCCCCCCGGTATTCGAGGTCGGTTGGAAAGAGGCCTCGGATATTGTTAAAAGTGCAGCACGATCAATGGTTGCCTCATTAAAAAACCTTGCCGAAAAACCCATTTGGGAGAAAACCGGTCTAAGGGAAAAAGAGTGCAACACGTGCTTTTAAGCGAAAGATCTTCTTTAGCTCTTGTTCGGACTTCTGCATGGGTCAGTTAGATGAATATGGAAAGGTCGTACCTCAGTAGTAGTACTATTTTAGATGTGATATATTCCAACTACTTGATAGCTGTTTGCCCTTTATGATGCCGAGCCTGTATGAGCCTTTTCCAACGTTCTCGAGCACCTGGTATGGTCCTTCCCAATTTGGTCCTAATTTTCCTTCGTTTGGATTCCGAGTATTAATGGTGACTTTTCTTAACACTAAGTCCCCGGGCTTGAAATGGCGAAGTTTAATTCTTCGATTATAATACCTTTCGATTCGTTGCTTTTGGGCGGCCAATCGGATGAGGGCAGCTTCCCGTCCTTCGTCCGATAATTCAAGGCTGGTGTTCGTAGCCTCGTTATTTGATTCTTCCATCATGAATCGAAATCTGGGACTAGGTTCACCGACTTCGACTGGTATCAATGCTTCGGAACCATATACTAAGGAGAATGGGGTCGCCCCCGTACTGGATTTTGATGTTGTTCGGTATGCCCAAAGGACTTCAGGCAAGATTTCTCTCCATTTTCACTTCGCGTCGTTCAATCTCTTCTTCAGGTTTTGAAGAATAGTCTTGTTCATTGATTCGGCCTGACCGTTCCCACTTGGGTGGTATGGTGTTGATAATATCCTTCTTATTTTGTGATCTTCGAAGAATTTTGTGATTTTGCTGCCAACGAATTGCTTCCCATTGTCGCATACTATTTCGGTGGGTATCCCGAATCGGCATATGATATGATCCCAAATAAAGTCTATAACTTCTTTCTCTCTTATTTTCTCGAACGCCTGCGCTTCAACCCATTTAGAAAAATAGTCAGTCATAAATAAAATAAATTTGGCTTTACCTGGGGTCGATGGCAGAGGGCCGACAATGTCCATTCCCCATTTCATGAATGGCCATGAGGATAGGACCGAGTGAAGTTGCTCTCCGGGTTGATGGATCATTGGCGCAAACCTTTGACATTTATCACATTTACGAACAAATTCTTTCGCATCTTTGCCCATATCGATCCAATAATACCCCACTCTGATCACTTTTCGAACTAATGTATCGGCATCGGAGTGATTGCCACAAGTGCCCTCGTGTACTTTCCGGAGGATGTAATTGGTATCTCCCGGACCCACGTATACCGCCATCGGTCCATCAAATGTTCTTCGATATAGTGTTCCGTCCGCAGCCAACGTAAATCGAGCAGCTTTAGTCCGTAGGGCCCTGGAATCTTTAGGGTCTGAAGGGAGCTTTCCATTTTTTAACTATTCAATATACTTGTTTCTCCAATCCCAGGTTAAGCTAGTAGAATTTATTTCGGCATGCCCATCTTCGATTACTGATCTTGAAAGTTGAACGACAGTCCCCGAGCTCAAATTATCTACCTCGACCGATGATCCCAAATTTGCAAGAGCATCGACCTCATTATTCTGTTCTCGTGGAACATGCCGTAGGGTCCATTATTTGAAATGGTGTAAAGTGATAAGTAGTTTGTCCAAATACCTTTGCATCCTACCTTCTCAAACTTCGAAGGTTTTGTTTACTTGACTCACCACCAGCAAAGAGTCACAATGCGCCTCAATGACTTCTGCTCCCAAGTTTCTAGCTAGTTCGAGACCTGCAAACATGGCTTCATACTCGGCCTCGTGATTAGTTAACCTAATAGTTTTAATAGCTTGCCTAATAATGTTACCCGTGGGAGGTTTCAAAACTATGCCTAACCCGGACCCCTTTATATTCGAAGCACCGTCCATAAAAAAGATCCATACCCCTGATGATATACCTGATTTCAAAAGGAGTTCCTTTTTGACTTCGGGTATGAGGGTTGGCATGAAGTCGGCCACGAAGTCTGCTAAAATTTGAGACTTGATGGCTGTACGGGGTTGATATTCTATATTGTACCCACTGAGTTTGATGGCCCATTTGGCCAATCGACCTGATAGTTCGGGCCTATGTAAAATATTACAGAGTGGGCAGGTGGTTAATACGCTTATGGGGTGACATTGAAAGTACGACCTTAACTTTTTAGATGCGCTTACCAGCGCAAGTGCCAATTTTTCTAAGTGCGGATACCTAGTTTCCGCTTCTCGTAAGGTCCGACTTACGTAATAAACGGGAAATTACATACCTTGCTCTTCTCGAACTAGGACACTGTTTACGGCGACATCCGATACCGCCAAGTACAAGTATAGTTTTTCGTCGGTTTTTGGAGTGTGAGGCAGTGGTGGGCTCGATAGATATCGTTTCAATTCTTGTAACGCTTGTTGGCATTCCGGTGTCCAGGCAAAGTCGATCTTCTTTTTGAGTAGGGAAAAAAATTTGTGACTTCGATATGATGATCTTGAAATGAACCGGCCTAAGGCTGCAATTCTTCCCGTTAACCTTTGTACAACTTTCACGCTGTCCACGATGGTGGTGTCTTCGATGGCCTTGATTTTGTTGGGGTTGATCTCGATTCCTCGATTTGATACCACGAAGCCGAGAAACTTGCCCGAACCGACCCTGAAAGCACATTTTTCGGAGTTGAGCTTCATGTTGTATTTCCTCAGAATCTCGAACGTTTCCTGCAAATGGGCCAAATGGTCCTCTGCGCGCATGGACTTAACTAGCATGTCATCAATATAGACTTCCATTGTTTTACCTATTTGTTCTTCGAACATTCTGTTTACTAGGCGTTGACAAGTAGCTCCCGCATTTTTTAGCCCGAAGGGCATTACGTTATAATAATATGTTTCATATCGGGTCACAAACGAAGTCTTTTCCCGCTCGTCCGGGTTCATCTGAATTTGATTATATTCGGAATAAATGTCGAGAAAGGTGAGGATCTCGTGGCCGACCATGGCATCGATCATGCGATCGATGTTGGGCAGTGGAAAGGAATCTTTGAGGCACGCTTTGTTCAAATCCTTATAGTCCACACACATTCTAAGTTTGTTCCCTTTTTTAGGTATGACAACCACATTGGCTAACCATTCAGGGTATTTTACCTCCCGAATGGACCCTATCTTGAGAAGTTTGGTTACCTCGTCCTTTATAAATGTGTGCTTTTCCTCGGACTGGGGCCTTCTTTTTTGCTTCTCCGGTCTGAACTTAGGGTTCAAGCTTAGCTGGTGCGTCGTTATGTCCGGCGGGATCCCTGTTATATCTAGATGGGACCAGGCAAAACAGTCGATGTTATTGATAAGAAATTGAATTAGTTTCTTCCTGAGTTCGGGGCTCAAACCCGTTCCCGGGTATACCTTTCGTTCGGGCCAGTGTTCGATCAGTATGATTTGCTCCAGTTCCTCAATTGTTGATTTGGTGGCATCGAAATCATCGGGGGTTACGAATGACCGAGGGATCCATCGATCATCATCATCTTCTTCAATGTTCTGCTTACCTAGCTGGGTCAAAGCCGATTTCTGTGATTGCTATTTGGCGCTCTGCTCTCCGATTGTGTCTCCTTCTGAACTTGATCCTTTTATCGGCGAAGACGAGGAAATTGATTTTGCTTCTTCGACGGAGAACATTTCCTTTGCGGCCAGTTGTTCTCCGTACACTATTTTGACACCTCCCGATGTTGGGAATTTGAGGACCTGGTGTAGGGTCGAGGGAACGGCTCTCATGTTGTGGATCCACGGCCTTCCAAAAAGGGCGTTATATCTCATATCACCTTCAATCACGTAAAACTTTGTTTCCTGGATGGTTCCGGCCAAGTTTATCGGTAGGGTAATCTCGCCTTTAGTGGTTTCACATGCCATATTGAATCCGTTTAGAACCAGAGTTGCGGCTACAACCTGATCTTGCAGGCCGAGCTGTTTTACGACCCTCGATCTGATGATATTGGCCGAGCTACCTAGATCAATTAACACACGCTTAATCTTAGTTTTATTCATGAGTACGGATATTACCAGTGCATCGTTATGGGGTTGGATGATTCCCTCTGTATCTTCATCACTGAAGGACAAAGTCCCTATGGGTCCATAATCTTGAGTTCGAGATCGCTTTTCCCTCACAATTGATGTTTTAGTGTGTTTAAGCATTGGTCCCTGAGGGGCATCGACGCCGCCGATGATCATGTGAATGACGTGTTGCGGTTCTTCTGGCTCGTTTTGCTTGCCGAGTTCCTTGTTCCTAAAATGGTTCTTCGCCCTATCACTCAGAAATTTTCGAAGGTGTCCTTTGTTAAATAAGCAAGCCACTTCCTCTCTCAATTGCCTGCAATCTTCCGTTCTGTGGCCATGGGTGCCATGATATTCACACATTTGATTGGGATTCCTTTGGGCAGGATCGGTCTGCATGGGTCGAGGCCATCTGGTGTCTTTGATGCGTCTGATGGCCGATACGATGGCGGATGTATCAATGTTGAAGTTATCCTCCAATAATCGAGAGACTTCTATAGGATCAGCATATTTATCAAAGCCGCTCTTGCTCATAAGTCCCCGAGAACTTTTCCCCCGATCAGTCCTTCGGTTGTTCTGAACCGTATCACGTGCCGAACCGTTGTTCATCCGATCTGTGTCGTACGGTTGGTATCGGTCTCTGTTCGACCTTTGTTCTCTGTTGATTTCCCTCTGATTTATTGTGGTTCTGACGTACGGGCCCATACGGAGCTCCCAACTGATCATCTTCGACCCTGATTTTTGATTGGTACCGGTTGTGTACATCTGCCCAAGTTATTGCTGGGTACTCGATCAAATTTTGTTTCAGCTGACGTGATGCTTTCGAACTTAGTCCGTTCAGTCCTTGGGTGAAAGCTTGTACGGCCCAATCATCTGTGACCGGTGGCAAGTCCATACGTTCCATTTGAAATCGGGATACAAATTCCCTTAGCATTTCGTTACCCCTTTGTTTTACTTTGAAGAGGTTTGATTTCCTTGGTGCAACCTTTATGGCACCAGCATGTGCTTTAACGAACGAATCTGCTAACATGGCAAAAGAATTAATGAAATTTGGTGGTAAGTTGTGATACCAGATCATTGCTCCCTTTGCGAGGGTCTCTCCGAACTCTTTCAACAACACAGATTCGATCTCATCATTCTCCAAATCGTTGCCTTTGATGGCACATGTGTAGGAGGTGACGTGTTCATTAGGATCGGTCGTACCGCTATATTTGGGAATCTAGAGCATACAGAATTTTTTGGGGATTGGTTTTGGGATCGCGCTCGAGGGAAAAGACTTTTGTATGAATTTTTTCGAATCGAGCCCTTTTATTATTGGCGGAGCCCCCAGGATTTGATCGACCTTAGCGTTATACGTTTCCACTTTTTTGTTGTTGGCTTCGACTCGTTTTGTGAGTTTCTCGAGCAATTTAGCAATTTCAGGAGCGGTCCCCGATTCCTGCTCGTTTGATTTTACTACGGCGGGCTCCGTTCTGGGGGTGACTTCTCGAAGAAGCAGATTGGAGTTCGGACCGCTTTGCATATGAGTTCGGCTCTACAACTGAGCTATCACCGCCTGTTAGGCTTGTAACATTTCGAAAATCATATGCAAGCTGACCCCGATTTCCCCCGTGCTGTAGGTGTCTCGGGCTATGGGTCGAGCACCGCCCTGAATGCTTCTTTCCGGTTGAGAACGCTAATTCGCTTCTAGAGCTATTTGTGAATTGATATCCAATGGTACTTCGGCTCGAATTTCGGGTTCTTCGATTCGAGCCTCATTGCCGTCGTCAGGTAGCCTTCCGGCCCCGGGCGCCAAGTTATTGGTTTCATCTCGAAGGCCGGCTTCGAGGTCGATAGGTAGAGCCATTGCTGATTTGAAGTTGTAAGCTGGACTGTACTGTAGATTTATATCAAACAATCACTGTTACCCTTAGCCCCACGGTGTGTGCCAAACTGTTTACCCGAAAAATCGGATAACGTTAGATTTAGATATGGTTCTAAGGGTATGCAAATTCCTTTGATACAAAATGACAATATAGGTATTTTTGCTATAAAATGGGAATGACGGACGGGAAGACTGAAATGAGTTAGAAAAACAAGCACAATGAAATCTTAATGCATCTTGGAGGAACTGCCTCTATTATAGTCTATCTGTCTTTTTATAGTAGAGGGTCACTGCTTTATCTATAACAACATAATAAAATAATACATATAGTGGAGGACCCATGATGGTTTGTCTCTTCCTTGATTCTCGCCAAGATTCTCTCCTTCGGTGCGGTTGCAACGGCTCTTGTCTGCGAGCTTTGCACTGGCTCGAGCTTGGTGTTAGATCTAACCCTCAGTTTTGGTTCGAGCTCGGTTCTGCCTTGGGGCATCGATATTCGGGGCCTGTGTCGATCGGTGTTGCCCCGTAGTCTGATTCGGATATGGGCTCGATAATGATATCGAGTTTTGCCGTTGATTGGTCTTATAGCTCGAAGCTCGATGCCCCTACTTCGGAATTCGTCCGAGCTTGTCATGTGGATACCTTTCGACTGAAACGTCATTGTCTCGCCCATTCTTTATGACTGAGAATCGGTTTTGACTGTACACATCTCGAAAAGCCCAAAAAGAACAAAAACGAAAGTTGCCATTGTAAAATAAGAAAGCAAGAGCAGCCAGGCTACAACGTTGTTTGATGAGAGAGGAAAGAGTTTTAGGAGAAATAGAGAATAAGGGATCTAGGCCTTTAAAATTTTATATGGGCACGTGGCTCTAATCCAGACCTGTATTGATAAATAATGGAGTTTTTATAACTGGAGTAGATCCTGACCCTTCGGGAAGTTTAAGCTAGCGTTTGGCCATAGATTCCCAAATTTGTTCTGAAAAATCTGATTTGGGTGAAGTTTGGTTTGATGATGAAAATGTGTTTGGACATTAGTTTTCAAAACATATTTTCCAAATTTATTTTGAAAAAACATGAAACATGACTTATACCCATAAGTTCTAAAAACTATCACAAATACCCAACAGTACCATTATCAATAACATTTATTATATTATCGCAAACCATAGTCCTGAACATAAATAAATTTGATACAAAATTATCATTTTTATAATGAACTACATGATATACTATCAGGTGACCGAGAAGACGAAGCAACATTGTTACAAAATAATAAATGGTGGGCTATTTTATAAAATACAAAAGTTTGGAGCAATTTTTAAAAAATATAATAGTGATATTTTGGCCCAAAACCAGGTATTGAGCTGATTTTGGAATTTGGGATTTTGCCAAAATGTAAGCAAAATTTATGGTCAAAAATGAGTTTGCCAAATAAAATCTAAATTTATTTTGGCAAAATCTATGACAAAACGGGTCCTAAATAGTTCAAACGGCTTTTTTCGAAAATATATAATTTTTGAGAGCACACGTCCACATAGCTATGGTTCGAACTATTCTTGAAAGTAGGAAGCGAGGCTTTGATAAATTGTTAGGACTTTCTATGTATTGTATTAGGCGTTATTTCAAGATGGTATAGATCTTTTTGGGACTTAGCACATATGAGATCATAAGCATGTGGAACTCCTTTGGATCTGTCATATGTACTGGGTTAGGTCTAATTTTATTTCTTTGTTAGGTATTATTTTGTGGGTGGTTTTAGTATTATGTCCTCCTCCTCTGTACTTTTTTTGTTTTACGTAATAAACAAGGTAGGAGTAAGGCCAAACCCCCTATCACCCCAAGAGACGAAAGCCTGGGTCGGTGGTTTATTGAAAAAAAAAAAGCTTAATTATGAACTTAAAGGGGAAAATTACAAAAGAGAAATTCGAAAATTTAGTTCTAACAGTAACACGATGGTTTTCAAGGTTTGACGAACAAGCTGGATGCATTGGGTTTTAGAAATCATTTGCTTCCATATTGTGTAACAAACATATCTTCTGCTGTGTAATTGAATAATGAATTTAATCATATTATATAATTAATGAATTGAGTTTACTGCAGTAGCAAAGTTATCTAATATTCTTAAATTCAAGTATATTTTCTAAAGACAAAATTAGAAAAGGAATATGATATATGGGACTATAACTCTACGGAAATCTTTTACTGCTAGATATATACAATTATTTTAGCAAGTTTACCTACACCATCTAGTGGTGCCTTCATGTTATGGGGATTTTGATCTAATTGAAGTCATTGACTCACATAAAGAATGGAGTTAGTTACTGCCAAATTAAATTGGCTAGTATAAGCTACCGATTCTATTTATTGTTGTTCAAGATTTGCTTTCAAACATGATTTATATAAATTATTTATTATGCTCCTATCACCTTGATGTCCCAACAAATATGCTGATACATAAGTATATGATAAAAATTTACCCGTACCAAATATTTAATTTAAACCGCTAGATATATGCTATTATTTGACATACATTTTTATCACTTAATCAAGAATACTTGTTCTACATTCTCATATCATTAAATTACTTAACCATGATATAGTTTGATGTAAACATTCGATGCAGGTAACTTTTTTAGCGAAGTGGATCTAATTGCACTGGTTTGGGGCATAGGAGGTTGTTTCCCGTGGTCAGCTAGAGGAGCTGAACTTCGTTAGTCCATATTCAAAATAATGTAGTGGGAAAATAAATAAGGAAATATATATATATATATATATATATATATATATATATATATATATATATATATATATATATATATTTTAACATGAAGAAGAACATATGTATAAATGAGCGAGGAAATGTACGTACATAACCAAAAGTCGTGGATTTGCACTTGTTACATGGAGCTTAGATGTTTAATATATATTGTTTTATCAAGAAAAACAGATGTTTGATTAAACTAATTAATTTAATAAAACGAAGAGCTAAATCTAGTTGATGATAATAACTTCAGATCTATGATTGATTGACACAGATAACGCAAGAGCAATATTCAGAGAAGAATAAATGTAGTGTGCGTTCAATGTTCCAAGATCCTTGATGATGGGGGAATATTAAGTAATAAATAGCAATAAATGACATTAAAGTAAATAAGGAGAATGATTCACCCAATATTGAATGAAGTGGATGATTCTTCTTTTTGACAATGATGAATGCAAGACCAGTACTAGAATGTTAGGACTTTTTTCGGATCTTATAGAAAACATGTGGAATAATAGATCATCCAATCTCTTTAGAAAGGTAATAGTTGTCTTTTATTCAGAGAGAGTGCCGGTCTTACAAAGGTTGTGTCTTTCTTTTCTTTCTTTCCTATCTCCTTTTCTATTTATATGGGACATTCCCCAATCAACCCTAAAAGTACGGACATCATAGAATATTCAAGAGAATATTCTACTACGAAAACTAGCCGTTAGTACTTCCATTCATAGTCGACCTCGGCCGTTATTGACTCTTTGGCTACAAGCCTTGTTTTCTACTAATCGACCTCGTCCATATCGCTTTCCACGATACCGCTTCGTGTCAAATCTTAATGAAAGCAGATTTTGACCCATACAGTTAGTCCCTCCGCTTATTGATGTCGGCCCTATGCGACCTCAACGAGCGGACTCTGTCTGTTAGGCTTGAGAAGTTTTATGCGAGCAGATCGAGTAGTAACGCTTCAGACGGGATGAAAACGTGGCCTTTTGTGATCCACAACCTAGGGTCACGTCGTTTCATCGTGACGTCATGTTATCATGCGTCATTATTACGCGTTTTTCCGATACCCTATATCGTTTTCTGTGCCTCTGCCGCTTCGATTTTTGAGCTGGGCAACTGCGGTTTGCTTTCTCGATATTGATGCCCTAACTCTTATAAATGGGGATATTCAATTCTTAGGTTCACTCTTTTCTTTCTAAAAATTGGATCTTCATATCCTCTTCTTCCTTACTCATAATCTATGCTTTCTTGATTTTACTTCATACTCCTTCCTTCACTGATTTCGGTGGTTCCTGCTACTCGACTCTTCTGCGTTTGCACCCCCTTTATTCATAAACAAAAATGATTAATGTGCCTTCCAGTTCTGGGGGGGGGGGATACCTAATCCTGCTCCTTTGGCAGTGTACATGGCTCCCCAGGACGGTGTGGCTGCCCTTTCTGTAGAAGATGAAAGCTTCCCTACGGTGGAGGAAATAATTCCCCATAGCGATAAGGCTAGAACTGACTTCTCAAAGCTATCCGAGAATGACCCTGAGGCCGTAGAGTCTGAGATGGACGCGACTGCCTTGCTAATTTCAGGGCGAAGTTCAAAATTTCAGTCCACATCGATCTAGACACGATGTGGTGCAGATTCATCGCCTTGGATATTGCGCATTCTATGCATATCCATTCTTCATGGGCTATTCTTTTCTCATTCTCCTATTGGCAGAGGAGTTCTGCCGCTACTACGACGTCTGCCCGGTTCAGCTTTCTCCTTATATCTACAAGCTCATCCTCATGCTGACAAAGTACGCAGAATTGGTTGGCCGCGGGGTCTCTCTTCGCCACCTGATGCACCTTTTCGCGCTGAGTTTTTATAGAGGGACGATGTTGCACCTTCGTTACCGTGGAGGCAAACGTTTGGTAGTAAAGATGGACGATAAAGCAAATCGCCGATTCTAGTTTAATTACTTCTTTGTCAATACGGAGGACGTGGTGGCGAACACAAATGGATTTCTTGAGGCGTCGAATTACGCTCATAAGTATTTTCACTAACTGCTCATTTTGCTCGTTCTGGTCGTAGTCTAACCGTTCTTTCTTTTGTTCCTTCAGCTGAGATCGAGCCCCCTCCGTCGATCGCAAATATTCATGAATGGGTTAGCCAGATCTTTCCCCACACAGTGGGGATTCATGGGTGGCCGGCCTTTTTCCAGAAGTTCGGGCCCAAGTTTTCAGCGACCAGTGAGTTTGTCCGTACATATAGTGACATTTTACTTATGCCGTCCTGGCATTGTGGTCGTGTGTTCGTCAAGGCTTTGATAATTGTCGTTCTAATTACTTTTGTAGGAGGAGGGTCTTCGAAGAGGCGAAAAGTTCCTGCTCTGGCATTTTGTAAGAGGAAGACCATTTCTGTTCCTATTGCTGCGGTGAGACCTGCTCGGTCGTCGACTACTGTGACGAGTGTCTCAACTTTTCCTCTACGTCATCTAGTTGACGAGGACGATGAGGAAGGATCGTCACTGACTGATGATAATCTGCTCGCCGCAAGAGGCGATCTGTCGGTATCGGCGAAGGAAGTGTTGCGTGGAAAGTTCGGTGATGGATAGTTTCGTCATCAGATAAACGACGACTATAGATCTCAGAGTAGGTGCCGAGCAGCCGTCCACGATCCCGCTTCAGTCGGGGCCCGGGGGATGTACTTTGCTCCTTGAGGCCGAAATGGGTTTTGAAGGGTCGTCGCTGCGAATACCCGACGCCTTACAAGGGGGTGAGACATCGATTTCTTTACAGACCGAGGGCCCTTCCTCTCGGGTTGGCAACAAGGACAAAAGTGTTGCCGATGAGGATTATGAGACGGGTTCCGATATGGATGCCAAGGAAGTTAGGATGATGGGGGAAGGACTTACCCTGCTTGAGGTGAGGTTGGAAAGGAACACGCGGACCATTGCGATCCCTTTGGACCGGGGCCTATTAGTTGAGACAAAGGACGTGGTCCCTTCTCTTGGTCCACTCTGTTCTGATGTGGAGGGTAAGACCCTCGAGAAGCTGAAGGATTCCACTTTGTCGAAGAGCATAGCCGGCCTTGCTCTTAGGGTATGTTTGTTATTTTGTTTACTTATTCGTTTTTTTTATGTTGATTTTGACTTTGTTCTTACTCGCTCTAGCTTTCTTTTCAGACCGTGATCTTGGAGATTGAAAGTTCCCGCCGAGAGTATAGGCGTAAGGCTATCTTCCAAAAGATGGAGCGAAAATATCGCGAATATCATGATAAGCACCGTGAGCTTTGCCGGCGACTTGGTGGTAGTAGTAACTTTTGGGCCCTCCGAAATGAGCTAAAGGAGAAGGATGATGAATTGGTGAAGGTCATCGAAAAATGTAGTGAGCTCGAGGGGGCGTTGAAGGACAAAGAGGAGGAGCTCGAGGTGAGTAGGGTGGTTGAGGCCCTGTACGCCGACCTTCAGTCCCAAGTGGTCTCGCTGCGTGCCGAGTTGGAGGAGTGTCAACTTCGAGCGGCCGTTTTAAATGGCGAGGTCACCGAGAAGGTAGCGGATTTGGAGAGGGTGGAGTCGGCCCAGTTATCAGCTGCGCGTAGAGCTGCAACTTTAGAGGACTCGATACGTGTTATTCGTTTTGAACGGGATTGCGCCATGGAGACGTCTAGGTTCAGAGAGGAGCGGCTTGATGAGCGGATTGGAGAGTTAGAAAAAAATACTGCGGACCTTAATGATCGAGTTGTTGCCCTCGAGGCCGAGAAGGCACAGTTATTGCCGTAACTGTCCTCATCCCATACTGCTTTTCCTGATGTTCCTCTGCATCTGTATGAGAAATGGATTCACATCGAGGCCCAGCTGGACATATTCAGGGATATGATGGGGACAGGGCTGTTTCGGAAGACGACTTAGCGAATGCACGTGCTAAGGCACGTGAAGCTCAGTTTGCTTGTGGCTATGACCCCACCACACCACAAGATGGTGATGTTGAGGAAGACGTGGAAGGGATTGAGCAGGATGCCTGGTATGACGATGAGTATCCCGGCGGCGAAGGTAGAGAAATGGGTGGAGATGGTGCTGTTGAGTTAGGTAGCACATAGTTGTTTTACATTTTTTTGCTTGTAATTCTTGTACATACTTTTGCTGGCATCTGTTTTAGCTTTTGTAAGGAATATATTTGGAGTAAAAAATATCGTTTTAATCATAAAAATTTAGTTTTGGTCGTGGTCGTGGATTAGCATGTGTTAATTCGAACGAGGTCGAACGTAACCTGTATTGAGTTGGTTCGAGCAAGGTCGAATGTGAGTCGATTCGAACTAGGTTGAATGTAAGTTAATTCGAACGAGGTCGAATGTGAGTTAATTTGAACGAGGTCTAATGTAATTTTAATGAGTCGAATGCGAGGTCGAATGTAGTTTAATTCGAACGAGGTCAAATGCGAGTTAATTCGAACGAGGTCGAATGTAGTTTAATTTGAACGAGGTTGACTGTAGTTTAATTCGAACGAGGTCGAATATAAGTTAATTCGAGCGAGGTCAAATGTGATTTATTTAATTGTGGCCGGGGGACGGGTTGATATTGAGGCGATGTTGTTCTGGCGAGAACATGGGCGAACTTCATACATTTGTGTTTTGCTTATTCTTGGAGAAATTTACATGTTTTTTGGGCTGGCATTCCAGTCCTAGTCTATCTAGTCCCTTCATTGGGTGACCTGGAGACGTGTTGAGAGGTTGGGCAATGAACTAACCGTTTGGTGTTTCTTTCCGTTCGCATTTCGACTTGGAAGTGCCCCCCTTGTCGCCTCGTTAAAAACCTCCTCGAAAAAACCCAATTGGGACAAAACTCAAGTGAGGGAAAAATAGTGCGACTTGAAGGATGCTTTTTTTAAAAAGTTGAAATACTTGAGGTGGGCGGCGTTCCAGTTGTTTAGCAGTAGTTTTCCTTCCATTGTTTCTAGTTGAAATGACCCTTTATTTGTTTCTGCTATGATTTTGTATGGGCCGTCCCAATTCGTCCCTAGTTTGCCTTCCCCCGGGTCTTTATTTGCTTGTGTTTTTTTCTTGAGCACGTAGTCCCTGACTTTGAGTGGTCTGATCTTGGCGTTTTTGTTATAATAGCGTTCTGCCTGTTGTTTTTGGCGACCATCCTTATGTAGGCCATATCTCTCCATTTTTCGACTTCATCGAGCTCTTGCCTTCTACTTTCATCGTTCCTCGGCCCGCTCTCATGGGAGTATCGCAAACTGGGCTCTTCGACTGTTATTACCGCATCAGTCCCAAAGACTAAAGAGTAAGGTGTCTCTCTTATAGTCGTCTTTGGCGTTGTGCGATACGCCCAAAGCATTTCTGGTAATAGCTCCGGCCATAATCCCTTGGCGTCCTCAAGCTTTTTCTTCATGATGTTCAGTATTGATTTATTGAAGAATTTCGCTTGCCTGTTGCCCGCGGGGTGGTATGGTGTGGAGAATATTCTTTTGATATGACACTTCTCGAAAAATTCGGCGACCTTTTTTCTAGTAAATTGGGGTCCGTTGTCGCAATTGATCTCTTTGGGTAGGCTGAAGCGGCACATAATATTTTTCCATATGAAGGCGATCACTTCATGTTCACGTATTTGGGAGAATGCTCCTGCTTCTACCCATTTTGAAGAATAGTCAGTTAAAACCAAAAGAAATTGTACGTTACCTCGCCCCGCAGGGATGGGGCCAACGATGTCCATTACCCATTTGATGATAGGCCAAGGGGAGGTGACCGAGTGGAGATGCTCGCACGCTTGATGGATCATTGGGGCATATTTTTGGCATTGTTCGCATTTTTTCACGAAGTCTACGGCCTTTTTTTTCATGGTAGGCCAGTAGTAACCTGCCCATATGAGACATCTGACCAGAGCTCGATTGCCTGAGTGAGCTCTGCAATGACCTTCGTGGACTTCTTCTAGGACACGCCGCGTCTGATTCGGGCCTAAGCATTTCGTTAGGGTGTCGCCATACGTCCTTTTGTATAGGTGGTTGTGAATGATGATGTACCTGGCCACTTGCATCCGGAGCTTCTTGGTTTCCTTTTTATCATCTGGGAGTACGTCGTCCTGCAAGTATGTAACAATACGGTTGCGCCAGTCCCATGTTAGATTTAAAGTTCTTACCTCGATTTGATCTATAGATGAGTGGAGGAGGGTGACCACGTTTCCTTCTTCGGTTATGCTTTTAGTTCTTGCCGCTAATTTGGCGAGGCTGTATGATTCGATGTTTTGTGCTCGAGGGATTTAGTCGAACTCGCACTTGTCGAACTCAGGAAATTGTTTGCAGATCTTGACCTGATATTTTTGTAACCTTTGCTCTTTGATCTGGAAAGTCCCTGTGACTTGGTTGACGATGAGTTGAGAGTCACAACGTAGGATGACTCACCTCGCCCCATACTTGAGTGCTAGCCTTAACCCTGCAATCACGGCCTCATACTCGGCCTCATTGTTAGTCATGTTCGGGCACTTTATGGACTGGCGAACCACTTCGCCTGTCGGGACTTCGAGTACAAGTCCCAATACGGCCCCTGACACATTGGAAGCGATGTCAGTGTACAAAATCCATAGATCTTGTGTTTGTGGAGAAGCGTGGGCGGCTTCTTTTTCGACTTCGAGCATTATTTTTGCGCTGAAGTCGGCGAGGACTTGTGATTTTATCATCCTTCACAGTTGATATGTGATATCATGCTCGCTCAATTCTATGGCCCACTTAGCTAATCTTCCCGATAGCTCGGGCTTATGCAAGATGTTTTCGGATCACATTGGAAGTAGGGTCTAAGCTTTCGTGAAGCTTTGACCAAGGCCAAGGCTAGTTTTTCGAGGTGGGGATACCTCGTCTCGACTTCGACTAGGGTTTTGCTAATGTAATAGATATGAGATTGCGTACCTTTATTTTCTCGGACTAGGACTGCACTCACCGCTACTTCGGATACGGCGAGGTAGACGAGCAGACGTTCCCCTGGTTCTGTTTTGGCAAGCAACGATGGCGATTATAGGTAGGCTTTTAACTCCTTCAGGGCTTGAATGCACTCGGATGTACATAGGAGGCCGTTATCCTTCTTGAGCAAGCCGAAAAACTTGTGACATCTATCAGATGATCGTGAAATGAATCTCGACAAGACGATGATGCATTCGGTCAGCTTCTGAACTTGTTTTTTGCTGGTTAAGTGTTCTGGTATCACCCCCGCATTTTTCAGTCTGAAGGGCATCACCCTATAGCAGTACGTTCCTTGGTAGGTGATGAAGGTGGTCTTCTCCTGGTCCTCCTCTTCCATAATGATCTAATTGTAGCTCGAGTAGGCATCTAAGAAGCTTAACAGTTTATGCCTGACCGTTGCGTCAATGAGCTGGTTTATGTGAGGTAGCGGGAATGAATCTTTAGGGCATGCTTTGTTTAAATCCATAAAGTCTACGCACATCTGCCACTTTCCGTTATTCTTTTTTACCATGACTACATTGGCGACCCACTGGGGATATTTTGATTCCCTGATGGAGCCATTTTTCTAACAATTTTTTGACCTCCTCGCGGACTACATCATTTATTGCGGAATTGAACTTCCGCCTAACCTGCCTTTCCGGAGGCTGGAACGGGTCGACGTTCAATCTGTGTGTGGTGACCTCCTTCGGGATACCTGGCATGTCTGCATGGGAAAAATAAAACAAGTCCGCGTTAGCAGTTAAGAATTGATGGAATTTACCTGGTTCTTGAAGCTTGCGGCCGATGTAGGCTATCTTGATGTGGTCGTTATCATCAAGTTGGGTGGGGTCGAGGTCTTCTATGGTTGATCCCGTGGCGTCTATTGTTTCAGGATCTCTGATGACGTCCGCCTTTTCATCACAGCTCGAGCTCGATAATGTTAATTGCTATATATTCTCTACTTTACCCTTCATTTGTTGGGTGTATGTATAATCCTAGGCGATGCGATAGTATTCTCGAGATGTGCATTGTTTTCTTCGTATGCTTAATACTCCCCATGGGGTTAGAAATTTGATAACTTGGTACAAGCTGGAGGGGATAGCCCTCATGGCGTGTACCAAGGTCAACCTATTATGGCGTTGTATGCCGTATCGTGGTCTATGATGTGGAATGTGGTTTTCAGAGTGACGCTGACGGCCAGGACGGGGAGTGTGATTTCCCTGGATGTTCGTTCAACTGCATTGTTAAAACCTATTAGCGTGATGCAGCGCGGTATTATCTTATCCTCGAGTTTCATTTGTGCAAGTACTCGAGGATGGTTTATGCACGCGCCACTCCCATCGTCCATCATAATGCGTCTTACATCTGTATCTAATATTCGTAAAGTGATAACAAGGGAATCATAGTGAGGGAAAACCAAATCGTGGGTATCTGACTTATCGAAGATGATACTTTCTTCAATTTCTTCGTACCGTTCATGAGTGATTGATCGTTTGAGCTTGTGGGTTGTGGCGAACCTTATGCTGTTGATCGAAATATCGTTGTTGCCCCCAATGATCATTTGAATGGTGTGAGTCGGTGAGGGTGGTTTCAGCAGTCCCTGGTGTTGTTCACGTCCACGGGCAAAGTTTGTCCTTCCTCGGTCGCTCAACAATTCTTTGAGGTGTCCTTGATGAAGCATGTTCACGACCTCCTATCTTAGGGCGATGCAGTCCTCAGTTTTGTGACCTCGCTCTTGGTGGAACTCGTAGAGTGCTTTTGATTTTCTAGTGCTTGGATCTGATCTCATCTTTTGTGGCCACTTTACTTTTGGTTCGAGCTTCTCCAATGCATAGACTATTTCTGAGGGTGACACACAAAAATTGTGAGCGGACAGTGAAAAGGGCATACCTTTCTCGTTCCGGTGAGTCACTGTCCTTGGCCTAGATGGGCCCTCTTCGTGGCGGGAGGGGGGCATGATGGCGCTTCTGACATATGGTTGATGCCTTTCTCGGTTGGATCGTGGAGCTGCAATGTCACGCCCCGAACCTGGGGGGCGTGATCGGCACCCGGTGCCTCACCTATCCTTGCGTACCAACTTGTGAGTAAGGGACTCTGAACATATAATGTCATACTTTAGCCATGGGCCCATTGCAAGACAATTGTGAATGCTCAATACACATCAATATAATGCTGGGCCGACAAGGCCGTCATAACTATTACAACTGGCAAACCAACAAAATATACATAAAAGGCCTACAAGCCTAAAATACTGCACTAACTGACAGGATATGTCTATAAGCCTCTACCGATGGATATATTGTGATCGGAATAGGCCCCCGACCTACTCATAACATATATACATATATACACAAGATGTACATAAAGCTCTAGACCCGGCAATTCCGATGGGCATGGAGCTTACCGATCAAGCTAAACTCGGGCAATACCTAATGAGGAGGTCTACCCGTCTGTCTGTGTGAACCTGCACGCACGAAATGTAGCGCCCCCAGAAAAGGGACGTCAGTACGAAATAATGTACCGAGTATGTAAGGCAATATACTGAAAGTTGAAACTGAACTGATAATATAATAACTGAAAGTAACTGGGAGTCAAAGATAATCTGAAGATATGCTTACCTGCTGATACTGACTCAACTCTCTCAATATAGTAAGTAAAATAGTTTTCTGACCTTATAAGGCTCGGTATATATATAACTGCTCTACCGTAGTAGGCTCGCTCATAGGCGCTCGTCCATACTAGGGTATCTCGGCCAACTGGGCTCGCTCATTGGCACTCGGTCACAGCAGGCTCGGTATATAACTTACCATCTGTTCAGAGGTTGCCCACCGAACCTGGGGGGCGAGACCTACAAGATCTCTCTTTGCATCATTTCTTCGATCCTTCCTGGTTTCGTCTTGTACCGAGGTCCATCGATGGGTTGGCCCATTCAGGTCATCTCATAAGCACGAACCTCAACATAGTAGGCATTGTGTATTTCATCCCATGTGGTTGGAGGATATTTCATAAGCCGACTTAATAGTTTTCTGGTCGCCCTTGAGCTATTCTTGTTCTACCCGTTCTGGAAAGCTGCTACAACTATTCCTTCTGATATATTCGGTAAGGTCATCCTTACTCTGTTGAATCAAGCGAGGAAGTCCCTCAATTCCTCTCTGGGTGATTGTTTGATGGCAAATATATCATTCACTCTTGCCTCCGCCTTATTAGACCCAACATGGGCCGTTACGAACTTATCAGCCATCTCTTTGAATGTTTCAATGGAGCGCACGGGCAGCTGTGTATACCAAGTTAATGCTCCTCCGGTAAGGGTCTCGCCGAACGTTTTCAACAAGATAGAGGAAATTTGTTCTTTGGCGAGATCATTGCCCTTTACCGCAGTGACATAGTGAGTTACATGATTTTCGAGGTCGGTCGTACCGTCATAAATTTTCAGATAAGGCGCCATCTTGAACGTCTTGGGTATGGCATGTGGGGCGGCTTCATCACTGTAGGGTTGTTCGACGAACCGACCAGCATCTCTTTTTGGGTCGACTCTTTCTTGGTGTTCTCTCATTTGATCCCGAAGAATTTTATTTTTATTTTTTATTTCTTCCATTTTTCTCAGAATTGCCATGAGGGTGTCGTTACCTGCATTATTAATATTGTGAGTGATACCTGTTACTGAAGGGGGAGGGCCGTGTTGCTTGACCGTTGCTGGTGCAATGCAAGTCCTTCCATTTTCTCTAATTGCTTCCTGAGTGGGCTTGTTGATAATGTCGGTTAGCGTATTTGTCAGCCAAGCCTCGAGTAGCTTCTTCACCGCTGGTGGAGCCTCTTCCGTTGTGGACGTGGAAGCTCCTTTACCACGGGATGTTGTGATACTGCCGTGAGGGAGGGGTGATCCACTTCGTCGGGGAGAGGTGTTAGGCGTTATGTCTTCGCCGTCTGTTTTGGAGACCTCATTGATGGTCTTTAAGAGGTTGGTAGTGAGATTGACCACTGCCTTCATCTCTTCTTCTCCCTTATCTGCCATGTCAGATCTGGGTGTACAAGGAAGTATGAGCTTTTTTTTTTTTTTTTTGTGAACTGTGCCAGTTATAGATCTAGAAAAAACTAAAGATTTAATTAGAGAATCCCCAGACAACGCCAAATTGTTTTACCAAGAAAAGCAGATGTTTGATTAAACTAATTAATTTAATAAAACGAAGGGCTAAACCTAGTTGATGATAATAATTTCAGATCTATGATTGATTGACACAGAAAACGCAAGAGCAATATTCAGAGAAGAATAAATGTAGTGTGCGTTCAATGTTCCAAGATCCTTGATGATGGGGGAATATTGAGTAATAAATTGCAATAAATGACATTAAAGTAAATAAGGAGAATAATTCACCCAATATTGAATGAAGTGGATGATTCTTCTTTCTGACAATGATGAATGAAAGACCAGTACTAGAATGTTAGGACTTTTTTTGGATCTTATAGAAAAAGTGTGGAATAATAGATCATCCAATCTCTTTAGAAAGGTAATAGTTGTCTTTTATTCAGAGAGAGTGTCAGTCTTACAAAGGCTGTGTCTTTCTTTTCTTTCTTCCTTATCTCCTTTTCTATTTATATGGGACATTCCCCAATCAACCCTAAAAGTACGGACACCATAGAATATTCAAGAGAATATTGTACTACGAAAACTAGTCGTTAGTACTGCCCTTCATACTCGACCTCGGCCGTTATTGACTTTTCGGCTACAAGCCCCGATTTTTACTAATCGACCTCGGCCATATTGCTTTCCACGATACCGCTTCGTGTCAAATCTTAATGAAAGCAGATTTTGACCTATATATATATATATATATATATTTGAAAATTTTATTATATATACTAAAACAGTCATCAATTTTCATATAAAAGAATAATGAATGCAGTGGTTACCTCTTAAATTGTCTGACATTTATGAAATGGAATATATTAATCTAGCATTTAAAATGCGGCTGGTTGGTGTAATTTAACCTTTATTTTTAAGTTTATTAACGGTTATCCTTGTGCCATTTGTTTTCTGAGAAGTAGTAGAGAGTTGCTGCTGACAGTTGGGAAAATTGATGTCACTTTCCAGAGGAGACGAACGAAGGTACCAAAATGGTAGGCAAAAGCTAATAAACTCTGCTAAATTTTAATGTTAATGAACCAAATATATTTTTATTGCAAATAAAACATTTGGCCCCATCCTAGGGCTATCAAAATTAGGGCGGGCATATATCGGGTATAACCGATAGTCCGAACTGAAAAAAGTTTATTGGGTTATTGATATCGTGTTATTGGATTAACGGTTCGGTAACGGTTTAGTATTACTTTACTATTGGGTTATCGTTTCGGGTTTCGCTTTGCCCAATTTTTTAACGGTTTAACCGATAACCCAATAAACTTTATAAAAATACTATTTTACCCTTAGATATATAAATTTTTCAATTCTCCCAATTCTCTTCCTACTATTCTAAACACATAGAGAAACAATATTGCAAGGTTTATTATATTCTTTGAGAGGGTTACAAAAATTGAGAAAGTTTATCATATTCTTTATACAATACACATTATCTTTCATTACTTCTTCTAATAGAATCGACATTCAGTTATCTTATCGGGTAAACCGATAACCGAGCCGATAATGATCGATAACCGATTAACCGATAATCGAAAACCGATATCTTATCGGTTCAGTTATCGGTTTGGCATATTTATAAATCGATAACCGATATGCTAAATCGATAACATTCACAATCGAACCGACCGATGCCCACTCCTAATCAAAATTGACCCAAGATAACATAGTCTGCCCAACCCGTCCAAATTAACCCGCGAGGTTGCCCAAATGTGAGTATAAGTGACCCATGTAACTGCCCAAATCTGAAACTCTTTTATCACTGAAGTCTTCGAGAGCAAGACTGGAATTCCTCCAGCGAAATCCTTTACTATACTAATTTCTCTCTCTCTCTCCCCTTGCCATGCACTGTTCAAATTATTAGTTCCGGAGGTCATTCTTTACTGATTAGGCCAACGTGTAATACATGTCTTCACTTTCCTTTTCTGTATCTTAAATAATAAAAATTATTTAGCATATATTTCGTTAACTATCTTTTCTGTAGTTTTTAGTTAATGTTTTAAATTATAGTAAATTTATATAGAGTATTTCAATAATTATGTGTTTTTCTTCTTCCTAGTACCCTAGTCTTTGGCGTGTGAAAATGATCTATGAGTAAATTTGAAATGATTGGTTTATCGTTTGGGTTTATTTTTTGGGTTTTTTAATTTTTAAATAAGTACTACGTTGATTTGGTTCCTAAGGAAATATACAAGAAAAAGCCACCTTCTTTGTCTTTATACTCATTCTTTTTTTCCCCTTTTGATCTTATCTTTATACTGCATCATTCGGATTAATGTTAGCTGATATGATGGACACAGAGGCAAAGTCTGGGATAATATTGATTGATTCCTATATAAATTTTTTGAATGTTAGATCTAGAATAATGTTTGCTGATATGATGGACACAGAGGCAAAATGGGGAAATATAATTGGATTTTTGTTCTTCTACCCTTTGAAACTTCACTATGTCATGCAGGGGAGGGCCCATATTGGTTGTGAACCCGCTTGACAAAAAATATTACTCCTTCCGTTTCAATTTATGTGAATTCATTTGACTGGACACGGAGTTTAAGAAAAGAGAGAAGACTTTTGAACTTGTGGTTAAAAATGAGGCACATATATTTTGTGTGGCTATAAATCATTGCATAAAGGTAAATTATTTGCAAATAAGAAAATAGGTCATTATTTTTGGCACGTACTAAAAAAAAATAGGTTCACATAAATTGAAACACGGAAGTATTATTTTTATGTGAAAATTATTTGCTAAGAAATAGATTGCGCACAAAAGTAAAAAGCTGAACCCGCTTGACAGATACATAGTCTTTGCGTGATGGTTAAGGTGGGTTCATCATTAGTTGAAGGTCCAGAGTTCCTCCTATTGTGTTCAATTCTTTTGGTCTACTGATCGAACATCAATATTTTAAAAGTTCTCAATTCATGGTATTGTACAATTTATTTAAATATATATAATGATTTTCTTTTATTTCTTTCTTCAAATATTCTTATGTCTTAAATTTACAACTTTTTACTTTGAATATTTCAACTATTTTGAACTGTTTTACTTACCTATTCCTCGTTGTTTGCTTCCTCACAGTTTCTTGTTTTATTATTTGTCAAATTCTTATACTATTAAAATCTTTAATTTATGTTAGTTTTTAATCCGTTATATTGTTATTATTAGCACTGATTAGATTATAACAATAAATATTTTTGCGCTTGTTAATTTGTTAAATTTAATAAATAAGAAGATTACTTAGTATTTTGGCATAGATTGAATTGATTTTAGAGAAGTAAAATAATTTTTAAAAAACATTGAAGTTTAATAATAATTTAAAAGGTACATATATAGATTTATTGTTATTTTTTTGTTTTTTGTTTTGTAGAGCACACCCTCAAAAGTGTCACACCCCACCCCTGGGAGGTGCGACTAGCACACGACGCCCCGAGGGCTTGTGCGAACTAATGCGTACTCTTTCGACCTTTCGTTCATGAGTTCTGGGCCATTGAGGCCTCCAAGTAAATAAGGACAACACTGGCATTTCATACATATTACAAATGTTCTTAACAAACAGTAAACGCTGGCATTTCATACATATTACAAATGTTCTTAACAAATAGTAACTGCCCCCTATTGTACAACCAGACTCTAGCTTGCAAGCCTCTAAGAGTACCAAAAATACATACACGTACACAACTAGGTCGGGACTGAGGCCTACCATACGCAGAACGTTTACAACATCTGCCTCCGTACCTATCAATTTCTGAACAGCTATTCCGAAGGAGAGGAGATCAATAATCAACAGCTGAACCGTGCACCTATCGGGGAGGAGCGTCACCGGATCTATCTGTACCTGTGGGCATGAACATATCGCCCCAAAAAGAAGGGGCATCAATACAGATAATATACCAAGTATGTAAGACTAAGAAACACAAGTAAATCAGAGTCATAGCATAAGAGGTACGAGTACATGATTCCGACCTGAGCACCGAAGACAACCCACCGGGGCGCGAACCAAAAATGTGAGGAACTATGAACCATGGATCGTAAATGCATGCAAACTTTTGTGAAATCCAGCCTCTCATTGGGCCATGCATTATTTGATACTATGCGCGCGCGCACACACATATACATACATACATACATACATACATATATACATACATACATACATATATCTTCAGCCGCTCTTCAGGGAAAATTTTCATCTCTTCATACCCGGCCTCATAGAGGACTTGGTCGTACCCGGCCTCACGAGGTCTCGGTCGTACTCAGTCTCAATACAACTTGGTGTAGTCGGCCTCAAGAGGACTCGGTAGCCTCACATCACACATCATCGTATCCGGCCACACATGGGCTCAATAATATCCCACATCATGCTTCATAAAACAGATACATACGCGCGCGCACTATATATATATATATATATATATATATATATATATACACACACACACACACACACACACACACACACACACACACAAGTGCAATGAAGTAACAATTTCAAGAGATAGCAACTTCGAACCTCGGAGCAAATCATACATTCCGACCACAGGATACCAACGGGAAACAACGTAGACTTTGAAGGACATGTTGCTAGCAAAATCACACAGGAACAAGGACAACATCATTGGTGGTTAGCTTCGCCTCTAACGAATCTTCAAAATTGATTTCACTAGATTATGGCGATGACTCCAAGCTCTTCGAGCTAAATCTTGCTAAATCCAGATTTACCTTAGACTTTGCCTTAATTTTCTAGAAAATTCTAAGGAGGCGTTGAGAGTATTTTGAGAAGACTTGTTCTGATGATACTTCTAGAATGAAAGAGAAAGAGCCTCACTGCCCTTTTTATACTGTTACCAAGCATAGGTGTCACGACCCAAAATTCACCTAGTCGTGATGGCACCTAACCCAACCCTTCAGGAAAGCAATTAACAACTATCCAATTTAATGAGATTTATTAAAATAAGAAATGATAATATACCGCTTTTATACAAAAATTTCTCAAGGACTGATAGTACAAATCATGAGCTTCTAAGATTAGAATTTACAAAGCTGGTATGAAATAAATACATCATCTGCTATAAATGTACATAAACAAATTTATATAAATATAAGGCTATTGTGAACAAGAGGCAGCTACAACCGGAACGCATGTGTGTCTTCAAATCCAGCTCCCATCGATCATAGCAACATCAACATCTAATATCTACACGCAAGGTACAGAAGTATAGTATGAGTACAACCGGCCCCATGTACTCATAAGTAACAAACCTAACCTTAGGTTGAAAGTAGTGACGAGCTGGAACACAGGTCGGGGGTCCAACATCAATAGCCAGCAACAGATCATAACAACATAATGGAAGTAATAAAAGAAGTAGCTCAGAGATAAAATGCTCAACTCGTTCACAGTTCCAGAAAATAGGCCTGCTTTTTAAGTATATCAGTGAAAATCTATTTTATCGAAATCACCAAAATATGAGTATGTTTTGTAAAATTGCGGTTTTTCCCAAAAACCTTTTCAACAACAGATAAGATGTTTCATTTTCAAATGGAATGAGGAAAATACATCTCTATGCCTACATGTCAATGAGTATGTGAAGTCATGAATGACGCAATGTCGTACAACATGAGGAAAATGCATCTCTATGCCTGTATGTCAAGTGTGCATGTCAGTGCGATGCAATTCAGTGATAAAACCATATGCATACTCTCAGAGTATCAATTCACTCAGTCCTCCCAGTCACTCAGTCCTTACAGTCACTCAATCCTCCCAATCGCTCGACACTCGCACTCAGTAGGTACCTACGCTCACTGGGGATGTGTACAGACCCCGTAGGGGCTCCTTCAGCCCAAGTGCTATAACAAGCCAATCATGGCATAAATCAATAAACATGCTACGACGCGCAGTTCGAACCCATAAATATCCTCACCATCAGGGACTTGGACTCACTCAGTCATCAATCTCTCCAGTCTCTCGGTCTCACAATGTCATGAAAATCAGCCCAAAAATGATGATGTGATGTATTAATAATGGTAACAGAGACTGAGATATGATAAGCAAATAATTCAACAGCAGCAATGACCTCGGTGGGTCCCAACAGAATAAGCATATGGCCTAGACATGGTTTCTAGCATGAATCGTAGCTCAAATGCTCTAGTATGTAGAGATTTCATGGTTCCAGATAAGATCAAGTAACTACACAGTACCACAAAAATAATGGAGTCATATTTCACACGGTGCACACCCATCACCTAGCATGTGCATCACCTCAACACAAAACACATAACATTTGGCTTATTCGAGGTAAGTAACATATCTAAAGTTGGAGCTGATGGGTGTGCACACCAAACCAACATCCATAAAACCCTCCCGCACCTCATCAATACGCCACACCTCCTCAAAATCCTAACCCTCCACCAGTGCCAACTCCTCCTCAACACCAACATCTTCTGACTCAGTATCCATAAACTACTACCTACCATACTCCTCAAAATATACCGCAACCTACCCCCGATACGCAGAACTCAACCAATGATCATCACCACACCCAAATCCCCGGTATCCACCAAAGTAACCCCATATATGTAGAAACTTTACCTCACCCCACTCAACAAACCCCATACACACCAGAATCCGCCGAGAAGGACCTTCTCATCAAGAATATGGCAGAAGAACTTAAGAAGCTCACAAGCCGAGTCCAGGGGGTCGAAAGGGGTAAAGGCATTGAGGGTTTGAACTATGAAGATCTGTGTATTCAGCCAGACATAGAACTGCCGGAGGGTTACAAACCTCCCAAGTTCGAGATGTTTGATGGAACAGGTGACCCAAAGGTACATCTAAGTACATACCATGACAAGCTCGTAGGAGTTGGAAAAGATGAAAGGATTCGCATGAAACTGTTCATGAGAAGCCTCACTGGAGATGCCCTATCGTGGTACATTAGCCAAAATCCAAAGAAGTATGTTAGCTGGGTAAGCATGGCATCGGATTTCTTGGATCGGTTCAGGTTTAATACGGAGAATGCGTCAGATGTCTTCTATATCTAGAATCTCAAGAAAAATCCAACAGAGACTTTCCGCGAGTATGCTACTCGATGGAGATCGGAAGCTGCGAAAGTAAGGCCGGCACTGGAAGAAGAAAAGATGAACAAGTTCTTCGTCTGGGCCCATGATCCATAATTCTACGAAAGGTTAATGGTTATCGAGAATTACAAATTCACCGACATCATCAAATTGGGAGAAAGGATTGAAGAAGGGATCAAGAGTGGAATGGTAACTAATTTTGAGGCATTACAAGCTACAAACAAAGTATTGCAGTCAGGGGGGTATATCCAAGAAGAAAGAAGTAGGGGCCGTGATGGTAGCCCATGGTCCAAAATCTCTTCTTACATACCAAACACCTCTACCCACATATCAGCCTTCACCTCCCAGATAACCACAACCCGCCACTACCTACCACACTTATAACACCCAGCCAGCATATTATCACTCATCGCCAGCCCGCCAAAACTATCATAAACCTAGACCAAATTTTGACCGCAGGCCACCCAAACCAAATTTCGACCGCAGGCCACCCAGACAATACACCCTTATTGCTGAACCCATCGATCAATTATACGAGAGATTGAAAGTTGCTGGATATGTCACCCTTATTCCCGTTGCTGCCATGGAAAACTCCTCTCAATGGGTCAATCTAAAAAAAACATGTGCCTACCACTCCGGCATGAAAGGTCATACCATTGATGAATGTCGCACCCTAAGAGACAAGATCCAGACACTAATCGATACCAAGGTTATAAAAGCAAAGGAGGTTGCACCTAACGTCCGCAACAATCCCCTCCCGGATCATAGGGGCGAGGGAGTAAATGTGATAGAGACTGATGAAGAATGGGACCCAGAAGGGTCGATTGGGCTTATTCAAGAAGGGGATAACATAAAGAAACCTGCAGTCACTCTTACTCCTATTGTGGTACAGATACAACCACTAGTTGAAGTTGAAGTAGCCGTACCAACCCCGTTCGAGGTGGAAACAGCACCTGCAGCTGCACCTACTCCATTCGAAGTAGAAGTAACCACACCCTTCACTGTGACGGTAGCATCCACACCACCCTTTAAATCCAATGTCGTACCCTGGGACTATGTTATAGAAGCCAGGAGGAAAGGAAAAAAATGGAAGAATCTGGTGCAGCACTAGGGATGACCAGGACTGGTAGAATTTATACACCTGAGAATTTGGGAGGAACGAGTAGAGAAGCTGCATCCAAGCAACCCATCATCGAAACTGGCCCGGATGATCTTTGGAGAAAGGTGCAAGCGAGAGAATATTCTATGGTAGACCATTTGAACAAAACTCCTGCTCAGATATCCATCCTATCATTACTGCAGAATTCTGAGGCACATAGGAATGCCTTAGTGAAGGTATTGAATGAAGCTTACGTACCTAACAATATAACTAGTGGGGAGATGGCTAACATGGTAGGGCAAGTATTGGAGAGCCACAAGATCACCTTTCATGAAGACGAACTGCCCCCAGAGGGATTAAGCCACAACAGGGCGCTGCACATCATGGTACAATGCGAGGATAAATTCATCGCCGGGGTTTTGATAGATGGAGGGTCCAGCCTCAATATCTATCCGCTGACTACTCTGAAAAGGTTGGGTAAAGGTTTTCATGAAATACGAGCAAGGACTATGAATGTGAAGGCGTTCGATGGGTCTCAAAGGGACACAATTGGGGAAACCAATCTATGCTTGCAGATGGGCCCGACTTGGTTTGATGTTGAATTTCAAGTGCTAGACATATCCGCCTCATACAATCTGATGTTGGGACGACCTTGGATACATGCCGCCGGGGCCATGGCTTCTACTTTGCACCAGGCTATAAAGTTCGAATGGAATTATCAGGAGGTTATCATTCATGGAGACGGGAGTAATCCCATTTATACCAACCAAACTATTCCAGTCGTGGAAAATAGAAGGAAGTTAGGTGGGGAGACTTATCATCGCATCGAGAGCGTCAATGCAATTGAGAAAGACAAGTGGTGGAGTAGCAAAATAGAAAGCATACTAGCATAGGCAGGGTATGAACCCGATAAAGGGCTTGGGAAGAACCTCCAAGGTATTAGCAAACCGATACAGCTAAAACGCGTACGACCTTTGGACTTAGATATCAGTACACCTGGAAGGAGTATGACGATTGGTCGCCGCCATGGCGTGGTCCTTATTACACTCTTGAGCAGCCGGTACCACATTTGAGCTAATCCTTTCATCAGGCCGACATGATGTGGGGATATGAAGAAGATGAAGTTCTAGCTGGCCTAAGGAATCTGTTCTTGGAAGGTGAAGACATGGATTGCAGTGTGATAGTTAAGGAGGCGGAGGAAGAAGGCCTCATCATCCAAACAGTGGAGAAGGGAGTTGTTCTCAAGAACTGGACTGCTGCATCATCAAGGGCCCATCGAGTTCCTGGGTAGCCTGGCAATTAGCATCATTTTTTTTTAAAAGCAATTTTTATGAGCATTTAAGACGTTTTCAGCATTTTGTTTTAAGCTTGTTTTGTATTGAAATAATTGCCCGGGTCATCGAGCCGCACCTGTTTGACTTTTTCAAGATTTATCTAAATGCATTGATGTTTTTAATATTTATTATTATTCTTTATGTTTTTTTCTACATAATTATTATTACCTACCCCGATGAACTTACGACTGTGACATGTAATGAGATAACGCTACATAAGGAAGTGGCTCGGAAGAAATAGAAGAAGAAGATGTGATACCTGAGGAAATTGTCAGAGAAGTCGAGAATTTTGAGAACAAGCCCAAGTCCAATCTGGAAGAAACTCAGATAGTCAACTTGGGAGATTTCGAAACAGTCAAAAAAACTCGTATAAGCATTCACTTGTCACCATCAGAGAAAGAAGAATACGCTCGTTTCCTGAAGGAATATGAGGATATCTTTGCATGGTCCTATGATGATATGACCGGTTTGAGCACGTCCATAGTGGCTCATAAACTACCTACCAACCCAATGTGTCCGCCAGTAAAGCAGAAGCTCAGAAAATTCAAGCCAGATATGAGTTTGAAAATCAAAGAAAAAGTCACCAAACAGATCAAAGCTAAGGTTCTCATAGTGGCTGAATATCCAACTTGGTTGGCTAACATCGTGCCAGTTCCGAAGAAGGATGGGAAAGTCAAAGTATGCGTCGATTATCGGGACCTAAGCAGATCAAGTCCCAAAGACGATTTCCCGTTACCCAACATACACATACTGATCAATAATTGAGCCAAGCATGAACTCCAATCCTTTATGGATTGCTTCGCGGGATATCATCAGATCTGCATGGATGAAGAGGATGCCGAAAAGACAGCTTTTGTCACGCCATGGGGGTGTACTGCTATAAAATGATGTTGTTCGGTCTGAAGAACGCTGGGGCCACTTATATGAGGACCATGACAACTATTTTCCATGACATGATACTCAAAGATATAGAGGTATATGCGGATGATGTCATCATCAAATCCAAGAAGAGTACAGATCACATAGCAAACTTGAGGAAATTTATGATCGGCTTCGGAGGTATAATTTGAAATTGAATCCCGCAAAATGTGCCTTCGGGGTCCCCGCAGGAAAGTTATTAGGGTTCATCGTCAGCCGCCGAGGAATAGAGCTAGACCCATCAAAGGTCAAGACTATCCAGGATTTGCCGCCTCCAAAGAACAAGAAAGACGTGATGAGCTTCTTGGGATGTCTTAATTACATCAGCCGCTTCATAGCACAATCAACCGTGATCTGTGAGCCGATTTTCAAAATGTTAAAGAAGGATGCCGCAACCAATTGGACTGAAGACTGCCAGAAAGCTTTTGACAGAATCAAAGAATATTTGTCGACACCGCCAGTTCTGGTCCCGCTGGAACCTGGTACACCACTGCTACTCTATCTCTCCGTATTAAATGGGGCTTTCGATTATGTCTTGGGACAATACGATGAGACAGGAAGGAAAGAACAAGCCATATACTATTTGAGTAAGAAGTTCACACCCTACGAAGCACGGTATTCTTTGCTGGAATGCACTTGCTGTGCTTTGACCTGCATAGCCCAGAAACTGAGGCACTACTTCTGTGCTTATACCACATATCTCATATCGAGGATGGATCCTCTAAAGTACATCTTTCAGAAGCCTATGCCTACTGGAAAGCTAGCAAAATGGAAAATATTTATGAGCGAATTTTACATCATCTATGTAACTCAGAAGGCAGTTAAAGGACATGCATTAGCAGATCACCTTGCGGAAAATCCTGTAAAAGGAGAATACGAACCACTAAAAATGTATTTTCCTGATGAAGAAGTATCATTCGTAGGAGAAGATATCTCTGAAGCCTACGACGGGTGGAGAATGTTTTTCGATGGAGCCACAAACTTCAAAGGAATGGGTATTGGAGCCATTTTGGTGTCAGAAATAGGTCAACATTATCCGATATCCGCGAAACTCAAATTTTCGTGCACCAATAATATGTCAGAATATGAGGCTTGCATATTAGGGCTCAATTTGGTCATTGACATGAATATCTAGGAATTACTGGTAATTGACGATTCAGATCTGCTGGTACATTAGGTGCAGGGAGAATGGGCTACAAAGAATACCAAGATATTACCATATCTATATCCTGTGCAAGATATGATGAAAAGGTTCATGAAGATAGAGTTTATACATGTCCCGAGAATCCAGAATGAGTTCGCAAACGCATTGGCCACTTTGTCCTCCATGATATAACACCCAGACAAGAACTTCATTGATCCCATTCCGGTAAGAATCCATAATCAGCCGGCTTACTGTGCTCGTGTTGAAGAAGAAACAGATGGGAATCCATGGTTCCATGATATCAGGGAATATTTAACAAAAGGAGAATATCCAGAGCACGCAAACCACACCCAGAAACGCACACTTCGGAGGTTGTCCAATCATTACTTCCAAAGCAGAGGAATTCTGTATAGAAAAACTCCTGATCTGGGGCTATTACGGTGTGTTGACGCCAAAGAAGCCTCCAAACTGCTTGAAGAGATACATGCCGGAACCTGCTGCCCATATATGAATGGTTTCGTCCTAGCCAAGAAGATACTCAGAGCCGGATACTTTTGGATGACTATAGAAACAGACTGCATCCGGTTTGTCCAGAAATGTCATCAGTGCCAGATACACGCAGATATGATATGAGTACCTCCAAATGAACTTAATTCAACAAGCGCACATTGGCCTTTTGCTGCCTGGGGAATGGATGTCATTGGACCGATCGAGCCCACCAGTTCATACGGGCACAGGTTCATTCTAGTGGCCATCGACTATTTCACAAAGTGGGTTGAAGCTGCATCTTACAAAGCTGTAACCAATAAAGTCGTTGCAGATTTTGTCAGGGACCGTATTGTTTGTCGATTCAGGGTTCTAGAATCCATCATCACTGACAATGCCACCAATCTCAATAGTGATCTAATGAAATCCATATGTGAAACCTTCAAAATCAAGCGCAAAAACTCCACAGCATACCGACCCTAAATGAATGGAGCCGTGGAGGCCACCAACAAGAACATTAAGAAAATACTAAGGAAGATGGTAGAGAATCACAAGCAATGGCACGAGAAGTTACCATTTGCCTTATTGGGATACCGTACCACAGTCTGCACGTCAACTGGGGCAACTCCTTATCTATTGGTCTACGGTACTGAAGCCGTCATCCCCGCCGAGGTAGAAATTCCTTCTTTGAGACTCATACAAGAAGCTGAACTCAGTGATACAGAATGGATAAGGAGCCGCTAGGAGAAATTAGCCCTCATAGATGGGAAAAGAATGAATGTAGTGTGTCATGGTCAACTTTATCAGAACAAAATGTCTAGAGCTTTCAACAAAAGGGTCAAACCTCGACATTTCACACCGGGGCAGCTGGTGCTGAAATGTATCTTTCCACATCAGGATGAAACCAAAGGAAAATTCTCACCCAACTGGCAAGGGCCTTATATGGTTCACAGGGTACTAACAGGAGGAGCACTCATACTCACAGAAATGGATGGAGAAATTTGGCCAAAGCCTATCAACTCAGATGCAGTCAAAAGATACTATGTTTAAAGTTGTTTATATTTATGCAATTGATGTAATTGAACTACAATTGACCTGATTCCCGTTTAAGAGGAGATACGTAGGCAGCCTTGTGGGTTCGATCAAATTTCAATAAAATTTTCATTTTTCCCCACAATCAGAAACTGGGACAGAATTTTGAGGAGGACCCTCAAAATTCCGGGGCAAGCTCAACCAACGTGACCGTATGCGGAACAGCTAGAGATTCGTCTAGGTAACTGGGGCAGAATTTTGAGGAAGACCCTCAAAATTCTATGCCAAGAAGGTCGCAATATCTCTAACAATGTTGCAGTTATTTGTTCATCTAATCAATTTTTAAATTTCACATTACTGTGTTTTGAATAACTATGCATGCATATTTTTCGAAAACTTTATTTTTAGCCAGATGCTACCCATGGTAACTTGAACAGGATTCCAACGCGGAGCGGAGCAGACAAAGGCACGAACCAACCTCCCCCGCAAAACTCATGATTTTTCTTTGAATGCAGGAACAAGAGATAGTCGCTAGTACGTGCGCGCCTTAGAATCACTGTCTTCACAACAACAAGGCTACCGAACTCATCCACAGCTAAGAAATACTCCGCTATAACTTATTATTTATTCGCTGCATGAGACTAAGCATTATCTCAAATCTTTCATGAGGCTAAGCCCTGCCTTCTCAACTGCATAAGGCTAAGCATTGCCTTCTATTTGCATGAGACTAAGCACTGTCTCCATCCTGCATGAGGCTAAGCCCTGCCTGCTCAACTGCATAAGGCTAAGCATTGCCTTCCATTTGCATGAGACTAAGCATTGTCTAAAATCTTGCATGAGGCTAAGACATGCCTCCTCAACTGCATAAGGCTAAGCATTGCCTTCCATTTGCATGAGACTAAGCATTGTCTCAAATCTTGCATGAGGCTAAGCCCTGCCTGCTCAACTGCATAAGGTTAAGCATTACCTTCCATTTGCATGAGACTAAGCATTGTCTCCATCCTGCATGAGGCTAAGCCCTACCTCCTCAACTGCATAAGGCTAAGCATTGCCTTCCATTTGCATGAGACTAAGCATTGTCTCAAATCTTGCATGAGGCTAAGCTCTGCCTCCTTAATTGCATAAAGCTAAGCACTGCCTTCCATTGCATGAGACTAAGCACTGTCTCTAATCTTTGTATGAGGCTAAGCACTGCCTCCTCAATTGCATAAGGCTAAGAGATGCTTTCCCTTTGCACGAGACTAAGCATTGTCTCCAATCCTGCATGAGACTAAGCATTGTCTCCAACCTTGCACAAGACTAAGCATTGTCTCTCCTTGCATAACCACAAATTTTGCGCTGTTCAAAACCCTTGCATTATTCTCTTCTCTCGGGGCTAAGCTCTGCCCCCGGTTCTTACACGAGACTAAGCTTTGTCTTGTTTCATGTAAAGCATCATATCTTTGCATATCATGGGCTGAAACATCGCCATTTTATCCAAAGGCATCATAGTCCGAAGGCATCATCCTCATAGCCGGAAGACACCATGCCATGGCCTGAGGATCTCTTAATCTTGCACATCATTATTCAAAGGCATCATGGTTCGGAGGCACCATCTTCATAGCCCGAGAACATTATTTCATGGCCTGCGAATCCTTTACCGCATAATTCATGGCCCAGGACATCATGGTCTAAGGACGTCATCCTCACCGTCCAAAGACAATCTCCATGGTCCAAAGGGAATTTGCATCATGTTTAAATTTATGTGATAATCTATATGCATCGTATTTTAAGTTTTCAGGTAATCAGTTAAGTAACTGTTATCCTAACAGGAGAAATCTTTGCTCCAGTTTCCATTCAGCGTCCATATCCTTCAATTATTTCAAACGTAACCGATCATCGTCTGTTACCCATTCTCATCTGATACCTACTCAAGTATCCATAACCATTCTCAATCCCGATTTGTCCTATCCAGAATATTTTGTCCGTTCTTACAACAACTCCATGGGTTCGTTCCACCGTTGGATCCAGAATTACACATGGCCTGATTTCTGTAAAACCAAGGATATGTAGGCAGCTCAAAGACTAGAGTGCGGCCTACATTTTTTCAAATCACCCCATTCGGTCAAAATCGGTCATTATTTCTTTACCCGGCAACTCTTTCATCCTTCTCGGGTAAAGAGGGGCAAGTTATATATATATATATATATATATATATATATATATATATATATATATATATATATATATATATATATATATATATATATATACTTTCAAAATAGTGCATATGCACCATCATTTGATCTACAAGCATATACAAGCATTTTTCATAATTTTCTATGATTTTTAAAGGCTTTAAATCAATTTATACCTACATTTTATTATATAAATATCTATTAATTACCTTATCAATTATTTTTATGATGATTTTATCATCTACACTTTTCATTTACACCCATATTAGGTTATAAATATTTTATTTACATTTTGTTATAATTACATTTGCATTTTTAGGTTAAATTGTACATTTTGTTATACTAGCCCATATGTACTTATAATTACTTTATTTATGCAAACAATAACATTTATATGTTTTTATAATGTTAAACAATCGTTTTTAAGCATTTGCATATAGAAATAATATATTTTGTTATTTATATATTATTTTTATAAATTATTATTTACTAAAATCTAGTATTTAAAATCTGGCCCTAATTCTATAACTAATTCGGACCTAAAACTACCCAAACCAGCCCAAGCCCAATACCCCTAACCCAATTACCATTACCCATTCATTAAACCCAACCCCAATCCGCCTAAATCCTGGCCGTTGATAAAAAATGATCAACGACCCACAACCAACGACCCTTTTCCCTTATATCCCTCCTCCCTACCCTAATCCTCACTTTTCTAAAACCGCCGCCCTCATTTCCCTTCTCTCTGAAGAACCCTAGCCCGCTGCCTCTCCAAAATCCTCCCCTAATCCCGTTCCTAATGGGATTTTCTTCCCATTTACTTACTATTTCGACATATTTCCTTTATTGGTTGATTATTTACGGTATTACTTAGTACTTGACTAAACATGACAAGTACCATACTCCGATTCTGTCCTAAACGATCTTCATCTCTTGAATCTGGACGATATTAAGTCCAAACACATTATTTTGCTCCGTGTGAGTCCGATTTGTTCGTATCTTGATGATTCATACTTAACCCTAAGGTTAGGGTTTACAGATTCTCTTTGATTCGAACCGAAATTGGTTCAAGCTTTAATATTAAATACTATCTCGTCTATATTCGCCTTATTATGTATGAATCTGTCAATTTCTATCAATTATTTTTTACTTGCCCTAAATTAGGGTTTTAGATCCTTTTTATGAATCGGTTATGTGTTTTGTGAATAATATTCATGTCTATGTTCATTTTATACAATATGTGACTCTTTGCCTTTATTTTCTGCCGATTTTGTGGAGTTTACCTAAAAACTAGGGTTTCAAAATTTTTCTTCTTTACTGATTGTTTGAATTAATTATATTTCCATATTTATGTGTTTAGTTCCTATACTATTTAAACCCCTCCCCACTCCCCTTTGGTTAAGTTCAGAAAAATCATGAAAAAGCTATAAAACTAAGGCTGTATACTCCTTAATCTTGAATAATCTTGTTCTATACTCTGGTTCCCGGCCGGCTGAAAGCCAAGGCCAGAAATTCTGAGTTCTTGCTCTTTGAGTGATATTCACAATACTATGGGATTCCTTTCTTTCTTGTTTCATTTTAATCGGTGAGTTACCATATCTCTGCCATTTCATTTTGATTATTTGTTTAATGTGCTACTTCAATTAGACTATGTTATTCTAAATGCTATTACATTTGTAGTTTGAGACATGATTGAATCTACTTTGAGTTTGTTAGTTCGATTCTGCTTAACCTATATGTCACTGATAGCAATCTCTTGAAGTTTAAGTTTGTTATTATCTTACTCTTTGAACATGTTCTCATATCTCCTGGTATGGAATAGTTAACTAGGTATAGATGTCTTCCTTAATAGGATAACAAGTCTGTTTCTGAGTGCATCATAATGTGGCCTTTTTGACTTTGTTTCTATTATATTTTGATACCCCTAGTAACTTCCCTAATTAGTTCCTAACATGTCATGATCTGTTGCTAATTGATTTCTTCTTATGACACTAGTTTCTGCACTTAACTTAATCTGGATCCTCCTTTATCATTATAAATCTATCTTATGACTTGTCTTGTTAGCATGTGATTGAGTTTATTTCCTGAAAAACTGAATTAAGTCTGCCTAGGTTTAAATGTGTTGTTATTTGTTTGTGTTCTATATGTGATTCTATACCTCCTAAGCATACCCTACTCTCCTGAATTCTCACTCTTTGCTGGCTATAAGCCAAAGAAATTTAGGTTCTGTCCCTTGGCCTCCCTAGTGTGAGTACTGCTCAGGGTTCATATGAGACCCTCGTGAACTCTGACACACTAGGATTTGGTCCCCAGTCTTCTTTGAACTATTCTGATCATTCTTCTCTAGCGTGAGCACTGCCCTGGGTTCCTGAAGCCCTTGGGAACTCTGACACACTAGAGATTTGGGTTCTGTATGCTTATCATTGAGATATGGGCGAATCATTCACTGCTAGATACTGTGTATCTTTGAACATGGGCTTTTAGAGCTACTGTGAGTTGAAGGCCTGGCCTGTCCAGGTGTGTTTGGGCCTGCTGCAGGCTTCCTATATTTTTATACTTTCTAATTTATTTATTAAATTCTGGTCTGTAATAATTAATTGTAATAATAATTGGGGTGTTAGTAAATTGGAAAACTGGGTTTATTTTAACATTTTACATGAGAATGGGTAAAAATCCTGCCTATAGGTGTTTACATTGCTCGTTCTGCTGTTGTGTGTTAGATAACCTGCCTTTAGGTGTTTACTTTACTCGAATATGTTATGTTACCGTGTGTGGTAGATAACCTGCCTATAGGTGTTTAATCCGTCTAATCTATTCTGCCTCTACATGTTAGATACCATGCCTATAGGAAATAAAGTAACCAAAGTTCAATTTGCATTGCAGCATATTCATTAGGCATCATGATCATAGGGATATTTATGCTCTACAAATCTGTAATTTTTTAGAAATCATGCCTATATAGTTCTTAATTGATTCTTATGTTATTGGCATACTTGCCTATTTAGTATACATGCTTATAGGAACTAATGCCAGTTTCAGTCATCAAAGGTAGGTATCATGTCTATAGGGTATTCCTGATCTGCATTAAGTGCTAAAACTAGGCTTTAAAAAATATTGTCTCGATGAACAACAGTAGAAAGCATGCCTACAGGGACAAGCCGAGTAATTCTGAATATCTCTCGTGTTTATTACTGCTAAATACTGAGTAAATCACCTAGATAGCATGTCTATAGGTTTTAACCGCTTATACCCATAATCAGTAGGCAATTGTGCAGTCACGCAGGATTTATACTTTGCATAACTGCTCGCATGATTAAAATCCAGAATCACATAGAAATCATGTCTATAGGACCTAACAACTTTAATTGTTGAAACTGTCAAAAGGCCTAATTTGTTTGCGTGCATTTGCTGCCTAAGTGCGGAGGCTAACTTGAGCCCTTATTTGCTTTTATATGAAGGTCCAACTTGTTTTGTATATCGCTTAGTTTTATCATTTTGAGCAACCTAAGTTAAGTCTAGAACCATCCAAAATAGAGGTCCAAACGCCTCCTGGGCCATAGGCAAGGGGCGGTTAGTGCACGCATAGGGTACGACTTAGAATCAAATAGAGCGCTTTAGGTAAACAACTTAAAGATAGTAATCGGGTAGTAGGAGATGATAGTCTGTGCCCGCTGAATAATATGAGTAACACCCCGTCTTGACGGAGTTACGAAGTATTATTTATGTTACACGGGGTGATCCTTTAAGCTAAAAAACTTAGGACCACCCCATTCCTGTTAAAATAGTTCTTTCTTTGTCAAAATTGTTTCTTTTCTCTTAGACTAATTCACATGATTTGAGTTCGGCTGGGACCCACCATTGTGGACCTCGAGGAGTGCCTAACACCATCTCCTCAAGGTAATTTGAGCCCTTACCCGATCTTTGGTGACCCAAACTAGTAAACCTGAGTCATTTGCAAATAGGTGGCGACTCTCTCTTTTAACAACCCTTCCTCCCTTTTTAAAAGAGTTGTCACGACGTCGAAACCCGATTTCGCAAGAAAGAAGGGCGTGACAGGTGCCTGATTTCTATCTTGATGGGACGTATAGTCTCGAGTTGTGAGTGTGTTAAAAGATTTTTCATGTTGTTTAACTGTGGAACTAAGTAGATTTTCATGTCTTGTTGTGAGTTCAAACTCAAGGATATTAACTGATGGCGTAGTAATCGTGGCTGGGAAAGGGGTATAGCAAGATGTTAATTTGAGGTTAAGCAGGTGGGTTATCTCAAGCGAAGTAATCTACGGAGGTGTGATCCTTATGATGTTGTGTGGAGAGTTTCTTTTCTACCAGCGGGGTATATATGTTAAGATTTGAATTTGAATTTGGTTGAGAAAGTCGACCTGATCGTCAGGTGGATGTATGCGAGCTTAGTAGATGATTTGAGGTACTATATGGTTTGTGTTGTATGAGCTTATGAAGGATTTAGTTGAATCGCCCTGTGGTATTATGGCAGTAACAGAGCATGGGTAGGATGAGTTATCAGATGTTCTATTCTACGGCATTGAGCTAAGTGGGGGAGTCTGCTATCGATGATTTAATTGTGTGGTTATGTGTTGTACTGGTTTCTGTTTGAAGCATACTTATGAATCAGATATGTCTTGCAGAGGTTGAGATCAAGGATGACTCGAGTAAATTAATATCTGGATATGGGTTTTATTACACTTTATGGGTATATGGGAATCATGTAATGATTTTAGTTTTTAATTCGTGATGGATGTAGGGTGCATGGAGTAGGGGTTCACTCGGTTGTTCAGAGGTGTGGGTTACTTCTTTGGGTATTGTCGTGCTAATGGGGAACATGTTGTTCGGCCCGTTTAGGCTGTGCAATTGAGATGTGAGCAGAGTAAATGACTCTCGAGAAGGTTCTAATGGATTCAAGATTTATATGTGGCAATTGAGAATTTTGCGGATTTGTATATGGCTAGAATCTGGGGTTTAAGTTGGATGGTTTCGAGACTTGCAGTATTTCTATATCATTATGGATTTTACATATCGGTATCAAGAAGGTGAAGAAAATGGCTTTAGATTCGCAGAAGGCCTCTTCAGAGTAGGTGTCTCGGTTGTGGCACTTGTGGGGTGATTAAGAGGGAATACAGTGACTTATGGGCCTTAGGGCTGTGTGATTTTATTCTAGGATCTCGTGGGGTGAGTTTCGGTTAAGGATCGTGGTGTTCTGGCAAGGAGAAGTGTCAACTTAAGGGTAATTCGGAAGGAACTCGGAGAAGTAGGGCAGCGGTAGTAGGTTGGATCAATTTGGTAATGGTATGCTCGGTTCTTTTGGTTCTCATGATGTGGTGAGTCTCTACGGGTGTTTTGTGCCAGTACTCTTGGGTTTTGGTGACTGCGTGGCTTGGTAGAGTTAGAGGGATTCGGTTCTGATATCTTGGTTATGTGCAAATGGATTCCAAAGTGTTCTCAATGATTTCTACCACGATTTGAGATGGATATTTCCTACCGAGATGAGGAGCATGTTGAGTATTGTGATTTTCTACTAGATGGGATCAAATAGAAGTTTTCTGACTGATCAGATATGTATTCTACTGGTGACTCGGAGTTGATTATGAGGTTCTCGTATTTTTCATATAATGGCATGATAGATGCGGTGTGTTGTGTGGGATTAAAATTTGTGTGTGCAAGGTCGCATTTCAGTTTTGAAGGAAAGGTCATGAATTCTTAGGCAACATGGACAGTTTCAGATGACTAGATGAATGTTATAACTATTTTGTAAAGCCTGAGAAGGGTGCGCATTTCAGAAGGCGCACTGTATTTTGGCTTGCAGATGCTTTATTGGTATTGCGATACTCACCTAGTTGATCTATTGCTGGTATTCAGACTTCTTCTATGTGGCACGAAAGAATCATAGAAGTATTCCTCGCGGAATGATAATGTATGAGAGATATGTTAGACATTCGGGCGACGGAGTTGGGATCAGATACGATGATTCGTGTGTTCTATGGATTTGGAGACCAAGAATTCTGAGAAGCAGATTGTTTCGTGGTTGTGGACCGTAAAGATGTGGCCAAAGCCATCCAGATAATAGTATGTATTATGATTCAGTCATTGTGGACTTTCGAGGGGTTATTTATCTATTGTGGGTGGCCATAGTTGTTTTGGGGTCCATTGGTAGGCCCAATGAGGATGTGTGTTCTACACCAGGTCGGATTGGGTAATTTTGTACTGCCATTGTAAGGGATGTGCCATTCGATTAGTGTCGAGCTTATTCGTGTTCTGATATGTTCCATGAGTTACCCTTTTATGCTACGATGGGTTGTGATTCGTTAGTTATATGTGGTGAGATTCTATTGGGGCCTTATAGCGAAATTTGAGCGAGATGGGTATTTAGGTGTTGCATGATTGATTGCGCGTTGGTTATGTTCTCCCGGGTTTGTGTGGCATTGTGTCATTTGCTTCTCCGTTGTTATGGTCATGCACCTTGGGTACCTGATGTCGAATTGCGCGTGGTTATTGATTTCGAGCAGGGTGGCTTGAAGTATTTAATATGGACTAGTATCTGGATAGGGTCATACATTGTGGCAAAGTTATGTTAAGATATGATCCTTTGTGTTAGATTCATGTATTATAGTTCTACAGGGTGTGATGGGTTTTTAGCATTTCGTTGTGGCGGTACATGTTGAGCTTGCGGGACGGTTCTCTTGTTTGAATCATTGCAGGTTGGAGTACATTTGAATTATTGCGTATTGAGGCACGGGTTGCACGGTTTGTGGCTTTGGGTAGTATTGGTGTGTCAAGTCAGTAGAGTAGCTGGAATTTGACAATATGAGGTCTTCGGATCTAGGATGGGTGCTATCGGATTTGATTGCGGTATATTTGGAAGGATAATATCGGAAGTCAACTTAGAAATTGCTATAGTTCTTGTCGAAGGAGAGGGAGATCCATCACTTATTGATCTGATGAATGGCTATGAGTTTTGCATGTTTCTTTCATCATCGGCAGTGTACGAAGGTTTTAGAACAAGGTTTTGCTTGATATGAGGTTTATTAACGGTATTGGTTTGTTTTTGAGCAGCTACTTTGATCGAAAATTTTTCTACGAGTATGCGAATTGTGTGGTATGTGATGTGAATGCATCTTGGGTTGTGGTTATGGCTTGATACAACTTCTCAGACTCATACAATGTGTAGATTGCAAGGTTCGGGTCTTGTAGGAAATTTTGGATGTTGGAAATTGGCTTTTGTGGTTTACGGGCTAAGGTTGAAGTAATGATCTTCAGTATGTTGTGTTGTCGAGCCTATATGGAATAGGGTGACTTGGGATCACCGTCGAGTATGTGCATGGTAAGGTTACACGGTGATCTGACAACTTAAGAACAACTCTAGGCACATTCGAGGACAAATGTATGTTTAAGTGGGGAAGGATGTAACGACCCAACTGGTCGTTTTGAGCATTTGCACTTCGCTCAGTAGTTTGAGGGCACGAGTAGCTCCGTATGATGTATTATAACTAATGTGAATCGTCGATTTTGGTTTTCATGTTATTCGGAATCAATTTGGAAGAATGAATTTCATGATTTAAGCTTTAAGTTGGAAGAGTTGACCAAGTTTGACATTTGTGAATTTAGCCCCAGAATAGAGTTTTGATGGTTCTGTTAGGTACTGATAGTGATTTTGGACTCGGGCGTATGCCCGGATTTGCATTTGGATGTTCTTAGAAGGATTCGGCACTAATTGGCGAAAATTGGAAAAAACTTTGAAGGTTTGGAAAATTCATAAGTTTGACCGGAAGTTGACTTTGTGTATATCAGATTCGGATTGTGATTTCGGGAATTTGAGTAGCTTCGTTAGGTCATTTGGGACCTGTGTGCAAAATTTGGGTTCATTCCGAGTTGATTTGATATGCTTCGACACGAGTTTTGGAAGTTGAAAGTTCAAAGTTCATCCAAGTTTGAATTGAGGTGCGATTCATTGTTTCGATGTTGTTAAGTATTATTTGAGGCCTTGAGTGAGTCCGTATTAGGTGATGGGACTTGTTGGTATGTTCGGACGTGGTCCCGAGGGAATCGGCTGAATTTCGGACGAGGTTCGAATTTGTTTAGATCATTTTTGGCTAAATTGTTGGCGGCAGATCTGGTGTGATCGCACCTGCGGCTGGTTTGCGCAGGTGCGATGGTCTCAAAAGCGATGAAGGAGTCGCATAGGCGAGGTGAGTGATGGGTGAGGAAGACCGCAGAAGCGGAGATTTGGAGCGCATATGCGGATGCGCAGGTACGCAGTGATGGAGCGCAGAAGCGAGTATTGCGCAGGTGCAAAAGGTGGCTCGCACCTACGATGTCGCAGAAGCGGATATTTTGTCCGCAGGTGCGAGGGTCAAGTTCTTAGCTGGTTCCGCAGAAGCGTAGGTTATGTCGCAAAAGAAATGCCGCAGAAGCGACTAATTGTTCGCAAAAGCGAAGATGCTAGGCAAAATGCTATAAATCGAGGTTTTTTGTTCTCTTATCATATTTTGAGATTGGGGGCTCGGAGTGAGATGACTTTTGAAGCAATTTTTCATCACAAGAATTGGGGTTAGTGTTCTACACTTGGTTTTGATTTTATTTCATGAATCCATCTTCATTTTTGGCAATTGGTTGATGAAATTTAAAGAGAAATTGAGAGGGGGGGGGGTGCCTAAAACTTCATAAAGCGAATTTTTGAGTTTTGAACGTCGATTCGGAGTCGGATTTGCGTGAAACTAGTATGGTTGGACTCGTAATTGAATGGGTTGTCGGATTTTGTAAGTTTCATCATGTTCCGAGGTGCGGGCCAGGATTGGGCTTTTGTGTCGATTTTGGGCTTTGATTAAATATTCGACCTAGGATCTAACAACTTTAATCGTTGAAATTGTCAAAACGCCTAATTTGTTTGTGTGCATTTACTGCCTAAGTGTGGAGGCTAACTTGAGCCCTTATTTGCTTTTACATGAAGGTCCAACTTGTTCTATATGTTGTTTAGTTTTATCATTTTGAGCAACCTAAGTTAAGTCTAGAACCATCCAAAATAGAAGTCTAAACGCCTCTTAGGCCATAGGCAAGGGACGGGTAGTGCACGCATAGGGTACGACTTAGAATCAAATAGAGCGCTTTAGGTAAACAGCTTAAAGATAGTAATCGGGTAGCAGGAGATCATAGTTTGTTCCTACTGAATAATATGAGTAACACCCTGTCTTCACGGAGTTACGAAGTATTATTTATGTTGCACGGGGTGATCCTTTAGGCTTAAAATCTTAGGACCACCCCATTCCTGTTAAAATAGTTCTTTCTTTGTCCAAATTGTTTCTTTTCTCTTAGACTAATTCACATGATTTGAGTTCGGCCGGGACCCACCGTTGTGGACCTTGAGGAGTGCCTAACACCTTCTCCTCGAGGTAATTTGAGCCCTTACCCGATCTTTGGTGATGCAAACTAGTAAACCTGAGTCATTTGCAAATAGGTGCCCTAATGCACCTTAATCCGTTAGGTGGCGACTCTCTCTTTTAATAACCCTTCCTCCCTTTTTAAAAGAGTTATCACGACGTCGAAACCCGATTTCGCGAGAAAGAGGGGCGCAACAGTATAGCGACTCTTCTGGGGATATCCTTAGGCTCTTACCATAAGGAACTTGGTCTGTGTGTATTAGTCTCCTTCTATAAGCGTGTCTTTATTATTTTTTGCTCAAATTCACCGTTTATTTACTACTTGCACACCCTCTTCCCTATTTTCCCTTTTACATGAATTTACATGCAACTTTTCGTTTAACCTTGTCTTTCCCAATCCCTACCCCTTTTAAAGCCTAGTTTTAGCACTTAACGCAGATAGGGATTACCCTATAGACATGATACCTACCTTTGATGACTGAAACTGGTTTTAGTTCCTATAAGCATGTATACTAAATGGGCAAGTATGACAATAAACATATCAATCAATTAAGAACCCTATAGGCATGATTTCTAAAAAATTACAGATTTGTAGAGCATAAATATCCCTATGATCATGATGCCTAATAAATATGCTGCAATGCAAATTGAACTTTGGTTACTTTATTTCCTATAGGCATGATTTCTAACATGTAGAGGCAGAATAGATTAGACGGATTAAACACCTATAGGCAGGTTATCTACGACACACAATAATAGAACATATTCAAGCAAAGTAAACACCTATAGGCAGGTTATATATCACACAATAGCATAACGCATTTGAATAAAGTAAACACCTATAGGCAGGTTATCTAACACACAACAGCAGAACGAGCAATGTAAACACCTATAGGCAAGATTTCTACCCATTCTCATGCGAAATGTTAAAATAAACCCAGTTTACCAATTTACTAACACCCCAATTGTTATTACAATTAATTATTATAGACCAAAATTTAATAAATGAATTAGAAAGTATAAAAATATAGGAAGCATGCAGCAGGCCCAAACACACCTGGACAGGCCAGGCCTTCAACTCACAGTAGCTCTAAAAGCCCATGTTCAAAGATACATAGTATCTAGCAGTGAATGATTCACCCATATCTCAAGGATAAGCATACATAACCCAAATCTCTAGTGTGTCAGAGTTCCCAAGGGCTTCAGGAACCCAGGGCAGTGCTCACACTAGAGAAGAATGATCAGAACAGTTCAAAGAAGACTGGGGACCAAATCCTAGTGTGTCAGAGTTCACGAGGGTCTCATATGAACCCTGAGCAGTGCTCACACTAGGGTGGCGAAGGGACAGAACCTAAATTTCTTTGGCTTACAGCCAGCAAAGAGTGAGAATTCAGGAGAGTAGGATATGATTAGGAGGTATAGAATCACATATAGAACACAAACAAATAACAACACATTTGAACCTAGGCAGACTTAATTCAGTTTTTCAGGAAATAAACTCAATCACATGCTAACAAGACAAGTCATAAGATAGATTTATAATGATAAAGGAGGATCCAGATTAAGTTAAGTGCAGAAACTAGTGTCATAAGAAGAAATCAATTAGCAACAGATCATGACATGTTAGGAACTAATTAGGGAAGTTACTAGGGGTGTCAAAATATAATAGAAACAAAGTCAAAAATGCCACATTATGATGCACTCAGAAACAGACTTGTTATCCTATTAAGGAAGACATCTATACCTAGTTAACTATTCCATACCAGGAGATATGAGAACATGTTCAAAGAGCAAGATAATAACAAACTTAAACTTCAAGAGATTGCTATCAGTGACATATAGGTTAAGCAGAATCGAACTAACAAACTCAAAGTAGATTCAAGCATGTCTCAAACTACAAATGTAATAGCATTTAGGATAACATAGTCTAATTGAAGTAGCACATTAAACAAATAATCAGAATGAAATGGCAGAGATATGGTAACTCTCCAATTAAAATGAAACAATAAAGAAAGGAATCCCACAGCATTGTGAATATCACCCAAAGAGCAAGAACTCAAAATTTCCGGCCTTGGCTTTCAGCCGGCCGGGAACCAGAGTACAGAACAAGATTATTCAAGAGTAAGGAGTATACAACCTTAGTTTTATAGCTTTTTCATGATTTTTCCGAACTTAACCAAAGGGGAGTAGGGAGGGGTTTAAATAATATAGGAACTAAATATATAAATATGGAAATATAATTAATTCAAACAATTAGTAAAGAAGAAAAATTTTAAAACCCTATTTTTTAGGTAAACTCCACAAAATTGGCAGAAAATAAAGGCAAAGAGTCACATATTGTATAAAATGAGCATATACATGAATATTATTCACAAAACACAGAACCGAACCAGATTTGGTTCAAATAAAAAGGATCTGAAACCCTAATTTAGGGAAAGTAAAAAATAATCAACAGAAATTGATAGATTCATACATAATAAGGCGAATATAGACGAGATAGTACTTAATATTAAAGCTTGAACCAATTTCGGTTCGAATCAAAGAGAATCTCTAAACCCTAACCTTAGGGTTAAGGATGAATCATCAAGATATGAACAAATCAGACTCACACGGTGCAAAATAACGTGTTTGGACTTAATATCGTCCAGATTCAAGAGATGAAAATCGTTTAGGACAGAATCGGAGTAGGGTACTTGCCATGTTTAGTCAAGTACTAAGTAATATCGTAAAGAATCAACCAATAAAGGAAATATGTCGAAATGATTAGTAAATAGGAAGAAAATACCATTAGGAATGGGATTAGGGGAGGATTTTGGAGAGGCAACGGTCTAGGGTTCTTCAGAGGGAAGGGAAATGAGGGCGGTGGGTTTAGAAAAGTGAGGATTAGGGTAGAGAGGAGGGATATAAGGGAAAATGGTCGTTGGTTGTGGGTCGTTGATCATTTTTGATCAACGGCCAGGATTTAGGCGGATTGGGGTTGGGTTTAATGAATGGGTACGGGTAATTGGGTTTGGGGTATTGGGCTTGGGCTGGTTTGGGTAGTTTTAGGTCCGAATTAGTTATAGAATTAGGGCCATATTTTAAATACTCGATTTTAATAAATAATAATTTATAAAAATAATATATAAATAACAAAATATATTATTTGTATATGCAAATGCTTAAAAATGATTGTTTAACATTATAAAAAATATAAAAGTTATTGTTTGCATAAATAAAGTAATTATAAGTACATATGGGCTAGTATTGCAAAATATATAATTTAGCCTAAAAATGTAAATGTAATTATAACAAAATATAAATAAAATATTTAAAACCTAATATGGGTGTAAATGAAAAGTGTAGATGATAAAATCATCATAACAATAATTTATAAGGAAATTAATAGATATTTATATGATGAAATATTGGAATAAATTGATTTAAAGCCTTTAAAAATCATAGAAAATTATTTAAAATGCTTGTATATGCTTGTAGATCAAATGATGGTGCATATGCACTATATATATATATATATATATATATATATATATATATATATATATATATATATATGAAAAATATGAGGAAAAAATTAGGTATCAACAACTGCCCTTCTTTACCCCGGAAAGATGAAAGAGTTGTCGGTTAAATAAATGATGACCGATTTTGACCGAATGGGGTGATTTGAAAAAATGGAGGCCGCACTCTGGTCTCTGAGTTGCCTACATACCCCTGGTTTTACAGGAATCAGGCCATGTGTAGTTCTGGATCCAACGGTGGAACGATCCGATGGAGTTGTTGTAAGAACGGACAAAATATTCTGGATAGGACAAATAGGGATTGAGAATGGTTATGGATACTTGAGTAGGTATCAGATGAGAATGGGTAACGGACGATGATCGGTTACGTTTGAAATATTTGAAGGATATGGACGTTGAATGGAAACTAGAGCGAAGATTGCTCCCGTTAGGATAATGGTTACTTACCAGGTTACCTGCAAACTCAAAATACGATGCATATATATTATCGCATAAATTTAAACATGATGCAAATTTCCTAAGCAGCTACAACCGGAACACAGGTGCGTCTTCAAATCCAGCTCCCGTCGATCACAACAACATCGACATCCAATATTTGCACGCAAGGTGCATAAGTATAGTATGAGTACAATCGACCCCATGTACTCAATAAGTAATAAACCTAACCTTTGGATGAAAGTAGTGGCGAGCTGGAACACAGGTCGGGGGTCCAACACCAATAGCTAACAACAGTTCATAACAACATAATGGAAGTAATAAAAGAAGTAGCTCAAAGATAAAATGCTCAGCTCGTTCACAGTTCCAGAAAAATAGGCCTGCTTTTCAAGTATATAAGTGAAAACCCAAATCGTTTACCGAAATTACCAAAATATGAGTATATTTTGGTAAACCGTGGTTTTCCCAAAAAACTTTTCAACAACAGATAAGATGTTTCATTTTCAAATGGTATGAGGAAAATACATCTCTATGCGTATATATCAATGAGTATGTGAAGTCATTAATGACGCAATGTCGTACAACATGAGGAAAATGCATCTCTATGCCTGTATGTCAAGTGTGCATGTCAATGCTGTTGATACCCAATTTTGCCCTCATGTTTTTCAAATATTATATATACTTTCAACATATCATTTTGCATCATTACTAATTCACAAAGTGTCATACAAATATTTTCTATAATTTTTCATATTTCTTTAAAACTTTAAAATTGATTTTTATGCATTTAAATTACTTAAATATTTATTAATTGCCTTTCAAATTATTTTGTGATGACTTAATCATCCAAATTTATTATTTACACCCACATATATATTTTATAATATTTTTACTTCATTGCATATGATTACATTTGTATTTTTATCTATTTACACAATTTTTGCAATAATAGCCTACATTCTATACATAATTATATTTATTATATTATTTATATTATAATAACATTTTTTATATTTTCATAATGTTAAGATATTATTTTCCAGCATTTTAATGCATAAATAGTATTTTTATTATTTATTAATCACTTTTATAAATTATGTTTTTATAAATTTCGTATACTTAATTGTTATAGCCCAATGAAGGGCTAATTTTCGGACCAAAAAGAACCAAATCTAGCCCAGAGATCCCAAATCCATGGCCTAATCCATTTAGCCCAAACCAAATGACCCTTTTAATCCAACCCGGTCGCGACCTGTTAAACCAACCTGCCCACTTGATTTTTAATGTTGGCTGTTGATCTATCAAGATCAACGACCCACAACTACCCTACCACTTTTAATTACCCAACCCCAAACCCTAATCCCCATTTTCCTAAGACCGCCGCCCCCGTTTCCATTGTCTCTCCTCCTCCCTCCTTCAGAAACCCTAGTCGTCTTCCCTAACCTTCTCCGAATTCGATTAATTCATGGACTCCTGCCATGATTCACTTACCTTTTATGGATTATCTCGTTGTTCCTTACAAGACTATGGTATTACATAGTAATTTCCCTATTTTTGGCAAGTACCAATCTTCCGAATCAAGAGAAATCAGACTCACTCCTAAAGATTCAGACGATTTTTTGTCTATATACATTTATGGAAAGATTATATGGGTCTGATTTACCAAGATTTTTTGGCCAATCTAAGATTCTGGGCAGAACTAGGGTTTGCCTGATTTTTCTCCTAATTTGGTTCTAAATCAATTCTGCATGCTCTTCTTTCCTTATTTTGTGTTTGATTGATTATATTTCCTTGTTTGTTTGTTCAATTCCCATTACTATATAAACCCATCCCCTAACTCCCCCAAGAGATATTCTGAATAAAAAAAAACTACTACTATTCTCTTATTCTTTCTTGTCCTATACTATTTTGAGGCTCAATCTTATGGCCGGCTGAAAGCCAAGGCCACCGGAATTCAATTCTCGAACCTTTCTCAGCATGAGCACTGCCCGAGGTTCATTCGAAACCCTTGGGAAATCTGACGCACCGAGATTCTTGGGTTCTACTGCTCGTTTTGCTATTGACATTGAAGTGTTGCTGAAATTACTCCCCTTGTTTACTTGTTCGTCTGTAACTGGTAGTTTAGCTACGATTCTTGCAATTTCATTTTTTCTCATTTGAATTCTTGCTTTGTATATCTATGCCTTTGAAATTTTATGAACCAATGTGCTATTGCCTGCTTTGAAGCTATTCTTTGAGGCTTTATGCCTTCTAGTAATCAAACTTGCCTAATTGTTGCCTTGGTTAAGTTCCTTCTTAAGTCTGTTGGCTCTAATATGTGTGCTCGAATGTTTATCATTGTTGTTTAGTTCGAGTGTAGCATCTTGCCTTGTTTTGCACTCTTAGGATGAGTTGAGTCATGCCCAGGATCTGTTCTGATTCATGTTAAGGCATTTATATGCAGCTTAATAATGTTCTATAGTTAACTCCTGATTATGTTATTAGCCTAAGCATGATTTCCTTGCTACTTATGGACTAATACGTGTCCCCTGCCTTGTTATGTACCTTTGTGATAAATCCCTACATGTGTTTCAGACCTAGTTAAGTCGTTCCTGTCTAACCTGCTGAATTCCTGATGTTACACTGGTTAGCTAAAGCATGTCTTCATGCCATTTAAGCTCTAATATGTGTTTGGAACTTATGTAATCCTGTGTTTGTTTTCAACACTGTCTAGGACCTTAGGAAACCTCATAACCAGTCTCTCCTCTCCTATATGACAAACTAGTACCAGGTTCAATACTAGCCTATCTTGATTATGAGGATTGACATGCTTTTCGTATTATGATTAGTGTTCAGCATGCTAAGATCTCCCTATTCCATTAAGCAGTCAATTGATCATGAGTTGTGCTCTGTTAAGTTGTTCTTTTCATTGGGTTTCTATGATGAACATTCTATGTGCTGGCTGTAATTTGTTTGCGTCTTGCCTGAATCTGTTAGACCTTTATCTAAGGTTTCCTAGATTGACTCTCAATTATGCTTCATCATAGAAACTCTTTAGACTGGTTTACCATCTTATGTAGTCAAATAGGTCACTCTCAAACTTGTCATTAGAACTATGAGCCTAAATTTGCCTTATATGTGTCTTGTATTCCTTCCAACTTAGCGTGATTTTGTTTATATACCTTGACCAGAGTTGCTGCTAGTTCAAATTTTAAAAATTGAGTGTTTAAGTTCAATTAATTCTATAAGTCGTTTGTTACTCGTTTGGTCAAGTTTGGCATCCATTTGGGTAAGTAAATTATTTGTTGGGCCTGGAAGGGGGGCATATGTGTTGTTGGACTTGGTCACAGGATTCAGGGGCACTCTAATTGTTTTATTGTGAGCCTGTGGTTTGGGCCTACTGCTTTGTCCGGGAGTAAGGCTATTGAAGGTCTAGGATATCCCCAGGTTACTTTGTATTGGGCCTGTGATTGCCTTAGCGGGCTTGTACTTTTTTAGTCTATAGTTTGTCATCTTTAAGTATGTATCATTTCATTCTGGGACTGTAATGATTTGTAAATTGAATTATGGGGAGATTAATAAAGAGGGGATTGGGGTATTCTAATACTTGCATAAAAGGGTAGAAAACATGCCTAGAGGGTCTATGTGTTATATTTGCTATCTCGTTCAGTATGCCTTATATGTTATTTCGTTCGGTGTGTTGCACACTAGTAGAAATCATGCCTATAGGAATCACGCACACACTTCACTTAATTTGTCGAACATGTTGGCTCAAGTAATTGCTACGCTTGTTTCCATATGCACCACTAAACGCTTTAGATAGCATGATGTTAGGATACAATAAGACATGTTTTGCTAATGTTCCTCTAGTTACTATGTGTATAGGGATTCACTTAATCAATCAATCAATTATTTCTATTGCTCTTAGCACGCTTCTCCTTTAGACATCATGGCTATAGGATTATAATCGACCAATCAATTACTTTGTTACTTCGTCGTATTTCCACACTTAGACAACATGCCTATAGGGATAAAGTATATAAAATCAATTTCAGTTACCAACTACTAGAAACCCTGCCTATAGGATACCGAGTCACCTGCCTAAGAAGTATGTCTATAAAATCAGTAGTGGTAATTCAGAATTCTGAGATAGTTCCACTGCCTTATTTTGCACAAACAATTAGAAATCATGCCTATAGGACTTGCAACGCTTCTAATCTTCCCATGAGCTAGTCTAAAGAAGTAGCATCGCTTGAATAATACTGGAAATCAAAATCACATAGAAATCATGCCTATAGGACTTAATGATTCTAATGCATCTAAAAGCTGCCTACTGCTGAACCTGCCTGCGTGCAATTTGCTGCTTACATATGGAGGCTAACTTGAGCCTTTCCTTGCATTTACGTGTAGTCCTTTATGTTTAGGAATGTAAGTTAGTTTTACCATTTTGAGCATCCTACGAAGAGTCTAGAATCACCTAAATAGAGGTCCAAAGCCTCCTGGTCCATAGGCATGGGACATGTAGTGCACGTGTAGGGTACGACCTAGAAATGAATTAGAGCGCCTTTAGGTAAATAACTTCAATATAGTAATTGGGTAGAAGAAGATGATAGTCTGTGCCCGCTGAATAATATGAGCAACCCCCACCTTAAGAAAGTTGCAAAGTATTATTTATGTTTCACGGGGTGATCCTTTAGGCTAAAGAAACGTAAGACCCCTCCCCCTCTTTATATATTTATTTACACTGTCATTTAACATAAATCAATGTGGTTATATCCTTGTAGTCATCAAGATTTGAACCAATTCTCATGTGATGTAATAAGACTCTCCGACTTCTAAATTTATCTTTATTTATTTGATCACCTAGCCTAATTACGTGATCCACATAGTTTAAAGTTTGTCCGAGACCCACAGTTGTGGACCTCGAAGAGTGCCTAACACCTTCTCTTTGAGGTAATTTGAGCCGTTACCCGGTCTTTGGTGGTGTTGACTAGTAAAACAAAGTTATTTGCAAATAGGTGTCCTAACGCACCTTAAAAATCATTAGGTGGTGACTCTTCTCTTTCAATACCTTATTTAAAAGAGTTGTCACATATCGAAATCTGCTTTCGCGAGAAAACAGGGTGTGACAGCATGGCGACTCTACTGAGGAAACCCCATGTACTTAGGCTCTTACCATGACGAACTTGACTTATGTGGATTAATTCTTTTATTTTATTCTTCATTTGTTTTAAACTGCTATTACATGTACATCCCTTCCCTTATTCACCTTTTTCTGTTTTAAATTGCTATTACATGCACATCCCTTCACTTATTCTCCTTTATTTGCTATGACATGTATGACCTCTCTCCATCTCCTTCACTTTGTCTAAAACTGATATATTATGACTCCCATCCCTATCTGCTTTATTACGTTCTCTCACATTTTCATGAGCTAAACTGACTTCTCTTTTGTCTTTCTTTTCCTTTCTCTTCTTTTCATGTTCACCTTTGCTATTTTATTTACTGCTTTTACATACTTTTATCATGCAAATACTTGGCAATGTGTTATTATTTATGCATAAAGCATGCTCGGCATCATACTCCACTCGTGCCAATTATCAACATAGAAGCGTTTGATGAGTGTGCACGCTTTCCTGAAATCACCCTTTTAAATTGGAAAAGCTTATTTGTAGTAGACTAGTCGATCAGCAATGCAGTCGACGGTCCCGTGCCTTTCCCTTTCAAGTTTTCCACTTGAGAGTACCAGTCTAGATCTTTTTAGAAACCACACTCTGACTTGAAATGTACATGCATCATGCTAAACCTAGTACAGGTTGAAGCGTTGTTAACGTAACAACCCGCTTAGATAAACCTTGTCCAAAGTCCAACGAGATTTCCATAATCCCAAAGGACACTATAATGTTAAGTGCATTACTTGGAGAAACTGTACCAACATGTTGATCATTATTGCATAAGTGGTCGAATCTGGAGGGGGAAAGGGCTAACTCTTATTTGTTTGTAGAAAATGAAGCACGAAATCCCCAGGTTCGGTATGGTCCATAATATCCCACCTTTGCTACTTGACTGGTGGAAAGACCTTGCGCCTTATGACAAGAATCATGTGAGGAGAGTACCTGGTAACCTACCATCTTTGCTGAACGTTCAACCAAATAGGGAATTGATTGAGGCCGCTACCATATTGTGGGATGAGAAACAAGATGTTTTTCTGTTTGGCAATATAAAATTGACTCCTCTCTTAGAAGAAATAGGGGGTTTCGCCAAGTTACCATGGGATAGTCCGGGACTGCTAGTACCATATAATCGCACTCCCCGCAGTTTTTTGAAAATGTTGGGTTTTAAGAAGAATGATGAACTACTCTTTATGAAGAAATCATACATCTCTTTTGAGTTTCGTTACAAGCGGTGTGGGCAGTAAGTCATATCGTCTTCATCATGATGAACTAGCCATTACTTCTTTGGGATGGGTGCATCATCGGGTTTATGTTTTCATTGTCTGCTTCCCGGGTTTGTTGATCTTTCCAATGAAAGAGGGAAGAATTCATACTCGCTTAGCCATGGTCTCTAGGGACATAATGGATGTTATTGAAGGACAAACTTATACTATCATCCCAATGATCTTAGCTGAGATGTACCGTGCTCTAGATTGGTGCAAGAATGGGTTTGGATACTTCGGGGGTTGCAATCTATTGCTACAAGTCTGGCTGATGGAACACTTTCAGAGGGGTGAGCATCGCCAACAGCTTCTGCGAAGGCCACTAAATGACTATATAGCCAATCATCACCCAAAGAAAATGACGTTCATTCCAGACAGGTTTGCAAAGCCTGGAATAGCTTAAAGTTGGGTGCGTTTCTTCAGAAAACTAATAGACGAGCAAGTGCATTGGATGTTTAAATGGTTTCCTAGTAATCAGTTTATTATCAGATCATAAGGAACTGCTCACTTGGTACTGATCGGGCTGCGAGGCATCTACCCTTAAGCTCCTATAAGGGTAATGAGACAAGCTGGAAGAAAACAAGTCATACCTCAGGTTTCTAACATGGTCCAACACAAGGCAGATTTTAAGGGAGATGTCATCCCATTCAAGTTTGAAGCGCAACACATGTGGAACCAAAAGATTATTGTGGAAGGAGAAACTATTGAGCTAGACAGGTATCATGCCGGTCATATGTATAACTATCAATCATGGCTGGAAGACGATGTAGCTGGGGACATCAAACCTGGAGTCAATCTGAAGGATAAGGTCATAGATAAAGTGGTTGAGGCACAACTTAAGTACAAGAGGCTATGCAAAAGGATATTTGAGTCCGAAGCTAAATATCTAGAGCAGCACAAAGTGAACATGGAAACGATAAGGGAATGGAAGGAGATTGCCACTAAGTCAACGAAAAGATTGGAATACCTGGAACAGGGACTGATGGAGCTAGAAGGGAAGATGAGAAAGAGAATTTTGGATTGTCAAGGACAGACGACGATGAAGGAGGAAAGCTGGAAAAAGCTTACTTATTGCTGAATATGCACGATTTGGGAAACATGATTGATTGGGTCAAGAGAGCCAAGCATGGAGAAGGTCCTTCAGGGATCAAGTAGATTGGGAGATGATATTCTTTACTGCTTTCTAGCTTAGATTAGATTTCGATGTAATAAGGATAAATGCCATTAGTAACTTTATTTTATTATTGTCGATTTAGTAAAAGATTGTTTTGGCTTATTTTTGCATTAATGAAATGAAGCAAACGTTGGCACCAATTTTCTCCAAGTCTATGTGTCGCTTAGGCCTAACTCAGGCACAATGAGGCCCCCAAATTATGACGCGTATTATTGCATGACTTTGTGAAACATGTTAAATATTGCGAACACTCTTTTATTTAACCTTACTGACTTGGTTACCTTTTGATTTTTTCTTTCTTTCTGATTATTCCTATTCCCAAAGGTTGGTTCGTGCATATTTGCATCATCAGCATACCACACTAGATCCAGAGGTCCTCCACCTCCTCCTCCACCTAGTGACCTAAAATGCAAAAGCAAGGGCAAAGGAAAAATGGATGATTAAATGGTATCCAGAAAGACAATGTGGTTGTGGCAAAAAATGTTGAAACGTCAGATGGTAGAAATACTCTGGGGCAGAATGAATTGGTCTTACGTTTGGAGCAGAAAATCCTGGAACTACAGGGTGAGCTTGAGAAGGTCCGAAATCTGGAAAACCTTTCCTTTACTCTCAATGTTCCCGACATCAATCAGCAAAACCCAACTACCCAGAACCAAACACCACCACAAAACGCACAAAATCAGAATCCACCACCTATAGTTCTGAATCCTCTCGCACAACACCAGTATCATAATCTTGCATCTCCCCAGAACCTTAACCCACCACCAGTGCCACAGAGAGAGTCCAGAGTGTTGAAGGTGGGAAATGTGTTGAAGGTCTAAACTATGAAGATCTGTGCATTCAGCGGATGTGGAACTGCCAGAGGATTACAAACCTCCCAAGTTCGAAATGCTCGATGGTACTAGTGATCCGAAAATGCATCTGAGAACATACTGTGACAAGCTTGTAGGGGTAGGTAAAAATTAACAAATCTGCATGAAACTATTCATGCAAAGCCTTATAGGAGACGCTCTATCTTGGTATATCAGTCAAAACTCAAAGAAGTGGGTTAGTTGGGTAATTATCGCATCAGATTTCATGGACAGATTTAGGTTCAACGTGGAAAATGCACCAGACATTTTCTACATCCAAAAGCTCAAGAAGAAGCTGGAAGAAACCTTTCGCGAGTATGCTACTCGTTGGAGATCGGAGGCTACAAATGTAAGGCCAACACTTGAAGAAGAACAAATGAACAAGTTCTTTGGTAGAGCACAAGATCCGCAATATTATGAACGATTGATGATCATCGAAAATCACAAGTTCTCTGACATCATCAAGTTAGGGGAAAAAATAGAAGAAGGAATCAAGAGTGGGATGGTAACTAATTTCGAGGCGCTGTAGGCCATGATAAAAACTTTGCAATCAGGAGGTATTTTAAAGAATAAAGAAGTGGGTGTCATGATGGTAGCCCAGGACCCTAAGTCTCCCCTCACATACGAAACACCTCCACCTATATATCAACCCTCACCCCCAAAATACCAATACTCTGCCGCCACCCACTATACCTACAATACTTAACCTGCATATTACCATTCACCTCCACCCACTCGCCAAAACTAGCCAAAGCCACGTCCAAATTTCGGCCACAAACCTCCTAGATAATACACCCCAATTACCGAACCCGTAGCCCAGCTGTACGAGAGACTAAAGGCTGCTGGTTATGTCACCTCTATTCCTGCTGTTATTGTAGAAAATCCCTCCCAATGGATCAACCCTAACAAAACATGTGCTTGTCATTCAGGCATAAAAGTTCATACCATTAGGGATTGCCGCATGTTGAAAGACAAGATTCAAACATTGATCGACACTAAGGTTATACAAGCAAAGGAAGCTGCACCGAACATTCGCAACAACCTTTTCCCGGATCACAGAGGTGAGGGAGTGAACGTCATAGAAACTAATAGGAGTAGGATCAGGAAGGGTCCATTAGACCTATTCAATAGGGAGACACTCCTAAAACATCTCCGGTCACCCTCATACCAGTTGTGGTACAAACCCATGCGCCATTCGGAGTTCTTACAAGCCTGATGCCATCCTGTGGGATTACATTATGGAAGCAAAAAGGAAAGTAAAAGCCAAAATGGAAGAAATAGGTGTTGCACAAGGTATGACTAGAACTGGCAGAGTTTACACACCTAAGATTCTGGAAGGAACAAGCAAGGATGCTTCATCCAAACCGCTGTTGTTGAGACCAGAACCGACGATCTTTGGAGAAAGATACAAGCAAGAGAATACTCTATTGTCGATCACCTGAACAAGACTCCTGCTCAGATATCCATCTTATCACTGTTACAAAACTGAGACGCGTACAAGAATGCTTTGATATAGGTGCTAAGTGAAGCTTTTGTACCCGTCGGCATCACTAGTGGAGAGATGGCTAACATGGTCGGACAAGTATTGGAAAGCCACAAAATCACTTTCCACGAAGATGAGTTACCACCAGAAGGACTGAGTCACAACAAGGCATTGCACATCACAGTGCAATTCGAAGACAAGTTCATTGCCAGGGTCCTCATAGATGGAGGTTCGAGCCTGAATATATGTCCACTGGCCACTCCAAAGAGATTAGGTAAGGGCCTGCACGAGATAAGAATATGAATCATGAATGTGAAGGCGTTTGATGGATCTTAGAGAGCCACTATCGGGGAGATCAACCTTGATCTACAGATGGGTCCGACTTGGTTTGATGTTGAGTTCCAAGTGCTAGACATATCTTCTACTTACAATCTATTATTTGGACGACCATGGATACAAGTAGCTGGGGTAGTGGCTTCTACTCTGCACCAGGCTATGAAGTTCGAATGGAATCATCAGGAGGTGATCATTCATGGAGATGGAAGCAACCCCATATATACCAATAGATCGTTCCAGTCATCAAAAACATGAGGAAGTTGGGCGGAGAAACATATCACTGCATTGAACGGGTGAACGCAATTGAAAAGGATCGATGATGGAGCAAGAATATAGAAAGCATATTGCTGTGGATGGGATATGAACCAGGCAAAGGTCTTGGTAAAAAGCTTCTGGGGACCACTAAACCTGTACAACCACAGTACCATGGCACGACCTTTGGACTCGGATATGAATACACCGTACAAGAGCATCAGGATTGGATACCGCCATGGCGCGCCCCTTATTATCCGCTGGAACAACCTGTACCACCGCTGCACCAGAGATTCCGTCAAGCTGACATGATGTGGGGAACCGAAAAAGATGAAGTTTTGTCTGTGATGAGGAAGCTATTTCTAGATGAAGAATACATGGACTGCAGTGCAGTTGTTGAGGAGGAGGAGTAGGAGGAGGAAGACCTTACCATTCAGACAATGGAAGAGGGAGTTGATCTCAATAACTGGACCACTGCACCATCCTGAGCTCGCCGAGTTCCTGGGTAGCTGGCAAATTAGCATGATTTATTTCAAATTGTTTTGAGCATTTAAGACATTTTCAGAATTTTGTTTTGAAATAATTACTCGAGCCATCGTGTCGTACTTGTTGACATTTTAAAGTTTTATTAATGCATTACTACTTTTCGTAATTATTATTATCTTTCTACATTTGTTTCAACATAATTATTACATAGCCTGATGAACCTACGACTGTGATATGTAATGAGATAATGCAACACAAGGACACTGATTCGGAAGATCCGAAAGAAGATGTGATACCTGATGAAACTATCAAAGAAGTAGAGAATTTTGAAAACAAACCAAAGTCTAATTTGGAGGAAACTGAGGCCATTAACTTAGGGGATTCTGAGACGGTCAAGGAAACTCGCATAAGCATTCATCTATCACCATCAGAGAAAGAAGAGTATGCTAGGTTCCTAAAGGAATATGAGGATATCTTCGCATGTTCCTATGGCGATATGGCTAGTTTGAGCACATCCATAGTAGCTCACAAGCTACCCATCAATCCCATGTGTCCGCCGGTAAAGCAGAAGCTTAGAAAGTTCAATCCAGATATGAGTTTGAAGATAAAAGAGGAGGTCACCAAGCAAATCAAAGCCAAGGTTCTCCGAGTAGTCGAATACCCGGCCTGGTTAGCCAACATTGTGCCAGTTCCAAAGAACGATGGGAAAGTTAGAGTATGTGTCGATTACCGAGATCTGAACAGAGCGAGTCCTAAGGATGATTTCCTGCTGCCTAACATACACATACTGATTGACAATTGCACCAAGCATGAACTCCAATCCATGGGGAATATATTGTTACAAATTATGCCATTTGGTTTGAAGAATGCTGGGGCCACCTACATGAGGGCCATGACGACTAGCTTCCACGACATGATACATAAGGAAATAGAGGTGTACATGGATGATGTTATCATCAAATATTAAAGGAGTTCGGATCACATAGCAGACTTGGAGAAATAAGTAGAATCCGGTAAAATGTGCATTCGGAGTCCCTGCTGGAAAACTGTTAGGTTTCATCGTCAGCCGCCGAGGTAATGAGCTGGACCTATCAAAAATCAAAGCTATCCAAGACTTGCTACCTCTAAAGAATAAGAAAGATATGATGAGTTTTCTAGGAAGCCTCAATTATATCAGCCGCTTTATAGCACAATCAACGGTGATATGTGAGCTAATCTTCAGAATGCTGAGGAAAGATGTTGCAACAAGCTGGACTGAAGAATGCCAGAAAGCCTTCGACAAAATCAAGGAGTATTTATCTAAACCGTCCGTGTTGGTCCCACCAAAACCAGGAAGACCCCTGGTGCTTTATCTATCTGTGTTGGATAAAACTTTGGTTGTGTTCTAGGACAACATAATGAAACTGGAAGGAAGGAGCAGACGATATATTATCTGAGCAAGAAGTTCACGCCTTACAAAGCCCGATACTCTTTGTTGGAATGCACCTACTGTGTTTTGACATGGATAGCCCAGAAGTTGAGACATTATTTCTGTGCGTACACTGCATATCTCATATTAAGGATGGATCCGCTAAAATACATCTTTCAGAAACCCATGCCTATGGGTAAGTTAGCAAAGTGGTAGATATTACTGAGTGAGTTTGACATCGTCTATGTAACTTAGAAGGCAGTCAAAGGGCAAGCATTGGCAGATCACTTAGTAGAAAATCCCGTAGATGGAGAATACGAACCATTGAAAACGCATTTTCCCGACGAAGAGGTATCATTTGTAGGGGAGGATATTACCGAAGCCTACGACGGTTGGAGGATGTTCTTCGACGGATCAGAAAACTTCAAATGAGTGGGTATCAGAGCTATCCTAGTATCAGAAACCAGTCAACACTATCCGGTATTCGCAAAACTTAGGTTCCCGTGCACCAACAATATGACAAAATATGAGGCCTGCATCTTGGGACTCAGGTTGGCCGTTACTATGAATATTCAGGAGTTATTGGTAAACAAAGGTTCTGATCTATTGGTGCACCAGGTTCTTGGAGAATGGGATACTAAGAACACCAAAATATTGCCATACTTGCATTGCATACAGGAGCTGATCAAGAGATTCACAAAGATAGAATTCAAATATGTTCCAAGAATTCAGAATGAGTTTGCAGATGCATTAGCCACCTTCTCTTCGATGATACAACATTCAGACAAGAATTTCATCGATCCAATCCCAATAGGAATTCATAAGAAGCAAGCTTATTGCGCTCATGTTGAAGAAGAGGTCAATGGAAATCCATGGTTCCACGATATCAAGGAATACTTGGAAAAAGGAGAATATCCAGAGCACGTTACCCACACTCAAAAGCGCACGCTCCGAAGATTGGCCAATAATTTCTTTCAATGTGGAGGAATTATGTATAGAAGAACTTCTGACCTAGGATTATTGCGATGCGTCGATGCCAAGGAGGCATCTAGATTGCTCAAGGAAATACATGCCGGAACTTGCGGACCTCACATGAATGGTTTCGTTTTGGCCAAGAAGATATTAAGGGAAGGGTATTTCTGGATGACTATGGAAACAGATTGCATCAAATACGTTCAAAAGTGTCATCAATGCCAGATACATGATGATATGATACGAGTGCCGCCCAACAAACTCAATACAATGAGTTCGCCTTGACCTTTCTCTTCTTGGGGCATGGATGTCATCGGACCAATTGAACCCACTGCTTCAAACGGACATAGGTTCATTCTGGTGTCTATAGAATACTTCACAAAATGGGTTGAAGCCGCATCCTATAAGGCGATAACCAAGAAGGTCGTAGCAGATTTCGTCTGGGATCGCAACGTTTGTCAATTTGGAGTACCTAAATCAATCATTACTGATAATGCCGCTAATTTCAACAGTGACTTGATGAAATCTATAAGTGAAGTATTCAAGATTAAGCACCAAAATTCTACAACATATAGGCCACAAATGAATGGATCCGTAGAAGTCGCCAACAAGAACATCAAGAAGATATTAAGGAAAATGGTAGAATTACAAACAATGGCATGAGAAGCAACTGTTTTCTTTACTCGGGTACTGCACCACAGTTCGTACATCAACTGGGGCAACTCCCTAACTTCTAGTTTATGGTGCTGAAGCAGTTATTCCCGCCGTAGTGGAGATCCCTTCCTTAAGGATCATACAAGAAGCCGAACTCAGTGACGCGGAATGCGTACGGAGCCGATATGAACAACTAGCTCTCATTAATGGTAAAAGAATGAAAGCAATGTGTCACGGTTAACTCTACCAGAACAAAATGACAAGGGCTTTCAACAAAAAGGTTAGGTCAAGGCATTTCACACCAGGGCAATTGGTACTAAAATGAATCTTCCCACATCAAGATGAAGCAAAGGGGAAATTCTCACCCAACTGACAAGGTCCTTACATTGTTCACCGATTATTAACAAGAGGAGCACTTATACTTGCAGAAGTGGATGGAGTGATTTTCCCAAAACCCATCAATTCGGACGTAGTTAAGAGTACTATGTTTAAGATTGTATCTGCACTTTCTATTTGAGGTAACTGAACTACCCTTGACCTGATTCCCGTTTAAGAGGGTATACGTAGGCAGCCCTGTAGGTTCGATCACATCATAATAAAATTTTCATTCCCCCCTAGGGTTAGAAACTGGGGCAGGATTTCGAGTTTGCCCGATCTCATCATGTTTGGAACCGCCAAGGTATGCATTTAAACTGTGGCAAAATTTTGAGGAGGATCCTAAAAATCCTAAGTTAAGGAGGTTGCAATGTCTCAAAAGCATGTCACAGTCATCAATTCAACAAATTATTTGCTCTCATGCGTTATCACATATTTCAAACAACTACATTTTTTATAAAAAATTTATCAAATGCATGTTTTTTGAAAACATTATTTTTTATAGCAGCCAAACGTTACCCAGGGTGACTCAAGCAGGACCTCCAGACAAGAGCAAAGGCAAGGCAAGGAATCGAGAGCACGAACCAACCTTTCCCCCCGCAAAACTCACGATTCTTCTTTGGATGCAGGCACAATGAATATAATAGGAACGTCCGCAAATAATCACTATTTTCACGCCGACAAAAGTCGCCAAACGCAAACACATCAAGCTAAGAAATGTTTCATCCTTTCACATTTAGTCATTGCTTTTCTGGCATAGGGCTAAACATTGCCTTCATCATTGCATAAGGCTAAGCACTGTCTTCCTTTGCATGAGACTAAACACTGTCTCTACTCCTTGCATAGGGCTAAAACATTTCCCTCACCTTGCATGAGGTTAAGCACTGCCTCCGCTATTGCATAAGGCTAAGCACTGTCTTTCCTTGCATAAGACTAAGCATTGTCTCCATTCCTTGCATGAGGTTAAGCATTGCCTCCATTATTGCATAAGTCTAAGTACTGCCTTTCCTTATATGAGACTAAGCACTGTCTCCATTCCTTGCATGAGGCTAAGTATTGCCTCCACTATCGCATAAGGTTAAGCACTGCCTTTCTTTGCATGAGATTAGGCGTTGTCTCCATTCCTTGCATGAGGCTAAGCACTGCCCCCATTATCGCATAAGGCTAAGCACTGCCTTTCTTTGCATAAGACTAAGCGTTGTCTCAATTCCTCGTATGAGGCTAAGCACTACCTCCATATTGCATAAGGCTAAGCACTGCCTTTCCTTACATGGTACTAAGCACTGTTTCCATTCCTTGTATGAGGATAAACACCTCCTCCATTATTGCATAAGGCTAAGCACTACCTTTCTTTGCATGAGACTAAGCTTTGTCTCTATTCCTCACATGAGGCTAAGCACTGCCTCCATATTTTATAAGACTAAGAACTGCCTTTCCTTGCATGAAACTAAGCACCACCTCCATTCTCCGCATGAGGATAAGCACTGCCTCCACACTGCATAAGGCCAATCACTGCCTCACTATTCCATAAGGCTAAACGCCACCTTTCTTTGCATCGGGCTAAGCATTGCCCTAATCGCGTACAAGACTAAGTATCGTCTCGTCTCATTCTCGCATATGACTAAGCATCACCTGTTTCCTTTAACAAGTGATCGATATTAACACATACTTGCATTTCATGGGCTGAAATATCGCCTCATTGTTCGAAGGCGTCATAGTCCAAAGGCACCATCCTCATAAGTTAGAAGATACCATGCCATGGCCTGAGGATCTCTCGAAATTACATATCATTATTCAAAGGCCTCATAGTCCGGAGGCACCATCCTCATTGTAACACCTCGTACCTTAGTGTTTGGATGCATCCTAGTAAAACAATGTTAGTTGGAAGAGATTAATGTGGTACATGAAGCTATAGATGTAAGAACCCGTAAGTTTATTGAATTTCGAAAACGTTATATATTGCCTTGATATGGTACTCTCTTTTAAGAGAAACATTATTTTTTTTAAAGGCAAAATACATATATTGCCACCTGAACTATGGACCAAATCCCTCTTACACACTTTCTGACAGCGATAATTATCTTATACACTCAACCTTTTAAAAGTGTGTCCATAACACACCACTCTTGTAGTTGACCAGTTTCACAAAACATGTCTATGTCACGCACCAATGAAGTTGTGACACATGTCCTTAACTAACAAAAATACTTAGAATTACAAATCTACCCTCGTCTCCTTCCTTCTTAGTTTTCTGGACGTTTTTCTTAGGATTCAACTTCTCTTTTAGTTCCTTTTTTTGTTTCAAAGCCACCTTAATCAATTTCAATTCATTCCAAACATCAGATTTAGCTTTGTGCAAATATTTTCATCAAGGACCTAGAACACCCACTTGAATTTGAAAATAAAATTTCATAGTCAAATGTAATTCCGACTTCAACCTTTGAAGCTTTGACGACAATGATGATTTGAACGTTACTCCACCCAAATCCCATCCCAAACATTGATTAAAATTCAATTTGCAATCTCAACAATACCACACTTTCTTTTAAAATTTATTTATTTAAAAATATTGATTTTAATATAATAAACTTGAGGTGGGTTCCATTGTTCGAGCCACAGATAAACTGCAATTTTGAACTCGAATTTGTAGTTGGCATCAATGGATAATAATTGTTTGGGTTAAATTTTGAAAGCAACTGCTGATTTCAAAAGAGTTTATTGGCGAGCAGAATGCAAAAATAGTTACTGAGTTCTTGGTTGATGCGAATCTGAGATCTAAAACTTATGTGAATTGTTTGCTGCTTGGAATTGATTAAAAACTAATTCCTTGAGCTTAAAATTTGAACGGAGTGATTTTAGCAGGAATTCTGAACTTCCATGGTTGAGTTCTTATGAGTTCAAAACTGAGTTAAAGTTTTATAACTTCTTTTTATTTTTTATATTTTTTTATATTTGGATTTCACTCGCCCGTTTTCTCTGTATAATACACGAGTGCCAGCTAAGCAAAGTGGTGTGTCAGATGTTAATTTATGTATTTTGCCTTTTTTTAAATGTTGGATAAATATGATTATCAAAAGTTATTAGAATAATATTTTTTTGATAAGTTTTAGTTAAACACATGATATGAGGAAACTTTTAAAGAATATTTTATGTATTATAAGAAAAGAAATTACTTTCTCATAAGAAAAGTTATGTTTATATCCTTTCTAGAACTTATTTTCTCTTAATAGAAGTTATATTTTTACCCATTTTAGAATTAATAGTACAAAAAATTTGTGCTCTTGATATTAGGTTGACAAAAACTGGATTTGATAAAATTACATAGGTGTCAATAAGTAGTCATGCATTATTTTATTAATGAGTCAAAGTTACTAATGTAGTGTGACTTATGTTACTTTTATTAAACGGAAAGTAGTTACACCGGATTCAGTACGCCATTATCTTAGGGAAAGAAATGGATTGTTTAATATGCTTGTGATATGTATAACTTGTTGTAGTAGACATATTCCACACTTTCTTAAAAAGTAGCATCTTGATCTAACTAGTCATGTTCCACCGCCAAAGACAACTAATGTTGCATAATGTCCTTTCCTTACCTTCTTATAAATCAATAAGCATCAATTTACATTCCTCTTCTTTTCAATTCAATGAAGTACAAACATAAGTTTTGTTCCTTCCTTCTATTTTAACGAAGAAGAACAATAGTCTTAACCAGAGGTTCCTTTTATCAAATTATCTCAATTGAAGTACGGTGTAGGGAAGCTTTAGAGAAGGCGATCTTGTATGAGCTCGTATAAGTAATTAAGTTATGTTAAGGCTAATCCTTCCTTCATTTTTCATGATCTAAGTAACGATACGTAAACGTAATGTGAATTCATAAATGGTTCTACTCTTAGTAGTTAAGAATATCTACGTTATTCATTCCTGTAAAATGATATTCAAAACATGCCTAAGTATGTTCCTAACTCTCTATTGAGGCATTCAATAAAGATGTAAATGTTCATAATGTAGTATTATATGCATCTCTATTTATCACCGAGCTACGGCCGGTTGGGCAGTCATGCATCATTATTTACCACCGAGCTACGGCCGGTCGGACAGTCATGCATTTACCACCGAGTTACGGCCGGTTGGGCAGTTACACATTTACCACCGAGCTACAGCCGGTCAGGCAGTCATGCATTTACCACGCGGTACGGCCGGTCGGGCTGTTACCACTGATCAGTCAGGCGGTTAACGTCACGAGAATTATGTAATCAGAACTATTATATTGTAGTTTTATTTATATAACGAGATTGGACTTATTCTATATGTTATGGCCCTCAACGGCAAGTTAGAGGTTACATGTTGACTCTTATCCCTCCCAGTGATAGTATCTTATTATTATGTTTTATTTCTGACTTTTATACTCGGTACATTCTTCATACTGACGTCCCTTTGCTTGGGGGCACTGTGCTTTATGCCACGCAGGTGTAAATAGACGAGGCAAGGACTCTCTACTGTAGGCTACCTCTAGATATCAGCTTTTGGTTGGTGATCTCCTCTTCTTCCTGGAGTGTTGCCGAGTCATGATCTGTATATTTTATTTTGTTTTATGAGGTTGTCGGGAGCCCTGTCCCGACTTATATATTATGGTCATGTTTTCTTAGAGGTTTTGCAGACAATGTCCTGTGTATAGTTTTAGGTATGACATGTCAATGGCCTTGTCAACCCTTATGTATCTATATAAATCTTTTTGAATTAGTTATGTGAGTAGGTCTAATATTTTTACTTATATATATAGATGTGGCCTATCATGGCTCGTGATGAGTCTTATAGTAAAGAAGGATAAGGTACATGGCGCTTGATTGAGTAGGCACCGGGTGCCAGTCATGGCCCTCCGGTTTGGGTCGTGACAAACTTGGTATCAGAACGTATCTGTCCTAGGGAAATTTGCAAATCATGTCTAGTAGAGTCTTGTTTATAAATATGTTGTGCACCACGTTGTATAAACAGGAAACTACATGGCATATAGGGACCGGTTACCCTTCCTTCTTGATATTAGATCGTGTAATAGAGCAGAGTCGTAGGGAATAAAGCCCTTGAACTTTAACTTGTTTTATATATACAACGATGCCTATGATCAGGAAAGCTACAAGTAGTCAGAAGGTTAAAACAGTGGATGATCAGGGCATAAGTAGAGCACCAGTGTCTAGTGAGGGCCAGAGTGAGGCCTCGAGGGGAAGTGTGATACCCTCGCATAGTTCTCCGATTTGGCCAGCACCCGAGGAGCTGAGGAGGAACCTAGTACCTCCACCTATTTCCCATGATGAGGATATGGATATGCAAAGTGCAGTACAATTGTTGACTAGATTGGTAGCCGCTCAAACTCAATGCCAGGTAGGTACAAGTGTTGGTTACGTTGACAGGGTTATTAGCGCGAGAGTTTAAGACTTCATCAACCAGGACCCTCCAGTGTTTATCGGATCCAACAAGGATGAGGACCCGCAAAACTTTATTGATATGATGTAGAGGACTTTGAGGGTGATGCATGCATCAGACACTGAGTCAGTAGATTTGGCCTCTTACCTATTGTGGGTATTGCGGTTCAATGGTATGAAACTTGGGAATTGTCTAGAGGGACAAATGCACCTCCAGTGGTATTGGAAAAGTTCGCATGGGCTTTCTTGCATCATTACTTGCTGGCAGAGATTCGCCAGGCAAGGGTAGATAGGTTCTTGGCTCTTAAACAAGGGAATACGAGAATGCAGGAGTATAGTCTCCAGTTTGATTCCTAGGCGAGGTATGCCCCCTCTATTGTGGCTGAGATGAGTGACTAAGTGTATCGGTTTGTGGTAGGACTTGAGCCGCACCTGATTAATGAGTGTTCCACGGCCGCTCTGCTCGATAGTATGGATATTTCCCGCATCCAGGCTTATGCTCAGAATTTGGAGGATAAAAAATGGTAGCAATACGAGGATCGTGATGAGGGTCAGCGTAAGAGTGCTAGATCTGCTAGACAACTTGAGGATTTTCGGGGCGATACTATGCAACCATATTCTGCTGATAGTGTCTGACAGTTGCAGAGGCCACGTTATAAGTGATATATTTATTATGAATCAGGTCAGGGCTCGAGTGTACGAATGGGCGTTCTGTTGGTTAATATCCGGGACGTTTAAGGTGAGGGAGAGGTTTGCCAAGTTGTGGACCTGCTCAAGTTCCCCTTGCAATTCCAGTATATTATGCTCCAACCGTAGAACCAAATCATTCTGTGCCGGAGTACTCCGACCATCTGAAGTGTCAAGATTTTCTGCATGCGCATCTTTATATTTCCTGATACCACTCATGTCATCCATCTTAGTCTTTCCCTTACTTTTAGGATCACTTAGAGGAGGAAGAGGTGGAGGGCCTTTGGATCTGGTATGATACGCTGACGATGCCAGTATGCAAGAACCAACCTTAGGGTATAGGAATAATTAAAACAAAGAAAAGCAAAAAGGTAAACAAGTCAGTAGGGGATTTTGGAAGGATATTTGCGGTATTTAAACATGTATTGCGGAATTATAAATTCATGTCCTAATTTTAGGGACCTCATTGTGCCTAAGGTAGGCCTAGCGACACATATATTTGGAGAAACTTGATGCTGATATCTGCCTCATTTCATTAATGTAATAAATAGATCAAACCCCCCAATAATTAAAAGAGTTGCTAGTAGCATTTGACTTATTACAATCAATTTCTAAAATGACTCTAGAAAAGCAAATAAACAACAATTCTATTCTATTTGGTCCCGGAGGGACCCTCTCCAAGCTTGGCCTTCTTGGCCCCATTGATCAGATTCCCCATGTCGCGCATGTCCAGCAGCAGATACGCCCTTGCTAGGTGTCCTCCTTCGTTGCCTTCTGCATTCTGACAATCCACGATCCTTTTCCTCACCTTCCCTTCAAGTTCTATCAGACCCTACTCTAAGTACTCCAACCTCTCTGTTAATTTTGTAGCAACTTCCCTCCATTCATTGATTGATTCCATGTCTATCTTGTGTTGTTCCAAATGTATGGCTTCAGACTCAAGGATTCTCTTGCGCAACCTCTTGTATTTTACTTGTGCTTCAGCAACATCGTCTATGACCTTGTTTCCTCGATCGATCCCTGGCTCGACTTCTCCTGCTATGTCACCATCCAACCATGATAGGTAGAAATACACATGACTGGTGTAGTACCGATCTGGTTCGATGGTATCCTTTTCCACAATAATTTTCAGATGCCACATGTGTTGGGCCTTACACTTGAATGGAATGGCACTACCCTGAAAGTATGCTTTGTAGTGAACCATCTCAGAAACTCGCGGTATGACTTATTTTCTCCTAGCCTGTCTCATGACCCTGATAGAAGCATAAGGATAAATACCCCTCAACCCGATCAGCACTAAGTGAGGAACATCCCTGGACATGATGATGAACTCGCTAGTAGGGAACCACTCGAACATCCAATGGACCTTGTCATCAATCAAATTGCTAAAGAAGTGTACCCAATCCACGACGTTTTCCGATTTTGCAAACTTGTCTGGGATGAAAGTCATTCTTTTTGGATGGTGGAAGGCTATGTGGTCATTCCATGGTCGCCGCGGAAATTCCTGATGGTAATGTCCTCTTTGAAGATGCTCCAACAACCATATTTGCAATAACAAATTACAACCCTTAAAATGTCTGAATCCCTTCTTATAGCGGTCCAAAGCTCGGTATATCTCTGCCACGATCATTGAGACAATAATGTAAGTCTGTCCCTCAATCCCTTCCATTAAGGTCTTGGTAACCATAGCCAAATGAGTGTGAATCCTATCTCCTTGAATTGGAAATACTATCATACCCAGAAAATAGACGATGAACACAAAAACCCGACGATGAATCCAGCCCAGGGAAGTGATGGCAAACTCATCATGATAGATACGGTAGGATGTGCTGTGCCATAACGCTCATAGAGGAAGTCGAAAGGTATGTAGGACTTTTTCAGATAGACTAACTCGTTATTCTTTCTAAGACCCATCATTTTCAGAAATCCACTAGAAGTACGAATTTCCGGTTCTAGTAGACCAGGGCTATCCCAGGGTAGCCCGGCCAAACCTCCTATTTCCTCAAGAAGGGGAATCATCTCTATGTTACCAAAACGGAAAATAACCCTCTTTTCATCCCAGAACATAGTAGCGGCCTCGATCAGTACATTGTTTGGCTGAATGTCCAGCAAATAAGGTAAATTTCCAAGAATTCGTTTCACATGGTTCTTGTCGCTTGGCGAGAGATTTTCCCACCAGTCTAGCAATAGAGGTGAGATACTTCGGACCATGCCGAACCTGGGGACTTCGTGCCTCATTTCTTCAAAACAAATAAAGTTAGCCCTTTCCCCCTCCGGGTTTGACTGCTTACACATTAATAATTAGCATATCGACACGTTTTCTCCAAATATATCACATATCATGATCGTGCCCGTTGGGATTATGGAAATCCCTATGGACTTTGGACAAGACTTTCCTTAGAGAGTTATTATGCGGATAACATTCTTACTCATGCTAGGTTTGGACATGATGCATACACAGTTAACATCAGAGTAGGTTTTTCAATAGAAGTCTAGACCGGTACCCTCAAGAGGACAACTTGAGAGGGAAAGGCACAGAACCATCGACTGCACCGCTGATCGACTAGTTTTACCGCAAATAAGATTTTCCAAATTAAAAAAGGGTAATATAGGAAGAGCTCGGACACTCATCAAGTGACGCTATGATATTTATTGCGCACGAGTGGAATATGATGCAGAGCATGTAATTATGCAAAAAAAAAACAACACCTTGTCAAGTATTTTGCATGATGAAAGCGATAAATGCGGTATTTAATAAATGTAAAGGCAAGAAAGAAAGAAAAACAAAGAAAGAGTTAGTTCGCATATGGAAAAATTATACCATATCATATTATGGTAAAAATATTTAATTTTTACCATAAAACTTAGTAATCAACCTTTTATTTAGTTGATCAACATATTCATTTATGCTAACTAAGATAACCCTTTAATTTCCATCATATAATTTGCACAAATTTTATTTTAATCTAATGATGGAAATATCTCCCTTATTAAATGCACTACTATTACAATTGGGGTTGATAACCAAGTGTTCTAGAAGAACCAAATCATCTCTTATTGGATGCTCTACTTCGTTTCGGAGACAAAGCAAGAAGTTACTGAATGCTGGATCTGTTCTTACTTTTATATTTTTTTGTTAGTTGAATCATTTTCATTTGAGGCCATAAACATAATTTTGGCAAGCTAGCTTTTACAGTCTCTGCTTTCGTTAATTTTGGAACTATTGGTAGTACGTGACATAAATCACCTCCTAAACCATTACCTTTTCACCAAATATTCATTGATATCTAATATATCTCTAAAACTCCGAGCAATTGTTTCGATCATTTGACGCTTAGCTATAAGCGCTTCATTCCATATTATAAATTTTACTTTCCTTATAAATTTAGCACAATTGCTCTGCTTTTATATATTTATGATGGTTATTTCAGTTGTTTGATGAGGTATATTAGATCTAAAGTGAGTTGTACGACCTTAAAATAAAATCGTTGTTGGTACACCACTTGTTATTATTGCTAATAATATCATGCCTCTTGATCTGACATTCGCAAGTAATGCATGACATATCAATATTATTTCGATTCCGCCGGAGGAATCTACACATGATAATCCCATTATACCAGAATCGTCTCTTTATAATATGGTCTTGAAAGCTTATTCATGTTCATAATTTAGCTTTGATTGTGCTTCATCAGACACTTGTATGACATTTTGATTCTTAATATTATTCTAACCCTTTCTACGTTGTGTTCTAATATTTTTAATCTCTAACGCTCTTTTTATGGAATAACTTTATGTACCCTAAGATTTTGTTTTAACTTGAAAAAATATTTTACTCATATGATGAATTTAAAAAATAATTGAATCGTATTTTCTTGCTAAATAATTAATTGAAAGATTTAATTATTTGATCTTAACAAAAATAATTTATTTTATGTTGATTCATATTCTTAATATTAGTTCATCACTTGTTTTGAATATTTAATCGTAATATAATTTTATCCACCAAAATTTTTATTTTTAAAGAGTAAAAAGATCAATGTGATATTCCACTTTTAGATCTTATGCTTGCAGAATCATAAGTGGCATTGACTCTTACCAACCTTTTTTCTTTCTCTTTCTCACACATCTATATTCTTAAGTATTTTCTTACTTGTTCTTTAATAATTGAGTATATTTTTAATATTACATAAAAAATTAATTAAAAAAATATTATTTGAATAGGAAAGGAGTTCAATTATAATATAAAAATATATTATGCAGTCCATTTAATATTACTTTTATTTTTTTTTAGTTTGGACATTATGGAGTAGTAATGTATTGCTAATACGGAGGATTCTTATAAAAATAATTTTTATTAAACCTTCCTACATATTTTTAATAAGAATTTAATAGATAAAATTTTATTAATTTCAAAATTTTAAATATTTAAAACAATTAACATAAAAGGTATTTAGTCCAAAATATAGGTTATTACAATTAGTCATTTCCCTATGAGTTCATTTGTTTAACGTTTTAGGGTTATTTTGGTGTATCAATATTGTATTCGTGCTTATACATTCTCAAATTAAATTAGTAATAGGACAATACAATATTTTCAAATTAAATTAGTAATAGAAAGTAGTATATCCAAAAAGTAATAGGATTCACGGCTAAATATATGTCTCTATCCCGAAAGTAATTATATTAATAGGAAATGTAACGTGTTCCTAAAGGTATTATGTTTATATGCTAACATATATTATATGTCTACGCCACGAAAGTAATTATATCTTTTCTGCATTTGGGTATCTTGAAGAGTTCGTGGGGATAGTATTTTATAAAATATAGAAAAAGAATAAAAAAACACTGCTATGAACTCCTATTCAAGTTGAGACATTAGCGAACGATTTCCTGTGCAAACGATGATTCCTCAACCACGCTTTATTTTAGACTTGAAATCTCTGTTAATTTCAAATTCTAAAATTTTAGCTTTTGACAATTTTATCCAACGTAGAATTATTTATCGGAAGATATCTTAAGGATATTTTGGTCCACTAACATTGTATTCATAGATGTTGCATTGGAACCTTGTCATGTAGGATTCCTAACGTATAATATTATGTCCTAAAACTAATTTGATTACAAGGCTAATGTCTAGAATCTCGGTTATATCCTTATATTGTGAGTTATTATGCTTAATATTATAAGGTTATTTTTGTAAACCAACATTGTATTCATGCTTTTATAATAATAATAATAATAATAATAATAATAATAATAATAATAATAATAATAATAATAATAATAATAATAATAATATATCAAGCCATGCCCTAATAGTAATTAAGCATAGTATAAATAACTGGTTCCTAAAAAGTTAGTCTAAGTCCTATGGAGTTACCTAGGGTAGATATTAAGAGGTGCCTAACACCTTCCCCTTAGAAGAATAAGAACCCTTACCCATAGTCTCACAGGTTCGCAAACCTATAAGGAACACGACTTAGCAATTTAATAGGTACTCTAGTATACCTTTAAATATTAGATGGCTGACTCTCTTTCATCAATAACAGAGAAACCACAAGTTGAATCATGTATTGACTAGTGCAAAATAGGGTGCAACTGTTATACATGAATCTATCATTGTTTTTACCATTTAATAAGTGTTTTAGGTAGGACAAATTGAAAAAAATTGTAGAAATTTCGTAAACTATAATTTGAAGATTTGAAGGTCGAGTTGAGATAGGGATTGAGTAATTTTGGTATGGTTGGACTCGTTATTGAATGGGTGTTCGGATTTTATTAATTTTGTCTCGCCCTGGGGTGCACCTGTGTTGTTTGTGAAGAAGAAAGATGGATCGATGAGGATGTGTATAGATTATCGGCAGTTGAACAAAGTCACCATCAAGAAAAAATATCCATTGCCGAGGATTGATGATTTATTTGATCAGCTTCAGGGTACCAAGGTGTGTTCAAAGATTGATTTGAGATCTAGCTACTATCAGTTGAGGATTACAGCATCCGATGTTCCTAAGACAGCTTTTCGGACTCGGTATGGGAATTATGAGTTTCTAGTGATGTCAATTGGGCTGACAAATGCTCCAGCAGCATTCATGGATTTGATGAACCGGGTGTTCAAACCCTACTTGGATTCCTTTGTGGTTGTGCTTATTGATGATATCTTGATCTACTCCCACAGTCGAGAGGAGCATGAGCAGCACTTTCGGATCGTTCTTCAGACTTTGAAAGACAGCTAGTTATATGCTACGTTCTCAAAATGCGAGTTTTAGTTGAGTTCAGTTACATTTTTGGGTCAAGTTGTATCAGCAGAGGGTTTTCAGGTGGATCCTAAGAAGATTGAGGCAATCCAGAATCGACCTAGACCCACATCAGCTACAGAGATCCGTATTTTTCTGGGTTTGGCGGGTTATTTCCGTCGATTTGTGGAGGGGGTATTTCATCCATAGCAGCCCCATTGACCAGATTGACCCAGAAGGGTGCCCCGTTCAGGTGGTCAGACGAATGTGAAGCGAGCTTTCAGAAGCTCAAGACTACTTTGACCACGGCACCGGTATTGGTGTTACCCACAGGTTCAGGATCTTATACAGTATATTGTGACGCATCTCGTATTGGTCTGGGTGCAGTATTGATGCAGGGTGGCAAGGTTATTGCATATGCTTCACGGCAGCTGAAGGTTCACGAGAAGAATTACCATGTTCATGATCTAGAGCTGGCAGCCATTGTTCACGTGCTGAAGATTTGGAGGCACTATCTTTACGGCGTGCCATGTGAGGTATTCACTGATCATTGGAGCTTGCAGTATTTTTTCAAGAAGAAGGAACTCAATTTAAGGCAGAGGAGGTGGCTGGAGCTATTGAAAGACTATGATATCACCATATTGTATCATCCCGGGAAGGCCAATGTGGTGGCCGATGCTTTGAGTAGAAAGTCAGTCAGTATGGGTAGCCTTGCATATATTCCAGTTGGTGAGAGACCGCTTGCATTGGATGTTCAGGCCTTGGCCAACCAGTTCGTGAGATTAGATGTTTCTGAGCCCAGCCGTGTTCTAGCTTGTACAGCTGCTCGGTCTTCTTTGTTTGAGCGCATCAGATATCGGCAGGATGACGATCCTCATTTACTTGTCCTTAGAGACACAGTGAGGCACGGTGATGCCAAGCAGGTTACTGTTGGAGATGACAGAGTTTTTAGGATGCAGGGTCGTATTTGCGTGCCTAATGTGGATGGACTTCGTGAGTTGATCCTTGAGGAGTCCCACAGTTCCCGGTACTCTATTCATCCGGGCGCCGCCAAGATGTATCAGGACTTGAGGCAGCATTATTGGTGGAGGCAAATGAAGAAGGACATAGTTGCCTATGTAGCTCGGTGCCTAAATTGCCAGTAGGTAAAGTGTGAGCATCAGAGACCTGGTGGTTTACTTCAGAGGTTAGATATTCCTGAGTGGAAGTGGGAGCGTATCACTATGGATTTTGTTGTTGGACTCCCACAGACTCAGAGGAAGTTCGATGCAGTTTGGGTTATTATGGACAGGCTGACTAAGTCAGCGCATTTCGTTCCTGTGGCAGTTACCCATTCCTCAGAGCGGTTGGCAGAGATTTACATTCGTGAGATCGTCCGTCTTCACGGTATGCCCGTGTCTATCATTTCTGATCGAGGTACGCAGTTTACCTCGCACTTTTGGAGGGCAATTCAGCGTGAGTTGGGTATGCGGGTTGAGTTAAGCATAGCATTTCATCCTTAGACGGACGGGCAGTCCGAGCGTACTATTCAAATCTTGGAGGATATGCTCCGCGCTTGTGTTATAGACTTTAGAGGATCGTGGGATCAGTTCTTGTCCCTTGCAGAGTTTTCCTACAACAACAGCTACTAGTCGATCATTCAGATGGCTCCCTGTGAGGCATTATATGGTAGGCGGTGTCGGTCGCCAGTTGGGAGGTTCGAGCCGGGAGAGGCTCGGTTGTTGGGCACAGACTTAAGTATGCCTTGGATAAGGTCAAGATAATTCAGGATCGACTTCGCACAGCTCAGTCCAGGCAGAAGAGTTATGCTGACCGCAGAGTTCGTGATGTTGCATTCATGGTCGGAGAGAGAGTGTTACTTCGGGTATCACCCATGAAGGGTGTAATGAGGTTCGGAAAGAAGGGCAAGTTGAGCCCTAGGTATACCGAACCTTTTGATTTCAGCTCGAAATCAAAAGGGCAAGAGTGTTCATCCGGTATTTCATGTGTCCATGCTTCGAAAGTATCACGGTGATCCATCCCATGTGTTAGATTTCAGCTCTGTCCAGTTGGACAAGGATTTAACTTACGAGGAGGAGCCAGTGGCAATTCTAGCCCGGCAAGTTCGCTAGTTGAGATAAAAGAGTTAACCTTTAGTTCGACTGCAGTGGAGAGGTCAGCCTATTGAGACAGCTACTTGGGAGTCCGAGTCCGATATGCGGAGTAGATATCCCCAAATTTTCACCAGCCCAGGTACTTTTCTATGTCCGTTAGAGGACGAACGGTTGTTTTAGAGGTAGAGAATGTGATGACCCAAAAGGTCATCTTATATTTTAGAACTTGAATCTGCGCTCTTAAGCCTTAAAAATCTCATTTCTACCCTCCTCGATTTGCGTGCGTAGTACGGGCATGTTTCCGAAAAGCTTTTATGTTGAAAATTGATAAAAATAAGAATTTATGTCGTAAAAGTTGATTTTAGTTGACTTAGGTCAATATTTTTTTATAAACGGGGCCGACGCCGTGCTTTGACGATCTCGGTAGGTCTGTATCGAATTATGAGACCTGGGCGTATGCCCGGAATCGAATTCGGAGGTCCCTAACTTGAGTTATGAATTTTTGATAAAAATTAAAAGTTTGGAAATTATTTGTTTTTAAGAATTGATTGATATTTGGCATTGTTAGTATCGGGTCCGTATTTTTGTTCCGGAGCCCCGTACCGATTCATTATGATATTTAAGACCTGTCTGTGAAATTTGGTGAGAAACGGAGTTAATTTGATGTGATTCGGACGTCCAGTTGAGAAAATAGAAATTTTAAAGTGTTCTTGAGAATTTCATTTGATTTGGTGCTAAATTCATAGTTCTAGGTGTTATTTTGGCGATTTGGTCGCGCGAGCAAGTTCGTACGATGTTTTTAGACTTGTGTGCATGTTTGGTTTGGAGCCCCGAGGGCTCGGGTGAATTTCGGATAGGCCACGGGATGTTTTGGACTTGGGAAAAATCTGGTTTTCTGCAGATTCTGGTGTCTAGCATATCCTTCTTCGCATTCGCGAAGGTCGTCTCGCGAACGCGGAGAGTAAACTGATGAGACATGTATTTCTTCTTCGCAAACGCGAAGCGATGGGGGCGTTACCCTTCGCGAACGCGACAAGCCCATCGCGAATGTGTAGTGTTAGGCATTGGGGAGGGGGAGTCAGCCCTTCCTTCATCGCGAACGCGAGCAATGCCTCGCGAACGCGAAGGCCGGGGGGAGTAACCATCGCGAACGCGAGCAGGATCTCGCGAACGCGAAGTCTTGGCAGCCAGTACCCTTCGCGAACGCGACAGTGGCCTCGCGAACGCGATGAACACTATCGCCCAGTGCATAAAACAGAATCAAACACGGGTTTAAGCCATTTCTTCAATATTTTTCAAGAACCAAATGGGTAGAGGCGATTTTCAAGAGCCATTTTCTTGCCCAAAGTGTTGGTAAGTGATTCTAAACCATTTTCTTTCAATTACCCATTACATTTCTTGAATTATCAACCTAAAATCTAGAGTTTTCGTGGTAGAATTAGGGGTTAGATAGAAACTAGGAATTTCGGAAATTTGGGGATTTAGACCTCAATTAGAGGTCGGATTCCAAAACTAATTATATATTCGGGCTCGGGGGTGAATGGATAAATGGATTTTGGTCCAAACCTCGGGTTTTGACCAAGCGGGCCCGGGGTCGATTTTTCGACTTTTTGGAGAAGAATTTTGGAAATTTAATTTATTCAATATAATTGATTCCTTTAGCAGTATTTGATATTATTGAGTCATTTTTTAATAGATACAAGTGGTTTGGAGGTGAATCCCAAAGGAAAAGCTATGATTGAGAATTAAGCGGCCTTCGGAGCGAGGTAAGTGTTGTGTCTAATCCTAACTTGAGGAAATTAGGAACCTTAGATTACTTGCTAAGTGAAATTCATGTGAGCGGCGTATATGTGAGGTGACGAGTACTTATGCGCTGCTAATTTATCTTTTTTCCATGTTTCTCTATTTTTCTTGTATTGTCTCATTCCTATGCCTAATTGCTACGTGTTATACTAGTGTTGTTCAATTTATCGTTCTTATTATGTTTACGGACTTTCTGGTGATAATTGAGTTTTTATTTCAAGTTGAGATTGATATTATGGAACCAAACGTTGAAGTAAGGTTTGTACTTATTATTCTATCTCCCTGTTATTATTTATGCATTGCATTATGGTAAGGGAGAGTGTTAATGCACGAAGGGTGACGCCGTGCCATATTGTGAGTGTTAATGCACGAAGGGTGATGTCGTGCCATATTGTGAGTGTTAATGCACGAAGGGTGATGTCGTGCCATATTGTGAGTGTTAATGCACGAAGGGTGATGTCATGCCATATTGTGAGTGTTAATGCACGAAGGGTGTTGCCGTGCCATGATATGAGAGTTAATGCACGAAGGGTGAGGTCGTGCCATGATATGAGAGTTAATGCACGAAGGGTGAGGTCGTGCCATGATATGAGAGTTAATGCACGAAGGGTGATGTCGTGCCGTTTCTATTAATTTTATGGTGAGATTGAGAGTAAAATCACGAAGGGTGATGCCGTGCATTTTTCCTTATTGTATTCACTATTCCTGTTGATTCATGGTATATTGACTGCTCCAGTGATCATTCTGTTGTAGTTCTTTATCTTGTTTTCCCCTCAGTATGTTCCCCTCCCGACAATTCCTGTTTAGTTCTTCATTTCTGTTATTTGTATATACACTATTAAATTGTACAGTTTGATTTGTAGGTGCCTTACCTTATCCTCGTCACTACTTCGTCGAGGTTAGGCTCGACACTTACCAGTACATGGGGTCGGTTGTACTGATGCTGCATTCTGCACTTTCTGTGCAGATTTCTATACCGACTTAGGGTGATCGAGATTTTGTTATTGGTCTGCTGTCCGGAGACTCAAGGTAGATCTGTCGGCGTTCACAGACCTTGAAGTCCCCGTCTATCTTTTATGTACTACTGTTTTCTTTCATTCAGATAGTTGTATTTCTTTTATACTATTACTTGTAGTAAATTCTAGAATGTTTGTGAATTGTGACTCCAGATCCGGGTGGCAGTAATTAATATAGTTTTATGATATTCCGCACTTATTATATTTTATCTTAGTTAATTATTGTTAATTACTGAATGGGAATAAGGAATTGATTTAATGATTCTCTAACGTTGGCTTGTCTAGCAAGTGAAATGTTAGGCGCCATCATGGTCCCGTCGGTGGGAAATTTTGGGTCGTGACAGTTGGTATTAGAGCACTAGGTTGCCTAGGTCTCACGATTCACGAGCAAACTTAGTAGAGCCTGGAGGATCAGTACGGAGACGTTTGTGCTTATCTTCCAGAGGCTATGAAGTTTAGGAACAAGTTTCACTTATATTCTTCTCTGTCGTGCGATTTTGCTTTCTCAATACTAATTGAACTCTTTTACTCTTATTTTCTCACAGATGGCGATAACACGTACCGCTTCCTTAGCTGAGCAGCAGCCAGAGCCTCCAGTGATAGCTCCTACGCGGGGCAGAGGTCGAGGCCGAGGTCATGCCAGAGGCCGAGGCAGGGGCAGGGCTCAGCCTAGGGCCCGAGCAGCAGCCCCAGCAGTGGAGCCTCAGATAGAGCTTGACGAGGAGGTTCCAGCCCAGACTGTTCCTGCTAGACTAGCTCAGGTTCCGGAGGGGTTCATTGCTACCCTACTACTTCAGGACGCTTTGGTCCGTTTGGTGGGCCTTATGGATATTGTGGCCCAGACTGGCGCATTTCCCATGGCACCAGCAGTCTCTCAGGCTGGAGGAGAAGCCCAGACTCCCACCACTCCCGCTCCGGAGTAGATAGCTCCTCGGTATCAGGCTCTAGCGGCTCGGTCAGTTAGATTAGTTCATCCGGTTATTGCGGCACAGGTTGGAGATGGGCCAGCTATGTCTTCTGAGGCTTTATGAAGACTGGACAGGTTTACCAAGCTCTTTCCTGTTCACTTCAGTGGTGCTCCTTTAGAGGATCCCCAGGAGTATCTTGACAGCTGTCACGAGGTTCTACGGAACATGGGTATAGTGGAGACTAATGGGGTCGATTTTGCTGCATTTTAGATGACTGGTTCCGCCAAGAAATGGTGGAGAGATTACTTGTTGACCAGACCAGCTGGGTCGCCTGCTCTTACTTGGGACCAGTTCTCTCAGCTCTTCATAGAGAAGTTTCTGCCTATCATATTGAGAGAGGAGCGTCGCCGTCAGTTTGAGTGTCTCCAGCAGGGCAGTATGATTGTTACTCAGTATGAGACCGTTTGGTGGATTTGGCCCGTCATGCCATTATTCTGCTTCCCACCGAGAGAGAGAGAGAGGGTGTGGAGGTTCATTGATGGACTTGCTCAGCCTATCAGATTGCAGATGGCTAAGGAGACTGGGAGTGAGATTTCTTTTCAGGCGGCTGCTAATGTCGCCAGACGAGTCGAAATGGTTCTTACTCAGGGAGCTCAGGGGTCTGACAAGAGACCTCGTCATTCCGGTGAGTTCAGTGGTGCCTCATCTAGATGTAGGAGTACTTTTGGTATACGCCATCCTCCCAGGCCGTTTCATTCAGTGCTCCATGCATCCCATGGTGCCTCAGGTGGTCGTGGCCCTCAGATGCATTATTCCGACCAGCTAGCCTACAATGCACCACCAACTCCTATTAGTGCACCTCCACTCCAGAGTTATCAGGGTGGTTATTCATGTCGACAGGGTCAGTTTCAGGGTCAGCAGTCACAGCAGTCGAGGTTATGTTATACTTATGGTGATTTGAGGCACATTGCAAGATTTTGACCTCGGGAAATGTGTAGCTCACAGCATCAGAGTTCTCGTGCCATGGTACTGGCACCAGTTGTTGCATCACCTGCTCAGCCAGCCAGAGACAGGGGTCAAGCAGCCATAGATAGGGGCCAGATAGTTAGAGGTGGAGGTCAGGCCATTAGAGGTGGAGACCAGCCAGTTAGAGGTCGTCCCAGGGACGTAGTTCAGGGTGGTGGGGCCCAGCCCTGGTGTTAAGCTTTCCCAGCCAGGCCTGAGGCTGAGTCATCTGACGCTGTTATCACAGGTACTGTTTCAATTTGCTGTAGAGATGCTTCAGTTCTATTTGATCCGTGATTTGCTTACTCCTATGTGTCATCCTATTTTGCTTCTTATTTGGTTGTGCCCCGTGATTCTTTGAGTGCTCCTATGTATGTGTCCACACCAGTGGGAGATGCTATTGTTGTAGATCGTGTTTATCATTCATGTGTGGTCACCATTGGGAGTCTTGAGACTCGTGTAGATCTTCTACTTCTCGACATGGTTGATTTTGATGTCATACTAGGTATGGATTGGATGTCACCTTACCATGCTATATTAGATTGTCACACTAAGACGGTGACCTTAGCCTTGCAGGGGTTGATCATTGCACTATTCACAACTTTACACACTCTGAACTTTTGAGACCTAAGCAAGCACAGTGCACACAAAGTACCTCACACTCCACATTCATTTCATTAGTGTAGATTCTTACATGCATCCTACATCACTGGTATGTTCAATTCATGTTTAGATTTTTCAATTAGACTTTAAACACAATCTTTTATATTAGTGGTGTGGGCTTACTTAGTAGATAACTTGGCCTTCTAAATGCACCTTTTACATGAATGTAAGAGTCATAATCTCCTAAGGCAAAAACTGCCACGTTGATGTTCAAGAGACTTATCCAAAAATCTTAAGTAATTACCCACCAATTTCTTAATTGATTTGGTAATCTCCCACTAACCAATAATTAATCAATTACCCACATAATTAAGAATTATCTCAAATTACTTAAAATACTACTCACTTTTAACACACTTTATGTACCCTACTATCATGGTCATGTGGTACCTTGTATGACACTAGTCCATAAATACTGGGTATTATAGCTCAAATCGTATTTTATCCCAAATTGACAACTTTCAACGAAACTCATTTTTTTTGATTCGTTTACCCTTTAGCCTTCACGGTACTTACTTATCGCCTGTTATAAATAGCATAAATGCTTATAACCTCAAAAATAATCTCATTCCCGAGTCTACGTCGATTAATTTATGACGAAACTTTAACGCACGAAAATGCGAAATGTAACAATTACCCAGCACAGGTATCGAAACGGTAGAGGCGCAAGAAACAACGCAAGGCGTCGGAAAAATGCTTCATAATGATGCATGATGTCATGACGTCATTCTGAAACAATTCATCCCTAAAGTTTGCAACTCACGAAAAGTCATGTTGCCACCTCGCCTAAAGCGCCACTACCCAATTTGCTCGCCCGATTTCGTCAACTACGACAAACAGAGTCCGCTCATCAAGGTCGTCCGAGCTCGGCCTTAATAAGCGGAGGGACTAACTGTATAGGCCAAAATCTGTCTTCAGAATATTTAGCGTAATATGGCATTAAAGAAAGTTATCGGTCAAGCTCTCCCAAGACGCAACGAGGTCAATGGCCGAGGTGACGACATGAGCCGTGGTCAAGATATCGACGGAAATCATAGTCAAGATGTCAACAAGGGTCGAGGTCGAGATTGACTATTGATGATAAGACTTGTAAAATATTCCCTGCATTTTTACTATTATGATTTCCTAGGAAAAAGGCCCCATAATATAGAAAGAAGAGACAATGATAGGGGCATGTAATATTGATTCTGATAAGAAAACTTTTGAGAAGAAGACTCTCTCTTTTGTAAAAACACAAAGATTACTTTTTTACAAATATTCTTGTTCATATATTATTCCACACCTTTCCATCAGATCCAAGGATTGTTCATGCGAATCTTGGATCTATCTATCATTCATCATTGTCAGGCAAAATATTCGTCTCACCCATCCATTATTGGTTGAATTATTCTCTTTATTTACTTAAAATGTCATTTATTGATATTTATTGTTAGTTATATCACCCTAAATGTTCTTGCTTTAAGAGTATCTTACATTTGTTGTCACCAACCATATACAGAATCTGTCCCGTCTACTATACGTTTTTATGCTTAATATATAGAGTTATTATCCTTAGTTAGATCTAACCTCGTATTACGTAAATTTAAAAGTTTAACCGGAGATTATATTTTTTGGTCAAACAGTTACCAGAAAGGTTACAAGCAGGGGTGTGCATTCAGTACTTCGGTTCGGTATTCATTATATCAATTGTGCGTACCAAATACGGTACCAAAGTAGTTCTGTACGACTCGGTATTTTCTTATTTGGTTCGGTACGATTTTGGTATCATACCAAAGTCTTTCAATGTAGCTAAAATTAATTAACTACATCAATGTAGTCACTGCTCCTCAAATGTATAGCTAGAAAATAAATTGTGTATTATCCTGTATACATGATTTTGAACTATAGAGGCCAATGTGAAGTTGTGAAGTACTCCCCATGATAACTGAAAAGAGAAAATGAAAACCTATGGAGCAAACGAAGGAAGTACAAAATAATCAAGGATTCATTTGTCGAACTCCCAAATTAGTCCTCCATCCTCTGCAATTACAAGACCAAATAACTGAAAGACAAACCAGCAAAAACATAGTAAAAAAGAAAAATTGTATAAATTGGAAATTAAAATCAAACAAATGCTATGTCACATTGAAGGGGAGTGGGCTGCTTGGAAAGCTGAATATGTTTTCCTTTACAGTTGACACTGAACCTTCATAAACAAATATACCCATAATGTATGAGGGAAAGTCTTTGAAGCTTGAACAGTGTAGCTGTTGAGAAGCTTGAACAGTATTGTTACTACATTAGAAAAGCTTGAACAAACTTAATACCACATTACCAAACACATAAAATAGTAAACTACAACATGTCAACCAAACATGAAACACCTGCCAAATAACAAACTTAATACCACATTACCGAGGAGAGGAGTGTCGTCATCACTCATCGAGGTCGTAAAGTCGTTGTCGCCCACTGCTATTGTAGTCGTGAATCAACAGCAGCCAAGCAATATTGCAATTTTTTATAGAAGTATAGGGTTAAAAAAATAGAAAATGGAAAAGGGGTAAGCAGGTACTACCCGTAAATGATAAGTCTCTTTGAGCGCTAAGGATTAGGGAATTAGGGGGCTTGGGGTGTTGGGCTTAGGCTAGTTATGGGCTGAAAAATAAAAATATAGTTGGGCTTGGACTTAAATATTTCGGTATTTTTGTATACCGAAATATCAAAAACTCAATACCGTATACCGTACCAAAATACCAAAAATTTTGTACCTAAATATACCGAAATACCGAAAAAACCGAAACCGAAATACCAAATTAATTCGGTTCGGTTTGAAATTCGATTTTTCGGATTTTATGCCCACCTCTAGTTACAAGTACTATGATCTGAAAGCACATAAATATTTTATCACTGCGGATGTAACTTTTTTGAAACATCTCCCTATTTTCCACTAGACACTACAAACAAGAATTTCGTTCCTCAAGTTTTGCCAGTGCCTATATTTCTCGTACCACGGGTTAGTCTTCCAAGACACCCCTCAAGTTGTTCCCCCTCCTCTTCAAGTATACTCCAGATGTATTCGCCCTATTGCTAATACCAATAATATCACTACTCCTGATCCAGATACATTGGTAACTCCTGATGACTCATATATTGCTCCTCCGTCGCCTACTCCAGTCATTCCTTCATCAGATGCAGCGACTCCACCAATTGCCATATGCAAAGGTATACATACTACTCGACAACCAAAAAGATATAATTGTTTAAGCTATCATTGGTTGTCCCCATTATACTATACCTTTGTATCTACCCTATATAATGTACCTATACCAAAGACTATTAGTGAAGCATTGGAATATCCAGGATGGAGAGATGCTATGATCGAAGAAATGACTGCTCTAGTGACTAGTAATACTTGGGATTTGGTCCAGGTACCAAAGGAAAAATCTACTATTGGATGTCAATGGGTCTATACAATAAAAGTGGGATCAGATGGAAAACTTGATTGATTGAAGGCTCGCCTTGTTGCCAAATGATGCACCCAAATCTATGGCCTTGACTACAGTGATACATTCTCTCCAGTTGCCAAGATTGCATCTGTTCGACTGCTTATCTCCTTAGCAGCAATGCATCAATGGTCACTTCATCAACTGGATATTAAAAATGCTTTTTTGCATGGCGAGCTCGCTTAGCAGGTTTATATGGAGCAACCTCCTGGGTTTGTTGCTCAGGGGATTCAGACTTCGTATGTCGTCTAAATCGTCCGCTATATGGCCTCAGGCAATCTCCGAGAGCATAGTTTGGTAGATTTAGCTCTGTTGTCCAACAGTTTGGGATGTCACAGAGTGAAGCAGATCACTTTGTTTTCTATCGACATAATGGTCCAGAAAAGAATATTTATTTGGTCGTTTATGTTGATGACATTTTCATAACTGGTAATGATCAAGAAGAAATATCTCAGCTAAAACAATATCTATTCAAATATTTTCAGACCAACGACTTGGGGAAGTTAAAGTATTTTTTGGGAATCGAGGTAGCACAATCTAAGACAGGCATTGCTATCTCACAGAGAAAATACGCTTTGGACATACTTGAAGAGACATGCATGTTAAACTCTAAACTTGTTGACACCCCCATGGATCCAAATATTAAACTCGTGCCTGGACAGGGGGAGCCATTTGAAGACCCTAGCAGATACCGAAGACTGGTCGGTAAACTAAATTATCTCACTATCACACGGCCAGATATTTCATTTGTAGTAAGTGTGGTTAGTTAGTTTCTCCAAGCTCCGTGCAAAGATCATTGGGATGAAGTAATTCGTATTCTCAGATACATAAAAAGAGCTCCAGGACAAGGACTGATATATGAAGACAAAGGTCACAAAATATTGTTAGATATTCTGATGCAAATTGGGCAGGTTCTCTGTCAGATAGACGTTCTACTTCTGGGTACTGTGTCATGATTGGAGGGAATCTAATCCCTTGGAAAAGTAAAAAGCAAGACGTTGTTGCTAGATCTAGTGCAGAAGCAGAATATCGAGCTATGGTCCTTGCCACATGTGAGCTTATTTGGTTGAAATAACTCCTTTGAGAGTTAAAATGTGTCGAATTCAAACAGATGAAGCTTATATGTGACAATTAGGCTGCCCTTCGTATTGCCTCTAATCCCGTTTTTCATGAAAGAATGAAACATATAGAGGTGGATTGTCATTGTATTCGGCAGAAGATCGAGTCCGGATGCATTGCCACCAGCTTCGTCGGTTCAAATGACCAATTGGCAGATATGCTTACTAAGTCCCTTAGAGGAGCTCGGATGGAACACATTTGTAGCAAGCTTGGAGCATATAACATGTTCGCTCCAGCTTGAGGGGGAGTATTAGATATTGTCAGAGAGTATTTTAAATTTTAGATTGTATGTCGGATAGATAGTCAAATATTGTAGGTAGAAGGAGTGATCTCAGGGATGCATTGTTGACTTATGTGTCTAGCTTTTGTGTATATATTCTCGATGTAATCTATCATTTTAAGTATGAAGTGAAATACACTTACATCATTCACAAGGACCAAGGTTGATTAGTTTATTACACATTTGGATGCTCCTCAACAAAACTTGAAAACTTAGTGTTTATTTCATGATTCATAAATGCAAGACTCTGAGTATATGTAAACTTATTGCTGGTGAAAGGAAAAAAAAAACTTATTGCTCAAAATATTATATTTGATTAATATTGTAGTGATATTGATCTGTCGCATTATACTTGTGTACTAATGTTATTGCCACTTCCTAAAATAAAAGAAAAAAGAACTACTATAACATTTGAGCCATAACTAGAAGAGCTTGTCCAGCATTTTTTTTATCCAAGGCAAAAGCCTCTTTCTACCACAGCATCCTTGATAAGCTTTAGAGATTGTTCAAAATCGTCCAGCAGTTGATGTGGATCAGGAATCACACTTTCGTCTGCTGATAGAACTATTGTCATCTTGTTAATATAGCTCTGGAAATTAATCATCAGCGCCTGAAATTTAAATTCGGGGTTATGATGTAAATATAATCTAAACAAGATTACTCTCTATAGATATATCATTACGATTTGGTCAAGCAAATTAGTGATACTTACATGAGGTTGCCCATAAGAACTGGGTGCAAGGTAAGCCATAGGGTGCCCATAGAAGCCAATTTCCTCTTGAGGACCAACCAAATTGGAGAAACACAGTGTTGTATTGGTAAGAATTCTGTGCGATATTGTACTTGAAGCCTGAAATTAATTTATTTTTTTCACAGAAGAAAAAAGGGTCAAATTTTGTAATTAATGAAATCTTATGTGAAGAATGAAACATTGAGAAGTGATTATGCCGTTACCTTAATCCCAAAAAGCTTGAGTGCTAATTTGGAGATGGAAAATGTGCAAATAGCTTCAAGAGAGTTTTTCTTCTTACGATCAATGGTTGCCTTAACTTCTCTAATATAATCTAAAGGGTCATCTCTTAATGCAATTTTAAAGGGTAAAAGGACATAACCAACGCAATTGCCCCACTTTGCCTCAGTGTCCTTGGCCATCATATCAGCTAGAGCCTATATATGTATTTGTTAAACACGAAAAGAATGTCAATAACTTGGCTTGAAGTAAGCTAAGGAAGTTGAAGTGCGAAGATTTTGAAGAAAGAATGGATGCCATCACCTGAATTCCAGTCCTTGATCTTAAGTTAATAAGAAGTGTTGATCTGAGTCTTATGTTCTTAGGGAGATTATTGTTTTTCTCTGTTGCTCCCTTGTCTTTCTTACCCTCACCTGCCAAATTTTGCATTAAAATTTACTGCCATGACTCTGTATTCCCAGCAGTTCAAACAATAAAAGTACTGTTTAAACTAGTTTTTAATTCTTTTTGAATCTAACTTATTTACTCTGATCGTGTAAAGAAAATAGAGATTACAATATTTGTGTAATTTTACATGTTCTATATAACAGGTTGCCTACCTTCTTGTTATTAACAACTACTCCTAATACATGAGGCAGACGAACTTACCATATCTCCTGTTAAGATAGATAGATAAACCAGCCTGTGTTACTCCCACGGCGACATCGTTTATTGTCTGTGCAAGAAATAACAAAATCAATAGACATATATTAGCAACATCTAACATACATCATAGCATTTGATTGGACTAAGAATATATGTACCATATTTAATGTATTTTTCACCAACTTCAAATCATCAAGACTGATTGTCCTATGAGCAAGTCGCCTAGGATTAAACTCAGAACCAGGCCTGCCCTTAATTGGCGTATTTGTGTCCTTCAAAAAAACAGTCGTGGCCATAAACATCAACACATCTACTATTGTGTTCCAAAACAATCTCATAAATGACCAAACTTTTGCAACATATGGCCACAATCCCTTTGACGTCGAATACTGGTCCGAAGAATTAATAGGCCTCTTTTTATTTCCTGGAATAGTTGGAAGTTTATTTGGATGAGCAGTTTGGCGAGTACAGGCGAGTAGAAGGGACATAAAAGAGGTGCCATCTCCAAGTGAATGGTGGATTCGTAAAACGGCAACAGCCTCAGCATCTGATGTTTTGACGTTGAGAAGATGGAGATCCCAGAGAGGTTTTGACTTGTCAAGTGTGGTTTTGCTAAGGTTGTGAATATAGTTATCCACGAATTTGTCTGGTGATTCCTGCAGGTTTTGTTCATCCACTTGTGGCACTACAACGTGCTTTTCTACGTCCACCTTTGTGCGCACCCATTTCATTTCTCCATTATTTTTCTCATCCACCACCTTACAAAGAATGAAACATGTAGTTTAAGAAGGCATACTAGCTACTAAGTCAAAGATCGAAGGCATATGATTTTTTTTTGTTATTTTGAAAATCCTCATTTTTAGTAGTTAACAATACTATTATTTATGTATCGGACGGTTAAATATGTTCAGTCAAATATTACAATTTTCGTACCTGGAGGCTGGAGAAACGAGGATGCTTAACGAAAGTATGGACCAACTGCTCTTTGATAACTTGAGGATTGATTCTTGATTTGCTGCCCATTATGGATAAAACGTGGACGTTGAAGTTGGGCTCGTGAAATAACCTTGCTGACGGACTTAATGGCTCTTCTTCAGCTGCTTCCATGGCTAATTTTGGCTTAGTTTGAATCGGTTACAGACTCGGTTTTATCAATCTTATGGACTCCATTAATGCAGAGAACTTGTTCTCAATAACGTCTAGCTACTAACTACTTAATAGTAATAACTTTTCTGTTGTTTTGAAAATGGGTTTCTGTTGCTTGCTTTATATATAAGTTGGAAAACCAAAGTACGTATTTACTTTCGTCAACATGAATATAGCTGAAGGTTGATGATTGTGCTATAAATGGCAATTGTGTCAGGTCAACAAAGAGCAGTAATAGTTTATTGCTTTCTTTTAGCTCACTATTATCCCAAAATCCTCTAAGAGACAGTTGTTTTGGGAAACCATAGCCTTTGGGTTTTCCTTGGGAAACAGTTTTGATTTTACTGTAGGGCCACATGTATGTATGCGACAAAGAGAGTTCAATTGTCCCCTATACTATACAAATAGAATAGAAATAAATGCTTTGTATGTGCATACATAACACATTTATTAATCCCTTTGATTATAGTAATTATTACTATATAGTGGCAAAGGTGGTTCAAATATTTTGTTCAAATCTCAAATGTTGCATTCTGATAGTATTTTTTTATTTTTTTTTGCATGGTTTTCTTGACCCGTTTTGATATCTGTCGATCCATCTACAGCTTACAAAGCCTTTATTAACTTCTATTGATCTCTAGCTGCATGCCAACTGCACTAGATCTCTTCTTGTCAGGTTTTCGAGTCCTAAACTTGTCACAAACGATTAAAGAGATTTTTGTGATTTTTTAAGGCCGTTAGGCTTTACTTTTTCCAAGAATGAAAAGAAAGTGAGTTGAGAATATGCACACGTACAACTTTTTGTCCTTTTTTTCTTCTAATTTTCTCTTTTGTGAAGTCATTCGGTCCAAATGTAGTGCGGCTGTCTAAAAAAGACTATGGAAGCAGGGAGTGTGATTGAACCCGTAACTTTCGACCTCCAATAAAAATTTGTATGTAAAAATTAATTCGTTAAATTTTGGCAGATATGCATAACTTTAAAAATATACAACAATAACAACAATCCAGTATAATCTCATTAGTGGGGTCTGGGGAGGATAGTGTGTACGCAGACCTTACCTCTACCCTGGGGCAGAGAGGCTGTTTCCAAATGACCCTCGGCATCCTTTCCTCCAAGAACTCCACACCTTGCTCTTGGGGTGACTCGAACTCACAACCTCTTAGTTGGAAGTGGAGGGTGCTTACCATCAGAGCAACCCATAAAGTTTTATACCATTAAAAATATAATGGGTTTAATTTTAAAATAATTTTAAAATTTTAAAAGTTAAACCCATAAAGTTTAAATTCTGGATCCACTTCTATAAAAGGTTGAAACTTTCATAAAATTTTAAAAGCTGAACCCATAAAGTTTATATATATATATACGCGCCGACTTTCTTTGTAATAAGCGCCATTCAAGAAAGGACAGAGTTAAACGTCTGTTTCTTGATAAGCAAACATGGACTCGAGAGTTTTGCTGATCTCCAACTAGCAAGTTAGATCTGATTATTCTATTATTTCAAGCTATATATTAGTGATCTCATCACGTGTACTCATCAGCATGCAATTATCTAGTCAAAGACCCAATCATGTTCTCTATTATAGCTGCAATGCATCAGCTGGTCGAAATAAAGTCTTTGGCCATTTCCTCTTCTTCTACATCTCCTAGTGTCCCATACAATCATGCTAATAAATAAATAAATAAAAGGTGATTATTTAATTAAAGTTTGTATTTTTATGAGCAAGTTATTAATTTTAGTAAAGGAAATGAACAAGAAGAATGACAACATAAAACCTCGGAATATTCCAAATAAAACTTCTAAAATGGATGGCCGCGCCGCCTGACGATCTCCCTTCTTTTTTCTTACTTAAAGTGGTTGGTTTTTACTAACAAAAAATAATGAAACAAAATATGAGAGTGAGACATACCAACTCCCGGTAATACAAATGAGAGAAAGTGGACGTATCCAATTTCCTCTACATGTTAAAAAAAGAGCAACAATGAAAACTACGTCATCCTTGGATACAAGAAGATCAGATGTCAGCAAAATGAATCACCAACCTAATACTTATTCTTAAACAGTACTTCCTTTCCCTTGTTTTATTTGGAGAGTATAGGAGGTTCTTCTTTGATCACATTTTTTTAGATATTTAGCAAATATTCTAAATTATTATAATTTATAATATTATTTTATAAACTGTAAATATGTAAATTTTATTTTCAAAAACTTGAAGAATTTATATTTAAATTTATGGTTAAAATTATGAAATTTGACCCTCATACTCCGAACCTTGCCACATAAAGTGTAACGAAGGGAGTACATTAATTCATTAAACCCTTTAAAATTTGTAGATTTAAAATTATAATATTTAAGTTGTTATTACATATCAGCTTGTTTTATGTAACACTCTGAAATTCGGACTAGTGTGAATGTCTTAAATGAGTATTAATTTGATATTTTAGACATGTGAAATCATATCGAGATGAGTATGGGTGGAAATAGTTGTTTTGGAATCAAGACGGAGAGTGAGGTGCATAAAATTCGATAAAATCGACTAAGTTTATGAAAGATCTGTCTTCCAGCCTGATTTCGTGAAGATCTATTAGGAATTTGAGAAAACTTAAAACATGAAAGTTGTAGATATTTGAATACATTTCCAATGATATATTGTGGAGCTCGAACGGATCTTTATAAAAAAAGTTATGTATATTTAACTGGACAATGCGCAGTATGTGTGCCCAGGTGCGCGCCCAGCTGGTCCCGTGCGCAGCTGCGCACTTGTAGCAGTGCTATTGCCCTTTATGCGCGTCCAGGTGTGCTGTTGGACCTTCAGTTGCATATAAGCGCACCCGGAAAGCCGTTTTAAAAGCCCTACTTCGTCCCCCACACCCCAAAACACGAAAACTTATTCTATAAAGGGAAGCTCTCAAGAACCTAACTTCCCCAAGGTCCTTCCATCATCCAAGGTAAATTCTAATGATGATTTTAAGTTAATTTCAATTCTTCAATACCTTATTAACATGAGTAAACCCTCCAAATCATTAGATATCTGGGACATCATTGTTGAGAAAAGAAACCCTAGAACTCGAATTCAAGAAGATTGAACGTCAAAGGGTAATATCTTCACCCTCTAATTGATTATAGCATTGGCTTAATGATTATAGACTCTAAGTTCATGAGATATGAGTTGATGGGTTTGATAGAAAAGCATGAACAGTTATAGGTTTGGGTTGTTGATTGTTGATTATTGGTTAAGAGTCTTGTTTATCTTATGGGTGATGAATGATATTGATTACAAGAAATTTGAGATTTTATAAGTAATCAAAACATGATTATTATTGCTAATATGGAATTCCTTTGACTTGTATTGATATAGATTAAAGTTAAAAGGGTTGGCGAATATTGTATTACGCTCAAGAGCAGGAAATTAAGGTATGTGAGGTTAACTCTCTATGTTTGGGAATGTTAATGATTCTCCCCACATTACGTTTCTTTTATGACATTACTAACTGCCTCAGAAATATAGGTAAGCTAGTTCCTTGAATAGTTGCAGAACTTCTATTCTCTAATTCCGTAACTCGTTCATGACTTTCATTATGAACGTTGTGAGCTCAGGCGTAATCAATATAGACTTGGGTTTGATGCCCCAGAGTCTCAGTCTAGATTACTCATCAATTCATAAACAGTTGAAGATTCAGTTTTCATAATCGGTTTATGAATACATGTCTCAGTCTAGTCCTATTCAGTATTCCAGTATCATGTAACTCAGTATGATTCATTATTTCAGCATCACGTATTGCAGTATGATTCTCAGTTCCTGAATTTAAACCCATAAATGTTAAACACCTGTATTGGGCTTGAGGCCGTAGTTTATGCTTTATGCATATTTGGGCCTGAGGCTGTAGTTTATGTTTTATGCATGTTTGGGCCTGGGGCCGTAGTTTATGCTTTATGCATTTTTGGGCCTGAGGTCGTAGTTAGGGGTGTTCAAAACCGAACCAAAATCGAAAATCGAACCGCAAAAGTGGCTTAATAGCTTATTGGTATCAGGTTATCGGTTTAACGGATGGGGAACAGATTGAAATTTTATTATTAACGGCTTATCGGTTTGGGGGCGGATTATTCAATTTTCTTATCGGATAAACTGTTAACTCGTATATATATATATATATATATATATATATATATATATATATATATATATATATATATATATATATCCCTTCCATAGTTCCACTTATCCACTGTTGAAGAATTTCTATTTTTTCTGTTGCTCAAACCTATAACATGCCAACAATCTCCTTCGTTGCATGTTATAAATATATAGGTAAATGGGATATTAATGCCACCAGATGGACTAGATTGTTGGCCAAAAGAAGATAGTAGCAAGCAATGGCTTGTGTTTTATGACCATTGAAGGTAACGGTGAAAAATGATGGGAATACATGCAAAGTAAACTGGCTTTTTGCTGGTATTTACTAGTAACAATGTAACACGAATGACCAAAATAGGCCTCTGTAATATATATTTAACTAGGCAGATAAACCGCCCGATAATAGCTAAACCGATACCAATCCTCCTAATATATTATCGGGTGGCTAGAGGATTAATACATTTAAAAGCCGAAAGCCAAACCGTTAAGAGTAAATAACCGTCTGATCCGCCCGATAAGCAGCCCTAGTCGTAGTTATGTATCCGTATACTTGGGCCCGAGGCCGTAGTTTATTCAGATAAATAGGTGGTTCATCATTCAGAACAGGGAGTATTCATATCCTTACTTCCTTTGTTCAGTTATCAATTATCTTTTCACTTTTAGTTTCATCAGTTATCAGCTACCAGTTACCAGTTATCAGCTCACTTTCAGTTTCAGCATTTATAACTCTTTCTTTTAGTTATTTTACATACTAGTGCAATTCAAATGTACTGGCATCCCTTTCGTTCGGGTAATAATTTACAGGTTGATAATTCAGAGCGTTAGGATTCTCGTACCAGCTATATGGTGAGCCCTAGTTCTTTCGGTGCATTATCATTACTTTATAGTCTTCGATATTTTTGACAATTAGTATTTTTAGTACTTCATTAGAGGCTTCATAGACAAGAATAACAGCTAAACAGAGTCACAGGCTTTTCATGTTAAGCAATGTTTGCTATAGATATGTTTTAGAATTTTATTAGTGCTTCGCACTTGATTTATAACATTCAGACTTTCAGTATATCAGCATGCATTAGCTTATCTTCCACATTCAGTATGTCCTGATATAACATGTTGATTCAGCCAGTCAGTTGGTTCGCTCAGTCGTATGTAGCCAAAAATCAGGTGTCGTGTTACGTCCAGGCCCAGGTTCGGGGCATGACAAAGCTTGGTATCAAAGCACTAGGTTCAAGTTTCCTAGGGATTTTATGAAGCCGTGTCCAACAGAGTTTCCTTTATATGTATGTGTCGTCCATGCATATAAACGGTTAACTATCAAGACATTCAGGATTGTCTCATTTCTTTCTACTCTAGATCGTGCCATGAAACTTAGAGCAATAGGTAACCTTCTCTTCCTATCAAATTCCAGACGTATCGAATGCCCAAGCGACGGGCAGGAAGATCCCAAGGTGCTAGCGAGGATGATTGCCCATTGGGATATAATTACAGGTAGGTAACAAATGAGACTTGAGAGGATGTTGAAAGTGGGATGCAATGGATAGAAGTATAGATTAGAGAATAACCTTATCAGAAAGTACAAAAGCAGTTATTATGTTTTATGGTTATCAGTTTACCTCAGTTACCAGTTGTATAGTACTCTTTCAGTTAGCAGATTTATGGTTATTCAGTATGCCAGTATTCAGTTATTTAGTTGTCAGATCTCTAATTTTCAGTGTATCCTATTTCTGGTGACTTGTGAGTATACAGTGATGCCTATGGTGCTCAAAGAAAGTGTAAGTAACAGTGATTATAGAGAAATCTTCGCACGTTTTAGGTTCGGATTAAGACCCAAAGGTCGCCAGATGATGCAGAAAGTAATTTATCAGATGATGATATACTCTGAAGGACAAGTTTGTGTATGGTAGTGTCTTTTTACCTCACAGAACAATTTCATTTTAATTCTTGAAAATAGAGCCACAGGTTGGATGATGATAGTTTAGATGTCAGACCCCACGGTGTAACAGGTTAAGAATTTAGCCACAACGGGAATAGAATTAACCACTATAGTTTTGGACAGAAAAGAGCCTAGGGGCAAAATACCTAAGAGTCAGAAACGTTTGATATTACCAAAGAAGTATTTTTCGTACAACTCATGCATATGACTATGAAGATATGATGTACAAAATGAGAACCAAGAGCAGGCGATATTGAATTTCAAGGAATAATTTTAAGTTGTTCAGATTTATTTAAATCGGAACTAGAAAGTACTACGTTAGTAAGTTACTATAAGAAGCAACTATTATTGTGAGATAAAAGATATGATAGTTTCCCCTTAGATTATGTGACTAAGTGTTTACCCCGGATATTTATAGTTTGATATGATTTTGAAATGTATAGAAAGTTTGGGGTTAGATATTCCAATTTCATTTAAAACAGATAAAATTTCCCTAAGTGTGATCCATGTATATAGTTTTAATAAAAAAGAAAATATAGTATGCGACCGTAGAATAGGGGCGGATGGTGAAGGAAGTTAGGAATAACCTTATGCTTCACTTTAGTTATTCAAAGCAGAACAAGAAAACATGATGCTAGCAGGTGGTTAGTGAAAGAATAGTAAGTAAGTTTTGAGTAGATACAGTGAATTAGCAATTTCTGCAGAGCTAGTAGAGGTACAATTTGATTTACTTAGCTAGGTTAACACTAATGAGTGGGTAACATTTTGAAATACCGAATGAGTATTAGAATCCAAAAAGTTTAAGTTAAACCCTAAGTACAGTGACATTGGAAGAAAAAAAATCAACCAGGCAGTAAGAAAGCAAACTACAGAACAATAGCCTTTAATAGTTAGCGAAAAGGGATTTTCCCAAGATTGACAGTATGAGCAGAGTTAAATCATTAAGATTGTGTATGATAGTTGTGAATACATCAACTTTCCGTTTATGTAAGTAATTTAGTTTTTCCTAGTTAGAAAGATTGCTTAGAAGTAAGTCGGAAGATGAGTCGTTATTGACATAAAGTGCAAAGAATTTTATAAGATAATGGAAGTTGTTTGGATCCCATCAAAAGAGAAGGATCCGCGAGTACAAGACCTTAACCTTTGGTCTAAGGGCGAGATGTGAAAATCTCCATTAAATCTAGTTGGAAATTTGAAACCTGCATAGTGAGTATGGGATATAAAAGCTATAGAATTATGCCCAGTTACGTATCACAAGGGTAGTGCCATTGCACGAGACTCTAATCTTCGGAGTACTGGTCAAAGACTTAGCTCACAACAATACTATTATTTTTTTTCAGAAAGTACCTTAAAAGATAATTAATTATGGGAAGTAGCTCATGGTTGAGTCAAACAAGATAACTATGTTGTAAGAAGTTCATCGCATAGCCAAGCTAGGAGTTCGACTTTCGGACTCCGAAGATGGTGGAGTTGTTATCCAGAACATGACTTGTTCCTCCTTAGTAGCCGAAGTAAGGGAGAAACAATGTAGTGATCCCTAGTTGTTGCAGTTGAATGAGGGGATTCACAAGCATAAGACGATGGATTTTGAACCAGGGTGAGAGATGGTACTTTGAGGTACCAAGATAGACTGTGTGTTCCATACATAGATGGACTTATAGAGGGAGGATCATTTTAGAAGCCCATAATTTCAGATCGTGGTGCTCAGTTTACAACAAACCTTTAGAAGTCCTTTCCAAAAGGATTAGGCGCAAGAGTAAACATCGGCATAGTTTTTCATCCTCTGAAAGATGGCCAGGTAGAGCGCACTATTCAGACACTTGAGGATATGTCCTTGATTTTAAAGGTAATTGGGATGATCACATAGCTCTCATTGAGTTTGCTTATATTAACAACTACCATTCTAGTATCAAGATAGCACCGTACGAATCTCTATATGGGTGAAGGCATAGATAGCCAATTAGTTGGTTCGAAGTTGGCGAAGCAGAGTTGTTAGGACCAGATTTGGTCTATCAAGCTATGGAGAAAGTCAAGTTGATTCAAGAGCATTTGGAGATGGATCAGAGTCGCCAAAAGTCCTATTTAGACGTACGGCATAAAGACCCAGAGTTTCAAGTTGATGATTGGGTGTTTCTGGAAGTTTCGCCTATGAAAAGTGTTATAAGATTTGGGAAGAAAGGAAAGCTCAGCCCCAGATACATCGGGCCGTATAGGATCCTATGAAGGGTCGGGCAAGTAGCTTATGAGTTAGAGTTGACACCAGAATTGGCATATGTACACCAGTATTTCACGTGTCATGTTATAATATTCAAGTTTCCAATATTCAGATATTCATGTCAGTTCAGTACTCAGATATTCATGCCAGCTTAGTACTCAGATATTCATGTCAATTCAGTACTTAAATATTCATGCCAGTTCAGTATTCATATATCCATGTTAGTTCAGTATTCACCTATCCATGGCAAACCAGTATTCACGTATATGTTTCATGTTATCCGTAATATAATGACTTGTGAGGCTTGTGTTAAACTCTTTAGCTGGCGGGTGTTTTGGAGAAATTTTGAAGGTAACTAACCTTTTCATTTAGACCTTATATTATAATCTCCATGTCTTCCAGTATTCAGTCAGCTCAGTATTCAGTCAGTTCAGTAGTCATTCAGTTCAATACCTATTCAGTTCAGTATCTTAGCAGTTCAATAATCATGTATTCATTCAATTTAGTATGTAGGCATTCATAACAGTTCAGTATTCACATATTTCTATCAGACACATTTAAGGCCAGAGTTAGCCGTAGTTACAGAAAGGACAATTATTCAAGGACGAATGATCCCAAGGGGAGATAATGTAAAACTCCATAAATTTGAACTAGGTGTAAATGTGTTAAATAAGTATTAATTTGATATTTTATACATGTGAAATCCCATTGGAATGAGCATGGGTGAAAATAGTTACTTTGGAATCAAGACGGAAAGTGAGGTGCGTACAATTCGATAAAATCAACTAAGTTTATGGAAGTTCTGTATTCCAGCCTGATTTAGTGCAAATCTATTAGGAATTTTGATATTTTATACTTCAATACCACACAAGAGGGGGTGATTTGTGTGATGTCCAATTTTTCGTGTGCATAGATTATAGAAGTACATGGTTCTTCTATGTGTTCCTTATACTACTGTTGCGAAATAATAAATGCAGAAAGTAAAGAACACAAGTATTTTTACATGAAAAACACCAGGCTCAAAAGGTGAAAAAACCATGACCTACTACCTAGTAGGATTTTCCCCAACACTTCACTAAATCACTGAGCAAAAACAGTATTTACAAAACTCTTTGTAAACCTAAGGATTACCTATAACCCTTTGTGGCAACCAGCCTCAGACTGTTGCAACAATTTCAAGTTAACTCTAACTTAAATACTACACTCAGAGTACCTAGTACAAATACTTCTAGAGAAAGCTGAAAGGTACAACTCAAACACCCTACTACAACTGAATTATAATAAAATATAGACACTTTGAACTGGTTCTTCTATCTGGTTCATGTAACTTCAGCTTCGCGCACTTGAATCACAGAGGAATTGCTTGCAAAATGCCTTGCTATTTTGTTCTCAACTCTCGTTTAACTTCAGCGTTAGTGCGTGTCTGTAAAATGAGAATATCCTGCAATATATAGATTTAGTAGAATAGAAAATAACTAGAAGTCTAATGCTTTACTCTTCCTTGGTGGAAGAGTTCTAGTTATCTTCAACTTCTAACTCCTCCCTTATATAGGATAGAGTTCTCTTCGAGTAAAGAGTCCTTCTCTTTATCAATTATGCAATCTTTTCATTCAGGAGATATCAGATATAACTACTTAAGCTTATCTCCTTCACGTGCATGCCTTGTGCTTGAATCTTCCCGTATCTGTGTACACTGTGTATGGACATGGTTCATGCTTAAGTTCTTTTGTCAATCATCAAAACAAACTTACTTAGGCCAACAAATCCCCTCTTTTTGATGATGACAAACTCTGTGCTTTTCATAAGCATAAAACATGTTTCAACACATCTCAACATCAACACAATGTTAGAACGCTTTTCATTTAAAGTCATAAATCATCAAGAAGCGGGTTCATTAGGTTATAAATATCACAGTGCAAAGTAAAAAGCACAACATATCTCCCCTCTTTTGGCATCATCGAAAAGTTGCATAATTATATTAGATAACCAGATTTTAATAGATATCACTCATGGCTACTGGGGCTACTTGAAATGCAATCATGGAGTCAAGCATCATTTATCAATCTAATGATATTAGCTATCTAAGAAGCATCAACAAATAGTTAGAGCACAAAAATAGTTGATTATCATTGATACTAGTCATCCACAAAGCATAAAGAAAAATAAAGGTACTGGATCATGAGCAAAAATAACAACAACAAAAATCCCATTCGGGTCACTGGTTTGTCTAACTAGGCTAGGAAGGTTTCAAGGCTGGGAAGGACCAGGTTCTTGGTTTCTGGCCCGAAGCAGCTTCAACATATCATGAAGAATGCCTTCATTCTTCTCCTTCTCCTTTGCAAGCTCATCCCTGAGAACATCCCTCTCAGTTTCTACTTCAGCTAGCCCCTTCTTCAGCCTCTCAATCTCAGCATCCTTGGCCCCACTCTCCTGTACCAAGGCTCTCACTTTGCTGTTCACAGGCACCTTCTTGGAAGAACCAGGTTCTTTAGCAGCAACATGGACTTCATAGGCGCAAATAATCAAAATGTTTGCCCCAAAGTGATCTTTGCTTGTACCAACATCCCATTTCTTTAGGGGAACCTTGAAATGATCCAGTATGGTGGTGAGAATGAAACCATAGGGTATGACATGAGTTTTGGTGCCATTTAGAACCCTATCAAGGAGCTGGATAATAAACCTTGGCCAATTAATCTGCCTCTCACTATCCAGGCATTACATGAGGACCAAGTCCATAAAGGTGGTAATGGGCCTTCTTTCCTGCCTGGGCAGCACAACTTTGTTAACGAATTCGAAAAGTACTTTGTGGGCAGGCTTCATCTCACTTTTGTATATAGACTTGAGCTCTAGCTCTAACTCATTATCAGCAAACTTTTTTGTAATGGCAAGGGAGGTGGGGAGGTTCTCTAGGCTTGGCCATTTGAGCTTTTTATAATCATTGTACCCTTCAGCAGGTACATCCAGAATCTCTCCCAATTCTTTATCGTTAAAGCTCACAGTCACCCCCTTCACCACACTGGTGACTGCCATTTTTGATCTCACTATTTGCCATGAACTCCACAATTTCAGTTCTGGCAAGCCTTCCATCCATCTGAAGGACCATGTCCTTCCAACCCTGCAGTTGCAGTTTTTCCATCAGCATCACCATGTCTTCCTCCTCCAAGTCCCTAAGGAGTCTACCCTTCAAGATGGTTCTTTACCAAACTTCTCCTCCTTGTCCTGTTCTTCATCGGTTTTTCTTCTTCTTCACTCTCATTTTCCTCCACTACTTTCACTTTTCTAGATTTCATGCAGACCTCGTTCTTTTCACCAATGTAGAAGGCTCTGCAGACTTTGTCTTTGAAGGAGACTTCTTTTTGGAAGTCTTTCTTTTCTTTGTCTTAGGAGTCGCAACCTCTTCTTCCTTTGCCTTTTCTTTATCATGAAGTACCAGGTCCATCTCCTCAATTTTAACTGCCTCAACAGGCTCACTCACTTTCTTTTTTCCCTTTGCAGCAGCTTTTCTTTTACTCTCTTCTAGGACTCTCTCCAGTTCAGCCTCACTTTGCTTATTCTGACTCCTTGTAGATATTCCTCTTGTAGGAGGAGTCTCTACAGGGATAGAAGAGGAAGCCTTTCTCCTCTTGTTTGCCCTAGCAATTCTAGGGATTTTAACTCCTGAACTCTTCTTCTTTTTCGAATTGTAGCTATCAGACACCCGTTTTAGTAGGTTTTCGAGGGGTCCCTGTACAGTTGGAACATGTTCTTGGAACCTCTTCCTCAAACTAACCAACCCCTCAGTTGCACTTGCATCTCCAGACCCACTACCCTCTTCTTCTCTCAAATTGTCTTCCTCCCCAGCAACATCCTCACTCTATAACACCATAGCCCCAGTCTCCTTAGTCAACTCAGCAGGAACAGGTGAAGATTCAACAACTCCTTCTTTTTCGTTTCCCCTCACATCACCTTGAGCACCCTCACTCTCCTTTTCTTTTCTCCTTTTATTTTTACCACTAGTTCTTCCAGATTCAGCGGTTTCATCCCCAGCAATAGTTCCTACCAGAACAAACCTATCCTCCAAATTCTTAGCAACCTCAAAAATTTTCTCAGATGTAATCTTAAGACCAGATGTTACCTGCTCTATTTCAGATGAAACGGTTTCTTCCCCCTCAGTTGCAGACTTAAAGGAATCTTTAATATTTTGGGGCTCTTTTGCCTAGCTTGCTTTCAATTGTTCATTTATTTTCTTGATTTGTTCACTACCAGCGACGTTCTTGCGAGCAAGCCTCCGGATCCTTTCTTTCTTAGAGATAGGTGTGGTTGAGGGTGTGGTTGAAGGTGTGGGTATGGATTCTTTGGGTGGTGATGAAGGATTTTCATAAAGGTTTTCCATTGATGATGGTATAAGAAGTGTGTGTATGTATTGAAAAGATGAGAGAAGATAGAGAGAATTATTTGACGGTAGAAAATTAGAAGTGAAGAAATGGCTAAGTCCAAATCAATTTAAAGAGGGAGAGTTTAATTGGATAACGACAGCTTTTCAGAAGCTCTGGAAGACGTTGCCTAGAATCTAGGGAAGTCTCTAACGTCTTTTCAAACTGACTCCCAGTTTGATTATTGCGCTGGGGACTCTCTTTGGGTGAAACCGATTCTTATTGTAACTGATAAGCTTGAGGAAGATTAGGAATAAATGGGACTCTCCTATTAATCATGATCCAAATACAATTATTTCAAAATATGCTGAGTGGAGAGTACATATCATATAATCTTGATGAATCAGGTTCTTCACTGAGAATTTTCTTGTGCAAGTCTGAAATTTTCAAGAAAATAGAGATAATATCATTAGAGATTAATGATACATTTTTGCACATGGCACAAGAGTATACTAGTGAAAGTATGAGACTGAGCAAAAATCTAATTTAATTATGTACAAAATTCACAAATTATCTAACTAATTTTTGAGTTAGAACTGGTTCTTTTTAGGTGATCTTAATCATTCCTAACTCTAAATTGTTCCTTTCAAAGTGATCTCTACTTAGAGTTTTTGTGAAGATGTCAGCTATTTTCTTGTCAGCAGCACAAAATTCCACAGTGATCAAATATTTTTCATAGTTGTCCCTCAAAAAGTGATGTCTAACATCTATGTGCTTAGTTCTTTTATGATGAACCGGGTTCTTGGTCATACTAACTGCACTGGTGTTGTCACAAAAATGGGGATACCTTCTACATCAATTCTAAAGTCCATTAATTATTGTTTGATCCACAAAAATTGAGCACAACATGAGGCAGCAGCTACATACTCAGCTTCAGCAATAGACAAGGCCACAAAATTTTGCTTTTTGGTGGCCTAAGACACAAGACATGAGCCAAGAAAGTGTGCCATACCTAAAGTGTTCTTTCTATCCACAAGAAAACTTGTGTAATCAGCATCAGCATATCCCACTAAGTTTAAATTACTACCTTTTGGATACCATAGACAAAGGTCAGTGGTGCCTTTTAGGTATCTCAAGATCCTCTTGACGGCAATCAAGTAAGACTCCTTTCGATTTTCTTGAAATCTAGCACAAAGGCCTACACTGAAAATAATGTCAGGTCTACTAGCGGTGAGATATAACAAAAAGCCAATCATTCCCCTATACAACTTCTGATCAACAGATGAACCAGGTTCATCTGTATCCAATTTTGTAGATGTTGCTATAGGAGTGTCAATTTCTTTGGAGTCTTCCATTTTAAACCTTTTAAGAAACTCTTTCACATACTTCTGCTGATGGATCATAGTCCCATTTGAATTTTGCTTAATTTGTAAGCCTAAAAAGAAATTAAGCTCACCCATCATACTCATTTCAAATTCACTCCCCATTAGTTTAACAAATTCTTTACTTAACTTATCAGTAGTTGCTCCAAAGATTATATCATCAACATATCTGAACTACCAAGAGATCTTTACCTTTTTCTTTCAAGAACAAAGTATTGTCAATTTTACATCTCTTGTAGCCATGCTCAAGCAAGAATTTTGACAATCTTTCATACCATGCTCTTGGAGCCTGCTTGATCCCATAAAGTGCCTTGTCAAGCTTGTACATATGATCAGGACATTCCTTGCTTTCAAAGACCGGAGGTTGCTTGACAAATACTTCTTCCTTTAGATAGCCATTGAGGAAGACACTCTTGACATCCATCTAATGGAGAGTGAATTCCATGTAAGCAGCAAAGGCTATAATGAGTCTAATTGCTTCCAATCTTGCAACTGGAGCAAAAGTCTCATCATAATCTATGTCTTCCTATTGACTATATCCTTGAACCACCAATATTGCCTTGTTCCTTGTAATTGTTCCATCTTCGTCAAGTTTGTTTCTAAAGACCCATTTTGTGCCAATTACTGATCTGTCCTTGGGTCTTGGTACCAGATGCCAAACTTGACTTCTCTCAAACTGGTTGAGTTCATCTTGCATTGCATTCACCCATTATTCATCCTGCAAAGCCTCAACAACATTTTTAGGTTCAATAAGAGATAAAAAAAAAAAGCATCAAAAGCACAAAGATTCTTCAAAGAATATCTGGTTTTGATTTCAGAGGTTGGATCAGTGATTATGTTCTCAATGGGATGAGAACTTTGATAATTGTAAGGCTTCACAACCAGCTGGTTTCCCCTAGATGTTCCTTCAATGTTTTGTTGCTGAGGAATAGGTTCACGGACAGGTTCCCTCGAGGTTTAAGGATCAGTTCCTCTTTGTTCAGTTCCCCCTGTCATGTTGCCCTGGGTGGAAGGACCTGTTCCATCACTTGTTCCTTCCTCTGGTGTAGCTTCAGTCTGGGCTGTAGTTTCATTTGAATTTCTTACTAGCCCAATTGCTTCATCATCATGTTCCTGCCTCTCAGAAAGAATGCTAGTTTCATCAAAAATCATATGTTAGTTTCATCAAAAACCACATGTACACTTTCTTCTATACACATAGTTCTTTTGTTATAAATCTTATAAGCTTTACTATGTGAAGAATATTCCAAGAATACTCCCTCATCACTTCTGGGATCAAACTTACCTAGGGAGCATTTACCATTATTGTGCACAAAGCACTTGCATCCAAATGCCCTAAGATGGGATATATTTGGCTTTCTCCCTTTAAGTAACTCGTAGGGAGTCTTCTCAATAAGAGGTCTAGTCATGCACCTATTTATGATGTAGCAAGCAGTGTTCACAGCTTCTGCTCAGAAGCTAAGGGGCAATTTACTAGAAAGAAGCATAGTCCTAACCATTTCTTCCAATGTCCTATTCTTTCTTTCAACTACTCCATTTTGTTGTGGAGTCCTAGGAGCAGAGAAGTTATGATTTATGCCATGCTCATCATAAAATTCAGCAAATTTAGCATTCTCAAATTCAGTACCATGATCATACCTAATTGATGCAAGTTGATTACCTAGTTGTTTCTGAGTTTTTCTAACAAGAGAAGTGAACATGTCAAATGCTTCATATTTAGATGTTAAAAACAATGTCCAAGTAAACCTAGAGTAATCATCAACAAGCACCATAACATATCTCTTACCACCTCTGCTCAATGTTCTCATTGGCCCACAAAGGTCCATATGGACCAGTTCCATCATCTAGTGCTTACCATTTTCTTGCTTTTGAACGAGGATCTTACCTGCTTTCCCCTTGCACAAGCCTCACAAACTTTATCTTCCTTGAACTTAATGTTAGGCAGCCCTATCACTAAGTCCTTGGAGACTAGTTTGTTGAGTTGACTTAGACTGGCATGTCCAAGTCTCTTGTGCCAAAGGAGGGGATCATTATCCAACACACTTAATCAAGTGATTTCATTATCTGAAAGTGTGGACAGATCCACCACATATATGTTGTTCACTCTTTTACTATCTTGTCAGTGGTAAGATTAATCACAAAGCATTTTGTAGAGGTGAAGGCTACCATGTTACCTCTATCACACAATTATGATACACTTATTAGACTTTACTTCAGTCCATCTATCAAGTAAACATTCTCAATAGAGTGAGAATTAGTCTTACCTACTTTTTCAACCCTAATGATCTCACATTTCTTTCCATTTCCAAAGGAGACATTACCTCATTTAAGGTCCTCAAGTGAAAGGAAGTGGTTCTTGCTTCCTGTCATGTGTTTTGAGTAGCCACTATCCATGTACCATATTTGGCTGCTCCCCCTCACTTGGACCTGCAAAAAGAAATCAAGGGTTAGTCTTTGGATCCCAAACTAGTTTGGGTCCCTTTCTATAGGAAAAAGGATAAATTAAATTCTTTTTAGCCCAACTTGGCAGCCTATTTTTCCATAGAATAAAAATTTTGTTCTTTTGACTTGCCTTTTCTTTTGCAGTGCATTCCCTCTTATAGTGGCCAGTGTTATCATAGTGTGTGCAAATCTTGTTCTCAAGGAGTGTGAGGTACTTGCTTTTGGGATCCCACTTAGGTGTAGAGCTCCCAAAGCCAAGTCATCTTTTGTTGCTACTATGATGTTCTTGTAGCCATGAAAGTGCATTAGAGAACCTGTTCCATTTACAAGTTCTGTCTAGCTCATGCTTGACCTTGTTCAGATCCTCCTTTAGGACTCTTACCTCTTCAGATCCTCCTTTAGGACTCTTACCTGTTCAGATCCTCCTTTTAGGACTCTTACCTGTCCATCCCTCTTATACAACTCATCTTTCATTTTTCCAACATTTTCTTCAAAAGTGAGTAGTGTGTGATCAACTGTCTTTTTACCTGTTCCTAATTTCAATTTTAGATTTTCAGATCTAAGTTCTAGGACAGTTATGTTAAGTGCATGAACCTAGTTCTTCAACAAAATATTTTCACTTTCAGTTTCACAAGCCCTAAGTTCCAGGTTTTTGCACTTGGCTCTCAAGATCACACATTCTTTCGACAATTGTTCCTTTTCATTATTCACATCTTTAGATTCATCAATTAGCTCTAGTAGTAACTCAGATAACCTTTCTTTAGAAAAAAAAATTTAATCTTGTCTTTTAGATGAAAGACACTTACCTCAGTTACTTCATCAGATTCTCCAATGGCCATAAGTGCTCGTTCATCATCATCATCATCATCTGAGCTTTCATCTGAGCTTTCTCCCCAAGCAGCGACCATAGACTTGGTTATTCCTTTGTTGTTACTTTTCTTAAGTTGAACTTGTTCTTTCTTTTTGTTCCTTCGTTCAACTCTTTCCTTCTTCCATTCAATTTCTCACAAAGGCTAGTTTTTTATGTGATGATTAGTTTTTCCACACTTATAGCAGCTATCATTGGTTTGCTTCTCAGGAGATTTTGCCTTGTTGTAGCTTCCACTTCTTGAAAACCCCTTTTCTCTCCTCAGGTACTTCTTGAAGTCTTTGGTGATCATAGCTATTTCATCATCTTCCAGATCAAAACCTTCAGTAATTCTGAGTGCCAAGCTCTTTTCCTTCTTAAGTACATCCATTTACATGGTTTGTCTCCTAAGTTCATAGGCAGTGAGATTCCCAATCAATTCATCTAGTGGGAGAGTGGCAATCTTCTTTGACTCCTAGATGGCAGTGATCTTGCTTTCCCAAGTGATTGGCTAGACCCTAGTAAGTATCTTCACAACCCTTTCTTATTCAGGGATAATCCTTCCAAGAGATTTTAGTTCATTTGTTAATGTAGTGAACCTTGTGTACATCTCCTGAATGGTTTTCCCATCCTTCATAACAAAGTTCTCATTGTGAGAATACAGTAGAGTTCCTCTGGATCTCTTTACATGAGTCGTTCCTTCATGGGCCACTTGCAGTGTGTCCCAAATTTGCTTAGTAGTGGAACAACCTTGGATTCTACTATACTCATCTAGACCAAGCCCATAAACAAGCCATTTTTTGGCTTTAGCATTCTTCTCCCTCTTCTTCAAGTCCTCAACATTGCAATCCGCTCTTGTTTTTGGCACATCTACTCCTTCAGCACTTTTCTTCAAGCTTGCCAGTGGACCATCAGTGACAATGTCCCATAGCTCATAGTCTTCTCCTTGAATGTGATCTCTCATTTTGCTCTTCCACCAAGAGTAGTACTGGCCATTAAAGAGTGGTGGCCTATCAGTGGATTGCCCTTCCCAGTTTTTAGGTGGTGCACTCATCTCGATCTTCTCCTAAGGTTTTAACCTCTTCAAGGATAACCTGCTCTGATGCCAATTGATATTTTATACTTTAATACCCTCACAAGAGGGGGGTGATTTGTATGGTGTCCAATTTTTTTGTGCACAGATTATAGAAGGACCTGGTTCTTCTATATGTTCCTTATATTACTATTGCGGAATAATAAATGCAGAAAATAAAGAACACGAGTATTTTTACGTGAAAAATACCAGGCTCAAAAGGTGAAACAACCACGACCTACTACCCAGTAGGATTTTTCCCAACACTTCACTAAATTACTGAGCCAAAAATAGCATTTACAAAACTCTTTGTAAACCTAAGGATTACCTCTAACCCTTTGTAGCAACCAGCCTCAGACTGTTGCGACAATTTCAAGTGAACTCTAACTTGAATACTACACTTAGAGTACCTAGTACAAATGCTTCTAGAGAAAGTTGAAAGGTACAACTCAAAAGTCCTACTACAATTGAACTAGAATAAAAGACAAACACTTGGAACTGGTTCTTCTATTTGGTTCATCTACGGTTCGTGATCTCGTCCAATTTTACACCTCAATGCAAGGTTATGAAAACAGTCGATGCAATAATAATATCCAACAAGAGTCAGGGTCGAATTCTACAGGGAGCTATATATGGGAGTTAGTAGTATATATCATAGCGTGAGAGTTTGAATATCTAAGTTTACTCTTCCACAAAATAGGGTTGTGGTAAAGTCTAATTTAAAACTACAATTGCAAGTTAGGAAATAAAACTAAGAGATTGTTTTTGTTATTTTTTCAAATGTTGTAAAAAGCCTAGGGCTATGACCTTCACCTAGCTGTTTGCCTAATGGGATATAAACCTTAATGCCTGTTTTATTGATCGGGATGTATTATAGCTATCAACACTCAATTACCCATTCAATACCTCTAAGTCAGAGAGTGATTTTGACCAATTTGGCTTTCTCAAGTCCAAATGGGTATTGAACAAAACGGTTGATAAAAGCTCAAGTCGGGTTATTACTATCTCTAGGTTGAATCCTTTAATTGGGATTATCAATCTCTCGATTGACCCAATTTCTTGTTACCCAAGTTTTCCTAGACTAAGTCTCTCTTTCTCAAGTAGAGACCAAGTCAAATAGGCATGAACTAATGTTTGAAATCATTAATTCCACAGCTAAAAGTAAGAACATGGCTAAATAATAAACATCCAACCATAAACAAGCATTAAATCAGACACCCATTAAGTTTATACAGTAGGGTTGGGTCACAACCCTAGTAAAAATCTAGCTACTCATGCTTGAAATGGAAGAAATAGAAGAATAAATGATAACTAAACTCATATTGCAAGATCAAAATGATAAAATCTAATCTAAAATAGCTCAAAATATGAAAAACTACTAAAAAGAGTAAAATAGAACGGCTACTGTAGCAGCTGATGTCAAAAGTTGACCTAAAAATATGAAACTCATCTATTTATACATAGCTGAAAATTTCGGATAAAAATACCCTTCGGGGGGGTTCTATGGCCGCACAATTCCATGTGCGGTCCGCATTTTTCTTCAATTTTGTCAGGATTGGAAGTCTGCGGCCGCATAATTCTAATTTGCGGCCGCAATGCACTCTTTCTGCGGTCCGCACTTTTACATGTGCGGCCGCACCTTGCTCTTCTACGGTCTGCACTTTTACATGCGTGTCTACATAGCTCTTCTTCTGCGGCCTAACAATTATTGTGCGGTCCGCACTTCTGGGGGACTTGGAATGCACCTTCTCTGAATTTTGCTCTGGCTTAGCTTTCGCGGCCGCACAATTCATGTGCGGACTGCACTTTGCACCAAACTCTGATGGCTTTTCCTTCATAACCTGCGGCCGCAGATGATATTTTGCGCTCCGCACTTCTGAGCTTTTGTGCCTTTTATGTTCTTGAGTTCAGATTACTCATTTTTGAGTTGGATTTCATCTCGGTAGTTCATTTTCTAATATTCCTGCAATTAAGCACATTTTATTAGTTTTCGGGAACACAATTAAACACTTTTGGACTAAAACAAAAGCTAAAAGGCGCTAATAAGTAGTCAAAATCTCTACTTATGAGTTCGGACACTTGAATCACACAAGAATTATTTGCAAAATGCCTTGCTATTTTGCTCTCAACTCTCGTTTAACTTCAGTGTTTATGCGTGTCTATAAAATATGAACATCCTGCAAAAAGTAAGTTCAGAAGTGGAGCCCGAGCGAATCTTTATGCAAAACGTTATGTGCGTTTAACTAAACAATGCACAGTATACGCGCCCAGGTACGCGCCCAGCTGGTCCCTTGTGCGGCCGTACATTTGCGACAGTGATACTACCCTTGATGCCTGACCAGATGCACGGTTGGGCCTTCAGCTGCGTGGAACTGCACCCGGAAAGCCGTTTTAAAAGCCCTACTTCGTCCCCCACACCCCAAAACGCGAAAACTTGCTCTAGAAAGGGAAGCTCTTAAGAACCTAACTCCCCCAAGGTCCCTTCATCATTTAAGGTAAGTTCTAATGATGATTTTAAGTTAATTTTAATTCTCAAACACCTTATTAACATGGGTAAACCCTCCAAATTATTAGATATTCTTTTTGGACATCATTGTTGAGAAAAGAAATCCTATAACTCAAATTCAAGAGGATTGAACGTCAAAAGGTAATATCTTCATCCTCTAATTGATTATAGAATTGGATTAATGATTATAGACTCTAAGTTCATGAGATATGAGTTGATGGGTTTGATAGAAAGGCATGAACGGTTATAGGTTTCGATTGTTGATTATTGGTTAAGGGTGTTGTTTATCTTATGGGTGATGAATGATATTGATTATAAAAAAATTGAGATTTTAGAATTTATCTAGGAGCAAGAGAATGGGTTATCGGGTGTAAACACACTATTAATGATGGCTATGAGGCTTTACATCTATAAGGTGTTTGATAAAATATAAGTAACCAAAACATGACTATTATTGCTAATATGGAATCCTTTTGACTTGTATTGATATAAATTAAAGTTGAAAGAATTGGCGAATGTTGTATTACGCTCAAGAACAGGAAGTTAAGGTATGTGAGGCTATCTACGTTTGGTAATGTTAATGATTCTTCCTACACTACGTTTTTTTTACGACATTACTAATTGCCTCTGAAATATAGTTAAGCTTAGTTCCTTGAATAGTTGTAGAACTTCTATTCTCTAGCTTCGTAACTCGTTCATGACTTTCATTATGAATGTTGTGAGCTTAGTGCGTAATCAATATAGACTTAGGTTTGATGCCCCTGAGTCTCAATCTAGATTACTCATCATGTCATAAACAGTTGAAGTTTCACTTTTCATAATTAGTTCATGAATACATGTCTCAGCCTAGTCCTATTCAGTATTCCAGTATCATGTAACTCAGTATGATTCAGTATTTCAGCATCACATATTGCAATATGATTCTTAGTTCCTGAATTTAAATCCCTGAATGTTGAACACCTGTATTTGGTCCTGAGTCGTAGTTTATGCTTTATGCATGTTTGGGCCTGAGGTCGTAGCTTATGCTTTATGCATGTTTGGGCCTGAGGCCGTAGTTTATACTTTATGCATTTTTGGGCCTGAGGGCGTAGTAATGTATATGTATACTTGGGCCCGAGGCCATAGCTTGTGCACATATGTATATTGGGCCCGAGGCCGTAGTTTATTCAGATAAACATGTGGTTCATTATTCAGAAGAGAGAGTATTCATATCCTTACTTCCTTTGTTCAGTTATCAGTTATCATTTCAGTTTCAGCAGTTATCATTTCAGTTTCAATTATCAGCTCAGTTTTAGTTACAACATTTATAGTTCTTTCTTTTAGTTGTTTTACATACCAGTGTAGTTCAAATGTACTTACGTCCCTTTCACACGGGGCCTGCATCTCACGATGCAGGTAATAATTTACAGGTTGACTATTCAGAGCGCTAGAATTCTCGTACCAATTATTTGGTGAGCCCCAGTTCTTTCGGGTCATTATCATTACTTTATAGTCTTCAATATTTTTAGACAGATAGTGTTTTCAGTACTTCATTAGAGGCTTCATAGACAAGAGTAACAGTTAGACAGAGTCACAGGGTTTTTATGTTAAGCAATATTTGCTACAGATATGTTTCAGAATTATATTAGTGTTTTTGCACTTGATTTATATCATTCAGACTTTCAGTATATCAGCATGTGTTATCTTATCTTCCGTATTCAATATGTCATGATATAACATGTTGATTCAGCCAGCCAGTTGGTTCGCTTGGTCGTATGTAGTCAGGCACCGGGTGCCATGTTACGTCCAGGCCCAGACTCGGGGCATGACTTTTTTTTTCAGTTTGACTCAAATTTAAAGTTGAAATACTGTTAATATCAAACTTCACATAAGCAAGTTCTTTATTCTTCAATCTTCTGGCCATCTCTGCACCACCACCTCTTTTAGTACTGAGCGGTCATTAAGGGGACTTAGTTTGTGACTCAAGTTGTTTCCGGCTCGACGATGAAGCTTATTGTACATGCACCGCCTATGCAAATGAATTTTGGTTATACAATTGTGTATTTTGGAAAAAGATATATAATAGCATCCCTTACTTATTGGTATGTTTTGATTTTGGTCCTTGATATATGACAAAAACAGATTAATCTTCAATTGATTGAAATAAATATTTAGTCCTTTTACGTTAAAAAATAAGTCATAAATAGACTATTTCTAGACTATATATTATAGTCTCATTATGGAGTTATAATACACCTTTAATACTATGACACATGGGTAATCAAATGCTGTAACAGTAAATAATCCGGTAAAAATTTAAAGATTCATAATTAGAAGGACCAAAAGTGCAGGTTTCAATTAATAAGTTAAATATGCTTAAAACTGAGACATTATAAGGGCCAAAATCAAAGATTGTCCATATTTGATCGAGGGACTAAAACGAAAATTTAGATGTTAATGTGTATGGATCGGACCAAGTTATTTCTAATGCTCATTATACTTGCTCGTTTTAGTATAGTATGCATGGGGCAAGGAATATTTGAGAATTCGAAAAATATTAATTAGGTATTTTGTGATGGAAACTTCTATAGCTATTAAGAAACCAATTTTTTGTCATTAAAACATGTGAAAAACACATTAGGTAGCCACTTTTAAACATATTGTTTAAAATATATTTAAAGTTTACAATGTATTTAAAGATTAGCCAATTTCGTTCAAATTTCAGGATACGGCGTCCTAGAGTTTAAACCTTAAAATTCAAACTTTAGAACATCTTGTCTTAAAGTTCAAAAATTATGTCCTGAAGTTCGAATCTTATGTCCTGAATTTTAAATTAGTGGTTCAGAAATTCAGGACACTTAGTTCTGAATTTCAAATTAGCAGCTCAAAAATTCATGACACTAAGTCCTGAATTTTCAAATTCAGGATACTTAGTCCTGAAATTTGGAAAAATTGGCAAATCTTTAAATACATTGTAAATTATGAATATATTTTAAATAGCGAGCTTAAAAGTGACTATTGCTGCACTGCCCCTTAAAACATATAAGAAGCCTAACCACATATTTCGAGATGAATGTAACTGTGAATTTTTGAATTTGTAGGCTAATATGTGAGCGCAATTACATATTTAATTTTTTTGTTGCAACAATATTAAATTTTTGTGGCAATATATCACCTTGTAGCTACATTAACACTGTAAAGATAGCTACATATTTAATTCATCGTGATAAAAGATAAAACCATTTGCTATAAGTGTATATTATTTGTGACAAGTTTTGCCATTAATATGGATACATGGCTACATGCCTCCACCATAACTCTTTTATAGCAATTAGTCTTATTAATGGGATCATGTAAAGTTTGTATTTGACTTTTCGTTACACTATTTATTGCTACGTCACATTATATTTTGCTAGTGTTTGGACATAAATTTGATTTGAAACTTTAAAAAAGAATTTTTGAAGTTGTATTGAAAAACAAATTCTGAAAGTTGTCGTTGTATTTGGACATGCATTTTATTTGAAGAAAAGTTGAAGTATTATAAGAGAAAGAAAAAATTTCACCCAAAAACTGCCCTAAATCAGTTTTTAGGAACTTGAAAATTTTTGAATCTTTTTTCCCAAAACATGATCATATTTCATAAACAAACAATGTTTTTAATTTATTTTTTTTAAATGAAGCCAAAATCTATGGCCAGACGGGAGCTTTGTCATTGTGACAAAAATGTTTTGCCATGTAATGTGTTACTCCATCTGTTTCAATTCAGATGACACACTTTCTTTATTAGTCCGTTGCAATAAGAGTGACACATTTTTACAATTGGAAATAATTCTACTATAAACGCTTTATTTTATCCTTAATGAGAAGTTTTTATAACCACACAAATGTCATGGTCCTACAAAGCTAGCTTTTACCGCTTAAGCTTTTAAGATCACAAGTTTAAAAAGTCTTCCTCTTTTTTTTTTAGACTAAAAGTTTCACAAGTCTTCCTCTTTTTTCTTAAACTTCATACCGAGTCAAACTAATTCATCTGAATTGAAACGGAGGGAGTATAATATATGCATCCCCTAGCTGTAGCTAATTGAACCATTAGCTAGCAATGATGTTACACCTTTCAATATATGTTATTCAATTCTTATTTGCGCCAAAATTAGGTCAAAATTTCTTCTTAATTAAACTCTTGAACTTTCTCAAATATAGAGGATTTGATCCGATTGAAAGACGTTTGTTTTTTTCAAGTTCGTCAACCCTTTGAAATGATTAATACAGATTAGCAAAATATATACATGGCCCTTCATAAAGTATTAAGACTATCGCAGATAACCTTTGGATTTTTCTCGATGTTCACGTAAGAATCATTTTACAAAATAAAACACAAGAAATTAATAAAGCAATTATCTGCACCACATGATAAATCTATGGACTGCTTCCTAGCTCGTTTCAAAAAGGTTATCTTTTAACCCTTTCATTATATTAATATAATAGAAAAACTAACAAGATCGTACGGTCAAGAATGAAACAAATCAAACCGACGGATTACAATGTGACATACAACTACGTACTATGGCCAAATATAACTTTAATTTAAAAAAAAAATCAATTTGTAACTCTCTCCACTATATTTTCTTTATTTTTGAGTTGAAAACTAAACACAATTTTTATTCTGCATGTCTTTATTTTAGTGCACCGCACTGATTTAACACAATAATATATGGTGAAACCAAGACAAGACACAATATAAAAACTTGTTCCAGCGATGGAGCAATTCTTTTTCAAGAACACAATCCTTTGTCACTGTCATCGTTAAATGCTTCAAGAGCCTTACCAGCTAAACTCAAAACTCGAAAATCATCAGAAATTCTAGCACCCATTTGAGTGTAAAACTGAATTGCACTTTTATTCCATTGCGAAGCGATCCAATCAATGGAAGAAAACCCCATTCTTGCAGCCTTCGACGCAATGGTAGAAAACATCCATTTTCCAAACCCTTTCCCCCTATAACACTCCCTTATAAATAAGTCCTCCATGTGGAAAACCGGGTTGTCGAAAAAACTAGAGAAGCATGGGTAGAACATGACATATCCAGCAATAAAAACATCATCTTGCTGATTTTTGACATCTCTGAACTCCTCTGACTCCTCATCTATGAGGGGCATATTGTCGAGATCAATTTCCTTCACTCCGAGGAGAACACCCTGGAGATTTTCATCAAAGTCAGCAGACAGAGGCAGAGGCGGCTCAATGAAATTGATGACCTAAAATCATATACGAAGAAGGCAAAATGACTAACTTTCTATGGTTTAATCAAACGAGAATAGCTAGGTTTAGGAAAGTTGAGTTGAAAATAAATTTGTAGAGGAAACATGAGAATCCAAGATTTACTCTCTCATTCTAATTACAGCCTCAACCAAATTTAATTTATTGAAAGCGTACAATTTGGAACCTTTTATTAACCCAATTACTTATACAAATTACTACCTCCGTTCCGGTTTATATGAACCTTTTTCCTTTTTGGTCCGTTCCAAAAAGAATGACCCATTTCTAAATTTGAAAACAATTTTGCTTGAACTTACAATTCTACCCTTAATGAGAATCTTTTATAACCACACAAATACTTTGGGCCCCTTTTTAAATTTTTTAGGATCACAAATTCCAAAAGTCTTCATTTTTTCTTAAACTTCGTGCTCAGTCAAACAGGTTCACAGAACGGAGGGAGTATATGTTAGATACAAATGCAGCTCTAATATTTTAATTATTTGGGTTCAAGTAGGGTTCCAAGTTCCAACCACTAAACTCATCACCTTTTTTGAGTTCTGGATTCATAATGCAATATTTTCAGCACTTCCAGTGGATTTTACACGGATAAAGTCAAATTTAGGCTAAAAATTATGGGTTCAAATAAAAACAACTTTATACTACTGGATCAGCTCTTGGTTATGTATAAGACTTTGATCTCTTTGTCACAATTTATGTGATGGTGTTAGATTGGGTGTGAAGTTTAACAAAAAAGGACAAATTTTTGAAATTTATAGTCTAAAACAAGCCATAAATATTTATAGGGTTATAAAATGCGAAGTTTAAATTAAAGTTAAATTATTTTTAAATATAAAAAAATATGCATAAAGTAATCATTTCAATGGCCTTGCATTGGAGTCGACCTTGCACGTGGAATAAGGAAACTGATAAGGTGAGACTTCGAGTACAAGTGCAGTAACAGGACTAAGATGAGGGAATTTAGGCTTAAATAGCGCCGAGGCAATGGAGTTCTCAGTGGATTTAAGGAGATGAGTAATGTTGTGGTAAGCAAATAACTGTTGCATGAGTTTGTATATGTGTGGGACGTCGGATTCAGTGGCTACTCGAATTCTGGCAAAAAGTTTTTGGTCGAAGGTTTTTCCATTGTTAGGTGATGAAATAGGATCAGTTGGAAGGTGTGGAGCTGAAGCCATGGAATATGATATACTATGATATTTTTAATTTAGGATGTCGATCGTACGTGGTCGTGTACTTCAGGTTGTGATTGCCATCTTGATATATTGTAAGCCTTTTTATAGATTGCAAATGCATGCATGCAATTACCAAAATGATGCAGCTTAGCTTATCGTACAATTCCCAAATGGGAGATCATGTCCATTTCTGAATTTTCTGTGCACCTTCATCTCGGACTGCCACGTCATGTAGTCATAGCAGTCAGATTTTGACGAAAAATAGTTCACCTTCGGTTTTAGCAAAGAGTTTGCACTGGCTTAATTTGTTTCTATGCGGAAACGAAAATTACTTCATCTTACTCTCTTTCGACTTTGGGTAGTTGTTTAAGTGCATTGTAGTTATGCCGCACTAGTAAATGGTCAATTGAGAAGAAATAGTACAATCTCAAATTAGTGCCTACATAAACCTGATAAATGAAAAAAGAGAAAAGATTAGAGAAAAAACAAAAAAAAGAGAACTTCATGCAATTATTCCTACTTATTTAAATCGTTTTAGCCCCTTTTCTTTCCACCACCTTTCCTTATACAAGACGGAAGGACGCAAGCACTTGAAAAATCGTATAACGACTCATGACAAAGGAAATAAAATTTAAGAAGCTAAAATAATGTTAAACCCACCTAAATAGTACTGTATTAATCATACAATCTTTCTTAAATTGTGTAATATCGGCTCGTAACGTTAAGCTAAACTAGCAATTATGAGCTTAGTTCTATTGATATTTCACAACATAGAAGGGGAAAATTAAACTAATTTATATATATTGTAAAATTTCACTTCATTCAAAATTTGATGTCCAAGTAAAATTTCAATAAAGGTTTAACTCGAAACCTACATGTATACGGTCGAAATCAGGCATGTCCGATTTCATAGGCACGAGGAGCTACCTCAAGAGTAAGCTCGTAATAGACCAGGTTCTAGCTCAATGGCAGAGTATGGAGCATGAAGATCGAAGTGCTCGCTGAAGATCGAGACTGAGCATGACCGACTTCGAGTAAGGCATAATAACGGAATGGCGAGATATTAGCAACCGACCGAAGATCTCAGCAGAAATCTCGGAATAGATCGAATCAAGCAGTTATTGATGCCAATCATGGGATTTGTTTCCGTTATTAGAATTGTACCTTATTTAGGATTCATCTACTATATAAAGAGGGGTCTCATTTATTTGAAGGAGGAAGATTTTGACTGATAAGAATATACACGAACTCTGCTCTCAATTTCACTTACTATCCATTAATATACATCGTTGTTTATTTTCTGTTCTTTACTGTTCTTGTTACCCAACCTCGAGACTATCCCGAATCGAGGTCGAAAGCACTGCTAGAATACTGGTTTGATTTATTTTACTATTCAGATTATCTATTCAATTCCTTTTTTATCAATTGGTATTGGATTAAATTACGTTTCCTTAAAATCACTAAATAAGTTTAATTGTTACTCGGATTTTAGGGTAAACAGTTTGGCGCCTACCGTGCGGCTAAGGATAATAGTGATTGTTAAGTACTGATTCTGGTAAAATGCACTATTTTACGCTTGTTCTTGTTGAGTGTCTATGCTTTCAGGTTAAAATATGTCAAACTCACAAAACGCATCCACACACGGTGACAATGGCCTCGGATTCCACGATGAAAATGAAAATGTGATCGCTCCAGGAGTCGAGGTGCCACAGGCTAATCTCGGGGCAACACCGGTTGCCAACCCAGTCGATGTCAGTTTGCACGTTGCTCTAAACGCGAACCTAGGCGCAGATCTCGATGGGAGTGTACGCAGAGAAGGTCGATCTAGTGGCCAAGGAACACAGGGCAGAGGAGACGAAGGAGTCAGTCTCCAATTGATATTCGAAATGCTTCAGGCTCAGCAAGCCGGTATTGCTCAGTTACAAAATCAACATAGAGCTCCGAATAGAGTCAAGCCGGAAATTACTTGTCGTATCGAGCCAGTACCAGAAAGGTCGAATGGTAACGAATCGGGGACTAATCATGTGGTAATGAAAATGCTTGAGGAGCTCACCAAAAGAATTGAATCAGGGAAGAAGAGAATCGAAGCCAACGATAAAAAAGTGGAGACATACAACTCTCGAGTTGATCAGATACCAGGGGCACCGCCAATCTTGAGAGGGATGGATTCGAAGAAGTTTGTACAAAAGCCGTTTCCTCCAAGTGCGGCTCCGAAGCCTATTCCAAAGAAGTTTCGTATGCCAAACATACCCAAATACAATGGGACTACCGATCCCAACGAGCATGTTACTTCATAACATGCGTCATCAAGGGTAACGATTTAGAGGATGATGAAATTGAATCCGTGTTGTTGAAAAAATTCGGAGAGACCCTTTCGAAGGGAGCAATGATTTGGTATCACAACCTGCCGCCAAATTCTATCGATTCATTTGCCATGTTAGCAGATTCTTTCGTAAAGGCACATGCCGGGGCCATAAAGGTCGCAACGAGGAAATCAGACATTTTCAAGGTAAGACAAAGGGATAATGAAATGCTAAGGGAGTTATGTCCCGATTTCAAATTGAACGTATGGAGTTGCCACCGGTCACAGATGATTGGGCCATTCAAGCTTCACCCAAGGGTTGAACGAACGGAGTTCGATAGCATCACGGAAGTTGAAACAAAATTTGATCGAGTATCCAGCTATAACTTGGGTAGATATGCACAATCGATATCAGTCGAAGATCAGGGTCGAGGACGACCAATTAGGAGCCCCTTCCGGTTCAGTATATCCAAAAAGGTCGACAGTTAAAAACCAGATGGACGTCGACATGGAGTCAAGGTTGAACAGGGACCGATATCAAACATATACCGTAGATCGAAGGAACAATGGTTCAGGATGCAATTCCGCCCTGAACGATCGAAGAAGTGATCAAGGACAGAATGCTCGGGGACTTATGAGAAAAAGTGGTTTTGACAAGTATGCCAATCCCACAGAGGCACCTCGGTTATCGGAATATAACTTAAGCATCGATGCATCGGGCATTATTTCGGCAATCGGAAGAATCAGAGATACTAGGTGGCCCAAATCCATACAAACTGATCCTTCCCAAAGAAACCCAAATTTGATGTGCAAGTATCATGGCACGCATGGTCACAAGACCGAGGATTGCATGCAATTAAGGGAGGAGGTAGCCCATCTATTCAATGAGGGTCATCTTCAAGTGTTCCTCAGCGATCGAGCCAAGAATCATTTCAAAGAAAGGGACGCCAACAGGAAAAATGAGCAGGAGGAACCCCAACATGTCATTCATATGATCGTCGGTGGGGTCGACATCCCACGGGGACCCATATTCAAACGCACTAAGGTATCAATCTCTAGGGAAAAACGAATCCGAGATTATGTGCCCGAAGGAACTTTATCATTCAACAAAGAAGAAGCAAAAGGCATTTCTCAGCCCCACAATGATGCTTTGATAATTTCTATCTTATTAAATAAAGTTCAAGTTAAGCGTGTTTTAGTGGATCCAGGTAGCTCGGCAAATATGTCTAGTGAAATAACTAAAGGGGAGATTATTCTACCAGTGAACATGGCTGGAACTATTCAAGATACCAAGTTTCACATAATCGAGGGCGACATGAGGTACAATGCCCTGCTCGAAAGGGCTTAGATTCACAATATGAGGGCAGTCCCTTCGACTCCCCACCAAATGATGAAATTCCCGACATCGGACGGTGTAAAAACAGTATATGGGGAGCAACATGCTGCAAAGGAAATATTTTTGGTTGATAAGGTGACCCCGATATCGACACTATCAACCTCGGAAAGGTCGAGCATCAAAGATAAACAGGAAGTCAAATAGCAAGCACAACTACCAGCCTCGACCGAATCAGGGAAGCGGAATATAGAAGAAGAAGAGGAGGATTTTCTGACCCCTCAAACTTTTGTTGTTTCCGAAGATACTGACACCACCAAATCAACGGTCAAAGAGCTGGAACAGGTTATATTGATCGAGTACCTGCCCGAGCGAAAGGTATACCTAGGAACGGGATTAATCCCCAAACTCAGGAAAAAACTTATTCAATTTCTTATTGATAACATAGATAGTTTTTCTTGGTCCCATTTAGACATGACAGGGATTCCACCGGAGGTAACGACACATCGGCTAAGCCTGGACCCTAGATTCAAACCGGTGAAGCAAAATAGAAGACCCCAGTCCGAGGTAAAGCACGCATTCATAAAGGACGAGGTAACTAAACTTCTCAAAATATGATCCATTCGGGAGGTGAAATATCCTGAATGGTTAGCCAATGTAGTTGTAGTCCCTAAAAAAGGGGACAAACTTAGAATGTGTGTAGATTATAAGGATTTAAACAAGGCGTGCCCCAAAGATTCTTTTCCACTGCCTAACATCGATTGCATGATCAATGCCACGGCCGGCCACAAGATCCTTACTTTTCTCGATGCCTATTTCAGGTACAATCAAATCCAAATGAACCCGAAAGACCAAGAAAAGACTTCATTTATCACCAATTATGGAACATATTGTTATAATGTAATGCTCTTTAGGCTAAAAAATGCAGGAACTACTTACCAATGCCTAGTGGATAAAATATTCGAAGAACAAATAGGTAAATCAATGGAGGTTTATATTGATGGCATGCTAGTTAAGTCCTTGCGCGCAGAGGACCATTTGGCTTGCAGGAAATGTTCGAGATTTTAAGGAAATATAACATGAAGGTCAACCCCGAGAAATATGCTTTGGGGGTTGGTTCGGTCAAGTTCCTTGGATTTATGGTATCGAATCGGGGGATCGAGATCAACCCCAATAAAATCAAGGCCATCGAAGACATCGCTGTCGTGGATAGTGTAAAATTCATACAGAGGCTAATTGGACAGATAGCTGTCTTAGGCCGATTCATTTCGAGGTCATCGGATCGAAGCCACAGATTTTTCTCTTTACTCAAAAAGAAGAACGATTTCACCTGGACCCCAGAATGCCAATAGGCATTGGAAGAGTTAAAGCGATACCTATCGAGCCCACCACTACTTCACACTCCAAAGGCAGATAAAAAACTTTACTTGTACTTGGCAGTATCATAAATCGCGGTAAGTGGTGTCCTAGTTTGAGAAGAGCAAGGTACGCAATTTTCCGTTTATTATGTAAGTCGAACCTTAGGAGAATTAGAAACTAGATATCCACACTTAGAAAAATTGGCACTTGCACTGATAAGCGCCTCTAGAAAGTTAAGACCATACTTTCAATGTCACCCCGTATGCGTATTAATCACTTACCCACTTTGTAATATTTTGCACAAGCCCGGATTGTCGGGCCGATTGGCCAAATGGGCCGTCGAACTCTGTGGGTACGACATCGAATATCAACCCCGGACTACAATCAAGTCTCAAATTTTAGCGGACTTTGTGGCCGATTTCACGCCAACCCTCGTACCCGAAGTTGAAAAGGAACTCTTGTTAAAATCGGGTACGTTATTGGGGGTATGGACCCTTTTCATATACGGTGCTTCAAATGTAAAAGGGTCCGGGCTAGGCATCGTTTTGAAGCCGCCCGCGGGTAGCACTATTAGGCAATCTATCAAAACTTCTAGGTTGACTAACAATGAGGCCGAGTACGAGGCCATGATTGCAGGTCTCGAGCTAGCTAAATGCTTGGAGTCAGAAGTCATTGAAGCCAAGTGTGACTCTTTACTGATGGTGAACCAAGTAAACAAAACCTTTGAAGTTCGAGAGGATAGAATGCAAAGGTATTTGGACAAGTTGAAGGTAACTTTGCACCGTTTCAAGGAATGGACTTTACAGAATGTACCTCGAGAACAAAACAATGAGGCCGATGCACTTGCAAACTTGGGGTCATCGGTCGAGGAAGATGAGATCAGCTCAGGGACTGTCGTTCAACTCTCGAGATTTGTAATCGAGGAAGGTCATACCGAGATAAACTCTACAAACTTAACCTGGGATTAGAGGAATAAATATATTGAATACTTGAAGAATGAAAAACTCCCATCGGACCCTAAAGAGTCGAGGACCTTACGAACGAAAGATGCTCGATTCACATTGGCTGAAGATGGAACATTCGATGGACCATTGGCAGTGTGCTTAAGACTAGGAGGCACCGATTATGTTTTACGAGAGGTCCATGAAGGCACTTGTGGGAACCACTCCGGCGCCGAATCACTGATTCACAAATTCATTAGAGCAGGATACTACTGGGATAGCATGGAAAAGGATACTAAGGAGTTTGTTCGAAAATATGATAAATGTCAAAGGTTTGCACCAATGATCCATCAGCCCGGAGAACAACTTCATTCATTCCTATCTTCATGGACATTCATAAAATGGGAGATGGATATCGTCGGCCCTCTTCTATCGGCCCCAGGTAAAGCTAAGTTCATTTTATTTATGACTGACTATTTCTCTAAATGGGTTGAAGCACAAGCGTTCAAAAAAGTGAGAGAAAAAGAGGTTATAGACTTCATCTGGGATCACATCGTGTGTCGATTTGGGATACCCGCAGAAATAGTATGTGACAATGGTAAACAATTTATCGGCAGTAAAGTGACAAAATTTCTCGAAGACCATAAAATAAAAAGGATATTGTCAACACCGTATCACCCTAGTGGGAACGGACAGGCCGAATCGACGAACAAGACTATCATCCAAAACCTGAAGAAAAGGTTGAACGAAGCTAAAGGGAAATGGAGAGAAATTCTTCCCGAAGTCCTTTGGGCATATCGAACAACATCGAAGTCCAGTACAGGGGCAACTCCATTTTCCTTAGTGTATGGCTCCGAAGCCATAATTCCAGTCGAAGTCGGAGAACCCAGTGCTAGGTTTTGACATGCATCGGAGGAATCGAACCACGAGGCTATGAATACTAACCTCGAATTATTAGATGATAAACGAGAAGCGACACTCGTTCGAATGGCTGCACAAAAGCAATGAATCGAAAGGTACTATAATAGAAGAGCCAACCTTCACCACTTCAGGGTCGGGGACTCGGTCCTAAGGAAGTTCACCATCAACACTCGAGATCCTAATGAAGGAAAGCTCGGCCCGAATTGGGAAAGACCCTATCAAGTCCTCGATATAGTCGGAAAAGGGTCTTATAAACTCGGAACGATGGACGGCGAACCACTACCAAACAACTGGAACATATCACTTCTCAAACAATATCATTGTTAAGGTATGACTTTCTCCCTTCTTTCATTTATATATATTCGACGCTAACTCATTGCAGGAGTTCGACCAAAGACATCGAGAGCTCAGATTTTAAAGTACGCGTTGCACTCTTTTTCCCTTAGATCGGTTTTTATCCTAACTGGGTTTTTCCGGCGAGGTTTTTAACGAGGAAACAATTATATGCTACTTGAGGACAATTCAATAGTATCCAAGGCTTTTTTGCAATCAACCTCGAATACTAGAGGGCATCACCCTCGGATGATGTATTCTTGAGAATAGTACTTCATGTCAAAGGGCCTCGATAGGGAAGCTTTGTAATGGACCAAACGATCGAACAAATTTAAATGTAAGATGAAGTAGGTAATAAAAGACAAAAAGTAGCTAGTAAATGCAAAAAAGATAAGTATCAAGTTAAAAAAATACAAAACATGCTGAAGTTTTGAAGGTTAGCAATGAGTTTCCCATAAAAACTTCAGTCTATAGATGCTGAAGTTATTTAGTTCATGTGCTAAAACTTCAGTATACAGATGTTGAAGTTAAAACTTCATGCTAATATGCTGAAGTTATTTAGTTCATGTGCTAATATGCTGAAGTTATTTAGTTCATGTGCTAAAACTTCAGTCTACAGATGCTGAAGTTATTTAGTTCATATGCTACAACTTCAGACTGAACATGCTGAAGTTAAAACTTCATGCTAATATGCTAATATTCAGTTCATGTGCTAATATGCTGAAGTTATTTAGTTCATGTGCTAATATGCTAAAGTTATTTAGTTCATGTGCTAAAACTTCAGTCTACAGATGCTGAAATTATTTAGTTCATGTGCTAAAACTTCAGACTGAACATGCTGAAGTTAAAACTTCATGTTAATATGATAATATTTAGTTCATGTGCTAATATGCTGAAGTTATTTAGTTCATGTGCTAATATGCTGAAGTTATTTAGTTCATGTGCTAAAACTTCAGTCTACAGATGTTGAAGTTATTTAGTTCATGTGCTAAAACTTCAGACTGAACATGCTGAAGTTTTTTTGTTCATTTCCTAACACTTCACACTAAACATGCAGAAGTTAAAACTTCATGCTAATATGTTAATATGCTAATATGCTGAAGTTATTTAGTTCATGTGCTAATATGCTGAAGTTATTTAGTTCATGTGCTAAAACTTCAGTCTACAGATGCTGAAGTTATTTAGTTCATGTGCTAAAACTTCAGACTGAACATGCTGAAGTTATTTTGTTCATTTCCTAACACTTCACACTAAACATGCAGAACTTAAAACTTCATGCTAATATCCTAATATGCTAATATGCTAAATATGCTAATGAATTTTTTTTCCTACAGTCGACACTTTTTATCCAAAACTTCAGCCTAAACAAGAAGTTATTGAGTTCGTGCTGAAGTTTAGTGTGCTGAATTTTCACAAAAATACACTTAAGTTCATGATAAAAGAGACAAAAGTATTTGATACAATCTAAGACAACTAAAAGACTAATTAACGCGAATAGAACAAAAATTTAAAATACAGACATCACATAATTCACACAAATTAATGTATATTCACAAATCCAATTTTGTTTTCACTTACATCCTTGAAAAAAAGAAAAAAAATTGTTTTTTATTTACAAGTTATTCTCTATCGAAAAAATTCACATAGAGTGTCTTCATAACCGCTATCTTGTTGCTCTTCTGGAGTTTCATAACCGCTATCTTATTTTCACTTTTCATGAGCCCAAAGATTTGCAGTCAATTCTCTCATGAATATCAACGCATGACTTTGATTGAATTTGAAGACATCTTCTTGCTTCAACCGCATATCAAGGAACTTAAGAGCAAATATACCACAACCAACACTACAAAAAGAACATGAAAAGAATTGAAGAATAGTTAACACAAGAAGAAAAAATAATAAACATAAGATGCATGGTAAACATATGCCAAATACATACTTGTTATCCTGTAGGTGTATGTTCATCCACTTAATTGCAAATTTTTCCATATGATTTTCCCCATATATTTTATTGTGTGTGCCAAAGTCCAAGCATTTGAGATAGTATGGGATCAACCGGGCATAATTTTGGATATGTTCAACCGCACGCTCATATGGCGTATTGCTCATGGAATCATATACATATATAGTTTTATCTTTAAAGTGCAGAATTCCAAGAAAGTAATGCGTAGATCTCTGGCCCGACCTTGGCTTAAGTCGAAATGGAAAGAATACTTTTTCGGCCGATGCCCATGTGATACCACATGAAAGGTCAATGCCTCTTACGTAGTTGGCCACTTTTCTTCAATAAGCCAAGTAAACTCGGTAAGATCCTCAATCTCCACTTCTTCTTCTTCTTCATAATCCTCACATTCCTATTTTTTGGCAGTCCTCTTTCTCTTTGATTTGCTCTTTTTCCCTTCCATTTTTTTTCTCCTCCATTCTCTTTTCCTTCCTTATTCTAATTTTCTCCTTCTGTTCATCTGAAGGATGAACGCTAGCCAACTTAGTCATATACCGATCAAAAATTAAATTTGTTACTGCACATCTTGATTTTGGATAACTTGGAAGGTGATAACAATATTTTTTGCACAAGAAATATACGCCCACTTTAATATGCTAAAAATGAACAACAACAAAAGAAAATATGTGAAATAAAAAACTTCAGCATGCATAAGTATGAAGTTTAGAAAAAACACATTACAAAACTACAAACTGCATGATAAAAACTTAAGCATATTCAGTATGAAGTGTTAGGAAATAACCTAAAAAACTTCAGCATGTTTGATTTAAAGTTTAGAAAAAAAACTAGAGACTGCATGTCAAACACTTCAGCAAGTTTAGTCTGAAGTTTTAGCAAATAAGCTAAACAACTTCAGCAGTTTTACCATGCATAAAACTAAAGTTTACCAAATTATAGTACAAAAACTTTAAAACAAAAATAAGCTGAAGTTTTGGAAAATATAGTTGAAAACCAATTCAAAAAACAAACTTAATAACTTACTTCACCCGAAAAATCAGAGGTAGGATCCACAAGCTCGGTAAAAAATGACTTTGGAATATCAATTCCAGCTAATCTGAATGGCTTGGAATTATATTCACTGGCATCGTCTTCAACCAGTCTGTAAATCTTTGCATCAATGCACTGTCTTGATTAACATAATGGAAGGGACACCTTCGTGTAGTCTTTCCTACTTTCCAATCTTGCCTCATTCGCTTTTGCTTAGGAATGACGTAAGGAGATTTTAACCAAATACTCTCCATACGAATCCTTTTCCCTATTTTATCTGGTTTTCTTTTTGCTAGCTCTTCTTGCTGTTCCATCATAACTAACTGTTGCGGTTCAGCAACATGGGAAAAATCCACAGCCATGGTGGCAGATACTTGACCAACTCCCTGCTGTTCACGATGTTCTTGTCTCTCTTCACCAACAACAATAGCAGCAGAATTACCTTCTAAACCAGTCCCTTCTATACTACCCAGCGAAAATGAACATAACTTGAAGTTGGGGATATCACTGGTGTCACTCATAACATTAGGATAACTGGACATCTTCCTTCTCTTAGGATTTGGAAGAAGTTGTGATGCATCAGATGAGATCTGCAAAAGTAAGGAAAATATATACATAAAATATAACTGATATAAAATACACATTAGGCAAAAAAAATACCTTGTAATCGAATTGCAGAAAATAACTACCTGGTCTAAGTGTTACGACACAGATTGTGTTTGCATTCTAACGGATCCACTTCCATTACCATCAGATACGCCTATATCTTCATGCAAAAAAATAATATACTCAATAATACTGACTAAATTTTAAAAATAATACAAACAGACTTCACACCAGTCTGTGATCCAACATGTATGAATAGATGTATTTCTTCTTTTTTATGTAGCGGAATGATCTCACCAATTTCTGTTTCAGATGCATTGAGTCTTTCTGAATAATCATCAAAAAGCATAAAAAGGGAAAAGAAAGTATGTAAAATTTCAAACTGAAAATATATAATTGGATCAAATGTAATAAATTTGTGATCTATAGAATACCTTGACGTTTGTCTTCCACTGCGATTTCGCCAGACTGCATGCCTTTGTCAATCTCAGCAGCTCCAGCTTCATTCAATTGTGCAGCAACGACGTCGAAGAGCATTTGAGTATTCTCTAGAAGGATTTTCTCAACTCTATCTTCATGCAATGCAGCATCATCAGAGAGTTTTTGAGTAGTATCAATTGAAGCACCACTATTTTTAACTTCCACTGCATATTCATAAAGATGGGGGAGGGATCAATGATATATATATATATATATATATATATATATATATATATATATATATATATATAATAGAAATATTTATACCTGTAGTAAAAACTTCCTGTGTCTCGACATCTAAAATTTCTTGGCAAATAGCTATTGCGTTCGCAAACGGATTGCCTTTCCCAATAGTAGTACACACATCACTCAGTGTCAGTTCTTCAGTACCAACAGGTTCATGATCTCCATCACCACACACATTGCCTTGTGCAATATCACTACCCAAAGCACAACTCGGTGCATGTTCTTCAGTATCGACAACTTCATCAGCTGCACCTTTCTTGCTTCCTACATTCTCAGTTGATAACTGTTCATCATATCCATCTTTGCTTAGTCTATCATCACTGGTACTTTTCTCTTCAACTTGTTGTTCAACACGTTGAACTTCCTCGAATACTTGAATATTGCCTTCAAGAGCCACTTCCCCACATGTTATATTTTCATCTGCGACTTTATGCAGTGGATCATGAGCAGCATTAATATCCGATAGAGGTTCGAACGAGTCATTCATCCTATCATATTGTCTATAGTTCATCAAATCAAAATCTGCATCACCATCATCCATTCTTTTTTATTTATCGACAATCTTAAACAACTTTTCTAACCTCTCATCAAAATATTCCTATAAAAAAATTACTAACAATGATTAATCTGAATAACATTAGCAGAAAAAAAAAAGACTTCTCTATAAATAAGCTTACCTTGACTTTTATCATAACCTCATCCACAATAGAAGATCGATCATCCTATTGAAACTTCTCAACAACTTTTTTCGCGATCATGTGTCTTTCTTCCTCTACATGTCTTTCAACCTCCCCCGTTACCCTCTAGTATAGAGACACAGAACAAAACTTCAGGTCTAAAAGAATGCTGAAGTTCACCAAACACATAACAAAACTTCGACTAAAACATGTTGAAGTTTAGCAAATACAGAATAAAGCTTCAGCTAGAACATGCTGAAGTTCAGCAAAATACAGAACAAAGCTTCAGCTAAAAATATGTTGAAGTTCAACAAATACAGAACAAAGCTTCAGTTGCTAGAATGTTGAAGTTCATCACAAACAGAACAAAGAACTTCAGCTAAAACATGATGTAGTTTTACAAAACACAAAAACAAAAAACTTCAGCTCAAAACTTACACGACATATTGTTTTGACTAATTCATCATTGTCAAACGCCATTGTAGAACGGTTAGAACGACTCTGGTACGAGGTGATTCACCAATTACAGGAGTTCGATTGGCTTTTTTTGATAAACTCCAACTACGCGATGATTCACCAATTACAGGAGTTCGATTGGCTTCTTTTGATCGACTTCGACTATGTGGTGATTCACCAGTTGATGGAACCGGATTCAGTACCTTTGAACGAATCCGGCTGCATGGTAATTGTCCAATTAAAGGCATTGAATTCAATTCCTCTTCGATAGGAATTATATCCACTATCCTAAATGTTCGATATTTTTGTTTAATACAAAAAAGTATATTATGAAAATAAAATAAAAGTGATACGTCAACATATTAACACAACTACAGAAAAAAAAAAAAATTAACTTATACCATGATTACTGAAGTAATCCTCATAAAGTTCTTTATATTTAGGCTCTCCCAAAGATACATAACGTAACATCCTGGGAACTTGAGGGGTATCAAGGAAGTCTTCCTCTTTTAAATACTTCTCCCGAATATATGGGAAGCGCTCATAGAACCAAACACATAGTGGAAATGGAAATCCACCTACAGTATACTCAGTTGGTTTCTTTTTGTCCTGGTTGTTCAAAGAATATTTCATTGAGGTACTGAGCTTCTCATAAGACGCATTACCCCAAGGATAATCAACACAAGCCTTATCATCTTCAACAATAGCTGCATAATCCGCCGACACAGTTAATTAATTCTTTTTTCCAAACAAAACAGACTCCACAACAAGAATTTTCATAAGCTTCACAACATCTTCATCACTTTTGCATACGTGTTTGAAATTCACATCATCCTTTTGAATTTTATTCCGGGTCATATAATCTCAAATGTCCTTCAAGGTCACACCCTTAGACTTGCCAAAATAGCGCTTCAGAATCTTGCTCTCTTGTTTAACTGGTTTTTCAACATCATATGATGTGATCCTCAAACCGCACATAATATGAAAGTCTTCAAGAGTGAACGACACATTATAACCAAAAATCTTGAAACTAATGGAGTCTCGGTCATTGGTGAATACGCGAGAAAGAATCAAACAATAATCCAACTTCATGCTGCAATAAAAATTCTCCATAGCCATAATATACCGAAATGTACCATTATCCAGCTTCTGCTGTTGTGTAGGAGTCAAGAAAGTTGTAATATAATGCTTCAATCCGTTGTTCCCCTTCCAATAAGCACAACAGTTAAACCAATCTCCAAACTCATAATATCCGTCCCCTGGTTTTGTAGGTATAGCAATAGGGACTAAAGGAGATTTACGTATTCTACGTGCTTTAGGATCTTTAGGTGCTTTAGGATTCGTAGATGCCATATGTTCAAAAAAAATAAAATATAGGAAAAATAACGTCAGAACAAATATCCGTTAAAACTTCAGGTCTAAGAAGGCTGAAGTTCAGCAAATATAAAATAAAAACTTCAGCTCCTAAATGTTGAAGTTCAGCAAATACAAAATAAAACTTCAGCTCCTAGAATGTTGAAAGTTCACCAATTACAAAATAAAAACTTCAGCATAAACTTGAAGTTCACCAAACACAAAAACAAAAACTTCAGGACTATAATGCTGAAGTTCAATAGTTACAAAACAAAAACTTCAGCAAAAACTGTAACAGTCTTGGCATGGCTCTTAGAATGCTGAAGTTCAGCAAATACAAAATAAAATTTCAGCTCCTAGAATGCTGAAAGTTCACCAATTACAAAACAAAAACTTCAGCATAAACTCGAAGTTCAGTAAATACAAAAACAAAAACTTCAGGACTATAATGCTGAAGTTCAACAGTTATAAAACAAAAACTTCAGCAAAAACTCGAAGTTCAGCAAACACAAAATAAAACTTCAGCTCCTAGAAATGCAGAAGTTACAAATACATAACACAAATTCAACTCCAAATAATGCTGAAGTTCATAAAATAATATAACAAAAACACAAAACACAAAACAAAACTTCAGCTCCTAGAATTAAGTTATCATTGAAGTATTATAAACTTCACACTTTAATAGCATCACTTATTTTACTCTCAAAATTGTTAAAAATATCAAAGTATCCAAAAATCACTGAAGAATTTATAGAGTTTTTATCAAAAACACAAACACACGTTCAAAAAACCTAAAAACACAATCGTAAAAATAAAACCTAGAAAACTAATGCACTAATCAAAGTTAATGCAATGTACCTGTGATTAAACGTAATGTTATTGGGGAACAAACAGTTAAAAAATCAAGAAGAATCGAAAATCGTTTGATTTCAGAGGGAAACAAATCAAAAAATGCGAAGAACAGGAGAAGAAAGACAGAGACAGTAGAATATCGTATATTTGGAGAGAAAGTAGTCTTTTAATAAAGAAGGGCAAAATTATCTTTTTAAAAGGCTTTTAACAAAAAAATGGGTGCGGATGCAAACAGAAAAACAAAGCGGGTACATGTTAAAAAGGGGCGACCAAATAGGGCGCCCCATGCAATGTTTACTAAAATATCTCATGTGTACAATATCTAAAGTTTAGTTTGCGAATTCAGGATTTCCTGTACACTTAAATAGAAAATTAAATGAAGATTGATGACTTGTCGGAAGACTCGGAACTACTAGATGAAATAAAATTGGTCAAAGATTATTTTTAGCCCGTAACGAAAATTATTTACATTCGATACACGAAAAATATATAAAATTTATGTATTTTTTATATACTATATATATATATATATATATATATATATATATATATCTTTTAGACTATTATTTTAGTGGATTTACAATGTCATTTTCCAATAAAATTACTAGTAGTATTTTACAGGAGGGAATAAATTGAGCCGACAACGAGAAAATGAGACATCTTGGGCTTGTATAAAGGCCCAAACTTTGATGTACACTAATAAGAACCGACCCGGCTTCAAGTTATCCATAGTTTTTCTTTTTCTTTTTTTCCCTCGAAGTTATAACGAATTCGAGCTCTCCTATATATATTTTCCAGATATTTGGAATTCATTCTTTCCTCAATCCCAATCCCAATCGCCCATCGGTTTAAAGCACGTTCCGGCGAACAAGTACAAAAGGGAAACTACCGATCAATCAATTAAACCGGCGATGGAGATGAAGGAAGGGTCTGTAATTCATCAAGTCCTCGTTAAACTTCTCGATGGGAAGCACAAAACCCTAAATTTCAGTACCCCATCCATCTCGACCCTAACCCTAAAGCAGAAAATCCAAGCCCTAACTTCAATCCCTTGTCACCTTCAGCTCCTGCTCCTTTCCAATTCATTCTACCCCCTACATGACGACCGCCAAACTCTAAATCTCTTTAACGGGTCTAATTTTCCAGTGGTGGTGAATTTGTTGGTGCGCCTGAGGGGAGGTAAAGGAGGATTCGGGTCATTGCTGAGAGGAGCGGCGACGAAGGCAGGGCAGAAGAAGACGAATAATTTCGACGCGTGCAGGGACATGAGTGGACGAAGGCTAAGGCATGTGAATGCGGAGAAGAAGCTGGAAGAGTGGAGGGCTGAAGCGGAGGAGAGGAAGTTGGAGAAGATGGCGGAGGATTTCCTTAAGAAAAATGCCAAGAAAGCAGCGAAAAAGGGTAATAAGAGTGGAGATAGTAACACGGATAAGTATGTGCAGAAGTATAGGGAGGATTCTGCTAAGTGTATGGAGGAAGTAGAGAGGTCTGTTAGGGAATCGCTTAAGGGGTTTGTTTCATCTAAAAGGAAAGGTGCTGCTGAGCTCAATGAATCTGATCCCAAGAAGCTCAAGATATGGTAAGGCCTGTCACTTTTCACTTGTTGCATTCATTTTTGCGCCATTTTGTTCAAGAACAACTATTTTGCTTGAAAGACTAAATATTTAGTATTGGAATGAAACCAGAGTGGATATTGAGGATTAGTAGCTGATGCCAACTACTTTGGGAATTTTTAGGTTTTGCTTTAGTGTTGTGTTGAATTGAGTTGCTATTTGGAAAGCCATTATCTTAGGTTGAACAGCTGAATATCATCTATAATTTTTCAGTGTCTGAAATGTATTTCAGTTTAATTTGGATGTGAGCACATGAACGCGTGCTTTGAGTTTTTCAAAGTGAAGTAGTTTTAAAAGGTAATACTCTTATGTTTAGTATGTTTTTGACTGATTTTGTATAGTTCTCCCCTTTTTATAGAGTTGTATTGCCTCAAGGCCACCTTCGACAACCATTGAAACTTGGTCAACAAGTTGAACACATTAGCTGATGGGCAATCAGGGACAGGGAAGGGTACAGTGGCGGAGCCAGAATTTTCACCAAGGGGTGTCAAAATATAAAAAATTAGATACATCGAAAAGTTTAGGGGAGTAACATATAGTAAATATACAGAAAACAAAAAAGAATTATCTAGCAATACAATGTAATTTTCCGGCGACCTTGATTGAATGTGGCTCCGCCACTGGAAGGGTAATGATTCATTCTTAAGATCAGCATTCTAAGACCAAATAATCTGGCAGAAAGGAGGGAAAGCACTGTTTTCCTGGTTTTCCTGTTTCTTTCTTTCTTTTTATTTATTTATTTATTTATTTACTTATTTGGATAAAGGATGCTGGTTCTCTATAGTTGGACCATAAGAATCCTTAGCTAGAATTGATCTTTGTCTATTCAGTTTGTTCTTAGAAAGTGGTGCGCTTGAGTAATCAGTGTTCTGTATAATGATGTATTTATAAACACTCATAATTTTACGCGTTACCTGCCTGGTAGAAAACACATTAATTTATAAAATGGAAATGATTGAATGCTAGTTGGAGAGAATCACGCTTTTTCATGATGATTTTCCACTTTTTATACACATTTTGTATGCGGAAAATTCCCATTTTATTCAATAAAATTAGTACCTTGTAAAAGGGAATAATAACTTAAAGCTTGTGATTTTTGGTAGGTTGGGTAAGAGGATAATGGGCGACAGTGATAGCGAGGATCTAGATGATGATGACAGTGACAAAGACGAGGAAGAGAATGACAAATCCATTGTCATCGATAATGAGAATAATTCAGACTCCAATGGAGAAGCAGAGGGAAGTTTGGATTCTGTGATTGGCAGGAAAGTTGATGGTGTTGCATCTGAGAGCGGCTCCGAGGAAGAAAAGGATACTCCTCTGAAGAATTCTGAATCTGGTAAAGATGTCAGTGTAGTTTCAGTTCAGCATGAAGGTGAAAGTCCGTCCTCACTCACTCCGGACAATCAAGAAAGACCTGGACAGAATTGTGTTGCCTCTATTGTTGGCACTGATATTGCATCTGCAACTGAAAGTATTCAAACAGAAAAGGAAGTTTCTGGTAGTTCTGAGCCAATTGTTGTGGAAGCTAGCTCCGGTGAGAAAGAAAATGATGTTGCTGAAGCCAGCGATAGTTTAAGCCCTAAACCAGTTCCTCTGGAAGATGCAACATCAAAGGATTCAGACTTGAAAAAGCCTTTCAATTTTGAGGAATTTAGTTCAGCATCAGAACTGGAGGTATGTATGCAGATTCTCTGATATTGTTATGATATAGTAGACATCATATGATTCCATTACGTAGAACATGTGTGTGGTTCATCTGTCATTACATACATATCCTTTAGGCCGTCCTCTGTTTGCTACCTATTTGTTCTCAAACTAGCTCGTTTTTTATCACACTGAAAATAACAGAGCTCGAACTTCTCTTATTTGTGGACACCCTATGGGTGACCCGTTCTCTGTTTTAGATAGCTAAAAATTCTCTAATGACTGCACAATGTGGGTAACTGTTTTCTTGTTTACATTAGCCTAGCTGATGGGAGTAATACTTAGGATTGAGTCTCAAACCTTTTATATCCTGCAGGCTGCGCTGCAGGCCAACTTGAGACAATTGGGATAGAAATCTTTGAGAGAGTTGCTAAACATCTCTGTTAGATAGTTATGTGTAAATAGTCTTAGTCCCATATGTAGTAGGAATAGAATATGTCCTAGTCTCATATGTAGTAGGAGTAGAATATGTATTATATATAGGGCTCATTGTATCATTGTTAAAAAAATAGATTTTTCTCCCGTGCATTCTCACATGGTATCAAAGCTTCAGTGAGAAAATTATATTTGTGCGTCATTTCAGCGACATCTTGGAAGAAAGATCTCATTGCCATGCAATTTTCCGGCAACTTCGTCTTGTTCCCGAGGTTCATCACTGCTACAGTGGTACTGTACATATACCAGTACCCCATTAGATCCGAAACCCTTGTGCGACCAAACCCCAGAAATTCCAGTCTCATCGGAACAGAAAAGTCAGTCACTCTTTCCAATTGACGACTCAAGATTGATTTGCGATATCTCCTCATTGGTAAGTGTTGTGCGAAACCAACACTACCATCTTGTTCGGAAAAGTCAGGCGACAAAACCCCAGTCAATTGCTCCGGCAGAAAGCCAGTCGTGCGCCTCCACGCGCCGTCGGAACTAGGGTAACTTTTCCGGCACGTGTGAGCCATTCCGGCCACTTTTTGACAATACTTCTTCAGGACAACTTACTTGTCCCGTGATTCCGAGCCTACCCATATAAATTACATCAATTCTGACAACTTCTATTTTTTCTGCGTGAACAGTGCACTTTTCCCGGCTTGAACAGTAATTTCCAGAAAAGTTTCTGTTTTCTGGTGGTGTTTTAGAACCTATTTTGTAGTGTGGAATTAGGCTTAGTCTCACTATTTTCAAATTTTTCTGGCGTCCTTTCGGCCATCTTTTGTTTATCAGCAACCACTTGGTTTTGTTGCTCAGGGGGATTCTATTGGCCTTGTATGTCGAATGATCAGCTTGCAGATATTTTCAGCAAGTTCCTCAATTCTCCTCGTATTAGTTACATATGTAACAAGTTCTGTACATATGATTGATTTGTATGCACCGGCTTGAGGGGAGTGTTAGTTAGTTATGTGTTAGTTAGTTATGTGTAAATGAATAGAATATGTCCTAGTCCCAACATGTAGTAGGAGTAAAATATGTCCTAGTTCTATATGTAGTAAGAGTAGAATATGTATTATATATATGGCTCATTGTATCATTTAAAAAAATAGATTTTTCTCCCGTGCATTCTCGCAATCTCATATGTCATGGTCCATCCTCTTTGTTATTACCTTTTAGATGTTAGCTGAATCAGTGACATCGCTCTTCAGTGACTATTATATACTTCGTTAGGACTCAATTGGATGTTAAAAAGGTACTAGGAAAATGTGTTCCTGAGAAAATTGCAGTAAAATCAGAAAAAGAGAAGGGAAGTTATTCTCTAGAATTCTTTGTTTGAAAGGAACTGAGTGTTAAATGATAAGAAGACCATTTTCACTTGCCACAAAAAACAAAAACAAAAAGGAGGGACTATTTTCCTTTTTTCTCATTTGTAGGACTTTGGAGGAAATCTTACGTGGGGGAATGTTTTAAGCGCTTTTCTAACAACTTTATTTCTATCAAAATGAATAAGAAATTGTACGTAATAATTATCTTCCGGTACTTTGCTGCTGTTTTCCACCCAATTGGATGCTACCTATGTCACTATGTGCCTTATTGCAAGTAAGTTTGTGTTTTAACTTTTAAGGGGAATAAGGTTGTGCGGATGTTGGGTGTCTGTTGTTTTGGGCAACTCGTGTTTTAAGGCATTGCTTGGTTTCTGACTTTCTGCCGTGAGTCTTTACTTAGACAAGAGTATGGAGGTGTCTGACACTAAGCATGTCCTATCAGTCTGACTTGAAGAGTGCAAGGGTTATCTGTTGTTTGACATGAATGCATTTGGCATATAATTAGTTGCTATATTAATGGAAAGTGTATCAAGAATTTGGTCATTGGAGATATTCTATTATCTGTATGGTTGCCTCATCAACAGTGATGCTTGTCTTGGTGTTAAATTGTAAACGTAGCAGTCGTGTTGCTCTCATTTATAGTTTTATTGTACCTTATTAATGTTTTTTTATTTGGTTTTATGTTAGGCCGTCGGTATGGAGAGGTTAAAATCAGAACTTCAAGTGCGTGGGTTGAAGTGTGGGGGCACTCTGCAAGAACGTGCAGCCAGGCTTTTCCTACTCAAAACCACACCTATGGAGATGCTTCCAAAGAAGTTGCTCGCTAAGAAATAATTGTGTGCTCGTTTGTTTTGCTTTTGAGGAGCTGGTTGTAACTTGTAAACCCAAATGTTTAAGGAAAGTGTCAGCTTTTTCTCTGTTCGACGTACCATGTAGAATTGTAGATATGAGTGTATTTACTGGGTTCCAGAACATGTTCCGAGAATGATGAATAGTAGTTCGCATTTTCAGAGTTATAAAAGGTTACTAATGTTGATTTTGTTTCGATATTTGTGAATTCAATGCCGTATATGCATGACTGCATGATTCGTTTTTACTAATCCCAGAAGCTAACCAGTACTGGTTTTTAATACGAATACTACTATTAAAGCTACATTAAGTAGGCGTTTGGACATGAATTCCAAAAAAAAAAAAAAAATCAAATTTGGAATTTCACTAAAATTTGAATTGAAGATGAAATTGTGTTTGGTTATAATTTTTACAACATATTTGGATGTCTTTTTTTCAACATATTTTGCAACTAAACACTAGTAAGTAATAACCTTCCCGTTTTCAATTGAAAAATTTTCAAATTTGAAAATGCATTTTCAAGTGAGATTGGAAAAATTGTAAGATTTTGATGCAAACATTGTTTTCAAAAAAAAAAATTTGAAAAAAGGAATTATGTCCAAACGGGCCGTAAGAATCATGCTAAGTTACGGTCTCCTATTGATAGTCTTTGGTTACATTCACAATTTTTCTTGTCCATCTTTAGAAAAGGTTTTTTTCCTCATTCGTTTGGAAATGGAAGTATTAACTAAAAACTTTGGAATAGATATTAAAAGGATACACAACCTAGGCAAATGCAATCATTGAAACAAAATCATTGTGATAAGATGTAGGCAGGCAAGTTAGTTACATCAATTTCTCACTTGTCCATAGCTCTCATTACATTCATTAAAGTGGCAGTTAATATTGAAGTTATAGAATTGTTAAGGCACTCAATATTGGAGAACCAGCTCTTCACTAGCTCCTGAGGACACTTAAGGAATGTGTAGATTTGGTAGTTTAAAGGTTGAAATGGTGAAGAGAAGTTGCTGATGTTTAAAAACCTTCTCGGAAGTCAATTTGGAGCATCATATAGTTGTAATCTTGAAGTGGTTGATTTCGCGCACAAAAAACTCTCCTGAAGCTGGGAGATGAAGAGCTGCTGCCGTGCTTTGGATTATCACACCAAAATCACCATAAAAGAAGTATACATTAATGCACTTCAAATCCAAATAAACTGGGTTGGTTTTTACTTATATGAATCCGTTGTATTCATTTTTCTTTACTGTTTTTCATAGTTCGACTATTTTTACACCCCTCCCCTTTTCCCTTCCTGTCTTCTTAAAGGCAGGGGTAAGGTCTGCTTACATTCTACCCTCCCCAAACCCCACTTGTGAGATTACACTGGGTGATTGTTGTTGTTGATGATTATTTTACACTAATCATCTGTCTATTACAAATCCCTTTACTCTAAAGTCTAAACTAGGGGCCAGGTATATGTTGTGAATCTAATATAGACAGAGTTCAGTATACATCAAATATGCTCTCACGTTTATCGAAACGCATCAATTAGAGAGAAAAGCTCACAACTTGGAGCGGACTGCAGGATTTGGGCTCAATAGTTCAGAGTAACTACCATATATATATATATACACACATATATATGATTCGAGCTGAAAGCACTGAAGCTAAAGCAGAAGAGCACAAGATCATGAATGAAGAGAATTTCTACAAACAGGACAAGTGCTATTCATTTTCAACCATTTATCAACACATTCAGCATGGAAACAATGTTCACATTCAGGTATGCATCTCAGTGTTTCCCCAGCATTGTACTCAGCTAAGCATATTGAGCAAGTTATAGCATTAATTCCCGGAAGGCGCCGGCTTTCACCAAAAACCACTTTCGGGTAGGACTGAACCGTGGATTCATCAAGCCCTGCTATCACAATCATTGGCATTGGTGCTAACCTTGCCATAGCGGCTGCAGCAGCAGCGGCCGTCACTTGGCGGTGATGCCTTAGTTCGAGAAAAATTCGACATGTTACGCAGATTAAACAGAGGAGGGATGGTAGAATGAGGGACACACCCACGAAAATGATCAAGATTGCTTCTGAACGTGAAGTCCTATCTGTCAATTCATGAAATTGATCATATCCATGGTAAAATATATAATTAGTTATCACATAATTCAATATCAACTACATGTATACAAATTTTATATGTGTCTCTGTGTGTGTGTGTGTGAAAAATAGAAAAGCTAAGCACTAACGTTAGCCTAAACCTTACGACTTTTCATCTAATTGACATTTCGTATACGCAAATGCGTTAGCTGTGATATCTACACAACGCACATCAAAACATTTAGCTACGTTCTAGGCACTTGCACTTACGGTAGTAAAAAAAAACTTACATAGTTAGATCACTTAAGAGGTAATTGAAGGTAATTTTATATAATAAACATTGATTAGTGAGTTGAAATAAATAGGAGTACTAAATAACATGTTGTAAAAAGTCAAAAACTTCATTCACCTGTTCTTGGGACATTGAGATGGGTGGTTTCTCCACTTGTTGTCATGTTACTATCTCTATATTTGTCAAGATGAACATCCCATGATAGTCTAAGATCTCCATGAAAGCCAGATAACAAGAAGAAGGTGTAGTTCTGAGAAGAAGAAGCCGAAATCGGAGAAGAAGGAAGGTGAAACTGTAGGAGCTTTCTTGGAAGACAATTAGAGGGATGTTGGAGTTTTAGTTCTTTATTGGTGTAGTTGATTTCTAGTATAAGAAAATCTCCTGAAAAAGGAATATTGAGTAGTGCATTGCCTTGATCAGTACACCTTAAGGAAAAGCAATTGTTATAACCTGGATTTTGATCTTGATGTTTTTGGGATTGTAGTTGGAAAGGGTATCTAATGGTGATATTCCCACAAATGGAAATGTTTGAAGAGAAATATGTTGTAGAACCACTAAGGGCAAAATGATGGAGAAAAAGAAAGAAGAAGAGACTCAGAGTGCCCATAGGTCTCATCTATGAAGATTTTGACTTTTTGGTGAAGAGAGAAGGAATTAAGTTCACTAGTGATTTAACATTGTATATCTATAAAATAAAATAAAAAACATAGTATATCTCTCTAAAATATTATGTTTGGTCTTTTCATGGGTCATTAGGTAGAATCAAGAAAGATAAAATTCTTGATTATCAAAACTTACGTGCAAAGCATAAAGTGAAAAGACATGTCTCGTATAACTGAATATTTTTTGCCCCTTCAGCTACAATTAAGTATCAAGCTATGCAAGAAAAAGAAAGAATCAAGCTTATCATTTTGCAGAAGAGGAGGAGACTTTTGGCAATTTATTGTTTAAAGTAGGAAAATCAACTAAGAGTATATAATTTGAAGAAATGCAAGGGTCACTGTCCCTTTGAGCTTCAAGAAAAAACTCTACATTATCAAACTTAGCGAAGAATTAAAAAAAAAGGAACAAAAAGACACTCCTAAAACCTGGCCTGATACATAATACATTGAGTGAGTCAGAGGGTAAATTAATTATTTCCGGCTTGAAAATGACTAATACTTGATTTTTCTTTCTTTTTCAAAGTTAACAAGTTGGAAAGGTTCAACTCAATAATAATAAAGAAACAGGTTACTGAGATGTGAACTAGCAAACACTATTATCTATCGGGACTGCACATATTAATATTTGATTAGAGTTGAAGAAACTAAAGCTAATAGAAGCATAATATGGATCACTGATTAACATCTGCTTTACAATATGATCCAACTATTAATGTTGGCTTTGCACTTGGAACTCTCGGGCTTGCTAAAGCTTGATTCTTTCAATCCTAACACATAACATTAAGGGGTAGCAAAACAAGAGGCGGTTAAGGCATTTAAGAATTTAGTCCAAATATAAAGTTATCCAATTAATATAAGTAATATATTCCTTCTAATATCGAGGACTATATTTACGGTTAACTTATGGTTTTTCGCTTTTTTCTACTTCTCATCTACTAGACGTGCATTTCCCAAAGATCAAAACTGATTATGCTCACAACTAATGTGGCAAAAAAGTCAACTGCTAACACTAATTCTGGTATCCTTCTCTGCCGTCATTAATCAATTGCATAGACACCTTGAACCAAGAGTATCATTCGTCAAACTTTGTCGGAAATTTTAATTAAAATTATTCTATCGTCCTAAACAAAAATACTCCAATATGTATACCATAGACGAAACTATTGAAAATAACAAAAAAGTAAACATCAATTTGGAACAGAAAATAAGCTTTAGAATTCCCACTGATCCAAGTTTATGTACAAGGCGAATTATGAGTTATAACAATATACCCGATATTAAAGAAAAATGTGATGAGCTACAAATTGGGGACGAGGTTATCATTATGCATTTTGGAGAAGAGGAGAGACTTTCGGCAAACAGGGCAAGTAGTATTTATCTTCAACCACTTATCAACACAATCAAGATGGAAGCAATGTTGGCATTCAGGCATACACTTTGCTATTTCTCCTGCTAAGTACTCAGCCAAACATATAGGGCAACTTGATTCGTTCTTACAAGCCGGAAGAAGTCGCCGGCTTTCACCAATAACTATTTTTGTGTATGACTGAATCGTAAACTCATCAAGACCGCCGCCGGTGCCGGCTTCCGCCGCTGATTCGCCGGCGCTTTGTCGATGTTGCCGGTGAATGCCTTCCGCGCGAAAACGAAATACTATACAGAGTACTAACAATATGGAGGGTACAACAAGACATAGCGTAACTATTAGGACGAAGATGATTAATTGATGAGTTGCCATTGATTCTGGAATATTCAGCTAAATCGCATCCTTATATATATGTATTACCAGCCAGATCATCAATATACCATGTATTATATAAGTCAACTACTTATGATCATGTACTAGTTGTTAAAAGTTTTTAGTTCTGTGCAATGCTAGCAATATTATATCATCCAATTGAGATTCTTTTATAGTTGTGTGACGCTTATTGTAATAGAGATAATAATTGGAAAGTCAATTTTACCCCTGCCACATTTTTTTTTATTTAAGTCTTTGAGATTTGACAATTACAGACAACTCCCTCCTCCTGCCCCACCCTCCACCCCGTCTCCCTCCCCCCACTTTTTTTTTCTTTTAATTTTATGGAACGATTTAACTACAGTTAATCAGTCTGATGCAAAATTGGGACGAGAGTTTAATCTTGAAGTCGGAGAATCACAAATTAAATCGTAGACTATAGATTTCCATCTAAAATAAAGAAGTTTAACTTAAACATAAAGAAAAATTAGTTTGTTTTGTAGATTACACTGCATGGAAGAATGTTATATTGGGTAAAATATATTACGATACCTGGCCACCAAAAAAGGGAACACGTGGAATCGAAGCCGGGAGGACAGAAAATCGGGCACATCTAACTCGTGTGTCACCGAGAAAGGCAAGTCTATAAAGACATTAAGCATGATGCGTCCGATAACATTTAATAAAGAATATTCCACAGTATTAAAGAGTAACGGCTCATTACATGAATTTAGGCATTTATGTTTACCGTTAGGTTTTCATTACCGCACTTCAATAATTGCCATTAGTGGTGGGCCCAACCATTACACCCACTGAGCTATAAATAATAGGCTCAACGATCATTGTAGGATAATTTTTCAAACATCAAAGAATTCTTCTAATACAGCGTCTTGATACTATTTTTCTAGCTTGTTGTTCTTATCATCATCGTGCCCGAAAACTCTGTCCCTGAACTCTCCATATCTATCGTTTTATCTACATTTGAGCTAAGTATCTTGCATACAAATTGACTGATTCATTATCTTATGGGATCAAATTGATTCACTTGTCTAGAAACCACGTACAAATTCAACTGTACCATTTTCCGGGTAAATAGTTTGGCGCCCACCGTGGGGCCTAGACAGTCGTGTGGTTAAGTTGATCCTTACCTCTTTCACTCACAAGCTTTGATCGTTCTTGTCTTAGCAAGATTACAAAGAATGGCAATCAATACCATTAACAACACTCATAATCCTGAGGTTCAAGGGGAACATCCCCATTTTGAGGACTCAATCAGCGACACTCGCAATGAGGGGGAAGATGCCACGCCGGTGTATGACGGGCGGTACCCCAGACGAATACGGGAAGAGACTCCAGATGATGCTGACCAGGAGCACGTAGCAGACGCGATAAGGATCCTGCAAGAGTAACATGCAATCATCTTAGGTCACCTCACGCGGCAGGATCAGGTTATGACGGAGTTAAAACAGACGCTATCGGGTGCTTCAAATAATGCAAACAGGCGAGATCCAATTCCTCCAGTTGTTCCTACGTACCAAACAACGCAGAGAATCGACAACAACACTCCCATGGGCGAAGTTGGCTCCGACGGGGCCGGGGGGAGTAGATCTGGACTTAACAGCGATAACGGCCTATTCAAGGAAGAACTTTTGCGGTTCATGAAGGAAGTCAATGCCCGCATGGATCAGATCCCGGGCGTACCGCCGATATTAAAGGGTCCGAACTCGAAGAAGTATATTCAACTACCGTACAAACCGAGTGTAGTCCCGGAACTAATCCCTAAGCGGTTTAGAATACCTAAAGTGCCAAAATACGATGGAACTTCAGATCCACAAGAACACATCACCACCTTCACACAGGCTGTGAAAGGAAACGATCTGGCTCCTCACGAAATTGAATCTGTATTATTAAAGAAATTTGGTGAGACTCTCACGAGAGGAGCCTTGACATGGTACTCATTACTATCCGAGCACTCCATAGATTCCTTCGAGATACTCGCAGATTCATTTATCAAGGCCCATGCCGGTGCCAGAAAGGTATAAGCCCGAAAGGCCGACATATTTAGGATCACGCAGGGAGAGTCCGAATTGTTACGAAGGTTCGTTAGTCGGTTCCAGAAGGAAAGGATGTTATTACCGGCTGTTCCGTATGAATGGGCAGCTGAAGCGTTCACTAAGTGTTTAAACCTAAAGAGTTTGGATGCTTCCCGGAAGCGGAAGGAATGTCTGCTCGAGTTTCAAGTGACAACTTGGGCGGATGTCCACAAACAGTACGAGTCAAAGATAAGGACCGAAGATGATCAGGTTGACTTCCCGTCATCAGCAAAAGGACAGGAGAAGAACAAAGATAAAGTGAAAGATGATGCCGACTCAGATAGACGAGTTTCAAGGGGCCATTTTCTACCCTACGAGCGGACAGAAGGTCGCGACATGAGCTTCCGGTCGGTTGACAAGTTTGTTAATAACATGAGAACCGATCGCAGGCGGAATAACAGACCACTGCAGGATAGGGAGATCCCAGGGTCACGCTATCCAAAATTATCAGAATATAATTTCAATGTCGGTGCGGTGGAATTAGTGTCGGCCATGAGAGATATCAAAGAGGCGCGGTTCTCGAGACCGATGAGGTCTGATCCCCGTTAGAGGGCACAAACTTATGCTGTGAATATCATGGCACTAACGGTCACCAGACTGGGGCTACCTGCACCTCCGTGAAGAAGTGGCAATGTTGTTCAAAAATGGTCACCTCAGAGAATTCTTGAGTGACCGAGCCAAGAACAACTATGGTCGGGATAGGGGAGACACGCAAACCTCGAAAGTAGGAGAGGAACCTCTGCGCCAAACGATCAACATGATCTTCGAAAGGAACGAAATTAATGGGATCGCCTTCTCGGCCGCAAAGAAGATAAAAGTGTCGACGACCTATAGCAAGAGGTTCCGGGAAGATGATATCACGTTCACGGACGAAGACGCGGATGGATTACTACTGCCGCACAACGACGCACTGGTAATTTCTTTGAATGTGTTAAATTTCAAAATTAAACGTGTTTTAGTAGATCCAGGAAGTTCTGCCAATATCATACAATGGAGAGTTCTGGATCAAGCTAAATTCACCGGGAGCATTATCCCGGGAACAAAACTCATTGCTGGTTTCAATCTCGCAAGCGTGACAACCCGAGGGGAAATTTTACTACTTACGGATGCCGAGGGCGTAACAAAGATAGCTCTCTCGAAGTAGTAGATAGAGATATGGGCTATAATATCATCCTCCGGAGGCCATGGCTGCACGAGATGAAAGTTGTGCCTTCGACGTACCACCAACTGCTGAAATTCCCAACACCCAAGGGGATCAAGCAGATAAGAGGTAATCAACCGGCGGCAAGAGAGTTGAATGCGATCTCAGTTTCCCATACTAAGGGAAAGGAACCTGCGGCATAGCAGTTATCGGAACCGGCTTCCGCCCCCAAACCAGAGGGAATCCTCCCGGAGACAGAGGAATCAAAGCAACATCAGATACTAAGGTATTTCCAAGTACCGGAAGAAACTAACGCAACGAAGTCCACGGCAGAAGAACTGGAGCAAATTGCACTATTTGAAAAATTCCTAGAAAGGAAGTTCTATTTGGGAACAGGACTGCACCCAGAGCTCAGGTCAGATTTTATTGAATTCCTTAAAATTAACGCTGATTGTTTTGCATGGTCGCACGAGGATATGTGTCACACCCCAAAATCGAGGAGCACGACCGGTGCCCAACCGAGTGAACCCGACCGAGCAAGCCTGTTAGATTTTCTTTTACCCAAACTCATCTACGAATGGAGATAATACATATTTTCATTAATTAGACAAAAAGGTATTCACGTCTACAATACCAATTCATTTCCAATAGTTTTCTCATTTTTAAAGTCTCAAATGGACAAATAATACAACCACATCATAACATATTTTGTCTTTCCCAGTACAAATACACAACCCACACTATATATACGGAGCCTCTATAGATAAAGAAGAGTACAATGATAATGCCGGCAATAAGGCCCCGGCTATACCTGAAACAGAATACATAAAGTACAAAAGATTCATGACCCCGGGATGAAGTGGGGCTCACCAAGTCAGCTGGGAAGAAGGTGTACTGCTATCATTGATCAATATCTCCTGCTATGGAACCACCTACATCCATTTAAAGATGCAGCGCCCCCGGCAAAAGGGACATTAGTACTGTCGAATTGCACTAGTATGTATAACTAAACATCCTCTCAATAGAATGACAAATAATACGAAGAAGATTATCATAATATCAATGAAAGACTTAATCAATATCAAACCTCAATTTAGGATCAAGACAGTGTTCAAATCAATTTCCATATCTCACATTGGGAGATTTTTAGTATCGATATACCATTATTCATAATACCATTATTCACAATACCATTACCACCGTACTCTCAGTATGGAGTCCGATCACGACCCGATCGGCTAGGCTATCTCATTAGAGACATCAACGACAATTACTCTCAATATCAATACCACCATCTTTAACACGGAGTCCAATCATGACCCGATCGGCTAGACTATCTATTAGGGATATCGACCACAATCATAATTTTCAAATATAATTTCCAACACAATAACCACCATGTGTGCGGTATAGTGTCCGATCACGACCTGACCGGCTAGGCTGTCTTATTTGAGACATCAACCTTTTTATATCAATCATCCCATTTCATATTATTTTCACATCTTTTCATTTCATTGGCACTAATGGCGATAATTATAAGATCATTCTTGGCACGTGACCATAATTAGTATTTCATGCTCACCTTTTCGATTTCAAATATCATCATCATCAACAACAACAAATACAATTCAAATCAAGGTGTGTGGTACACATGTGAGCAATTTAGAATCTAAGGCACATAGAGATATTTCACAAAATTTGGCATAATAGCTTTCGTTTGAACTTGACTTGAAGTTGAAACATTATTAATGCATAACCCATATTTTAACACATCCTCAATTGATAACATAACATGAATAAAGCATTTGAGATACTTGTCGAATATATATATCTTTCAACTCTATCTTACTCGGAATAGCCAATTTTATAATGAACCACTCGGGACTTATATATTTTTTTCATGAATATCGTGTGATTCAATTCTAAGAGAAGAGTTTAGCCAACATACCTCAATTGAGCTTCCTTAAACTCTAAAATATTCTGGAATTCTTAGCAACTTCAATCTATTGTAGAAATATAACAAATTGAATCAAAATTAGAAAGATGATCATGGTTCTAGCTCATTTGAGCATTTTATCAAACACTAGGTGTGCACAAGGTTTCAAGGTCCTTTTATGGAGAATTCCATCATCCCACAACCCAATCTTTACCATGCTTAGTTCAACAATCTTCCTACACCCCTTGATATCACATGTATGTAAAATAATCAACTCTCATGCCCAAAAATTATCTTGCTAATTACCCATTTTCAGATGATTTCAAAATTAGGGTTTAGGGTGTCGAATCTTACCTCTAGGATGAAGACCTAGTGAGCTTCCCTTCTTAATCTTCCAAAACTTGAGCAAGAATTGAAGAACAATTATTGAAGAACACCTTCTCACTTTAGGGCATTCTCTCTCACTCTAAAATATCATATTATCTCTCAAAAATGGCCAAAGAGTGTATTTAACGAAATAGGGTCGGGTTTTAAAAACCCAAAAATGAAGCTCTGGAACAGGTTCTACGGTCGCATATGTGACCGCATAATGGTTATGTGGACCGCATATCGGTCGCATAATTGGTGTCCAAAACGTCCAAAAATCTACATGTGTCTGCGGTCACTATGCGGTCTGCATAACTATTCTGTGGTTGCATAGTGCACTGCATAACAGTTATGCGGTCACATAGTCGACCGCATAATTGCTTCCAACTGGCCCAATTAACTGCCTCCCTCTGCGGCCATTATGCGGTCCGCAGAGTGATTCTGCGGTCGCATAGTGGATCGCAAAAATGCACCTTTTTGCCAAAAAATTTTCTTTACTTTTCGGTGTATTATTCAACCCAAAAAGTATGAGCCAAGGCTCGTCTCAAACATGTAAGCTCAACTCGGCACTACAAAATATTATTTTCTTTTGTAATTTTTACCGGGCTTTGCACTTAAGTACTTTCAAAAAATTTCGGGGTGTTACAATATGACAGGAATCCTAACGGAGATAGCCGTGCACAAGTTAATCTTGAACCCGAGCGTACCTCCGGTAAGGAAAAAGAAGCGCCATATCGTAGAAGCAAGGAATAAATTCGTCAGAGAAGAGGTAACCCGTCTACTTAAGATTGGTTCAATCTGAGAGGTAAGATACCCGGACTGGCTAGCTAATGTAGTAGTAGTTCCTAAGAAGAAACTAAGAAGAACAATAAATTTTGCATGTGCGTAGAGCCGTAGATTATAAAGATCTTAATAAGGCATGCCCGAAGGACTCGTTCCCATTGCCAAATATCGATCAAATGATCGATGCTACGGCAGGGCACGAGTTAATGAGTTTCCTTGATGCCTATTTCGGGTACAATAAGATCAAGATGAACCCGGAAGACCAGGAAAAGATTTCATTTATAATAAATTTTGGTACATATTGTTACAACATAATGCCCTTCGGACTAAAAAACACTAGAGCCACTTACCAGCGACTCATAAATAAGATGTTCGAAAAACAAATAGGAAAAACTATGGAAGTATATATAGACGATATGCTCGTTAAGTCTCTGGATGCAGGTAACCACCTGAGGCATCTTCAAGAAACGTTTGACATACTGAGGGAACATAATATGAAGCTTAACCCCGAGAAGTATGCATTCAGGGTTAGATCAGGTAAATTCTTAGGATTTCTGGTCTCACAGAGAGGAATTGAGGTAAATCTCGACAAATTCAAGGCCATAGAGGACATCCCTGATCAACTATCCAACGTAAAGGAAGTACAGAGACTCACAGGCAGATTAGTGGCTTTGAGCAGGTTCATTTCCCGATCATCAGAAAAGTGTCATCGCTTCTTCGCACTACTCAAAAAGAAAATTAATTTCTAATGGACGTTAGAGTGTCAACAAGCCTTGAAGGAATTAAAGGAATACTTGTCAAGCCCTACGTTGCTCTCAAAGCCAAAAGAAGGAGAAACATTACTGGTCTACCTGGCGGTCTCGGAAGTTGCGGTAAGCGCAGTCTTATTCCGGGAGGATAAAGGTACGCAATCCCCCCATTTATTACGTTAGCAAAATTTTAACGCGAGCAAAAACTCGCTACCCACATTTGGAAAAGCTGGCCTTAGCTCTCATGGTCGCCGCTCGAAAGCTGAGGCCCTACTTCCAATGCCACCCAATAGCCGTGGTAACTATATTTCCTTTGAGGAATATACTCCATAAACCCGGGCTCTCAGGTAGATTGGCTAAATGGGCCGTTCAAATGAGCGAATTCGACATAGAGTATAAGCCAAGGACAACGATTAAATCACAAGTTCTGGCTGACTTCGTGGCCGATTTCAGCCCGGGCCTATTACCCCTGGATGCCAAAGAGGCAATAATGTTGTCAGAACCGACATTAGGAGTCTGGACCTTGTTCACAGATGGAGCTTCAAACGTGAAAGGGTCCGGACTCAGGATAGTCTTGATCACACCTTCGGGGGAAACCTTAAGGTAAGCTATCGGAACGATTCCTTTAACTAATAATGAAGCAGAGTACGAAGCCTTTAACTAACAATGAAGCAGAGTCAATAACCCACATCCCGAGGGAAGAAAATGCGAAAGCAGATGCATTAGCAAATCTAGGCTCATCAACAGAAATCTGAAGACTGAAATCAGGTACAGTAGTACAACTGATGAACTCAGCCTTGGGCACAGATGGTTACTATGAGGTGAATTCGGCCAATCTGGTCTAGGACTGGAGAAACGAGATAATTGATTACCTCGAGCACGGAAAACTGCCCAAAGAACTCAAAGCATCAAGAGCATTGCGCACAAAATCCGCGCGATACACCTTCGACAAAGGCCAATTGTACAGAAAATCATTCCAAGGCACGCTACGTCATGAGAGAAATCCACGAAGAAATATGCGGCAACCACTCGAGCGCAGGTTCTTTGGTGTTGAAATTAGTCCGGACATGGTATTATTGACCCAGTATGGAACTAGATGCCAAGGACTTTGTGCGAAAATGCGATAAGTGACAGCGCCATGCACCACTAATACATCAACCAGCGGAACCACTACATTCAATTATGTCCCCATGGTTGTTCATGAAATGGAGAATGGACATCGTCGGCCTGCTACCATCGGCTCCTGGAAAGGTAAGGTTTCTTCTAATTTTAACTGACTATTTTTTCAAATAGGTGGAAACAGGTCCTTATCAAAATATCAGAGAACGTGAAGTGGTCAACTTCCTGTGGGAAAACATAATTTGCAGGTTCGGAATACCGAAAGAGATTGCATGTGAAAACAGGCCATAATTTATCGGCGCAAAGGTCACAAAATTCCTCGAAGATTTGAAGATAAAAAGGATTACCTCTTCACCTTACCATCCGAACGCAAACGGCTAAGCGAAGTCAACAAACAAAATAATTGTGCAAAACCTAAAGAAAAGGTTAGAAACAGCAAAAGGCCATTGGCCCAAAGAATTACCTGGAGTGCTATGGGCCTACCGAACAACAGCCAAGTCAAGCACAGGAGAAACCCATTTTTCCCTTGTGTACGGCGTAGAAGCTTTAATACTGGTGGAAATAGGGGAACCAACCTTAAGTTATTTGCAAGCAGACGAAGAGTCAAACAATGAGGCAATGCTAATCAACTTAGAACTGCTCGAGGAATACAGGGACTTGGCACATGTCAGAATGGCAGCCCAAAAGCAGAGGATGGAGCGGTATTACAATCTAAGAACCAACCTGCGTTATTTCAAAATGGGAGACTTGGCCTTGAGGAAGGTGACTGAGAATACCCGAGAACTCAACGCTGGAAAATTAGCCTCTACATGAAAGGCCCTTACCGGGTTTCGGCTATCACCGGTAAAGGGTCATATGAGTTGGAAAACCGTAACGGAGACAAGTTGCCCAGCAACTGGAACATGACTCATCTCAAAAAATATTACTGCTGACAAGCAACAGTCAAACGAAAAGGAAGGTTTTTAATGAGGCAACAACCACGAGTATACTACAAAAACAACAGTAATAAGACCTTTGATGACAAGGCAAACAGACAAGTCTACACTCGGAGACGATAAGGTAATCTTTGCTTCGATAGCAAATTCCCACTGGGAAGTTAAGTTTGCTACCGAACAAAGGTTACACGATCGTTCACGAGCACATAACACTAGAGGATTGTTAGGTATTTTTTCGCTCAACAGCATGAATTCCTAAAGGAAAAGCAAAATATGTTACCGAGCGAAGGGTTGACGTAGCAATTCATCGGTGGAACATTCGAAGATACAAGACTTCCAGTGTTCCAACTCGCATTCTTCACATTAGAACACTTGGGGGATAATGATATGATTACAAGGCAACATTGAATGCCACGTCAACCGGGAACGAAAATCCGGCAAGGCAACACTAAATGCCACGTCAACCGGGAACGAAAATTCAGTAAGGCAACACTGAATGCCAAGCATCATCAGGACCGGGGACTGCACAGCCAGCCCCGAAGAAACAAGTTATACAAGATAGCCACAACTCATGGCAGCTTCTTTTCTACATATCAAAATGCCTATGTAAACTATGAAAATGGAAGGAATGAAATGAAATCCTTTTCCTTTTATCTTGTTTCTTGTCTACACGATGAACTAATTTTGCCATTTGAAAGTTAAACAAGTACTTCAAATGTTAGTGCCGTAATGAATAGGAGACGTCCTCTTCAAGAGCATCGTAAACATAAGAGGGCTCTCTCTTATAAAAACCCTCATATTAAAGGGTTAGTTCCAAAAGAATATATCCTCTGAACCAAAAATACTATCAGGGAAAAATACACCTGAAGCCACATATGAAAAAGACGCAGAAACCAAACTTGCGCAAAATACTTATTGAAACCCTCATGCAAAAGGTATAATTCTTGGAGACAGAAGTGCATCGAAGAAAATGCATCTGAAACCACATACAGGAAAATATGCATAGACATTCAAGCAAAAGAAAGACTCGATCAAACATTTGAGCAAAAATATGTCTTCATTTACAAGAATGTGCCAAAAGAAATATAAAACAAGGAAAGAAAAAGCTAAGCTACAGCATCACTGGAATCGGGAGGAAGAGAAGTATCCATATCCCCGGGAGCAGTAGCCAGTTCAACCGATGGCTAAACATCTTCTCCATCGTGATCTTCAGCATCATCGCCTTCCGATTCCTCTTCAGTATCTGAAATCTCAAAACCAGAATCAGAAGAACCTGGAGCATCAGACCGCGCTGGGAGTCCTTTATTTGTAGCTAACTCAAGCTCGCGTGCCTTAGAATTTTGGCATCAATATCAAAAACACCAGCTTTGGCTCCTTCCAAGGTCTGTCTCATCATGTTGTACATGGCGTAGGTTTTTTCAACAATGAGGGAAGCCTCTCGGCACCTGAGTTCTTCTTTGAGTTGAGTGATCTTGGCAGAAAGATTATCCTAGGCGGACCTAGCATATCGGAGGCTGACATCGAGATCATGGACAGTTGAACTATAGAGCTTGTTGTGCTCGATAGTTTTCTTATACTTCTCCTCCAACTGGGCATGCCTCGCCCCCGAGGCAGCAAGCTCTTTGGCCTTAGAATTCAAGGTTACTTCTAGAATAGTTATCCTTTCAGTAGCAGCAGCCTCACGATTGTTGGCAGTAAGAATGGCATTGTGGACCTCAGCCCATTTAGCCTTGACTTCATCGAAACCGGCCCTCAGTGGCCCAACTTCTTGGCTAAGGGTCACCACTTCCTGCTCATTTTGCTGCAAACGGGCTTCCAAAACATTGGCCTTAGTGGCCCTGGTTTCCAGTTCTGAAAGACGGAGAACAGTTTGGTCCCATTCCGCCAAAAGTTGATCCCGTTCAGAAGAGAGTTACTCCTTTTCTCGGATTAACCTTTGTAGACCCTCAGAAGCAAGAAAATTGGCCTGCGAGATAAGAAGAAGTAAAGCTTAAAATGCACTCATTCAAAAGCTGAAAAATAGCAGAAAAAGAAAGAAACATACCGCTGCGGCATTATACATGGCATTGTTCAACAAACACTCTCCCGAGAGTGTCTGAATCTTTTCCCAATCCTTCTCCGAAGCCAATGGCTTCAGATAATTTGCAAGCTCCACCGGCCGGGAAAGAAGGTTGCACCCGGCAGAGACCGAAAGGGTAACATTCCTTCTCCTCTGAGGATCTTCGGAAGGGGCAGCATAATTTTGTCCCAAATTCCCATGAACGGGGGACTGTGGGAGAGGAACGCCTTCAGCACGGTCAGGTGCGGCCAATGGAGGTGATATTGTTGGGGAAAGCGTGGATGAAGATGGAAATGATATAGCAGCAGCTGAAGGTGCAGAAGTGGGTGATAAAGTTGGTAAGGGAGAAAAACGGGAAACATCTGCATCGAAGGCAGCACTGGTCGTTGGGTGCTCACCAACCAAGGACGGAAAGGACCCGGTACTCTGCCTCGTAGTACCGGGCATGGCAATTAGGGCCCGAGAACGAGAGTTGGCATTTTTCACCAAATCAAACTCTCCCCAAAGTGCTGAGATATCGTCCTCGGCGGGTGTGACTGCATCAACAGGTTGAGCATCTTGTTGAGAGGATAAGGATCATTGTCTTCTATAAATAGAAGCTCCCTCATCACTAGCTTCTTCATCATCAATCACTACGGTATCTATGACCGGCCTGGAGGGAGGACCGGCCAACGTCGCTACCTGGGATGATTCGGGGGCATCAACCTTTGCCCTCTTACTCTTCTCCCCGGTCGCAGAGGAACGCCTTCTTTTTGGTTTCTTGTTCTCTGGCCGGGGACTCCATGAAGAAATATTTGTGCCCGGAGTAGACCCGGAGGCACCCGTTCGAGCAAGCGCCTCCTGGAGCAGCCTCGCCGCATCAGCAGGGTCGGCCAAAACATCCTCTTCAGGGATCTCGACTGAGCTCGGGGGTAGACCTAATTTGATAAACAAATCAGGAGATTCAGCCAAATTCTGCATATACAAAAACTAAAGCAAAGCAAATTATAGTTACCATGATTTTTGTCCTTCTACCCGTATTTGATGGACAGTTCTTTCCACAAGCGGATTTCGGGCGTGGTAACGTCCAAGATCATTTGAACCCACCGGTCCAAGCCTTCTACTATCGATGGGACCCATCGGGTCGCTATAACATACAGGAGTTAAATGATCAATACAGGCGTGGAAAAGTATTTAGGAGGAAGATATTGAATGAAACTTACGAGAGCGGTTCTAAGCAACCGGAAAGGATGAAGTTGTTGTCGGAATAATGTTACCAGAGGCAATTGCAACGAACTGCTCCATCCATCCTCGGTCGTTGTCATCATCCATGCTTGATATCAAAGTATGGTGACCACGCTTGCAGAGATTTATCATTCCCCCGCGGAAGACTTTGGGGGAATACAAATTCATCATATGAGCTAATGATAGCTCTTCTTTGGTTTCCAGACACAGGCGCCGAAGACAGGCGACCGTCCTCCACACAGAAGGACTTATTTGCGCCAAACACACCTGATAATAGAGACAAAATTTCGCTATCACAGTATCAAGTTCTCCGTTCAAAGAAAATGCACCCAAAGTAAAAGGGTACGTATAAAAATATGTGAAACCCTCTCAGGGAAGGGTCACCCGCTCCAATAGATCAGGAGCGATAATGTCCAAATCTTGGCAGTAGCAGTCTTCCTTCACAGTAGGGATACTGGAAGGACGAATGGAAGATGAGTACCTGCTAACCGTCCAAGTACGGGGGCTATCAGTAGGAAATTTCTCCTCCAAATCCTTCAAAGTACTAAGCCTTATAAGGATTATGGAACTTACTATTGGAGGAACGGAATCCTCGTTCTTAATCTTGCTCTTCGAAGAACCAACGCGTTTAGATGAAGAAGCCATTGGAGAAGAGAAAGAAAAAGTTCTGTGTCGAGAGAAAATTAGAGAAGAGATGAAGAACAGGAATGCAGTTTAAAAGCTCAATCGACTGGTGAGACCCAAAGGAAAAAAGAGTTGATACGTATAGGTAGAATTTTGGGCGGCTAAAATACTTGGCCCCAATTACCTCGATAACCGGCAAAAGGCGTGCTAAATCATAGGAGGACGCGTGTTCAAGGCATTAAATATGGAGGGACAGGCGTCTAATCAACCGTCAGTAACCTTCAAAAAGAATTTTAGTAATTTTCGCCAAAAGAAGATTCTCACCAACTTCCCGGTAACACGAAGTTATGTCACCGAAAAGTAGGGGGACTACCTATATTGGGTAAAATATATTACGATATGTGGCCACCAAAGAAGGGGGCACGTGGAATCGAAGCCGGAAGGACAGAAAATCGGGCACATCTACCTCGTGTGTCATCGAGAAAGGAAAGTCTATAAAGGCATTAAGCATGATGCGTCCGGTAGCATTTAATAAAGAATATTCCACAGCATTAAAGAGTAATGGCTCATTACAGAAATTTAGTCATTTATGTTTATCGTTAGGTTTTCATTACCGCACTTCAATAATTGCCATTAGTGATGGGCCCAACCATTACACCCACTGAGCTATAAATAATAGGCTCAACATTCGTTGTAGGACAATTTTCCAGACATCAAAGAATTCTTCTAATACAGCGTCTTGATACTATTTTTCTAGCTTGTTGTTCTTATCATCATCGTGCCGGGAAACTCTGTCCCCGGGCTCTCCATATCTATCGTTTTATCTACATTTGAGCTAAGTATCTTGCATCCAAATTGACTGATTCATTATCTTATGGGATCAAATTGATTCACTTGTCTAGAAACCACGTACAAATTCAACTGTACCATTTTCCGGGTAAACAAATGTATCTGTATCTACTACTTGAAACTACAAGGCAGCTCTCTCGAAAGATAAATGCGCTAGTAAACTGTAACGAAACAAATATAAAAAATAATACAAGGATTTAACGAAATTTGGCTAAGTCTAATCCTCGAAGCAGAGAAATATTTTCCTTATGAATGAGAAGAAAAACACACACACACAAACAAAACAAAAAAAACAAAAAAAAGTTTTACATTCAGTGAGCATATGTACATGTTTGAATTGAGATATACAATTTTAATTTTAGGATGGAACGTGTAAAACAAACAAAGAGAAAAAGGTTTGAAGAGAAAAATGCATATAAATATAAAGACAAGACTCGAGATGTGGGAAATTAGAACGTGTTATATATTAAGAATTAACATGAGCAGGAGGAGGAGTATTTCTACAAACAGGACAAGTACCATTGATCTTTAACCATTCATCAATGCATTCAGCATGAAAGCAATGTTCACACTCAGGTATGCATCTCACTGTCTCTTTTGGATGGTACTCTGCCAAACATATTGGACAAGTTCCATGATTTGGCCCTGGAACTCTCCGACTTTCTCCTAGCACAACTTTTGTGTAGGATTCGATCGTCGAATCGTCGAGGCCGGTGGTTGTTTCCGGTTGTGGTGCTACGGCTGCTGTACCGGCCGCAGTGTTCTGGACTGCAGCCGCCGCTCGGCGGCTGTATCGGCTTTGCTCAAAGCAGATGTAACATGTCACACCAAGTGAACATGTGATGGCTGGTATCACTAAAGATAGTGCAATAATTCGGAAAATTTGTATGCCTCGTGTATGGCCTGCAAGTAAAATTATGATAATGTTAAGGCCAAAAAAATAAAATAAAATAGACTTTTTTACTTACTAATCTTAGTTAATATTGCTAACAATACCTGATGTATTTTGAACGCAATGAATGTGACACACTCGCTATCTTTAACTCAAGTTATACATATACTTGAATTTTTGAACAATACATAATTATGGAGTATTAAGTTTGAACCCATTTTCATAAAGAACTAATGTGTGCAGCGATAATTGTACCCAAAAGCTTAAAATTTAGATCAGATTCTCTCAGCTAAAGTAATATTAATCCAAATCAATTTCAATAATTCTGAATTTATCAACTATCAAGTTGTTAAAATTAAAACCTGCAAGGTTTAGAATGGCATACATCATTTTCTGCACGATCTCAGCCGATAGTAAAGTTGGTGAAATAATAATACATAAACGCTTAAATATTAGTCTTATTCCTCCATTAGTTTGACATTTGAGTACTATATATGTTAAAGGTTTTAATTAAAGAGGGCCACTTGACCCAATCAAGGTCAAAATGTGCTTAGCCGCATTTGTTTTTATCCATTAAATACTCTTAGCTAACCCTGGTTATTTGTAAATTATAATCACTTCGAAGTTTAACTGAAGAAAGAGTATTACGGTAAATTGAGGATCAGTCTAACTATAATGAGTCTTCTTAATACTACAACAGAATAATGATTACGAAGGATTGCTCAGTGTCCTATCTATATTTAAGTAGCGTCATGAACAATAGGTTAACCATCGACCAGTACTCCGCCTTTTATTGGATGTGCAAATAAAGTTTCATATTAGAAGTCGTCAAGAAAAAGAAGTTGCATATAAGGTGTGTGCATGTTTTTAGGGAGATTTACATAAATAGACAGCCGGTTTCATGGTTTACTTTCCTAACATATAACATATATATTATACATTAATTATATACGGTTATACATATATTATACATGTATTATACATATTATTTTTAGTTTCAGCGGTTAGATGGACGGCTTTTAGGTTAATTTTTCATTTTTTTAATAGCCACCTTTTAGGGAACACGGTGTGGCATGCTGCTGCACGCGGACTTGGCATAAAGTGAACAATATATAGTTAAGAGTAGTTTTTTTTTTTAAATTTAGCCCAACAGCCTGAGCTATTCAAGAACAACAAACTTAATTTTTATAACCAACTTCAACCAATTATTAAGATTCGGGCATAGTTGATTGATACTCTCAGCAAATTTTGGCTGAAAATATTGAAGGAGAAATGGGAGGAGACTGAAAAATGGAAAAGTTATTTACCTGTTCCAGGAGCATCAAAGCATTGAATTTCTCCAGTAGTTGCATTTTTAAACCCACAAAGATCTTGTTGTGCTTCACAATCTTGGCAGTTGGGTTCATTCCATGTTAACACAAGATCGAGATTAAGATCAGTTGAAAAAACTGACTCATATTCAGAAGTCCATGAAACAGGAAGAGACAAAGTGCTATTTACACTGCAGTTATATAAACTTGTCATTTCTTTTGCAAAACTCCTTGAAGAAGTAGCTAAAGTGGAGGTGGTAGAATTACTTAGACAACCAATAACATTGAACTGAGACTTGATCAAATCTGTAGAACAAGCCAAGAAAGTATAGTTCCTATAAAAAACCGCCTTGAAAGGAGAAGAAGAAGAAGATTGAAAATCAACAAGCCGTTTTGGAAGGCAATTAGATGGATCATAGAGTTGGATTTCTTGTGCAACGTAGTCAATATCACGTACATAGAAATTTCCTGCACCTGCTACATTTACAATTGCTCTGCCTTGACTGTTGCATGTAAGATTGAAACCAGGATAGCTACAGTGCTGAAGATTTATTGTCCCTTGTAATCCAAAAGGAAATCGTATATCAAAGTGGTTGATTCCACACATGGAATCTTGGCAATCATATCTTGCAATTGCATAGACAGATGAAAAGAGCAGAAAACAAACAAAGAAAACTTGCAAATTGCCCATATGTTTCAAGAATCAATCTCGCTACGGATACGACAGGCGGCTTATATTAGAAATTGCAAAGGCATAGACAATTCCATTAATTTATTAGTTGTTCCAAAAGTCAAAAGTTTGAGTTGCTGTTCATGCCAAAGATGTTATGACCCTGTTCAACAGCAAATATAAAATCCAACTTATACAATAGAGTGACAGAGGATGTGACACTGTAGACTAACGCTAGAGTTAAAAAGAAAAGGTGAATACAAATTCTTAGGGACACGTATAAGCCTGAATAAGCAGAACAGATACAAATAATTCATAATAATAGATTGATTGAATGATTATTAGCAAATAGAAAAGATTTTAACTGCTCCATTTCCTTGAAGCACGTATTTGTTAACTCATAGCAAGTAAATGCTTTAAAGTTCCATTAGTTTATCTTTAAGTTGCTTCAATGGGAGTACAAGAAAGCACAAACCATAAGGAGATCAGACTATAGAATATGAATTTTGGCTGTGACTAATGTGAATGGTATTAATAATATACACAAAACGAGAATGGCTTGGCAACAGTATTATATTACATTTGTTTGAATTTGCTAGGTATAACTTGGAGTCCATTACTTAAATGGTCACTCAACTATCCGAAATTATCTAGTAAAGTCATCTTTCTTTCGTTTGTAACAGAAAAGTCACTTAACTATGCATATAGCACTCAGAAGGTCACTCAACCAGATTTCTCAAATTTTTAATTGTCAAATACCTATTTTACCCTCCAAATTATCAACTTATGTCTTCTTTTTCTTTTTTTTTACTTTTTTAATATTATGAATTTTTTCTCTTTTTAATCTACATTATGGACTTACCTATAGAACAAATAAATTTTATTTATAAAATAAAACAAATAGTTTTCTAGCATATATAATGTTGGAATAATGATATAATTGAGTATAATATTTAAGAATATATAATATATATTATAAAAAAACTTTTGGTGTCATTATTTGTGGAATAATAAACTCTGACTTCGTAGAGAGAAAGATTAAACTTGCCATTATCTAGTAAAATTATAAGAGCTGCCCAATATGTTCTGATTGACACAATTTCACCATTCTTCTCGGACTTCATGGCAGGGAATTTTATGTGAAGACCTGTCATCCTAAATATTGCAGGGGATCGAGTGGTGGAAGCAGCCACTAATGTTTGCATTAGGTATAGGCTGTCAACATCACATCCTTGGGTGTCGCCCTTCCCCAGACCGTGCGTGAACACGGGATGTTTTATACACCAGGCTCACCTGCAATCCTAAATATAATAACTAGTTCAAAAGAGCAGAGTAGGGAAAGAAAGGAAAGGGTGATTTGAAAGGTGTGTAATTTGGGATTAATTGAAAACTTAATTGTGTGTATATGTATGTGTGTAAGGATCTGAGGAGAACTAGCTAAACTTCTTCAGAAGTAAAGAAACGTTCTGTAAGCATATGTACAACTTTGAGTGGGGACTTACAACATTGATTTCGAAATGCCAAATGTAAACAAACTACATGTGTTATGAAGAATTAACATGAGCAGGAGAAGGATTGTTTCTGCAAACAGGACAAGTACCATTAATCTTTAACCACTCATCAATGCATTCAGTATGAAAGCAATGTTCACACTCAGGTATGCTCTTTACTATCTCTTTAGGATTGTACTCTGCCAAGCATATTGGGCAAGTCATATGATTTGGCCCCGGAACTCTCCTGCTCTCTCCAAGGACTACTTTTGTGTAGGACTCGATTGTCGAATCGTCCAGGCCGGCAGTCGCTGCCGGTTGTGGTGCTACGGTTGTTCTGTTGGTGGCGTTCTGGATTGCAGCAGCGGTGTTCCGAACTGCAGCCATGGCGCGGCTGTATCGGCTATAATCCAAGCAGATGTAACATGATACACCCATTGCACATGTGATAGCTGGAATAAGTAAGGTTAATGCAATAAATTTGAAAATTTCTAGACCCCGGTTGCTGCCTGCAAATGAAATGGTAACTTTAGGCAAAACTGTTGGCATATTTTATTTTATTTTATTTTTTTGTTCGAATTTGATACTCAAATTATCAGAACCAACTTTTAGTGAGCTTGTCATTGCACCCGTAAGTATAAAACTCAAAATTGGATTACATATATTGCAAGGTGTTGAGTCATATAATATTTCATATTGGATGTAAAATGTTATCCAAAAATAATACTCTATATTTTATATGTCAAGTTAAATCATTATTTTCTTTCACAAGCCAGTGGTACAATCCAAATCAATTCATTAACTATCAGTTTATTGAGTTGTTGCGATCTATACGGAAGTGATAAAATGACATACATGATACATTTTCATCTTCTGCACGATCTCAATCAATCACGATTGGCAAGTTGGGGAATAACTTTAGCCACTTAAATAGAAGTCAGCTTTTCCATAAGGATTGACATCTGACTACTATATTAAAATAAAACGGGGGCAGCTTGGCCTTTCAAATTTGCCAAATGCACTTATTAACGTTGGTGGTGAATACATAAATGGGCGAGATAGTCAATACAAGATTCATATAACATCATGATTAGTACTATAGTTTATTTCCGCATTATTCAACACTTGCCTTATAAACCGACTCTACTCCAAAAGCTCACCTAAAGCTATCCTTTTCTGTTCCCTTAGAATATCCTACTAAATCAAAAATCAAAAGTCCTTTAACCCCCTTGATTGTTTTCTTCGAATACTCTCACCTATCCTTTAGCTCCTCCTATGTGATTGCCTAGTATAGTTTGTCCTAAGCTAGATATTTTTAGAAAAGAGAGAGAGAGTGATAACCAATAATTTGGTATCAGAGAGAGAGAGAAAGAAGTTACATTAGGTTGATGGCTGATATAGAGGTAATTTAACTATGACCAATCCAGAGATACAAGGTCTCGTATAGTAACCCAACAAGATTGAGATTGAGGCGTAATCTATTGATTGATTCTACTCCTAGCTACCCAAACGGAAAATACAGAAGAAGAAACGAAAGGAGACTCTAGAAAAAATATTTACCTGTCCCAGGACTATCAAAGCATTGAATTTCTCCGCTAGTGGCATTCTTGAACCCACAAACACCTTGTTTTGCTTCACACTCTTGGCAGTTTGGTTCATTCCACGTTAACACAAGATCGTTATTAAGGTCAGTTGAAATATCTGATTCGTATTGAGAAGTCCAAGAAACAGGAACAGACGAAGTGTTCATTATGCTACAGTTATACAAACTTGTCATTTGGCTTGCAAGACTCGTTGAAGAAGTAGCTAAAGTAGAAGTGGTGGAATTGCTTAAACAATCAATGACATTGAACTGAAACAAAACCGAACTCGTTGAACAAGTCAAGAAAGTATATTTCCTATGGGAAACAGCTTTGAAAGGTGAAGAAGGAGAAGAAGAAGTGTTGAAATTCAACAGCCGTTTTGGGAGGCAATTAGATGGATCGTAGAGTTGTATCTCTTGGGTGAGGTAGTTGATATCACGTACATAAAAATCTCCTGCACCTGGAAGACTTAGAATTGCTCTGCCTTGATTGCTACATCTAAGAGTGAAACCAGGATAGCCACTGTTCTGAAGGTTCTGGCCTTCTAATGCAAAAGGGAATCGTATGTCAAAGTGGTTGTTCCCACAAATGAAATCCGGGTAATCATGTCTTGCATAAATAGTTGAACAAAGCAGACAAGAGAAAATGATAAACTTCAGATTGCCCATGTATTTCAAAAAGTCAATTTGGATAGGGAGAAACTGCCATCAGAAATATATAGCAGTTTGCTCATGTATATCAAAGAATCAAACCGCTATCAGTAATAGCCAATAGCAAAGCATAGAGAATTCCATTAACTTATTACGTTGTTTCAAACGTCATAAGTTCAAGTTCGTTGACACGCCAAAGATGTTATAAAATCCAAGTTGTACGATGTATAAACAGATAAGATGATGTTAACAGTTCAACTTCCTTTAAAATACTGCCTTTGGGAACTCAGAACAAGTTAAAGCTTAAAAATTCCATTTATTTATTATTAGGTCGCTTCTGTTAGAGGACAAGAAAGAATAAGCCATAAAAAAAGTTCAGGCTGCAGATTACGAATTTTGCCTGTGCTAATTTGGCGAGTAAGTAATACTTTTACAAACAAGAATCATTTGCTAACAAATAGTATATATATTCTTTTAATTTGCTAGGTATACTTGGTGGGTTACAACTTACAACCCATCTGAAACTTGTCGATAGTGGGCTGCTTGTTGTATTTATGGAGTTATAGCTGATATTTGCTGGAAAAATGAACTATGGTTTTGTAGACAGTAAGATTAGACTTGGCAGAATTTGACAAAATCACAGGAGCTGCTCACATATTCTCATTGAAACAATTTCACCATTCTTCCCGGACTTCATGGTATGGAATTTTATGTGAAGACCTGCCACCACAATGTAACAGTAAGTACTGAGTGAGAGATAAGGGACAGTTTGTCACTCATGAAAGCTGCAGAAACCAGGGAAAATATACCTTCATTCTCTTGCAAATTTGTGTTGACTGCAACTGCATAAGGGGCTATCATAGCTTTTGGTTGCCAATCCTTGGGCTTTCCTACCCATGACTTGAGATTAAGGACAGCTGAACATGCATTTATAAATCACACAGGATAAAATCAAATTTCATATCAGGAATAAGTCTCAGTCTAAGTTCTTTATACGAGGAGTTGTCTGCAATGATTTCTTGTGACTATGAATTATCTATGTTCTGAAAATTTGATGAACTCTTGTACTAATGCATGAAGAACCCAAGAAGGTCCCAGCATGAAGATTCTATATTTTGGAAGTTCGATTTTTGAAATTGATGGTGTTGGAAAAACTAACAGTAACTTATAACTATGTCACTGATTTGAACTGTTGAACTTACCAGAAGTTGAGCAGTCCTTGAGATGTTTGATATCAAATATACCTGCAGATGCTCCATCAGCTTGCTTCTTCACATCGTGGGAACCCAGTAATTCATAGTCCCAGCTTCCATCCTGGTATCCTTCACTTAGGAACAGTTCAATATGTCTTGCATCTAATACCTGCATTGTTCCTGCGATAACACATGATCCAAATCTTTAAGCAGCTTTGGTATCACTTCAGATAGATAGGACAAACAATCGAAGGAATTAATCCTGGGGTGGAGTCCCTAGGTGAATTGGGCAAAACCAAAAAGTACTTAGTGTGGAATAGTTTAATTTGCACTAATATAAAGTGGCGAGTGACGACCATTCAATTTGCTGCAGATTTAGTGGAAAACCTCCATAACTGATTAAGCTCTTGAAGGACACTAACCTTGTCCTTCCTTTCTAAATATTAACTGAATACACAATCAGCTTACCATCACATGTGTTGAGGTCACAGACTGGACAACGAACAAGCTGCAAATCTGGAAAAACCAATGAACAGAGGGGTTTAAAAGTCATGATGATAAGAAATTATATTGCACAATCACGAATTTTACCAGAAATCCAGATTCCACTCTTGATATTTCTGACCACACAGCACCCATTTGACTCCAACATCTTCTCTGTTGTCTTCCCCTTATGGATTTTCAAGGGAAGGATCAAATTATTTGTCAGGAGTGCATTTTGCGAGTCAAAGGAAAATGCTCCAATGCGCATCCAGTCTGATCATTTTGTTCAAATAAATTAAAGGGGTCAACAACCATTGACAGAAATCGTCAGCACAGCCGTGCTTAGTGTTAATACCAAAATCCACCATATAAAAGCAAAACTGCAGGAGAGGTCATACCAATATGCTTCTCCTGCTGGCGGAACTTGTAAGAGTGGCATCCATCTGCAACGAATAAATTAATTTGTTATAGTAGAGAACAAGACACTTTTGATGTCATTTCTCAATTAAGTTGTCAAACTCACTGTAAACCGAGAAACTACTTACTAAAGGCTGTTGCATATAAGTTGATCCATTTGAAAGATACTTTTCCAGGATCAGGAACCTGGAGGTCTCGCAAGCATGCATATTTCCATATGTTGTCCTCCATAATGATACGACGGAACCACTTGCTAGTTGCCGAAAGCATCACCAAAGATTTTCCATCCAAGAACTTAGCTATCTCTGTCCACAGGTCCTCTTCGTACCTTATGGAATTCAAATAGGCATAAACTCGGTTTCAACATTCAAGAGTAACTTGATAACTACCATATGATACACAACAAAATATAATCTCAGTAGTGTTCATGATCATGCAGATGATATTAATTAAACAAAGCAGCTAATATTCTAGAGTTCATAGCATTGACTTCTGCGATATAACAAACCATTTGATTCTGTATTACAGAGGCTAAACTGACGTCAAAAGTAGGATAGCCATAAGAAATTCCCTTGAACTTGTACATTCAAAACCTTACGGTTATCCACGAACCAGAATACTTCTAAACTCATTCCTGAACTCATAAACTAAAACGAAGCGCTTTTCGAAGCTAAAATTTGGATCAAAGAGCATTCAAATGCAAAGCCTCAATCGATGAATGCATTGATAGTTGCAGCACAACATGGATCGCAATATGCAGAGCAACTGAATTTTGCTCAGAATTTTAACATGTTTAGCTATTGAATCCATGGAACCTAGAGCATTGAACTGATTGAGAAATCAGAAAGCCTTAATTTCAAATGTATTCTCAATCGTTTCTTATCTTCTAGATACATAAAATAGAAATACGCCGCAACAGAAAGAGTCTAATGATGTTGATTTTAATAGCAGTATATCATACTGTAGAAATATGCAGCGTCAGAGAGATCGAATCGCCTTCTTACAGAAACAATATATTCGATTGCAGGCGTAATATAGCAGTTATCAAAATGTAGCTAATATTAATAAATGAATTGATTTCCAAGTCAAATTTGTGGATCAGAGAGCATTGAACTGTTCGATCAATAATATGCATTCAACAGTTGCGTCATAACACACGTCGCAATAAGCAGAGCAGCTGAATTTTAGCTCAAAATTCAATTTGGTCCGTGTTCAAATTCATATATCATAGAGCATCAAATTGATTGAGACTATTGGAGTAATACAGTATCTCATTGCCTTCTCACAGAAGCAATTGAACGACTACAGGAGAAATTTCGGCTATCAAATTTTAACTAATATTCAAAGATAAATTACTTCTCGCTCAATTATTTCGATCAGAGAGTATTGAACTGCAAAATCTCAATCAATAAGAATTTGACAGTTGCCGCATTACAGGCATCAGTATAAGCGGAGCAGCTGAACTTAAGCACAAAATTCAATTCGTTTCGCTTTTGAATTCACATAACTTAGTGCACTAAACTGATATAAAAATCACAAAAGCTTCGGCGTCAAAATTCTTTTCCAATCGGATTACCTGTTTTCTAGATATACACAATACAAATTTGAAGAGAGAGAGAGAGAGAGAGAGAGAGAGAGAACCAGGAGAAGATGGCGTGAGGAGTGAGATGTGAAACTCGAGGAGATACGCAGCAACAGAGCGTTCTGGTTCTTCTCATTCGTTTACCCATGGTGGGTTCTGTATCTCTTAGATTTGAAATGACTCTGCTTAGTTTGAACTGAAGGCCTATTAGCTATTTATAGGCGCGCCAACACTAGAATTCAAACTACAGCCGCTTTCTTTGCATGAGGGAGGACACTGGAGCTTCATCAGTACTCTGGGCTTCAGGCCCATCGAACACGGATCTAGCCCTTTTCTCTTTAATTGTAGGAAAAACGACGGTGTATAGCCGCTGTAAAAATAATTGCCGAAAAATATATAAAATTTGTATATTTTTTGTATATATATACATTCTGTATGTTATATACAAAAATATATAAATTTTATACACTTTTTCGGCTATCATATGTAAATAGTTTTTTGCGCGGACTAAAAGTGATAATACTCCTGTATAGCCGCTGTAAAAATAATAGCCGAAAAAATATATAAAATTTATATATTTTTTTGTATATATATACATTCTGTATGCTATATACAAAAATTATATAAATTTTATACACTTTTTCGGCTACCAGATGTAAATAATTTCTGGCGTTGGCTAAAAGTGATAATAACCCTTATATGCCTCTGCCTATTAGGTTCTCATTACTCGTCAAAATAGCATGGGCTAGCCAGTTTTCGACTGATAATTGAAAAATAGCTAGCGTGTGTAAAGTCGTTAAAAAATAACCACTATCTTATGCAGAGATAAAATCTAGACAAAAATACCCTTACCAAATACGAAAAAAATCCAGCATAATATACTGCATTATAAAACTCTTGCAAACTTCAAAGACACCTTGTACGCGAATTCCAACATATTATGCTGGAGTGTAACTTGAAAGAGTTCAAACTCCAGTGAATTGTGATGAAATTCACATACAAGATATTTTGAACTCCAACACATTATGCTGAAATTACCTATGTAAAAAGTTTGAAATCGAATATATTATGCTAAAAAAATTTTCCGGATTTTAAATTAAGGTATTTTTATCCAAATATTATTACCGCATGAAAAACTGGCTAAATTACGATTAGTTTTTAAAAAGTAGCTAAGCAAATCATGCTAATTTTGAATTTCTCCCCCATTACTCTGGTGCTTGCCTCACTAGGCCTGAAGCCCATGTTTTGGGAACCTTATAGGTACTTGTGTAATTTCAATCCAATAAGTATTATTTTCTGGAAAATTTCTTCTATTTTCTTTAGTTACGAATTTTTAATATACCTTTCCTAATTCTTATATGCATGGGATTGTTGCTAACGGTACGGTAGACATACAAAATAACTTTTCCGAATCCAGCTCAAATAGGAAAAAGCATAACCCCTTCTATATATAACATGCAAAGTTTACACTTCCAACAACATCAATTGAGCCATGACTAGAATAAAACTCTTTGGGAAAGAAATTGAAGTGGAGGAGGAGCCGAAGACCATAAAGCTATTTGGAATACGCATTTTCCCATGCAACGTTGAACCCGAACAAGAACAAGAGAATTTGCCTCCAACAAATATGTATCGGGCTATTCGACTTGCCGGAGGGAGTCGACTGGTTTACATCGGAAGGAAGAAGGCAGAAGAATCAGACATCAACCCAGAATTGAGCAGGTTCTTAATTCCGGGTACATTCGACAAAGAACTACTCAAGAACTTGAGTGGAGAGGAGAGAATCAAGTTAGAGGGCAATAATAAAGATAAAAGTTTTAAGGTGAAAGTAATGGATCAAGAGGGTAACTTTCATGAGATGAAGTTCACCAGATGGCAGAGCTTGAAGAGATTTGTGCTTAACAAAGGATGGAACAATCTTGTGGTAGCTAACAATCTTCAAAAGGGAGATACAGTTGATCTCTGGCACTTCCGAATTCATTTGCAGTTGTGTTTTGCTATAAATATCATTAAGAACTAGGATTTCCATGTAGAATTTTTTCCCTTTTGCCTTTTGCCTTTTTCATCGTAATTTTATCTTTAAGATAGTAAATATTATTTTGAGAAGATAGTATTCTTGATGCCTAATTCATAATTATGAACAGTTTTTACAAGTATGATCATAGTACCCTAATTTTAAAAACAAAACTTATTCATAAGCTATTTATTAGTTCTTGCCGACTCCAAGTCCCTTTTTTTATTTATGATCATCTTTGGAGGGAATAAATGTACATGAGATGACGCTGAAATTCACCCTTAATCGTTATTATGCATACACAAAGGATTCAATTTATTTCCTTTCCACATGTAATCTAGAATGAAAGAGAGAACATTTCAATCAAATATCAAATACCCAAACAGGGGGAAAATCCCACAAAAAAAAAGGTAGAGCACATTCGCATTGCGTTGCAAAATATTACAAAATAATATAACTTCATAGTCATTTAAACTAGTTGAGGGAAAAGCTAGTGCCATTTTATAAACAAAAAAACTGATATTCTGGAAAGAATTAAATATAATAATAGGTCAAACTGAATAAGACAAATAGCATAACTTTCTCCTGAAATATAGAGCTGAAGATTCAGAACTCACAATAGAATAACTTTCTCCTGAAATATAGAGCTGCAGATTCAAAACTCACAATAGAATAACTTTCTCCCGGAATATAGAGCTGAAGATTCAAAACTCACAATGCAATTAGCCCTCTTCTGCCAAATAAATCAAATAGCATAACAGTTATTCAACAATTTTTTCCTTTTTCCTTTTGTGAGAAGAAAGAAGCTTTCACGATATGAAGAGTGTAAAATGCCAGCTAAATAGCTGGTGTATACATCTTATTTACAACTTAAAATTAATTCAATTGGAGTAAGAATGACAAAACTCTTGGCTGTTAAAAAAAAAAAAAGATTTGTTGTATTCATGTCAGCACGTCACTGTACGAATAAATCCTGTACATCAGCTACACTAGTTCATAAACTTCCGGCAATTCGGAGCTCCACATAGGCAGGGCACTTTAAGATCATCATGCTCATCAGGATCAAACAAATAATCATACCTGTTAAACAAGATTAAGCACAATACAGTTTATTTTTCAGAAGAGAGAAACTTCAAGACTACGAGCCCGTTTGGACATAAGAAATTTTTCACTTTTTTCCGAAATCAACATTTGGTCATAAATTTTCCAATTTTCACTTAGAAGATGCATTTTGGAATTTTTCGAAAATTTGAAAAATTTGAAAAAGCTGTTTTTCAAAATTTTCACTCAGATCACTCACAAAACTTCAAAAACAACCCAAAATTATATTCATGTCCAAACACAACTCTACTTTTCAAATACCATTTTAACTTGAAAAGTTTTTTCACTTTTTTTTGGAATTTTACAATTCTTATGTCCAAACGCCCACTACAAATTGGAAAGCACAATTTGAAACCAAATGAACGAACAGATGATCCACAGATGAAGAGAAAAAACAAGAAGCTGTCATACGTCAACTCATCACCAGCTGAGACATTGCTTTTGGCTATAAGAACTATCCGGCTCTCCTCTTCACCCAGACTCATGATCCTCGCATAGCAATTGGGCATGCACTACATGAGATAGCACAAAAAGGCTTAAACCAAAAGTAAACAAGTATGCAATCTGTATCTGAATTAAAATGCCAGCAAAAAGGCATGTCTACGGTAGAGATGTGAAACCAAGTATCCCAGAGAGTATAATAAACTCAAACAGCAGTTTGACAATGAACAACAGCCAACCGAATGATTGATTAAACGTCCAATATTCCCTTTATTTGTGGCATCAATTACCACTTCCTCGCTTACTTTAAACAGCTGCATGGAGTAAGAACATGTGTTAGAATTAATGACTGAGGCAAACAACCCAAATAAGCAACAGATCTAACTTAGAGATTGTTGGTTTTATTGGCTTGACAGTTTATGCATCTTCATTCCCCTTATCCTTTTGACTGGAGTACAGATAATAGGATAGCGGGGACAAAATAAGACTGTCTTTAGCACTTTAGCATCTTATGAAGGATGAAACCAATGATTCCTGCTAAAATCTAAGCCTATTTTAAAACTAGTGTAGTAGATTAGGCTCATCTTTACATGTTCAAGACAACCATGGCCTAGGCACATGTACGCATCACCTCACATAAATTAATGAAACTCACATAACAATCTTTTCCCTCCAGCCGATATCGTGCCTCCCTTAGATCAGCAACACTACGCCTCACCTGTTCCCCACGATACTCAAGGACCTAAAGAAGCAGCCAAAGACAATGGATCACTTAAATATCTAGATTAAAACCTTCATAGGAATAATTAAAAAATTACTTATAATGTTCCACTCATGAAAAGTACCATTTCTCCTTCTTGAATGCTTCGCCGTGCAAAGAGGCCCCATCCATGTATTCCAGATTTACCGAAACAAACTCTACGGCTTTCTGTCGTCTGATTTAAACAAATAGAAAGTAAGTTTGGTTTCAAATGTATTTGCAGTTTAGAAGCATGTGTTGCAAACTCTACTCTCAGCAATTGTTTGCCTTTAGTCTGATAAATATCTTGCCGCAGTTATAGTTGATTAATTAATGACAGTAAGAAGTAATACTTATGTTTTTGTGTAGTACAAAAGATTAGGGTGATGAACGGGCTTAGCCAACAGGTATCATGCAACTAGGAAAACAAGTTTGCTAGTTTAAGTAATTGCATATTAACTAGAGATAATATTGCAAAGAATAAGCAATCAGTCCTTGTGGCATAAAGAGAAGATTGTTTGCCTGTAGATGGATCAGCCGTTCTTTGAGTGTTGAAAAAGCCTTCACATCTCCAGCCAACTGCAAACATAAAAATAGAAGGAAAAACTATACAATTAGATGGTGTTACAACACAAGAAGGATTCTAAAACACAAGAAGAAACATATTACATACTTCTTGTGAGTTTAAGCAATCTATTGCTTCTAAAGAATGATGCCTTGGCCCCATCAGTCGATGGAATAGTGCCACTTGTCCAGCCCTCTAGACGAAATAAAAGTAAATTAGAGGCGAGAAAAAGAAAAACAAGAAATTTTGCTCATAAAAATAAATCAATAATTGTGATGGAGAAAATACCAATTCAAATTGAATGGATTTAAAATAATGTTACGACATGGATCGGGATTAAAAAAATTCCAGAGAAATTAGATGCAAAAGATACAAAAGGGTGGAAAATAATAAAATTAATGGATCGCTTCCCTGCAATTTCTGTGCTCATCTTGCTAGCATCTCCAAGCCATGCACTTGCTGTTAGCCATTTCATTTGTTATGATAAGGTTCCTCTAAGGCTTAGAGATTTCTAATTTTGACATGCATGACTTGTTATAAGCCATGTTACATGGAATGGCATAGAAGTATTGGGTACTAGGCTTCTAATGAAATAAATTGAACCCAGGTTTTGGGTCTTTGAAGATAAATTAAGCAAATGATACAGCGCTCTTGATGTGTGTCATCAATTTAACAAGTTTCATCAGAAAGGCATGCAAAAAAATTCACAACTAGCATATGACAGAAGATTTTGGTGTGGCAAACATGGATTTTCTAGTGTTGTAAGAGCCTGATAGGGTGTGGCTCTATTGAACAGTTAATACAACTAGACAGCACTCTGTTAGCAGCGAGGACAGCAGTTTTGCTCTGTTACTTCCAATTTGAACTCCTCATCATTCATAGAGGAATCTTATCCTCAACTTGGCAATCGTTCCTCAGTAATTTCTTTTATTACCAAGGAATAAAGGTTGGTAGCTTTATGATGTCGCAACCCAACACACGTGGAAAAAAAATATCATAAAAGGATATTCGCAGAACTAAACAGAATAATGTGCAAAAGGTAAGTATGTATTTTCACACCACATCTAAAAATATAAAAGAGCATAATACCTTATTGCTAGATCTCTGAAAGATACGACACCTTGCAGCAGAGAATGGCTCAAAGCTACTGGTCCCAGCATCAGATGCCTCAGGGAATTCAAGAGCCTTAGATGAGATGAGCCTTCTACCTCTCAAACTATGTTCTTGGCTTTGTCTTTCAACCAAACTTTTTGTAGAAAACACTCCAAACGGAGTCCGCATGACCAAGACATTATCTGTATCTGGGGCCCTGAAATTAAAGCATACCACATATTAGGTAAACATCAAAACCATGGAAATAATGAACAATGTAGAAATTGCTTCCCAACAATTAATAGGAAAGCTTAACGGTATCAATCTTGAGCTGTTCAATGTCAAAGTTTAGGTAGAGAGATTTAATAGAAAAAGAGAATTGTTTATATGCCGTAGGTGTTATTAATCTAAAAAGATATAAAACAAAGCAAGAAGCAAAAGATAAAGAATAAGAGGATATTATGTTACCTGTGAAACGCGCAATATGATAACCATCTTGTTATCTGTACACCGTTCTTCTCTGAGCAGTTCAACTGAGATTCAAAATTTCGAATTGTCAAAGCAAGTAATTACTTCCAATTAAAAAAAAAAAATTGCCATATACAAACAGACTTTCTTGTTGATAAGTAAATGTCTATCTACATATAAACATTATTACACACACGACAAACATTATATAGTCATAGAACGCTTAGTTCAAGTGCCTTACCAATCACGTGGAGGGAGAAGAAACACATAGTGCATTCAAAAGATTCAATTAAAGCAGTTCCAGAGCATAACATTTATGTACTAAAGGAAAGGGAAGCAGGGACAGAAACTGGGCACTACAACTTTCAGCACTTAAGTCCTAGCATATATGCATCATTAGCAATGGCATACTTAAGCAATTCTAGGCAAAAGAAGGGAGCTTTATGAGCAAGTCAGCAAGATAAGAAATTTTGTTGATTTTTTCTCTTCGTTTTTCACCAAGGGGTGACATAACAATCGAAGAATTGGATTAACAACCTTGAGAGCCAAGGTTTTAAGGGCACTCAAGGGTGTGGCCTAATGGTCGATGAAGTGAATTGAGAACCATGAGGTCTCAGGTTCAAATAACAACGGAGACCAAAAAGCACTAGGTGATTTCTTCACATCTATCCAAGTATTGGTGGATAGAATTACCTGGTACATGTTGGTGGTACCTGTCGGTGGTGGGAGGTAACAGGTACCCATTGGAATTAGTCGAAGTGCACGTAAGTTGGACTAGACACCACGGTTATCTAAAAAATAAAACAAGGTTTTAACTCTAGCAGAGGTAAGGAAAGTGGCAAATACTCAGTGGACAAGTCAAAGTGCGCGCAGCAAGACAGGATACTACAGTTATCACAAGAAAAAAAGGTTTCAAAAGAAACTAAATTATAGACCTTGCCAATCACAAAACTTTGTTCATCCCCTTACAAGGTAAGAAATAAAAAGCTGTCTAGATGTTAGCATTCCCATATTGGCCAAGCAACTGTGAACATGTGAGCGTGAAATTTGATCCATCAGTGAGGACAACCATTCCAAGCCTGAGTTTTGGTGAATGATATTTGAAGTTTACACTAAACTATCACATTCTCTTCCTTCTACTACTGAATGCATCTCTCATAGAGATTATCATAGTGGAACAACATATACAACGAGGAAAAGCTTACTTCCATATGATATCCAGCCCTCAAAGCACACATAGCATGAAAATTGGTGGCACATTTGCAGCATTGAGTGCATGATCCATGAACTTGTTTGCAGATCACACATGCCTGCAGATTTATTTATAACCAAGGGTTTTTAGCCACCAGTAACTATATATTTTGACAGAAAAAGAAAATTACTTATTGCATCAAACAAATCAGCAGCAGACTCAATTGAGAAATCCAAGAATGTCCAAGGACCAAACAAATGAATACAAAGATACCACTAAATATATTTTTTGAGATGGGAAAGATACCACTAAATATTTGGATCCAGAAACCAAATTACCTTCAAAAAAGTGTTCGGAGGAATTCTAAGAAGCCCAACGGCAGGCTCCATTTTATCAGCATTATGGAAAGCAACTTCTGGCCGAAACCATGCACATGTGACGTGAACCCACAGGGAGTCAATATCAGTTGGCTTTAGCGCACCACCTGCAAAAGCATCATTTAACAAATCCAGATTTGAAAACCATTGATGAGAAATATGTTACGAAAAATGCTGGGTATACAATATGACTTGCCTTTGACTGGACAAAGACAACATTCTCTTTCAATTTCAGGGGTCTCACATGCTCGGCAGACCCATGAAGCAAAATCCTGAAGATTGCTAACTCCATAGCATTCCTGATGTACGGCTATTTGACACCTGAATCTTCGGCATTAGTTACACTAGAAAATGATATCTCGCCAACAAGATCAAAGTAACATATTCATCCAATATATTTGTTTCTTCTAAACAGTTGATTTACAGGAATACCTATTGCATATGATTATTTTATTATAGTCCCAATCCTCAACCCATCTACAAATAGCACATCTCTCTGTAGTCCACTTTGCATGAACAGGTTCATACTTCTCTGCCACAAAAGGACATATATGAGTTCTTGTTCAACAAAATACACACAAAAACAGGCGCTCACAACTGAAACTCCAATACAGCATACCTCTTAAAAATGCAAACAGCTGCTGGTGATCTAACTTCTGATAGGTAAACTTCTGATAGGTAAAGTTATAAGCATTATGATCTGAAAGCTGCAGCATCAATACTACTATCTCAGATAAAGAAAATAAAACAAACCTATTCCAGATATTAACGAACAGAAGAAGAATCACTACTATTTATTGGCAGTGAGGAGGCAAGATCCTCTTAAAGTGAATATTCCTTCACCCATCCACCCACCAACAAATAATATCATATATCACCCCTTCACGTCAAAAAGAAAACACGGGAAAGCAAAGGAAATGAAAGGTTCATATCCAAAATGATGTCACGTACGATCTCGAGGAAAAAAAACTGAAATGAATACCCACAAAAAAGCAACGTTGAGGCGATGATAGCATGTTTATTAACTACCAAAGATCCATCTAAAACCCTAACAAAAATGTGAAGGATGATCTACGTAAGGTATACTGCACCGATCAAAATAAATATATAATAAATAAATAAAGCTAATTGTAAAATAAAAACAAATATCAGTCATTTCTTTGTTATCCATTTTTGCAGTCTTTTACTGCCCAACAACATAAAATCTTTGTGAAGCTGACACAAAAAAATAAACCATTGAGGAACAGTTGCAAGAGAACCCTTTTAAGATTAGTGACAGAATGCAATGGAATAGATAGAGTAAATTACAACATCAGAGAAGATGATATATGAATTAGAAACAAACCAATTGATCCAGTGTTATCATTGAGCCCTTCACTTTCACGCTGCACTTCCATTTCTTTGCTCGGCAACCAGTATGTCTCTCCCACTCACTAAGTGTTAGCTTCCTTGTTCCACAAGAACCACACTTGCATTGAACTCTGAAAAAAATGAAGGAAGTACACTAGAGCACTTCATATCTAAAGCAGATAGGTATGCAGTAATCAAGCATTAGAAGTGTCCTATATATTTTGCAGCAGACCAGTTGATTCACAAGAGTGTTCTCATCTTCAAACAAGTTTTCACATTTGATACCAACGGCAAGTATTTTTTCTCATGTAGTAGTATATTTCTTTTTGGTGTATTAAATGCCAAATACTGTTCATGAATTATGTTTCTGACACAAGAGTACTCTCAAAATAGAAGAAAGATTGGCTGTCAAACACACAGCAGACAGTTGACCTTAGCACTCCACAAAGAGCAATCCAGATGGTTAGATTTTCTTTCCTTTTTTTTTCCAATCCACATGATTAGTTCGGTTCCAGAACAAATTCAAGAATTTTCATGACAAAGCCTTTTCTACCCCCATTCTCTCTCCAGAATTTTAAGAACTTACAAGTGTAGATCAGGATAATAAATCCCTTCGACGCCAGTGCATACGACAGTAATCTTGTCAGGCATCAAACTTCCATTGCTCTCTTTTAATCTGTTTGAAATACTTAAACAGTTTCAAGAAGAAAATGTTACAGTCCGCACACTAGAACAAGGAAAAGACCAGCCAAAGAAAAATGCAGCTTGTTGGTTTGATAGGATACAATAACCAAAGTGGCAAAGTGCAACTTAAACAAGATACCTCGCTTTTGCCCCCCGCTGCTCTGAGACCGACGCTTTTTTGTTAGAATTTGCTTTGCACTCAGGGCAAAAGTAATCAGTGTTCTGTAGATTCTGCAAAAGGTTGGTATATATGATAAATCTCCCAAAACCTTAACTAGAATCAAGTAAAGAAAATGGAAGAAAGACAGTACTTTAAAATGAATATGAAAATGGACATACCTTTAAAACATTGCTGGAAATATCTGCACACTCCACATGCACCCAAACATCACAACCATCGCAACACACCTAATAAGAATATCACATGAAAAAAGGTCCATAGTTTGATCTAGTTTGCCAGCCAAAGATTCAAAGGAACCAAAGACCAAAATCAAAACACAAAAATCTCACCCAGTCCCCACCATCTGAATGATGCCAAATATTCTTGCATATGCCACAATATTGCTTTGATTTCCTCAACTGAACAAGCATAAAAATCTTCAGAAAGTGGGGAAACGAAAAGAAGTATAGCATTATATAGATTCTCATAGAAAAAAATACAACAGTATCAATTGAATAGCATAAATACAGAATTTCAGGATTCGCTCTTCAGCAAGGAAATACATATGAATACAGTGAAATGCATAGTAAAAGATTTTGCAGATGACCTTAACACAATGCCCACAAAAAAACTGGGCCTTGGACATTGTATCTTTAACTTTCTTCATGGTTCGGAATGGAAAAATCAAATAACAGCTGTCGCATCGTCGAGTGTCTTTCCTCTTATCATATCCATCCTGCTAAAGAATTAATCAGAAGTCATCAAAATGGAACCACTGGAGATTCTTCAAATCATTATGGCAGTGAAGGTTATATTTCAAAACGCAAATGCTCCAGCAACAAAAAATTGAACACTTTTGACTAAAAGTAAAAGGACAGTTTTGGTTCTTTTTTAATAAAAGTAAGAAGATTACTATAAACCTAAAGAATAAAACTCAAGAGAATAGCATAAAGCTGATAACAGGCTAGATTAAGGCCTACGTCAGAAAATATTCAATTTCAGATCCATTTCCTCGCTTAAACATAAAGGACGTTTGAAAACTTGCCTGGTCAGAGAAACATAAGTCCAGCTCCTGATTCGATCCAGTGGCCTCTTCAATTCCACTGTCATTAGTTGCTGGAGATGTCTCCTGTTCCATCTCAGGGCGTTTATCAGAGTAACCATGTTCAGCTAGAATTGCCTCTTCTATTGCCATGTGAAAATCACTTGGTCTGCTGCCATACAACTTAGTCTGCCCCTGAAATCTGGACAAAGAAATGATGAAAATACAAGTACCCAGAAGTACCAGAAGTTAATTGATAAATGGATCATCACATACCTGTCCACATACTCTTGGAAAGGAAAGATCATTCCAGCTTTGACCCACCCATAATCCTACAAACAACAATAGCTTTAAAGTCTCTAATCAAATAACTATAGCTAAGTATATAAGTACTCAATATACCAAGGCATAACTGCTCACTTAATATTGCTGAGTTTTACAACAACAAAAAAAATAAGACAGATTACCCTTCTGCCTATATACCAATTGTATAATCTCCGCACCAAACTAATAAAAATTGTTATTACTAATGATCAAGAAAGAGAGATTACCCTTAGCCCACTTTTGGAGTAGCCATAAAACATCACACAGAGTGTGCCTGGAACACAAGCCCTTAGAACAGCCTCAGGTGCTTGCCATAACGGGTCAATCACCACAGCAGGCCAAGCAGGGTAATTCTTTCCACATTTTGCCCACACTATGTCTCCCAAAACAAAATCTCCCGGCTCAAAGAAATCCTTCTTCTTTCCAACCTTCTCCTTCATATAATTACTATCCTCCCTTGCAAAGCCCCTCCTCGCCCGCGACTCACACCCACCACTCTCCATCAGAGCTGAAGAACCACCACCTTCACATACTGACGTCACAGAACTTCTAGAACAATCTTTACTCTGCATATAACCAAATTCTCTATCCTCAAATATTACAGAACTAGGTAAATGCTGCATTCGTTGATTATACCCTTCAGACTTGAACCTTTTCTTGTGAGGCAGAACTGCTCCTTCATCTTTCTCACTCAAGCACAACAGCTCTTGTTCTTCTGGGTTTTGTTCTTTCTTCCACGAAGGCAAAACAGAGTCATTGAACTTTGAAGGAAGCACTTGAATGCGGCCACGAGAAGACTTCAAAAGTGGAGGCTTATTATGGTTATGAACCTCAAAAGCTTTTTCCAAGCTTCTCGAAGCTCCAGCTAAAGCGAAGCTTGATTCCACTTCACCCGCGTAACTCAAAGCTTCTCTACAAAACGAATCCACCAAACTAGTGCGGTAATCTTCTAATTCCTTTATAGGCACTGTGAACAGCTCTTCAGTTTTCAATTTCTCATCCTCCTCGGTTTTGCACCGCTTGAGTTTCGGCATTTCCACTTTCACCGTCCGTTTCACAAACATCTTTCTCCTCATCAAAATTCGGTTACGTGGGGATGTACTCCTCGCACGCGAAGTTGTACGTTAGGAAAATCCTCAACCATCCCAAAACCAAAACCCTAATTTTCAAATCGAAACAACAAATCCTTCGAACTCAAATCCCCAATTCTGCGAATCTCAAATCCAATTCAAAACCCGAGACTCACGTCAATTGCTCCAAAAACTCACCACTTCAACGAATCAATCAGTTACAGAAACACAATCGAAACAACATCGACAACTTTCCAAATTTACTTATCCCAAAGAGCGAGACCACGTAAGGACAAAAAATAGGAAGAATTCTATAATCGGTGAAATTGAAGAAAACAAACGAAATGTTTCAACAAAATCAAGTTAAAATCGAAATTTGAAGCTTCTGAATTGATGAGAATCGGATGTATCTGAAATTTGTGAGTTACGGAAAACAAAATTTCGTAGATGTACCGATGAAATTGGAGATATATATGTTCAGAAGGGATATATGTCTGTGAAGTAGCAAAACTAAGGTATATTTTTGTTCTTTTTCCCTATAAAAAATTAAAAACAGTAAATTAAAAAGAATATATTAAATTCTCCTCAAAGAATTGGAAGCTTTGGCTCCAAGATTGTTGCGAAATTCGAAACATGAAGGGAAAATTGGGAGGGAGACGAGGGTATCGTGGACGCGCGAAAGGAAAAATGTTAGTCGAAATTTCTGTAGGGGTAAAATAGACTTTGCATTTGATGAAACCGTGATCGAGGAATTTGAACGGCATGGATCTCATGAGGTTTTCCACGTGTCTATTTTCTATTAGATTATGGTTTTTTGGGGTTCATGGCCAAAAAGTACCAAAAGAGCAGTTGTGATGTTATGTGACGTGTAACGCCCGCTTAGTTTGGGATTCGGAATCCAAAATGATTCTTTTGGACAAGTGTGACGAAAATGTGTTTTAAAAAAAGAGTAATATTTTTATATATAGCGCTCTTTTAAAGAGCGTTATGCTTTAACGGAGTTTTGGCTGTTAAAGTATAGCGCTCTTTAAAAGAGCACGCTCTTTTAAACCACGCTATATACATAGCGCGGTATATAATCGCGTTATACCTATTTTGTGGGCCCACCAATAAGTCTCATGCGTTTAACTGACATAACAATAATTCAAATGGGTATAGCGCTCTTTAAAAGAGCGCTATACCTAAAAAAAATCAGTCCACCGAGCTAGACATTGTCTTATTTAAAGGCGTTAGCATTTTACAAAAATCCATTTAAAAATATTCCTAACTCTCGTTCAAATTTTTCTTCATGTTAAATTCTCAAGCATTTTTTCATAATGTCTGAAGAGCGAAAAATAAAGGTTTCGTTATATTGGGGGGTGAGGTTGTGGTGGCGAATAACTCCGTGAGCTATAGTTTATCTCCACAGTGTCATGTTACGTTGCCACTTACAATGGAGTACGATAGATTGATATCGTTGTTATGTAATAAAATGAGTGTGAGGAAACGTTCGGTGAACCTTAAAGTAACCGGAAGATATCCGTATTCCGTCACTCCGCAAGGGGTTGCTTGTTACGCTGAGTTTAACATCGACGATGATGAAACTTTGAGGGATTTTTTGAGGACTCCGATTGAATACCGGGAATATAAAAATGTTGGAAATGTACGTCAAGGTCGAAGACGTTCGCAATAATGAGGTTGCGCATAGTAGGGATAACCCTCAGTCATCAGGTGATTATTCTGGAGCAGTTTTTGCCGAACAGGTTCCGGATGAAAGAATTTGCCGTGATTTAAACTTATCACCACGGGCGAATGAGGAGCGGGAAAATAATTTCTCTCCTGCTTTACATAATCTACAAGAGGAGTGGTAAACTTTAATTTTCCTTAGTGTTACGATGTATATATTTGTTGTATTGAATTTGTATTAACACTCATATATTCCACAGGAGGTACCGGCCATGTTACAACCCATGTTTTCGTACGTACGAGTATGTCGTAAGTCAATTGATGTAAGCTCAGAAATGAAATCATATTTGAAAAGTTTACAAAGTAAGTTAATCATATTACCTAGGAGGTTACAAATATTGAAGATCATGAACAACAAGTACAAAGATGGTTGGAAGGTTCAGAAGCTAAAGGAATTGAAAAATAAATAATGTTCCGTCGAAAGTCGACAAATTGGAATGTTATAACATGTACTTTTGGAGTGAGACTGGGGTGTTTAAATTGATAAGCAGGTTATGTTATGAGTTATGTTAGACGTATGATAGTCGTGTGTTGTTTTGAAGTCAAGCGAATGGTGGAACAAAAGTCGATGAAAGTCATCACAAGTTACGTTCATGAGTTTTACTGAAACTTTTGGGTTAAATATAACTGCCATTTTCTCCCAATATACGTTGAGTTTTGGGGTTTTTCACCTATCAAATTAAATATCTATGAGTCTATTTTCCAACGCATTAAACTGTTTATCAATACGATATCGGAGTAGAGAGATATGGGTATTTTTTCGAGACTGCGCAGAGTGTCACCTACTTGCTTAAACGAGAATCCAACAATGGGCCTCTTCGGATCGTCCAAAAATGGGCCAGTTCGGGTCGTTCAAAGAGGCATTTTTAAAGGCCTATCCCCTTCATATATTAGGATTATAATATGGTACAATAACCAGACTTAATCTCTGCAAATCTCCTCCCAAAAATTTTCCCCAAACCCCAATTGATTTTCTCTCCCTTTCAAGTTCTAATTGGAGGTAAAGCCTAGAGTTTGAAATACCAAGATATGAGCCGAGTTATCCAACAAATAAGGTAAGTTTACTGCTCTCTTTCATCTATTTTTCTACTGTATAATGCATAGAAATACAGTATGTTGGGCTGGTCGTTCATCGTAACAATTTCGGGTTGTTGACACTACTACGGTGGTCGTTTTGTGTATGAAGAGATTGGGGTGTGTTGGGCTGTTTTGTAGTATTGTGTGGTGTGCATAAGGTTGGAAACTAATGTATATATGTTGTTATTGTTGTTTTTGGTGTTGTGGTGTTATCTTGAATTTGGAGGAAGTAAGGATTATAGGGGAGATGCTGTCCGTTTTAATACAAAATAAGCTTGTCGTTCGTTGTGCGTTAGTTGTACCTTTCGTAACTTAATGATAGTATTATTATCGTTGTTGTAGATTAAGGTGAGAAGAGGCGAGTTCAAGTTGGTGATTGGAAAGATTGTGATAAGGTATGTTAAGGCTAAGTCTTTCTTCATTTTGGCATGATCCCGTAACTACATGAGTTTGATAACGAGGCATAAAGAGAAGTTTGTATTCCTAAATTTATTCACATTATCCTAGTCTCAGAAGTTACAGTATTTTCCCTTATCGGGACTTCATATTCAGTTTAGTATTATCTTCTTTCAGCTAAGAGAGCAGAGAGTATATATATATATATATCGGTGGGAAGGCCCTTATTAGGCAACCTCTGATCAGATGGTAAGTTATATACCGAGCCTACTGTGGTCCAGCGCCTATGAGTGAGCCCAGAATGGCCGAGATATAGAGCCTAGTATGGTCGAGCGCCTATGAGCGAGCCTACTATGGCAGGGCAGTTACACATACCGAGCCTTATAGGGCCGGACAACTATTTTACATACTATATGGAGAGAGTTGAGTCAGTATCAACAGGTAAGCATATCTTTAGATTATTTTTGACTCCCAGTTACATTCAGTTATTATATCATCAGTTCAGTTTCAGCTTTCAGTTATTCTGTTGCCTTACATACTCAGTACATTATTTGTACTAACGTCCCTTTGCTAGGAACATTGCATTTCATGCATGCAGGTCCTGATAGACAGCTGGATAGACCTTCCCAGTAGACAGAGCCAAATATCAGCTTGGTTGGTAAGCTCCACTTCCCCGGAGTTACCAGGTCTAGACCTTGGAGTCCGTTTTATATATATATATACAGGTTTGATGGGTAGGTCGAGGCCATGTCCCGACCATGATACAATTCAACTATCTCTAGAGGCTTGTAGACAAGTCATGTATAGTTTGTATAACAGTAGATGTTCACGGCGGCCTCGTCAGTCTGCATATATATATATATATATATATATATATATGAGTTTTTGGTTATGTTTACCCCTTAGATGAGAAAGACGATATTTTCAGATGATTCAGAATATGGCCTCATCGGCCTAGGTTGAGGGTTATTCCTCTAGAGTTCACAGTTACAGAGTGGTACGCTCAGGCCGAGTATGGTACCGGGTGCCAGCCACGCCCCTTCAGGTTTGGGGCGTGACAAACTTGGTATCAGAGCAGTTCTATCCTAGGGAGTCTACAAGTCGTGTCTTATAGAGTCTTGTTTATGGGTGTGTTGTGCACCACACTTATAAGCAGGAGGCTACAAGGTATTTAGGAGTCTGTTACCCTTCATTCAAATCCAAATCGTGCTATAAAGCTGAGTTATAAGAGTTCGAGCCAAAGCTTATGTTTGCTAATGATGTAGCGATGCTTTCAATTAAAAAAATTATAGCTAGCTAAAGGTCTAATACAACAGCAGGTAAAAGCATTAATAGAGAGAGAATTCTTTACTATGTGGCCCTGTTTGAGACCCTATTAGATTGTGCTTACCATATGTGTGAATTTCCCATTTACCCTTAGACGGGAATATCTAACATACCCCGTGAATAGCAGGCCATGGGAGTATCAGAAGGTAAAAGTATAAGTTTCAACATGTAACAGAAACAAGGTGAAGAAGGGTACGAGGTACCTAGTTAATGAAGACTGTCCGAATTTCCATGCCAGGCAGAGAAATAAAAGGATTCTAAGTTACCTTCAACAGAAATAGAGATATGTACAATTGGCCACACCCATCTTAGTTATTCCCTATGGGAGCTAACATATATAGTTTAAGAGAAGGATGGGATATCAAGATCCAGCTTGGGTTAGAGTAACCCGAAATGGTGGATTAAGCCAGGGGAGCTAAAAGTGAAACAATATTTTGTTGAAGTTTTCAGAATAATGCGATAAACAGAAGCATTGGCAGGAGAATAAGAAGAGAGTAAATGAAGTATTATGAGTAAGATGTGATAAATGGGTGATAACAGTAAATCAAAATATGATATGATGACAGAGTCTATAGTCAAGTGAAGGAAAAAAATAAGAGGTGACAGGTCTTGAGACAATAAAAGAGTATAGGCTAAAAGTCATATCCTCATTTCGAGAAATGAGTTGGTGCATCCAACATGATTACCAAAACAAAAATATTTAGACCCCGGAGTAATAGAAATCAGCATGGGCTAGTGAACAAGATAAATTGACCATCAATTAGGGATCGAATAAGGTAATGATAGTCGACATCAAGAGAATTTCAAAGATCACGTTCCAGCAATAATACAATCGACAACAGAAGAATAACCTTTATAGGTCACTCAGGAAGACGCTTCCCTAAAGCAAGCACTTTGAGCAAAGTTAAGCTTAAGGGACTAAGTATTCCAGTTACACTAGGTATCTGATGCCGTCGTGTGTAACATATTCAATTATCCTTGGTACATAAGGGTTACTGCAAGGCGAGTAAGTGTCAATAAAGACATCAAAAGACGTCGAAGATGAAGAGGTAAAATATGTATAAGTAAGTCTTCATAGCATTAAATGTTAATACTTCCCTAAAAGAGGAAAGATGGTGTAATATGGTATTAAGTCGGAGTTAAGTGGTTCAGGTAACTATGGAATAGTAAAGGAAGAATGCAGTAAATGGCAAAAGGAATGATATTTTATTTATTCAGATCCTACAGACATGATACGACTCCAGAACATTATGCAAGCACGACATCGGGGAGAGGCAGCAAGGGTTCCCACACCAGATGTTATTGATAAATAAGTGTGAATGAACACTTGATACATTAGGAGCCAGTGCAAAAGTTAAGTTAAGACAGAAAACATAATCCAAGAGTGGTTACCGAGAAGGTAAATATGAGCATGGACTGATGAGTAGTTATTAGTTTATTCAGGAATTCAGGAAGAGCCTAGTCATGGCTAGACAAGAGGTCTTAGATAAATCAGTAGATCATGCAAGATAAATGAAGTGAAACCCAGCATAGAAAATTCGGTCTCGTAGATACGACATCGTAACCCTTGAGGAATATTCTGATAGGAGTTGGGCAGTAAAAGGTACCATATAAGTGTTATGGAAATAAAAGAGAGAGTGCCACTGAGGAGATAATAAAAATTCGAGTGCAGAAGTAACCCTACGAGCATAAGGGCGCAGAGATAAGTAACTAAGGATAATATTGGTGAGTCAGTACATCAAATCTTTCGTCGGGTATACGATGTAAAAAGCTCCCAGCTTTACAAGAGTCAGAGGGTCTTCCCTAAGTGCTACAACGAAAGACTAGCTGAGAAAATAATGAAGAAGGCTTCAACATAAGCATAGTGACCTAAAGAAGAAATGATCTTGTAACAACAGTCTCACTACAATATTGTATACACTCCATAAGAAAGTGGCACCTATCGTGGCTAATGAACGGGAAGTAAAAATCAAAAGAAATATTTGAGATCATATGAGTTGCACGAAATTCCAATAGGTGTTGGCACTAGGATAAGCCAAGTATTCATGCAATAAGTGGCAAAACGACCAGGAGAAGTAATTGCGCACTTTTAAAGAAAACTGAGAAGGCACGAAAGGAATTATTAAATCAATGACCCAGAGTTAATTATGTTATGACCGCACTTAACATTTCAGAGTATTATCCATGCAGCATATATGTTGACATTCTTACAGCTATAGGAGATGCCGGTATAAAGTTAAAACAAAAAGAATTGAGTCCACCTCACAGACAAAGGCTTGAATTGTTAGAAGATTATATTATGGATGTTCCATGGCGCCCACCAAAGGAGAAAGTAATAATACCCTGAGCAGCAGATCGGAAGATAGCTTAAGCCTACTTAAAGGCTGGGAGATAAGAGGAAACTAACGAGTTACCTCAGGTAAGTGAATCGGGAGTCTGATTATTAGACCAATATATTTATAGTAATCATGATTCTGAACATTGCAAAATCACTCGTAAGATTAGAGTTACAAGAAAGATAGTACAACGGCCATATTCTATAATGGCTTTACAATAAAGCCAGATTTTTAAAAAAGTACCAGTCTCATAAGGAGTAAGTATGAAACTCCCACCGGATTGTGTACGCACTAGAGGTGCAAGTTTATAGTAGAGCTTCAAGTTGTGGATGTGAATTCTACCTATGTGAAAGGGAGGTTATGAAAGAGACAGAAGATACAATGCGAGATTAAAAGCTAAGTAAGGTAAAGGTTAAGAAGGTACGAGATGCTCAAGTTTAGAAGGTTGTGAATAGTCCATACATCAGATAGAGGGCTAGAAGCGCTGTGATTCAGTATCCACAAATGATAGTGGTGTTGTCAGTGACATATCTTCTAGCCTATAGTTTCCAAGTACTGAGAGGTCTAGTTAAGAGAGTAAAGAAGAGTTAGAGACGATTTGATGTCCCGCTTGAAGTTCCAGAATAACATAAGGAAATGTATGGTGCTAGAAAGTTAAAGGAAGGTTATGAGTACTATAAATAGATATGTGTAGGTCGCAAGCTAAAGTATGGTAGAGCAACAATATTATTGAGAAGGTGACGAGAATAGGTAAGGCCTCAAAATTAAGCCCATCAAAACAAGAGAGCTGATGGTTTCCATAAGTTTAAAAAAAAAACTCAGTATAGCCTGAATGAACTCAGAGGAGTCTAAGACTATGCGCAATTTGAAAAGATAAAATATTGCACTGGTAGTAGAATAATGGTGTAATTGTGATATATAAGAGGATAACGTTAAGATCATTGATTGGTTAATGATTCAAATAGAAGGGATCTCATGAATTGCACGAGATTAGAATACCCCTCATAAGATGAATCACGTTGGGATGCGATGAAATACAGTTATTGAAGTATAGTATCGTCCCTAGATGGATCAAGCAAATAACTTCAGATGTTTCCTGATGAGACGTGATCCATGAGGACAATGTATATCATAAGAGATTTTAATTTATCAGTGGTAGATTATAGATCAACATTAAGGTTAATCAACAATAGGCAGATAAAAGTTCCAAAGTATGAGATAATATTAGGCCGTCATTCTTAAGATGAACAGTAATGAGGAATAACTAAATGACTTAGATTTATACATATAGGATAAGCAGCGAGAGGGTAACCTGGAGTTGGGTAGCAAACCTCGACAATAATAAAACGAAGTAAGTGTGATGGTGTAGTATAACCTACCTAGATGTAGTAAATCCATAAGGATATATTTAGAAGGCTACGAAACAAGATATCGCAACAGTCGTAAGTTTGACAAAATACCGAGCAAAGAAATTCACTACACCTATATACACCGGGAGGAACAACTTGTCATATTTCTATATATGTTCCCAAAGCGAGGCCTGGAGATTGGCTAAAAGATGGAGGAAAAGGAACAGAAGAGTCGCATAGGCGCACATACAAGGACAAAGTCGTACAGGCTGCATGACAGAATGTCGCAATAATTACGAGGTTGGAAGGATTCAGACCAAAATTTGTGGTGTCAGAAAGAGGCCTAAAAGGGGGAATGCCCTGGCCTATGGATTTATTCATAGAACAGTTGCCTAGATGGAAAGGCCAGCAATAAAATATTTATGAGAGCTATATGTTATGAGACTGATAAGTGCACCAGTCAACATTCGAGGACGAATGTTCCAAAGGGGGGAATGATGTTACAACCCATGTTTTCGTACGTACGAGTACGTCATAAGTCAATTGATATAAGCTCAGAAATGAAATCATATTTGAAAAGTTTACAAAGTAAGTTAATCATATTACCTCGAAGGTTACAAATATTGAAGATCATGAACAACGAGTACAAAGATGGTTGGAAGGTTCATAAGCTAAAAGAATTGAAAAATAAATAATGTTTCGTCGAAAGTCGACAAATTGGGAATGTTATAACATGTACTTTTGGAGTGAGACCGGGGTGTTTAAATTGATAGGGAGGTTATGTTATGAGTTATGTTAGTCGTATGATAGTCGTGTGTTGTTTTGAAGTCAAGCGAGTGGTGGAACAAAAGTCGATGAAAGTCATCACAAGTTACGTTCATGAGTTTTACTGAAACTTTGGGTAAAATATAACTGGCATTTTCTCCTAATATACGTAGAGTTTTGGGGTTTTCCACCCATCAAATTAAAGATCTATGAGTCTATTTTCCAACGCATTAAACCGTTTGTCAATACGATATCGGAGTAGAGATATATGGGCGTTTTTTCGAGACTGCGCAGACTGTCACCTACTTGCTTAAACGAGAATCCAACAATGGGCCTCTTCGGGTCGTCCAAAAGTGGGCCAGTTCGGGTCATTCAAAGAGGCATTTTTAAAGGCCTATCCCCTTCATATATTAGGATTATAATAGGGTAAAATAACCAGACTTAATCTTTGCAAAACTCCTCCCAGAAATTTCCCCTAAACCCCAATTGATTTTCTCTCCATTTCAAGTTCTAATTGGAGGTAAAGCCTAGAGTTTGAAGAACCAAGATATGAGCCGAGTTATCCAACAAATAAGGTAAGTTTACTGCTCTCTTTCATCCATTTTTTTCTTCTGTATATGCATAGTAAGTTGTTCTATATTTGTAAGAACTCACGGGACAGTGATCGAAAGCCGTGAGTTTGAGTTATTCATTTGTAGCGGACTATTTTTGTGGACTATTTTTTGGTGTTGTTGGGAAGCGTGTTTTACTACTATTTTGTGGATTTTTAGAGGAGGAATGGTGTGGAGAAATACCATATAAATGCAGTATGTTGGGCTGGTCTTTCATCGTAACATTTTCGGGTTGTTGACACTACTACGGTGGTCGTTTTGTGTGCGAAGAGATTGGGGTATGTTGGGCTGTTTTGTAGTATTGTGTGGTGTGCATAAGGTTGGAAACTAATGCATATATGTTGTTATTGTTGTTTTTGGTGTTGTGGTGTTATCTTGAATTTGGAGGAAGTAAGGATTATAGGGGAGATGCTGTCCGATTTAATACAAAATAAGCTTGTCGTTCGTTGTGCGTTAGTTGTACCTTTCGTAACTTAATGATAGTATTATTATCGTTGTTGTAGATTAAGGTGAGAAGAGGCGAGTTCAAGTTGGTGATTGGAAAGATTGTGATAAGGTATGTTAAGGCTAAGTCTTTCTTCATTTTGGCATGATCCCGTAACTACATGAGTTTGATAACGAGGCATAAAGAGAAGTTTGTATTCCTGAATTTATTCACATTATCCTAGTCTCATAAATTACAGTATTCTCCCTTATTGGGACTTCATATTCAGTTTAGTATTATCTTCTTTCAGCTAAGAGAGCAGAGAGTGTATATATATATATATATATATATATATATATATATATATATATAGTATTACAGTATTTTCACCACCATCGAGCTATAATCGGTGGGAAGGCCCCTATTGGGCAACCTCTGATCAGATGGTAAGTTATATACCGAGCCTACTGTGGTCGAACGCCTATGAGCGAGCCCAGAATGGCCGAGATATAGAGCTTAGTATGGCCGAGCGCCTATGAGCGAGCCTACTACGGCAGGGCAGTTACACATACCGAGCCTTATAGGGCCGGACAACTATTTTACATACTCTATGGAGAGAGTTGAGTCAGTATCAACAGGTAAGCATATCTTCAGATTATTTTTGACTCCCAGTTACATTCAGTTATTATATCATCAGTTCAGTTTTAGCTTTCAGTTATTCTGTTGCCTTACATACTCAGTACATTATTTATACTGACGTCCCTTTGCTGGGGACGCTGCATTTCATGCCTGCAGGTCCTGATAGACAACTGGATAGACCTTCCTAGTATACAGAGCCAAATATCAGCTTGGTTAGTAAGCTCCACTTCCCCGGAGTTACCAGGTCTAGACCTTGGAGTCCGTTTTATATATATACAGGTTTGATGGGCAGGTCGAGGCCCTGTCCCGACCATGATACAGTTCAACTATCTCTAGAGGCTTGTAGACAAGTCCTGTATAGTTTGTATAACAGTAGATGTTCACGGCGTCCTCGTCAGTCTGCGCGCGCACACACACACACACACACACACACACACACACACACACACACATATATATATATATATATATATATATATATATATATATATATATATATATATATATATATATATATATTCCCCTTAGATGAGACAGGCGATATTTTTAGATGATTCAGAATATGGCCTCATCGGCCTAGGTTGAGGGTTATTCCTCTAGAGTTTACAGTTACAGAGTGGTACGCTCGGGCAGAGTATGGTACCGGGTGCCTACCACGCCCCTTCAGGTTTGGGGCGTGACAGGCCAGATATGACTTTTACAAGTTATGAACCCACACCCAATTGGAATATGCGTAGTTCTGGTGTGTTGGATCATGGTGATCCATCCGGGAGTCATCACCAACATGATAATTTCCATCAAGGAATGTCAACACGTTACGACTTGTAAGTGAAGTGATACAGCTATATGAAAAGTATTTATTCATTTCAGTAGCTTATTATTTTGTTGTTTGTGCAGTGAAAACGATCAAGTTGAACCATCTGTCCTCACTCAATTACCCGAAGATGACATATTAAATCGAGATCTGGTAGATGCATAGAGTAAGGAAGAGAACAGTGATTATGACAACAATGCCGATAATTCCGGAGATGACACACCCTTATCTCGTGAGGATGGTGACGAGGAGGAAGAGAATGAAGGACCTGATTTGACGAGGGAGTATGCTCCACCCCCCGTTAGACCAAGAGTGTACGAGTCCCCAGTGCCGTTTCATTCAAGGAATATTCCCTACCTTGATAACTTGCCAAGTATGCCGGATGTGGATACTCTCACAAGGGATTTTGATGAAATTCGGACGGCAATGTGGGATGATTCTAGACCAACGGTGCTGGCAAAGGGCATGCTTTTTTTTCCTGATAAAGTGCGCCTAAGTAGGGGCAGCGAAAATGTACAGCGTAAAAGAGTATCGTGAGATGATGGTATGAGAGTCAGTATACAAGGTTGTTTGTCGCAGATGGTTTACGGGTTGTCATTGGATGTTGCGTGCGAGTAAGAAGAACACAGGTCTGTGGAAAGTGGGTAAATATATTCCCACTCACAGATGTGAAATGGACACATTCAATAGGAATCACTACAACTTGGATATTGACTTGATTTCTCTTGTCCTTATTCCACACCTTGAAGCGTCCATAAGGTATAAAATAAAAGAGTGCACTACATCAGTCCACCAGGAATATGGTCATACCATTATCAAAAGAAAGGCATTTCTCGGGCGCAAACGTGCGTTTGAAATTGTTTATGGTAACTGGGATAAGTCATTTGCAGCTCTACCCAAGTACATGGCCGCACTGCAACACTTTAACCCCGGGATTGTTGTTGAATGGAAGCTTGAGCGTATTCCGGGAAAATTAGAATATATATTCAATTACGTGTTCTGGACATTTAAACCAGCAATTGATGGTTTTCCGCATTACCGGCCAGTAATATCCATAGACGACACTCATGTTTATGGAAAGTATGATATCAAGCTGTTGATAGCCGTTGCAGTAGATGCTAATGGACAAATATTTCCTCTAGCGTTTGCTATTTGTGCTAATGAAAGCCAAGAGACGTGGACGTTGTTTTTGAACCATTTGAAAGAGCACGTCGTCAAACAGTGTTCCGGCATTTATCTAATATCTGATCGGCATGGTGGTATCTTAATGTCACGACCCCAAATTCCCTCCGTAGGATGTCGTGATGACACCTAGTCTCTAAGACTAGGTAAGCCTATCAATGAAGAATAATAATAAATATCTGAAATAAATAAACTACAATTCAAACAATTTCAACTCCCAAAACCCGGTAGAAATAAGTCACAAGCTTCTAAGAATTTATTTTTAATGTCTCTATATGTCAAGGTCTAGATAAAATATAAGGAAGCAACATAAAATGATAGAAGGGGACTCCGGAGTCTGCGGACGCTGGCAGATATACCTCGAAGTCTCCGTGCGCAGGTAACTCAATGACGTCTAGGCTGGTAAAATGTACCTGGATCTGCACAAAAAGATGTGCAGAAGCGTAGTATGAGTACACCACAGCGGTACCCAGTAAGTGCCAAGCCTAACCTCGGTAGAGTAGTGACGAGGTCAGGTGAGGCCCTACTGGAATATAATAATGTCATGGTAAAATATTTATCAATGTAGTAAAATAAAATGACATCGAAAATGAATCAAATAGTATGTCACATTTAATGACACCAAATAATTGCAAATAATATCTCGTGGAAATCAAAACAGAATTTCCTTCAACTTTATGAAAATCACAATAATAATCAAAGGCAACTACGGCCATAAATCAATATCAACAAGGGCACTCCCGAGGTACCGCCTCGTAGTCCCAAATCATAAATAAATTAACAATATCTTATTTTCTTATATCACCGCGGGAGCCTTCACAATTTATTTAAAGAAAACATTTTTTTCCGAAATAGCATCCCGCGTTTTAGCCACCCTTATCACAACGCATGACTTCTAGTAGTTCCCCTACTAGCCACGCGTATCAAGCCACCCTTATCTCACCGCATGCGTTTCAACACCCAGACCTTATACCACCGCATGCGTATCAATATCACAATATATCACAATTTGCACCTCAAGTGCTCAAATAATTTAACTTGCCAAAATAATTCAGCAACAATATTTTTCCACAATAAAGAGCTCACGGCTTATGCCAAAATAAATTATCAATAATAGTTTTCCACAATAAAGAGCTCACAGCTCATGTCAAAATAATTCATCAATAATATTTTTCCACAATAAAGAGCTCACGGCTCATGTTAAAATAATTCATCAATAATATTCTTCCACAATAAAGAGCTCACGGCTCATGTCAAAATAATTTATCAATAATATTCTTCCACAATAAAGAGCCCACGGCTCCCTCACAATGAGTATAAAAATATTCAGGAGTAAATAATATAGGAAAATAATATTTCAAAATCTTTACTACGTTCCTTCAATATCAAGTTTAAAAATGTCAAATACTTCATATTAATAATATTTAATTTAAATAAAATCAACCTTAAAATAATGCACAGAATAAAAGAAACCAAGTTTCAACTAAACAGGTAAAATAATTAGTAAGAAAAGATCAAACAAATTTGAAGTATATATCTCACATCAATGATGAAGAATATAATAAGATAAAATAATTCAATAAATGCGCAACAGTGATCTATACAATTTAAAAATATAATCTTTCGCAATTTAACCCGTGTACACACTCGTCACCTCGTGCACATGACTTTCAACACATTTCAATAATCACATCAATACTAATCCTAGGGGAAATTTTCCCCACACAAGGTTAGACAAGTCACTTACCTCGACTTGCTCCAATTTAACCAAGTATTATGCTTTTTCCTCGATTTTCCGACTCCGATCGACTCGTATCTAGTCATAATTAATTCGATACAGTCAACAAAAATTATAGTAATCAATTTCATAAGAAAATATTACATTTTCATTAAAATCCAAAATTAGCTCAAAATTTGCCCGTGGGACCCATATCTCGGAATCCGGCGAAACTTATAAAATCCGACAACCCATTCAATTACGAGTCCACCCATACCAATTTTACCAAAATCCGATAAAAACTCGACCTCCAAATCTTAAATTTTCGTTTTTGGAAGATTTTGCAAAAATCTTGATTTTTCTTCCATAAATTCACGGATTCATGATGTAATTGAGTATGGAATCATGAAATATAATCAATATAGGATAAGGAACACTTACCCCAATGTTTTCCCTTGAAAATCGCCCAAAAATCGCCCAAGAACCGTGCTCCAAAAATCCAAAATGAAATGAATGAAATGAGCATTTTTGGTCCTTAAGTTTCTGCCAATCCGTCACTAAAAGTCCATTTTCGTCACTAAAAGTCCACCAGAAATAGCTCTACCAGTCTTACTTCAATTGATCATAACTTTATGTATAAATGTCCAAATGATAAATGGTTTAACTTTCTGGAAACTAGAATCCACCAAATACAACTTTCATGTTTTGCAATTATTCCGATTCCTTATGCATTGCGAGATATAAGCTCCCAAAGTTGGCTGCATGCATCAAAATTTCTGGCAAAATTTCTCTACCAGCTTTCATTCAATCCGTCATAACTTTCTGTACAAATGTCCAAATAATGCATAGTTTAAATTTCTGGAACCTATAATCATACGACTACAACTTTCATGTTTTGCACATTTTCTGATTCCTTATGAATTGCGAGATATAAGCTTCCAAAGTCAGCTCTGCATTTGCACTGGTTGCTGTCCAAAAACAGCTTCTGCAGCAGAAAAATTCCAGCAGTTCCTTTTTGTCCGAAATCCATTACGTTAACCTTCCGAAATCCACCCGAGGCCCTCGGGACCTTAACCAAATATACCAACATATCCCAAAATATAATATGAACTTAGTTGAGGCTTCAAACCATGCCAAACAACGACGAAATTACGAATCGCGCATCGAATCGAATTATGAGTTTTCAATTCTTCCAACTTCTATATTTTGCGCCGAAACATATCAAATCAATTCCGATTGACCTCAAATTTTGCACACAAGTCATAAATGACATAACTGAGTTATGAAAATTTTCAGAATCGGATTTCGACCCCGATATCAAAAAGTTAACCCCTCGGTCAAACTTCCCAAAAATTTAACTTTCGGCATTTCAAGCCTAATTCTACTACGGACTTCCAAATAAAATTCCGATCACGCTCCTAAGTCCAAAATCACCATACGGAGCTGTTGGAATCATCAAAATTCTATTCCGGGGTCGTTGCACATAATTTGACATCCGGTCACTATTTGAACTTAAACTTTTAATTTTTCATCAAAATTCTATATCTCGGGCTAGGGACCTCGGAATTTGATTCCGGGCATATGTCTAAGTCCCAAATCACGATACGGACCTACCAAAATTATCAAAATACTGATCCGAGTCTGTTTGCTCAAAATATTGACCAAAGTCAACTCAGTTGAGTTTTAAAGCTCTAATTCACATTTTAATTCATTTTTCACCTGAAAACTTTTCGAAAAATTTTTACGGACTGCACACTCAAGTCGAGTAATGGTAAATAGTGCTTAGATCACATAATTAATCATTAAATTTAAAGATGACATTTTGGGTCATCACATTCTCCACCTCTAAAACAAACGTTCTTCCTCGAACGGAGTTAGAAAAAGTACCTAAGCTGGTGAATAAGTGTGGATAACATATGCGCATATCATGCTCGGTCTCCCAAGTCGCCTCCTCGACCGGATGACCCCTCCACTGAACCTTCCCGGAAGCAATGTTCTTTGACCTCAGCTTTCGAACATGCCTATCCAAAATAGCCATTGGTTCCTCAACATAAGATAGATTCTTGTCCAACTGAACCGAACTGAAGTCTAGCACATGAGACGGATCCCCGTGATATTTTTGAAGCATAGAAACATGGAATACCGGATGACCAGTAAAGAGACTACGTGGTAGTGTAAGTTTGTAAGCCACCTCTCCAACTCTCTCAAGAATCTCAAAAGGCCCAATATACCTAGGGCTCAAATTGTCCTTCTTCCCGAACCTTATCACACCCTTCATAGACGAAACCCGGAGCAATACCCGCTCACCAACCATGAATGCAACATCATGAACCTTCCGATTCGCATAACTTTTCTGTCTAGATTGGGCTGTACGAAGTCAATCCTGAATCAACTTAACCTTTTCCAAGGCATCCTGAACCAAGTCTGTACCTAAAAGTCTAGCCTCGCTTGGTTCGAACCAACCCACTGGAGACCGGCATCACCTACCATACAAGGCCTCATACGGAGCCATCTGGATGCTTGACTGGTAACTGTTGTTGTAAGCAAACTCCGCAAGTGGTAAGAACTGATCCCAAGCACCCCCAAAATCTATCACACATGCACGAAGCATATCCTCCAGTATCTGAATAGTGCGTTCGGACTGCCCGTCCATCTGAGGGTGAAATGTTGTACTCAACTCTACCCGGGTACCCAACTCACGTTGTACTGCCCTCCAAAACCGTGAGGTTAACTGTGTACCCCGGTCAGAGATGATAGATACTGGTACACCGTGAAGTCTGACAATCTCGCGAATATATACCTGAGCCAACTGCTCTGAAGAGTAAGTAGTAATCATAGGAATGAAATGAGCTGATTTGGTCAGCCTATCCACAATCACCCAAACTGCGTCCAACTTCCGCTGAGTCCGTGGGAGCCCAACAACGAAATCCATAGTGATCCTCTCCCATTTCCATTCTGGAATCACTAACTTCTGAAGCAATCCACTAGGTCGTTGATGCTCATATCTCACTTGTTGACAATTTAGACACCGAGCTACATACTCCACTATGTCTTTCTTCATCTTCCTCCACCAGTAATATTGCCTCAAGTCCTGTTATATCTTCGTAGCACCCGGATGTATGGAGTACCGTGAATTATCAGCCTCCTGGAGAATCAATTCACGAAAACCATCTACATTAGGCACACATAGCCTACCCTGCATCCGTAATACATCTTCATCTCCAATAGTGACTTCCTTGGTATCGCCGTGCTGAACTGTGTCCTTAAGGACAAACAGATGGGGGTCATCATACTGACGTTCCCTGATATGATCATAAAGTGAAGACTGGAAAACCACGCAAGCCAAAATCTGACTCGGCTCGGAAACATCCAATCTAACAAACTGGTTGGCCAAGGCCTGAACATCCATGGCTAAAGGCCTCTCTGCTACCGGTAAATATGTTAAGCTACCCAAACTCTCTGCCTTACGACTCAAGGCATCGGCCACCACATTGGCCTTCCCCGGATGATAGAGAATGGTGATATCATAATCCTTAAGCAACTCTAACCATCTCCGCTGCCGCAAATTAAGATCCTTCTGTTTAAACAGATGCTGTAGACTCTGGTGATCAGTGTAGATTTCACAATGGACACCGTACAAATAATGCCGCCAAATTTTTAAGGCATGAACAATAGCTGCTAACTCCAGGTCATGTACAGGATAATTCTTTTCATGCACCTTTAACTGTCTGGACGCGTAAGCAATCACCCTACCGTCTCGCATCAACACTGCGCCGAGACCAATACGTGACGCATCACAATACACAGTATAAGATCCTGTACCTATAGGTAATACCAATACTGGGGCTGTAGTCAAAGCTGTCTTGAGCTTTTGGAAGCTTTCCTCACATTCCTCGGTCCATCTGAATGGAGCACCCTTCTGGGTCAATCTGGTCTTAATAGTTGTTCATAATCAATTACCGAATCATCAATTAACTTCATGTTAACGAAAATCTCATTTCAAACTTTCACAATACTGATAACGAGACACGAGGCATGAAGACCTCAAACTTATTTACCCAAATTAACGAGTCGCATTTAACACTACCTAGGCGGGCACCTACCTCGTAGGTTAAAAATTAATAATTACCACATGAATTTGACAACTATGCACAGAGAATTTCATATAAGAATTTTCAAATAAACCTAACAGGCATGACTCCCTATTAGTACTATAGTACAAATTTAATTTCACAAGGGAGAACTTAAACACAAGAATTTTTCTCTCAAGGATCTCGTCCTTATATAACTTCCACCGCAGCTCGTAGCCCGGTTTAAACATATCAATTTATAAAAAAATGTGAGGATTTCGTCCTCAGTTCTGAATCACAAGTAATATGCACATCGTGCCAATTGAAAATTTCTATTTTCTCCTTTTAAATAATTTCGGTTACACCAAATCATAACACATAATGAACCTCATACCGATAGGGCATATAATTCATAATTTGCAATTAATTATTCAGAATTTACATCAAAATTTACCGAAATGAGTAACAAAAAGCCACATTTAGCCTCGCAGCTCTTATTAGTGACCAATACGAAATGATAGGTGTAGTTATCTCCATAAAATCTCCCAACAGGGGTAAACACATAAGTAAATTATAGAATTATGAAGCTCACTCATAAGTGAAGCACAATAGGAAGACTCGTTTCGATATTGAGAACCGAATCAACTTAAGGAAATCATTCCTTTATATTATATCAAAGTCGTACCTGTAACGACATCAACTGATGTAGCGACCTCCGCCATACCATAAAAGAAATATATCAATGGCTGGGTCTTCACCTCTAGGACGCCTTTTACCCGTTTGTCCTCCACCCCTAACTGGTCGTGTGGGTGGTGTAGTAAGTGCATTGGGGCACGTAGCCTGAGTGATTTAATGAAATAAGTCTCTCCCAAGTTTGGGAAATTTTTCTCCTGATGTTCCAGTATCACCGTATTCATAATAACCCCTTTGCGGGTTAGGCTGCTCATATTGAGTTTGTGCCAGATAACTGGAATAACCATTGTAGGAACTCATGTCGGTGGTACATTAAAAGAACTTACTAGAGCACCCCGAGTAATCCGATGTGTGGACTGGGCTGGACGACTGCCTGAGCCAAGTGGGCGGTGTTGCATTAGCTGATCTGCCCTCTTCATAGTCTTACCACGAACACTGGTGGAGAATTATCTCTCCCAAGACAAATTTCTTCTTTTGTTATGCTGACTCAACACTGTTGAGCTGACCCATTTCTTAACATACTCTTTGATTCTTCTTTGGGGTAACCCTTACCCCTATTTATACACAACGATCACAAAAGTAGAGCTCCATACAGACAAATCTTGGCACGAACCACATAGTCCATAATCTTGTTAACAACTATACTTACTCCGAAGCACTCCAAAATCCGCAACAGTGACGTCCACGCTGAGTAGACCTTCTATAAATTTAGAGTTGTTTCTATAATTCCTTTGGTATTGAAGTATAGGATTATTAAGGAGGCGGACATACCGTAAGTCCCAACCTTATCCTCTACAAAATCTCAGGTCTTAAACATATGTAAATTTTAGGGAACCTTTCAGCACCACATATATACATTTCAGGCCAAAATTGATATAATACATGACCCCGCAATCCACCCATTGGTAGTGGACTGCGTGAAGTCATAGGTCACAACGTCCGATGATCCACAATAATAACCTTCACAGCTCGTATAAATCAACCAGACGCCAATGTCTGTTGCATCCCGCATATGATTCTCTAGGTGATCTCTCAATACGTCCGCATCTTCAATCGGAACCACACGTTGAGGCAATAGTTGAGCATCTCTGGCTCTCTCATAGTTCATCACAGCATCGACGAACCGTCGATGCACAACTGATACCAAGTGCGCAATGTTATACACGAGTGGATACAAAGGAATATAAGATATATGTTTCAAGCTAAATCAATGTCGCACGATAAAGAGTCAAAGAAGTGAATATTTCCTAACAGTTCCATAGCCTCTCGAAGATAAGTACAGACGTCTCCGTACCGATCCGCAAGACTCTACTAAACCTGCTTGTGACTCAAAACACCTATGAACCTAGTGCTCTGATACCAACTTGTCACGACCCCAAATTCCCTCCGTAGAATGCCGTGATGGCACCTAGTCTCTAAGACTAGGTAAGCCTATCAATGAAGAATAATAATAAATATCTGAAATAAATAAACTACAATTTAAACAATTTCAACTCCCAAAACCCGGTAGAAATAAGTCACAAGCTTCTAAGAATTTATTCTTAATGTCTCTATATGTCAAGGTCTAGATAAAATATAAGGAAGCAACCTAAAATGATAGAAGGGGACTCCGGAGTCTGCGGACGCTGGCAGATATACCTCGAAGTCTCCGTGCGCAGGTAACTCAATGACGTCTAGGCTGGTAAAATGTACCTGGATCTGCATAAAAAGATATGCAGAAGGGTAGTATGAGTACACCACAGCGGTACCCAGTAAGTGCCAAGCCTAACCTCGGTAGAGTAGTGACGAGGTCAGGTGAGGCCCTACTGGAATATAATAATGTCATGGTAAAATATTTATCAATGTAGTAAAATAAAATGACATCGAAAATGAATCAAATAGTATGTCACATTTAATGACACCAAATAATTGCAAATAATATCTCGTGGAAATCAAAACAGAATTTCCTTCAACTTTATGAAAATCACAATAATAATCAAAGGCAACTACGGCCATAAATCAATATCAACAAGGGCACTCCCGAGGTACCGCCTCGTAGTCCCAAATCATAAATAAATTAACAATATCTTATTTCCTTATATCACCGCGGGAGCCTTCACAATTTATTTAAAGAAAACATTTTTTCCCGAAATAGCATCCCGCGTTTTAGCCACCCTTATCACAACGCATGACTTCTAGTAGTTCCCCTACTAGCCACGCGTATCAAGCCACCCTTATCTCACCGCATGCGTTTCAACACCCAGACCTTATACCACCGCATGCGTATCAATATCACAATATATCACAATTTGCACCTCAAGTGCTCAAATAATTTAACTTGCCAAAATAATTCAGCAACAATATTTTTCCACAATAAAGAGCTCACGGCTCATGCCAAAATAAATCATCAATAATAGTTTTCCACAATAAAGAGCTCACAGCTCATGTCAAAATAATTCATCAATAATATTTTTCCACAATAAAGAGCTCACGGCTCATGTCAAAATAATTCATCAATAATATTCTTCCACAATAAAGAGCTCACGACTCATGTCAAAATAATTCATCAATAATATTCTTCCACAATAAAGAGCTCACGGCTCCCTCACAATGAGTATAAAAATATTCACGAGTAAATAATATAGGAAAATAATATTTCAAAATCTTTACTACGTTCCTTCAATATCATGTTTAAAAATGTCAAATACTTCATATTAATAATATTTAATTTAAATAAAATCAACCTTCAAATAATGCACAGAATAAAAGAAACCAAGTTTCAACTAAACAGGTAAAACAATTAGTAAGAAAAGATCAAACAAATTTGAAGTATATATCTCACATCAATGATGAAGAATATAACAAGATAAAATAATTTAATAAATGCGCAACAGTGATCTATACAATTTAAAAATATAATCTTTCGCAATTTAACCCGTGTACACACTCGTCAACTCGTGCACACGACTTTCAACACATTTTAATAATCACATCAATACCAATCCTAGGGAAAATTTCCCCCACACAAGGTTAGACAAGTCACTTACCTCGACTTGCTCCAATTTAACCAAGTATTATGCTTTTTCCTCGATTTTCCGACTCCAATCGACTCGTATCTAGTCATAATTAATTCGATACAGTCAACAAAAGTTATAGTAATTAATTTCATAAGAAAATATTACATTTTCATTAAAATCCAAAATTAGCTCAAAATTTGCCCGTGGGGCCCACATCTCGAAATCCGACGAAACTTATAAAATCCGACAACCCATTCAATTACGAGTCCACCCATACCAATTTTACCATAATCCGATAAAAACTCAACCTCCAAATCTTAAATTTTCGTATTTGGAAGATTTTGCAAAATTTTTGATTTTTCTTCCATAAATTCACGGATTCATGATGTAATTGAGTATGGAATCATGAAACATAATCAATATAGGATAAGGAACACTTACCCCAATGTTTTCCCTTGAAAATCGCCCAAAAATCGCCCAAGAACCGTGCTCCAAAAATCCAAAACGAAATGAATGAAATGAGCATTTTTGGTCCTTAAGTTTCTGCCAATCCGTCACTAAAAGTCCATTTTCGTCACTAAAAGTCCACCAGAAATAGCTCTACCAGTCTTACTTCAATTGATCATAACTTTATGTATAAATGTCCAAATGATAAATGGTTTAGCTTTCTGGAAACTAGAATCCACCGACTACAACTTTTATGTTTTGCAATTATTCCGATTCCTTATGCATTGCGAGATATAAGCTCCCAAAGTTGGCTGCATGCATCAAAATTTCTGGCAAAATTTCTCTACCAGCTTTCATTCAATCCGTCATAACTTTCTGTACAAATGTCCAAATAATGCATAGTTTAAATTTCTGGAACCTATAATCATACGACTACAACTTTCATGTTTTGCATATTTTCTGATTCCTTATGAATTGCGAGATATAAGCTTCCAAAGTCAGCTCTGCGATTGCACCGGTTGCTGTCCAAAAACAGCTTCTGCAGCAGAAAAATTCCAGCAGTTCTTTTTTGTCCGAAATCCATTTCGTTAACCTTCCGAAATCCACCCGAGGCCTCGGGACCTTAACCAAATATACCAACATATCTCAAAATACAATATGAACTTAGTTGAGGCTTCAAACCATGCCAAACAACGACGAAATTATGAATCGCGCATCGAATCGAATTATGAGTTTTCAATTCTTCCAACTTCTATATTTTGCGCCGAAACATATCAAATCAATTCTGATTGACCTCAAATTTTGCACACAAGTCATAAATAATATAACTGAGTTATGAAAATTTTCAGAATCAGATTTCGACCCCGATATCAAAAAGTCAACCCCTCGGTCAAACTTCCCAAAAATTTAACTTTCGGCATTTCAAGCCTAATTCTACTACGGACTTCCAAATAAAATTCCGATCACGCTACTAAGTTCAAAATTATCATACGGAGCTGTTGGAATCATCAAAATTTTATTCCGGAGTCGTTTGCACATAATTTGATATCCGGTCACTATTTGAACTAAAACTTTTAATTTTTCATCAAAATTCCATATCTCGGGCTAGGGACCTCGGAATTTGATTCCGGGCATATGCCTAAGTCCCAAATCACGATACGGACCTAACAAAATTATTAAAACACTGATCCGAGTCCGTTTGCTCAAAATGTTGACCAAAGTCAACTCAGTTGAGTTTTAAAGCTCTAATTCACATTTTAATTCATTTTTCACCTGAAAACTTTCCGAAATTTTTTTACGGACTGCACACTCAAGTCGAGTAATGGTAAATAGTACTTAGATCACATAATTAATCATTAAATTTAAAGATGATATTTTGGGTCATCACACTTAAGTTCTGTAGAGAACTTACCTGCATGGCAAGAACCTTATGCCTACCATTATTACTATGTGAGGCACTTTAAGACCAATTTCCAGAAGGCACATCCCAACAAGGATCTGCATGATTTGATGTGGATGGCAGCAACAGACCACCAAGAGCATAAATTTCGGAGGCACATGGAATCTATCAGGCAGGAAGACGAGAGAGCCTATCATTGGCTGATGCGACATGAGCTTCAGAAGTGGACTTTGCATGCTGATGGTGGAAGAAGATGGGGAATTCTGACTACAAACGTGTCAGAGTCTTTCAATGGGTTATTGAAGTCGGCAAGAGGATTGCCTGTCACTGCCATGGTGCGGATGTCGTTCAAGCAGATGGTAGAGAGATTTGTTGAAAAGACTGTAGCTGCAACGTCATTGATGGAAAGTGGTGTTGAATTTATGCCATTGCCGATGAAGAGATTTGAGAAATGCAGGCGGCGAGCACATTGGCATTCATTTTTGCAGTATGATCACGACAGAAATATTTTTGAAGTTCGCACCGATATCCATCAAAATCGAAGGAATAATGTACATACCATAGATGAATCTAGAAGGTTATGCTCTTGTGGGAAATGGTTCATCTACCACATGTTGTGCTCACATGCCATCAGGTGCTTTCAACATACAGGTTTAGGGCCAACCAACTACATTGATAAACAATATAGTGTTGCTGCTTACTTAAACACCTATAGTGGGCAGTTACAGCCAGTGGGTGCTGAGCATTATTGGCCACCGGAACTATTTAAAATGGTCTATAACAAGGACTATTTGTGTCGAATACAGGTGCAGAAGATAACGCGTATACGGAACCAAACGGATGTTAGCGATATCATTTATGCGCGCAAATATGGTATATGCTCACAAACTGAACACGACCGTCGAAAATGTCCTTCGGCTGGTTTGGGTGGTGGTGGTAATCAAGCTCGTGGTGGGTGTTCTTCTAATGTTCCCAACTATCAATGAGTTTATGTTGTAATAAGTAGATATTTTGTTTATGTTGCAAGATGTATCAAATAAAATTATGTTTTCATTGTTGTTAAATCTTATTGATATTTAACATTTTTCAGTTGAGTAAATTAATGCATTTCTCCCTCCCGTTTATGTAATCAAAAATAGTATTGGATTAAAAAGCGGAAAAATATGTGAATATATTTGATAAATATAGTTGATAAATATAGTTCAAAAATAGTTGAGTTAAAGGTAGATTTCTGATAAATATGTGAATACACATAGCGCGGTTAAATACTACGTTATGTGAATATATATAGCGCGGTTAAATATTACGTTACGTGAATATATATATATCGCAGTTAAATACTACGTTATGTGTATTATCTTGTCGAACTGAAAAGCTACCCGTCTGAGAAAATGCTATTTTGTATCCGTAATCATCTTTAACACGCAAAGCATAGCGCGGTTAAATACTAAGTTATGTGAATATATATATATATATATATATATATATGTTAAATACTACGTTATGTGTATTGTCTTATCGAACTGAAAAGCTGCCCGTCTGAGAAAAAGTTGTTTTGTATCCGTAATCATCTTTAACACGCAAAGCATAGCGCAGTTAAATACTACGTTATGTGAATATATATAGCGCGGTTAAATACTACATTATGTGTGTTGTCTTGCCTATAAATAACGGGCGCATTCTAGTTATTTTTTGCGCTTAACAATAACCAATAGCAAAACTTTCCATAAAAGCAAGGTTTTTTTTTTAACGCTTTAACAAATGTCTGAACGCCTTTATGTACCAAGATGCCAGTGCGGCAAAAAATATTTGATGGATGACTGTTGGGATGATGGTGAAGTTGGACGCCACTACTGGATGTGTGGACAAGTTTTATAGGGTTCTCGATGAACCTTTTTGCAATTTTGAGGTATGGATTGATGAACCGTGTAAGCAGGAATGCTACAAACGATCTTTGCAGTATCTTCGTGATTTGACCTTAAAACAGTGTGAATATGAAAAAGAATATAAACGAGAAATTGCGAAGTTGAAGGAGAAACTGAAAGAGCCAGAATTAGAAAAAAATAAGATGGAAGAGAAATTTAAATGGCTGGAGCAGAGAATAATGGGCGGCAGTGACTAAACAATGACATGTATGTGTTGAGTGTACTACTTTATCTTTATGTTTCCCGTGTCATGTATTTTCATTAGTTGTACTGAATTTAAACTATGTTAAGTTATTATGTTTTGTGTTTGTGTTGTAATATTAAAATAAAGAAGGAACGGGAAAATAAAAACATAATGCGCATATTATGTAAACAAAAAAAATTGTTGTTATTATTTACATAAAATAATATTTACATAAAATACAAAAAAAAAAATCAATGTGTCCCACAGCCTGTGTGCTTCAATGCAGCCGCTGGCCTGAGGCGCATCCCATCCCGCCCGGCTATGCTATCAGGATCATCCTTATCACGGCGCCTCTTTATAGCAGGATGCGCTGCAGCATGATCATCAGTGGTGCTGGTAGGAACGGTAGAAGGAGCCGTCGGTCCAGTAGAAACCTAAAGAAGAATAAGTCAGCTCAGTATAGGAAAGTATATATTAAGTCACAACAATTTAAATTGTCTTACCATGGTCTCATCGGGCTCCTGAATATAATCTTCCGTCGCAGCCATGTCAGCATCACACAAATGGGCCTCCGTGACGGGCGGGGATGAAGCCTTAATAAGAAAATTAATAAAGTTATGGAAAATAAATGAGAAAAGAAAAAACAAATTTAAATTTAATACTAATAAAAACATACCTGTGCCTGTGATGATGAGCCATAACTCAGCCGACGTCCACTATCCAAATCTCGGGTCGGCCGATCCTCAGCAGCGGTCGATGACCCTGGGAAGTATGCTTCCCAATCCTCTCCGGTAAGGTTCGTGCCCGTGATCAATAACGGACCTGACGGGGTCACCTGCGAAGTCCCTGGCGTGAGCTGCATCCCAAGGCTGTATGACGGCATGCTGGTGGGATACTCGTCTGACTCATGTAGGTCACCCGGCAGATCAGCACCAACATTATCAATATGGGCCTCAACGCCCCCTTGCTGGGGACCACCTCCTCGCCGCCCACCACGACCCCGTGCGGCAACCCTGCCTCGTGGGGCACCCCTACCTCGAGGGGCACCCCTCCCTCATGCGACACCCCTACCTCATTGGTGCTGCTCTGGCGCCATATAAGCAGGGTCGTGTCCCAAGCGTTGATCCTTTCGAGCTCGCTGCAATGTCTGGGCAGCTACCTCTGCAACCTGCCGGCCGTAATCGTGCAAAGCGGCCGCTCCCTCGCCGGCATGCTGCTGCATCTGCAGTCCCATCTGGTAGACTATATGTAGGCCAATAGCGTGCACAACGTATAAAATATAAACTACAGAACACTAAGTTACAGTTATATAATTAATAATAACAGAAAACATACCAGGGCCTTGGACATAGTATATATCTATAGGTTCCAGGCTCGATATTTGATGCCCAGTAGGACCAAGCTATCCTAAGTTCTTGTATGTGTCAATTTTATTATTTTCGTAATTTTGTATGCTTATTTTATAAATTAAATAAATAATTTTTATCATATTTAATTGGACAGAGTATATACCTATGGGTTCCAGGCTCGATATTTGACGCCTAGTAGCACCAATCTATCCTGAATTCTTGTGTATCAATTTTAATATTTTCATAATTTTGTATGTTTATTTTGTAAATTAAATAATTAATTTTTATCATATTTAATTGGACAAAGTATATACCTATGGGTTCCAGGCTCGATATTTGAGGCCCAGTAGCACCAAGCTGTCCTGAATTCTTGTGTGTGTCAATTTTAATATTTTCATAATTTTGTATGTTTGTTTTATAAATTAAATAATTAATTTTTATCATATTTAATTGGACAGAGTTTGTGTTTGACCTATCAGTATAAAAGATACTTAAATTACATGGATTCTACGCTAAAAGGCTCTATATTTTACTACGCTAAAAGGGTACTAGTCTTTAAGCAAATAAATAATCTAAACTAGATAAAAATAACAAATACATTTTAATCACAAAACAAACGCAAAACACCAATATCTTAGTCCGGATAAAAATAACATACTAGTTTAATCACAAAAAAACATAAAACAATATGGAAACACATTCAAAACAACTAATATGCATTATTATATGAGTTTCGACATAAACTAAATCGGAATACCTCGATTTATGTTTTTCGGAAAGTCGATGAATTGAAAATTTGAGCCCGAAATGAGGAAACCACAACAATAGAAGGCTTGGCTAGGATGTGGGGCCTACAATCTTATCTTTTTGTGTGACGGGTGAGGTCCACTACAATTGTTTTAGAAGAAATTTTTTTTTTGAGGGGGGGGAGGGGGAGGATCGGTTAAAAATTTTGAATTTGGGGAGGGGGCGTCTGGTTCAAGTGTGGGGAAGAAGGAGGGGGACCGTTTATTTATCTATGTATAGCGCGGTATATAACTGCACTATACATATATAGCGTGGTTATATACCGCGCTATGCATAGCTGTCTTATCAGCCCTGTATAGCGCGGTTTATAGTGGCGTTATATATATATATAGCGCTCTTTTAAAGAGCGATGTACTTTAACGGCCAAAACTCCGTTAAAGTATAGCTCTTTTTAAAAGAGCGCTATATATAAAAATGTCACTCTTTTTTTTAAACACACATTTTCGTCACACTTGTCCAAAAAAACCACAAATGGGTTCTGGATCCCTTAGTTTGGAAGGGTGCTGTGTTTTTGGACCTTTTGGTACACCATCCATTGTTAATTATTATTTTTTTATTTTGATTTTTGATAAAATGACATTGTATATTAGTCAGAAAAATATATATTTTTGGTATATATATATATCATATCATATTATTTTAAAAGGACGAATAATAATATTGGTTTACCAAAATATCCTTAAAATATTAATTTACTTTTATGAGTAGAAAGGCTATGATTGTCATTACATTGAAGAGTTCTAGAACTATTATGATAGACCTATTATAATAGGAATTCTGTGAGTAAAAGTTTGCAAAGAGAACAAGCTGCCAAATGAAAAAAAAGATAGCAAAAGATACCCAATCTATTAGATTCTTTACATAAAAATAAGGGTAAAAAATAATTTTATCCATATTTGAATGTATACCTAATGGATTATTGGATCCATATTGATGCAATGCGGCCCATGAAGAAGAGTGGCGCCTACTAAAATAAAGGGGAGTAAATGATGAAGACGTGCTTACTTCCTAATAGAAACCAACAGAACTAGGAGAACGAAAGTCTTATATTGCAAAAAAAAAATCAATTACCAGTTACTCATTTCCCAACAGAATTAGGAGAATGAAAACACTTAGTGAGCGTTTGGACATAAAAATTATAAAATTCTAAAAAAAAGTGAAATATTTTTTCAAGCAAAAATGATATTTGAAAATTAGAGTTGTGTTTGGACATGAATGGGTTGCTCTAGTGGTTAGCACCCTCCACTTCAGTCGAGGGTCTATCGGAAACAGCATCTCTATCCCAGGGTAGGGGTAAGGTTTGCGTACACACTACCCTCCCCAGACCTCACTAGTGGAATTATACTAGGTTGTTGTTGTTGTTGTTGTTGTTGTTGTTGTTTGGACATGAATATAATTTTGGGTTATTTTTAAATTTTTGTGAGTGATCTGAGTGGAAATTTTGAAAAACAGTTTTTTAAAGTTTTTCAAATTTTCGAAAAATTTCAAAATTCATATTCAAATGAAAATTAAAAATTTTATGCACAAACGCTAATTTTGAAAAAAATTGAAAATTTTTCGAAAAAAAGTAAAAAAATTCTTATGTCCAAATGGGCTCTTAATCTTTTTAAAAAAATCCTATTTATTCTTAAAGTCCAAGTTCCAATGTCATGGATCAAGACCACATACAAGATTGTTACAAAGCATCTCCAAATTTGTTCATTAATGAATCAGATTATTGCAGAGAAGCTACTTTAATGACATTTTATTTGTTGGAGAAAAGTAAATTGAAGCGTCAAGAATGTTCTTTGAAGTTTGGTATGTTAATTTTTTAATAGTTTTTTATCTTGGTTTTTGCAAATAAAAAAAATTGTGACATAATATAAGTTACTTATTGTTTGATGTTCTTAAAATAAGAGATTGCATCCATAGGGAATATGTTAATCTCTTTGATGATGTCGTAATAGTGAAGCTTGTGAAATTACGGTAGAAAAGCAAAATATCGGTCGAAATAAATTTACAATAGTGTTATATTTGAGCAAGAAATCTAATGGCTTTAAAACTTAGAATTTTATATTGAAAATGTAACATATTCCATTCGCTTTGCATATAATTATATCAAAAGTTGAACAATAGAGTTTTTGTGGTGATTTAATGTAAATGGCGAGTTAATTTGCTGAGTAAATGGATTAGAGAAAGATAGTGAATGATTAAAAAAACTACTAGGAGTATATAGAGGGCTAATTTCTTCTTTCCTTATTTAGGAAAAGTAGGAAGTGACGAAAGGATTATGGCGAAAACTATAGCTTTATACTGTTACTAATTAATTCAATTTTTGTCATCTAAGTTTGTAAAGGAATTTCTACCGTAAATAAATTTCATTTTGAATAAAAGTAAATTGCACATTTTATATAAACTTATTTCACCATTTCAAATTAGAAGTGGATGTTTATAGGGACGAAGAATGCCACATAGAAGAGGTGAAGATAATCTCATCGATAATACATTGTGAGTTTGCAAGAAAACTTGAAGCAAAATATCCAGCGTGAATTATCATTTAAAATAAATTTCATATTAGATAAATTATCATTAAATTATTGTTCTATTATTTAAGACTTTGAAATTAACTAAGATTTTGGTATAAAACTAAAGTTTACATTGACATAAAAAATTGATACTCCTATCTAATATCGTTATCGAGTTATTGTCTTTATCAATTTTAATATAGTACTAACTTGAAAATATAAAAAATAAATACAACTATAAAAAAACTGACATTGATTTTTATTTATAAGTTAAAGTTTATTATCTTTAAATAAAAATTTTAGAATAATTTTTAAGGCTACACGTGCAAGCACGTGATATATATATATATATATATATAAATTTTATACCATAGTTTGTACCCCAAATATAAATAATTTCTTGTACGTGCTAAATATGAAAAAGCCCTTGCTTTTTCATTGCGCTATATAATCCAATAACCATACTCCACATTTTAAAAGTAATAAACATACTCCACATAATCCACATTATTTAATTTTTCCCGTCACATGATTTATTTTGCACTTCATAAAAACTTTGTTTCACTTGTTTGAAACTTTATATCATTATTTATATTCATTTTTTATGATCTAGAACCTCACGCCATCTGCTCAACTACGTATACATGTGTATAAACAACTTTTTTATTGTCGAATTGTTGTTCTTTTCTTTCTTTTGTTTGCTAATAGAATTGTTGTTCTTTACTACGCACCGAATTTGGAATTCAACTAATTTTTTTTAACAAAAGATGTTTTTTCCTTTGTTTTTTCTTCCATCATGCGAGAGTAATCTAAATATGCGGATAGAATGAAGGATTAAGGGACCATTTTGTAATTTGCTCAGGCAAGAGTGGGTCAAGGAAATTATGGTGATTTTCACAAATAAGACACTTAGGTGTCACTTTTGATTTTTTTATCGGGTTTATCTCCTGAATAGAACTTCAAATTTAGGGAGTAGTACCTCTCACTTACCCACCAGCAAATACTTTTAATTTTTGACCTTAAAAATTTAACTATGAGACAAGTGAGAGTCAAAAAATCAAGACCATTCATTTTAAGATCATTGGGCCCTCAGAAGATAAATTGAATTGGGTAATTCGTTTTGGGATCTAACCCAAGTAAACACATCGGCAAGAGTGGGTTGAAGAAATTTGATAAAAGGAATAAATTAGCAAATAGCCACTTTTAATACCTAAGTATCAAATATTAGTTACCATTTTAAATTCTATTAATATTTAGTTATTCTTTTGATATAAAAAAAGTTTTGGTAAAAAATACTCTTACCTAAAACACAGAAGAACTTCCGTATAATATATTAAAGTTCGAATTTGTATAAGTGAAACTCCACCAAACACATAAATAACTTTTAAATAAACAAAAGTAAAAATGGTCAAACTTTGTTTGTCTCTGTAGTAGGAAGGTCGGTTTGATGGTTTAAGTCAACCTAAAAATAGTGGCGAATCCAAGATTTTAAGTTTGTGGGTGCTTCACTTTTTTTAACGTAAAGTTACTATAAAACACATAGTATAAAGTGCATAATTATTTGAACACGATAATAAAAAGAGTTAAGTAAAAAAATTACACTTAATATTATCATTAAAAAGATATTTATGTTCACAAACCACAAATATAGTAGACTTTTTATTTTATAAAAAAGATAATATAATAGTATTATTGCTTACAGTTGCAAATATCTTACTATCTATATATCAAATTAAACAACCATATAAAATTTCAAGAAGGTCTTGGAGTTTTTTGGAAGCTAATTTTTTCTATCATTTTCTATAATCATTCAGATAAAGGAAAAATAAAAAATAAAAAAGTGTTATGAAATATAGTTCAGAGTAATAATATAGAACAAAGAAAAACAAGCTAAGAGATATAGAGAGAAAGAGATGAGAGATTCTTATTTCTTCTTCAATTGTGTGTATTTTTCTATCTATTACAAGGCCTTTATATAGGCATGAAAAGTGAAGAAAATATGTCATTGAATATGTCATTAAACATAAAAAATGTGTCAGTGAATATGTCATTAAGCATTTGAGATGAAGATCATGGAGAAAGAGTAGACATCTACCATAATTTGATATTTCTTATAACACTCCCCCTTGGATGTCCATAGACAATGTGCCTCGTTAAAACCTTATTAGAAAAAAAATTCTCGTAAAGGAAAAAGAGTACATATGTTTAGGAATACGTTTTTTGGTTGCCTCATTAAAAACCTTGCAAGGAAAACCCAGTGAGACAAAACTTTGTAAGGGAAAAAGAGTACACCGCGTATTAACTCCCCATGATGAGAGTATCAATTCACATCCTTGAGCCTTCGCATCCCAATCTTGTACACTAGTTTCTTGAAGGTTGGCGTCGGTAGAGATTCGGTGAACAAATCAGTCATATTATCACTTGAACGGATCTGTTGCACACTGATATCACCATTCTTTTGAAGATCATGTGTGAAAAATAACTTTGGTGAAATGTACTTTATTCTATCTCCATTTATGAATCCTCCCTTCAATTGAGCTATGCATGCTGCATTGTCTTCATACAAATTTGTTGGTAGTTTGTCACACTTCAAACCATATTTGTCTCGAATAAGGTGTATTATAGACCTCAACTATACACATTCTCGGCTTGCTTCATGTATAGCAATTATCTCAGCATGATTAGATGAAGTAGCCACGATTGATTGCTTAGTCGATCGCCAAGATATTGCAGTGCCTCCACATGTTAACACATAGCCTGTTTGAGATCGAGCCTTGTGTGGGTCAGATAAATATCCAGCATCGGCATAACCAACAAGATCGAGACTGTAATTATTGCCATAAAATAAGTCAATATTGGTAGTCTATTTTAGATACCGCAGTATGTGTTTGATTCCATTCCAATGTCTCCTTGTAGAAGTAGAGCTATATCTTGCTAAGACATTAACTAAAAAAGTTATGCCAGGCCTTGTAGTGTTAGCCAGGTACATTAGTGCACCAATTGCACTAAGATATAGTACTTCAGGACCAAGAAGCTCTTCATTTTTTTCTTGAGGTCGGAACAGGCCCTAATTTACATTAAGTGATCGAACAACCATCGGAGTACTTAATGGATGTGCTCTATCCATGTAAAACTATTTCAATACCTTTCTATGTAGGCAGATTGATGAACAAAAATCCCGTTTGCCAAATGTTCAATTTGCAAACCGGGACATAATTTTGTATTTCCGAGATCTTTCATCTCGAATTTCTTCTTTAAATAATCAATTGCCTTTTGAAGTTCTATATGAGTTCCAATAAGGTTTATGTCATCAACATATACAGCAAGTACAACAAACTCCGATGTTGTTTTCTTTATAAAAATACATGGACAAATGACATCATTTATATAACCTTTCTTTAATAAATACTCACTAAGACGGTTATACCACATTCTTCCTAATTGCTTTAGACCATACAAAGATTTTCGCAATTTGATTGAAAATATTTTCCTAGACTTTGAATTATGTGCGTTAGGCATTTTAAATCCCTGGAGAATTTTCATGTATATCTCATTATCAAGTGAGCCGTAAAGGTTGGTTGTAACCACATCCATTAAATGCATGTCAAGCTTTTCATGGACAACAAGACTAATGAGATAACAAAACGTTATAGCATCCATAATAAGAGAATCTTCATAATCGACATAGGCCTTTGTGAAAATCCTTGTGCAACAAGACGTGCCTTATATCTTTGTACCTCATTTTTCTCATTCCTTTTACGTACAAAGACCTATTTATAGCCAACAGGTTTAACACCATTAGGTGTTTGGACTACAGACCCAAAAACTTCACGTTTCGCAAGTGAATCCTACTCAGATTGGATTGCTTCTTGCATTTTTGGCCAATCACGCCTTTGTCGACATTCTCCAACGGATTGAGGTTCAAGATACTCATTATCTTGCATAATGCTAGATGCAACATTGTATGCAAAGACATAATCCACAACTATATTCAATCGATTAAAATCTGTCTCAATATCGATTGGGTTTATTGATAGTTCCTTATTTTCTTGAGTCTCAGGTTCATCAATATCCTCAAGAATCTCAGGATTGATTAAATCATGGGTTTCTTAGTGTCATATTGATCATTTATTTTTATTTTTCTAGGATTTAGATCCTTAGAACCCATTAGTCTGCCACATTTTAGGCGTGCTTTTGACTCATTAGTTATGACATTAGAAAATTGTCCAATAGAGACATCAATACGGATTGAAATATTTTCTGCAGGGATATGTGATTTCGTTATCCTTTTCAGATCCGTAAATGCATCTGGCATTTGATTTTCTATTTTCTGCAATGGATAATCTTTTGTACCGTTTTTTTACAAATAGAGGCACGCGGATCAAGATGAGATAATGATTTATTTTTCCACAAAATTTCACATTTGGTTTCACCAATTTCTCCCCTTAATTTTGGGGAAAATGCCTCATTGAATTGATAATATGCAAATCGAGTAGTGAACAAATCTCTCGTTAATATTTCAAGGTAGCGAATAATGGAGGGTGATTCAAACCCAACATATATTCCTAACCTTCTTTGGGGACCCATCTTGGTGCGATATGGTGGTGCTACAGGCACATTTACAGTGCATCCAAAAATTCTTAGATGGGATATATTATGTTCATGACCCAAAACTAATTGCAACGGGGAATATTTATGATAATTTATCGGTCTGAGACGAATTAGCATTGTTGCATGCAAAATAGCATGACCCCAAATTGAAGTGGGTAACTTGGTTTTCATGAGTAATGGTCCTGCTATCAATTGCATATGGTTAAACAAAGATTCTACAAGGCCATTTTGAGTGTGAACATGAGTTACAGAATGTTCCACTTTTATCCCAATTAATAAGCAATAATCATTAAATGCTTGGGATGAAAACTCAGTGGCATTATCAAGTCTAATAGACTTAATTGGATTATCGAAAAATTGTGCCCGTAATCGGATTATTTGTACCATTAATTTTGCAAATTCCAGGCTGCGAGATGACAATAGGCATACATGAGACCATCTAGAAGATGCATCTATTAAGACCATAAAATATCTAAACGACCCACTAGGTGGGTTGTCATGACCTGGAATTTCTACCTTCGGGACCGTGATGACGCCTAACATTTCACTTGCTAGGCAAGCCAACGTTAGAGAAGCGTTAAGTCAATTGTTATTCAGTTTCAACAAATAAAGTCAATTAAGACAAAATGTAACAAAACCGAGTGCAGAATAACATATATGCCCATAATATCTAATACAATTCGGACCTGAAGCCACAACTCACGAGCTTCTAAGATTTTCTACAAATAGAGTATGAACGAAATACAACTGTTCTGAATGAAAAGAAACAGTAAAATAAGGAAACTAAAAAGGGACTCCAAGGTATGCGGACGCCGGCAGATCTACCTTGAGTTTCTGATAAGCAAGTACGGACTGCCAAGTCTTACGATCAGCTAGGGCCGGTACCAAAATCTACACAAGAAGTGCAGAGTATAGTATGAGTACAGCCGACCCCATGTACTCGTAAGTGTCGAGCCTAACCTCGACGAAGTAGTGACGAGGCTATGACATGATACCCACATAATAAACTTGTACAGATAACAATAAATGTACAAGAAAACAACAATAACAGCTAAACATGTACTATTAGGATGGGGACATGCTAAATGGGCACAAGATATAAGGAATACAACGAAAATGATAACCAAAACAGTTAATATGATTTTAACCAGTGGAAACAACTAAACACAATGAAGAAAATTGCACGACATCACCATTCGTACTTTTACTCTCAACCTCACAACATAATTCAATAGATACGGTACGACATCACCCTTCGTGCATTAACTCTCATAACATGGCACGACTTCACCCTTCGTGCATTAACACTCACAATGTGGTACGACATCACCCTTCGTGCTTTAACACTCATAATATGGCACGACATCACCTTTCGTGCATTAACAATCACAATATGTCACGGCATCACCTTTCGTGCATTAACACTCACATATGGCACGACATCACCCTTCATACATTAACACTCTCCCTTACACATAACAATGAACAAATAATAACAGGGAGATAGGATTAACAAGAACAAACTTGACTTCAACAATAGTTGCACAATACCAACCTCAACATTGGAATCAATACTCAATTATCACAAAGCCCACAAACACGGGGAGAATGATCAATATAACGAATAACTAGTCCAAGCATGGATAACATGATCAAAGTAAGCAATAATTGCAAGGAACAAGTCCCACCCGCATGCTTTAACCTGACAACAATGCATAAGTACTCGTCACCTCACATATACGTTGTACCCAACATCTAAACATGTAGCATATAGGCAAACAAGTCATAATCCTTCAAGTCAAGGTTAACCACGACACTTACCTCGCTCCAAAAGGTCCACTCAAAGCTCAATCACAACTTTGCCTTTCAAACAAACCTCCGAACCAATAGAATCTAGCAAATTACCAATCAAACGATTCAAATTAAGCCTTAGGAACTACCCACGATTGCAAATAATTCAATTTAGGCCATTATTGAAAAAGTCAACAAAAGTTCACTCTCGAGCCCGCTTGGTCCAATCCCGAAATTCGAATCAAAATTCGATTAACCATTCATCCCCCAGCTCGGTTATGTAATTTATTTTGGAATCCGACCTTAATTTGAGGTCTAATTCTCAATTTTATAAAATCCCTAATTTTACCCAAACCCCCAATTTCCACCATGAAAACACAATATTTTTGGTTGAAAACTTAGGAAATCTATGTGTCAATTAAAATCTACGTGTCCTTTGTGATAATTATCCCATTTTAAGATGGAAGAAATACGTGATAAAATAGAAAGGAAAAATATGTGCTCTCTCAAAAGTCTTCACTTCGTGTTTCTTAACATTAACACATAGGAACATAATACTTGTTTTAGGAAACATATTTATTGTTCTTTACACCAAAAATCCTTACATGATTTGATGAACTTTCAAGAAAATATTTCCGTAAAGCAAGTTTGTTCATGTATGGAAATATAAATAGCAAAGTGTAAAGAAACTTGAAAACTAATTAGAAAAGGCTAACTGTGATGGCCAAATATATGATGGAGTTGTACACCTTATACCTTCATCGTTCTTACCATATTATTAACATTAAATGACGCTACCGGCATTGGCCGCATCATAACAACTCAATTGGCTAGAACTTCGTGCTGATAACGTGTTATGAAATATAGCTCAAAGTAAGAATATAGAATAAGGAAAAACAATCTAAGAGACATAGAGAGAAAGAGAGAATAGATTCTTATTTATTATTCAATTGTGTGTATTTTCCTATCTATTACAAGGCCTTTATATAGGCATAAAAAATGAAAAAAATATGTCATTGAATATGTCATTAAACATAGAAAATATGTAATTGAATATGTCATTAAACATTTGAGATGAAGATCATGGAGGAAGAGTAGACATCTAGCATAATTTGATATTTCTTATAACAAAAAGGAACTAAATCAAGAAGCCATCAATAAAGTCTATAAAGAAAATAAATAAAAAATAACTAGTTTGGGGCAAAAAATTGTTGTATGCTGAAAAGAAACGACAATAAGACCTAAACTATAATGAGTAAAATTCACATAAAATTAGTGTAGACAATCAGGATCAAACCCTCGCCACCCCCGCGTCCACAAGTTCTCAGTAAGGCCGTGTATAATTTGGTAAATACCGAATTACCGTATCGAATTCGAAAATTTTGGTATTTGGTATTCGATATTTTGGTATTCGATATGATATTGGTTTAAGTTTTTAAAAAAATTGGTATTAGGTATGGTATTTGGTATTTTAAAATAAAATACCGAAACCGTACTGAAATATATATTATATTACATAATACACATATTATTAGTTATAACATAAATATAAGAAATCTAAAATTTTACTTTCCTTTATTTTCTAAGTTCATCAATTAACCCTAAGCAAGTAGAACTACCAACTTGTTCTTATATTAATTCCAGTGAAGAACAGATAGAGAGAGAAAAACACACCTCTCTACACTCTATAACCAAATACCATTGACATGGCCACATCCCCAACCCCGGCGAAGGACCCTGTCACGACCCAAACTGATGGGCCGCAACGGGAACCTGGTACCTTACTCAACTGAGTACCAACATAACGTATCTTTTTGTATCATACTATTATATATAACTGAGTTGGAGAGGCTTCCGTGAGATAAGTAGAATATAACATGTAATACCAACTTATACATAAGATATACATGCCTATGAGACCAAAATAACCACTCGTACACTGAACAAAGGCCGACAAGGCCATACAATATTTTACGTACATGACATCTGTCTATAAGCCTCTAAGAGTAGATAAATATCATAAAGGTCGAGACATGGCCCCGCCATACTAAACAATACACGTCCGAATCATACTGACCAAATAAGCAACTCTAGAGCAAATGGAGCGCACCAACATTTTTTGCTGAGCGGATAGCCTACTTGGAGAACTCTCAACCTGTCTATCGGGACCTGTGGGCATGAAACGTAGCGTCCCCAGGAAAAAGGGACATCAGTACAAATAATGTACCGAGTATGTAAGGAATGAAAATTAATAAATAATTGACATGAGAGAAACATTGAGTAAAAAACTCAACATGTAAGTCTGAATAACTCTGTGAATCATTAATATTATAATGTCATGCATATGCGTATAAATGTCATACCATGCATAGGTATATGTGTTTATAACATCATCAAACCTCTGAGGGCATCCCATCATATCATCTCGGCCACTGTGGGCAAATCATCAACGTATACCAGCTAATCAGGTGGTGGTGCGTATATAACGCTGAACCTTTTCCCATATCCCATATACATATATATACATATGCGTATATAACGCCATCTGGTCATGGGTCAATGTACATGTATAAATCCATGAAATGCATAAAAATTACGTTAATAAGATTTCTCGGAATATCATAAAATTAATATGCCTTTCGGATAAACTTTATCAAATACGTATTTTTCTGAGACCTATGAACAGAAGATATAATAATAATTCATATGGGGAATCAAGAATATAGACACTCCTAGTACTTCAATGAATAGAGTCATTTATGGAAATTTTGCATTTACTCATTTCGTTTGTATCGTATTGATCATGCCAAAAAGAGAGAAGGGATAGCCTTAACATATCTGGAGTAGGGAAAAATTCGTATGATATTCTTGAGAAAGATTGCACCGTACTCCCTTAGAATCTCAAAATCCCGTCGCTATTATAATATGGAGTCTCATATGAATTTGTTGAAGAAAATCAGGTTACCAGAATGATACCTCTCTTTGTATGATACATCTCTGTACTAGAATGTTGAAATGTTGAAGCAAATCATTAAGTAGTCACGTTTGTATGAATTGCAAATAAGTAGATACCTCTCTTTAATGAAGTAAAGAGATATTTAAATGTTGTGAGCTCTATCTGTTTGCCTTCAATCCATACATAATTGCAAATCTCTTCAAAGTGCAAATGTATCATATGTATTTTAATGAATTACGTTGAAGTCCTTATTAAAGAGAGAGGGCCCCACTCTTTGTATGGTTAAGCCACATGGTCATATTAATTATGTCACCTTTCTTTGTGAGTTAAGACTCGCTATCATAGCCTATTTGGGCTGCCACGTATTAGATCGTCCATTATTACCTTGTAGACAAAGTGAATTAGAGAAGTATTAAATCCTTAGGTGTGGACCCCACTTTGATTTTGCTTGAAGCTTTTTCTTAAGAGATGAACAATTGATAACGTTGATATTGCAAAGTTTATCCTTGCTGAAGCTTTTCATTATTACCTTGTAGACAAAGTGAATTAGAGAAGTATTAAATCCTTATATGTGGACCCGCCTTTGATAAGATGACCAAGCTAAGAGCTTCTCCGAAATGTGCCACCTTGTCTTGTGAGTTAAAGACTCATTATCACGGCTTCTTTGGCCAGCCACGTGGGGGGGGGGGGGGGGTTAAATTTATCAAGTTTATCCAAAATAATTCACCCCTTTCCTTAATTAGTTTATTAATCCCCCACTAATTCAATAATTAACCAATTGTCCACATAATTAAAAATTATCTCAAATTACTTAAAATATTGCTCATTTTTAGCACACCTCATACACCTCACTATCATGGTCATATGGTACCTTGTATGACACTAGTCCATAATTATCGGGTATTATTGCTTAGACCATATTTTGTCCCAAAATGTCAAATTTTGACTAAATTCATTTTCTTTGATTTGCTTTCACTCTCACCTTCACGAATTTACTCATCACTTATTTGAAATAGCATAATACTTATAATCTCAAAATAATATCAGTCCCGAACTTATGTCGATTAACTTACGACGAAACTTTAACGTATGAAAATACGGGATGTAACATCTCATTTTCGAGCTTCTATCAATTTATTTATGTCGTACTTTCACGTACGAAAACATGGGGTGTAACATCATTCCCCCCTTTGAAATATTCATCCTCGAATGTTGACTGATGCACTTATCATTTTCATAACTTTTGTCTTCCGAATATTTTAATATTCTCCTTGACATTTAGGCAACTGTTCTTTGAATAAATCCATAGTCTAGGGCATTCCCCCCTTTAAGCCTCATTCTCACACCACAACTTGTAGTCGGAATCCTTCTAATCTCGTAACTGTTGCTACCTTCTATCATGCAGCCTGTACGACTTTAACTTTGTATGTGCGCCTATGCGACTGTTCTCTTCTCTTCTCTTTCCTCCAGCTTTTAGCCAATCTCTAGGCTTCACTTTGTGTTCATATATAAAATTATGTCAAGTTGTCCCTCTGGGCATCATTAGCTTTACTTCATCTAAGTACGCCATACTATACCATAATTCTTACTTCGATTTATCGTTACTGAGGTCTGCTACCAAACTCCAGGTTACTTTTGTTGCTTATCCTATATGCATAAAGCTAAGTCTTTTAATGTTTATTCATTACTATTCATCTTAAGACTGATGGCCGAATCTCATCTTGTACTTTGCAGCTTTTATCCATCCATTGTTGATTCACCTTAATACCGATAACTTGACCTCTTTTGTAACACTGCCGCTAGGGCTCACGTCTCATCAGGGAATATCTGAAGTGATTTTCCTGACCCACCTTGGGGCGATACTATGCTTCCATAACAACATTTCATAGCATCCCAATGTGATTTTCCCAACTTGAGTATTCTAATCCTGTACAATTCATGAAATCATTACTCAATCGAAGGCCCAAACGTCATCCTTCATTTATCACAATTATACCTTCATTCTACTACAAGGGCAACATTCCATCTCTTCTAAATGCTACTAGTCTTAGACTCTTTTGAGTTCACTCAGGCTATACTAAGCTTTCTATAACTTAGAGATACCATTAGCTCTCTTGTTTTCATGGGCTTAATCCTAAGGACTTATTCATTCTCATCACCTTCTCACTCGTCCTTTTTTATCCTTACTCATTTCTTCCTAAAACCTTGTCGCTTTACCATTCTTTAGCTTGCGACCTACACATATCTAGTTATACTACCCGCAACCTTTCTTCACCTTGCTTGCATCATAGATTTTCTTATGTCATTCTGGAACATCACGCGAGACATTACATTGTCTCTAACTCTTCTTTACTCTCTTGACTAGATCTGTCGGTACCTAGAAACCATAGGCTATAAGATATGCCTCTGACGCCGCCGCTATCATTCCTGGATACTGAATCCCAATGCTTCTAGTCCTTCATCTTGAAGTTATAGATTATTCACAATCTTCTGTACCTGAGTATCTCGTACGTTATTCACCTTTACCTTACTTGCCTTAAAATCTCGCATCACATCTTCTATTTTGTTCATGACCTCCCTTCCATATAAGTATGATTCACATCCACAACTTGAAGATCTATTATAATATTTGCACCTCCGGTGTATACACAATCCGGTGGGAGCTTCATACTGACTTCTTATGAGACTGGTACTCTTCTAACTGGCTTTCTCGTAGAGCCGTTATATAATATGGTTGTTGTACTATCTCTCTTGTACCTCTGGCATTAAGGGTAATCCTATAATGTTCTCAATCACAATTTCTATAATTTCCTGGGTCCAATAATCAGACTCCTGATTTACTTGGTTGATATAACTCTTTAGTTTCCTCTTCCTTCTTATCAGCTTTTATGTAGGCTTAAGCTATCTTCCGATCTGCGGCTCATGGTATTTATTTATTGCTTTTGCCCTTCATGGACGCTATGGAGTATCCATGATACAATCTTCTAACAATTCAATCCCTTGTCTATGCCCTAAGCTCAATTCTTTCTTTTAAATTATACCAGAGTCTTCTACGGCTGTATGAATGTCAATGCATATGCTGCATGGATAATACTCAACAATTTTAAGTGCGTTCATAACGTAACTAACTATGGATCATTGATCGAATAATTCCTTTCGTTCCATCTCAGCTTTCTTTAAATGTAAGCAATTACTTTTCCTGGTCTTTCTGCCCCTTTGTTGCGTGGATACTTAGCTTATCTTAGTTCCCATGTACAACTCATATGATCTCGAGTATTACTGTTGCTTTTACTTCCCGTTCATTAGCTTCGGTAGGTGCCACTTTCTCATGGAGTGCATACAATGTTGTAGTGAGACTGTTGTTACAATACCATTTCCTCTTTAGGTTACTGTGCTTAGGTTGAAGCCTTCTTCCTTATTTTCTCAGCTAGTCTTTCGTTGTAGTACTTAGGGAGACCTTTTGGCTCTTGTAAAGTTACAAGCTTATCACATCGTATATTTGACAAAATTTTTGATATCTTCCCCGCCTATAATTATTCGTAGTTACGTATTTCCACGCCATTGTGCTTGTAGGGCTGCTTCTGAACTAATATTTTGACTGTCTTCCCAGTGGGACTCTCTTTTATTTCCGTAACACTCATACGGTACCTTTATTATCCAAACTCCTATCTGAATATTTCTCAAGGATCACAATGTCATACCTGCAAGACTGAATTCCCCATGTTAGGGTTCACTATGTTTATCTTATATGATCTGTTGATTTGCCTGTATCCTCTTGTCTAGCCATAACTAGGCTCTTCCTGAATCAACTGCTAACTATTCGTTGGCCCATTCTCATATCAACATTCCGCATAATCTTTCTTGGGTTATTTCCTTTGTCTTAACTTACGTCTCGCACTAGCTCCTTCTATATCAATAACATCTCAGGCAGGAACCTTTACTTTCTCTACTTGACGTCGTGCTTGCATAATGTTCTGGAATCGTAGCATATCTGTAGGATTTGGGTAAGTGCACGCTCATTCCTTTTTTATTTTTTTCCGCATTCTTCCTTTACCATTCCATAATTACTAGAACCATTTAATTATGACTTCATGCCACATTACTCCATATTCCCCCCTTTAGGGGAGTACTAAGATTTAGTGCTACGACGATCTACCTATAAATGTTTTAATTCTTCATCTTTGGCATCTTTTCACATCATCGATGATCCTTACTTGCCTTGCGGTAATCCTTATGTACCAAGGATAACAAATTTCCTTATTCGTGAGGGCGACACTTAGTATAACTGGCACATACAGTCCCTTAAGCTTAACTTTGCTCGCCTTGCTTGTTTTAGGGAAGCGTCTTCCTAAATGACCTTTAAAGAGTATTCTTGTGTCGTCCATTCTATTATCCCCAGGACGCAATCTCTGAAATTCTCATGATGCCGACTATTACTCAGTCCCTAGTTCATGTTTAGTTTATCTTGTTCATCAGTCCATGATGATTTCTTATCACTCTGGGGTCTAACTTTTCCTTTTGGTAGTCGCGTTAGAGTCACGAACTTATTTCTTGAAATGAACATATGACTTTATGGCCTATACTCTTTTGTTGTCTCCAGACATGTCACCGCTTGTCCTTTCCTTTACTTTACTATAGACTCTGTAATACTGTCATCTTCTTGATCTACCATTGTCATACATGTATCGCATCTTACTCATAATGCTTCATTAACCCTCTTCTTGTTTCCCAATAACATTTATGTCTATCACTTTATTCTGAAAACTCGAACAAGACATTCTTTTGCTTTTAGCTCTCCTTGCTCCATCCACTGGCTCTTCGGGTTGCCTAACATTCTTTCTTTACTAGGGATGGGAGCCACACTAAGGTAATATTTATCCCTTCAAGGCTTCCAGTGCCTGTCTTTGCAGTACTCATATCTAGCTGTACTATTTTAGAGTGTACCATTTGGGTGTCTCACAAGGAGATCTATTAGCACATTCGCAATATCCTTCAGAATGTTAGCTAACGCTAACAATCCATCAAACATTTTGGGTTACTTTAACCCCAGCGGAATCCTGATATCCTGTCCTTCTCTTAAACTATATATATTGGCTCCCATGGAGCATAATTGAGATAGGTGTGACTAATCGTACATACCTCTGTTACAATTGAAGGTAACTCAAAAATGCTTATATTTCTCTGCTTGAATTGTAAATACTGTTAATTTTCATTAACTGGGTACCTCGTATCTTTCTTCACCTTGCTTCTTTTACTTGCTGAAACTTGTGTCTACCTTCCGATTCTCTTATTCTTTTTTACCGTAAGAGTGGATAGACATTCCTGCCTTAGGGATCCTTATCAAGAAGCTTACACGTCTTAGTACACACATGATCTACTGAATACCTCATATTTATCCATCATATACATGATACAAAAATTGAGTTCCTCTGACTCAACTCTTCCACATCTATATCTCTTACCAACAGTCTTTCTGGATGTAGGCATCGTCGTATTATGAATAAGATAGAGTTTAAGGAAATTGAGTTCTTACAACTGAGCTCTACCACATGATCTAGAGTAAGAAGAAAGAATGACAGTCCTAAATGCCATGTAGCCTCCTGCTTATAAGTGTGGTGCACAACACATCCATAAACAAGACTCTACTAGACACGGCTTGTAGACTCCCTAGGACAGAACTGCTCTGATACCACTTTTGTCACAACCCAAACTGATGGGCCGCGACGGGCACCCGGTACCTTACTCAACCGAGTACCAACATAACGTATCTTTTTGTATCATACTATCATAGATAACTGAGCCGGAGAGGGTGCCGCGAGATAAGTAAAATACAATATGTAATACCAACTTATACATAAGATATACGGGTCTATAAGATCAAAATAACCACTTGTACACTAAACATAGGCTGACAAGGCCGTATAGTCTTTTGTATATATGACATCTGTCTACAAGCCTCTAAGATTAGATAAATACCATAAAGGTCGGGACAGAGCCCCGCTATACTAAATAATACACGTTCGAATCATACTGACCAAATAATTAACTCTAGAGCAAATGGAGTGCACCAACATCTTTTGCTGAACTGATAGCCTACTTGGAGAACTCTCAACCTGTCTATCGGGACCTGCGGTCATGAAACACAGCATCCCCAGGCAAAAGGGACGTCATTACAAATAATGTACCGAGTATGTAAGGAATGAAAATCAGTAAATAATTGACATGAGAGAAACACGGAGTAAAAGTCTCAACATGTAAGTTTGAACAACTCTGTGAATCATTAATATTATAATGTCCTACATATGCGTATAAATGTCATACCATGCATAGGTATATGCGTTCATAACATCATCGAGCCTCTAAGGGCATCCCATCATATCATCTCGACCACTGTGGGCAAATTATCAATGTATACCAACTGATCAGGTGGTGGTGTGTATATAACGTCATAACCTTTTCCCATATCCCCCCCCTATATATATATATATATATATATATATATATATATATATATACACGCGTATATAACGCCATCTGGTCATGGGTCAATGTGCATGTATAAATGCATGAAATGCATAAGAATTATTTTAATAAGATTTCTCGGAATGTCATAAAATTAATATGCCTTTCGGATAAACTTTATCAAATATGTATTTTTCTGAGACCCATGAACAGAAGATATAATAATAATAATTCACATGGGGAATCAAGAATATAGACACTCCTAGTACTTCAATGAATAGAGTCATTTATGGAAATTATGCATTTACTCATTTTATTTGTATCGTATTAATCATGCCAAAAAGAGAGAAGAGATAGTCTTAACATACATGGAGTAGGGAAAAATCCGTATGATATTCTTGAGAAAGATTACACCGTACTCCCTTAGAATCGCAAAATCCCGTTGCTATTATAATATGGAGTCTCGTATGTATTTGTTGAAGAAAATCAAGTTACCAGAATGATACCTCTCTTTGTATGATACATCTCTTTACTAGAATGCTGAAATGTTGAAGCAAATCATTAAATAGTCACATTTGTATGAATTGCAAATAAGAAGATAACCCCTCTTTAATGAAGTAAAGAGATCTTTAAATGTTGTGAGCTCCACCCGTTTGCCTTCAATCCATACAGAATTGCAAATCTCTTCAAAGTGCAAATGTATCATATGTATTTTAATGAATTATGTTGAAGTCTTTATTAAAGAGAGTGGGCCCCACTCTTTGTATGACTAAGCCACATAGGCATCTTAATTATGCCACCTTTCTTTGTGAGTTAAGACTCACTATCATAGCCTATTTGGGCTGCCACGTATTAGCTCATCCATTCTTACCTTGTAGACAAAGTGAATTAGAGAAGTATTAAATGCTTAGGTGTGGACCCCACTTTGATTTTGCTTGAAGCTTTTCTTAAGAGATGAACAATTGATAACGTTGCTATTGCAAAGTTTATCCTTGCTGAAGCTTTCCATTATTACCTTGTATACAAAGTGAATTAGAGAAGTATTAAATCTTTAGGTGTGGACCCCACTTTGATAAGATGACTAAGCTAAGAGCTCCTCCAAAATGTGCCACCTTGTATTGTGAGTTAAAGACTCATTATCATGGCCTCTTTGGCCAGCCACGTTGGGGGAGGGGGGTGTTCAAATTTATCAAGTTTATCCAAAATAATTCACCCCTTTCCTTAATTAGTTTATTAATTAACCACTAATTCAACAATTAGTCAATTGTCCACATAATTAAGAATTATCTCAAATTACTTAAAATATTGCTCATTTTTAGCACACCTTATACATATCACTATCATGGTCATGTGGTATCTTGTATGACACTAGTCCATAATTACCGGGTATTATAGCTTAGACCGTATTTTGTCCCAAAATATCAAATTTTGACGAAATTCAGTTTCTTTGATTTGCTTTCCCTCTCACCTTCACGAATTTACTCATCACTTATTTGAAATAGCGTAAAACTTATAATCCCAAAATAATCTCATTCCTGAACTTACGTCGATTAACTTACGACGAAACTTCAACGTACGAAAATGCGGGATGTAACATATCATTTACGCGCTTCCATCAATTTATTTATGGCATACTTTCACGTAGAAAAATATGGGGTGTAACAGACCCATCCTCCAAGATCTCATCGGACCCCCCTACAAAAGCCTCCCAAATTGAAATGGATGAGGACAGCCCTCAAAAACAAACTCTTTCAAAGAGATCCTACTGGAAAAGAATCTGATGTCCACCACCTCATATGAACTAACCCACTTCCCTCCCCTGTTCGAACTAAATGTGGGGAATATCCCCATACATTTGTCAAAGGAGGACAAGAAAAGGTTATACCTCCCCTGGAGATACTCCCTAATAATAAAACTATTTGGGAGGAAAATTCCCCATCAGCTACTGCGAGCAAAGCTCACACATCTTTGGAAGCCCATTGAACCCCTTACGCTCATCGATCTGGGTTATGACTTCTTTATTGTCAAATTCAACCTAGAAGCTAGCATGAACAAAGTCCTGATAAAGGGACCCTAGTTTGTCACGTGCCACTTCCTCTCTATACGAAAATGAGAACCAAACTTTGTCCCAGCAGAATCCAAACTTGCTATTACAACAATTTGGATCAGACTTCCACAGCTCCCAACGGAGTTCTATGATAGGGTGATTCTTGAGCAAGTGGGCAATAGGGTAGGCAAACTACTAAAAATAGATACATGTACCTCCTCCACCCTTAGGGGCAGGTACGCTTGGATCTGTGTCCAGGTTACATTAGACATCCCCGTCACCACCGCTATCACCATCGAAGCCCACCACCAACCCATCCTATATGAGGGGGAATGGATTCTCTGCAAGGTATGTGGGAGAATTGGCCATACGCTACACTACAGTCCATTCACCCCCAAGGTCAATGAAACCAACAGCCCAACTAATCCAAACCCTACAACCACAACAACAGGTACAACTCCTGCTGAAGATTCTTTATGGCAAACGGTCCCATTCAAGCGGAACAAAAAAGGAACCCATAAAGGAAATCACCTACAAAGACCAATTGGAGCATCACCGGAAACTCACTCGATCCAGGTAAAGCGGTACAATGAAGCTACATGTACGTACCTCGACCTTACTGCCACCACCAGTGGCGGCGGAAGCCCTAAAGCACACGAGCACCTAAACCTGGGTGAACACTTGGGCCCTATGGGGTGGATTACGGAGAACCAACAAGACTTGAAGTCTTTAAGGCCCAACTCCAATAAAGGCCCATCTTCACAAGGGGGCCCTGTCAAAACAAGAGAAATCCCACAAGCAAAACAGACTGGACTGAAATGGCATATGCCCAAGTCATGCACAATCACTAAAGATGCCACTTTAGGGAATATCTCCATTCCCAAAAGTCCCAACACAATCTACAAAAATTGAATTGTTGATGCCACCCCCCTGACTCTGCTCCACCCAAATCGGGTACTCTTACACAAATAGAGAGTATCTCCTTTTTAGAAAAGGATCCCCTGTCAGCACAACCTAATCCTAAATTGGCCCACTTGTTCACAAAAGGCTATTCCAATGCGTCCCATCTCTCTCTCGAACTTGCCTCTTCCAATGAAGGTAATAAATTGCCTATTATAAACCCAAGAACCAATATTATCATTGAGGTGACACCCCCTATCAATCCCTCAAGATTAATTACAGAAGGAAAATCATCCCTCACGAAACCCAAAGAAGAGATGGGCTATAATGCTTCTCCCTCCTCCTCTTCTCTATTAACCCCAAGCCACACCACCAACCCCATTCACTCTAACCTTTCTGATGGAAAACAACAACCCTCCTTCCCAAACACAAACCACAACTCCGTTAACCATCTCCAATACCCCAATGCCTCTAGAGCTCTTGCCGGAGTCATGGTTGGAAATGGCACTCCAAGGACACACCCAGAACCTCCAAATGATGGTTGGATCTATCCCAATGGAAATAACCATCCAAAATCTCGGATACCTTCCCTTTTTCCCACTCATGAACTTGGAGTCCCCAATCCCATCTCCAACCTTTCATCTTCCACCACCAATAGTTCAAGTTCATCAGTCACCACCATCACAACCACCCTCACCCATCGATCTACTGAGCAGGGGAACCACCATGGCATTGGACTATCTCAGAGAGTCCAATGTGGACTTGGAGAACATGCTACAAAAATTAGAGATGCCAAAAACAAAGGCCTTCCTCATGCAGGAACCTATGGAGATAGAGTTCAAAGATCAGTCAGGAGAAATGCTTATTGCTCTATGTCCCAAAAAACTCATAAGCTGCAAACTCGATCTCCGCGTACATTCATTTCCAAACTCAAAAAACTTAGCAGTGACTTTGGTTCCTCTAGTGGGTATCATGAACCTAACCCCAGTGAGTAACGGGAAGGGAATCAAAAGGAAGGCTCCAACCCACAACCCTCTCTTAATGAATTTCATAATATGGAATGCTAAAGGGGCCAATAGTGCGGAGTTATGCTGGCACTGCTCATCTATGGTGAAGCTCCATAACCCTACCATGTTGGTCTTACTGAAGACTAGAATGGAAGATCACAAATACCTTACTGCTGAGCTCAAGTTTGATGCCCAATTCCAATCCCTGCTGTTGGTCAGTCTGGTGGGATTGTGCTCATGTGGAAGGATTATCTGGTTAAGTTGGAGAAAGTAGCCACTACTCTACAGGGAGTGCATGTCATGGTCAAGGTACTCCCCTCCTCCACCAAATGATTTTTTTCTATTATATATGCTAGTAATTGTGTCAATAATAGAAATAAGCTCCAGAATACATTAGAGGGTCTGGCTTCTGTGTAGGGGTAGTTGGCTTGTTGGAGGGGATTTTAATGAACTTCTAAAAGACAAGGATAAGTTTAGGGGTAATAACTTGAACACCAATAGAAGCAACAGATTCTAGAAATGCTTGAATAGTTGCAAATTAGTGGACCTAAGTTTTAAAGGCTCTAAATATACTTGGTCTAATAAAAGATACTCCAATAAGCATGACCTAATCCTAGAAAGACTTGATTGGTGCTTTGCAACTGATGATTGGATTGAGGAGTTCCCTGATTCAACTGTTACCCATCTTCCTAGGACCCACTCAGATCATTGTCCTCTTCTTCTAAGCCTAATCTATTAGAGCCACAGCAGGGTCAACATGCCTTTTAAGTTTGAATCTGTGTGGTGCAGCCACCCTGGCTTCCTCCCTCTGGTGGAGGGCAGTTTTGATGGCAATACTGATATCCTGAAAGCTACCTCTGTTTTTACAAATAGAGTGGCTGACTGGAATAAACATGTCTTTGGCAACATCTTCCATAAGAAAAGTCATATCCTTGCCAGACTTTATGTCATCCAAAAGTCCAATGCCTACCCCCTTAGCACCTTACTTCAGGAGCTTGAAGCCAAGATCCATCATGATTTCTCTGTCATTCTAAATAGTGAATAAGATTACTGGAAGCTTAAATCCAGAATAAACTGGCTAAGTGACGGAGATGCTAACACTAAATTCTTTCATATATCCACACTTAACAGAAGAAGGAGGAACCAAATCCTTTCCTTAAAGGATGAGGTGGGGAACAATATTCAGAATCCCAAAAACATTAAAGACATAATCCTTAACTACTTCACCAAGATCTATACCACTGAACACCATAGCTCAATGCTGAACAACATCTACATTACTGATAGTGCTAATGTACTGACTACTAGTGAGCAAAACACCATTGACTCCACCCTTACGCTCCCTGAGATCGAGTGTGCATTATTCTCCTTTAAGGCCATGAAGGCACCTGGGCCTGATGGCCTTCATCCCTTATTCTATCAGAAGTACTGGCATATAGTTTATGGCAGTGCAATCCAATTATGCAATATTGTCTTTTTCACTGGTATGGTCCCTCTTGAAATAAACCAAACCAACCTCTGTCTCATTCCCAAATGCCCTAATGCCACTATGCTGAAAAACTTCAGGCCAATTGGTTTGTACAACACTATGTACAAGCTGATCACCAAGATCATTGTCAATAGAATCAAACCATTACTTCAAAACATCATTGGCCTGACTCAAGCCAGCTTTCTAGCCAATAGAAGAGTTGCTGATAATGCCATTGTGGTCCAAGAATACATTACTCACCTCCAAAACATGAAAGGTAAGAATGCTAATATGATCTTAAAAGTGGACCTAGAGAAGGCCTTTGATAGGTTAGAATGGTCTTTCATCAGAGAATCCATTATCTTCTTCAACTTCCCTAGTAAACTTACCATCCTAATCATGTCATGTCTCATCACAAGCTCCATATCCATCCTTGTCAATGGTACCCAGACTAATTACTTCAAGCCCAGTAGAGTCATTAGGCAGGGGGACCCCATGTCTCCCTATCTGTTCATCATATGCATGGAAAGGATTTCAAGAGATATAGACAATGTTGTAATTGATAAAGATTGGTGCCCTATCAGTATCAGTAGGGGAGGGCCTAGAATCTCCCACCTATTCTTTGTCGATGACCTCACTATGTTTGCCAGAGCTAATAGAAGAAACTGCGATACAATCTTAGCCATCTTAGGTAATTTCAATGTTGCTTCTGGGCAAAAGGCCAACCTCTGGAAATACAAGTGATCTTTTCTTCTAATTGCCAGGCATAGTGTGCCACATCTTGCAGTGCCATTTTAGGTATCAAAGGTAATAAAGAATTTGGCAAATACCTTGGTTTCCCCATCTTCACCCGAAGGCCTAGGAATAATGACTTCCAATTCATCATAGATAACCTTAATAGTAGAATGACAGGGTAGAAAACCAAGTTCCTGAACATGGATGGTAGGGCCACTCTGGCCAAGTCATGCCTTAGTAGCATCCCAAACCATATAATGCAATACATTGAGTTACCACCCCAAATTAACGAGCAAATTGACAAAATCCAAAGGAATTTTATTTGGGGTACAACTCCTATGAAAAGAAAGCTGCACATGGTCAAGTGGGCCACTGTTACCAAACCAAAGAACACGGGAGGGTTGGGTCTCTAGTAGTCCCACCTAAAGAACAAAACATGCCACACCAGTCTCGCTTGGTGACTCTACAATAATACTACCTCTATCTGGGCTAGGGTGCTCATGGGAAAGCACTGCAGTGGAGGAGGGAACATGGGTAAGGCCAAGACTAGAACCTAGAAGAATGTTCAAGAGGGATGGAAAATATGCACAAGTTACACTAGATGGATGGTTTACAAAGAGGATGGGGTTAGATTCCTTACTGACTCATGGATTCCCAACATGCAACCTCTGGAAAAAATCCTTAATGGGCCATGAAACCACAATGACATGAATACCAGGATTAATGAAGTGTTCTCCAATGGGGTTTGGGATTTTAGCTACATTTCCTACCCAATCCCCCATGACATCACCTTGATAATACAAAACACCTCCATTCCCACCTCCACATCTGTTGAATATAAGCTAATCTAGAACCTTAATCCTAATGGCATGTTTAGTACTAAATCAATCTACTCCTTCCTTGATACACTAATGCACAATGACAATTTTAATAAAGACCACTTCAGCTTGATTTGGAAGCTAAAGACCCCAAATAAGATCAATTTCTTTATATGGCTAATGCAGCAAAACAGGCTGCCTACTGAGAATCACTTACATCATATTGTCCTGAGAATTAACCCTAACTGCTACTTTTGTGATTACGCAATTAAAGATATAAACCACATCTTCTTTTAATGTCCCAATGTCAAAGATTTCTGGCAGCAATTGTTGTACAACTGCACCCAAAAGCCTAACCTTAGTGTAAATTCCTTCTTTATGCCAAATTGGGAAGATACATGACATAGGCTATAAAATGTGGATTACAATACTTGCACAAAATGGAAACAACAGTTGCCCTACTGCCTCTAGGCCATCTGGCTCACTAGGAACTCTAATGTCTTTGAAAAGAGGAACAATCACATTAATGTGCACCAAACAATTGCAAAGGTTGTTGAATACCACCATGTAGCAGCCACTTCAAGGCTTGTTAGAGCAACAACCACCTTATACTTAAAGTGGCAACCACCAAATAAAGGATATTATAAGATGAACACCGATGAGGCTGCATGCCTTAATGCAGGGAAATGGGGTATAGGGGGGTTTTTAGAAACAGCAGGGGAGACTAGGTCTTAGGCTTCATGAGGGGGCTCCCAAACACTGATAGTCTTAGGGAAGAACTCCAAGCCCTATGGTTGGGGCTAAAAATAGTCCTAGATCAAGGCTTGGCACCTATTGTGATTGATACTGACTCGAAAACAATGTTGGAAATGTTAAAGAATGGCAACTTAACTCACAACCCCATAATTTCTGAATGCAATTATTTGATGGAGCAATTGGGGAACCCAGTCATAGGCCATAGCTATAGGGAGAAAAATCAAGTGGCGTACCTCCTCGCAAAGGAAGGAGCTAAGAAGGAAGTTTTTGACAAGACCTAATTTTTGGCAGTTCCTCCGGTATTTGCAAATGAAGCAGTGTAGGCAGACATATTAGGAACTGATTTTGAAAGGAAAACCAATATTTGTAATAGGGTGACATTGGTAGACATTGATGACAATCAACATCGGACCTCACCCTCCCCTTATAGTGATGTAATTTTGTGGATGTTTATATATATATATATATATATATATATATATATATATATATATATATATATATAATTAACCCAAAAAAAAACTAAGCAAGTAACAAGATATTTCTAATGATCAAATTTATTCTTTTTTGTACATTTTTCTCTCTTTGGGTTGGTATTTGCTAGTTTTGGACAAAAGTTTTGTCAACAAATATTTTTAATTTTATACTTATGAGTACTTTAATTAAGAATATTACCATCTATGACTTTATGGACTAGTTAGTATTCAAATCGAAGTTACCGAACTGAATAAACCAAAATCGATAGGAGAAAAACCAAACCATACCGAAATTAATTAGGTACGGTATTGGTATAGCATTTTAAGAAATCGAGTATCAAAAATACCGAACCGAAATATCTAAATACTGTATCGTACTGTACCGACCGACGAACACCCCTAGTACTCAGCACCCATCCCTTACCAAAGTAACCATCAAAAGTTCTGTTTGTTGGGTGCTCCAACACCCACAAAGCTCTACGTAAATTTGCCCCTGCCTAAAAGCATCTTGATATGGTGTGATGTTCAGAGGTAGATTCAAAATTTTAAATTTATTGGTTCATATAACAACCTTAAATACAATAATAAATTGATTTACAGTCAAATACTTACAATAATAAATACAATATATACATATATATATATATATATATATATATATATATATATATATATATATATATATATATATATATATATAATTTGGTTATATTGGGTTCGTGAATCCATAGATGACACTCTAATCTGCCCATGCCCCCTAGTGATACCCATTGATGAAACTCTAAATCCGTCCCTACCCCCTGATGATATTTGTCGCTTTAGATTATTCTAACACAATCTTATTTTTCTAAAATGTTTCGTATCATTAGAAACATGCTTGCCTTGTAGTTATTTTCTTATAAGCTTCTAGTATAGGACTTATCCGTACCCCCAATAATTTTTCTCTTGAATTAAATATCACATGGATCATATCCAAGAATTTCCATCTTATCTAGAGATTCATTGCATGCCACACGTAAAATTTGAGTACTTATGGCCACCAAACACACATGCTTCTCATTATACGAGTCTCCAAATTGTGAGTAAAATAGTAAATGGACTTACTCCACGCCTTTTATTTAGTTGGGCTTGCAAAACTCGTTGTGGGTTGTAACATGATATATTTTGTATTGTCTCAATAATCGTTATAATCAATATTTTAAGGGATTTTTTTTTCCTATACATTATTTGAAATTTTATTACCAAAAATATTCATGTTTAGTTAATTACCCGACCTTAACAAGTTTTATCTATAAAATATATACATTCCACCTTAAAAGGCTCCCAATTCATTATTAGTATCTTCAATCAAGGGATTTAATTACACCCTTTTCCTTTTTTTCTCCTTTCTTTTTCTTCTTTCTAGAATATTAGTACGGGATCCCCTCCAGTAAAGATTGCTCCAGTATCCTTCAATAGGGTTCTCATCCTTTGACACGTGTCTTGCTCCCTAATTGATGGGCGACATTTATTTAATTAAAAATTAATTTAACCATGGTTACGTCTCTCTTCTTGAAACAGAGACAATAAATCATCGTTGGCTACTTTGACAGAATGCCTTCGTGGCATCTTCCTTCGCTTATTTCTTCCATTTTTCAACACAAATACCTCATCAAATATTTTTTGTGTAAGGTAATTTTGATATTGGAAATCCTTACTAACAGTAAGGCAAAATGGAAAAAATCATCTTCTTTATACTTAAATTTTAAAACGAGTAAAGTGGAAATAACAATGGTTATTGTAATGATCCAATCAGTCATTTTGACTTTTAGAATCCCGTTTCCTTAAATAATACTCATCGAATGTGCTTTTACTGATTTATGACTTGCGGGGATGACTTGTTCTTTATGATTTATGATTTATGAAAACGGAATACTTAGTTCTTTAAATTGGCTTTAAAATGCCAAGTTTGACTTCGGTCAACATTTGTAGAAAATGACCCCGGAATTGGGATTTGACGGTTCCAATAGGTTCGTATGATGATTTTAGACTTGGGCGTATGTTTGGATCGGGTTTTGGACAACCCAGGAGCGTTTCTGCGCTTAATAGTAAAAATTCATTATTTGAAGGTTTCATGTTCTTTAAATTTGGTTTGGAGTAAGTTTTGGAGTAATTGAGGTCCGTTTGGAATTCTGAGTCTGGGAATAGCTCCGTATAGTGATTTAAGACTTGCACGCAAAATTTGGTGTCATTTCGGGTAGTATAAGTATGATTCGGCGCGTTCGGAGGAAGTTAGATACTTGAAGTTCATATTTTGCTCCAATTCGGTTTGGGGTGCGATTCTTAGTTTAGTCATTGATTTGCATATTTTGAGAGTTCGAGTAAGTCCGTGTTATGTTTTCACACTTGTTGGTGCATTTAGACGGGGTCTCGATGGGCTCGGGTGAGTTTTGAACCACCCGGAGATAAGTTGGAAAAATCAAAAATTTCCAATTCTGGTTTCCTTCTTCGCGAATGCGGAAGGACCCTCGCTTTCGCGAAGAAGGAAAATAGGAGCTGGGCTATTGCCCTTCGCGTTCACGTGGAGGGTGACGCGTTCGCGAAGCCTAGGAGTTTTGGCCTACGCGTTCGCGATGGTAGGCTCGCGTTCGTGAAAGAGGAATGGGACCGGCGTGGAGTTTTCCCTACGCGTTCGCGAGGGAGATCACGCGTTCGCGAAGGGCAGGCCAATAAGCCTTCGCGTTCGCGAGACCCCTGTCGCGTTTGCGAAGGGTAATTTTAAGGTTGTGAATTTTGCCTTCGCGAACGCTAGTTACTGACCGCGTTCGCGAAGAAGGGATACACTGTACGAGATAGAATGTCTTAAAAACGGGATTTTACCATTTTTAACCCCATTTCTTCTATTTTTGGGCGATTTTAGAGTTTTTTGAGAGGGGATTTCAACTAGTAATTTGAAGGTAAGTTAATTCTGCACACTTTGAGTTAAATATATAGATTATGGGTAGATTATAACTTATAAATTTTAAAAATCAAAAGGTTAGAGGAAAAATCTAAATTTGTATAAAAATGAGATTTTAACCACGAAGATGGTTATAGAATTGGATGGAAAATATAAATTTGATTTATTGAGATTATAGGTAATGATTTCCTTCAAAAATTATCGGAATCCGGGCACGTGGGCCCGGAGTGAATTTTAGAAATTTTACCATTTTCAGTTGGGTAATTAATTTAATAGCCTAAATTCGAATTATTGATCATGTATTAATTATTTTGTATATCATTTGGATAATTTTGGATTTTTCGGCATCGAATTGAGAATTTAACGCGACTGGTGATCGAAAAGTGGACTTTGAGACAAGGTAAGTATCTTGTCTAATCTTGTGAGGGAAAAATTACTCCATATGTGATTAAACTAATAATTGTTGCTAATTGTGGGGGCTACGTACGCACGAGGTGATGAGAGTCCGTACGTAGCTACTATCTATGCTAAAGTCCGGGTAGTTTAGGACTCAAAGCATGAATTATGTGCGTAAATTGTATCCTTTATTTAATTAAATTATTTTAAATATATTTTAAATTGTTAGGGAAAGATAGTAAAATATGGGAATCTTATATACATAATTTTCTTGTTAAATTAATTAATTGTTAAAAGAAATTGTTCATCCTCTCGAATTAATCTATAATAAATATACTCTCCTTCCGGAGGTACATAAGAAAATGTCCTCCTTTCTTGTGGAGCAGGTCGAATGCCTCGGTAGTATAGATGCATCTATGGATCGCGCCGCACGTCCCTCGGCAGTGTACACGACACTCTAGACCGGGCCGTACGACCTCTGCAGAAATCGTGCCTAATAATAATAATAATTACACGATACTTTGGTATATCAATTGCAGTTTGTGAATTTAATTAATAGATTGAAAATTGTTGCGTTCGAAGGAATTTACTTATTTCTGCTGGTTAAATAAAATTGTTGTTAACTCTGTGAATCATGTTGATTTAATTGTTTCTATTTCTATTTTATTTATTATTATTGACCTTTAGTGAGTGTCAAAGTCGACCATCTCATCTCTACCTCTTCGAGATTAGGCTTGATACTTACTGGGTATACGTTGTTTACGTACTCATGCTACACTTTTTGTGCAGGACCCGAGACATGTGCTATCGTTGGACCTATCGGCGAGCACCTGTGTTATCCAGAGGCTTAGTGGTGAGCTGCTTTCTGAACCGTTCTGCAGCAACTAGTGCCTCTTCTGGGAATTTTATTCTGTCTATTTCATTTCAGATAGTCTTTATAATTTTTGTATAATCTACTAAATGCTCATATACTTGTGACACCAGATCTTGGCACACACACACTAGTAGAATGTTTGGATTTAAATTCTGTTCTTGGTTATTTTAATTTACTAAATCTTTTCATATTGTCTAAATTTTTTGCAAGTAAGAAGAGTTTAATTACTCGGTTAATTTTTAAAGAATTGAATATGGGTTTAAATTAATAGTTGGCTTGCCTAGTAATTTAAAGGTTGGGCGCCATCATGACCTATAGGTGAAATTGGGTCGTGATAACATGGTATCAGAGCACTAGGTTCACGTAGGTTTCACAAGTTATGAGCAAGCCTAATAGAGTCTTGCGGATCGGTACAGAGATATCTGTACTTATCTTTGAGAGGCTATAGGGCATTAGGAAACTATCTTTCTTCATCTTCCATCGTGCAATTGATGTAGTACTAAATATCTTTCTCTTACTCTCTTACAGATGGTGAGAACGCGCTCTACTGAGGCTACAGACCAGGGAAGAGCTACTCCCCAGTTGCTAGAGGCCGAGGCAGATGCCCAGGGAGGGCTCCAGCCCGTAGTAGGGGACGAGGACATCCCATGACTGTTCCAGTTATGCCGCCAGTGGGTCCAGCAGAGAATCCCATTATTGAGAACAGGGTGAGGTGTTTGTGGCAGAGCCAGCTCCGGTGGATTTCACATCTGCACCGGGATTATAGGATGTCGTGGGTCGTATGCTGTGGTTCATGGACACTATGACTCAGGCATGTTTATTTTCGGCAGACCCAGTCACATCTCAAGCGATCGGGGGAGCACAGACCCCTACCGCACAGGCTCATGGGCAGACAACTGATGTATATCAGACCTAGAGTGCACTACCCATGGGTGGAGCCCAGCCAGTGGCAGCAGCTACACCTGAGCCCAGGCCAGCTACAGCCGCTGATCCGAAGAAACTATTGGACAGATGGACTGGACTACATCCTCCTGTCTTTGGGGGTGAACGACATGAGGATCCCCAGTACTTCATTGATCGGTGCAGGGATAGACTGTACAACATAAGGATATTTGAGTATCATGGGGTTGACTTTGCTACTTTTCAGCTAGAGGGCAGAGCCCGTAGATGGTGGATGTCTTATCTTCTTGGCAAACCAACAAATTCTCCTCCCATGACTTAGGACATGTTCACCCGTATCTTCTTGGACATGTATATTCCACCCTCCCAGAGGGAAGAGTTGTAGTTTTAGTTTGAGCAGCTCTAGCAGGGTCAGATATCATTGACCGATTATGAGGCGAGATTCTCTAAGTTATCTCGCCATGAACTTATGATACTCCCTACTGAGGCGGAGAGAATGCAGAGGTTTGTTACAGGTTTACATACTGGCATTCAGGCCACTCTGGCCCGGGAGGTTGAGATGGGTACTTCTTATGAGCTAGTCGTGGAGATAGCCCGGAGGATTGAGGGTGTGCATTAGCAGAGCCGAGAGAAGGTTATGAGAGATAAGTGGTTTAGATATTCTGGAGAGTTCAGAGGTACTCCGTCTGGGGGTAGAGGTCAGTTCGTGAGAGGGCAGTCCAGCAGGCCCCCATATCCAGCACTACCTCCTCCTCGAGCTCCTCTAGTGCGACCTTATTTTAGTCATATATGAGATAGTTCTTATCGCCCACCAGCTATTCAGGGTTCTTCCAGTGGGTATTCAGGTCATCAGGGCCAGATTCTTAGTCAGCAACCTATTGTACCGAAGAGTTGTTACTAGTGCAAGAATCCCAGTCACATACGGAGCTTCTACCCCCGGCTTCGGGGTAGACCAGTGCAACAGGGTCAGCAGCCTATGATTGAGGCACCAGTTGCACCAGTAGTCTGACCACCAAGAGGTGGAGGACATGTGGGTAGGGGTCGTCCTAGAGGTAGAGGTCAGCCAGGCGGAGGCCAGCCAGTTGGCGCTCCAGCTCGGTTCTATGCTTTTCCAGCCAGACCAGATGCAGAGGCCTCGGATGCCATGATTACAGGTATTATTTCTGTTTTCGGCAAAGATGCCTCCGTATTATTTGATGCATGATCTACATATTCCTATGTGTCATCTCTATTTGCTTATTTCCTGGGTGTTTCCCGTGAGACCTTGAGTACTCCCGTTTATGTGTCCACTCATGTGGGCCATTCTGTTATTGTCAATCGGATCTACCGGTCCTTTATTGTTACATTTTGTGATTATGAAACTAGAGCAGATCTCCTATTGCTTAAGATGACCGATTTTGAAATTATTCTGGGCATGGGCTGGTTATCTCCATATCATGCCATCCTAGATTGCCATGCCAAGACTGTTACCTTGGCTATTCCAGAATTTCCTAGGTTGGAGTGGAAGGGTTCGTCTATTAGTGCATCTAATCGGGTTATTTCTTTTATGAAGGCTCAACACATAGTTGAGAAGGGCTGTTTATCTTATTTAGCATATGTTCGAGATACTACTGCAGAGACTCCGACTATTGATTCAGTGCCTGTAGTTTGGGAGTTCTCCGATGTATTTCCTTCAAATCTTCCAGGCATACCACCTGATCGTGATATTGATTTTTGTATTGATTTAGCTCTAAATACCCAACCTATATCTATCCCACCATATCGCATGGCTCCGAAAGAATTGAAAGAATTGAAAGAACAGCTTGAGGAGTTACTAGCCAAAGGGTTTGTCAGACCGAGTGTATCGCCTTGGGGTGCACCGATGTTATTTGTGACGAAGAAGGATGGGACGATGCGAATGTGTATTGATTATCGCCAATTGAATAAAGTCACTATTAAGAACAAGTACCCGTTATCGTGTATTGATGATCTATTTAACCAGTTGCAGGGTGCTAGGGTGATCTCTAAGATCTACTTGAGATTGGGGTATCATCAGTTGAAGATTCGGGATTCGGATGTTCCGAAAACTGCTTTCCGAACAAGATATGGTCATTATGAGTTTCTGGTGATGTCCTTCGGTTTGACTAACGCCCCGGCAATGTTTATGGATTTGATGAACAGGGTATTTAGGCCATATATTGATTCGTTTGTCATTGTCTTCATTGATGATATTTCGGTTTACTCGTGCAATAAGGAAGAGCACGAGCAACATATGAGAGTGGTGCTTCAGACGTTGCGGGAACAAAAGCTATATGCTAAGTTCTCCAAATATGAGTTCTGGCTAGAGTCTGTAGCATTTTTGGGGCATATTGTATCGGGCGAGGGCATTAAGATTGATCCCAAAAAGATTGAGGTAGTTCAGAATTGGCATCGTCCCACTTCAGCGATTGAGATTAGGAGTTTCCTAGGTTTAGCAGGTTATTATCGTCGGTTCGGGGAAGGTTTTTCATTTATTGCAACACCTTTGACCAAATTAACCCAGAAGGGTACTCCCTTTCGATGGTCCGATGATTGTGAGGTGAGCTTTCAAAAGCTCAAGACAGCATTGACTACAACACCAGTGTTAGTGTTGCCTTCCGGTTCGAGGATGTATACAGTGTATTGTGACGCTTCACGCGTTGGCTTGAGTTGTGTATTAATGCAGGAAGGGCGAGTTATTGCATATGCTTCACGTCAGCTGAAGCCTCATGAGAAGAATTATCCGTTGCATGATTTGGAGTTAGTTGTGATTGTTCACACTCTTAAGATTTGGAGGCATTACATTTATGAGTTATCTTGTGAGGTTTACACTGATCATCGTAATTTGCAGCATTTATTCAAGTAGAGGGACCTAAATTTGAGGCAGCGTAGATGGCTGGAGTTACTGAAAGAGTATGATATCACTATCATGTATCATCTAGGCAAAGCAAATATTGTTACAGATGCCTTAAGTAGAAAGGCAGAGAGTATGGGTAGTTTGGCTTTTATTGCAGCAAAAGAGAGGCCATTAGCTTTGGATATTCAATCCTTGGCTAACCGACTTGTGAGATTGGACATTTCAAAGTCCAGTCCAGTTCTTGCATGTGTTGTGGCTCGGTCTTCACTATTTGAACAGATCAAGGATCGCCAGTATGATGATCCACACTTATTGGTTCTTCGAGAAACGGTACTACGGGGTGGTGCCAAGGAAGTTACTATTGGAGCGGATGGTGTTCTGCGACTCCAGGATCGTCTATGTGTTCCTAATATGGATGGACTAAGGAAAATGATCCTAGATGAGGCACACAGTTCTCGGTATTCTATTCATCCAGGTGCTACGAAGATGTATCGTGACATGAGGCAGCATTATTGGTGGCGACGAATGAAAAAGGACATCGTTGAGCATGTAGCTAGGTGTCTAAATTTCCAGCAAGTTAAATATGAGCATTAGAGGCCAAGTGGCATACTTCAGTAGATGACTATACCGGAGTGGAAATGGGAACGCATTACTATGGAATTTGTAGTCGGGTTGCCGCGGACCTTGCAAAAGTTTGATGCGGTTTGGGTGATTGTTGACAGGTTGACCAAGTCGTCACATTTCATTCCGGTTATGACTATGTATACTTCAGAGAGGTTGGACCAGATTTATATTCAGGAGATAGTTCGGTTGCACGGTGTGCCAATTTCTATCATATCAGATAGAGGCCCTCAGTTTACTTCACATTTCTGGAGAGCCGTATAGAGTGAATTAGGGACCCGCATAGAGCTCAGCACAGCCTTTCATCCGCAGACCGACAGGCAGTCAGAGCGGAGAATTCAAATTTTGGAGGATATGCTCAGGGCATGTGTGATTGACTTTGGAGGTCAGTGGGATCGTTTCTTGCCTTTGGCCGAGTTTGCTTATAATAACAGTTACCAATCCAGTATCGAGATGGCTCCATTTTGGGCTTTATATGGTCGGTGATGTCGTTCGCCCATCGGTTGGTTTGAGCCCGGTGAGTCTAAGTTATATGGTACTGATTTGGTGAAGGATGCCTTGGAAAAGGTAAAGTTAATTCAAGAGCGACTTCCTACAGCGCAGTCCATACAAAAGAGTTACGCAGATCAGAAAGCGCGTGACTTATCATTTATGATGGGTGAGAAAGTTCTCTTGAAGGTTTCGTTGATGAAGGGAATCATGGGATTTGGGAAAAAGGGCAAGTTGAGCCCAAGGTTTATAGGCCAATTTGAGGTGTTGAGATGAGTTGGGGAGGTTGCTTACGAGCTTTCTTTGCCTCCCAGTCTATCGGGAGTACATCCGGTTTTCCATGTATCTATGCTCCAGAAGTATCAGGCCGACATGTCATATGTGTTAGACTTCAGCACAATTCAGCTAGATAATAGCTTGGGTTATGAAGAGGAGCCAGTTGCCATTATTGATAAACAGGTTCGCCAGTTGAGGCCCAAGAAGATTTCTGCAGTAAAAGTTCAGTGGAGGGGCCAACCAGTCGAGAAAGAGACTTGGGAGGTCGAGGAGGACATGCAGAGCAAATATCCACACTTATTTAGCACTCCAGGTATTATTCTAAATCCGTTCGAGGACGAACATTTGTTTAAAAGGTGGAGAATGTAATGACCCAACCAGTCATTTTGACTTTTAGAACCCCGTTCCCTTAAATAAAATTCACCGAATGTGCTTTTACTAATTTATGACTTGCGGGGATGATTGGTTCGAGATTTGTAAATGTTCGAGTTGAAAACGGAACACTTAGTTCTTTAAATTGGCTTTAAAATGCCAAGTTTGACTTCGGTCAATATTTTTATAAAACGACCCCGGAATCAGGATTTGACAGTTCCAATAAGTTCGTATGATGATTTTGGACTTGGGCGTATGTTTGGATCGGGTTTTGGACAACCCGAGAGCATTTCGGCACTTAATAGTAAAAATCAACTATTTAAAGGTTTAATGTTCTTTAAATTTGGTTTGGAGTACTTAGGCCCGTTTGGAATTCCGAGTCTGGGAATAGCTCCGTATAGTGATTTAAGATTTGTACACAAAATTTGGTATCATTCCGGGTAATATAAGTATGATTCGGCGCGTTCGAAGGAAGTTAGAAACTTGAAGTTCATATTTTGATCCAATTCGGTTTTGGGGTGCGATTCTTAGTTTCATTGTTGATTTGCATATTTTGAGAGTTTAAGCAAGTCCGTGTTATATTTTCAGACTTGTTAGTGCATTTGGATGGGATCCCGGGGGGCTCAGGTGATTTTTGAACCACCCGGAGCTAAGTTGGAAAAGCCGGAAATTTCAAGTTCTGGTTTCCTTCTTCGCGAACGCGGAAGGAACCTCGCATTCATGAAGAAGGAAAATGGGAGCTGGGCTATTGCCCTTTGCGTCCGCATGGAGGGTGACGCGTTCGCGAAGCCCGGGAGTTTTGGCCTTCGCGTTCGCGAAAGAGGAATAAGATCGACGTGGATTATTTCCTACGCATTCGCGAAGGAGATCACGCGTTCGCGAAGGGCAGGCCAGTAAGCCTTCGCGTTCGCGAGACCCCTGTCGCGTTCGCGAAGGGTAATTTTAAGGTTGTGGAATTTTGCCTTTGTGAACGCGAGGTACGAACCGCGTTCGCGAAGAAGGGATTCACTGTACCGGACATAATGTCTTTAAAACGGGATTTCACCATTTTTAACCCCATTTCTTCCATTTTTGGGAGATTTTGGAGCTTTTTGAGAGGAGATTTCAACTAGCAATTTGAAGGTAAGTTAACTCTACACACTTTGAGTTAAATACATAAATTATGGGTAGATTATAACTTGTAAATATTGGAAATCAAGGGTTAGAGGAAAAACCTAGATTTGTATAAAAATGAGATTTTAACCACGAAAATGGTTATGGAATTGGATGGAAAATATATATTTGAGTTCTTGAGATTATGGGTAACGATTCCTCCGAAAATTCCGGAATTCGGGCACGTGGGCCCGAGGTTAATTTTAGGAATTTTACCATTTTGGCATGGGTAATTAATTTAATAGCCTAAATTCGCATTATTGATCATGTATTAATTATTTTGTATATCATTTGGATAGTTTTGGATTTTTCGGCATCGAATTGAGAATTTAACGTGACATGGTGATCGGAAAGTGGACTTTGAGATAAGGTAAGTCTCTTATCTAATCTTGTGAGGGAAAAATTAGCCCATAGGTGATTAAATTAATAATTGTTGCTAATTGTGGGGGCTACGTACGCACGAGGTGACGAGAGTCCGTACGTAGCTACTATCTATGCTAAAGTCCGAGTAATTTAGGACTCAAAGCATGAATTATGCGCGTAAATTGTATCCTTTATTTAATTAAATTATTTGAAATATATTGTGAATTGTTAGGGAAAGATAGTAAAGGATGGAAATCTTATATACTTAATTTTCTGCTTAAATTAATTAATTATTAAAAGAAATTATTCATCCTCTCGAATTAATCTATAATAAATATACTCTTCTTCCGGAGGTACATAAGAAAATGTCCTCATTTCTTGTGGAGCGGGCCGAACGCCTCGGCAGTATAAATGCATCTATAGATCGCCCCGCACGTCCCTTGGCAGTGTACACGACACTTTGGATCGGGCCGTACGACCTCGACAGAAATCGTGCCTAATAATAATAATAATTACACGATACCTTGGTATTTCAATTGCAGTTTGTGAATTTAATTAATAGATTGAAAATTGTTATGTTTGAAGGAATTTAATTATTTCTGTTGGTTAAATAAAATTGTTGTTAACTTTGTGAATCATGTTGATTTGAATGTTTCTATTTCTATTTTATTTATTATTATTGACCCTTAGTGAGTGTCAAAGTCGACCATCTCATCTCAACTATTTCGAGATTAGGCTTGATACTTACTGGGTGAACGTTGTTTACGTACTCATGCTACACTTGCTGCACTTTTTGTACAGGACCTGAGACATGTGCTATCGTTGGACCTATCGGCGCACACCCGCGTTATCCAGAGTCTTAGTGGTGAGCTGCTTTCTGAACCGTTCTGCAGTTACTAGTGCCTTTTCTGGGAATTTTATTCTGTCTATTTCATTTCAGATAGTCTTTATAATTTTTGTATAATCTACTAGATGCTCATACACTTGTGACACCAGTCTTGGCATACACACACTAGTAGAATGTTTGGATTTAAATTCTGTTCTTGGTTATTTTAATTTACTAAATCTTTTCATATTGTCTAAATTCTTGCAAGTAAGAAGAGTTTAATTACTCGATTAATTTTTATAGAATTGAATATGGGTTTAAATTACTAGTTGGCTTGTCTAGTTGTAGTGTTGGGCGCTATCACGACCTATAGGTGAAATTGGGTCGTGGCTGTTATAATAGACTTAAAAGTATTTTCATCAAACTTTACTATTGTATATTTTTTTTACACAGTTAAATACAACTTAAATACAAATTTTATACAAAATTTTATACAATATGTCTTTTGTATATTTTATATCTGATTTATACATAGTAAAAATAAATTTCATACAACTAATTATATATTATATAACTTATCTATAATTTTTACATATTATTTCTACCCAGTTATATACAACTACAATATCATACTACTTAACTATAATTTTTATACAAACTTTACATAATATGTCTTTTGTATATTTTGTATCTAATTTATACATAGTAAAAATAAATTTCATACAACTAATTATATATTATACAACTTATCTACAACTTTCATACATTATTTCTACCCAGTTATATATAACTACCATATCATACAACTGAAATATAATTTTTATACAATATTGTTCAACTTTCATACAATATTTAAATAAAAAAATATATATAAATAACAAAATATAATTTTTCTACAATTTTACTACAACTTTACTATAATTTCATAAGTATAATGTATGTCATGTCTTCTTCTTCTTCTTCTTCTTCTTCTTCTTCTTCTTCTTCTTCTTCTTCTTCTTCTTCGAGTTTGAATCTGAAATTCAGCCAAAATCAAGTCTAATCTTCACCAAAAAACCCTAAAAATTGAGATATAAACTCCAAACAATATTCCCAATTGTTTGCAACAACACCCAATCCAAACAAATAATGATTTTTGAAAATTCAAATTTGAATTCAAAGCTTCAAAGCATTTTAATGGCTGTCAATGGTGAACACCAATTGTGCAACACCTTAATCTTTACATTACTGGAATTTCAATAAGCATGGAATTGCTGCTCTCTTTCCCTTTGCTCTACACTACTGGAATTAAGGATTGAGAAACAGAGAGAGAGACGTGGAGAGAGAGAGAGAGCGCAGGAGAGAGAGAGCGTAGGAGGGAGAGAGAATAAGGATGGAAAATAATTGATTCATAATATAAAGGGATACTCATTTAATTCCTAAAATATATATAATTGGTAAATTTGTATATATGATGTAATTAAATTGAAACTTGAGTAGGGAGGGTAATAAAGTTTCAAATATTGTATAGGAATGTAAATATTCCATATTTTAATACTAGTTTGTTTGGTTAAGCTAACTAAACACATTTTTAACCTGATATGATACTGTTATTTTTTGCTAATTTTGCACGGTTCTCATATTAATAGTAATCTTACATATATGTAACTTCTTTTTTTTTTTTTTTTCATATCAACGTTCAATATGAAACTTTGTTCTCATGTACTCAACACGTCTTCGCTCCTCTACTCGATTTCGTTTTCGTTTGATCCAAATATTCAAATTCAAAATGTTAGCAGTATGGAACTCATGACTCGTAGGGCTTCGCTTCCAAAGCTTTCACTACAAAGATGAGGAATAGATATCAAATAAGGTAAATGCTAGGGGACAAAGATTTCATTTAGGAATGATTTGTCCTCTTTAGAGAACAAAAATAGAAGCAATACAAAATTGGCTCCAAGAATTATGAAGGGGCAAAAATTGTTTTAAGCGTAAAAAGTCAAAAAGGATAACAGCTTCTTGGTTGCTGTGTAAGCAGGAGGCTAGAACAGAAATCCCCACCACCATCATTTAGTATTTTGTACTTTCTAGTTATTAGGATTCTTTTTCCCCTTTTTAAGTAAGGTAATTATATTAGTAGGAATCATTTTTCCACTTCCTGATTTCCCACTTCCCTTCAGAAAAACCCGACTACAGAAAGAACATGACAGTTCCAATAATGTGTCACATGAGTTTATTGGTTTTGGAAACACCAATCATGATCCTGAGTTAGATATCCAAATTAAAACAATTCCAACAGAAAATATATAGTGAGTGGAGATATACAACTGATAGATCAATTAAATTAATCTTTTGATTGCTTAATGATCCATGCGATGAATGCCTTGAATGCACTATTTTGTTGAAAATATGTTTAACAAAAGTAAAACACAATTGACACATGCATAGGGATAGGGGTACATTAGCTGACACTTACTTTGGAGTATCATTAAAAGGATTACTGCCGTCCTATATAACATATGATGGAATTTGAATACGATGACTAAATTATTTAGTTTTCGATGAAACATGAAATACCGATTCTTCAATTTTTTGAGATATAGATTTATATGTTTTAAAAAACCGTAATAAATCACATATTTTACGATATATATTTGAAGAAAAAGTCACAGCTAAAGAACATTTTGTTCCTCCAGTAGTATTAATATATATAGCTAGCTTCATATCATAATTCATAAGAGACAAAGGTTTTATATATATAGCTGGCTTCATATAATAATGTCCCCTAGATAGCCAGGAGGTGAGATAATGGATAAATAGAGAGGAGATGGATGATTTTACTCTTTTTATGCGGATCTGTTTCTAAACGTTAATCAATAAAATGAAAATGAACCTTTTCCACTAATCAAATTTTCTTTTTCTCACAAATTTGCTCTGGACCAACTTTAAAAGAGAAATTTCATAGAGAAGGAAACCGGCTAAAAATACGTTGCAAAATCGTATGTAATAATCAAGTAGTATAAGATGGAAGTAACAAAAACATAGAGGATATAAGACAGGTTGTGTTAAATTTGTTTCTTTATGTGAGATTCAAACTGTTGAATTTACTTGGTCTATTTGACAAACATTTGCACTAACTGACAAATTTTGGATGAATTCTGAGCTATCTCCAAGCGGACGATGCGTGTTATATTATCCATCATACATTTTTTTCTCTCACAAATATATGGCGGTTTGAAATACCGCAAAGTATTTTCATTTTACGAGAAATGGAGAAATGCCATAGTTGGTCATATCAATTTTTTGGTTCTATTCTATAATTTTATTTCGAATAGACTGTTTGAAAAAAAGAGAGGAATTTTTACCTAGTTATACTATAATAGAAACCTATTTACCTATGTTTTATAGTTTTTAACAAGTGTCTAGATTTTTCTTACAAATTGTATACATTACTTCTTAAAAGGCTTACACCCCATTATTAATATCTTTAATTAAGGGATTCAATTAAATCATTTCCTTTTTTTTTTCTCTCCTCTTCTCTCTCCTTTTTTTTTTTTTTTTTCCTTTTACATCAAATCACTTAATCTACGCCCAGAATCTCCATCTTCTCTCTTTCCACCATTTTCGACAGGTTTATATTATTAAAAAATTATATGATAATTGTATGATAGTTGTATTCATAATTTTATTTGAATTGTATCAAATACATCAATGCCTAAAACATAAATATATCATACTTGTATCACAATTGTATCTAACTTGTATCTGGTACATTAATACCCAAAATAATACATGATACAATATAAATAAATTAATATACAATTATCATATTTGTGATACAAATTGTGAAATTCGTCACAAACTCACAAATGCTCGTAACAATATACAATGAATATACGATTATCATACATTTGTAATACAATTCCTGCAACAATTATGATACATATACAATTATAATACAATCGCGATACATTTCTGAAAATTTGTGATACAATTATGATCTTCATCTTCTTCAAGTTTCAATCACAACTCTACACTAAAAATTTAATATAATCATATTATAATTGTATTAGTATTGTATCGAATATTGTTTTGGGTATTGATATATCATATGCAAGTTAAATACAATAAAGATTTTAGAAAGAAAGAAAACAAGATTTAAAATTTACCCACAACTTGATTCTAGAGTAATATTCCGAATTTCGTTTGCATTGTATCAATAAGAAATAGAGATTTTGGGTCATTAGTAAGAAAGAGAGAAATTGAATTTAAAACGCTTTGGAAGAGGAAAAGAAACTGCAATTTGTGGGGGGGGGAGGGGGGTAACAGTGGGTAAGCGAGATTTTGGATAACAATGGGCAAGTGAAATTTGTTACTGTGGATAAGAACAATTTTGGGTAATTGTTAAGAAAGAGAGAAGATGTTTTGTAATCCTTTGGAAAAGGAAAGTTTCTTAAATGTAGGGGGATTATTGCAAATGGGGGTTGGGTGTCTGTATAGGGTAAAATATATTATATTAAATGATCGCACGAGGAAGTGACACGTGGAGGCGAAGACAGAAGATAGCTGAAACCGAAGTCAACGAACCTGTATTTTACCGGAGAGAATGATACTCATAAAGATGAAATAAATGCCTGTCACCCGGTAGTATTTAATGAAGAATATTCTACAATATTAAGTACACTGCCCGTTACAAGAAATATGGCATTCGCTGCCCGCCGTTACACATTCTTCAATGGCCCTCATAATTGACATTAAAGAAGGGCTTGATCCTAGAACCTTGTTTCCTCGGTTAGGTGCAGCTATAAATAGTGAGCTCTATTATCATTGTAAGGTACACGAATTTTCTGAAAAATATACGCTACACTCTATTCAAAACTTAATATAATTTCATCTTCTTATTTTTTTTATATCATTGTTGTCATGCCCGGAAGCCCTGCTCCCGGAACTACTATTTCTATTATTTCATCTCCATCTCAAGGCTAAGTATTATATTTTTATCTAATTCATCTATTATTTCAGAATCAAATTAATCCACTTGTCTAGAAACCACATATAAATTCAACTGTACCATTTTACGGGCAAACAGTTTGGCGCCCACCGTGGGGCCTAGACAATTTTATAATTAAGTTGGTCCTTGCCTCTTTTACTAACATGTTCGATCATTCGTTCTTAGCAAAAAAATTATAAAAATGACAGATAATGGTGTTAACAACACACACAACCTTGAGGCCCAAGAAAACAACCTCAACACGAGGATTCATTGAGTGATACCCGCAGTGAGGTGAACGAGGTCACATCGGTCCATGACAGGCGGTACCTGCGACATGTTCGGGAGGCGACTCCTCATGACGCTGAAGAGGAGCACATCGTTGAAGCGGTAAGGGTGGTGCATGAGCAACAAGGGGGAATTCTAGGCCATCCACACAGAAGGATAAGGTTGTGACAAAGCTAAAGCAGGCGTTATCGGGTGCTTCCAATAACGCGAATGGGTGAGGTCAAGCTCCTCCCGGTGCTTCCGCAAACCAAATAACACAGAGGGTCAACAACAACACCCCGAGGGATGAGGTCGACTTTGATGGGGCCGGGGAGAGCGGATCCGGTCCCAACAACGAGAGCGATCCCTTCAAAAATGAACTCATACGATTTATGAGGGAAATGAACACCTGCATGGACCAAATCCCGGGTGCACCACCGGTGCTGAAAGGACCGAACTCAAATAAGTACAATCAATTGCCGTACAAACCAAGCGTGGCACCAGAATTAATCTCGAAGCGATTTAAAATGCCCGACGTGCCGAAATATAGTGAGACTTCAGACCCTCAAAAAAGAATACGGAGAGACTCTCACGAGGGGAGCCTTGACGTGGTATTCACTGTTGCCCGAGCATTCCATAGGCTCATTCGAGATGCTCATGGATTCCTTTATTAAGGCCAATACCGGGGCCAGAAAGGTACATGCCCATAAGGCCGACATATTTAGAATTGCACAAGGAGAGTCAGAGTTTCTGCAAGAATTTGTAACCCGATTCCAGAAGGAAAGGATATTACTCCCGGCCATTCCAGATAAATGGGCGGCTGAAGCATTCACCAAGAGTTTGAATTCGAGAAGTTCTGATGCTTCACGAAAGTTGAAAGAAACCTTGCTCGAGTTCCAAGCGACGACTTGGGAGGATGTTCACAACCGGTACGAGTCAAAGAGAAGGATTGGGTATGATCAACTCATCTTCCCGGCGTCGGTTAAAGGTCAGCAAAAGAATAAAGAGAAATCAAAAGACGGTTTCGACACAGATAGACGGTCTTCTAGGAGCCGATTTTTGCCCTATGAACGGTCCGAAGGACGCGGCAGAGGCTTCTGGTCGGCAGATAGGTTTGTTACCGATAGAAAAACCGATCGTAGTCGGAACACCATGTCACTACAGGACAAGCAAATGTTAGGTTCTCGAGATCCTTCCTACCCTAGACTTTCAGAATACAACTTGAACGTCAATGTAGTAGAGTTGGTATCGACTATGAGGAACATTAAAGAAGCACAGTTCCCGAAGCCGATGAGTTTCGATCCCATCTAGAGAGATCCTAATTTGTGATGCTAATACAATGGGACGAACAGTCACAGGACTGGGGACTTCTGACATCTGCGCGAAGAGGTGGTGACGCTGCTGAAAAATGGCCAGCTCAGGAAATTCTTAGGTGACCAGGCCAAAAACAATTACGGTCGCAATCGTGACAACATGGAGCTCTCAAAAGCAGGAGAAGATACCATACGCGTGACGATCAACATAATTTTCGGGGGGAACGATATTAACGAGGTTACCTTCTCGGCAACAAAAAAGATGAAGGTATCCATAACCCACAGCAAGAGACTCCGGAAAGTCGCTGAAGGCGACATCACTTTCACGGCGGAAGATGCAGATGGATTGTTGCTACCACACAATGACGCATTGGTAAGATCTTTAAATGTATTAGATTTTAAAATCAAACATGTCCTGGTAGATCGAGGGAGTTCGGCCAATATTATACAATTGAGGGTATTGGAGCAAGCCAAACTTACCGGAAGCATCATTCTGGCCACAAAACTCCTCGCCGGGTTCAACCTAGCAAGCGTGACAACTCAAGGAGAGATCCTGCTGCCCACGAACACCAAGGGGGTGAGGAAGACGACCCCTTTTGAGGTGGTGGATGGTGATATGGACTACAACATTATCCTATGAAGACTATGGTGTCATGAGATGAAGGTTGTACTATCGACGTATCACCAGTTGCTGAAAATCCCAACTCCCGAGGGGATTAAACAGATAAAAGGCGATCAACCGGCGGCAAGAGAGATGAATGCAATTTCGGTCTCCAGTAGCAAAGGGAAGGGGCATGCGGCATAGCAATTGTAGGAACCGGCGCCTGCTCTCGAGTCAAGTGAAGTTAACCATGGGGAAGAGACGTCGGAATCTTATCACGTGACAAGATAGTTTCAGGTACTAGAAGAGATGAAGCAACAAAGTCTACAACGGAAGAGCTTGAGCAAGTCGCATTGTTCGAAAAGTTCTTGGAGATGAAATTCCACTTGGGGACAGGACTACATCTCGATCTCAAGTCTGAGTTTATTGAATTTCTTAAATTTAACGTCGATTATTTTGCGTGGTCGCTTGCGGATATGATAGGTTATCCCAACGGAAGTGGCTGTACACAAGCTACGCCTGGATCCCAACATTCCTCCGGTAAGACAGAAAAAACATCCTATTGTCGAGGCCAGAAATAAATTTGTCAAAATAGAGGTAACTCGCCTACTTGATATCAGTTCATTTCGAGAGGTAAAATATCTGGACTAGCTAGCTAACGTAGTAGTAGTTCCTAAGAAGAAGAAGAAATTTCGCATGTGCGTAGACTATAAATACTTGAACAAGGCATGCCCAAAGGACTCGTTCCCATTGCCAAATATCGATCAAATGATTGATGCAATGACCGGGCATAAGTTAATGAGTTTCCTCGATGCTTACTCCGGGTACAACCAAATTAAGATGAACCCGGAGGATCAGGAAAAAACTTCTTTCATAATGAATTTCGGCACATATTGCTATAATGTGATGCCCTTCGGGCTAAAGAATGCCAGAGCACTTATCAACGGCTCGTAAACAAGATGTTTGAAAAACATATAGGGAAAACCATGGTAGTCTATATAGACGATATGTTTGTTAAGTCTTTGAACGCAAGTGATCATCTTAAACACTTGCAAGAAACTTTTGACATCCTAAGGAAGTATAACATGAAGCTTAACCCCGAGAGGTGTGCGTTCGGGGTCAGCTCTGACATGTTCCTGGGATTTCTGGTGTCACAAAGGGGGATTGAGTTTAACCCTAATAAAATCAAAGCCATCGAAGACATTCCGGACCAACTATCAAGCGTAAAAGAGGTTCAAAGGTTCATAGGGAGATTGGCCGCTTTGAGCAGGTTCATTTCCCGGTCTTCAGAGAAATGCCACTATTTCTTCGCGCTGCTCAAAAAGAAGAACAACTTCGAATGGACCCCAGAATGCCAGCAGGTTTTGAGGGATTTGAAAAGGTACTTGTGAAGGCAAAAAATTGTTAATCTACCTCGCAGTCTCGGAGGTAGCGGTAAACGTTGTTTTAGTCCGTGAGGACAAAAGTACGCAATCTCCTATTTATTACGTTAGTAGAATTTTAACGGGAGCAGAAAACCACTACCCGTATTTAGAGAAACTGGCCTTGGCCCTCATAATCGCCGCTCGGAAGCTAAGGCCTTATTTCCAATGTCACCCGATAACTGTGGTGACCACCTTTCCCCTACGGAATATCGTTCATAAACCCGATCTTTCGGGTAGGTTGGCCAAATGGGTCGTCAAAATGAGTGAATTTGACATAGAATATAAATATATGACTATGATTAAGTCACAAATTTTGGCTGACTTTGTGGCCGATTTTAGTGCGGGATTGTTACATCTGGCAACCAAAGAAGTAGTAATGGTGTCATAATCGACATAAGGAGTTTGGACCCTATTTACGGACGAAGCTTCCTACGTAAAAGGGTTTGGGCTTAGCATAGTATTAACCACGCCTTCGGGAGAAACCCTAATGTAGGCCATAAGAACGGTTCCTCTAACTAACAATGAACTGGAGTACGAAGCTTTGATTGCAGGACTCGAATTGGCCCAGGGACTAAATTCCGAGGTCATAGAAATCAAATATGACTCCCAGCTGGTGCTAAATCAGGTCTACAGGATATTCGAAGCCAAAGAGGAACACATGCAAAAACACATAGAAAAGGTTCAGGCTCTGCTTCTCGATTCCGGGAGTGGTCAATTACACATATCACGAGGGAAGAAAACTCAGAAGCGGGCGCATTAGCTAACCTTGGCTTATTAACAAAAATGAAGAGATCGGACTCTGGTACGGTCGTACGGATTATACACTCGGTTCTAGACATAGATAGTTACTACGAGTAAATATGACTAATTTGGTTTGGGACTGGAGGAATGAGATCATTGATTATCTCGAGCACGGAAAGTTGCCTGAAGACCCTAAGGCATCCCAGGTGGTGCGCGCTAAAGCAACATGATATAGCTTCAAATGAGGCCGATTGTACAAGAAATCTTTCCAAGGTCCGCTGGCCCGATGCTTGGGAGCTTCTGAAGCCAATTATGTTATGCAAGAAGCCCACGAAGGGATCTGTGGAAATCATTCGGGTGCAGATTCCTTAGTACTAAAGTTGGTAAGGTTAGGATTCTACTGGCCCCGAATGGAACAAGACGCCAAAGCTTTTATTCATAAAATACGATAAGTGTCAACGCTACGCATCATTGGTACATTAACCAGTAGAACCATTGCACTCAGTTTTGTCACCATGGCCATTCATAAAGTGGGGAATAATATCGCTGGACCACTGCCGCCGGCCCCTAGTAAGGTAAGGTTTCTTTTGATTTTAACTGACTATTTAAGCAGGTCCTTATTAGAATATCGGTGAACGTGAAGTGGTGAATTTATTGTGGGAGAACATAATTTGCAGATTCGGGATACCAAAAAAGATAGCCTATGACAACGAGCCACCGTTTATAGACGTGAAGGTCACGAAGTTCCTTGAAAACTTGAAAATCAAAAAGATCACATTTTCGCCCTATTATTCGAGCGCAAATGGCCCGAGGAACTGCCTAGGGTACTATAGGCATACCGAACAACGGCCAAATCGAGCACAGGAGAGTCTTTTTTCTCCCTTATGTACGGAGCAGAATCCCTGATCCTGGTGGAAGTAGGGGAGCCTACCTAAAGATACTTCCAGGTAAATGAAGAAGCAAACAATGAAGCAATGTTGGTCAATTTGGAGTTGCTCGATGAGCGCAGGGACTTGGCGCATATAAGGATAGCATCTCAAAAGCAGAGAATAGAAAGATATTACAATCGAAGAGCCAACCACCATTATTTAAAAGTGGTAGACTTGGTTTACAAGAAAGTAACTCAAAACACCCGGGAACTCAATATAGGGAAGCTACGTCCAACATGGGAAAGCCCCTACCAGGTTTCAGTTGCCGTCGGGAAAGGTTCATACGAGTTGGAGAATCAAGATGGAGAAAAGTTGCCAAGCACTTGGAATGTGGCACATCTCAGGAGATACTATTGCTGATGAACATCACATGTACTGAAAGTATGTGCTGCACTCTTTTTCCCTTCATCCAGTTTTTGTCCCAATTGGGTTTTTCTGGCAAGGTTTTTAACGAGGCAACAACGGAAAACATACTACGAAAAAGGCTTCAACAACAGCAATAAGACCTCTTAATAACAAGGCACACAAGTGAAGAACCACTTCGGAGTGGTTAGATAATCTTTTGCTCGTTAGCAAAGTTTTCATCGGGAAGTTATGTTTACTATCGAACAAAGGTTACCCGAGCGTTCACAAGTGCAAGCCACTAGGGGTTTGTTAGATAGTCTTTTGCTCGATAGCATAAATTCCTAAGGGGAAGTGAAGTTTTTTACCGAACTGAATATTATCTAGCAATTCATCAGTGGAATCCTCGAAGGTGTAAAACTTCCAGTATTCCAATTCACATTCTTCGCATTCAAACACTGGACAGGGGGGAAAGAATAGTCATATCATCTAGACCGCGGACTGCGCGACCAACCCCGTAGAAATATATTGTGCAAGTTAGCCACAAGAAATGGCAATTTCTATTTAGCATAACGAATGCTTATGTACATTTTGAAAATGAAAGGAATAAAGTAAAGTCCTTTTATTTCTATCTTATTTCTTGTCTGAACGATGAATTGATTTTGTCATTTGAAAATTAAACAAGTACTTCAAATGCTAGTGCTGTAATGAATAAGATACGTGCTATTCAAGAGCACCGTAAACATAAGAGGGCCATCTCTTATGAAAACTCTCACGATAAAGGGTTGATTCCGGAAGAACTTGTGCCCGAAATCAAAATGCTTTTGGGAGAAAATACACCCAAAGCCTTGCATAATCAGACACAAATAATAAAACTTGTGCAAAACGCTTAAACGAGAAAGGACGCAAAGATTAAACTTGTATAAAAGTTAAAACAAAAGAACACAGAAAGACTCATGCAATACTTGAGCAAAAGATGTTTTTATTTACAATGAATGTGCCAAAATGGCACAAGTACAAAAGTCGGGAAAAGAAATGAAAAGCTAAGTTGTTGCATCTCCGTAAACTGGAGGAAAAGAAGCATCCGCGCCCCCAGGAGAAGTGGGTAGATCCAGCGTCGGCTCGATATCTTGACCTTCATCATTTTGAACTTCAACATCTTCACCTTTCGGTTCCTCTTCAGTTCCCGAGAATTCGGAACCAGAACTAAAAGAACCAGAAGCATCAGGCCTAGTTGGAAGACCCTTTTTAGCAGTTGACTCCAGCTCACGAGCTTTAGCGATTTCGACATCAAAGTCAATGACACCCATTTTAGCCTCTTTCAAGGTTATTCTCCTCATGTTATACATAACATATGTTTTTTCAATAACGAGGGAAGCTGCTCGGCGCTTGAGTTTCTCTTTAAGTTAGTCAACCACGGCAGAAAGATTTTCCCATGCGGATCTAACGAACCGAAGGCTAACATCGAGATCACAGACAGTAGAGTTGAAAAGTCTATTATGCTCAATGGTCCTCTTATACTTCTCCTCCAATTGGGCATATTTCACCCCGACAGCAACAAGCTTTTCAGTTTTAAAGTTCAAGGCCTCCTCTAAAGATTTTAATCTTTCAGCGGAGGCAGCCTCGCAAGCGGATGCAGCAAGATACACAATATAGACTTCAGCCTGTTTGGCCATAACTTCTTCAAATTGAACACTCAGTGGGGTGATACTTTGTCTAGGAATCTCTACTTCTTGCTCACTTTGCTGCAAACGAGCTTCCAATACAACAACCTCAGCAGTTTTGGTTTCCAGTTTTGAGAGGCGAGCAGTAGTTTGGTCCCGCTCGGCCAAAACTCAATCACGCTCGTAGGTAAGTTCCTCCGTATCTCGAATCAACCTTTGAAGGTCCTCAAAAACAAGTAAATTGTCCTGCGAAACAAAAAAGGCAAACTCAAAATGCTACTAAATCAAAGATAAAAGAGATAACAAATGAAATAAAGAATATATCGTTGCGACGTTGTGCATAACACTGTTTAACAAGCACTCTCCCGAGATAGCTTGAATCTTTTTCCAATCTTTTTCTAAAGCCAAAGGCTTCATATAGTTAGCAAGTTCCACCGGTCGGTACAACAGATTACATCCGGTAGAAACCGAGAGAGTAACGCTCCTCCTCATTTGCGGATCTTCTGAGGGGGTGGCGTAATTTTACCCTAAGTTCCCATGAACTGGGGACTGGGGGAGAGGAACATCCTCTTCTCCGACAGATGCGGTTAGTGGAGATGATGTAGCAGTTACTGGTGGAAGAGTCGATGAAGAAGGAGATGAAATTGATAGCGTTGAAGGATGAGAAGCGACTACGGAAAACACAATGCTAGGTGTTGGTTACTTGTCAAACGAAGATGACAGGGACCCGATACTCATCCTCACAGTACCGGGCACATCGATTGGGATCCAGACATGGGAGTTGGCATTTTCCACCATCTCAAACTCCCCCAGAGCGCCGAGGCATCGTCCTCGATTGGTGTAACTAACTCAACAAATTGAGCAGTCTATTTAGCTGAGGATGGTCATCATCTTCAATGTAGAGAAGCCCCCTCCTCGCTGGATTCCCCATTGAAGACGACTCGGGAGCGGAATTGTTCGCCCTCTTATTCCCCTCCCCCCCTCCCCCCGGGAGGAACGTCTTCTTTTTGGTTGCTTGTTGTCCGTTCGGGGACTCCGGGTACAAGCACTCGCACTAGAAGTAGGCCCGGAGACGCATGTCTGTGTAAAAGCCTCCTGTAACAACCTTGCCACATCAACAGGATTAGCCAAAATGTCCTCCTCGAAGACGACAACTGAGCCCTGGGGTAGACCTGGATTCAATAGGAGAGAAGTGTCAAACACTTTCCTTATGTGAAAAGGTAAAAACAAGATGAGTTCGACTTCCCATGATTTTTGGCCTTTCACCCGTATTTCAGGGACAACTCTTTCCACGTGCGAGTTTCAGACGTAATAACGTCCAAAAATTTCTGAACCTATTGGTCCAAGCCCTCTACCCTAGGTGGAACCCATTGAGTCGCTGAAATAAGTAAATGAAGAAGAGTCAATAATAATGTGGAATAATCTTTAACAGAAGAACAAAATAACGATGGAGTTACGAGTATAGTTCCATAATTCCGGGAAAGCCGGAGCTGTGGCCGGGATGATGTCACTGGTGGAAACTGAAAAGAACCGTTACATCCACCCATGGTCATTGTCATCATCCATGATAGATAACAGTGTATGGTGGCCACGCTTGCTGAAATTTATCATTCCCTTGCGGAAGATGTTTGGGGAATAGAGGTTCATAACTCGAGCTAAGAAATGCTCTTCTCCCGTCTCCTGGCACAGGTGCCAAAGACAAGTGATTGTCCTTCACACGGAAGGGCTTACCCATGCCAAGCACACCTGATAATGGAGGCACTACTCCACAATGGTGGAATCAAGCTCTCCACTCAAAGAAAATGCTCCCAAAGTGAAGGGATACGTGTAAAAATATGTAAAACCCTTCTTCGGTAAGGTTATCCACTCCGCTAGGTTGGGAGCGATAATATCCAAATCTTGACAGTGGCAATCTTCCTTCAAAGTAGAGATACTGGAAGGGTGGATAGAAGAAGGGAATACGCTAACAACCCATGTACGAGGGTGAGCATAAGGATACTTCTCTCCAAAATCTTTGGTGGTAATTAGATTCTTTGGGATGATGGTACTCACCGTATGGGGAGAAGCAACATTAGTTTTACCTTTGTTCTTTGAAGAACTAGGGTTTTTTGAAGAAGAGACCATTTTTATTAGAAGGAGGGTTTTTCTCTCACACAAGGAAGCTAAAGAAAGGTTAAAGTCAAAGTATGAGTTAGTAAAGAAAGTTTGAGAAAATTTAGAGTATTATGAAGTGTAAATGAAGAAGTTTGATGCGTATAAGTAAAGGTATAGGCGAATAAAATCATGACCATAATTACCTCGATAACTGGCAAAAGTGATGTTAAATCATGGGATGACGCGTGTTCGGGGCATTAAATGCGGATATACGTGTGTCTAATCAACCGTCAGAAATTTTTCAGAGAGGGTCAATAAATTTTCCGCCAAAAAGAATGTTTCTACCAACTTTCCGGTGGCACAAAGTTATGCCACCGAAAACCAAGGGGACTATCTGTATAGGGTAAAATATGTTATATTAAATGACCCATGAGGAAGTGATGCGTGGAGCCGAAGACAGAAGATAGCTGAAACCGAAGGCAACGATCCTGTCTGTTACCAGAGAGAATGATACTCATAAAGATGAAATAAATGTCTGCCACCCGGTAGCATTTAATGAAGAATATTCTACAGAATTAAATACACTGCCAGTTACAAGAAATATGACATTCATTGTCCGTCGTTACACATTCTTCAATGGCCCTCATAATTGACATTAAAGAAGGGCTTGATCCAAGACCTTGTTCCCTAGGTGCAGCTATAAATAGTGAGCTCTATTATCATTGTAAGGGACACGAATTTTCTCGCAAACATACGCTACACTCTATTCAAACCTTAATATAATTTTATCTTCTTGTTTTTTTGATATCATTGTTGTCGTGCCCGTAAGCCCTGCTCCTGGAACTATTTTTTCTGCTATTTTGTCTCCATCTCAAGGCTAAGTATTATATTTTTATCTAATTTATCTATTATTTCAGGATCAAACTAATTCACTTGTCTAGAAACCACGTATAAATTCAACTGTATTGCTTTACGGGTAAACCGTATCATGTAATTGATAGGTTAGATTTTAGGGATCTTGAATTTTTTTCTTTTTTATGATTTTGTATATAACTAGTAAATATAGATATACAAAGTAATTAATAAAGAACCTAAAAAGAACATATCAAATACTGACCGTTGATCACGAAAGAAAAGGCTTTTTCTTTTTGCAAGTGATTCTCTTAACTTAGAAGGGACAAAACAAAAAATTAAACCAAAATATAAAAGAAAGAAAGAAATAAAGGGAGTAGGGAACAGGAGGATAGGTTTGCCGATTGATGAAAACTCCGACTCTAGGACCATTGCCAGGGGTTGGCATGATTCACAAATCACAATCCAATAAGATTTTAATGCACCAATTTTAACTTATTCCTGTTGCATTTTAGAGAACATGATTTTAACATGTATACGGTCGGAATCGAGCTCGCGTACGACATGACAGGTTAGGCTTGGAACATGACAACCAAATATTGAAGATCTACCTCGAGTCCCACCGAGCTAGAACCCGAGGTCAGAATGCCTATCTTCGAGAACATTAAGTCCGTAATTCCGGAGTCGACCTTACCCCCGATCGAGCTCGAAGAAACGTTGTTATAATAACCAATAGAAGACCGAAATATACATGAGCGGTGGGATACTGCGGCGGGAATCTCAGCATGAATCAATAAGGAACCGGCAATCTGATTTTCTTAGGGGAGGGGGGGCTGATTATTCATTGGACACATTGTAACACACATCCCAAAGCAGTACATCATTATTCTCTTTAAGTTCTTATTTTTTTGTCTTGATATCGATCGAAATACGTTCGTCTCGAGAGTGTCTAACCTTCCAAGGTTGAAACTGTTCAATTCATGTGGTTTGCATTTACTTTATTATTATTTATTTCAATTGCAATCTGATTTATTATTTTGTGTCAAGTTAATCCACATATCCTTAAAACCACTTACAAATTCAATTGTTATCCGAATTTGAGGGTAAACAGTTTGGCTCCCACCGTGGGGCTAAGAATAATAGTAGTTATTTGATACAAATTTCCATAACACACACTACTTTACACTTGTTCTTCGAAGAGTCTCTAATTTCAGGTTAAAACTCAAAACGCCGAACTCTCAATCAGATTCCTTACATGATGATAATGAGTCCGGCCATCACAGTGAAAATAACAACATAGTGCCCGATGACGAAGTACCGCCCATTGATCCCATCGGAATTCTAGTCGCAGACCCAATTGACACTAATTCACATGTGGCTATCGACACAAAACCGACCCCGAGAATAGCGTCCGTGGTGAAGCCCGATTGGCAACTCAAAACACACAAAAACATTGGAGGAGACGGGATCAGTTTACGAGTGATCTTCAAAATGTTACAGGCTCAACAGGCGGGGATAGCTGAGTTATAGAACCAAAACTGAGCACCGAGTAGGGTTGAACCTGATCCACCCGGGAAGTCACCCGCAGGGATGAACTAGTCACAGAAAGGTCAAATGAACATGAATCGGGGGCTAACCCCGAGATCATTAAGATGCTCGATGAGCTGACAAAATGGATAGAATCAAGGGAGAAGAAAATTGAAGCTAATGACAAAAAGGTGGAAACCTACAATTCCAGGGTAGACCAAATCCCAGGAGCATCGCCAATATTGAAAGGCATGGATTCCAAGAAGTTCATGCAAAAACCTTTTCCTCCGAGCGCTGCTCCAAAGCCGATCCCTAAGAAATTCTGCATGCCCGAGATTGCTAAGTACAACGAAACGACTAACCCAAATGAGCATGTAACCTCTTACACATATGACATCAAAGGGAACGACTTGGAGGATGATGGGATCGAGTCTGTCCTATTGAAGAAGTTCGGACAGACCCTGTCAAAAGAGGCTATGATATGGTATCACAACTTACCTCCTAATTTTATTGATTTATTTGTTATGCTTGCGGATTCTTTCGTGAAAGCACACGCCGGGTCTATCAAGGTCAAGACCATGAAATCGGACCTTTTCAAAGTAAAATAGAAGGATAACGAGATGCTTAGAGAGTTCGTGTCCCGGTTTCAAATGGAACGAATGGACCTGCCACCGATCAATGATGATTGGGCTGTTCAGGCTTTCACCTAAGGGCTCAATGTTCGAAGCTCGGTGGCTTCACAGCAGTTGAAACAAAACATGATAGAATATCCGACCGTTACTTGGGCCGACATACATAACCGATATCAATCAAAGATCAGAGTGGAATATGATCAACTCGGGGTCCCTTCGGGGTCTGTTTATCCTGTCAGAACCAATGATAGAGTAAAGAGAGACATTAATCGTGAACCGAGACTAAACAGGGATCGGTATCAACCATATAATAGAGACCGAAAAAGTAGTGGGTCCGGGCTTAACTCTATGAGAAACAAAATGAGAAGTGACCGAGGTACGAGCAACCGGGGACTCATGAGCAAAAACAACTTCAACAGGCCCATAGGGCCTAAAGAAGCACCGAGGTTATCAGAATACAACTTTAATGTCGATGTTGCCGCCATTGTATCAACTATCGGGCGCATCAAAGAAACCAAATAGCCTCGACCTCTACAATCTGATCCAACCCAAAGAGATTCTAACCAAATATGTAAATATTACGGCACTCACGACCACAGAACGGAGGATTGCCGATATTTGAGAGAGGAAGTAGCCCGACAATTCAACAACGGCCATCTTCGAGAATTCCTGAGTGACCAAGCCAAGCATCATTTCAGGAATAGGGATTCTAACAAACAGATCAAACAAGAAAAACCTCAACATGTCATTAACATGATCATTGGTGGGGTCGATGTCCCTCAGCGGGCGATGTTAAAGCGCACCAAGTATCCATCACGAGGGAGAAACGAACTCGAGATTACATACCGGAAGGAACCTTATCTTTCAATGACGAGGACGCGGATGGGATCGTGCAACCCCATAATGATGCACTGGTAATACATGTACTCGTAAATAAAATTCGAGTTAAACGTCTGTTAATTGATCCAGGTAGCTCGGCCAACATCATCTAATCGACGGTCATGGAGCAGCTCGGTCTACAAGATCAAATTGTGCATGCAGTCCGAGTTCTAAACGGATTCAACATGGGATGTGAAACCACTAAGGGTGAGATAACATTACCGGTGAACACTGCCGGACCATACATGAAGCTAAGTTTTATGTAATTGAAGGAGACATGAGGTACAACGCTTTGTTCGGACGGCCATGGATCCACAACATGAGGGCAGTACCCTCAACTCTGCACCAAGTGTTAAAATTCCCAACACCATGCAGAATTAAAACAATCTACGGAGAACAACCAGCCGCAAAAGAGATATTTTCGGTCAAAGAGGCCATTCCAATATTCGCACTTACAACGACAAAGGGGCCGAGTTCGGTCACAAAGCCAGGAACTAAATAGCAATCACCGACACCAGCTCCGACCCAATCGGAGAAACAGGGGACTGATGAAGACAATGATTACGGGGTACCCAGGTCTTTTATAGCCCCCGATGATTCCGACGTCACTAAATCAATAGTCGAGGAGCTAGAAGTGGATCATGTCATATTGGTTGAGCATATACCCGATCGATAGGTATACCTGGGCACGGGGCTAAATCTCGAGCTCAGGAAAAAACTCATTCCGTTTCTTATGGCTAACATAGATTGTTTTGCTTGGTCCCACCTTGACATGACAGGGATCCCGCCGGAAATAACCACTCATAAGCTAAGCCTGGACCCGAAGTCCTATCCGGTGAAGCAGAAGAGAATACCCCAATCCGAGATCAAACATGCTTTCATCAAGGACGAGGTATCTAAAGTCCTTAAAATAGGTTCCATTCGGGAGGCTAAATACCCGGATTGGTTAGCGAACGTAGTGGTAGTCCCTAAAAAAGGAAATAAATTAAGAATGTGTGTAGACTATAAGGATGTGAATAAGTCATGTCCCAAGGACTCTTTCCCTTTTCACAACATTGATCGCGTGATCGATGCCACGACCGGCCACGAGACCCTCAGTTTTCTCGATGCCTACTCCGGGTACAACCGAATACGGATGGACCCGGGTGATCAGGAAAAAACCTCATTCATCACTAAGCGCCTCTAGAAAACTAAAACCATACTTTCAGTGTCATCCCATATGTGTCGTGACTACTTACCAATTAAGGAACGTTAGACATAAGCCTGAGATCTCGGACCGGTTGGCCAAATGGGCCGTGGAAATCAGTGGGTACGATATTGAATATCGACCTCAGACCGCCATTAAGTCCCAAATTTTGGCAGACTTTGTGGCCGACTTTACATCGGCCCTAATATCCGAGGTCGAAAGAGAGTTATTAATCAACTCAGGAACCTCATCGGGGATCTGGACCCTCTTTACGGACGGCACCTCGAATGCAAAAGGGTCCAGACTTGGCATCGTATTGAAACCACCAATAGGCAATATAGTTAGACAATCTATTAGGACTATGACATTGACTAACAATGAGGCCGAACATGAGGCCATGATTGCAGGTCTCGAACTAGCCAAAAGCTTGTGGCGGAGGTAATTGAAACCAAGTGCGACTCCCTCTTTGTGGAGAACCAAGTTAATAGGACGTTCGAGGTCATAGAAGAACGAACGCAAAGGTACGTGGATAAATTGCAGGTAACATTACATCGATTCAAATAATGAACTTTGCAATACGTACCTCGGGATCAAAATAGTGAGGCTGATGCCTACGCTAACCTAGGGTCATCGGTCGAGAACGACGAGTTCAACTCGGGGGCAATCGTACAACTTATGAGATCGGTAGTAGAAGAAGGTCATGCCGAGATTAACTCAACAATCCTAACTTGGGACTGGAAAAATAAATATATAGAATACCTGAAGACCGGAAAACTGCCATCGGATCCAAAGGAATCGAGGGCCCTACGTACAAAGGCAACTCGATTTAGCCTGTCTGAAGATGGAACCCTGTTCAGAAGAACATTCGATGGCCCACTCGCGATATGTCTAGGACCAGGGGATACCGAGTACGTTTTAAGGGGAATCCACGAAGGCACATACGGGAATCATTTAGGCGTCGAATCATTGTTTTGAAAAGTGATCAAAGCTGACTACTACTGGATCGATATGGAAAAGGACGCGAAGGAGTTTGTACAAAAATGTGATGAATGTCAAAGACATGCTCCAATGATTCATCAGCCCGGGGAACCACTACATTCAGTTTTGTCACCATAGCCGTTCATGAAGTGGGGAATGTATATCGTTGGTCCCCTTCCGTGGGCACCCGGTAAGGCTCAGTTTATATTGTTTATGACTGACTATTTTTCTAAGTGGGTGGAAGCCCAGGCATACGAAAGGATCAGGGAGAAAGAAGTTATCGATTTTGTTTGGGACCACAACATATGCCGGTTCAGAATGCCGGCCAAGATCGTGTGCGATAACGGGAAACAATTTATCGGCAGCAAAGTTAACAAGTTTCTCGAAGATCATAGGATCAAAAGGATCCTATCAACACCCTACCACCCTAGTGGAAATGGACAAGCATAATCGACCAACAAAACTATACTCCAAAACCTCAAGAAGATGCTAAAGGAAGATGGAAGGAAATCCTGCCCGAAATCTTATGGGCATACTGTACGACCTCAAAATCCAGTACCGGGGCCACTCCATTCTCATTAGTTTACGGCGCGGAAGCTCTGACACTAGTCGGAAAACCAAGTCTCAAGTTCTGATATGCAACAAAGGAATCGAACAACAAGGCTATGAGCACGAGCCTGGATCTATTAGTTGAAAGGCGCGAAACAGGCCTTGTCTAATTGGCTACCCAAAAATAGCGGATATAGAGATATTATAATCGAAGGGCCAACCTTCGACACTTCAATGTCGGGGACTTAGTGTTAAGAAAGGTCACACTAAATACCCGAAACCCAAGCGAAGGAAAGCTGGGGTCGAACAGGGAAGGACCTTATCAAATTATCGAGATCACCGGCAAAGGATCGTACAAGCTCGGAACAATGAACGGTGAGCAACTACCGAACAACTGGAACATAGCTCACTTAAAGCGATACTACTATTAAGGTATGACCACATTCATTTTCCTTTTTTTTGAATTAACACTTGCAAGTCACAAATGACAAAGATACGATTATTAGGTCTGAAAGCATGCGTTGCACTCTTTTTCTATTGAACCGGTTTTGTCCCAAATGGGGGTTTAGGCAAGGTGTTTAACGAGGAAACAGTAAATCATGCTAACTTAGAGTTGGAGGCTGGTTACAAACCGGTATCGAAGATCACAACAACAGTATTCGAGGCCTCTCTACAATTGGCCCCGAACACTAAGGGGCATTACCCTTGGATAACGACTTCAGTAAGGAAAGAAACTTTATGATTAAATGGTCTCGATTCAATCGATATGATTTACTGTTAGGGACAAACAGTCAAATGAACCGTGCCCTCATAGACTGCTCGAGCCCTAACACAAAGCTTGTACACATGTGTAACTGTTACACACAAGAATAAAAAGAAGTTTCTACCTTGCGGATAAATATCTTGTCCTTTAATAATTTCTCTTTTTTTCTTTTAAAAAATTTCTTACATTCAATCCCCTAAAGGGTATCGAGCCCAAGAGGCGCCTTTATCCGGGTCCAAAATCAAACTCGGACGGCTCGGGCTATCGGAGCCCGGGGGTACAAGACCTATTAGGCCACGCCCGAACCTTAAAGGCTACATCCACCCCCATTCAGGGACTGTTATCTTAGGCAAGCCTAGATAACTCGGGATAACAAGCCCACTGGGAAACACCCGAACTAAAGGCTACAACTATATTAAAACGGATCAGAGACGTCCGAGACCAGTAGCAAAAAACAAGGCCATCGAAATTTCATAACCGGTTTTAAAGGCTACCTTCAACAAACAATAATCTAAAAAATCATAAGTACTTTGGGAAAAAGGTTTCTGGTCATACCAAACCCCCACGATGCCTTACACAAAATAATGTCAAAGCAATGTCCGAACATGACCTAACTATTTTTATGCTAAGGCATTTCGATCTCTGCAAACATAAAAAATAAAGCAAAGGAAAATAAGATTCTTAAACTGTCGAAGGGAAAAACAAGCATTTTATATTATATACAGTTTTTACAAAGGCCAAATGGCCTTAACAAAAATACAAAATTACACAAGAAAAACAAAAAATCAAAAAATTTCTACAAAGACGTCTGAACAACTTGGTCTTCTCCACTCTAGGGTCCATCGGAACCCTCAGAGTCTTCTTTTTCTTCTTCTTCTTCTTTGGGGTAGGCCAATTTCTTGGCCTCGCCCTCGAGCCCCTTATTGGCTTCGATCTCGGCCAATAGATCGAAACCCCAAGCATGAATCTCTTCGAGGGCCTCTCTTCGCAACTGCCGCTTCTCATAATTAACAATGCCATTCAAGCGGTCCTGGGCCGCCTCGGCATCGGCCTTATATTGAGCCACCATCTCGTCGGCGTCTGCTTTAACCATTACGGCCACTGACTTGGCCGTTTCAAGTACCTTGGCCATGATTTCTCGATCAAAGGCAGCCGAATTTAGCCGAGACTGTAGCTATTCGACCTTTTTGGCCTGCACCGCAGCCCTTTCCTTTGCTGCTCGAAGTTGGACCTCAGCCGAAGTCAGTTGCGCTCGAGCAACCTCTTTTTTCGAGGTCAGACGATCCATCCTGCCCCTCCATTCATCAGTCTCCGCCTTGACAGCGTCCATCTCAACTTGAAGCTGGGCTACTTGGTCGATGTTTTGTTGGACCTGCGGATTCCGATCATTTGTCACCGAGCCTAGCTCGTCGTTACTAACCTCAAATATTTTTACCTTCTCGACCAGATCGGCATGCTCCTTCCGAGCCACCTCGAGCTCAGCTCGGAGGCTCTTAGCCTCCCCCTCACGCTGCTCACTAAGAATCTTGTAGGAATCTCTCTTCTCAGTGAGCCCTCAGACCTCGACCTCAAGTTGTTTCAGCTTATCGCGATATCAGAGAAAAGTCTCATGGTGAAGCACCAAGGCCTATAAGAACAAAGAGAAAATGTTAGAGTTATCTGCAAAATAGCCTAAGTACAAATTGAAAACCATTGAGGAATATCTAAAGTTACCCGGTTTAACGCCCGTTGCGCTTCGTTTGAACAGAAAGGGTGCATCCACCTCATTCATCTTGGCCTGATCATCCTCGGTCACCAGACACCGAAGATAACTAGCCACCCCTACGGGGGCGGAGAGGACTCGAGAGTCCTTCAGAAGGGAGAAAGTGATGAATCGCTTCTGGCCGGAATCCACACTCGGGGCAGGGAATCAATTGACCAGTTTGGACTCGAGGAAGGTCCGTTTGCTCCCGAAGATGGGCTCTTCTTCGATATCTCTAAATCACCCAAACCAGTGACACCATATGTGGCCGTAAAGTCCACTCCATCAAAGAAACCGCGGAAGGGATCGTCCGCTCCGAGGACTCCCTCATTGGGACGTTCTTTCACTGTCTAAGCCTCATTATACATAGACTTAGTGAATGAAGGTGACTCGGTGATCTCTATCACACCGAGTTCTTTTTTCGGCACACTGCCCACTTCCCAGGAAGCTTCTGTCTCCACCTCCTCCTCGACCTCCCAGCTCGATGAAAATTGGCATCGTTTCCCTCTGGTTCGGAGGCACCATTGCCCTTCGAGTCGTGTTGACACTCGAGCCACCAGATTGAAGGTTTCTTCCTCTTGTTCTTCATCGGATTCATCCCTCAGCTGATAGAGAGAACCCGAAGGTGGTGCTCGAGTGCTGGTGCTCTATTTGGACTTACGCACCAGCCTTCTATTCCATTTTTTCTTCTCCGAGCTCGGAGAACTCGGAGCCCTTTTTTCTTTTCTTCTCTTCACCCTGTCTCAGAGCAGGGGACTCGGTGGGGACATCATCGCTACCATATGGGGGCCTCATTCGGACATCCTTGGATAAACCTGCAAAAGGGAATAAAGCAAGTGAGAATTTTGCGTAAGGAAAACCAAATATTGCCCATGAAGGAGATCTCACCATGAGAACTGGCTTCTCCTTTGAAAGCTAGCGCCACGAGCGCTCGGAATAGGGTCTTTGTGATATGATGCCATCGACCCACTCCTTGAGTCGAGAAAATACATTCGGGACCTGAGCAACAGCTGCACCACCACAAAACACCGGTAAGAAGGAAGGAAAAAAGGCGATAAATTAAAATTTTGGAAGCTAAATTATACTTACGTGACATGTTCCACTTCTCGGGAAATGACATGTGCTCGGCCGGGATCAAGTCTGAGGTCCTCACTCGGATGAAACGGCCTAGCCAACCTCGATCCATGTCCTCGTGGATACTCGAGAATGGGGCCTTACTGGCCCGACGGGCGAGCTTGATGAGTCTCCTCCCCCCTCCCCCCCTCCCCCCGGTATAGTCGAGGACTATACAAATGCATGGGGTGGTCGATAGTGAAAGGGCACCCTTCGATCTTGCTTATAAAGAAACGGAAGAGGATTATGATCCTCCAGAAAGAAGGGTGGATTTGACCGAGAGTTATCTCATATTCTTTGCAAAAGTCGATGATAACCGGGTCCAAGGGGACCAACGTGAAGGGATAAGTGTAAACACTTTAAAATCCCTCGACTTGGGTGATGATGGGTTCGTCAGGTTCGGGAACCACCACATGTTTGTCAACCCAGTTACAATCCTTCTTGACTTCGAAGAGAATATCCTCGGTGATCGAGCAGATATACCTCGAGACCTCCTCACACCGGCCTAGTACGGAGGAGGGCTTTTCGACTTTAAAATCAACATTGAACGGGCACCCCTCAAGATGAACATTTTTAGAGAAGGTTCCGATGCTGGTTCCTCCTCTAAAAATTCAATTGTTATTCGATTTTGAGGGTAAACATAACCTTATTTAATGGAGTATTAATTATCAAATAGATCAACTCCCCATTCATTCGAATCGAATTTCCATTCATAACTGATTTAATATAAATTGAAATATAATTATATAATTATCAGACTATTTAGTTTGAAAGCATATTTTTGATCAACCATACATTAAATTTAATTTGATACAGTTGTTTACCCTAAAATTCGAGTAACAATTAAACTTATTTAGTGGTTTTAGGATATGTGATTCAATCCAATACCAATTGACAAACAAGGAATTGAATAGATAATCTGAATAGTAAGATAAATTAAACCAATGTTCTAGTTGCGCTTTCGACCTCGATTCGAGATGGTCTCGAGGTTGAATAAGAAGAATAGTAAAGAACAGAGGATAAACAATGAGGAACAGTAATGGGTAGTAAGTAGAATAAAGAACAACGTTTTTGTATATCCTTATCAGTTACTCAATGCCTTACAAATGAATGGGGTTCCTCTTTATATAGTAGAGGAATCCTAAATATGGTACAATTCTAATAAAGGAAACAGATCCCATGATTGGCGTCAATAACCGCTTGATTCGATCTGTTCCGGGATTTTCGCCGAGATCTTCGGTCGGTTGCAAATAGCTCGCCATCCCGTTATTATGCCCTACTCGAAGTCGGTCATGCTCGGTCTCGATCTTCAGCAAGCACATCAATCTTCATGCATCATACTCTGCCATTGAGCCCGAGCCTGGTGTATTATGATCTTACTCTCGAGGCAGCTCCTCGTACCAATGAAATCTGACATGCCCGATTTCGATCGTATATAGATAGTCCCCGCGTTTCTTGGAATAAAATGATAAGAAATGTTTTGAGCCTTGATTTTCTGAAACCTCGATCATGACGTCGTCCTCATGGCGTAAGTGACGGATGTGATTGAAATGTCCCATCGGTTTAGTTCCCCAAATCATTAGTGCCTATCAGTTAGGGGTCGGCCACTAGCGCCACCGAACCGTCGTCGTGAGCCTATAAATACATGCTCCTTCATTGAATCAAACTTTACTTTTGCTCTACTCAAACCTCTAAGTCTTCTCACTCTTTTCGTCTCCCCCTTTACGCCGCCTGTAAAGCCATCTTCGTTAACATTGAAACAACCAGCTTTTCATCTTCCTTCGCTTTTCTTCGCTTATACAAATGGCGAAAACCTTAAAAATTGTACCGCAGAAGGAGAAAGCTTCTTTCTCCTCTTCCCGGCCGTCCGTCGGCAAGGCGCCGGTGGAGCCGCTCCCCCATGAGTATATTCCCGGCCCGTGTACTCTAAAATCCGACTTCAAGGTCGAAAACCCTTCATCGATCCCCGGACGATGTGAGCATGTGTCGATGTACATGTGCTCGATAACAAAGAGCTACCTCGAGGCCGTGAAGAGGGACTGCAACTGAGGTCCCGAGGTCGTGGTGCAAATTCCTACTCCCGAAGAGAGAACCACCGCTTATGTGGAGTAATTCCTAAGTGTTTACACTTTTCCCTTCACATTGGGTCCCCTCGACCCAGTGATTATTGATCTTTGCAAAAGATATCAAGTCACCCTCGGCCAAATCCACCCCTCTCTATGGCGCATAGTGATTATGCTGTGCTTCTTCTCTAGAAAGGCCGAGGGGCTAGAGATTACTCTAAATCACCTCATGCAACTCCGATCCTTGTCCTCGTCGATGCTCGAGATCAAGGCCTTCGTTGCCCGGCGTTGGAGTCCGATTAGTCCTCGATAGATTCGAGGCCTCCCGAAGAGAGAACCACCGCTTATGTGGAGTAATTCCTAAGTGTTTACACTTTTCCCTTCACATTGGGTCCCCTCGACCCAGTGATTATTGATCTTTGCAAAAGATATCAAGTCACCCTCGGCCAAATCCACCCCTCTCTATGGCGCATAGTGATTATGCTGTGCTTCTTCTCTAGAAAGGCCGAGGGGCTAGAGATTACTCTAAATCACCTCATGCGGTTGTACTGGCCTCGAATCTATCGAGGACTAATCGGACTCCAATGCCGGGCAACGAAGGCCTTGATCTCGAGCATTGACGAGGACAAGGATCGGAGTTGCATGAGCGGTTTCGTACGGGTGAGGACCCATGACATTATCCCGGAAGAGAAGATGACATTCCCTGAGGAGTGGAACTTTAATCGTAAGTGATATTTTAAACTTTGTTCTTCGTACCTTCTTCGACTTCGCCTAATATCCCCTTTTAACATACAACTGTTCCTTGGATGCCACAAGCGGTACCTGACCTTGAAGATTGGGTTCGGAAGTTAGCCTCAACTTCCACTTATGCCGAACGCGCATGTCGTGATTTGGCAAAGGGAATATGGGAGGCCAAGAATCACGGTAAGAATCTCCCTTTTCATGTTTTGAAACACTTTTTATACTTCATTCGTAACTAATATTCTTTTATGCAAGCCTGACCAAGGATACCATTTTGAGGCCTTCAAGTGGCGAGGAAGAAACCAAGTCCCCGGTTCTGAAGCCGGGGGAAGACAAGAAGAGGAAAACTGCCTCGCAATCCAAGGACCCCAAGCCTAAACCTCGAAGGGTGAGGAGAAAGGTAATCGCTCTCACGATGGACTCAGTCCAAAAACTAAGAGATGAAGAAGAGGAAGAAGAGAAAAATGCCTTGGCACTGACGGTCCGACCTAGGAATGCCGTCGAAGTCTACAAACCTTCTGAGCCGACGATGGCTGTTAAAATCAAGCCTTGTGTCGAGGAGGCTTCCGAAAAGAAATCGTGTAGGGATCTCGAATTACTAGAGGTCGAGATCGTTTCTCAGCCATCCACATCTACACCGGACGGGGCCAGTTCTAAGACCCCGAAGACCAATCAGAGCATCCCGAGCGACTTGCTCGGGACCATGACAACAAGTCACTTGCCTTCCCTTCCGACTTTTTCTAAGGAGGCGCTAAGGGAAGCTCGAGAGTTGAAGACCCCTGATATAAGCGGAGGCTCTAGTGTAGGGGATCCCTTTCGGGATTGCTTTACTGGAGTCGATGATGCCTCTGATATCAGTGATGCTTCTATTTTTTTAGAAGAAGCCTCACGTCTCTTATCTCGGGTAAGAATCTGTTTACTGCACTTCCTTTCTTTACTCTTTTTTTCTAAATCTGACTTGTGCTTTCCATTTTTGTGTAGGCCTTCGCCAAACTTTGAGCTGACCTCATCCAGTGTGAAATCGAGCTCCAAAAGTTCTCGGAGGAAAGAAACACTCTGCAGCTTCTTTGCGGCTAAAAAGACGAGACTATAAAGGACCTTCAAGCGGATTTCGCCAAGGCTCGTGAGGAAGAAACCGAGCTAGATAAGCAGGTGAGCATCCTTTTGATAGAGTATGGACTCGATCCAACTGTGGAAGCTAATACTTCGTTATCTTAGCTGCAGCAAAAGGTTGAAATGATTGAGTTGCTTCGGGGAGAAGTCGATCAGGTCAAGGCTGATTATGATCGGTGGAAGGAGAATATGGACCGCCTGGCTGCAGAAAAAGAAACTACCTTGGCCCAACTGTCATCGGCCGAGGTTCAACTTCGGGGCGTCAAAGAAAAAAGTTTGTCTCAAGCCAAGAGGATCGAGGAGCTCGAAACCGGGCTTGTTGAGGCCAAGGCGGAGGTCGAGAAAACAAAAGTCATGGAGAACAAGTCCATTGCCATGTACTGTGCCGATGCTGAGGTTGCTCAAATGCAGCTAAGGGAGGCCTCTGACCGAGAGCAATGGATCATTGACTCGACAAAGTGTCAATCCCGGAGGGAAACCCTCGAGGAAATCCATACTCGAGGTTTTGACCTCGCCAAGGAGATAGCCCGACCCAAGGTGCTTGAGGCTGAAGCTAGGCAACTTGCCTCCTTTGATGATGAAGATGATGATGAAGAAGGCAATCGAGGCGGATCCGATGAGGGGCCTGAAGGAGACGTTGCTCCCGAAGAAGAGGTCAAAACTGGCCGTAGTTAGGACTTAGTTTTCCTTTTTGTAAGACCTTGATCGGTCTCTTGTACATAACTTTTTCTGTTAATATATAATAGAAAAACTTCTTTTGAATGTCTTCTCAATTTTATGTTCAAACGTGTTTTGTGCTTTTGCCTTGTGAAAATTCTATTGTTGCAGCCTCTGTAATCAAGTGAACACTAGTTCAGACTTAGAACAAAACCCTTAGGTTTTTTTAGACACGCAAGGGTGAGTCCCCGAGTTCAATAATATATTTGAGATTTCGGATGGCTTGATCGATGCCATGACTGCACTGTTTTTATAACTAAGTTCGAGTATGTTTCGAACTTAGAATAGAAAAAAACCCTTAGGTTTTTTATCAAATAATGGGTAATTTTTCGAACTTGCAATAACATACCTCTTAAGGTTTTATGGCAGATCCTTGAGCTAAGTTCAACTCAACTTTATTTGACCTTGGAATAGTGGAACCCTTAGGTCCGAGTTGAGTGAGAATAAAGTCTCGAACTCTAAATTTATTGGCCCTTAGGCTCTTTTAGGTTGGGCCCATATGGCCTCTAAAAGACGGCTATTATTTCCCCCTTTCGGCTTAAAAGACAAAGTCCAATATCGGTTGAAACCCTTTTGCTTTTTATGCCTTAGCATGTTTGTGTTAAAGATAGTTTGATACCTCTTAAGGTTTTTCGAGGGCTGATTTTATTGAAGCCCTTTTGATTGTTTGCCGAGGGTAGCCTTTTTTAAACGATTTTTCAGAGAATTTGAAGGCCTATCATTATTGCGGAATTCGGACGTCTCCGAGCCGCGTTATTTAGGACGTAGCCTTTAGTTTGGCCGTTTCCTTGGGCTTATTTCCCAATAATATTTCAAACTTGTTTGAAATGTCAGTCCCCGAGAATGGTGGCCTTGGCCTATAGATCGAGGGGTGCCTCTTTGAGGTCTTATGAATTTGTGAATATACACTCGAATACGCCTATCATCGATGGTAGTCCCCGAGTGTATACTTGCACTTTGGCTCTTGATCCGTTTTTCTCAATATCATAAGCATAAAGTTTGTAAAGTAGATAATTTTCTTCAAGACACAAAATTTTTAAATGAAGAGAGAATGCTTCTTTGAGTAGTTTATACATGTGTACATGTTTTTCTATCGGGGATCAACTAATTTATATGGACAAGGTTCACTTGACCGTTTGGTCCATTACAAAGCTTCCCTATCGAGGCCCTTTGACATGAAGTACTATTCTCGAGAATACATCATTCGAGGGTGATGCCCTACAGTATTCGAGGTTGATTGCAAAGAAGCCTTGGATACTATTGAATTGTCCTAAGGTAGCACATAATTATTTCCTCGTTAAAAACCTCGCCGGAAAAACCCAATTGGGATAAAAACCGATCTAAGGGAAAAAGAGTGCAACGCGTACTTTAAAACTTGAGGTCTCGATGTTTTTGGTCGAACTCCTACAATGAGTTAGCGTCGAATATATATAGACGAAAGAAGGGAGAAAGTCATACCTTAACAATAATATCATTTGAGAAGTGATATGTTCAAGTTGTTTGGTAATGGTTCGCCGTCCATCGTTCCGACTTTATAAGACCCTTTTTCCGACTATATCGAGGACTTGATAGGGTCCTTCCCAATCGGGGCCGAGCTTCCTTTCATTAGGATCTCGAGTATTGATGGTGACATTCGTTAGGACTAAGTTCCCGACCCTGAAGTGGCGAAGGTTGGTTCTTCTATTATAGCACCTTTCGATTCGTTGCTTTTGTGCAGCCATTCGAACAAGTGCCACTTCTCATTTTTCATCTAGTAGTTCGAGGCTAGTATTCATAGCCTCATGGTTCAATTCCTCCGATGCATGTCGAAACCTTACGCTGGGTTCTCCGACTTCGACTGGAATTAAGTCTTAGAGCCATACACTAAGGAAAACAGAGTTGCCCCTGTACTGGACTTCGATGTTGTTCGATACGCCCAAAGGACTTCGGGCAAAATTTCTCTCCATTTCCCTTTAGCTTCGTTCAACCTTTTCTTCAGGTTTTGGATGATAGTCTTGTTCGTCGATTCGGCCTATCCGTTCCCACTAGGGTGATACGGTGTTGAGAATATCCTTTTTATTTTATGGTCTTCGAGAAATTTTATCACTTTACTGCCGATAAATTGCTTACCGTTGTCGCATACTATTTCTTCGGGTATCCCAAATCGACACACGATGTGATCCCAGATAAAGTCTATAACCTCTTGTTCTCTCACTTTCTCGAACGCCTGCGCTTCAACCCATTTAGAGAAATAGTCAGTCATAAATAAAATGAATTTAGCTTTACCTGGGGCCGATGGAAGGGGGCCGACGATATCCATCCCCTATTTCATGAATGGCCATGAGGATAGGACTGAATGAAGTTGTTCTCCGGGCTGATGGATCATCGGTGCAAAACTTTGACATTTATCACATTTTTGAACAAACTCCTTAGTATCATTTTCCATGCTATCCCAGTAGTATCCTGCTCTAATAATTTTGTGAATCAATGATTCGATGCCAGAGTAGTTCCCACATGTGCCTTCATGGACCTATCGTAAAACGTAATCGGTGCCTCCTGGTCTTAAGCACACTGCCAAAGGTCCATCGAATGCTCTTCTGTATAATGTTCCATCTTCAGCCAGTGTGAATCGACCAAATTTGGTTCGTAAGGTCCTCGACTCTTTAGGGTCCGATGGGAGCTTTTCATTCTTCGAGTATTCAATATATTTATTTCTCCAATCCCAGGTTAAGCTTGTAGAGTTTACCTAGGCATGCCCTTCCTCAATCACGGATCTCGAGAGTTGAACGATAGTCCTCGAGCTGATCTCACCTTTCTTGACCGACAATCCTAAGTTTGCTAGCACATCGGCCTCACCGTTTTGTTCTCGGGGTAGATACTGTAAAGTCCATTCCTTGAAATGTTGCAAAGTTCCCTTCAACTTGTCCAAATACCTTTGCATTCTGTCCTCTCGAACTTTGAAGGTTTTATTTACTTGGTTCACCACAAGTAAAGAGTCACACTTGGCTTCAATGACTTCTGCCCCCAGGCTTTTAGCTAGCTCGAGACATGCAATCATGGCATCGTACTCGGCCTCATTATTAGTCAACCTAGAAGTTTTGATAGATTTCCTAATAGTGCTACCTGTCGGCGGCTTCAACACGATGCCTAGCCCGGACCCCTTCACATTTGAAGCAACGTCTGTGAAAAGGGTCCATACCCCTGATGACGTACCCGATTTCAACAAGAGTTCCTTTTCAACTTCGAGTACGAGGGTTGATGTGAAATCGACCACGAAGTCCGCTTAAATTTGAGACTTGATGGCCGTCCGGGGTTGATATTCGATATCGTACCCACTGAGTTTGATGGCCTATTTGGCCAATCGGCCCGACAGTTCGGGTTTGTGCAAAATATTACGAAGTGGGTAAGTGGTTAATACGCATACGGGGTAACATTGAAAGTATGGTCTTAACTTTCTTGAGGCGCTTATCAGTGCAAGGGCCAATTTTTTTAAGTGTGGATATCTATTTTCTGCTTCTCCTAAGGTTCGACTTACATAATAAACGGGAAATTGCGTACCTTGCTCTTCCCGAATTAGGACACCACTTACCGCAATTTCTGATACTGCCAAGTACAAGTAAAGTTTCTCATCTGCCTTTGGAGTGTGAAGTAGTGGTGGGCTCGATAGGTATCGCTTCAACTCTTCCAATGCCTGTTGGCATTCCGGGGTTCAAGCAAAATCACTCTTCTTTTTGAGTAAAGAGAAAAATCTGTGGCTTCGATCTGATGAACTCGAAATGAATTGGCCTAAAACGGCTATCCGTCTAGTTATCCTCTGTATGACTTTTACATTATCCATGACGGCGATGTCTTCGATGACCTTGATTTTATCGGGGTTGATCTCTATCCCCCGATTTGATACCATGAAGCCGAGGAACTTGCCCGAACCAACCCTGAAGGCACATTTCTCGGGGTTGAACTTCATGTTGTATTTCCTTAAAATCTCGAACGTTTTCTGCAAATGAGCCAAATGGTCCTCTGCGCGCACGGACTTAACTAGCATGTCATCAATATAAACCTCCATTGATTTACCTATTTGTTCTTCGAACATTTTATTCACTAGGCGTTGGTAAGTAGCTCCTGCATTTTTTAACCCGAAGGGCATTACATTATAACAATATGCTCCATACTTGGTGATAAATGAAGTCTTTTCTTGGTCTTTCGGGTTCATTTGGATTTGATTGTACCCGGAATAGGCATCGAGAAAAGTAAGGATCTCGTGGCCGGCCGTGGCATCGATCATGCGATCGATGTTAGGTAGTGGAAAAGAATCTTTAGGGAATGCCTTGTTTAAATCCTTATAATCTACACACATTCTAAGTTTGTCCCTTTTTTTAGGGACTACAACTACATTGGCTAACCGATCGGGATATTTCACCTCCCGATTGGATCCTATTTTGAGGAGTTTAATTACCTCGTCCTTTATGAATTCGTGCTTTACTTTGGACTGGGGTTTTCTTTTTTGCTTCACCGATTTGAATCTAGGGTCCAGGCTTAGCCGATGTGTCGTTACCTCCGGTGGAATCCCTGTCATGTCTAAATGGGACCAAGCAAAATAATCCATGTTATCAACAAGAAATTGAATAAGTTTTTTCCTGAGTTCGGGGGTTAATCCCGTTCCCAGGTATACCTTTCGCTCGGCCAGGTACTCGATCAATATAACCTGTTCCAGCTCTTCGACCGTTGACTTTGTGGCGTCTGTATCTTCGTGAACAACAAAAGTTCGGGGGATCAGAAAATCATCCTCTTCTTCTTCTTCTTCTTCTTCTATCTCTCGCTTCCCTGATTCGGTCGAGGCTGGTGGCTATGATTGCTATTTGACATCCTGTTTATCTTTGATGCTCGACCGTTCCGAGGTTGATAGTGTCAATATCGAGGTCACCTCATCGATCGCAAATATTTCCTTTGCAACATGCTGCTCCCTGTATACTATTTTTACACCGTCCGACATCGGGAATTTCATCATTTGGTGGAGAGTCGAAGGGACTACCCTCATATTGTGGATCCAAGGCCTTCCGAGCAGGGCATTGTACCTCATGTCGCCCTCGATTACGTGGAACTTGGTATCTTCAATGGTTCCAGCCACGTTCACTGGTAGAATAATCTCCCCTTTAGTTATTTCACTGGCTATATTGAAACCGTTTAAGACTCGAGCTGCGGGTACGATTTGACTTTATAGGTCGAGCTGCTCCACGACCCTCAATCAGATGATATTTGCCGAGCTACTTGGATCCACTAAAATACACTTAACCTGAACTTTATTTAATAAGATAGAAATTACCAGAGCGTTGTTTTGGGGCTGAGTAATGCCTTCTGTTTCTTCGTTGTTGAATGATAAAGTGCCTCCGGGCACATAATCTCCAGCTCATTTTTCCCTAGTGATTGATACCTTAGTGCACTTGAATATGGGTCCATGTGGGATGTCGACCCCACCAACGATCATATGAATGATATGTTGGGTTCCTCATGTTCATTTTTCCTATTAGCGTCCCTTTCTCTGAAATGATTCTTGGCTCGATTGCTGAGGAACTCTCGAAGGTGGCCCTCATTGAATAGACGGGCTACCTCCTCCCTTAATTGTATGTAATCCTCGGTCTTGTGACCATGCATGCCATGATACCTGCACATTAAATTTGGGTTTCTTTGGGAAGGATCAGTTTGTATGGGTTTGGGCCACCTAGTATCTCTGATCCTTCCGATTGCCGAAACAATGCCCGATGCATCGATGCTAAAATTATATTCCGATAACTGAGGTGCCTCTATGGGATCGACATACTTGTCGAAACCACTTTTGCTCATAGGCCCCCGAGAATTTTGTCCTCGATCACTTCTTCGACCGTTTCGGGCGGAATTGCATCCTAGACCATTGTTCCTTCGATCTGCGGTATATGGTTGATATCGGTCCTTGTTCGACCTTGGCTCCCTGTTGACATCCCTCTAGGTTTTAACTATCGACCTATTTGAATATACTGAACCTGGAAGGGGATCCTAATTGGTCGTCCTCGACCCTGATCTTTGACTGATATCGATTGTGTACATCTGACCAAGTTATAGCTGGATACTCGATCAAATTTTGTTTCAACTATCGTGATGCTATCGAACTCTGTTCGTTCAACCCTTTGGTGAAAGCTTGAACAACCCAATCATCTGTGACCGGTGGCAACTCCATGCGTTCCATTTAAAATCGGGACACGAACTCCCTTAGCATTTCATTATCCATTTGTCTTACCTTGAAAAGGTCCGATTTTCTCGTTGCGACCTTTATGGCCCCGGCATGTGCCTTTATGAAAGAATCTACTAACGTGGCAAATGAATCGATGGAATTTGGTGGCAGGTTGTGATACCATATCATTGCTCCCTTCGAAAGGGTCTCTCCGAATTTTTTCAACAGCACAGATTCAATTTTATCATCCTCTAAATCGTTACCCTTGATGGCGCATGTATATGAAGTAACATGCTCGTTGGGATCGGTAGTCCCATTGTATTTGGGTATGTCTGGAATACAAAACTTCTTTGGAATAGGCTTCGGAGCCACACTTGGAGGAAACGACTTTTGTATAAACTTCTTCGAATCCATCCCTCTCAAGGTTGGAGGTGCCCCTGGTATCTGATCAACTCGAGAGTTGTATGTCTCCACTTTTTTATCGCTGGCTTCGATTCTTTTCTCCCCTGATTCAATTCTTTTGGTGAGCTCCTCAAGCATTTTCATTACCGCAGGGTTAGTCTCCGATTCGTTACCATTCGACCTTTTTGATACTGGCTCGGTACGGCAAGTGATTTTCGGCTCGACCCTATTCGGAGCTCTATGTTGATTTTATAACCGAGCAATAGCGGCTTGCTGAGCCTGAAGCATCTCGAATATCAATTGGAGACGGACTCCTTCGTTTCCTCTGCCCTGTGTTCCTTGGCCACTAGATCGGCCTTCTCTGCGTACACTTCCATCGAGATCTGCGCCTAGGCCCGCGTTTAGAGCAGCGTGCGAACTGACATCGACTGGGTTGGCAACCGGTGCTGCCCCGAGATTAGCCTGTGGCACCTCGATTCCTGGAGCAATCACATTTTCGTTTTCATCGTGGAATCCGAGGCTATTGTTACCATGTGTGGATGCGTTTTGTGAGTTTGACATGTTTTAACCTGAAAGCAAAGGCATTCAACAAGAGCAAGCGTAAAAAAGTGTGTTTTACCAAAACTAGTACTGAACAATCACTATTATCCTTAGCCCCACGGTGGGCGCCAAACTGTTTACTCTAAAATTCGAGTAACAATTAAACTTATTTAGTGGTTTTAAGGATACGTGATTCAATCCAATACCAATTGACAAACAAGGAATTGAATAGATAATCTGAATAGTAAAATAAATCAAACCAGTGTTCTAGCAGTGCTTTCGACCTCGATTCGAGATGGTCTCGAGGTTGAATAAGAAGAACAGTAAAGAACAGAGGATAAACAATGAGGAACCGTAATGGATAGTAAGAAGAATAAAAAACAACGTTTTTGCATATCTTTATTAGTTAATTAATGCCATACAAATGAATGGGGTCCCTCTTTATATAGTAGATGAATCCTAAATATGGTACAATCCTAATAACCGAAACAAATCCCATGATTGACGTCAATAACCGCTTGATTCAATCTGTTCCGGAATTTCCGCCGAGATCTTCGGTCGGTTGCTAATATCTTGCCATTCCGTTATTATGCCATACTCGAAGTCGGTCATGCTCGGTCTCAATCTTCAGTGAGCACTTTGATTTTCATACTTCATACTCTGCCATTGAGCCCGAACCTGGTCTATTACGAGTTTGCTCTCGAGGCAGCTCCTCGTACCTATGAAATCTGACATGCCCGATTTCGACCTTATATAACAGTAATATTAATAGAGTAAAGTTATTCATTAATTCAGAATTTCAAATAGAAACAAATATATGAGCTCATAGATAGGCTTTTACTACTTGGTGATTTTCGGAATGTACTCGAGCTGTTGAAGAGAAAAAGTTCGAACTAGTTGCGCATTTGCATCCTCGTCTCACTTGAACAAGACAAATTTCAGATTAAATGTTCCAAACAGACTAATACTGTGTGCTTGTTCCAAATTAATAAGCTTTGACGATCCTCTTGGACCCGAATTAGACAGTGATCTCTAGTTGGAAATTAGTGGGCTTGCAAGAATCAAACGATAGTGGTGCTTGATCCTCTGCCAAGTGGTACGCATGTAACACGGAGCCCGTTTGGATTAGCTGATTATAAAGGGATTTTTTTATTCCTATACATTATTTGAAACCTTATTACGATAAATGTTCATGTTTTGTTATTTACCCGACATACACAAGTTTTGTTTACAAAGTATATACATCCACCTTAAAAGGCTCCAAAAACCATTATTAGTGCCTTCAATCAAGGGATTTAGTTACACCCTTTTCTTTTTTTTCCCCTCCTCTTTTCTTTCCTTATTTTTCTGCAATCATCGGCAGTCTCTTCTCTGCAATCTTCACCTTCTTCGAGCATAAGAATCTTCTCTTGTCGAACTTATTTTCACTTCTTCGAGCATATGAAATGGGAAAATTATAGTATAAGAATAAAAGACAGAGTTGACAAGGTGTGAACACGGACGCGACCAATATTCCTTTCTTCCTTCTTCTTTTTTTTTTTTAAAAAAAAAAACTTAGGCAAAATTTATGTTATAACATCAACGAATACCTTGGTAGAGTACTCCAACACTCATATATCACTCTTTCTGTAATGGTATAACGGAGAAGGATTAGAAATCAAAGCAAGAATAACAAGTAAAACTTACCACTTATACTAAAGATACAGTGGTTTTCTGAAACAAGTAAAGCTTTGAAAAATGCAAGAGAAGGAAAAAAGAAGAGAATGATGGAGCTTTAACTTACTGTCCGTATTATGAGCCTTGGACAAAAGCAAGAAGAGAAGCAAATAAACTCCAAGGGTTTAGATCTGGTTTTCACGACATAGTATTAAACCACTTTTGGAGCATAAGAATCTTCTCTGCACTCTTCACCTTCTTCGAGAAGATATAAGTTTTATTGTAACCTTACTAAGGGAGCATTCCATATTAAGAAAAGTAAAAAGAAAATGAAAAACAGATTAAAACTCTGACAGTTTGAGCAAACATATGCCTACAATATTTTGTATCTAATTTATAAAACTTATCTACAACTTTCATACATTATTTCTATACAGTTAAATACAACTACAATATCATACAACTTAAATACAAATTTTATACAATATGCCTTTTGTATAATTTGTATCTGATTTATACATAGTAAAAATAAAATTTCATACAACTAATTATATATTATACAACTTATCTATAATTTTCATATATTATTTCTACTCAGTTATATACAACTATAATATCATACAACTTAAATATAATTTTTATACAATATTGTTCAACTTTCATACAATAGTTAAATAAAAAAAAAATATAAACAATAGAATATAATTTTTCTACAATTTTACTACAATTTCGTAAGTATAATGTATATTATGTCTTCTTCTTCTTCGAGTTTCAATCTGAAATTCAGCCAAAATCAAGTCTAATCTTCACCAAAGTACCCTCAAAATTGAGATATAAACTCCAAACCATATTTCCTATTATTTGCAACGATACCCAATCCAAACAAATAATGGTTTTTGAAAACCCGAATTCGAATTCAAAGCTTCAAAACTTTTTAATGGCTGTCAATGGCGGAATTGCTGTTCTATTTTCCTTTGCTTTACATTTCTGGAATTAGGGATTGAGAGATAGAGAAAAACGTAGAGAGAATTCTCAATTGTTTGCAACAACACCCAATTCAAACAAATACTATTTTTTGAAAATCCAAATTCGAATTCAAAGCTTCAAAGCTTTTTAATGGCTGTCAATGGTAGAATTGCTGCTCTCTTTTTCTTTGCTCTACATTACTGGAATTAGATATTGAGAGAGAGAGAGAGAGAGAGAGAGAGAGAGAGAGAGAGAGAGAGAGAGAGAGAGAGAGAGAGAGCGTAGGAGGGATAGAGAATAAGGATGCGAAATAATTGATTGCTAATATAAATGGATACTCATTTAATTCTTAAAGTGTATATAATTGGTAAATTTGTATATAGGATGTAATTAAATTGAAACTTGAGTAGGGAGGGTAATAAAGTTTCCAATAGTGTATAGGTATGTAAAAATTCCGATTATAAATAGCTGATAAGCTTGAAGTGCTGAAAAATATTTTAAGTGTTGATTTTTAAAATAAGCATTTACGTGTTTGGATAGACGTGCTGAAATTGATAATAAGCAGTTGATATGTTTGGTAGAAAAGTGGTGATAAGCTGTTCTCTTGTTAAAAAGACTAAAATACCCTTAAAGTTTTTGCAAAAAAAAAAAAAAGAATTAAAAAGTTTCTTTGTAGAGAAAATGATAAACAACGAATATGGAAAAAAATTAAAAATATTATTTTGGGAAAAATATTTTGTAAATTAAAAAATATTATTAAGGATAAAGTATTAAAAGTCATGGTCAAACTAAAAATGCTTATAAGCTGAAAAGTCATAAGTTGGGGGTGACCAACTTATGACTTATGGCTTATTTTAACTTATAAGCACTTTGGATTTTTACCAAACACGTAGAAAAACCAAAACGTGCTTATAAGCTTAGCCAAACACCCTCATGGTTATCTTGAGACGATTGCGTCAAGTTTAACTCTAACTCATCAGTAAGATAAATACTCATTCATTTTTAGCTAGAGCAATTTATCCCTTAATGTGAGACTTCCTTATGCAAAATTAAATTTAATCGGGTTCCAATATGAATATCGAACACCAAATGAAAAATCAAAAAAATTAATATAGCTCTCTCCTCTTCTTGAGATAATTTTGTGGTTGCTTATTTTGAAGCTTTAACCCCTGTCCATGGATGAAATAGCCCATATCCAAAGTTGTCAAAAGAATAACTCAATCAATTAATATAAATCAATTATTTCAATTACATGTGTTTCTGCGATATTAATATTCATACATAGGCGTAAATTAGTTTCACTTGATTAATTCACAATTTGAATACTGAAGGCAAAACACAGAGAGTTAAGGTGATTTTGAATATCTTATAACTACAACTTCTACTGGTACTAAGTATAAGAGTCGATGTAAATTGAAGGGGGACTAGGATGAATTATTGGCTGGTAAATGACAGTGAGAAAATCACACAAGTGTATGTGAAAAGATTAATAACCAAGTGGTCCAATCCTTTTCTTATCTCTATATTCCAACAGAGAATAATGAGAGATATACAACTGAAAGATCAATTAAATTTATCTTTGACTGCTTAATGATCCATGCAATGGATGTCTTGAAATTATTTTAACAACACAAATGGCATATGCATAGGAGTATATTAGCACTTACTTTGGAGTATCTATATATCATCAAAAGAATTACTGTTCCGTCCTAAGAAAATTATGGTATTTAAGTACGAAGATTACATTATTTGATTTTCAATGAAACTTGAAATATCGATTGTTCAAGTTGTTGAGATAAAATTTTACATGCTTTAGAATTTCATAATAAATCTTTACGATAGCACATATTTTACGATATGTATGTAAATAATCACCAGTATTTTTTTTTGTTCCTCAAGTAGTAATATATTACTAGCTTCATATCACAGGGGAGTATATATATAATTTAATTGCTACACTTATTGGTATTGTGCTGTCTAAACTCTAACATAATTTTATACCGTGCCAATTTTGATTTTGATTTGATTTTAGTGGTTTATTGGCAACGGAAATTAAGTTATGGTTTATTCTGGTATTGTGGTTTATTTTGATTAGCGTTTATTTTGCCAAAGTTTAAAAGTTTAAATTAAGTTAATTAAGAGATGGTTGTGTTGTGTTTAAATTAAGTTAATTATGAGATGGCATGAGAAATCACACCAGTCAAGATGAGTAACCAGTGGTCCACGCCTTTCTTCTCTCTCTTCTCTGTCTCTGCTATATATCTCTAAAATATTGCAGCTAGCAAGTTGTATTTAATAGAAATTTATGTAAATAAAATGTACAGAAACTGCCATAAAATGTCACTATAATTCTGAATGTTAAATCTCAACCCTTCCTTCCTTATCACACACTCTCATCTCTCTCTATATCCCCCACACAATTGCTTTCTTCCTTGTTCCTCTCTTTTACTTTCTTTTTCTCTTGCCCTGGTTGAGTATTCATTTTCCAGTTTCAAAAATCTTCTTAAAAGTACTGTTCCTTATCCTTTTCTCTTTTAGTTTAAACCCCTCTTATCAAATTCCCATAGCAATTATACAGTATCACTACTGATAAATACTTCATATCAATACTTATACGACACATTTATAGCAGGTGTGGTATACTTCATTTTCATAGTTATTGAAGGAAGCATTAAATACCCTTTTCTTGTTTAAGCACTTGTCGAAACTTCAGCTACAAGGTAATTCTCAGAATTATATACCTTTTCTAGTGAAACATGACAACCGAAATTATGTCGCGAATTCTATCCACACAAGGACAGAATACTCTGTTTATTCTCAGTATCTTGCTTGTATTTCCTTATTTTGTTTCTTTGAATAAATTCTTTTTAAGGAGTGTACTACTGCCACTTCTAGCAGGTTTACTTCGTCTATTCTGGTGCATACAATTATAATCCAAAGAAAGGACTATATTTAATTCGTTAATTGGATTTAATAATATAGGTACATTTAAAGAATCTGAAACTTTGAAAATGGCACCAAACAAGAATGGTCGTGGCAAGACGAAGGGAGACAAGAAGAAGAAAGAAGAGAAGGGTATTCTTTACTGCGATAACAATCTGCATTTGCTCGTTTAATGCATTTTAACAATAAGATTTAAATGTCAATGATTTTTTATTGCTTACTGATGATATTTTTCCTTTTGATGCTCATCAGTTCTTCCAGTTGTAATGGATATAATGATAAACCTTCCGGACGAGACTCAAGTTATTTTAAAGGTTTGTCATTTATGAAACAAATTTATTGGTTGAAATGGATTTTATGAAATACAAGGCCAGTGTCATTAGTTTGTTTAAAACATAGGTCCTTTTTTTTCCTTTCCAAATATACAAGCAAGTTAAACAATACCAATTCTTTATGAAATACAAGGCCAGTGTCATTAGTTTGTGTTAGTTTTTGGTTGATGTTCAAGTTCAACCTAGTTTGTTGCTTTTTCAAGGAAGCAGATTCAGCTTCTGACAGCTTGGCTTTCTAATTATATTCCAAATGAAAAATGAGGAGCTAAAGTTCTTCGACTTTTCAAGTAGTCGGTTAACCATCTCAACTCTCTCAAGATTTCGTTGGTTACTTGCATAAGCACAATTCTTTAAAATCTTTTCTAGTTTTGATATCTATTACTAGTAGTTTAGAAAATTGAATGGTCAATAAGCAAATCCAGTAGAAGTCGTAGAAACAAAATTCATATGGTCTACAAAAAAGTTGAGAGGTCGCAGAAAGTTTAGTCATATCAACGTACACGCAATATATACTATTTAATGACAATAAAATATTTTGTGATTGTGATATAACTTAAAATTCATGAAATGACATGGATAAGATGAGCTCAACATTTATTTATTTTTTTTAATAATAATTCACATAGCATTAATTTATCTGGGAAAAATATTGCTACACGTTTATTAATATAATAAAATATCCTCAACTATCTTAAATTGTTTTTATTAATATAATAAAATATCCTCAACTATCTTAAATTATTTAAACGTTTTTTTTTTTTTTGGTTGAGCAGGGAATATCTACGGATAGAATTATCGATGTTCGTCGATTACTATCAGTGAACACAACAACTTGTAATATCACCAATTTCTCCCTATCTCATGAGGTAAATAAAAGGCATTACTAGACCTGTCATATTCTCTTATCTTTTTCCCTTACGAGGGGCATTTGATTTTTACTGTTGTCCCACTTAACAGGTAAGAGGCCCACGTTTAAAAGATACAGTGGACGTTTCCGCACTGAAGCCCTGCCTCCTGAATCTTGTCGAAGGTAAAAAAAATTCAGAATCCACGACGTCGTATAGGATATTTCTATTTTAGGAAGTAGTCGGTCAGTCAGGTCTTGAAATTTTCAAATCCCGAGTTAACCCTCGAACATTTTTTTTATTTCCTTTTTTGACACAGAGGATTACGATGAAGAAAGCGCCGCGGCGCACGTTAGAAGGCTGCTGGATATCGTCGCTTGTACGACGAGTTTTGGGCCGTCGGGAAGTAGTGGCAAAGAGTTGAAAAGTGAGACTAGCAAGAATGCGCGAGGCGCGCAGGATAACAAGAGCGCCAAAAAACCCAACAAGGCTCGGGCAAATGATAAGCTACCGTCGCCGCCGCAATCGCCGACGCCGACGCCGGCTCAGCAGCTGGGTAAAGATGCGGCGGCAGTGGACGTAGAGGGAGAGATGAGCAATACGTGCCCTAAGATTGGAAGCTTCTATGAGTTCTTCTCGCTTTCTCATCTCACGCCCCCTCTTCAGTGTAATGCTAAAAAAGTGTTTTAATTCAGGCACCAATTTTCTTGAAGTCCTTTTTACTCAATAAAGCTAGAAACTAGTGGATTAATTCACAATTTCTTATAATTAATAATTAAACTAGGCGTAATTTTTGCAGTCATAAGAAGGGCAACAAGACAGCAAGATGATGAAGTTTTGCCAGATGGTCATCTTTTCTCTCTTGAAGTAAGGCTATTTGGAACAAGCTTCATTATTCCTTAGTCTAATGATTTCAGTCATGTTACTTTCAGATATCATCTAACTATAAAATAACCTATTGATGGGCATCCATCATTGTTTATAGGTGAAACTTTGTAACGGAAAGCTGGTTATCATTGAAGCTTGCAGAAAAGGATTTTACAACTTTGGAAAGCAGGGAATTCTTTGTCACAATCTTGTTGATTTGTTGAGACAACTCAGTAGAGCATTTGACAATGTGGGGTTTTAATTTGGTCAAGCTAGTTTTTTGTCTTATTTGTTTGTAAGGATACATAGTTGTTGAAGTTGACATTACTCATCCCTCTTTTCAGGCTTACGATGATCTCATGAAAGCATTCTTAGAGCGTAATAAGGTGCAGTTGATGATTTCCGACTTGTTTCATCACCTTAAGTTTTCTAAAACTGATTACATAGAGTGTTAACTGTTTTTCTTGTTAATACAGTTTGGGAACCTTCCCTACGGTTTCAGAGCCAACACATGGCTTATACCACCTGTGGGAGCACAGTTGCCATCTATCTTCCCACCTCTACCTGTGGAGGACGAAAAATGGGGAGCAAATGGAGGTGGTCTAGGCCGAGATGGAAAATCTGATTTGTTACCTTATGCCAATGAATTTTTGAATGTTGCATCCATGCCTTGTAAGACAACAGAGGAGAGGCAGATCCGAGACAGGAAGGCTTTTCTTCTTCATAGTTTATTTGTTGATGTAGCCATTTTTCGAGCAATTTCAGCTGTAAAGCATGTCATGGAGAACGTCAAACCAGCTCATTGTGATTCGAATGGAGAAATCATTTTTAATGAGACAGTTGGGGACTTGAGCGTGTTTGTTACCAAAGATGCTTCAAATGCTAGTTGCAAAATAGATACCAAAATTGATGGATTTCAAGCAACTGGAATAGCTATGAAGAATCTGATGGAAAGAAATCTACTGAAGGGGATAACTGCTGATGAAAATACTGCTGCCCATGTAAGAAAATACTACGAAAAATGATGTGGATTCTAATGTTATTGTTTTACTCCTGATATAGAGCATCTGATTGAAAAAAAACTTGCTGCATTTCAAATTCAGGATATTGCTACTTTAGGTGTTTTGAATGTAAGGCATTGTGGTTATATTGCAACTGTAAAAGTTCAAGGAAAAGAAAATGACAAAGTGGGCAATCCACTGCAAAGCATGGAACTTCCTGATCAGCCTGATGGTGGTGCAAATGCCCTCAATATCAACAGGTATTACTTGAATTTTCTCATAATAAGCCAATAAGTCGCAGTTAATTGGTCTCTTTCTGTTGTGGTTTCGCAAAGCAAACAACAAACATTTTCTTCTTTTTTGACTATTAAAAGGTGAAGATAAGGTTTTATTGAGCTCTTGCACAAATACTTCTTAAGTTAGATGAAGTGGGATTCTCGTTCTGGTTCAGCTTTTAGACATAAAAGTTTGTTGGAGGAAGAAATTATTCTGGAGGAGAAGTGTTTAACTAGGGGATTTTTCCAAAATTACATGCAATAAAACAACTGCACTGCGAGACCTTTTTGCTCTGATGATGTAGTACTTCAAAATTTCCTGGTCTCTGATCCCTCCTAAACTTCATTGTCCACAGCTTCTATGTAGGTTTTAATTGGAATGCTTTTCCAAATGTAAAAACAATGAAGAAATTAAAGCGAAACGTTATGCCTCAATTTGGGGTAACTTGATAAATTTTAATAGCTTTAGCCCAATGTTTGACCTTCCACTACACTCATCCATGACGTGTAAAAATATGGATAGTTATGTGCAACATCTCCCAATGCACTACTATTAGGTTGCTCTATTGTCTTGGATTGTTCAAACTTAATAACCTCCTGCTAATTGTTTGTCATTTCTGTGTGATATTCACATCTTACTGGTCCTGTATTTTCAATAGGACATACCTACCGCATTCGTCTTCTCAAGATTTAATTGTCTATTTTTTTACTTAACATTTTATCTTGCAGTTTACGCTTGCTCCTTCACAAGAAAGTGGATAACAAGGTAGGGCATTCAAAACCTTCGGCAGCTGAAGAGATGACTTGCTATCAGGCATTTGTAAAGAGAATACTAGAAGAGAGTCTTACCAAGCTTGAAGAAGAGAAAATAGAAGGTGACTCTTTCATCAGATGGGAACTTGGTGCATGCTGGATACAACACTTACAAGATCAGAAGAAATCAGAGAAGGACAAAAAAAACCCAGTTGAGAAGACAAAAAATGAGATGAAAGTTGAGGGACTTGGAATACCTCTTAAGTCACTCAAGAACAAAAAGAAGAACATAGATGGGGCTAACATGGAATCCCAGCCTGAAAGCTTCAAATGTGTCGCAAATGGTGTAGGAGGGGGATCAGAAAAAGGTGTCCCGCAGTCTGGGGAGTCTCAGTTTGAGAGTGATACGGATCAAAATCAGCTTGTACTCAAGACATTGTTGTCTGATGCTGGTTTTACAAGGTTAAAAGAGTCGGAGACTGGACTTCACCTTAAGGTAGAAAATTTTAAATATTTTATTGACAGATTATTAGAAGGCCTTAATTGGTTTTCATTTTCTAACCCCTTCCTGCTGTTGATAGTCTTTGGAAGAGCTGATTGATCTGTCACAGAAGTATTACAATGAAGTTGCCCTTCCAAAGCTGGTAATACTTAAAATAGTATTGTATATATAAACCTATAAAAAAAAGTGTATGATAGATACATCAATTTGTGACAAGTGGTCTCTTAGCTGTGTTTCATTTCACATGCATTGCAGGTTGCTGATTTTGGTTCTTTGGAACTCTCACCAGTAGATGGTCGAACTTTAACTGATTTCATGCATACCCGGGGTCTACGTATGCGTTCTCTTGGACAAGTAGTAAGTCTTATTGGTCATTTTTCTACTCTGATTTCTCGTGTGTGTGTGTGTCTGTCTGTCTGTAGACACAAACACACATATTTGTCTACTTAATCTTCAATTTCTCAGTCTTCTAGTCTAGTATCTTCTATCTCCAAGTCATAATACTTTTTTTTTGTTGATGAAGTATCTCCAAGTCATAATACTTTTTTACCTAGGAACATTCAATTGTATCAAGATAATCAAATATAAATATTGGAATTTTGTTAGAACTATCAAAAGTTTTTAAAATTATCTGAAAGTTGCTTTTCACATTCTTTATCTCTTTCTTAGTGCCTCTACATGGATCTGGTTGGAGATGATGGTAAATCCCATGTGCAGCTGTAAAACGATATTAGGTCGATTTTTATCTCATTAAGCTGCGCCTAAATTGATCCTTGCTCCTTTTTTCTCTTGGGCAGGTTAAACTTTCCGAGAAGTTATCACACGTTCAATCTCTTTGTATACACGAGATGATAGTCCGGGCCTTTAAACATATTTTGCAAGCAGTTATTGCATCTGTTGTTGACATTGAGGATATGGCTGCGATACTTGCTGCTGCCTTGAATATGATGCTTGGGGTACCTGAAAATGATGAATCAAATGAGTCTCACGGCGTTGATTCTTTGATCTGGAAATGGCTGGAACTATTTTTGAAGAAGCGATATGAATGGGATGTAGGGAGCCTAAACTACAAAGATGTGAGGAAATTTGCAGTTCTTCGTGGTTTATGCCATAAGGTACTTCAAACTCTTGTTCTGAACAATTAAGAATGGCCTTAGTGTGGGAGCATTGCATGTGTAGTTTTTTGTCCTAGGTTATATTCCTTTTCCACAATTAAAAGAACATTTTCATTAAATGTTGTTTGTAATTGAATGATGAAAATCTGAATAGTTATCGTTCAGTATACATTATATGTCAAACACTGTGTGTGGTTGCATTTGATGGATTTGGGAGGCTACACAGTTGACTATGACTGACCTTTCTTCTGAGAATGTATTAATTATTAAACACTTGGATTTTCACCATCTTTGAAGTAAGAAAAATATTTGCTAAGACAGTGATTTGACTAGCCAATTGTAAAGAAAGTTATGAGTTGTTCTGCATGTTGTTTTATCTAGTGTCGCTTGTAGGTGCTCTAATTTGTATTATTTAACATGGGAAAAGATAAAACTCTTATGCAGATAAACCTGAATACTTTGGTGATGGGAATGAATATTGTTACAGTATTTTTTCTATAAACAAGACACTTACGAGAACTTTTTCTGTATAGGTGGGAATTGAACTGGTTCCAAGAGATTATGAAATGAGTTCCCCAAATCCTTTTCAGAAATTAGACATTGTCAGCCTAGTACCAGTGCATAAGGTGATAATGCAACCCTGTCAACGTGCTCGATACTAGGAGATATTATGCTGAATTCTCCTTTGTTCGTACTTACTAAATGTTTTCTACTTCCCCTTGTATCTTTGTGCCTCCTTTTCTGCAGCAAGCTGCTTGCTCTTCTGCAGATGGTAGGCAGCTTTTGGAATCATCCAAAACAGCTTTAGATAAGGGAAAACTTGAAGATGCTGTCAGCTATGGGACTAAGGTAATTGATTTTTAGATAAAAAAGAGTTGTGTATTACATTTTCCCTTCTTCCGAGTGAAACATTCTATTGTAGAGAAACCAAGTTATTTTGGTGGGCTTCACAACTCCATGGCTTCTTAGGTTTTTGCCATCTTTTAGTCTTGGATATACTAGAAAAGATTGGATTAAAAGAAAAAAATAAGCAAAAGCCTGGTGATGAATGATGTATACTTTCGTATGCCATGTGATCACTGCTGCAAATTTTTGTGGTGCTTTCAGGCTCTTGCTAAGCTGGTTGCCGTATGTGGTCCATATCATCGAATGACAGCTGGAGCTTATAGCCTTCTAGCTGTTGTTCTGTATCACACCGGTGATTTTAATCAGGTATTCTTCAGAAGCTCGTCAGCATAGATCTCCTTAGTCCTACATTGTTACTTTTTCTGTCTGCTTCAACTACTCTGACCTCTATCCATATTCAACTGTTAAATGTGTTGATGCTGGTGGTATCCATGACAGGCCACAATCTATCAGCAAAAGGCCTTGGACATAAATGAAAGAGAGTTGGGCCTCGATCACCCAGACACCATGAAAAGTTATGGTGATCTTGCAGTTTTCTATTACCGACTTCAACACACAGAGTTGGCTCTCAAGTATGTTTATTTCTGTTAGATTGCCCAGTACTTAAATTTCTTTTATGGTGCAACTATTAAAAAAAGAAACAAAAAGAAGAAGAAGAAAGAGGTCGAACTATAGAAGTGGATGTGGAGGTTCATTATCCTATACTAGACTTTTTGCTGTCTTTGAGTTTTTGGCTGTCGTTTTGTCAAGTTAATTGAAAATGTATTAGAGAGTCTAAATTATTGAATATTGGATTGAGGCTGGTCTAAATGGAGCAGCATAAATACGAGAATTCATATAGCTGACCCCAACTAGCTTGGGATTGAGGCGTGGTGGTCGTTGTCTTTTTGGTTATCTTTCCTCTTATGGTAGCTAATTAATTTTTTATCAAGTAATAAGATTGGCAAAAACACTCCTGTAATAAGTATACCAAAAAGTAGAAACCTTACAAAAAGATATGGTTTTCTATGAACGACACCCAATCTTCTATACTTACGGGAATCTCGTGGGTGTACCAAGAGGTAATAAGGGATGAGAGGCTATTCCGCAAGTGTACAAACCCCTTCTCAATTCCATCAAAATCTCTCTCTCTCTCTCTCTCTCTCTCTCTCTCTCTCTCTCTCTCTCTCTCTCTCTCTACGCTCCACTGCATCTTCTCTTCCGTCCTCTAAAGGTCCATGCAAAGAAAACTTCTCTAACCGTGCATGGCATTACCCATTGAAGACCAAAGCAACACAGTTTTCCTACCACAAGCAAGACGCTATCCGACAATGTAAAAATAGATGATTTGAGTCTTCACCCGAACCTCTGCACATGCTTATTATAGCCAATTGTTGTGATGAACTTGTTTAACTTATTGCTTGAATCGTGAGGAAATGTTATAAAGTGTTAGTGGGGAAGAGGTTTACCAATAGCTGTGCCAGGCACTGAAGTTGATGTAGCCGTGGTACTGAATATTGAATCAAGCTTGTGAAATGCCTATGATAGATTGAAATTTGGGCGAGGAATATGATCTTGAGTGACAGTTCAAATAATAAAGTTTGCGTAGCTGGTCAAGTTATGAACAATAAAAAAAGAAGCTGGTCAGATTATGTACACAATTAGAACTTAATCAACAAGTTCTTATAAAAACACACTAAAATCAACATGGTGAAAACTTTTCCACTCCCAATAATGAAAGATTGTACCACTCATATCTGCTCCTCACTTTTGACATTAACCTAGTAATGCTTTAATATTTGTTTTGATTCTTTTCATTTTTATCTTCTTGTTATTCCCTCTTTATTGCCAATTTACCATTTCGATTGTTTAGGTATGTAAAACGAGCTCTTTATCTGTTGCATCTCACATGTGGCCCCTCACATCCAAACACTGCGGCGACATATATAAATGTGGCAATGATGGAGGAAGGGCTTGGTAATGTGCATGTTGCCCTCAGATATCTCCATAAAGCTTTGAAGTGTAACCAGAAGTTACTTGGTCCCGACCATATTCAGGTTCCTTTCTTCTTCCGCTGGAGTTTATTAGTATTTTGTTTTATTTATAGCATTCATAGCTCCCTCTAGTTCTTTAGGCATGTCAAACTAAAGTGGCTTTATTCAGAACAAAGTGACCTCTTATTTCCTATTCTACAAGATGAATATTAAAATGATTGGAAAAAAGGGGCTGGTACGGGATAGTTTCCTTGTCAAAGAGTGTACTTGTGTACTTGAGTAAATGTGTTATTGAATTTCCATCAACTTTCTACAGTATGCTTATATGGCTATAAGAAAAGAGGTAATGCCATTCAAGTGATTGTTTCTGATGTCTATGGCCTGGCTATAGGGCTAAGATGTTCACAAATAAGCTTCAGTGCAGCACCTGCAGGTAGACGGTTTCTTTGTTTTTCTTTGTGATTTATCTGTCACCAGCCATTGACATCAGATAGTCTTAAGATATGCAAGACGTTGCTGACTACCACAGTTGCTGAATTATAAGTTCATTCACAGTTCCATCTTTTTTTGGTTCTCTTATTTTCGTTTTAATCGAGTAACTTCAGTGTGATCTTTAACAAATGACCGTACTTAAGGCTTCTTTTGTTTCGGCTTCAAAGTGATTACTCATTGTTAGCACATCTGGACCCCAGAGTGCGCCAAAAGGAAATAAGGGTTAATCATGAAACTTCCTAATCTCTAAGGTAACTATTTTGAGCTGACAATAGGTACAAATTACTTCTCCACTATTTTCAGTAGATTGATACCTTAGACTGGGATATTTGAAGCTATGCGATATCTATCAGAAACTCAGAATGTGGTGTGCTACTGTGCTTGTTTATGTTTGTGGTAGTTTAGCTAATAAAACTATACTTACTTTCTTTGGTTCAAGCTCTGATGCATGGTGCTGTATTTTTGAGCTTGATTGAAAACGTGGAAGATTGAAACCTTCCAGTTGTTAAACCAACTCCATCAATATGTTGTAATTCTTCAAAACCCTGTCTTAGTTTGTTGCAGCATAATTAGACACCCTTCATTCTGATTAACCCAGTCAATTGTCTTTTTGGGCTCTTGCCTTAGCCGATATCTGTCTGATCCAGTTACCTTTTGGCCTGTGTGATTTCCAGACAGCTGCAAGTTACCATGCTATAGCAATCGCACTCTCTTTGATGGAAGCTTATCCTTTGAGTGTTCAGCATGAGCAAACAACCCTGCAGATACTCCGAGCAAAGCTTGGTCCAGATGATCTTCGCACTCAGGTTAACTTCTGTCTCATGCACATGTACACAATCACTAGGCCCACTCTTTTGCTCCAGAGAAAAGACAGACGAACAAGTTGCATTTTACTGGCACTGTTACTTTATTTTCTTTTTCCTTGTGAAATTATATTACCTCAAATGAATATCAACCAATGCTTTACACAGACAAAGTTTCTTCGGGGTAAACTACTAAAAGTAAAACTCCAGATGTCTATACTAATTAGGTTGCCTTTAAATGGCATGACATTTCTTTTTTGGTGACTAAGTGATGGATTAAGTGACGATACTATAGAAATATGATGTAGGCTTCTCTAGTAATTTTATGGCTGTTTTGTTTTTACTTCAGCCAAGTATTTTCATAATTGCAATTTGCAAATTGTTCTGATCTTTGCTGAAGGATGCTGCTGCATGGCTCGAGTATTTTGAGTCAAAGGCTTTTGAACAGCAAGAAGCTGCTCGGAACGGAACCAAGAAGCCTGATGCATCAATAGCCAGCAAGGGTCATTTGAGGTATATTGCATGTATTGCTTATTTTAAATTTATTAGTAGACTTAATGAGTAAAACAAACAACCTTAATTTCTGTCCTAGCTCTTATTAGACAGCAAGATATTGTAATCACTAAAGGACTTGAATCGTCATTGTCTTCCAGAGCATATGTTTGATATTTCTTTTGCCTACTGTCTAGTCCTTTTGCTTTGAAATTAGAGGATGTGTTCACTATGCTTTCATGTGCTGTCTCTTCAATTTATGCTCAAAGGCATCCTGATTATTTTATTGCATCAACGCCCGTAATCCATCTATGTATATTGAGTTTGTTATGACACTCCATTTGGTGTGTCTTTTTTGCTTTAAGATCCTCAATTTTAGGAATATGAATTTTTCTAGGAAGGACAATGTTCAATGGCTTCCAATGTAAAAGTTTTATGTTTCCTGGGGATCTTGTAATTGCATAAATTTTTATGCACATAGGATTTCACAAAAATGTACTAGCGGATAGCCATACTCTAGAGATCAGTTAGTAAAGTATTTCAGCTTTAATCTTGTGGTGATATACTCTATTACACAGTGTGTCAGATTTGCTCGACTACATCAATCCAAGTCCTGATGCCAAAGGGAGAGATGTTGGATCAAAAAGAAAAGGTTTTGTCTCAAAGGTACGTGATGCTTAGAATACAATATCTTTCTTGCTTGCTTATGATTTTCCAATACTTATCAGCATGAATTGGTCTATGGAAATAATCTTGGACAAAGTAGTTCATCTTATGAAAACTTGTTATAAATAAGCAGTAGCAATTATGTTATTTCTGGAAGGTCTACCATCTGTAATTCCAGTCTGGAAAACTAGTTTAAAGAGAACTGGCACTGTTTAGAAGCTTTGACATCTTTCTAGGGGGATCCTTTTGTTATTTTGGGAGATGTATCTGGTTATCAGCTCAAGTTTTTTGTGCTGACTTTATATGTATGCCAATGTTACCAATCTAAAAAAGGAAGCTTTGACATCTTTCTGGCACTCTAAGGTCTGTTTGCCTTTCCTGTTCTTCCTAAGTATGCACTGTAGCTTGAAACTTGAGGCTGACATTGCATGTGCCTGATAAACTACCTACCATGCTTTCTAACGAAACGTGCAAACAATGCTCTGTAGATGGTTAAGTGGATCAGCTCCCCTTTTCTTATCCTTCCTCTTTCTCTCATTTTTTTTTTCAGGCTTTTATTTCTCAGGTGAAGGGACAATCTGATCAAAGCAATGTTGCCTCACCAAACTCTGACACTCCTAAAGATGTCCTAAAAGAAGAGTCAGATGAGGAGAAACAAATTGTTGAAGATCATACTGATCCCAAGATGAATTTGGAACCCGTTGACACAGTAGTTAAATCCCATCACAATGGAGATGAAGAAATTGCTGAGGACAAACCCGTTCATTTGGTGAAGGAAGCTTCAATTGAGAAGCCTGTTGTCCGTGAAGTCTTATCTGAACCTTCTGCTGAAGCAGAAGATGGATGGCAGTCAGTGCAGAGACCAAGGTCAGGTGGTTTCTATGGACGAAGACGAAGGCAGAGGCGGCAAACCATCAGCAAGGTCATTGGTTACCAGAAAAAGGACTCTGTTTCTGAGGTTGATTATGCTAAACTGAAGAATAACTATCAAGCTAGTAAATATTATGTCTTAAAGAAACGGACATCACCAGGAAGTTATGCAGATTATTACATAGCAAAAAATCAATCTCCCGGTACCAAACTTGGTCGAAGAGTCATAAAAGCTGTAACCTACCGTGTCAAGTCTGTGTCATCATCTGTCAGAGAGGCTGTTCCTGAGATCTCCACAACTGGAGGAGATTTGTTAGCTACTTCGTCAGAGCAGGTCCAAGTTTCTGCAACAAAAGAGGTTGTGTCACTACCAAAGAGAAGTTCGATTGTAAACCTAGGAAAATCTCCTTCCTATAAGGAAGTGGCACTCGCCCCGCCAGGTACCATCTCTATGTTGCAGGAGAGAGTTTCTGAAAATGAAGTTCCTGATAATCCAGACGTTCTAAAAGTTGGGGAGGAGAGCAATGGAGCAGAAGAAAATTCTGAAACAATGAGAAGAGATGCAGAATCCATAAAGCAAGAGAACATTCAGGATCTTGTTGCAGATTCTGCTGATCAAGTACAAAATGAAACAGAAGATACTGACGATAAAGAAGAAATTCAACCGAGTGATCTCAAAGGTGGTGAAATTTCAGATGTGATATCTGCAAATGCATCTGTTCAACCCGGTCATGTTGATGTTAGTCCAATGGAACAGGGAAATGTCCAGACTCATAATGTTCCTGCTTCTGACGATTCTCCCGAAGTGGATTTCTGTGAAAAAGACTCATCAAGCAATTTGGATCCTAGCTGTATCTCGAGTTTGACCTTGCAAGACATGGATCATCTGAAGGTAACAGTTGCGTCATCTCTTACATGTGATGCAAGTCGAGAATTGTCGAGAAAGCTATCCGCATCAGCAGCACCATTCAGTCCCTCCCCAGCCATTGCCCGTGCAGCACCGTTACCTATGAACATTAATCTTCCTTCTCCTCCTGGAACACTACCACCCGTTGGCCCTTGGTCAATGAACATCTCTCTTCATCAAGGACCACCAACTATGTTACCCAATCCAATGTGCTCCTCCCCTCATCACCTGTACCCTTCACCTCCGCACACCCCAAACATGATGCACCCATTGCGCTTTATGTACCCTCCATATTCTCAACCCCAGACGATACCTCCAAGTACGTTCCCGATGAGCAGCAGCAATTTCCATCCGAATCATTATGCTTGGCAATGCAATATAGCTCCTAATGCATCTGAGTACGTTCCTGCCACAGTTTGGCCTGGCTGCCACCCAGTCGAGTTTTCTATATCACCACCTGTGATTGAGCCTATAACTGACTCAATTTCTGCTGCTAAGGAGCCATCTGATAACCCTGAAAGCATTATTTTGGCAACAAGCTTACCAGTAGATCTTAACACTGGGGATGAAGTTAAGGAAGAAGTAAATCTTCCAGCATCAGATACGGGGGAGAGCTTAGCTGCGGTTGGATCAAAAGAGAGAGCAAGCAGCACTTCAGATTCACATTTTGTTACATTGTCCAGTAATCAATCAGAAGAGGGTAATGGATCAAATGAGAATGCTGTGCAGAGAAATCCTACGGAGACTGATAAGGAGAAGACCTTCAACATTTTGGTACGGGGCCGGAGGAACCGCAAACAAACTCTAAGAATGCCGATTAGTTTGCTCAAGAGACCATATTCCTCTCAGCCCTTCAAAGCTGTATATAGCAGGGTTATAAGAGAGACTGAGGTTCCCAGGTCTACCAGCTTTGATCCCCAGGAACATGGCATAGCGACTGCTACTTGAGGTGGTTTTTATGTCTTTTACTAGATAACCCTAGCAGGATGGTCTGTTGAAGCTGAGTATACATATCTGTTGGTCATATACAATGACTGCTGGAATTTATTGCTGTTCTGGTTCTCATGGCTTTGATGTTTGTTGGCTTTCAGACTGTGCCACAGATTGACTTAAAGGTTAGTTCTGTCCTTACCAAGGCTATTTTCCTGCTTCCAATTGGGCAAAAAGATCATCCTTTGCTTAACCGTCCTTTTAACTTTTGGGAAAGTAGAGCTACATCTAGCTTCTTCTGGACCGACCTACCGATGGGTTAACATTAACAGAATAATCTACCTTTGAGATACAGTAGAATTCTAAAAAATTCAGTGAGTACAGTGTTGACATATCAGTAAGTGAATAAGCTAAGTTGTAGTCTCATGTAGCAAATGGTTGCAATCCTATATCCTTCTATAGAAAGACTTCAAGAAATGATCGAAACTGTATACTGTAACTGCTAATGGGCGCTATACTTTCAGTTCTTTGATTAAATCTGATATTAATTTTACTCCATGAAGCAACAATGTATGGTTTCCGCTTATACATGTTTTTTGTTGATTTGCAGGTTTACTTCTCAATATACTTTTTGACGCGAAGGAGTTGTCTTTTTTTGGTTAAGCTTCATTCACAGTTTGGTTAGAACATTTTTGTGTCTTTTTAGAGCATAGTGCAATATAAAGTTCTTCTCCTCGTCATTTTCTCAGTTGCTAGTGATTATTGGTTTCACTGACTTGTATATGATACCAAAATTTTCGACTGCTCCAACAAAGTATATCTGGATCTGATCTAGGACTGGAAGTTGTACGCAATACATTTTGCTCTAAGTTCAAATCTAACATGATTTGAAATGAATTCTGAGATTTTTGGATTCCATTTGGATGGTGTAGAAAGGAAGCTTGCAGAGGCACATTTATCTACTTACAGTATTAGTAGAATCTCTTCATCCCTCCTATAGGGCTGGCTGGCTGTTATCAAAGTAATCATGTACTAGCATTCATTGTAAGAATATTAGGTGTCTAATAACAGCTCTGATGAGCAAAAGGGTGAGATACTTACTGATTCAATGTCACGATACTATACTATTGATCTCCACAAACAAATGTTTGCTAGATAAAAGTTGTCAATACATGTAATCCCTTCAAAAGCACTAAAGAATGTGAAATAAAGAAGGGAAAGTTCAGGTCGTCCTTCAGAGGAGAAATTTTTAAGAGCACTAGCAAAAGTGTTGAGTTTGTTTCAAGGAGGCTTTGGCCCTTAGATGTGCAGAATCCAATCTCATCCACAAAAGCATATTTGGGATGGAATTCTGTACAACTTTTGTGAAGAGCACTCCTAATGTTGAATGAACTTAATGTTTGTTGGGTGGGGGTGGGGGGAGTTCTACTTGTTCACCCAGTCTACCTATAACAATTATATTTTTTTAGATTTATGCTAGATTGAATTCATAGGGTAGTTTGAAGGAAGAGTTGGTTCATCCAACTTGTTTAGCCTTAACAATGTTTCCAAGATGATGCATGCCAACATTGTTGAACCGAGAACAAATCCATAGCCTATTTTCCATCCTTGCTCTGCGCCTGCATAATGCATCCCCAATACTATGTTCACAGCTCCAAAGAAGAGAGCAATCCTGCCCACCCAACTGTGATACAAATTCCAGTACTTGCGATACTTGCTGTCTTTATCTGGTCTTACAAAGAATGCCAAAACCTGCATGTGAATGTAAAATAAAGTGAGTCTTCTATGATCCTAAAATATGGGACATAACATAGACATGACACAATTTGTTTTTTCTTTTTAAGAAAAGCAACCATTCAATAGAATGAGGATGTTTGTCAATCTGAACTTCTGTATTCTGTTCTCCATGTTTAGTGTTCCAGCAGCTAAATCATAGGTTTTAGCATATGGTCAATCAGGTTATGAATATCATTTTTGCTGAATGAGATTAGGGACAAACCTGAAGAATACTGAGCACAAGAATAAGAATGCCTATGCCTTGATGTCCTGGAATATGAGGTTGCAGCATGGGTCTTCTTTGAGCTCATGTAGTTAGTAGGTGTATCAGTGGCAGCAAATGAAGTACCTAAGGAGAAAGAGAAAATCATCTCAACTAATTAAGTCTAACATCTAAGCACAAGCTTTATAGAAGACGTGGAGACACACTGAGAATTGCTCATTGCGAAGGCCATTGCTTTAGTGCACATTTGATGTATTTGTGTCAATTTTGATACTCTTGTTAATTATTTTAGAAAAAAGGCAGTCTGGTGCACTAAGTTCTACGGAGAAGGGCCGGACCACAAAGGTCTATTGTACTGTACGCAGTCTTACCCTGCATTTCTGCAAGGGGCTGTTTTCACGGCTCGAACCCATGACCTCCTGGTCACATGACAACAACTTTACCAGTTACGTCAAGATATACATGATATTTGGAGAGTCAGAGATGACCAGACCTGAAGAGAAGTCGAATCGTATGGTTGTTTTGTCCTCATGAACAGTGAGATGGTGGTGCTGAGGAGATTTGGTGGAGAAAGCTAGTAAGATTGGTTGAGTTTTGAGAGGAGTTGGATACTTCAACTGGAAGGCCAAGTAAACTGTGGCCCCTTGAATATAGATAATGGGTGGAACACTTGTCAATGACAGCTCCCCTTTATCTGGTATGATTTTTGAGGGAGTGAATCCCTCAACATAATACTGTTTGATTTTTCCATGACCTGCTGGAGTCACCCATCCAACCATACAGCTAGAATTGATCATCATTCCATCGAGGGAGAACCCCATTCCTATCCATCCCATTGTGTAAATAGTTGATAACACAATAGTGACCACATTATCTTTACTCTCAGAGTACTGTAATCAGAAATTAAGTTGAAGTCATTATAAGCTATTGATCTCCAAAAAATAGCCTTCAGTGTACTAATTGATAGTAGTGTCATATATTCCCTCTGGAACAGTTCCAGTTTGTTTGACATCATTTCTTTTTGTTCTGTCTCTAAAAGATTGACTACTTAGAAACTCTAAATATTTACCTTTTAATTAGACGATCCTCTAGAGGTTGACATTAGATTATGTGTTAAAGACTAATTAATGCATATTAGAGAGTTGCATAATGTTAAGAATACTTACACGTAGCAGGAAAGAGTTCCAAACAGGTTGACAGACCATATTTTCAAGACCACCATAAGGAGGAGGAAGAAATTCTGCAAGATTAACGCTACAAAGCGCTTTTGCATCTTCATCAATGGCCATAGTTACCATATTCTCTCTTTGAAAACCAAACAATATCACAAAGAATATTGACAGCACCAACAATCTTGAGATGCCATCCATTTTCTTTTCTTTTTTCTCCCTCCCAAGATTAATAAAAAATTGGAGCAGCCAATATTGTGTAGGCAATGAAGGAAAGAAATGGGGAGATAAGAGGAATTTTGTTGAGGATCAAAGTAGGTAAAGGGTGTTCGTTAGTAAATTATTTTCTTGGAATTGAAGGTTTAGAGATTGAAGAAGGTGGTGGGGATGGTGGTTGGAGGTGGCTGGTGATTATCATCATTCTCATCCAGCTGAATACTTTAACAACCAACATTGATAGCAATAAAGAAAAAACCTTCGAACTGTCGATCATTACCAAATCTCTAACAGCAGTTAAATTAGCATTTGCTAATTATATTTATGTCTAAGAGGTTTGGTATATAATAGATGGTGATATTTGAGGTTAGTTTTCCCTCTTCAACATCAAAAGAAAATGAGAGAGAGATGTAGAGGAATTTTAGGGATGGGGTAAGAAAAAATTGTCCTGTGGATATCACGGATAAGATCCAATGATCACGTCACATGTGGATTAAAAACTAAATCGTGGAGAAAAATAACTGGGAGAAGCAACAAATCATGTAGAAATGAATCGAGGAACCGTCTAAAAATTACAAAGTTAAGTACATTTACATATTTTCTCTTGAGAATTAAGAAAGGACATGTTCCCCAAGTTTTCTTCTGAATTTAAGTCTTATTTAATTTTTTTTAAATCTTCGATTAAATTATATTCATCATAGGAAAAAAAGAGAGAGAACTAATGTCGCTTTATAACAAGCACGACAACAATATTATTCTAATTTCTTTTTGTTTGACTATCAAACAGTAAAAACAAAGATGTTTGACGAAGATCCTAGCTTTGATAGAATGGGACCTTATTATAGTGTCTTCTTATGCACTACTAAGCTGTTTTTGTTTATATCACGGAGATTTTAGTCTAGTTTCTTTTTATTTTGGGATCCTGCACAGCCTCCTAAACTAATTACTGCTAGAAATGCAATCACATGACAATTAATGTTGTTTACCGGAAAAATCGGATAACGTTAGATTTGTATATGGTTCTAAGGATATGCGATACAATTCGATATAAATCGCATAGAGAAATGAAAATATGTGTATTGTTGGTTGTGAGAATGAAAATAATAAGCAAAAAGGAATGAATAAGTAAAACAAACATAAGGGGATAACTATCAATATAAGAAGTGATATTCCTTTCTTTTTTTTTCCTCTCCCTTTGGCTTACAAGGATTCCCCCTTTTATAGAAGAGGGTTATTACAAAAAATAATAAAATAAAATATATAGTGGAACGACTCTTCTTTGATTCCCGCCAAGATTCTTTCTCTTGGTGCGGTTGCAACGGCTCTTGTCTGTGAGCTCGATACTAGCTCGAACTCGTTACTGGGTCGGGCCCTTCGGTCTCGGATCGAGTTCGACCTTCGAGATGGACGTCACGTATTTCCGACATCGAAGCAGTGCCTTGCGGATCGATTCGGTCATGGGCTCGATAAGATTATCGAACCGCCTCCTCGAGTGACCTTCGGACTCGAGGTTCGTTAGTACCGATCTCAGAACTCACTCCCAAAACCTTATTCCGGGAAAATTGTACAAACTTGTTTGACCCTCAAGTAATAATGGACAAGTGAAACTTGTTCAGTCGGGAAATTGTGAAAACTCAATCCACCCACAGAGTTCCAACTCTCTGGTACTTGGATAGGGCAGGCCAGAATATAGCCCACCAAGACCAACCTTATGGGACGGCCCAACATTCCACCACCTTGATGCCCTCACTTGAGTTACAAGCCAACGTTGCTGAGCTCGGCGTGCATTGTTATCTCATAGGCTGTTATAAACATGTGAAGATCATTCTTCAACATCGATGTGGGAAGTTTTTACTTGCATTTTTTAATACGGCTGGTATTTGACATTCTCTCAAGTAATTAATGCTAAAAGGCCACCATGTAAATAATACAAGTAATACTTCATTACTTCTACCATAATAATCTATCTAGAGAACCAAATCTATGTGATGATACCAAGTGTAAAAACAAAAATTTAACGAAGTGTCAAATTTAGGACAAAGCTCCAACAACTTTGATTCAAAAATTATTTTAAAAAAAAGAAAATGATAAAAAAAATTAAAGTCACAAAGAAATTAACTACCTAAAATTAACTACTCAAACATGGGTGAGGGTTGGTTTAGGTTAGTTTATTTTTTTGTTTCTTTAAAAAAAAAATCATTTTCGTTTTATTTTTAACAATAAAAAATGTATTTATTCATTAAATTTTAGACAATATTATTAAGAACAATAGAATAAAATTTAAAATAAAAAAATATTTCAAGAGTAATAATATATATATCTTCTCTTATATTACAAAAAGAAAGCGAGCAGATAAAAATATTAATTAAATTAATATGCTAATAAAAATTTCATTAACAATGTAATAATACTAAACATTGGATAATATAATAAAGAAAAATATAGAACAAAAAAGTTATTCAATGATTATATAAGTTCCTTTAATTTAATATAGATTTTATTATTGGGTATATCATATTGACAAATAAGATGAAAATTGAAATTTATTAAAGCAATACGATCTAATATTTCAAACAAGCCCGATCACAATTTAATTTAATTAATATTGAGCGCGCATCGTGCAGGTATGACTACTAGTTATTGTAAAGGGAGGAGTTAAAAATTTATCTGGTGAGAATACTAGTTGAGGATAGAAAAATGAAGTCCTCCGATCACTACTAGTTATTGTAAAGGGAGGAGTTAAAAATTTATCTGCTGAGAATACTAGTTGAGGATAGAAAAATGAAGTCCTCCGATCACTAATTCACTATAGGAAGCAGGATGTAAGTATAGGGTATGGCTAAGAACTATATATATCTGTTGTTTTAAAAACTTCAAAAAAAGAATACATATACTAATTCTACACCGGTTAATACAAAAAGTTAAAAATGAAAATAATATCTCAGCAAAGTGGTATTTCATACACACTAACTTATAATCTTGAATTAGTCTTTGGAGTACATAACAAAGTGATGTTAGGATAAAAATTCATGTTTTTGCATGTAATTTGTCTTGCATTATATCTTAATCTTGTTAATTTTGGTGTAAATTGTAAAACTCCTCAAATTTATAAAAGTTTCAACACACGCTAATTATAGAATTTAATTTTTTAACCCTTGCCTTGAGTGCATAAAAATTATACTTCTATTACGGATTTAACCCCTGGTGATTGACTTTTGAGTTACTTCCCCATTTAAAAATAATTGAATATATAATTAGGGAAATATTAATAATATTATATTATTAATTATTAAAAGTGAGTATCACTAAGTACTTGTTAAATCAAAAAAAGAAGAAGAGCAAGACACTTAAGAATTGGGCCTAAAGCCCATAGAACGATCTGTTCAAAGAAAAAAGGAAAAGAATGAGAGGTCAAGGGCTGGAAAAGAAGGCATCGTGTAGATATTCAAAACAACAATAAGATTTAGACTTGAAAAGTTACAAGAAGAAGCTTTAGAAAGAAAAGATTTTTGGGAGTATCCTCTATTCTGAAAAGGGGTCATCGTCCAGGCAGAGGGTCCTAATCAAGGCGTTGACTTCCTGAAACTACTTGTGCCGAAGAATAAAGTGCAGTTTTTTTAAAGAAAGAAATAGAAAAGAATTTCTTTTAGAATATTCATAAACTACTATTATGCAATTATTTTAGAATTGTTCTTTAAAGTTTTATGTTTTCCATGCATTTCGAATCTTTGCTCGTAATGTATATTTTATTAAAGTTTCGTTCCCTGTCGTTAAGACTCACTGAGTACAATGGATGGTACTGACGTTCTCTTTTGGGAACCTACATTGGTCTGCGGTACAACTTAGGAACCGGTTTTGCAGGCGAACATGCTACGGGTTAGGATTTTTCTCACTTCCAGTGCTATTGGTGAGCTCCGCTTTTGTTCATGGAGTACACCTTTGAGTCGTCATTATTTAGCTATTTCTTTATTTACTTAGAGAACTGGCCAGAAAATCTCATATCTTGAGTAGTGCGTCAGTGTATCAGTAGAGGCTTCATAGACTCAGTCGGTGGGTTAAGATTCAGCTGTTTTTGATAATAACTTAGCAGTATTTCAGTGGTTACTATGAATAAAGTTTTGGAGTTGGTTTATTTTAGATATTTAAATTAATTAAAAGTACTTGGTTAAAGTATTGCCTTATTGTATATAAAGTTTGAAGTTACAACATATTTGATAAGCGCAGATGATTCACTCGGGCAAGTTTAGTAATCTGGTGCCGGTCACGACTTGTTTATAAAATGGGTCGTGACAAACTTGGTATCAAAGCCTCAGGTTTATAGAGTCCTAGGAATCTATGAAGTCGTGTCAGTAGAGTCTTATTTATGGGTATAAATCGTGCCATATTTATAAGTAAGAGGCTACAAGCATTTAGGAAAAGTCTCATTTTTTTTCATACTTTAGATTGTGTAGTAGAGCCTACCTCTAAGAAATTATCTAATGTATTCGTTTCTCCAAAAACTCGCAGAAATGGCTCGTACCCGCAATTCTGATACCGACACTCAAGATGCTACTCAAGAAACTATTGCTACTATTGTGGCTCAAGGTAGAACTAAGAAGGTTTCAACTCAGAAAAGGAAGGGTAAATCCACAAAGGGCATTTAAGTACCCCGGGTTGAGCATGAAGAAGGGATGGAGTATGATGAGCAAGTACCCCAGGATCCAGTGCCACCCCCAATAGCAGTTCCGGCTCAGACAACTATATCTCCAGATGTGTGTCAGATATTTAATGCTGTCAACAGTGCTATGAAGCTATTTCAAGCCTTCATGGCCAACCAGAACGAGAGAAGAGATGAGATTCCACCTCAATCAAATAGACATAACAATTCTGAGTCCTCAAGATTGAATGGATTTTTAAAGTTGAGTCCTCCATTGTTCCATGGTATTATAGTTGATGAAGATCTAATGTTGTGGCTGGAGGGTGTCAAGAAAGCCCTCCGAGCGATGAAGGCATTTGATGATGAAGCTGTGGAGCTGGCTGCCTACCAGCTTAGAGATGTGGCTGGCACTTGGATTGAGATGTGGGAAAAGGAAAGAGATGAAGATGATGGTCCGCCTACCTGGGAAGAATTTGACGAGGCCTTTATGGCTAATTTTATACCAGAAGAGGACAGGGAAGCTAAGGCTACCGAGTTCGAGCAGCTTAAGCAAGGGAATAATAGTGTTCAAGAGTACTACATGGAATTCATAAGGTTGGCTAATCATGCACCTTACATGGTTAATATATAAAAAGCAAAGTTTCGCAAGTTTGTTGGCGGTTTGGCTTACCATATTAAGGATACGACATTAGCTGCAGCGGTAGGAATGACAAATTTCTCCTCTATTGTGGGATTCGCCAATCACTTAGAAAAAGACAGACAACAAAGGAGAGAAGAAAAAGAGCCTAACAAGAAAGCACGGACAGCGGGCGGGTTTAATGGCACATCCAACGGAGGTGGAAGGGGTTCCTCCAATAAGGAGTCATTGGCACCAGCTCTATCCAGTCATCAGTCTAGTTGTGGGTCTTCCTTCAGACATACTTAGAGTTATGGAAACAAGTCTCACCAGAATCAGAATTTTAGGACATCTTCCTCGCATAGCCAGAGTTATGATGAGCAACATTCACAACAACAATGTCTTTGTGGTACATATAAGCGGCAACATTCATGTCAGTTCAAGCTCGGGTTTCACGGTTGCTATCATTACGGAGACATTGGTCATATAAAGGCCAACTGCCCAAAGTTGCGACGTAATTTCAGTGGGGGATCAACTCGTCCTTCTAGTTCCTCTACTACTATAGTTGCACCACCTCAGGATCGTGGTTCTCATAATCAGGCCGGGCATGGAGCAGACAGAGGTGCAGATCGAGTTACTCAGGGAGGGGGACAACCCCGTTTGTTTGCTACACTTGATCGTCAGAGTGCAGAGACATCTGCAGAAGTTATTACAGGTATACTTCTAGTATGCTCACATAATGCTTATGCCATAATTGATCCAGGTTAAACGTTTTCGTACGTGACTCCATACTTTGCAATTAAACTCGGGCTAGAACCTGAACAACTTAGTGAGCCATTCCTAGTGTCTACTCTAGTTGGCGAGTCAGTGGAAGCCACGATAGTCTATAGAGGTTGTATAGTTTCAGTCTAAGGTCGCATCACCGAGGCCAATCTCATAGAGTTAGAAATGGTGGATTTCGATGTGATCATAGGTATGGATTGGTTGTCATCCTGCTATGCCATGTTAGATTGTCGTGCCAAGATAGTCAGGTTCTAATTTCCAAATGAAGAAGTCTTAAAGTGGAAGGCTAGTTTAGCATCGCTTGTAGGTAAGTTTACTTATTACCTTAAGGCACAACAAATGATCGGCAAGGGGAGTCTTGCCTATTTGGCTCACATCATTAATGAAGAATCAGAACCACCAACTCTTCAGTCTGTGCCAGTTGTTAGAGAATTTCCTGAAGTTTTCCCAGATGACCTTCGCGGACTTCCTCCTGAAAGAATCATAAACTTTGGCATCGATCTCATGCTAGACACTCAGCCCATATCTATACCTCCTTATAGGATGGCTCCAGCAGAACTTAATGAGTTGAGAGAACAGTTGAAAGTCCTTCTTGAAAAGGGTTTCATCAGGCCGAGTGTTTCACCGTGGGGTGCCCCGTTCCTGTTTGTCAAGAAGAAAGATGGGTCTCTCAGAATGTGCGTTGACTATCGACAGTTGAATAAAGTTACCATTAAGAACAAGTACTCACTGCTAAGAATTGATGATTTATTTGATCAACTTCAGGGTGCAAAGTACTTTTCAAAGATAGACTTGAGGTCGGGGTACCATCAGTTGAGAATCAAAGAAGAGGATATATCTAGAACAGCCTTTAGAACTCGCTACAGGCACTATGAATTTCTAGTAATGTCCTTCGGATTGACAAATGCTCCAGCTGCATTCATTGAGCTCATGAACATAGTTTTCAATCCATTCCTTGATACCTTTATTATCGTGTTTATAGACGATATTTTGGTATACTCTAAGAGCAAGGATGAGCATGCCGAACACCTTAGGATAGCCTTGCAAATCTTGAAGAAGAATGAGCTTTATGCCAAGTTTTCAAAATGCGAGTTCTGGTTGCAGTCAGTGGCATTCTTAGGCCACGTGGAATCCAATGAAGGCATAAAAGTAGACACTCAGAAGACAGAAGTAGTCAAAAACTGACCAAGGCCAACAACGCCAACCAAAATCAGGAGTTTCTTGGAATTAGCTGGCTATTATAGAAGGTTTATAGAGGGATTTTCCTCACTTGCATCTCTATTAACTAAGTTGACTCAGAAAGTAGTTAAGTTCCAGTGGTCAGACGCTTGTGAGCAGAGTTTTCAAGAGTTAAAGAAGAGGTTGACCACAACACCTGTGTTAACATTGCCAATAGGTTCGGGTGGGTTCACAATGTATTTTGATGCCTCGAGAGTTAGTTTTGGTTGTGTTCTTATGAAAGATGGAAAAGTTATTGCTTATGCTTCCAGGCAGTTAAAGAATCATGAGAAGAACTACCTCACACACGACTTGGAGCTTGCAGCAGTGGTGTTTGCATTAAAGATATGGAGACACTACCTTTATGGCAAGCATTCTGAAGTGTTTACATATAAAAAAAAAGCTTCCAGTACATTTTCAAGCAGAAAGAATTAAATTTGAGACAGAGAAGGTGGCTCGAGCTATTGAAGGATTATGACACCAATATCCTTTATCACCCCGGCAAAGCTAATGTGGTAGCTGATGCACTTAGTAGGAAGTCAATGGGTGTCTTGGCCCATATTGCAGTACAAAGGCGAACTTTGGGTAGAGAAATTCAAAAACTGGCAACTGATGGAATTAGATTGGATGAGACCGAAGAAGGAGGTATAACTGCTTTTGAAGATCCGTACTTAGTGAAGTTAAAAGAAGGAGTCAGAAATAAAGAAATCACTGCTTTCACTCTAGGAAGTGATGGAGTTTTGAAGTTGAATGGTCGGTTATGTGTGCCTGATGTAGATGGTCTTAGAAAGTCCATAATGGAAGAATCTCACAGCACGAGGTAATCTATCCACCCAGGTGCTACCAAAATGTATCTAGACTTGAAAGAGTTGTATTGGTGAAAAGGCATGAAGAAGCAAGTAGCAGATCATGTGGCCAAATGTTTGAATTGCCAGCAAGTCAAAGCCGAGCATCAGAGGCCTGGTGGCCTAGCTCAGGATATTGAGATACCACATTAGAAATGAGAGATTATTAATATGGATTTCGTAGTAGGTCTGCCTCGCACATACCATAAGCATGATTCAATTTGGGTTATTATAGACCGACTGACAAAGTTCGCGCATTTCCTACCAGTAAAGACAACAGATTCCGCAGAGTAGTATGCACAGTTGTACATCAAAGAAATAGTCTGATTGCATGGTACTCCAGTTTTAATCATATCTGACATAGGCCATCAGTTCACGACGCATTTTTGGCAGGCATTTAAGAAAAGATTAGGTACCAAGGTCAATTTGAGCACCGCTTTCCATCCACAGACCGATAGTCAGGCAGAAAGGACCATTCAGACTCCCGAAAATATGTTGCGAGCCTGTGTTATAGATTTTGGAGGTAATTGGGATGATCGCTTGCCACTTATAGAATTTTCTTACAATAACAGCTATCAGTCCAGCATTGGTATGGCTTCTTATGAAGCGTTGTATGGGAGAAGATGTAGGTCTCTAGTGGGTTGGTTTAATGCAACATAGGAGCCGTTGATCAGTACAGAGTTTGTTTGTGAGGCCTTAGAGAAAGTTCAGCTAATTAGAGAAAGACTGAAAACAACTCAGAGTTGTCAGAAGTTCTATTCTGACAAGAGGCATCGTGACTTAGAGTTCATGGTTTGTGACAAGGTGTTTTTGAAAGTTTCACCAATGAAAGGAGTTATGATGTTTGGTAATAAAGGGAAACTTAGTCTTAGATTTATCGGACCTTATGAGATTATAGAAAAGAAGGGGAAAGTGGCTTATGAACTAGCGTTGCCCATTGAGTTATCCTCTGTTGATCATGTCTTTCATGTGTCTATGCTTAGAAAGTACATTCATGATGAGTCGCATATAATACCTGCCGATACCATAGAAATTAAAGAAGGCTTGACTTATGAAGAGGTACCTATAGAAATTCTCGATAGGCAAGTAAGAAAGTTGAGAACAAAAGATATAGCATCGGTAAAAGTTTTGTGGAGTAATCATGATTTAAAAGAGGCTACGTGGGAGGTCGAGGAAGATATGAGAAAGAAGTATCCTTATTTATTTGAGGAACAAGGTATGTGAACCTAGGTTTGGCTTGACATTTATATTTTATTTATTAAATACAAGTTAGCAAGTGCTTATGTCCTTACTAGATTATACTTAGTAGTTGAAGTAATTTAGTTTCTGTCAAAGCATATTTAGTTATTAAATAATTTAGTACCATGCCAGAGTACATTTAATTTATTAAAGTAATTTACTTTTGCTGAAGTGTTGTAGTTTAGATTTTTGGTTGGTTATTGTGGTACCTCCTTGCCGGAGTGTGAGTAATTAGTTTATGAGATATGTATGATGCCTATGAATAGCCTGTTATAGTATACTTGGTTGTTGTTGGTGTAGTTATGGTATTGGTAACATGGATATTTTTTTTGTATAGTCCAATTTACAGGGGAGATTCTGCTAAAATATTTAAAAATTTAGGGAGTTAGCCAAAATTTTGAGTCCCATGGGAAAGTGAGTAGTGCTAAAAAAACTTAAGAAGTTCAAGTAAGTAGTGCTAGCAACATTTGAGGACGAATGTTTTTAAGGAGGGAAGATTGTAACACTCCTCAAATCTATAAAAGTTTCAACACACGCTAATTATAGATTTTAATTTTTTAAACCTTGCCTTGAGTGCATAAAAATTATACTTCTATTACGGATTTAACCCCTGTTGATTGACTTTTGAGTTACTTCTCTATTTGAAAATAATTGGATATACAATTAGGGGAATATTAATAATTTTATATTATTAATTATTAAAAGTGAGTATCATTAAATACTTGTTAAGTCAAAAAAGAAAGAGCAAGACAATTAAGAATTGGGACTAAAGCCCAATGAAAGATCTGTTGAAAGAAAAAAGGAAACGAACGAGAGGTCAAGGGCTGGAAAAGAAGGCTACGTGTAGATATTCAAAACAACAACAAGATTTAGACTTGAAAAGTCACAAGAAGAAGCTTTAGAAAGAAAAGATATTTGGGAGTATCCTCTATTCTGAGAAAGGGGTCATCGTCCAGGCCGAGGGTCCTAATCAAGGCGTTGACTTCCTGAAACTACTTGTGCCAAATTAGGGAGCACACGAACCGAGGATCTCATTGCTGAGAATTTACTTAGCCAGACTAAGGTATGATACATGAGTGCTGAGAACCATGAAGCAAGTGGCACCTCAGGGATTGGGCCTATTCGATTAGGTTGGGATCGAACCCGTGCCGACACACGGTGACTAAGACAGAAATAAGTCAGGATAGTTGGAACTCCCGAAGTATAAAGTGAAGTATTTTTTTAAGAAAGAAAAAGAAAAGAATTTCTTTTAGAATATTCATAAACTGCTATTATGCAATTATTTTAGAATTGTTCTTTAAAGCTTTATATTTTCCATGCATTTCGAATCTTTGCTCGTAATGTATATTTTATTAAAGTTTCGTTCACTGTCGTTGAGACTCACTCAGTACAATGGATGACACTGACGCTCTCTTTTGGGAACCTACGTTGGTCTGCGGTACAACGTAGGAACCAGTTTTGCAGGCGAGCAGGCTACGGGTTAGGCTTTCCCTAACTTCCAATGCTATTGGTGAGCTCCGCTTTTGTTCGTGGAGTACACCTTTGAGTCGTCATTATTTAGATATTTCTTTGTTTACTTAGAGAACTGGCCAGAAAATCTCATGTTTTGAGCAGTGTGTCAGTGTATCAGTAGAGGCTTCATAGACACAGTCGGTGGGTTAAGATTCAGTTATTTTTGATAATAACTTAGCAGTATTTCAGTGGTTACTACGAATAAAGTTTTGGAGTTGGTATATTTTAGATATTTAAATTAATTAAAAGTACTTGGTTAAAGTATTACCTTGTTGCATATAAAGTTTGAAGTTACAACATATTTGATAAGCGCAAATGGTTCGCTCGGTCAAGTTTAGTGATCGGGTGCTGGTCACGGCTTGTTCAGAAAATGGATCGTGACATAAATATTTGTGACTTGAGCTTAATAATGGTGTTTATATGTGTAGGAGTCAATTTGAAGTGATTGGCAGATTTGCATGCAAAGTAAATTAAAAAACACAAGAAGTTGGAGGGAGTATGATTTTGGTGCCCAGGTTGTCGCAAGACACCAACCAAAACGCCAATGGCAGAATAGCATAGAAGTGAAAGAATTTCGGTGTCCAGGTTGGCGCCAGGCCAAACGAGACGGCTAAGGGAGGATTTCATCCTAATTCGGCTAGGACTTGGTAGTTTCGACCCTACACATCCCCAACATGTATATAAAAAGGGTTCTGAACCTATTTCTTAAGGGATGGACATTATTGGAGAGGAGATTCGACCTAAGGAGGCAAGAACACGCTAGGAGCAAGGCGGAGAATTCTTCTACGAGTTTTTCATTTCCGTTTTCCTATTTTCATTATTGGTTATGAGTTCTAGTATTGTACTTTTGCATACTATTATGAATAGCTAATTTGTTATCTAGGGTTTTGATGGAACCTTTTGTAGGATGAATTCTTGTTATGTTCTTATATAATTGAGCCGTTAGATTTCGTTACTTGTTCAACTACGTGTTTGTTGCTGTTGATTGAATGACCATCAATTGACTGTGCCTATTTAGTGTGTACTGCTCGAAAGAGAGCACATTTAGGTTGTTGTTGAACAACATTACTCCTAACGTATGTGAGAGATCAATATGGTGGGTTTAAAGGCGGGATTAGAGATAACGAAACCTTGGTGCGATCATAGTGAGCGGTAAATTAGTGCCAGCTAGCGTAGTTCGAGAGAATATGTCTAGTAAATTGTGGTAGTTGCTCGAGAGAGAACTACGACACCCAAAGTACTCATGATCGATAAAGAAAATTTAGGCGAAATTATAGAAGACATAGCGGGAAGGATTCCGACAATTGGGGAAATCATAACTCTAGACCTTCTTAATCTTTTTTCCAACTCTTAGTATCTGTAGTTGTTAATCTACTACTTTAATTTATTAGTTAATTGGATATAAAAATCTTAATATTTATAACTTAGGAATTGTTCGAGCTTGTTTCTTAGTGGTAGTAAACAATTGTAGCGAAGATTTAGTTCTCTGTGAGATTCGACTCCGGACTTTTAGACCGAATTATATTTACAGTGACCGCTTATCTTTTTTAGGACTAGAGTTGGACGTGATCACATGACAACAAGAAACAATTTACAATGCAATCACTATATATCTCCTCCTAATTAATACAACCAATGCAAGCAACGATTATTTCCACTGCACCTTCCCCTTCTCCTTCTGCACCCATCAGATGCAGCAATGAAAAGCAGACAAAGGAGGAGGGAGGGAAATAGAGCAACTTCACCTACATTCATATTTCTCCTCTCTTCATTTGGAAATTCATGCTTCCAACGGATCACATGCTTCATTCATTCGAAATCCAGAAACCTACAAATATTCTCATTTCTCTTATAGAAACCAAGAAAAGCTTCAAAGAATTAACCATGTAATTAGAATTATTCCAATTACTCAAGGTCCAGATGATTTTGGCATCCTATATATATGCTCTTCTCCACTTTTTTCATCAACCACAAAAACCCATTTGCTTTTATCACTACTCTTCTTCACTACATGATGTCCATTCTTTTTCTCTCCTCTAATCAGATGAGCATAACATCCTGATTTGCTAATTCTCTCTTTCTTACCAAACTCTGTGCTTTTCCCAATCATAGTAACCTCTAATCCTTTACCAATAGGATGCTGCAGTGACCTTACCTTAGCCTTATTCTCCATTTTCTTCAATTTTCCTCCCATCATCCCTTTTCTCCCTTCTACGTTATTTGTAACAACCACTGATCTTTTAGGATTAACGTCAAGCTTTTCCATTAACATGTCATAATCATTCGTCTTTCGATCGACTAACGAGAAATCGATGTTCTCGTAATTATGCAAGATCTCAACAGGGTCTCCTGTTTTGAACTCTACCATGTCATTTAGCCCTGTTTCTTGAATTACTTTTTGTGTTTTGTCGAGTTTTGGCTCTGGAATAATGCACACTAATTTGCCTCCTGTTTGCCGAGCTGCTGCTGCTAAGGCCACAGTTGATGGAGATCCTTCGGTTGTGACTTCTACTATTAACTTGGCGCTCATGCCAGCTGCTAAGGCTGATATGAATTCGTTGCACTCTGGTTCTTGTGTTCCGCATGAATTGCACATCTGCTTGTGTTTGCTACACTGCAGAAGAATGCATATGGTAAAGGGATAGACAGTTATGGATTCAACTTATATATACACTGTAAAAAATATTAGGAAAACTTTTTATCACTATCAATGTTGTTTAACTTGTTATAACGCAGGTTGTCTGCCTTGTTTCTCAATGTGTAGTTATATTGTAAATAAATGATCTGATTAGTCAAATTTTAGGGCAAAGCAGGTCGGTTGACTGAAACAAATTGTGTATATTTTTTGTATATAATTCAGATATATACAAAAAAAAAAATATGTATTTTCAATTATTATTTTTAGGAGCAGCTAAAAAAAAATACAATGTGTATATTTTTTGTATATAGTTCAGATATATACAAAAAAAACTGTATTTTCAACTATTATTTTTAGGAGCAGCTAAAAAAAAATACAATGTGTATATTTTTTGTATATAATTCAGATATATACAAAAAAAAACTGTATTTTCAACTATTATTTTTAGGAGCAGCAAAAAAAAAAATACATTTCTCAAAATTTTACACCTTAAAACTCACTCTTTATTTACCTTTTGTTTGGTATTCACATATATATAAAAAAAAGAACCTTATATATATCGTCTCATTATAGATAGGGAACATGGTAGCAGAATTGCATGGTGGTCAAAAACTACAATCTCCAAGGATATTTAAAGAAATTACAGAACTTTCTCATGAGATTATAGTAGATCATGTGCAGTTTATCCTTTTTGTGAAAGCTTAGATATCAAAAAGACCTCATGTGATTCACTATGGACGTTATGAGGCTAATCACGTGTATTTCTCTTCTATTTTAGTTAATAAGCTGAAAAGGGTTAAGCAAATTAAACCCTCACCTATTCAAGGTAATTTATTTTAAAAAGAAAAAGAGAAGGAGATTGAAGAATGTATCCTCTATTTAATTACGTGAATTCGAAAATGTTTCCTTTAGGATCATATTTTAAATATTGTAAAAGATACTGCCAATGTCAGATGGTTATTATCAATGCTTTATCTAAGGTGTTTACGATCGGAACATATTTTCTTTTTTATGAGAAAATATCTCTCTCTCTTAAGATAGAGTATATGCTTCTATATATTTGTTTGCATCATAATCAAGAATGCAGTAAAGATAAATATCACGAGTAATATGTCAAGCCTGAACCCTCAACTACCTATTTATATGTTTCAGGAATCACGGATTTTGTTCGTTAAAATTGAAGAATTTATATACCACAACAGCAGAACAAGCCAACAAAAAAAATAAATCATCTAGGGGAAATTAATTATAATGGAGGTGATCATGATGCAATTTATTTATAATGCGCAGCATGGTGCTCAAATATGGAAATGGAAAAAGGGAAACAGAAGGAGGAAAAAAGCAAGAGACCTCTATATATATATATATAAAAGGAAGACTTACCAACTTGAGGGTGTCAAGATATGCATTTGCAGCATATTTTGGGGACCATTCCATTCTTCTAATTGGCGTTTCAATGAGGAAACAAATAAATTAAGAAGAAGCTAATCGCAGGTTTTTCTTTAATCACCTCCTTAATCTTTCTCTAGGTGGTTTTCTTCTCTTTTTCCTTGTTGTAAAAGGACGTTTGCTGTGTATTTCATGATACTCTATTTTCTTTTGAGAGGTATATGTTTTGTTATGCTTTAATTTGTTTGTAGGAGAGATATTTACGGACGCTTATATCACTTGTGCGATATAAGGGAGTTTTAGAGTCTTGAAAATTTGTGATAAACGAGGAAAAACCGTGGTTTAATGCCAATTTACCCGCATCTTGAGGAATCCCCCCTTTGGCCAACTAGATTTTCTGTTTGGCTTATCTTCCGAAATCTATTTATGTTAAGATTAAAATGATTATTTAAAAAAAAAATGGAATTTCAGATTAAGCTCTTGGAAGAGTAGCAGCTGGTTGTGTTTGAACAAAATCGTTTTGAGTGTCAGTGTACAGATATAGTGTATGATTTCTTAATCTTTCAAAGAAATACTTGATTGTCAAATTACAGAAATATATATGTAAAAATTTACTTTCTAATTAAAATTATTTAAATAGATATACAAGTCTAAATCTTTATTATGAGAGATAAATGTGGTAACTTAAGAAGGAACAGTTTGAAAAATTCAAAATTTTGATAAAGATAGTTTTTTCCTAAATAATATTTTTTCTACACCTGCTCTTGATTCCAAGATAAGGTTATAAACTTAGGCCTGAAAGAAGATTACTTCAACGAGTACTCAAATTAACTCTCTAAAATAATTATTTTCTTAAGACAAACAATACTTTTAATTTCACAAAAGCTTGGCCAAACAGGCTAGCAACGATATATCTGTTGAGGTTTTTTTATTTAAGATGAAATAGTCTTAAAATGAGGGTGAATGGGAAATGGAGGAAAAAATAAAATTTTTGAGTAAAATTTTAAGTTTCTCCCTCTTGACAATGAGACATTGTCCCATATTGGAAGAGAAAAAGATTTTTGGTGGGTATATATATAATTGCTCTTCTTGTAGCTCTTAAAGAGTTAAGAAGAAAGCAAGCCTCGCGCCGTCGTCGTCGTCGCTCGCTCGGCTCCGGCTCCGGCTCCGGCTTCGGATCTGGTCAAATGATTGATTAATTTTTTGGACCAAATTTAATTGTTAATAGTAAATATTAACGTAAGATTATCCGCATTTGTAACAGATATGTTCTAATCCGTATATTGACCACCACCTGCAATAGCAGCCGCCTAATGCTCTTCCCACCATGACCAAGTGCTTGCTCCACAAACAAGCTAGTGCATGCTCCACAATGGAGGGTGGAGGGTCGTTCATCTTCAAAGCTGGCTGCTATAAATATGTGCAGCAGCTGTTGAAGAAAGACGCATAACCAAAAACTGAAAACGTGATGATGTTGTTGATAACTTGTATGCCATGCTTTCTGAATGTAACTTGGTGGAAAATCCTAAACTATGGTGGTTTGATTCAGGAGCCACTCGCCATGTTTGTGCAGTTAGAGAAGCTTTTGCTACTTATGCTCCTGCTGGACCCGGAGAGACAGTTTATATGAAAAATGCTTCAACAGCAAAAGTTGAAGGATATGGGAAGTTATTTCTGAAAATGACTTCTGGCAAGGTCATGACTTTGAACAATGTCCTTCATATTCCCGAAATGAGAAAGAATTTAGTCTCTACTGGACTTCTTGTTAAGCACGGTTTTAAGTGCGTTTTTGTGTCCAACAAGGTTGTCATAAGTAAGAATGAAATATTTATAAGAAAAGGTTACCTCACCGAGGGCCTTTTCAATCTAAATGTAATGGTTGTGGAAAACAATAATAATATTTCATCTTCTTCTTACTTACTTGAGTCAAATGATTTATGGCATGTACGTTTGGGTCATGTCAATTATAAAACCTTGCGAAAAATGATTAACTTGGAAGTACTGCCTAAGTTTGAATGCGAAAAATCAAAATGTCAAACATGTGTGGAATCTAAGTATGTTAAACATCCTTATAAGTCAGTTGAAAGGAATTCAAATCCTTTAGACTTAATTCACACACATATTTGTGACATGAAGTCAATACCATCTTGCGGTAGAAAGAAGTATTTCATAACTTTTATTGACGATGGTATTCGATAATGCTATGTTTACTTACTGAATAGTAAAGATGAAACAATAGACGCATTCAGGCAATACAAAAATAAAGTTGAAACGCAACTTAACAAGAAAGTAAAAATGATAAGAAGTGATAAGAGTGGTGAATATGAATCTCCTTTTGAAAAAATATGTTTAGAATATGGAATTATTCATCAAACAACAGCCCCTTACACGCCCCAATCTAATGGGATTGCGGAAATAAAGAATCGCACATTAAAGGAGATGATGAACGCGTTGTTAATAAGTTCTGGTTTGCCACAGAACTTGTGGGGGAAGCCATTCTTACGGCTAATCGAATATTAAATCGAGTGCCCCATAGCAAAACACAATCCATTCCATATGAAAAATGGAAAGGAAGGAAGCCCAACTTGAATTATTTTAAAGTGTGGGGGTGTTTGGTAAAAGTGCAAGTTCCTAATCCCAAAAGGATAAAGATAGGACCGAAAACCGTTGATTGTGTTTTCATAGGATATGCGACAAATAGTAAAGCATATCGATTTCTGGTTCATAAATCAGAAAATCCCGACATTCATAATAATACGGTTATAGAATCAGATAATGCTGAGTTCTTTGAAAATATATATCCATATAAAAAGGAATGTGAGTCGTTTGGTGAAGGGATCTAAACGACCTCGGGAAGAAACAAAAGAAAGTATATGTAATCAGGAGGATCCAAGACGTAGTAAACGTCAAAGAACGTCTACTTCATTTGGACCAGATTTTGTGACTTTCTTATTAGAGAATGAGCCTCAAACATTTAAAGAAGCTATGACTTCTTCCGAATCATTGTTTTGGAAAGAGGCAGTCAATAGTGAAATAGAATCCATATTAAACAACCATACATGGGAATTGGTTGATCTTCCTCCTGGAAATAAACCTTTGGGTTTTAAATGAATTTTTAAGAGAAAAATCAAAGATAATGGCACTATTGATAAATTCAAGGCAAGACTCGTTGTCAAAGGGTATAGACAACGAGAAGGTCTAGACTACTTTGATACATACTCTCCAGTTACAAGAATTACGTTCATACGGATGTTAGTAGCATTAGCTGCAGTGTATGGTCTTGAAATTCATCAAATGGATGTTAAGACGGCCTTCTTAAATGGAGAGTTGGAGGAAGAAATTTACATGGAACAACCTGAAGGGTTTGTGGTTTCAGGTAAAGAAAAGAAGGTATGTAGACTTGTTAAGTCTCTTTACGGACTAAAACAAGCACCCAAACAATGGCATGCGAAATTTGACCAAATAATGTTGTCAAATGGTTTTAAGATAAATGAATGTGATAAATGTGTGTACATTAAAAATGTTCCAAATCACATAGTCATTGTTTGCCTATATGTGGATGATATGCTGATAATGAGTAATGACATTGCCAACATAAATGCTACTAAGCGTATGCTCAATAGCAAGTTTGATATGAAAGACTTGGGAGTTGCTGATTTAATTCTGGGAATTAAGATCCATAAGACTCCTCAAGGTCTGGCATTGTCACAATCTCATTATATTAAGACAGTACTTGAAAAATTCAAGCACTTGGGCTTTAAAGTTACAAAGACTCCAATTGACGTGAATCTTGCATTAGCAAAGAATAAAGGCCAAAGCATATCACAATTGGATTATGCTCGTGTGTTGGGATACTTAATGTATATCATGAATTGTACACGACCAGATATAACTTGTGCTATAAGTAAACTGAGTTGATATACGAGCAATCCAGGCCAATCTCATTGGATGGCAATGAAATGAGTTTTGGGATATTTAGAACATACCCAGAACTTTGACTTGCACTATAGTAAATTTCCTGCGGTGATTGAGGGATACTGTGATGCAAATTGGATCACCGGTTCAACTAATTCTAAGTCCACAAGTGGATATGTATCCACTATTGGTGGAGGAGCGGTATCTTGAAAGTCGTCCAAACAAACATGTATTGCCCGCTCTACAATGGAGGCTGAATTCATAGCCTTAGATAAAGCCGGTGAAGAAGCTGAATGGCTCCGGAATTTCTTGGAAGACATTCCATTTTGGCCCAAACCGTTGGCACCAATATGCATACATTGTGATAGTCAAGCGGCAATTGGAAGGGCTGGGAGCGTTATGTATAACGGTAAATCTCGTCATATACGACGAAGACATAAAACCGTTAGGCAATTACTCTCTAGAGGAATTATCACGATTGACTATGTAAAGTCAAGTGATAATGTGTCGGATCCACTTATAAAAGGCCTAACTAGAGAGGTAGTTGAGAAATCATCAAGGAGAATGGGGCTATGGCCGAGAACAAGTCATTGTGGCGGTAACTCTACCTAGAAGACTGGAGATCCCAAGATCTAGGTTCAAGGAGATCAAACAAAGTCATTAATGACGGTTCAACATTGTCAAATAAAATTTTAGTCCGTTCTCGTGATGAGACAATGTTCAGTACCAAGGATAAAGCATTAAGGCTTTTTAATGATTTCTAAATTTGATACGGGGTATATCAAATAGTGTATCTACAGGATGACACGTTTAGGAATCACCTATGTAAGTGTGAAGTATTAGCCGCTTCAAGGAGAACTCTGTAAGGCTAGTTCTCTACGCACTTATGAAACCAAGCAGTGTTCATGGCTGAAACGAACACAACAATGAGAACCAAAGACGGTTAAGGGTTGATTGTGTGACTTATGGTTGTCTAGGTATACACCAAAGATCGACGGTTTAAAGATATCAAATCTACCGATTGACCGAGTATATCCGACATAAGTTCACTACGGAAAGTTCAAAGGGAAACCTACTTATCCAGATGCGATTAATCATTGCTTGCAAATCACACAGTTTTTTCATGCATATTTCCGTGATATAGCCATTCCTCATTCATGTGGGGGATTGTTGAGGTTTTTTTATTTAAGATGAAATAGTCTTAAAATGAGGGTGAATGGGAAATGGAGGGAAAAATAATTTTTTTGAGTAAAATTTTAAGTTTTCCCTCTTGACAATGAGACATTGTCCCATATTGGAAGAGGAAAAGATTTTTGGTGGGTATATATATAATTGCTCTTCTTGTAGCTCTTAAAGAGTTAAGAAGAAAGCAAGCCTCGCGCCGTCGTCGTCGTCGCTCGCTCTGCTCGGCTTCGGCTTCGGCTTCGGCTTCGGATTCGGATTCGGTCAAATGATTGATTGATTAATTTTTTGGACCAAATTTATTTGTTAATAGTAAATATTAACGTAAGATTATCCGCATTTATAACGGATATGTTCCAATCCGTGTATTGACCACCACCTGTAATAGCAGCCGCCTAATGCTCTTCCCACCATGGCCAAGTACTTGCTCCACAAACAAGCTAGTGCATGCTCCACCATGGAGGGTGGAGGGTCGTTCATCTTCAAAGCTGGCTGCTATATATATGTGCAGCAGCTGTTGAAGAAAGATACGAACGAAAAATAAAAAACACAAACACCAAACTGAAAACGCTCAACTTTGGCTATACATTGCACTCCTTCCTCTCAGCATTTCCATACGATTTTCTGAGTTTCTACTCTTTTGTTCTGCATTGTTTTAAATTCAAACAAAGTAACTGTAAGTGTGATTTGCTACCGAACTTTGTGTTCGCTGAAACACTGGGGTTTGAAGTACCGCTACACCAGTGTGTGATTCGTTTTATCCTGGGAGAAAATAATCAATAACCTTGGGTACTAGGAGGGGATTAAATTCCTTAAGGAAACACTGTAAATTCAGTGGGCTCAAATTAATTACTGTTTCATTACGATAACTTATATTTTACAGAATTATTATTTACAAATACAATAATATTGGCGGGACTAACAATATCTATACGAAGAAAACTTTTGTCACAAAAATTTAATCATGTTACACTAGCATCATAATTCTACTTCTAGCTAGTTCTCTATATGTGTGTTAATCTCCCCTTACTCCTCTTATAATTAATCAAATGCCTGGTACACAACCAAGTAAGCAAATCGGATGCCTTTCAACATAAACTTGCGCAAAGGTCAGTTGTTAATTGTTAATATCGCCATTTATTGTATAGTTCGAAATGACAATTCAAAAATAAGGAGCCAATTTTTCTCAATTATTTTAGACGTGACATTTAGTTGGGAAGTCTGTTCAGTTGGATCATGACTCCCTAGCTAACTTCCAAATTATTCAGTATAAAGCTAAGATTGGAAGAAAAAGAAGTACTCCATCCGGTGTATAATAAGTGATTTTTTGTCTTTGTCACACCCCTTAAGAAAATACTAATTTTTAGAGAAAAAAATATATTTTGAGTAAATTATACTTAATTAAAATTTATATATTGTTAACTTGATACATTAGAATTAGAATATATAAATAAGGGTAAATTTTAGAAAAATAAAGTTAATTCTTTCTCGATTATTTAAAAAAACACTTATTTTTAACTAAAATAGATATGTCAAAATATCACTTAGTAGGATCGGAGGGATTACTAATTAAGATAACGATCTCGCGTCTTATTTAATGCCAAATTTTTCACTTAATTTGCAATAATTTGGTACACGGCATCTAAATTTGGCACTGTCCACAAGTTCGTTCCCTACTTTCTTGGGCACCTTTGTCTCCTCAAAAAAGTGACAACAATTTCCCCAACTGTCAACTCTCACTGTGTTTTAATCAGAGAGCAAATGACACGAGGATAACGTTGAACTTAAAATAAAGGTTTAAGTACACCATCCACTGACTTTTAAATGCTGGTTTAACATGTTTATTCCATTTCAGATAGGTTTGAGAATTTAAGAGGTTAGTCTACATTATCACTGCTACACTTGATGACTGTTTTAGTATAATAGAATTTTCAACCATATATTTAAGATCTAAGCTCTAGACAACAAGTGCAAATGCAAAACTGTTGATTATGTATATTTCCCTTGAAGAACAATAAACAGATCGAAAAAGGTCCAAAACTACCCTTATCCTATTAATTTGGGTATAAAAATGTTCTCCCTCTAACTACTGAGCCAAAAATACCGTTGCTATTTTCTTGTGGCAAAAAAAAAACCTAAAAACTAGCGGACCATTTAAGACAAAATAGAAAAAGGCCAAGCTACTAAAAAGGAAGGAAGACTGGTGCGACAATAGCAATGCCAAGCCAAAATCTGCTTATTTTCTTGACACAAGGTAGCCACTTTTAAGTAAGCTATTTAAAATATATTCACAGTTAATATTGTATTTAAATATTAGTCGATTCACTCAAACTTCAGAACACGACATTCTGAAGTTAAAACCTCAAAGTTCAAAATTCAGGACATGTCCTAATGTTCGAAAATCGTGTCCGAAAATTCAAATTTTATGTCCTAAATTTTAAATAAACAGTTCAGAAATTCAGGACACTTAGTTCTAAATTTCAAATTAGCACAAGATACAAAAATTCAGGATACTTAGTTGCGAAGTTTGAATGAATTAACTAATATTTAAATACATTATAAATTATAAATCATTTTAAACAATAGGTTTAAATATGGCTATTGGTGCACATCGCCCCCAAAACTGCTCATGACCTATTGGATTTGGTCTAAAAAGCCCTCTGTTAACCACCTATCAAATATGACTCACCAATCTCTAAAGGTTCAATCTACCCATAAGATCCACACCAAAATTTAATAATAAAATCCTACACCCGATCTCGTCCTTCTTTTCCAATTAGTTTTATCATTCTTTTTCTATCTTCTTATTATGAAAATTAATTTATAGTTGTTATGTCTGATGAACTCTAGAACTATAGACTGGCTCACCTATGATTTTAAAATTGCACACTTATCCAATAATTTTAATCCAAAGCAAGAGAACTATCAAATTTACCTATATTGAGGCTAAATTTGATGCTAAGAACCGAAAAGTTCGCTAAATTTTAATGCTGAAAATTTTAAACTACATCTCAAGCGCGTAGATAATCAATATAAGAAGTTAATATGTACTCTGCACAAACAAATACAAGTATAGAACCAAACAATACAACACACCTAGCATGTCTATTGTACCTAGTTTTGAAATAAATATAAAGTAACTTTTTTTGGACTTATGATTTTCCAAAAAGAAGATAAAACTCATTGGAACAGACGGAAGGAGATTATGTGTGGATTTTATTATTAAATTTGGGTTTGTATCTTTGGAGATGGATGATTCCTATAATTTGATATGTGGTTAAATAACGGAGTGTATTTTTATCTAAATTAACAGTTCAATTTTGACATTTTTCAATTTTATTTAAATGGTCAGTTAGTGTTTAGGGTATTGTATATGGGTGAAATCGGGGTTAGCGCACACCCCGATTTTCCGATAAATCGAACGAAGTAAGAGTATGAATATATGAGATTGAAATCGAAGCTGAGAACTCTTTGTATCAAGGCCCGAACGGGGTGCTCACCACCGGGCCTGATAAGACAACACTCCCTGAACCCAGAACGAGCTGCAAGACTTCGGAATGCATGGCAAACAGTTGCACACGACTAACAAAGGGTCGTGATATCTGCACCCAACCGGATATCACGACACAGATCTCGCCCGATGTCGGTAGCGGGTCAGTAATTGACAAGAAAGGAGGATTTTTACCTTTTTTAGAATTGTACTAGGGATGAAACTCTCTTACTATATAAAGGGGGAGCTTTTTATTCAATAGAGAATATTGTAACACGCAAACCAAGGAATACAAGTCCATTTTTTTGTTTTCTAGCTATTGCAAAGTTCTTATTTCATTGTTGTTCTTCATGCACAATTGGCTTTGAGTGAAGGGTCCGATTGAGGACAGGGCTACTGTTCAGCTTAAATCTGAGCCCGGCCGTAACATCGCGATTGGTCTGGTTATTTGTTTCATTTTTAACTCGTTTATTAACATTCTTGATTATTTGTGTTGAATCAATCCACTTATCCTTAAAACCGCGTATAAATTTACTCCATCCGTTTCAATTTAGATGAGGTAGTTTGACTCGGCACCAAGTTTAAGAAATAAAAAAAGATTTTTGAAATTTGTGGTCTTAAAAGCTTAAGGGGTAAATGTTTTGTGGGGCCATGATATTTGTGTAGTTATAAAAGCTTCTAATTAAGGGTAAAATGAAGAGTTTAAAGATGAATTAATTCCAAATTTAGAAATATGTCATTTATTTTGGAAAAAACTAAAAAAGGAAGCACCTCATATAATTTGAAACAAAGGGAGTAATTGTTATCCGATTTAAGGGTAAACAGGTATTTTTAAGCCAAAAGAAAACGGTATGCGGGGTGAGGGGGTGGGGGTGGGGGTGGGATGGGGGGGTATTTAACTCAATAGGTGGACTAAGGATATATTTGTACCAAGACCAATAAGTCAGGGGTAGTTTAGGCCCTTTTTCCGTAAATTGACTAGGTGGCTTATAGATAGGTGTCAATTTGGTAATAACTAATTGTCACGACCCAATTTCCCCTCTGTGTGACGTCGTGACGGCACCTAATCTCTACAACTAGGTAAGCCTAATATTTTTGCGGAATAATAAAATAAAAATATAAATTTAACCAACTATTCAAAAATACACAACAATCCCAAAATCCGAAATATCGTGAATCACAAACTACAGAAGAAAAATCTAGTGTCTCTATACATCAGAGTCTAACAAAGGAAAAATACATAATAATGGACATGAGAAAGAGTAGAAGGGAACTCCGAGGTTTGCGGACACGGCATATATACCTTGAAGTCTCCAAAGCTGTCCCGACTCACTGATAGTGCGGCTGATAAGGAGTACTTGGATATGCACACAAAACACATGTGTACAGAGTAGCATGAGTACACCACAATCAGTACCCAGTAAGTACCAAGCCTAACATCGGTCGAGTAGTGATGAGGTCATGTCAGGGCCATACTGTTAAATATATAATAAAATAAGATAGAGTGTAATACCGCAATAAAATAAAGGCTGAAATTTAACCAAAATAAAATCATAGAAGGTAACAACTCAGTACACAGAAAACACAACAGGGGATCTCCGAGATACCGTCTCGTAGTCCCAAACGTAAATGTGCAGTACAGGAGGGGATCTCCAGAAATACCGTTCCGTAGTCCCAAAGTAAATATGCAGTACAGGGGGATCGTTCCGTAGTCCCAAAGTAAATATGCAATACGGGGGATCTCCCGGAATACCGTTCTGTAGTCCCAAAGTAAATATGCAGCGACAACAATAGAATTCAATAATTACGGCACGAAATTCTACAGTTCAACCTAAGTACCAGTTAAGGAAAGACAGGTAAATTCACTAAACATGTTGCACGTAGTTCAAGTAAACGGTTAAGGCAAGTAGGCATGCTATTCTAATCTAGCAGGATATTACACATGCTGATGGAACTCAAATAAGAAAGAAATTAGGTTATTACTTAGTAGAAAATCGGGTTTTTACACAATTATCCCGTGTACGTACTCGTCACCTCACGTATACAACGCTCATATATCAAAAACAGTACAAATCTTATAGGGAGTTCCCCCCCACAAAGTTAGGAAAGCCACTTACCTCGAACCAAGCTCAATCAATCGGTAAGAATGCCTTTTCCACGAATATCCGACTATGAATGGCTCGAATATAGTCAAAATAATTCGATACAGTAAACAAAAATTATACGAATCAATTTCATAAGAAAATACTATATTTTTTAAATAAAAAATCCGAAATTAACTCAAAAATCATCTGTGGGGTCCATATCTCGGAATCCGGCGAAACTCACAAAATCCGACAACACATTCAATTACGAGTCCAACCATACCAGTTTTACCCAAATCCGACTCCTAATCGACACCGAAATCTCAAAAATTCGTTTCTATGAATTTTCTAAAATTTTTCCAAATTTCAATCTCAAAACACTAATTAAATGGTAAAAACAAATGATGTATTCGGGTAATCTGACCATAATTGAGTTAAGAACACTTACCCCGGTATTTTCTCTGAAAATCTCCCAAAAATCGCCTTTCCCCAAGCTCCAATTCGTCAAAAATGGCACAGGGGACAAAGTCCCTTGTTTTATAATTCTGTTCAGGCAGCCCTCGGTCCTGCCTCAATCCTGGCCCTCGATTAAGGATTCGATCATGACCCTCGATCATGGCTTCGATCCCGGGCCTCGATCCTGACCTTCGATCCTGGGCATTGATCATGGCTTCAATCCTGGCCTTCGATCATGGCCTTTGATCATGGCCCTCGATCTAGAGCCTCGATCATGGCCCTTGATCCTGAGCCTCGATCATGGTCCTCGACTCTGGCCTTCGACCCTAGGCTCGATTTCTGCATTTCCAACAGAAGAAAATTGCAACAGCTATTTAAGTTCAACTTTTGATCCATTAACCATCCGAAACTCACCCGAGGCCCTCGGGACCTCAATCAAAAATACTAACAAGTCCTAAAATATCATACGAACTTATTTGAAACCTCAAATCACATCAAACAACGTTAAAATCATAATTCACACCCCAATTCAAACTTAATGAAACTTAAGAATTTTCAACTTCTACATTCGATGTCGGAACCTATCAAATCAAGTCTGATTGACCTCAAATTTTGCACACAAGTCATAAATAACATAACAGACCTATGAAAATTTTCAGAACTGGATTCCGACCCCGATATCAAAAAGTCAACTCCCCGAACAAACTTCCAAACTTAATTTTCTATTTTAGCCATTTCAAGCCTAATTTAATTACGTGCTTCCAAATAATTTTCCGGACACACTCCAAAGTCCAAAATTACCATATGATGCTATTGGAATCATCAAAACTCTATTTCGGGATTATTTACACATAAGTTAACATCCGATCAATTTTTTCAACTTAAGCTTTCATCCTTATGACTAAGTGTATCAATTTATTCCGAAAACCTCACCGGACCCAAACCAATTACCCCGGCAAGTCACATAACAGTTGTAAAGCACAAATTGAGCAGTAAATAGGGGAGTGAGGCTGTATCTTTTAAAATGACTGACCGGGTCGTTATATCCTCCCCCTCTTAAAATAATTGTTCGTCCTCGAACGAGCATAGAGACATAACTGAAGCGGTGAAAAGATGAGGATAACGACTGCACATATCCTTCTCGACCTCCCAAGTCGCCTTCTCGACCGGATGACCTCTCCACTGAACCTTCACGGAAGCAATGTCCTTTGACCTCAGCTTTCGAACCTGCCTGTCCAAAATAGCCACTGGTTCCTCAACATAAGATAGATCCTTGTCCAACTGAACTGAACTGATGTCTAACACATGAGACGAATCGCCGTGATACTTCCGGAGCATGGAAACATGGAACACTGGATGAACTACAGAGAGACTTGGTGGTAGTGCAAGTCTGTAAGCCACCTCCCCAACTCTCTCAAGAATCTCAAAAGGCCCAATATACCTAGGGCTCAACTTGCCCTTATTCCCGAACCTCATAACACCCTTCATAGGTGAAACCCGGAGCAAGACCCGCTCACCAACCATGAATGCAACATCGCGAACCTTCCAGTCCGCATAACTCTTATGTCTGGACTGGGCTGTGCGAAGTCTATCCTGAATCACCTTAACCTTCTCCAAGGCATCCTGAACCAATTCTGTACCCAATAGCCTAGCCTCGCCCGGTTCGAACCAACCCACTGGAGACCGGCACCACCTACCATACAAGGCCTTATATGGAGCCATATGAATGCTCGACTGGTAGCTGTTATTGTAGGCAAACTCCGCAAGTGGCAAGAACTGATCCTAAACACCCCCAAAATCTGTCACACACGCACGGAGCATATCCTCCAGTATCTGACTAGTGCACTCGGACTGTCCATCCGTCTGAGGGTGAAATGCTGTGCCCAACTCATGCTGTACAACTCTCCAGAACCGTGATGTAAATTGCGTACCTCGGTCAAAGATGATGGATATTGGTACGCCATGAAGTCTGACGATCTCGCGGACATAAATTCGAGCCAATTGCTCCGAAGAATAAGTAGTCATCACAGAAATGAAATGTGCTGACTTGGTCAGCCTGTCCACAATTACCGAAACTGCATCAAACTTCCGCTGAGTATGTGGAATTCCAACAATGAAATCCATAGTGATTCGCTCCCATTTCCACTCCGGAATCTCTAACTTCTGAAGCAACCCACCTGGCCGTTGGTGCTCATACTTCACCTACTGGCAATTTAGACATCTGGCCACATACTCTACTATGTTCTTCTTCATCCTCCTCCACCAGTAATGCTGTCTCAAATCCTGATACATCTTTGCAGCACCCGGATGAATAGAGTACCGTGAACTGTGAGCCTCTTGGAGAATCAACTCATGCAAACCATCTACATTGGGCACACATAGCCTGCTATGCATCCTCAATACACCATCATCACCAATAGTGACATCTCTAGCATCACCTCGCCGAACCCTGTCCTGAAGGATCAACAGATGAGGATCATCATATTGACGCTCTCTGATATGATCATAAAGAGAAAACCGAGAGACCCCACAAGCCAATACTCGACTCGGCTCAGAAATATCCAATCTCATAAGCTGGTTGGCTAAGGCCTGAACATCCAACGCCAATGACCTCTCTGCTACTGGTAGATATGCTAAACTCCCCAAACTCTCCGCCTTACGACTCAAGGCACCGGGCACTACATTGGCCTTACCGGGATGATAGAGAATGGTGATATCATAATCTTTAAGTAACTCCAACCACCTCCTCTGATGCAAATTAAGATCCTTCTGCTTGACCAGATGCTGCAAACTCCGGCGATCAGTGTAAATCTCACAAGGAACACCGTACAAATAATACCGCCAAATCTTCAAGGCATGAACAATAGATGCTAATTCCAGGTCGTGGACAAGATAGTTCTTTTCATGCACCTTCAGCTCTCTGGACGCGTAGGCAATCACCCTACCGTACTGCATCAACACCGCGCCGAGACCAATCCGTGATGCATCACAATATACAGTATAAGACCCCGAACCTGTAGGCAATACCAATACTGGGGCTGTAGTCAAAGCTGTCTTGAGCTTTTGAAAGCTCTCCTCATATTTCTCTGTCCACCTGAACGGAGCACCCTTCTGGGTTAGCCTAGTTATAGGTGCTGCAATATATGAGAAACCCTCTACAAATTAACGGTAATACCCTGCCAAACCAAGAAAACTCCGGATCTCTGTAGCTAAGGATGATTTGGGCCAACTTTGCACTGCTTCAATCTTCTTCGGATCCACCTGGATCCCCTCACTCGATACTACATGACCCAAGAATGCCACCGAGTCTATCCAAAACTCATACATTGAAAATTTTTCATATAACTTCTTTTCTCTCAAGGTCTGAAGCTCAGTCCTCAGGCGCTGTTCATAATCCTCCCAACTCCGGGAGTATACCAGAATGTCGTCAATAAACACAATGACGAATGAGTCAAGATAAGGCCGGAACACACTATGCATCAAGTGCATAAAAGTTTCTGGGACATTGGTCAGCCCAAAAGACATAACAAGAAGCTCATAGTGACCATATCTGGCCCTGAAAGCAGTCTTCGGGATATCTAGCTTCCGAATCTTCAACTAATGATATCCCGAACGTAAGTCAATCTTGGAAAACACCCTGTCACCTGTAACTGATCAAATAAGTCATCAATACGAGGAAATGGATACTTGTTCTTCACTATGACTTTGTTCAACTGGCGGTAATCAATACACATCTGCATAGAACCATCATTCTTCTTCACAAATAAGACAGGAGCACCCCAAGGTGATACACTGGGCCGAATGAAGACCTTATCAAGAAACTCCTGTAACTGCTCCTTCAACTCCTTCAACTCAGGAGGAGCCATACGATATGGAGGAATAGAGATAGTCTGAGTGCCCGGCAATAAATCAATGCCAAAATCAATATCTCTGTCGGGCGGCGTGCCCGGAAGATCAGCTGGGAACACATCTGGAAAGTCCCTCACTATTGGAACTGACTCAACTATAAGGGTATCAATATTGACATCTCTCACATAAGCTAGATACACGTCACACCCCTTCTCAACCATTCGTTGAGCTTTAAGAAATGAAATAACTCTGTTGGGAGTATACTTTAAGGTAATTCTCCACTCTAATCATGGAAATCATGGCATAGCCAGTGTCACGATCTTAGCGTAACAATCAAGAATAGCATAATGGGGCGACAACCAGTTCATGCCCAAAATAATATCAAAGTCCACCATGCTGAGCAATAATAAATCATATCTGGTCTCAAAACCACTAAGAGCAATCAAACACGATCGATACACACGGTCCACAACATGAGAATCTCCCACAGGAGTAGACACATAAATAGGGGAACTCAAAGAATCTCGAGATACGCCCAAATACGGGACAAAATAAGAGGACACATAAAAATATGTAGAGCGTGGGGTCAAATAATACCGACGCATCTCTATGACATACCGGGATAATACCTGTAATGACATTATTAGAAGCAACTGACTCTATACGAGTAGGAAGGGCATAATATTTGTCCTAGCCTCCCCCTCTAGGGCGACCGATACCTCCCCAACCTCCTCTTCGGGCTGGCTGAGCATGTGGGGTGGCAGCTGGTGCTGTAATCATAGCCTGAGGACCCGGTGGAGTACGCTGTGGCTGAGAAGTCTGTGGAGGTGCACCCCTCCTAAATCTGGAAAAATCCCTCACCATATGGCGAGTGTCGCCACACTCAAAACAAGCTCTAGGAGGGCGTGGCTGCTGTGACTTGCTTTGGCCAAATCTGTTGGACTGGCCGCTAGGAACACCCCGTGCAGGAGGCACACTAGATACTAGCGGTGCATAATAAGGCGCATGGGGCCTAGAAGGGGCTGGGACACCACTGGAGGCTGGAAGAGCTGAATGAATGGGGAAACTCACATAACCTCTACCATGGCGAGCTGCTGGTATGACGAGCACCAGAATAAGAACCAGTCTCCCGATACCTCTTGGCCTCCCTCTCCTCTCTATCCCGGGAAACCATACCCTCTAATCTCCTGGTAATACTCACAACCTGCTGATAAGAAATATCCATCTCCCACTCCCTGGCCATACTAATTTGGATACTGGGTTGGAGTCCCTCAATAAACCGTCGAACCCTCTCTCGAACTGTGGCAACCAAGGCTGGTGCATGTCGGACCAAATCACTGAAATAGACTGCATACCCTAACACAATCATGGATCCCTGGGCAGCTGCTCAAACTCCGCGCGCCATGAGTCCCTGAGGCTCTGAGGGACATACTTTCTCAAAAACATATCCGAGAACTGAGTCCATGTAAGTGAAACTGCCTTATCCAGACTACTCAGCTCATAAGCATGCCATCACTGATAGGTTGGTCCTCTATGCTGGAATGTAGTAAAAGAAACCTCGCTCGTCTCCACTATGCCCATAGTACAGAGAATACGATGACACTCCTCCAGAAAACCCTGAGCATCATCTGTAGCCAATCTGCTGAAGGTAGGTAGGTGGTACTTCTTGTACCTCTCAAGCCTGAGCTGCTCCACCTCAGAAGTTGCTACCCTAACCTCAGGTTGAGCTGGATCTACGGGTTGCATTGGTAAAATCTCTGGAACCTGGTCGACCTGAACCCGCTGCTCTGGAGTACTTGCGACGGGAGTCTATGTTCCTCCCCCGTCCTGAGATGTGGCAGGAGCAAGTGGGATTAATCCAACCTAAGCTAAGGTGCTGAACATGCTCAAAAACTGGGCTAGAGTCTCCTGGAGGGCTGGTGCAGAAACATGTACCTCAGGTGTCTGCCCTCCAGCTGGAGCTACTGGGGGCTCCTCTGTAGCAGATCGTGCGGGTGCTCTGGCTGCACCACATGGACGCCCTCGGCCTCTACCCTGGCCCCGGCCTCTCGCGGCTCTAGCAGGGGGCGCAGGTACCTGTTCAGCAGATCCGCTTGTACGTGTCCTCACCATCTGCGAGAGAATACAATACAAAAGTTTAGAATCTTTGAAGTCAACAATTTTGGGCATGACAAGGAATCAAAGTAGTGAAATTTTCCTAACAGTTCCATAGCCTCCTGAAGATAAGTACATGCGTCTTCGTACCTATCTACGAGACTCTAATAAATCGGCTTGTGACTCACGACACCTATAAACGTAGAGCTCTGATACCAAGTTGTCACGACTCAATTTTCCCTCTGTATGACGTCGTAACTGCACCTAGTCTCTACAACTAGGTAAGCCTAATATTTTTGCGGAATAATGAAATAAAAATATAAATTTAACCAACTATTCAAAAATACACAACAATCCCAAAACACGAAATATCGTGAATCATAAACTACAGAAGGAAAATCTAGTGTCTCTATACATCAGAGTCTAACAAAAGAAAAATACAGAAGATAATGGACATGAGAAAGAGTAGAAGGGGACTACGAGGTCTGCGGACGTGGCAAATATACCTTGAAATCTCCAAAGCTATCTCGACTCACTGATAGTGCGGCTGATAAGGAGTACCTGGATCTGCATACGAAAAACATGTGCAAAGAGTAGCATGAATACACCACAATCGGTACCCAGTAAGTGCCAAGCCTAACCTCGGTCGAGTAGCGACGAGGTCAGGTCAGTGCCCTACTAGTAAATATATAATAAAACAAGATAGAGTGTAATATCACAATAAAATAAAGGCTAAAATTTAACCACAATGAAATCATAGAACGTAACAACCCAGTACATAGAAAACACAACAGGGGATCTCCCGAGATACCGTCTCGTAGTCCCAAACGTAAATGTGCAGTACATGGGGGATCTCTCAGAATACCGTTCTGTAGTCCCAAAGTAAATATACAGTACATGAGGATCTCACAGAATACCGTTCCGTAGTCCTAAAGTAAATGTGCAATACAGGGATATCTCTCGGAATACCGTTCCGTAGTCCCAAAGTAAATATGCGGTACGAGGGATCTCCCAGAATACCGTTCTGTAGTCCCAAAGTAAATATGCAGAAATTCTACAATTCAACTTAAGTACCAGTTAAGAAAAGAAAGATAAATTCACTAAAAATGCTGCACGTAGTTCAAATAAATGATTAAGGCAAGTAGGCATGCTATTCTAATCTAGCAGGATATTACACATGCTGATGAAACTCAAATAAGAAATCAGGTTATTACTTAGTAGAAAATTGGGTTTTTACACAATTATCCCGTGTACGTACTCGTCACTTCACGTATACGGCGCTCATATATCAAAAATAGTACAAATCTTATGGGGAATTCCCCCACACAAAGTTAGGCTAGCCACTTACCTTGAACCAAGTTCTATCAATCGGTAAGAATGCCTTTTCTACAAATATCCAACTATGAATGGCTCGAATCTAGCCAAAATAATTCGATACAGTTAACAAAAATTATACGAATCAATTTCATAAGAAAATACTATATTATTAATAAAAAATCCGAAATTAACTCAAAAATCGTTCGTGGGGCCCACGTCTCGGAATCCGGCGAAGCTCACAAAATCCGATAACCCATTCAATTACGAGTCCAACCATACCAGTTTTACCGAAATTCGACACCGAATCGACACCGAAATCTCAATTTTTTTTTTTTTTATGTATTTTCTAAAAGTTTCCCAAATTTCAATCTCAAAACACTAATTAAATGGTGAAAACAAATGATGGATTCGAGTAATCTGACCATAATTGAGTTAAGAACATTTACCCCGATGTTTTCTCTGAAAATCTCCCAAAAATCGCCTCTCCCCAAGATCTAATTCGTCAAAAATGGCACAGGGGATTCGTCCCCTGTTTTATAATTCTGTCCAGGCAGCCCTCGGTCCTTCCTCGATCCTGGCCCTCAATCAAGGCTTCGATCATGACCCTCGATCATGGCTTCGATCCTGGGCCTCGATCTTGACCTTCAATCTTGGGCATCTATCATGGCTTCAATCCTGACCCTCGATCCTGCCTTCGATCATGGCCCTCGATCGTGGCTCTCGATCCTAAGTCTCGACCCTGGGCTTGATTTCTGCATTTCCAGTAGAAGAAAATTGCAACAGCTTTTGCAGCAGCTGTTTAAGTCCAACTTTTGATCCGTTAACCGTCTGAAACTCACCCGAGGCCCTCGGGACCTCAACCAAAAATACCAACAAGTCCTAAAACATCATACAAACTTATTTGAAACCTCAAATCACATCAAACAATACTAAAATCATAATTCACACCCCAATTCAAGCTTAATGAAACTTAAGAATTTTCAACTTCTACATTTGATGTCGAAACCTATCAAATCAAGTCCGATTGACCTCAAATTTTGGACACAAGTCATAAATGACATAACGGAGCTATAAAAATTTTCGAAACTGGATTCTAACCCTGATATCAAAAAGTCAACTCCCCAGTCAAACTTCCAAACTTAAATTCCTATTTTAGCCATTTCAAGCCTATTTTAACTACGGACTTCCAAATAAAATTCCGAACATGTCCCTAAGTCCAAAATTACCATACTGAGCTGTTAGAATCATCAAAATTTTATTCCGGGGTCGTTTGCACATAAGTCGATATCCGGTTACTATTTTAACTTAAGCTTTAAAACTTGGAATTAAGTGTTCCAATTCATTCCAAAACCTCACCGGACTTGAACCGACTACTCTGACAAGTTACATAACAGTTATAAAGCACAGAATGAGCAGTAAATAGGGGAGTGGGGCTGCAACTTTTAAGACGACTGGCCGGGTCGTTACACTAATTCCATTATTGTGAAGTCAGTACCCCTTTACACATTGAGTCTGGAACCAAAGTGTGGTTCTTTTAAACTTAAGCGACGTAAATCGGTAAAAAAAAAATTGGGTACCATTTTATATATAGCGTGGTTATTCACAGGCTGTGGGACACATTGACATTTATTATTATTTGTATATATGACATTAAATATATAATCGCAACATTATTTATGTTTTACATAATTTGTGCATGTATTTTTATTTCTCGGGTTATTTATTAGTTTAACACTAGAACACAAAAAATAATAGCTTAACATAAAATTTAAATTCGTTACCAATTAAAGATAATACATGACACGTACAACATAAAAATAAAATACTACACTCAACGCATCAATGCGTTTGTTTAGTCACTATCGCCCATTATTCTGTACTTCAACCAATTAAATTTCTGCTCCAACTTATTTTTTTCTTCTTCTACCTCTTTTAGTTTCTCTTGCAATGCCGCAAGTTATTCTTGTAATTTAGCAAACATGATTTGTAGTATTCCTGATTAATGGGTTCATCATGCCATTCATCAAAACCACATTACTTTTCGTCCTACCAATGAGAGAATAACACAAGACTATTAATTAATATTTATTATAAAAAGTATTAACAAAGATTTCTTCCAAGAATAATAACTTACAACTTTTTTACACATCCAACATCTGCGCCCCAGATTGCAATTTGACCAATATGGCTTCAAAATTGCACGTTTGCCACAGTAACACCTTGGTACGTAATTGCGTCCAAACATGTCATAATGCTCGAAAATGAAAAATTAATGGAAAATTTTTCTATTTGTTTCATTACGACGCAAATAATAACTAAAATGCGCGAGGTTCTTATAGGTAGCTAAGAGTGATTTTAGGTTACATAACGCATATTGGTGAGGCGCTATATTTCTTGTGATAATGATGCTTTCGGATACAAGTGTGTCTAGCATTTCTGGTCAACAACATTTTCAGGCCGATAATTATTTCAAGTCGACATGACAATACACATAGCACATATTGGTGAGACGCTATGTTTTGCGTGATAATGGTTTTTTCGGGTACAACATTTCAGGTCATCAGCCTTTTCAGGTTGACAACTTTTTCAGGTTGACATGGCAATACACATAGCGCATATTCGCGAGGCGCTATGTTTTGCGTGATAATAATTCTTTCGGGTACAAGTGGGTCCAGCATTTCAGGTCATCAACTTTTTGACGTCAACAACTTTTTCAGGTAGACATAACAATACACTTAACTCATATTGGTAATGCGCTACGTTTAATATATAAGTTGGTGCATCTTAGTTCTTCTTAAGTTGAACCAAGAGATCAATATTCAAATACCATTTGATGAACCATTACATCATCCAATTCAGAAATGCCACTAACATTTAATAAATGGTTTACGAAGAGGCAAAAAGGTGAAGGTAGTTCAGAAGATCCACATGGAACACGTCATAACACAATAGATCCCTACCTAGAAAAAAATGCTAGGTTGCTATACTGATTTGGTTGATGATAAGTAATATGGTGTTCTTCATCCCTTGGAAAATAAGCCTATCAATATACACATTGATCTCAAAGTTGCAGGGCACATTATTGAGGGCAAAATGCATTCTACAAAGCCTGAAGGTATGCGAATTTGAGGCGAAAAACTACAATGGGTTCCCCTTTACTCAAAATGATGTGATTATGAAGTACTATATCACTGGCATGGGCTTGTTGTATCACAAGAACTATCTGCAACCTTCCAAACAAACACATACAAAGATGAACCAGAAGTGGTTCGGCATTTGATGAAGGAGATTCTAGAGATGAAAAAGGCACTAGATGTTCATCCTGCAATGGATGATCTTAACTATCTGGAAGGAACCGAGGATCAGTACTGGAATTTATTAGAAAATAAAAAATTACATAGAGACAATGATTATCTTGTTTTTCCAATAGTTGTCAAGTAGGGGGGGAGGGGGGCTACCTAATCAATTCCATTCGCCTCACGAATTTACACTCTTGGTGATCTATTGCAGCCATCCATATTAAATTATGCAAGTCCTTGTTCAGATTATCCCTCTGGAAGTTGGCCTTCAAGTGCCTAACACAGTAACGGTGGTAGGCATACGGTTTCTGCCATGCACGCAAATTCTGTACCGAACTTAAAATACCGTCACGCCGATAATATATTAGACAAATACCTGAATATTGTTTGACAACGTGCTCCTTCAAGTGGTTCAAAAATAATGTCCATGTCTCTTGGCTTTCATTGACACAAATAGCAAATGCTAGGGGAAATATACTTCCATTATCATCTACAGCAACGACGATCAACAACTTAATATCATACTTTCCATAGACATGAGTGTCATCTATGGATATTACCGACTGACAATGCACAAAACCATCAATGGCTGGTTTAAATGTCCAAAACACATATCTGAATATGTATTCTGGTATTCCCGGACTCTACTCAAGCTTCCATTCAATAATAGTCCCGGGGTTAAAGTGTTACAATGCAACCATGTACCTGGGTAGAGCGGAAAATGACTTATCCCAGTTACTATAAATAATTTCAAACGCACATTTACGACCGATAAATACCTTTCTTTTGGTAATGGTACATCCATATACCTGGTGGACAGATATTATACACTCTTTGATCTTGTACCTTATGTACACTTCAATGTGTGAAATCAAGACAAGAGAAATCAAGTCAACATTCAAGTTAAAATGATTCCAACTAAATGTGTCCATTTCACAATTATGGGTGCCAAGGTATTTTCCCATAATCCACATATTTGTTTACAACTTTCTCGCACGCAGCATCCAATTACAACCTTGAAATCATATACGACAAATAACCTTGTATACTTCCGGAGATGACTCATGAACCACAATCTCACGACACTCTTTTATGCTGTACATTCACACCGCCCTGCTTAGGCGCGCTTTATCTTTAAAAGCATGCCCTTTGATAGTACCGTTGTTCTAGATTCATCCCACATTACTGTCCGAATTTCGTCAAGATCCCTTGTGAGGGCATCCACATCCAGCATACTTGGCAACTGATCAAGGTAGGGAATCACCCTTGAATGAAATGAAACATGGGACTCGTACACTCTTTGTCTAACGGGAGGTGGAGTATGCTCCCTCGTCAAATCAGGTTCATCATTCTCGTCCTCATCATTATCACCCTCATCAGGGAAGGGTGTGTCATCTCCAGACTCATCAGCATTGTTGTCATAATCACTATCATCTTCCTGACTCTGCCAAATCCCCATTAAATATGTCATCTTCGGGCAACTGAGTAAGGACATGACCTTCAAGTTGCTCGTTTTCACTGCACAACCAATAAAATAACGAGTTTCCCAAATTCATCCAAACTTTACATAAAAATTTTATCACTTAACTTACAAATCAAAATGTGTTGATATCCCATGATGCACATTATCCTATTGCTGATGACTCCTGGGTGAACCACCATGATCCAACACACCAAAATTAGGCATATTCCAACTGTTCGTTGGTTCATAGCTTGTAAAATTCATATCTGGTCGGTACCTGTTGTGGAATATATGAGTTTTAATACAAATTTAATAAATAAAAATAAACTTCGTAACACAAAGGAAAATTGAAGTTTACCATTCGGCTTATGGATTATGTATACTTGGGGATAAATTATGTCCTCGCTCCGCATTCGCCCGAGGAGATAAGTTTAGATCTGGCCAAACTCTTTTACTCGGAACCTGTTCGGATAAAACTGCTCCAAAAAAACCATCTGATGATTCAGGGATATCCCTATTTTGCGAAATCTCATTATTGCGAACGTCTTCAGCCTTGACGTATATTTCCAATATTTTTATCACAAGAAGTTCCCGATGTTCATCCAGAGTCCTCAAAATATCTGTCAGAGTTTCATCGTCCTCGATGTTAAACTTAGCATAACAAGCAACCCCTTGCGGAGTAACATAATTGGGATATCTTCCGGTTACGTTAATATTAACCGAACGTCTGCTCACACTCATTTTTTTACATAACAAGGATACCATCTATCGTACTCCATTGTAAGTGGCAACTTAACATGACACTGTGGAGAATAACTATAGCATACTGAGTTATTCTCCACCACAACCTCACCCTCCCAATATAATGAAACCCTAATTTTTTGTTCTTCGGACATTATGACAAAATAACTTAACAAACAAATATTTCGGAAGATCGGAAGGATCCTGAATAGATTTTTACCAAATTCTGAAACTCCTTAAATAAGAAACAAAACAAGTCCGGAGAATACAATTATTTTATGTATAACGCATACATAATAGGCACTATATATAAAAAGGTATCCATTTCTTTTACTTATTTATATCGTTTGAATCCAAAAGAATCACATTTTGATTCTAGACTCCGGTACATTTCACCAAAAGAAACTACTCTGTCTGGACTTCCAAAACTAGATTATCGAGAAAGTTGTGTGCTTTCAATGATGAAAGCTTCCTCGTTCTTTGTGTGCACCAAATAAGCAAATGGGATGCCTTTGATCATCACAAACTTGCACAAAGTTCAGTTGTTTATTGTTAATATCGCCATTTATTGTGTATTTCGAAATAACCATTCAAAAATAAGGAGCCAATTAATCTACATTATTCCAAACGTGACATTTAGTTGGGAAGTCTGTTCAGTTGGATCATGACTCCCTCTTCCAATTATTCAGTATAAAGATAAGATTGGAAGAAAAAGGAGTACTAATTAAGATAACGATCTCGCATCTTATCTTATTTAATGTCAAATATTTCTCTTAATTTGCAATAATTTGGTCCACAAGTTCGTTCCCTACTTTCTGGGGCACCTTTGTCTCCTAAAAAAAGTGACAACAATTTAACTCTCACTGTGTTTTAATAAGAGCGCAAATGGCACGAGGATAACGTTGAATTTAAATTAAAGGTTTAAGTACACCAACCGCTCACTTTTAAATGCTGATTTAACACGTTTATTCCATTTCAGATAGGCATGAGGATTTAAGAGGTAAGTTTATATTTTGGAAAATAATTGGGCTCCGTGCTTTTTAATTTTATAGCTCATATTTTAATTTATAACCAACTAACTCAAAAATAATAGGTTAAAATTCAACATTCAACTCCAATAGGTTCTCGAAATTACTATTTAATTTTTAAAAAGATTGCTCAAGCTTTTAAGTTAATTTTCGAATCAGTAACTGTGACTCAAATATTAGTTCAACAAATCAAATCCATTTGGGTGATGAAAATTAGATTTTTAACAAGTTTAAATATGTGGGTTTAAATTTCGAATTTGATTTTGTGAGAAATTTGAAGTTGTGTTATTTAGACTTGTTAGAAATAGTATAACGATGTTGTATATAAAATTTGAAGTCATTTAATGGAGATCTGGATTGGTTTTGAACGAAAATTGCAACTGAAAATCGTAAGAGAAGTTCGTCTACAGACGCTTGTATAAAGGTGTATAAAAGTGTATAAGATGTGTTTATACATTCATATACACTATTATACAAGATTATACATAATTATACAAAAAACTGACTTCGTCTTCTTCCTTGCATCTTTTATGAAATTTAACTCAAATCTTGCTCAAATCTACTCCAAATCACTTCAAATTTAAATTTTGAACTCCTTTTGATATTTTCAATCAATTGGAACAACACCCAATCCAAATAACTAACAAATTTAAAAAATTCTATTTTCGAAAGCAAAGCTTTGAATGGCCTTCAGTGGTGGACTTCTACTCTTCAATTTTCTTACATTGCAACCAGGTGATACAGGGGGAGAAGTAGTAATGGCGGACGATCCCTTGAAGCATATGTAGAAGATGTGAGAAGAAGATAGAGTGAAAACAATGGTTGTGAGAACACATACTTAACTCCGTAACTTTTAGAAGCAATGGTTGTAAGAACACAAATTTTAAATTTGCTAGTGCTTTCAAAATATGTGTAATATGGGCTAAGTCGGGTAAAACTTTAAAATATGGGATATTTTTTATTATGATGTGAAGTCACGTATATTTTCTTGTAATTCTTTCTTTATATTATCACTGCTCATCATTCTTTTTTATGACATTTGATGACTGTTTTAGTGTAGCTAGTCTCAGGGTACACGCTTTGCGCGTGTACCATATATCAATAAATATATAATTTTAAAAGATTACAAAAAATATTAAATAATGTGAGTTATTGAATAAAATAAAATATAAAGTATAAGTTTTTAAATATGATAAACATTGATCCCTTTTAGCTAGTTAGCTCGATAAATAAATAATAATATAAAATCTTAAAAAATACTCTAATATTAGAGTTAATAGTTTATAAAAAATAACATAAATATAGGGAGCTGTCATTTGTTAGAATGGTTATAAAAAGAGAGAAAAATAATAATGATAATATTTTTAATACCTTTTGTCTTATGTTGTTACATTTTATTGCTTTATGTTTGCATTTTTAGCACTTTGACCTTTAATGCTATATTGTAACTAATTTTGCTCTATTTTCTTATTTCTTTTACTACCAATACTCTTTTTATAAAAACATAGTTATGCACCTTAAAAGTTTTATCAACTCGAAAAATAATTTTAGTTATATGATAATTTTTAAAAAAAAATTAAATTTAAGTCTTTTACTAATTAGTTAATTCAAAATTTTAATTATTTTGTCTTAACATGAAAAAGTATTTTTTCGCATCGGGGCTTCGTGCCTTTATAATAATATAAAAAATTTAAACAATTCTAAACTCCTTTCCTACTTGAATAATATTTCTTTCTTCATCAATTGTTTGTGAAATATTTAAGAACTACATTCAATAAATGATTATGTACTTTATATCAATGAGTATACAATTTTAAGAATAACACAAATTTTGTTAAACTATATAATTTAGTTATAAAATAAATTTTAACAATTACAAATTCTTGAAAATAACTAATATTGATCATATTAGATGTTAACTTAATAAAGAAAAAATTAATGTCACACAAAACTATTCTAAAACTTTATCATAACTTTAAGAGGAAAAGACCAAAACAATACATCATCTTTGGTTTTAGAATCAAAGTCATACATATTCTTTCACATGGAACACTAATAGTACACTTACTTTAACAAAGTGGTACACTTTTAGTCATAACACTGAAAAAATCCAAAAACATACATTATATTTGGCTTTAGATTCAAAGTCATACATATTCTTTCACATGGAGCACTAATAGTCCATTTACTTTAACAAAGTGGTGTACTTTTAGTCATAACACTAAACACATTTTAATTTTTAACAAAAATCTAAGATCTGGCAAAATATTTATTCCCTTTATTTTCTTTTTTACCGAAAAAAATAAAGATGACAGATTTATTTGGAGAGCAAATAATAAATATACATAGAATTTATTTACTATTTATCTATTTACTATACGTAAAATATATATTTTACTAAGAAATGTTAAACACAGTTAATTTTATTTGCAATGATTTGAAATGTAGAAGAATATGTATGACTTTGAGTCTAAAACCAAAGATAATGTATGTTTTTGGGTTTTTTCAGTGTTATGACTAAAAGTGCACCACTTTGTTAAAGTAAATGGACTTTTAGTGCTCCATGTAGAAGAATATGTATGACTTTGAGTCTAAAGCCAAAGATAATGTATGTTTTTGGATTTTTTTCAGTGTTATGACTAAAAGTGCACCGCTTTATTAAAGTAAATGTACTATTAGTGCTTCATGTGAAAGAATATGTATGACTTTGATTCTAAAGTCAAAGATGATATATTGTTTTGGTCTTTTCCTCTAACTTTAATATATGAGTTCTGCATTGGTTTCGTGGTTCAAACAGAGTTGAATATACAATATGTTGACTTGTATTTAAATATCATGCAATAATATTATATTTTTTGTTGCCTTAAAAATATATTATATTTTCTTAAGTATCTAATCTGAACTCCATCTTATATGAAAAATAAAAAAAGACATCGTACGTAGGTTTAGTTATCATACGGAAATTTTAATCGAATGGTAATATAAAATAAATGTCACAAAAAATAAGGTAGAAGATTAATGCTTATTGTTATTTTACTATAATCATTCAAATTTTAATTGATAAAATTATTTTTTTAGACCCTTGAATTATAGTAAAAGAGAAACGATAACTAAAATAATGGTAATATCACAATGGAAGGATATCACAATGGAAGTTTAACTTTGCTTTGAATGGCAAATACTCACGCTAGTTTTGATTTAATAAATATATTACACGTCAGATAATTCTATATATTAAAATTTTTACATAGTTCAAATAAAAAAAATATAATAAGTAAAATTTTACCTAATTTTATAGTTCTAAAAGTTAGAAAAATAATTAAATAAATATTTTGTGTTTAAAATTAATTTTCTTGATTTCTTTTTATACTTCTTATATTTGTCGAAGGATATCTAACAATGGAAGTTTAGCTTTTCTTTGGATGGAAAATTACTAGCGTTAGGTTTGATAATTAATGTGTTACATGTTGCTAAATATTATGACTTTTTACATATATGTACTTCAGACAAGGATTAAGGGTTAAGGAAAGATAAAATAAGAAATTTTTTAGGTGATTTTAAAGTCCTAAAAAATTAGGAGAAATAATGAAATGACTAATTTGTCTAGTATGAAATCAAGTTTTAAAGGGTATAAAAGGCGAACGACATTTCGCTAAGGGGTTTCGTGTTTTTAATATATTATTTTTCAACTATATATTTAAGATCTAAGCTCCAGATAACAAGTGCAAATGCAAAACTGTTGATTATGTATATTTGCCTTGAAGAACAATAAACTTTCGGAAAAGAGCCAAAGTTTCCCTTAACTTATTAAATTTGGTTTAAAAATCGGAAAACTTTCAGAAATGACTATTGTTTGGAGCTTATTGTTGGGTGTAGCTATAATTTAGCTAATTACATTTCGTAGCTACCAATGCGATGTATGTCGTTGTATTCATTTCGGTTGTATACACTGTATTCAATTTGGATATATTCATTCTTATATATTTTACATTGTATTCAATTTCATTGAATTCGGTTGAATTCATATAATAAAAAATCAAAGAAATAGGGAGTATACTGCTCTAATTAATTCGGTTGTATACACTATATTCAATTCAGCTATAGTCATTCTTAACTATTTTATATTGTATTCAATTTCACTTTATTCAATTTGACTGTATTCAAACTATAAAAAATAACAAAAATAATAATATTCGGTTGTATTCATTTCATTGTATTCACTGGTAAGTTGCTTTTACACTGAATTCAATTTATTGTATTTAATCGACTGTATTCAAACAATAAAAACTCAAAAAATACAGAGACCTGTCACAAAAAATAATATTAGGAATACATAAATACATGCGAAAATACAAAAAAAAATATATATATTTGCATTGAAAAATATAGAATACATATTCAAATTTGAGTGTATTTGTACGGAATATAATGTATTTGTATGGAATATAATGTATTTGTATCATTGTATGTGACTCAATAGCAAAGAAGAGAAGAAACTTCACCGGAGATCGCATCTTTCGGCATCTCCGTTAGATCCAGATCTGGTGACGCCTCCAATCTTCCTCCTTCATTGTTTTCGCTACCGGTAATGGACCCATCACGACTTTGTGATTTTTAGATTTGAAATTGACAGTGTAGATGAGAGAAGGGAAGAGAAAGAGCCGGTTGGATCTGGATCTGAAGATGGAGATGAGAGAAGGTAAGAAAGAGAGGCCATGTCAATATGTGTGTCGAGGAATTTGCCGATTCTCTTGAAAAGTTCTTTCGGAAGATTGCACCAGGGGATCACAATTCCACTGCCCATGCTTGGCTACTTTGTGTATTAGGCTACTGAAAGCTGAAACCCTAGAGCTCCTATATAGTAGGCATTGAACATGGATCAGAAAATAAAATGAGTAAATCAAATATTTTTATACTTTGCTATAAAATATAAAATATAGCTATAAATAATAATATTTTTAAAGTATTTTAATTTATAATAAAATAAGGTACATTATTTAGCTATAACATGTAAAATTTCCTTTAAAATATTTTCTGTCTGTCTATTGAGCCAAACAATGTCGTTGCTATTATCTTGTGGCTAAAAGAAGCTCTAAAAAACTAACGAACCATTTAAGACAAAATAGAAAAGGGCCAAAACTGCCCTGATCTATTGGATTTGGTTTAAAAATCCCTATGTCAACCACCTATCAAATATGATTCACCCATCTTTATGGAAAAAATTCAAAAATAGCCAGATTTATAAGTGATAATTAAAAAATAGCTACAATTTAAAAAGTATTCGAAATTTAGTTACTTTTCATGTAAAGATAAATTTGAACGAAAACATTGTTTAAAATCCGAAAAATATTCCAGCATAATATACTGGAGTTCCAGTATAATATACAGGTCCAGCATAATATGGTAGAAGTTTATATACAGGTGCTCCAATTTCCAGTATATTATGCTGGAACTTTTCGCGTGTTGGAGTTCCAGTATAATATGCTGGAAGTTCATACACAGGTGCACCAATCTCCAGTATATTATGCTGGACCGGTCCGTGTTGCAGCAAAAAAGTGACTATTTTTCAATGACTTTGTAAACGCTGACTATTTTTCAATTATCAGTTCAAAAACTGGCTAGCCCGTGTTATTTTTACCATCTCTAAAGATTCAGTCGACCCATAAGATCCACACCAAAATTTAATAATAAAATTCTACACCCGATCTCTTTCCTTCTTTTCCAATGAGTTTTATCAATCTTTTTGTATCTTCTTATTTTGAAATTTAATTTATGGTTAATTATGTCTGATGAATTCTAGAACTATTTAAATTCACTAGACTGGCTCTCCTACGATTTCAAAATTGCATACTTATCCCATTTTAATCCAAAACAAGAGAACTATCAAATTTAACTATATTGCAGAGGCTAAATTTGATGCTAAGAACTGAAAAATTCAATAAAGTTTAAGGCTGAAAATCATAAACTACACCTCTCGTAGATAATCAATGCAAGAACTAAGAAATCAATACGTACTACGCACGAAAAAAATACAACCAAACAGTACAACACGCCTAGCATGTCTATTGTACTGAGTTTAAAATTAATACAAAATAGCTTTTTGTGACTTCTATATGTATCATACGTGTATCAAATGTGTATCATATGTGTATCAAATGTATACATATGTATGAGATACATGTGTTGTAGAAGAATATTTTTAAACTTAATTTTAACTACGAATTTTCATCCAAATCAGTTCAAATCACCTTCAATCTTCCTCAAATTTAGTATATTGATCCATCTATACGTTTTCAATGAATTTCAACCATACCTATTGAAAAAGATCCTTTTTTTATTAGGTTTATGGAATCTTGTATATTTTTTTCTTTGTTTCATAACCTTGTTTGCTACCTCATCCATGATTTTTTTCCGTTGCATCTAATGTTGCTGATCACACTTAAAAATATAAAAGAAGATCTTTGAGTGTGTTTCTTACATAGAAAAAATCTTTATTTAGTTTGTGTATACGGTCGAAATAGATTTTCGGCCTTCGTACGATCGGTCGAGGTCAAAACATAATAGATTGGAGTAAGACTTCAAAATGAGTTCTGAAGATGGTACAAACAATCTTCGAGCCCGAGGGACCGGTCAATGTCGAACTTGATATCATTATCAGGTTCGAATCCAAATCGAACTATGATGCAAAGTAAAGTTATCGAGCTTATGATTCAGAGACCGACCAGCCCTGACCCCGAACCAATGCAAGGATCCGAGTCAGAATCGAGCTCAAGTCAAGATCGAGAGTTCGAGTCGAGACCGAACACTCGAGTCAATATCGAGCTTACAGACAAGATCCGTTGCAATCCCACTAGAGGAGAGAATCCTGGCAGGAATTATGAAAAAGCTGATATATCATGGGCCTCCCACTATGTATTTTTAATTATATTTAAAGTAAGGTCCCTCTACTATAAAGGGAATGGTTATGATTTCTGTAAGGGGTAGTTTTTTTTACATTGTAATTCAAGCACCATATTCTTATATAGAGAAGAGTTGTTCTTCTAAACTTCATAAATTAGTTCAACATGTTCAGTCCTAAAAAATCATCTTCTTTACAACCGTGTTTACTTTGTACCCTTTGCAATCCATATTTGATATTTCTATTTGTCCTTACGGTTTGTATTAAGCTATATCACATATCCTTAGAATTACGTACAAATTTAACTCTATCCGTTTTTTGGGTAAAACAGTTTGGCACCCATCGTGAAGCTAAGGATAACAATGTTTGTTTGATACAAATCTGCAACACACATCAGTTTACGCTCGTCTTTTGAGGGTGTCTCTGACTTCGAACTAGCAATGGCAAAACCTCGATTAATGGCTTTACCTACCGACATCGAAGCCGGCCTTCAAGACGAAACCAATAACTTGATTCCCATGGCCGGACGGCTTATTTATGTCATTGAAGCTCGAGTCGAAGTACCGCTAGATGTCAACTCGCATGTGGCCTTTGAGGCAAATCAACGTTCCGAGCCTGAAAATAGCATTCATGGAGGTGCTCGATCTGCAGCGCGAGACTCCCATAACGCGGAGGAGAACGAAGTCAACTTGCGTATGATCTTTGAAATGTTGCAAGCCCAGCAGGTAGCGATAGCACAGTTACAGAGCCAAACCCAGCTACCAAGCACACCGGAACCCAGTCCACCTCGAGAAATTGCCCACCGAACAGAGCCAGCTGTAGTAAGGTCGAACGAGCAAGAATCGGGGACTACTACTAAAATTGCTAAAATACTTAAGGAGCTCACAAATCGAATCGAAGCCAATGATAAGAAAGTAGAAACATATAATTCCAGGGTCGATCAAATCCCAGGGGCTCCACTCATGATAAAAGGGTTGGATTCCAAAAAATTCGTACAAAAGCCTTTTCCCTCGAGTGCAGCCCCAAAACCAATCCCCAAAAAATTCCTTATGCCCGAAATCCCCAAATATAACGGTACGACTAATCCCAACGAACACGTCACCTCTTACACGTATGCCATCAAGGGTAATGATTTGAAAGATGATGAAATCGAATCCGTGTTGTTGAAAAAATTCGGAGAGACACTCTCAAAGGGAGCAATGATTTGGTATCATAACCTGCCACCAAATTCCATCGATTCATTTGCCATGTTATCGGATTCATTTGTAAAGGCACACGCCGGTGCCATAAAGGTTGTAACGAGGAAATCGAACCTTTTCAAAGTAAAACAAAGGGATAATGAAATGCTGAGGGAGTTCGTGTCCCGATTTCAAATGGAACGCATGGAATTATCACCGGTCACAGACGATTGGGCCGTCCAAGCTTTTACTCAAGGGTTGAACGAGCGAAGCTCGATGGCATCATGTTGGCTGAAATAAAATTTGATCGAGTACCCGGAAATAATTTGGGCAGATGTGCACAATCGATATCAATCAAAGATCAGGGTCGAAGACGACTAATTAGGAACTCCTTCCACACATCCAAACAGATCGGTTATTAAAAACCAGATGGACATCGATAGAGACCCGAGGTCGAACAGAGACCGATATTAACCATACGTCATAGATCGAATGAATAACGGTTTGACACATAATGCCGCTCGAAAAAATCAAAGGAGTGATCGAAGACAGAATTCTCGGGGACTGATGAGAAAGAATGGCTTTGAAAAACATGCCGGTCCTAGAGAGGCACCTCGGTTAATGAAGTATAACTTCAGCGTCGATGCATCGAGTATTGTATTGGCAATCGGAAGAATCAAAGATACTAGGTGGCCCAGAACCATGCAAACCGATCCTTCCCAAAGAAACCTAAATTCTATGTGCGAATATCATGATATGCATGGCCACAGGACCGAGGACTGCAGACAGTTAAGGGAGGAGGTAGCCCGTCTATTCAGTGAAGGCCACCTTCGAGAATTCCTCAGTGATCGAGCCAAGAATCACTTTAGAGAAAGGGACTCCAACAGAAAGGACAAACAAGAGGAACCTCAACATATCATTCACATGATCATCGACGGGGTCGACACTCCACTTAGACCTGCACTCAAACGCACTAAGGTATCAGCCACAGGGGAAAAACGAACCCGAGATTATGTGTCCGAAGGCACTTTATCGTTCGAAAACGAAGAAACAGAAGGCATCTCTCAGCCCCACAATGACTCTCTGGTAATTTCTATCATATTAAATAAAGTTCAGGTTAAGCGTGTTTTGGTAGATCCAGGTAGCTCTACGAATATCATCTGATCAAGGGTCGTGGAGCAGCTCGGTCTGCAGAATCAAGTTGTGCCCGGAGCTCGGGTCTTAAACGGCTTCAATATGGCTAGCGAAACGACTAAAGGGGAAATTATTCTACTAGTGAACGTGGATGGAACCATCCAAAACACAAAGTTCCACATAATCGAAGGCGACATGAGATATAATGCCCTACTTGGAAGGCCTTGGATCCACAACATGAGGGCAGTACCTTCGACTCTCCACCAAGTAATAAAATTCCCATCATCGGACGGCATAAAAACAGTGTACGGGGAGCAGCATGCGGCGAAGGAAATATTTGCAGTCGATGAGGTAACACTGATATCAACATTATCAGCCTGAGAAAGATCGAACATTAGAAATGTACGAGAGGCCAAATAGCAATCACAGCCGCCAGTCTCGACCAAATCGGTGAAACAGGAAACAGAAGATGACGAGGAAGATTTCCTGAACCCCCGAACTTTTATCATCCCCGAGAATTCTGACACCACCAAATCGACGGTCGAAGAGCTAGAATAGGTTATATTGATCGAATATCTGCCAGAAAGAAAGGTATACCTAGGAACGAGATTGACCCCCGAACTCAGGAAAAAACTTATTCAATTTCTTATTGATTACATAGATTGCTTTGCTTGGTCCCATGTAGACATGACAGGGATCCCACTGTCGATAAGAACACACCGGCTGAGCTTGGACCCTAGGTTCATATCGGTGAAGCAAAAAATAAGACCTAAGTCTCAGTTAAAGCATGCGTTCGTGAAGGACGAGGTAAGTAAACTTCTCAAAATAGGGCCGATTCGGGAAGTAAAGTATCCCGAATGGTTAGCTAATGTAGTTGTAGTCCCTAAAAAAGGGAACAAACTCAGAATGTGTGTAGACTATAAAGATCTAAATAAAGCATGCCCCAAAGATTCTTTTCCACTGCCTAACATCGATCGGATGATCGATGCCATATCCGACCACAAAATCCTTACTTTTCTTGATGCCTATTCCAGGTACAATCAAATTCGAATGAACCCGGAGGACCAAGAAAAAACTTCATTTATCACCAAGTATGGAACATATTGCTATAGTGTAATGCCTTTCGGGCTAAAAAATGCAGGAGCTACTTATCAACGCCTAGTGAATAAAATGTTCGAAAAACAAATAGGTGAGTCGATCGAAGTTTATATTTATGACATGCTAGTCAAGTCCTTACGCGCAGAGGACTATTTAACTCATTTGCAGGAGACGTTAGAGATTTTAAGGAAATAAAACATGAAGCTCAACCCCGAGAAATGTGCTTTCGGGGTTAGCTCGGGCAAATTTCTTGGCTTCATGGTATCAAATTGGGGAATCGAGATCAACCCCGATAAAATCAAGGCCATCGAAGATATCACTATCGTGGATAGTGTTAAAGTGGCGCAAAAGCTAATCAGACGGATAGCTGCCCTAGGTCGATTCATTTCAAGGTCATCGGATCGAAGCCACGTATTTTTCTCTCTACTCAAAAAGAAGAACGACTTCGCTTGGACCCCGGAATGCCAACTAGCTTTAGAAAAATTGAAGCAATACCTGTCGAGCCCGCCACTGCTTCACACTTCGAAGGCAGATGAAAGACTTTACTTATACTTGGCCGTATCAGAATCGCAGTAAGTGGAGTCCTAGTTAGAGAAGAGCAAGGTATATAATTTCCAGTTTATTACGTAAGTCGGACCTTAGGAGAAGCAGAGACTAGATATCCACACTTAGAGAAATTAGCACTCGCACTGATAAGCGCTTCTAGGAAATTAAGACCATACTTCCAATGTCACCCCATATGCATGTTGACAACGTACCCACTTTGTAATATTTTACACAAGCCCGAACTATCGGGCCGATTGGCCAAATGAGTCGTCGAGCTCAGGGGGTACGATATCAAATATCAACCCCATACAACCATCAAGTCTCAAATTTTAGCAGACTTCGTGGCCGATTTCACGCCAGCCCTCGTACCCGAAGTTTAAAAAGAACTCTTGTTAAAATCGGGTACATAATTGGGGGTTTGGACCCTCTTCACAGATGGTGCTTTGAATGTGAAGGGGTCCGGGCTTGGCATCGTGTTGAAACCCCCCACGGGTGGCATTATTAAGCAGTCTATCAAAACTTCTAGGTTAACTAACAATGAGGCCGAGTACGAGGCCATGATTGCAGGTCTCGAGCTCGCAAAAAGCCTGGGAGCAGAAATGATTGAAGCTAAATGTGACTCTTTGCTGGTAGTAAACCAAGTAAACAAAACACTTGAGGTTCGAGAAGGCAGAATGCATAGGTATTTGGACAAGTTACAGGTAACTTTTCACCATTTTAAGGAATGGACTTTGCAGCATGTGCCTCGAGAACAAAACGGCGAGGCCGATGCACTCGTAAATTTGGGGTCATCGGTCGAGGAAGATGAGATCAATTCAGGGACTGTCATTCAACTCTAGAGGTCCGTAATCGAGGAGGGGCACGCCGAGATGAAATCCACAAGATTAACCTGGGATTGGAGAAATAAGCATATTGAATATATGGGAAATGGAAAACTCCCATCGAACCCTAAAGAGTCAAGGGCCCTACGAACCAAAGCTGCTCGATTCACGTTGGCTGAAGATGGAACATTGTACAGAAGGACTCTCGATGGACCATTGGCAGTATGCTTGGGCCCAGGAGATACCGATTATGTTTTACGAGAGGTCCATGAAGGCACTTGTGGGAACCACTCTGGCGCCGAATCATTGATTCACAAAATCATCAAAGCAGGATATTACTGGGATAGCATGGAAAGTGATACTAAGGAGTTTGTTCGAAGATGCGATAAATGTCAAAGGTTTGCACCGATGATCCATCAACCCGGGGAACAACTTCATTCAGTCCTATACCCATGGCCATTCATGAAATAGGGGATGGATATCGTCGGCCCCCTACCATGGGCCCCAGGTAAAGCTAAATTTATTTTATTTATGACTGACTATTTCTCTAAATGGATTGAAGAACAAGCATTCGAGAAAGTAAGAGAAAAAGTGGTTATAGATTTCATCTGGGATCACATCGTATGTCGATTCGGGATACCCGCAGAAATAACATGCGATAATGGTAAGCAATTTATCGATAGTAAAGTAACAAAATTTCTCGAAGATCATAAAATAAAAAGGATATTATCGACACCGTATCACCCGAGTGGGAATGGAAAAGCTGAATCAACGAACAAGACTATCATCCAAAACTTGAAGAAAAGATTGAACGAAGCCAAAGGCAAATGGAGAGAAATTCTGCCCGAAGTCTTATGGGCATATCGAACAACATCGAAGTCCAGTATAGGAGCAACTCCGTTTTCTTTAGTGTATGGCTCCGAAGCCTTAGTTCTAGTCGAAGTCGGAGAACCCAGTGCAAGGTTTCGACATGCATCGATGGAATCAAACCATGAGGCAATGAGCACTAGCCTCGAATTATTAGATAAAAAATGAGAAGCGACACTCGTTCGAATGGCTGCACAAAAACAATGAATCGAAAGGTACTACAATAGAAGAACCAACCTCCGCCACTTCAGGATCGGGAACTAAGTCCTAAGGAAGGTCACCATAAATACTCGAGATCCTAATGAAGGGAAGCTCGACCCAAATTGGGAAGGACCCTATCAGGTCCTCGATATAGTCAGAAAAGGATCTTATAAACTCGGAACGATGGATGGCAAGCCATTATCGAACAACTGGAACATCTAACTCCTCAAACGATATTATTGTTAAGGTATGATTCTCTTTTTCCTTTCGCCCATATATACATATTCAAAGCTAACACATCGCAGGAGTTTGATCAAAGACATTGAGACCTAAGGTTTTAAAGTACGTGTTGCACTCTTTTTCCCTTAGATTGGCTTTTATCCCAAATGGGTTTTCCCGGCGAGGTTTTTAATGAGGCAACAACCATGTGCTACGTGAGGGATATTCAATAGTATCCGAGGCTTCTTCATAATCAACCTTGAATACCGGGAGGGGGGGGGGCATTAGCCCTCAAATATATCAAGTTCTAAGGCACGAAAGATATTTTGTAACAACAGGGTTCCAATAGGAAAGGTTATAAGAGCCAAATGGTCAAAACGAACCATGCTCATGTAGTTGGCCCGAGCCCTGACGCAAAACATGAACACATGTGTAATGAGTTGCAAAGAAAAGTTCTCTTCTATACTGATATCTTATATCCAAGAAAAACTCCTCTATTTCGAGATTTATTATGCAAACAGGATCGAGTTCGAATCATTTACTCGACTACTAAGACTACGGGCTACTTTTTTTTTCGAGTTCGAGCAAGCACTCACACGATCATTACGCCTACGAGCTATATTACTTCGAGTTTGAATCATTCACTCGACCATTATGCATACAGGCTACTTTTATTTTCGAGTTCGAGCAAGCACTCACTCGACCATTACGCCTATGGGCTACATTACTTCGAGTTTGAATCATTCACTCGACCATTACGCCTACATGCTATTTTTATTTCGAGTTCGAGAAAGCACTCACTCGACCATTACTCCTACGGGCTACATTACTTCGAGTTTGAATCATTCACTCGACCATAACGCCTATGGGCTATTTTTATTTCGACTTCGAGCAAGCACTCACTCGACCATTACGCCTACGGGCTACACTACTTCGAGTTCGAATCATTCACTCGACTATTATGCCTACGGGCTACACTACTTCGAGTTTGAATCATTCACTCGACCATTACGCCTACGGGCTACTTTTATTTCGAGTTCGAGCAAGCACTCACTCGAACATTATGCCTACGGGCTATTTTTATTTCGAGTTCAAGCAGGCACTCACTCGATCATTACGCCTACGGGCTACATTATTTCGAGTTCGAATCATTCAATCGACTACTAGGCTTAAGGGCTACATCACTTCAAATCTGAGTAAGCGCTCACTCGGTTACAAAGGCTACGAAATCCAAATTTGATCAAGTTGCCTAAATCCTTGTGAAAATATTCATAAGGCGTAAATAAAATCTTCATAAGACAGGAAATAGAACAGAATCAAGTCGGCAAAAAGGGATATTTTAATACAAGATTATTTACAAAATTGATTACAACATAAAAATCAAGGACTAAGCTCTTTGGTTATCCCCAGGAGCGGTCTCTTCTCTATCGGGCTCCCTCTATTCTCGGACCTTCTCTTACTCCCATCATCATCATCATTATAATCATCATCGTCATCGAAAACCAAGGCTTCAGCTTCGGCTTCGAGTTCTTTGGCCCTTTTAATCTCTTCAGCGAGGTCGAAACCTCGAGCATGGATCTCCTCGAGGGTCTCCCTCCGAGATCGGCACTTAGCAAGTTCAGCAACCCAATGTGCTCGAGTATCAGCAGTATCGGCTGCCTTTCTTGCTTGGACTTGGGCAGCTTCATCATCGGCCCGATAGACGGCCACGAGCGCATCCATATCGGCCTTTGCCTTTTCGGCGTCAGATTCGGCCTTTGCAAGTTCAGAGGCCAACCGAGCCTCGAGCTCCTTTATTCTTCTCGCTTGGACCGAGCCTTTCTCTTTTATTTTTTGGAGTTGGTTTTCGGCCGATGACAATTGGGCTCGAGCAGTTTCTTTCTTTGCAGCAAAGCGGTCCATTCCTTCTTTCCACTCCAAAGACTCCGCTTTTATCACATCGACTTCTTCACGGAGTTTTCCGATCATCTCAATTTTCTGCTGCAGCTGTGAGACCGAAAGATTAGCCATCATTCTTGTATCGAGCCCATAGGCTTTTAAAAGTATTATTACCTTCTCGGACAGATCGATCTGATCTTGGTGAGCCTTGGCCGACTCAGCTCGGAGGTCTTTTATTTTTTCCCCCCCTTTTGCCTAAGAGGAGTTTTAGGGAGTTCCTCTCCTCCGTAACCCGTTGAAGCTCGGCCTCGTATCGACGCAACTCGGTTTGGGACCGAGAACATGATTCTCGATGAACTGCCACTGCCTACAAAGAAAGAAGAAACGAAGTTAGAAAAGAAAAGCAAATTTAAAGGTAACACCATATAATTTAAGGCTTACCTGATTCAAAGCCTGCTACATTCCGTGAAAAAGATCCGATCTGTCACTCGTACCGGTAGTGTCCTCGACATAGATAAATAGGTCACGAAAAGGATCCTCTTCATCATGAGGCCTATCTAATTCAAGGGCCCCTAAAGCTTGGGCCTCCCGAATCGCCCCTGCGAAAAAAGCAGGAAAGGTGGGCGAGTCTTCGATTGCTACTACCCCAAGTGAATCACCTGGGGGATTTTCTTCGGTTCGAAAAGATTCAAGAAGAGTCCCTTCAGACATATCCCCCATCCGTTGGCTTCAATGTGAAGCGTGTTCGATCTCCAACAACTCGGGGACTCTGCCCGAATCTTTCTCCGATATATCCTCAGTTCGAGGCGGAGCCTTATGAACCACCATCGATCCAGCTGCCTGTGGAACGTCGGTGGCCTTCTTCGTTCGGGCCGCCAGTGCGAACCCGTCATCCTCTTCTTCTTTATCCCTCAGACGCAGAACTGATTCTACGGTCAAAGGAATGATATTCTTGTTCGGTTTATGAGCCGTCCTTTTCTTCAGTTTCTGATCTTCGAGGACGAGGGCTCTTTTCCTCTTGTTATCTGTCACCGGCTTTGGGACAGAGGCCGAAGCCTCTTCCTCGACGGATGAAGGCCTCAAAACCGCATCTTTGCCCATACCTACACACGGAAAATTTTATTAAAATCTTTGAAAAGCATTTTATTCAAATTATCAAAAGATACGAAAAAGGTGCTTACCGTGATTTTTAGCCTCCCATCGGCCCTTTGACAAGTCGCGCCATGAGCGCTCGACATAGGAGGAGGTTGAAACCAGATCACGTACCCAGTTCTGGAGATCGGGCACTGTGCCGGGCATCCAGGGAACCGCTACATCACAAAAGGAGAATATTAGTGAAGGAAATGAAAGGATAAAATAGTAGGAGATAATAGCAGAATTACACTTACGCTTCATGTTCCTCTCCTCGGGAAAAGTCATCTTTTCGATCAGAATCAGGTCCGAAGTCCTTACTCGAACGAATCTGCCCATCCAGCCTCGATCCTTATCCTCGTGTATACTCGAGAACAGAGCCTTGGTAGCTCGACATTGGAGTTTTATTAACCCTCCTCGAAAAATGCGAGGACGGTATAATCGGACAAGGTGATCGAGGGTGAAAGGCATCCCCTCGATTTTACTCACATCGCCAGAAGGAAGGATGTATCTGGCCTAGGGTTATTAGGTATTTGCGACAAAAATCTATGATAACGGGGTCGAGGGGATCTAACGTGAAAGGGTAAGTATACATGCTTAAAAACCCTCTCACGTGAGTAGTAATATTCTCTTCGAGAGACGACACTACCACTTCTTTGTTCTCCCAGTTATAATATTTTTTTATCCGATAGATGTGCTCCCGGGTTATCGGACAAATATATCTTGATACGGGCTCACACCGGCCAGGGACCGGTGAACCTTTATCGAGTTTAAAATCAGAGGTAAGAACACACGCCGCCGGAATGCACTCCTCAGGCCGTGAATCCACCGGTGTTTTGTCGGCGGCGGATTGGGAAGAAGAAGCTTTGTCTTTTTGGGGGATGATCTTTGATGTCTTCACCATTTTGGATTTAAAACAAAAAGGTAACAAAGATTTGGTGGTTTAGAAGAAGAATCTTACAAAGAAAAATCACAGATTTGCGAATAAACTGAGAGATAACGAAAAAGAACTTAGGAAATTTGGAAGATTGAAGATGTAAAAGTGGTAAATGATAAAAGGAAGGGCTATTTATAGATTAAAGCAATGGCGGTTCAGTATCAGCAGTGGCCGACCACCGTCTGACAAGCATTAAATGTCTTGAAAGACTAAATCGACGGGACAACTATCACGTACGTCATAGTCGAACCCAATGTAAACGTCAGCTTATAATCCGATCGAACCGTTGAAAAATCATATCATTTCTCACTACATCCTTCCCGAGAAACGAGGGGACTATCTGTATACGGTTGAAATAGATTTTCGGCCTTCGTACGATCGGTCGAGGTCAAAACGTAATAGATCAGAGTAAGACTTCAAAATGGGTTCTGAAGATGGTACAAACAACCTTCGAGCCCGAGAGACCGGTCAATGTCGAACTTGATATCATTATCAGGTTCGAATCCAAATCGAACTATGATGCAAAGTAAAGTTATCGAACTTATGATTCAGAGACCGACCAACCCTGACCCCGAACCAATGCAAGGATCCGAGTCAGAATCGAGCTCAAGTCAAGATCGAGAGTTCGAGTCGAGACCAAACACTCGAGTCAATATCGAGCTTACAGACAAGAGCCATTGCAATCCCACTAGAGGAGAGAATCCTGGCAGGAATTATGGAAAAACTGATATATCATGGGTCTCCCACTATGTATTTTTAATTATATTTAAAGTAAGGTCCCTCTACTATAAAGGGAATGGTTATGATTTCTGTAAGGGGCAGTTATTTTTACATTGTAATTCAAGCATTCTATTCTATATAGAGAAGAGTTGTTCTTCTAAGGTTCATAAATTGGTTCAACCTGTTTAGTCCTAAAAAATCATCTTCTTTACAACCGTGTTTACTTTGTACCCTTTGCAATCCATATTTGATATTTCTATTTGTCCTTACGGTTTGTATTAAGCTATACCACATATCCTTAGAACTACGTACAAATTTAACTCTTTCCGTTTTTCGGGTAAAACAATTGGATTTTCATTTTTTTTTTATATATTTGGCTAGTTTATGTAAATTTATAATTAATGACTAATTTTGATAAATCTGTAATTAATGATTAGAGTTGGTAAGTTTACGGTATTTTGAACATTTCCTTAAGATTCTCTTAATCAAATGCCTGGTACACAACCAAATACGCAAATTGGATGCCTTTCATCAGTTGTTAATTGTTAACATCGCCATTTATTGTATAGTTCGAAATTAACCATTCAGAAATAAGAACCAATTAATCTACATTATTTCAGACGTGACATTTAGTTGTGAAGTCTGTTCAGTTGGATCGTGACTCCCCAGCTAACTTCCAAATTATTTAGTATAAAGATAAGATTGGAAAAAAAGGAAGTATTTCTTCCGTTTCAATTCAAATGACACACTTTTCTTATTAGTCTATTCTAAAGCAATTTAACTTTGGGTGATGCTATTTGGCCACACTCATAATGGCCAAACCAATGAAATACCCTTAAAACACTTCACATTTGGCTTAATATTTCCCTCCAAAATATTTTCCTCCCAAATAAACTAATAACTATTGATTATCCCAAAATATTGATCCCATAAAATCATCATTCTCTCATGGGAAGATCAAAAGTCTTCGCATATATACGTATACTGTTATATATGTTTTTCAAAATAAAATTTATATGGATGGAAAGATCAAAGCCTTCGTATGTATACGTATATTGTTTTTCGAAAATTTATACGGTATATAAATTCGAGTAACCTTGAATCCTAAGTAGCAATTTTGGTTATGAAATATTAATGAATTACGTTATGTATTTTGTATATTTAGTCCCCTTTTAATAATCAATAGCTATTGACTAAGGTTATAGTCATATGCCCTATGCTAATTGCATCGTTGTGATTCATAGTTATATTGACCGTTTATATAATAGCCAATTAATAATTTCATTCATTAAGGTCATACTAGTTATTCATAGCAACCATATAAGTCCATTAGCTAAGGTTATAGTCATATGGCCTATGCTAATTACATCGTTGTGATTCATAGTTATATTGACCGTTTATATAATAGCCAATATATAATTTCATTTATTAAGGTTATACGTATCGGCCACTAGTTATTCATAGCAACCATATAAGTCCTTTGACTAAGGTTATAGTCATATGCCTATGCTAATTACAACATTGTGATTCATAGTTATATTGATTGTTTATATAATAACCAATTTATAATTTTATTCATTAAGATCATACGTATCGGCCTCTAGTTATTCATAGCAACCATATAAGTCCATTGACTAAGGTTAAAGTCATATGGCCTATACTAATTACATCATTGTGATTGATAGTTATATTGACCGTTTATATAATAGCCAATTTATAATTTCATTCATTAAGGTCATACGTATCGGCCACTAGTTATTCATAGCAACCATATAAGTCCATTGACTAAGGTTTTATTCATATGGCCTATGCTAATTACATCGTTGTGATTCATAGTTATATTGACTGTTTATATAATAGCCAATATATAATTTCATTCATTAAGGTCATACGTATCAGCCACTAGTTATTCATAGCAACCATATAAGTCCATTGACTAAGGTTTTATTCATATGGCCTATGCTAATTACATTGTTGTGATTCATAGTTATATTGATCGTTTATATAATAGCCAATATATAATTTCATTCATTAAGGTCATATGTATCGGCCACTAGTTATTCATAGCAACCATATAATTTTATTGACTAAGATTTTATTCATATGGACTATGCTAATTATATAGTTGTGATTCATAGTTATATTGACCATTTATATAATAGCCAATATACAATTCCATTCATTAAGGTCATACGTATCGGCCTATAGTTATTCATAAGTCCATTGACTAAGGTTATAATCATATGGCCTATGTTATACATAGCCAATATATAATTTCATTCATTAAGGTCATATTGATCGTTTATATAATAGTCAATATATAATTCTATATATTTCTATTGGTTAATCTTAATTATAATAAAAGGGAAAACATGATTAAAATTTAGGACTAAAATGTATTCTAGCTTCTTTATTAGGAGGAAAAACAAGATAACATATTTGGACTAAAATTTCAAATAAAATTTTCGGAGGAAAACAAAGGAAAAAGTAAAAATATGATTTGAGGAAAATTAAAAGTTTTGACTCTTTATATATCTCTTAAACACAATTTAAAGTGTTAAACAATATTTTCAACTCTCCAAACAAAATAAATACTCTAAATATGAATGCTAACAGATGGATTGAAGATGATTTTTATCCATAGTTTAGGATGAACGTGCCTAGATCGTACATTAAGCATGTTGATTTGGTAATTTTTTTAAAAATATTTCATGACATGATTGCTATTGATTATCCCAATTAGCAATGAATCATGAACCCTATCTTTATATTATATTTTTGTAGTTTCTTCCAAAGAGCATCTGTGACTATCTTCGTCCTGTTTCCTCCTGTTTCGGCTAAAATAATTCTTCTATATAATAGGAAGGAGTGGGTTGCGACTCTCACAAGTGGTGTTTGGAGAAGACTCGTTAAGGGGTGGAAATAATTTACTGTCGAAAATAATATGAAGAAAGGGAGTGTTCTTTTCTTTGAACTAGTTGGGGCTACATTAGGGACTGCGATATACTTTGTTGAAGTGCAAGGAACACCTTATGCTTCGCTCGTCATATGTGCTTTTAGTTATATGTAGTGACTTCATATGGATCAAAGTAGTATTGTAAGAATATATTTCTGGATTAATATGATTGTTCCTTATAATATTGTTTGTGTTTTTTTAAATTATTATTGTTATATTTATTTATTTTAAGAAGACTACTCGATTAAAAAAAGTTTATTTAAACTGAAAATTATTTAATGTATTTAGTGCAAAAAATGACTAAACTGGAACTATATTTAATAGTTTTAGGCCAAGTCCCCCTCGTCTTTTCTATCCTTTTACAACCAAGAACAAGATTGGGAAGCTTATCTTAAAAAAAAGTCTAAAAATCGACAATAGTTTGCTCATAGAGAAGTGGAAAAATCAACACGAAAAATCAAAAATTGTATTTACCAATACAAAATTTTGGAGACCTATCCGTTATTAATAGAATTCAACCACCAAAACCTAAACCTAAACCTAAACCTAAACCTAAACCTAAACAAAGGTCAAATAAGTATTCTTTATATGGTTTACTCAAGTCTGATAAATATAAGGTTAAGACAATGAGATAAAATTTATGTAGGGCACTGCCACTATATGACAGAAGTTAAAACTTTTTTTTATCCAAAATATGTATAGGCGGATGGATAAAGACAAGTTTTGATAATTAATTGTGGTCATGTAGAAGAGTAATTGTTGCATGAAGGAGTGTAATGGTGCATGGAGGAGTGAAATTGACTACTAGGAAGTGTAATGGTTGTATGAAGGAGTGGAAGCGGCTACTGGAAAGTGTAATGGACGCATGGAGGAGTAAAAGTGGTTGCTCGGAAGTATAATGTCCGCATGGAGGAGTGGAGGTGGCTACTGAGAAGTGTAATGGTTGCATAGGGTCTTTGAATCATTTTATTATGTCTTTGAATCAATTTTTTTACTTAAATGATCGTTTGATGCCAGTTAACAAAAAAGTCAAATTGTCTTCAAAAGTGCAATTGTTCATTTGATGCCTAATGCAATGAAAGAAATAAGAGCAGTATTTGTAAAGATTAATTAAGTTCTCTAAATGTGGTCAATGTTTTTCCAAATAAAGATAGCACAATGAACTTATGGCATCAACTTTGGACAGTAGAAAAATATATTGTCAAGAAATATGTAAAAAACTTGAAGATAGTTGAGAATAGAAGAAGTACTTATGCAGCAAACTTTTCAATTAAGATCCAACAATATAGACACAATATTCAGTTCATAAGGGGAAATATAGTTTTATTAATAATCAAACTGAACAATTTTTTGATATCTTCAACCTTACAAACATTCCAGCTAAAAACACAGATGAAATAACACTTGTTCCATTGTCACCTTCAACCCCTACACCACTTTCATCTACAAACGAACTTGAAGATGGTTCTTCACTGTCAGCATTTGCTTCTTGAAATTCATTGAATGCTGTTATGGGTTCACCATAAGATTTGTAAGACTGGAAGATGCTTCCTTTGAAACCTATAACTATAGGAGAACACTCACACCAAAAGTTGTATAATCTGGGCTTTTTACCACGAAATACCACATGCACCTTCGATGCCGATATATTATCAGCTTGAGAACTTTTTCTGAACTAATTGAATGCTGCTATGACTTCATCATACGATTTAAAAATCTTGAAGATGCTACCCTTGACATCAGTAATCATAGGATCACACTGACGCCAAGAGTTGTATAATCCATGCCTCTTACCACGAAATACAACATAGACTCTCGAAGCATTATTCCTTTTCTTGTCCCCGATTTCTTAATCTAACCTTTAACTCTAAAAGAAAGATAAAAGATGAAGAAGGAGAAAATAAAGATAGGAAAATGGTGGCCGAAAAAGCTTCTTAGGTGAAGCACTATATATTTAAGAGTTTAGGGTTAGAAAGTGATCAATGCAAGATGAGTGTAGTAGTTGAAATGTATACGGAGTCTTCTCGAAGCTTTCTAAGTCTTGTAAGGCTCCTCTATCTATATATAGAGAGGTCGTATTTCCTCTAGTATACTATGTGTATATTTCAATGTATTTTGTTTAGTATAATATGTGTATATGTGTATTGAGTACTTTATGAAAAATGATGTAGCCATGCATGTGTATGTGAAAGAAGCCTAGGGAATGTAATACAATTAAAATAATGAGAAAGAGTTGTATGAAAAAATTAAATTAAAATAAAAAATTGCTAAAGGGTATAGATGGAAAACAAAAATGCATAATTACCCATTATGCCCTCAAAAGCCATGCGAAGTTACCATAATACCCCTATTCTAGACATTTGGGCCATTATTAGTGTGGCCAAATATATTTTTTGTTTAATTTTTACCATACAAATATCACGACTCTACAAAACCGTTGTCCCTTAAACTTTTATGACCATACGTTTCAAAAAGTTTCTTAAAAAAAAGGTGAACAATTTCCTCAACAGTCAGCATCAACTCTCACTGTGTTTTAATCAGAGCGCAAATGGCACGAGGATAACGTTGAACTTAAATTAAAGGTTTAAGTACACCAACCACTCACTTTTAAATGCTGATTTAACACGTTTATTCCATTTCAGATAGGCATGAGGATTTAAGAGGTAAGTTTATATTATCACTGCTCATCATTCTTTTATATGACTCTTGATGACTTTTTTAGTATATTAAAATTTTCAACTATATACTTATGATCTAAGCTCCAGATAACAAGTGCAAATGCAAAACTGTTGATTATGTTTATTTGCCTTGAAGAGCAATAAACAGATCGGAAAAGGGCCACAATGCCCATAGCCAATTAAAATTGGTATAAAAATGTTCTCCGACTATATATTGAGCCAAAAATATTGCTGCTACTTTTTTGTGCCAAAAGAAATGCCCTAAAAACTAACAAACCATTTAAGACAAAATAGAAAAAGGCCAAAACTGTCCCTGATCTATCTGATTTGGTTTAAAAAGCCCTCTGTTAACTACCTATCAAATATGACTCACCGGTCTATAAAGATTCAACTACCCATAAGATCCACATTAAAACTTAATAATAAAATTCGACATCTGGTGTCTTTCTTTCTTTTCCAATGAGTTTTATCATTCTTTTGGTATATTCTTATTATGAAATTTAATTTATGGTTATTATGTCTGATGAACTCTAGAACTATTTAAATTCACTAGACTGGCTCACCTACGGTTCCAAAATTGCATACTTATCCAATAATTATAATTCAAAACAAGAGAACTATCAAATTTAACTACAGTGCAGAGGCTAAATTTGATGCTAAGAACTGAAAAATTCACTAAAGTTTAATGCTGAAAATATTAAACACACCTCAAGCGCGCAGATAATGTAAGAAGTTAATATGTACTCTGCACACAAAAAATGCAACCAAACAGTACAACATACCTAGCATGTCTATTGTACCTAGTTTAAAATAAATACAAAATAACTTTTTTGGACATATAATTTTCCAAAAAGAAGATAAAACTCATTGGAAAAGACGGAAGGAGATTAGATATGGATTTTAGTATTAAATTTGGATTTGGATCTTTGGAGATGGGTATTCATATATATATATATATATATATATATATATGGTTAATTAACGAAGGGCATTTTTAAATTCAATATACCAGGGCAATTTTGGCCTTTTCCAATTTTATTTAAATGGTCAGTTAGTGTTTAAGGGTATTTTTAAGGCAAAAGAAAACTGCGGGGTATTTAACTCAATAGGTGGACTAAGGGTATATAGTCCAATAGGTCAGGGTAGTTTAGGCCCTATTCCCTAAATAAAATAGGTAGCTTATAGATAGCTGTCAATTTGGTAGTAACTATTTCCTTTCTTCATGTGAGTGAAGTCAGTAATCCAATTTACCCCTTTAAACATTTCACTAAAAGTAGTCTAAATTACTGTGTCTAGACTTCCAAAACTAGATTATCAAGACAGTTGTGTGCTTTCAATGATGAAAGCTTCGTCGTACGGTTGAAATCTATCTGTGCACCCAATAAAGCTTTGGTTCTTCTCTATATAATTGGAGCCTTTTATCAGCAATATTTGCTTCGTAGATAAATAAGTCAACATCACTTAATATTTGTTCTAAGATATGGAGCGTGGTGAAAACAATATGGTTGTCATGAAACCTATACGAACAACAAAGAAATTAGATGAAAATGGAGGAGAAGAAGAAGCATTACTTATGAGTCCAACCTCTCGAATGTTTCATGAACCAAACTACAATCTTTACATCTTAGCAATCATGGGTTGGAAAGTACCAATTAATGTTGATGCCATGAAAGCTGAAATTCAAGGCAAGTTGCTTAAACATCCGCGGTTTTCGAGTTTGCAGGTAATTAACTCAATGGTGCATTGGAATACCTATTAATTAGTTAGAATTAATAATAAGGTACATACATATAGAAAAGATGTTTGAGACATATTGGGTCATCATTAATTTATAAGTAACTTGGCATTGTCTTAGCCAGCTTACAGCTTATGGAGGAAAATATTCCATATCTCATGTACGTAGTTTTGGGTATATGGCACTTAATTTAGATAAAATTGTATGTATAACAGCTTTTACACTATAAATTAATTATAGTACGTAGCAAGTTAATAAAAAATTAGACTAACTCACATTTCATATAAAGACAATTTCTCGTAATTATGTTTAATACCACAGTAGTGTAAAGTCTATACAAGTTTTGAATAAAATCTGATGCTTTTAGTTTGTGTTGTAACATCAACAGGTTATTGATGAGAGTGATGACAGCCGAAAGATGAAATGGGTTCCCACGACAGTCAATATAGATGATCATGTTACAGTCCCTGACCTTATTAAATCAAACCCCAATAATATGGATACGGACAAGTTGGTAGAAGAGTATATATCAAACCTAAGCACGGCCAATATTGACATGTCGAAACCTCTATGGGATCTTCACATCCTTAACGCGAAAACCTCCCATGCCGAGGCTACTTGTATTTTCCGTCTTCATCATTCTCTTGGCGATGGAGTTTCCCTTGTTTCGCTTTTACTCTCTTGTTTTCGGAAAAGTTCGGATCCTACTTCTTTGCCCACACTCCTGGTTTCTTCTTCTTCATCTTCCAAGGGCAAATCAAATTTATCAAACAACAGAACAAGTATTCGGTCTTTGATGTGGCAGTACCTCGTAAAGTTGTGGTCGTGCATCCGACTTTTGTTCAATACAGTTGTTGATGTTTTGTTGTTTGTAGCGACTGCTCTCTTCTTGAAAGACTCTCAGTCACCTTTCACAGTTGCACAAGGATTTAAGTCGTCTACTCGTCGGAGATTTATCTATCGGACTGTTAGCTTGAACGACATTAAATTCATAAAGAATTTAACGAACTCTGTAAGTACAGTATATTATAAACCTAAAATCCAAGGTTGGACAGCATTAATCCCTTTTCATGGATTTAATCTCGTCAGAGAAACTTTATTTTATTTCGTAATTGCTTTTAATATTCTCTTTTTATTGATTTCTTAAACTAGGAAAGCACATCCGATTGAACAAATAGAGTTCTTGTCCTACATGCCGTAATAAGCTAAACCAGATTTTTAGCTTGTCGAGGCGTGAGGGTATACAAGATTCATAAAAAGATTGAAATTAAACTAGGATAATGTCATTTCTTGTTAGCTCCTTAGCTTGAAAGAGATTTAAACTATATGCAATGTTAATTAGCAACTATATTAGAGGTCCAGCTCAGATCATGACACTTCCTTATATCATCTTTTTGCGTATTAAATTTGATCGACAAACTTACTAGTGCTAGACCCAAACCCACTTAATTACTAATCGAATTGTAACCATAGACAGAGATATTTGCTTGCATGAAATCTTGTGTACAGGTTCTTTTGTGGACGCTGACCTTAGGCTATACCCTGCTCAGATGTAACTTTCTGATATGTTATGAAAGCCCAGAACATACTGGGAACCTTATTTAAAACAAAAAGTAGTAATAACTTAGTATTGCAAACATTCTACATATCTGATGAAAAATATTTTCTGATAACTAAACACTAGCAAATCTTGACCTTCTAACGAAAAAGTATTTTCCAACAAGAAAATGAATTTCGTATTATTATAAACACACTTGTCTAGTAGAATTTTCCTTCAGATGGGCTGGATTTGTGTGTATTTCTCTATCTTTTCACCTGTTTATGCTAATTTGAACTTTTTTTCACTGTTGTTGCCTTTATCTCTGACCTAAGCTCTTCTTTATTTTTGCTATTGTGAATTTAGACTGTTAATGACGTTATTATGGGGATAACACAAGCAGCTCTGTCTCGTTATATCCACCGAAGATACGGTATTTAAACTTCTCATCGTGTACTTGTAAAGAATTTTGATACGCAATTTTTACATGGAAGTACCACAATAACATACTGTTAAGGGCGTATAGGTATTTCATCACAAACATCAACCAAGGAAACAAGTGAATAAATAGAAATAGAATTTTTTTGCCCTCATAATCTATGAATTAATCATGTTAGGTGCAACTCATATGGTTCCTTTTGCAAAGGAATTACTCTTTTTTTTTTCTTTTGGCTAATGAATTAAAATAGAAAGTCATATTTTTTTTGGGGGGAGGGGGATATAAAAGTCATATATCTGTGGTTGTGTGTAACAATGACATAAAGACCATGCTGCCTAACTTTTATTGTGTTTATTCTTAACATGACCATATCTAGAAATTGAAGGGAAGAGGAAGTTTTCACCACAAAAAATGAGATGCAGAGCCAGTGTTGTAGTGAATCTGAGACCAGCTTTAGGAGTCCAAGTGAGTATTTCTTCATCTACCGCATGTAAAACCGAAAATCATCCAAGGTTACTTATAGTTAGTATTCACAAGATATTGATGCAATAATATTTTGCTTAAAGATTGATAACTGTGTTACTACTATGGCAAACATATGTGCCTAATTATCAATTGATTTCACATGATTGTTATGGCAGGCTATAGCTGAAATGATTGAGAAGAATGCTGTAGTGATACAAGGAAATTGTTTTGGCTTTTACATAATTCCCTTATCTATATCCCAATTAGATAATCCTCTCGACTATGTTCGCAAAGCTAAGACAACAATGGATCGAACGAAGCATTCGCTTGGGTCTCTATGCACCTTTTATCTCTCACAACTCATAATCAAGTTATTTGGATTTAAGGTAGTACTCCATTCTTTTTCTTTACATCTTAAAAAGAATTATGAGAAAATGACATTGTATAGCCGCCCTCAAAATATAGCCGAAAAAAATATATATTTTTTGTGTATATATACATTCTGTATGTTATATACAAAAATTATATACTTTTCGGCTACCGAATGTAAATAGTTTCTGGCGCGAGCTAAAAGTGAAAAAAGCCCTAAAATTATCAATCAAAATAGAGATGTTTTTTAATTGTCGTTGAAACTTGAAATCTAGACCTAACTCGTTTTTTGCTTAATTATTGCTTCGCACATAGGGTGCGACAACTCTTGCTGCAAGAGTTCTATCTCATACGACAATATTCTTTTCAAACGTAGCCGGTCCGCTAGAAGAAGTTTCTTGCTCAGGCCACCCATTGACATTCATTGCTCCAACATGTTATGGACAACCCACTGTAAGTTTCTTCAATTAATCAAGCAACTGTTTTTCAATCACAAACTAGTTGAGATCAGTTATATAATTGAAAAACAAAACTACTCAAGTCAACATTCGCTAAATTCAAATGCATATTGATGGTTCATGGGTGTAGTTATGCCAAGAAGTTAACATTTGCAGTAGCAGTTGATGAAGGAATAATTCCAGATCCGAACCAACTTGGAGATGATTTTGTCGAATCATTCAGGCTTATCAAAGAGGATGCCCTCTCAAAATTCAGAACCAAAGTTGGCTAGCTTACACATTTAAGAACTCAATGAATCTTAAGATTTAGTCCTTATTTGATGATTCATGCATTTATCATATGTATCCCTTATTGCTCAAATTATTATATTTGGTTGTTGTTGTTGTGACGTTGATAAGCTTTGTACTTGTATACCAATATTATTGTCAAGAAGATTTTTCCTTATATAGGATATAAAGAAAATATTATATTTTGTTAATGTTGTTGTGACGTTGATAAGCATTGTACTTGTGTACCAATATTATTGTCAATAAAATTCTGTTTTTAGGAACTATTTTTTCATGTTATTTTATAATATATGTTCTCTAGAACACTACTTCACTATAGCATCCAAAAAGTATCGCAACAAACAAGACTGTTATAACTGTATAAGATTAAAAACTAAGAATCGTAACATTTGAGTCTATAAAACCACAAGATCAAACTAAGGATATGTTCTCTTGTTAAATATTTTTTATTCATAGAAAAGGCCTCTTTCTGCCCACAGAGGTGGATCTAGAATTTGAAATTTATAGGAACTATATAGTAATTTTAAATTAATATATAATAATAATTGGGTTCACAATTATATATTTATAGATATTTAGTAAATATTTTAATACAAATACATGATCTACACAAAAATTACTGGATTTCCAAAAATCTATTTACTATACTCTAGATCCGCCATTGTCAACACATCATTCTTGATAAACTGTAGAGATTGTTCAAGGTCGTCCATCAATTGATATGGATCAGGAATTATGCTTCCGTCTACTGATAGAACTATAATCATCTTGTTTATAATATGAATTTTTACCTTCCTATACACTATTTGAAACTTTATTACCCCCTACTCAAGTTTCAATTTAATTACATAGGCATATACAATTTATCAATTCTATACACTTTAGGAATTAAATAAGTATCCCTTTTATATTAGGAATTGAATAAGAAATCAATTATTTTCCATCCTTATTCTCTCCCCCTCCTGCGCTCTCTCTCCCCGTCTCTCTCTCTCTCTCTCTCTCTCTCTCTCTCTCTCTCTCAATCTCCCATTCTCTGTTCTTTTCCCAATTTTTCTTCCTCTGATGTCCTCTATTTTTTATCCTTTTATGTTGTATATATTTTTAATGGAATTTATCAATGGATTTCAATCGTTTTACTATAGAGTTTTAACTTAGCAATTTTCTTTCATGTTGCACAATTGGTGTTCAAATTGAAATTGTCAATCAATAAATTTTGAAGGTGTTTGATTCTCCACCATTGACAGCTATTAAAAAATTTTGAAGCTTTGAATTCGAATTTGGGTTTTCAATAATCATTATTTGTTTTGATTGGGTGTTGTTGCAAACTATTGAAAACATTGTTTGGAGTTTATATCTCAATTTTGAGGGTGTTTGGTGAAGATTAGACTTGATTTTGGCTGAATTTCAGATTGAAACTCGATGAAGAAGAAGAAGAAGAAAAAGAAAAAGAAGAAGAAGAAGAAGACGACATGGCATACAATATACTAACGAAGTTGTAGTAAAGTTGTAGTATACAACAACAACAATAACAACAACCCAGTATAATCCCACTAGTGGGGTCTGGGGAGGGTAGTGTGTACGCAGACCTTACCCCTATCCTGGAGTAGAGAGGCTATTTCCGATAGACCCTCGGCTCTCTCCCTCCAAGAATTCCCCACCTTGCTCTTGGGGTGACTCGAACTCACAACCTCTTGGTTAGAAGTGGAGGGTGCTCACCACTATAGCAACCCAGTCTTATCTAAAGTTGTAGTATAATTGTATATAAATTGTATTCTCTTTATAGTGTAACGACCCGACCGGTCGTTTTGAGTATTACAACCTCGTCTCCCTATTTACTGCTCAAATTGTGCTTTTCAGTTGTTATTTGACTTGCCGAGGTAATTGGTCCGGGTCCGGTGAGGTTTGAAACACTTAGTTCCAAGGTTTAGAACTTAAGTTAAAAAGGGTGACCGAATGTTGACTTATGTGTAACGACCCCCGGAGAACTTTTGCTATAAAAATTAAGGTTTTATGGTGTCGAGGAAGATTAATTAGTCCACACTTGCTCGCCGTGGCTGGGACTTTTTGGGTTGAACAATGCGTCGATGAGTAAAGGAAAACTTTTTACCGAAAAAGGTCATTTCTGCGTCCCACTCTACGGTCGCAAAATCACTTTGCGGACCGCATAATGGCCGCAGAGTGAATCAGGAATGGGGCAAGTATGGACGAAAGTCTGCAGCGCATTATGCGACCGCAGATCAGTTCTGTGATGCATTATGCGATCGCAGAATAGGTATGCGGATCGCATAACGACCGCAGACTAAGGCAGCGTTGCCCAGTTCCGGAGGCCATTTTTGTGACCTATTATGCGGGCCACAAGAGCATTATGCCGTCGCATATGCAACCGCAAAGTGTGTTTCAGAGCTTTATTTTTTTTATTTTATAAACCTGACCCCATTCTTATAAAACACTATTGGGGGTCATTTTGAAGGGTTTCATCTGATATTTTAGAGAGAGGTGAGAGCATCTTAGAGAGAGAAAGTAAAGACCTAGTCATCTGTCCATCAATTCTTGTTCAAGGTTTGAAGATTTCACAAGGATCTTGCTAGGGCTTCAAAGAGGTAAGAATTTCTAACACTAGTCTTCAATTTCGAGTTTGGGTAAAGATTGGTCATTGGGAGTATGATTCTTGGGTGTGAGAGTATTATTTATATATACACATACCAATAAGGTTTGTGAAAAGATTGTTGAGTTCAAATGGGTAAAGATTGTGTTGAAAATGGTAGAAATCTTCCAAGATTTTAATTGAAGATTTGAGGGTCGAGTTGATGCCGGAATTGTGTGAAATTTATATGGTTGGACTCGTGGTTGGATGAGCGCTCATATTTTGTAACTTTTGTCGAGTTCTGAGACATGAGGCCCACGGGCAATGTTTGAGTTAAATTTCAGATTTTATTGAAAAAATTAGTATTTCCTTATGGAATTAATTATAATAATTGGTATTGACTGAATCAAATTAATTGTGGCTAGATTCGAGGCTTTCAGAGACCAATTCTCGTGGCAATCATAGCAAAATGAAGAATTACACGGTTTGAGGTAAGTAACAATTCTAAATTTGGTCCTGAGGGTATGAAACCCCGGATTATGTGTTATGTGATTAGTTTTGAGGTGACGCACATACTAGGTGACGGGCGTGTGGGCATGCACCGTAGAAATTTTGACTTGGTCAATTCCATGGATCTGTGTAGTTGAATAAGTTGTTGTTACCCGTATATTTTTCCACGTATTAGGGAAATTGAACTATAAATCATGTTTAAACCATGTGTTGACACTATTGGGACCCACAGAGGTCGTGTACATGTTGAATTATCTATTAAATTACTATTTTATACTCATTCGCGATTTTACTTGCATATTACATCTAAGTCTCTCTTGTTCATTATTGATGCATCATATCACTGTTGTTGGGCTGCTTATCATGCTTTCTGAGAGCCCGAGAGATTGGAGAGGTTGATGACTGAGTGAGCCCTAGGGCCTAATTGTGAGGATATTTATGGGATCGGACTGCACGCCGCAACATATTTTATTGATTTATGCCATGATTGGCTTGTTATAGCGCTTGGACTGAAGGAGCCCCTCTGGAGTATGTACATACCCCCAGTGAGTGCAGGTACCTACTGAGTGCGAGTGCCGAGTGCCGAGTACCGAGTGTTGAGTGATTGAGAGAAATGAGTGACGGTGAGGAATGAGTGATTGTGAGGAAATAGTGACTATGAGGTTGGAGTGAATGGCAGGACTGAGTGACTATTACTCTGAGAGGATGCATTGATTTTATTATTGGTGCATTTTAGCTGGCATATATCACTGTTTTGGAAATTTCTGAAAGATACTATCTTCTGTTTCAGTCGAAGTTGATATAGAATTACTGTGGAATTTCAAATGTTGAACTTGAGATCATGCCTACCCTTTTTGTGTTAAAAATTATTATATTTGGACTTAGCTAAACTCGTCACTACTTTCAGTCCTAATTTATTATTGTTACTTACTGAGTTGGTTGTACTCATACTACACCCTGCACTTCGTGTGCAGATCCAGGTGATCCCGGACACAACAAGTGTTGATTCTTTTGCACAGTTGATTTTTCGGAGATTTAGAGGTAGCTGCCGTATTTCACAGACCTTGTCTCTCCTTTCCTATCTCCTTGTTTACTGTATTTGGTCTCAGACTATTATAGATCGTATTTTCCAGACTTATAATGTATAGATGCTCATGTACTCAGTGACACCGGGTTTTGGGAGTGTATTTATATCTAGTATTTGTGAGATTTTCTCTTAAACTCAATTATTATATTTTTTCATATTTAAAAAAAATTGTGGGTTATTGATGTTGTCGGCTTGCCTTGTATTGAGATAGGCACCATCACGACAGGTGAGATTTCGGGTCGTGACATGTAGTTATATATTTTTTTTATTTGAATATTGTATTAAAGTCAAACAATAGTTGTATAATGTATGAATCGTTGTATACAATTTGTATTTAAGTTATCAATACAATCATTTTACATAAAGTTATTGATATGTATCAAAATTGTACTAAGAGAGTAAGTTTTGATTGAAATTTTAGAGAAGAAGAAGCACACACCACAGATAAAAATATATACAAATCAGATACAAAATATATACAAAAATATATTGTATAAAATTTATATTTAAGTTGTATGATATTGTAGTTGTATATAACTGGGTAGAAATAATGTATGAAAGTTGTAGATAAGTTATAAATAAGTTGTATAATATATAATTAGTTGTATGAATTTTGTTTTACTATGTATAAATCAGATACAAAATATACAAAAGACATATTGTATAAAATTTGTATAAAAATTGTATTTATGTTGTATGAAATTGTAGTTATATTTAATTGGGTAGAAATAATATATGAAAGTTGTAGATAAGTTGTAAATAAGTAATTCCCAACTTAATTCTCTCATTCTCTCTTACTTCTTATGGTATAGGAATCCTCTTTGCTGATGCTTCTACAACAATGATTTTTTTTTCAAGCTTTGGGAATAGGCGAGGCTGAATGTATTTAATCATGTCATTGAAAATGATCAAACTCTCTCAATTATTTTTGCCTTTTAGCCTGAAAAAATACATAGTTCTTCTACCAATTAATGCATTACCCTTTCTATCTCCCCTTGGTTGGAATTTTCCTCTATATATTTATATTTCTCTTCTGCTATTTCCCTTCCAGATCCTTCATCCTTATTAAAACTAAATACACTATTCTTCCTTCTTTGCAAACAATGTTAGGTGAAGACAATAGCAGCAGAAACGGAAAAGCAAAGACGCCTACTCATTTACTAGCTTTCATCGTCGTTTTCAACATTCATGTGGTTGAGTAGAATTGTAGGGTCGCTTTGTAGAAAATGAAGAAAAACGACCCTACACTTCTCTCAACTACACGAATATCAGAAATGCTTGCCGTTAATGGTCCGTTTCTACTCTTGTGTCTGTATGTCTCTGTTTCATGAATGACTAACTATATAGGTCTTTGTGTGTGTGTGTTTCCCCTGAAATATATGTGTGTTTACTCAATTTTCATTATCTTTATGATTCAATATAATGTCTACTCTATGTATATGTACTTATATAGAGAACACACAGTTTGTTGAATCACAAAGATAATGGAAATTAAAAAAAATTCAAGGAAAAGAAAAACATGCAAATACACAAGAAATAGTGTCAATTAAGTAGTAACCAGTAAAATTTCATACTTTAAATATCCAATAAAATAGGCTCCGTGAGATCAAAGGAAAGATGACATTCAAAGCTCAAAATTTAATATCACCTGAAGATCCATCTATTCTCATATTTTATGTTAGAGACTTTATAATACAATTTTTAAGGATTAAAAAAAAAACTGAAACAATTAGCAAACAAAGATCTGGAGAGAAGAGGGGAGAGAGGAGAGAAAAAAGGAAAAGGGTATAACTAAATCCCTTGATTGAAGGCACTAATAATGGATTGAGAGCTTTTTAAGGTGGATTGTATATATTTTGTAGCTAAAACGTGTTTAGGCAGGGTAAATACAAAAACTTGGACATCTTTCATAATAAGCTTTCAAATAGTGTATAGGAACGAAAAAATTCCTTTATAATATCTTTGGCAATTAATCATCAATGCCTGAAATTTAAATATGGAGTTAATACGTAAAGATAAAAATAATAAACAAATAGTTGGCTATATTTAATATTTACTTTTTCTAGCCGGTATACATAGATTACATTAATTATACATAATTTTACGTCTATTAAATAGGAATTAATAGATATATTCACGAGCTTTTTTTCGTTTAAGAGATTAGATGACCGGCTATTTGTGTTAATTCTTCACTAATGTGTAGATTATAAAAGAACACCCAATGAAGCAAAGTTTCTTGCAAAATGGTTGAGTGCCAATTCGGAGATGGAAAATGTGTAGATTGAAAGAATGCAGTAAATTTGAAAGCTTCAGGGAAAATCTTTGTTTCTGTATATTCATTGATCATTGTACACCGGTATTTATACAAGTAGTACTGCCTCACTATCTTATGTGTATTTCCTATTGGCTTCTTCCATAACTAACTTTACAATTGTAGCTGGAGAAAAATACAAAATAATGGACTATACAAGTATACAAAAAATAGAACTATCCAGATGGAAATTTAGGCAACATTATTCCCAAATATTGTCCCTTTGATCGTATGCTTATCAATGTCCACATGTGGTGCCACGTTTCTTTCACTTGGATCAAACATATTTGGGCCTAGATTCAACTTTGTATGAATTTGATCCATTATACATTTGGGCCTAGGTTTGTCATCAGAACCTTTAGAGCGATTTCCAAAAATAAGCCCATTATTATTTCCAATACCGCCCCCTCTCAAGTTGAGAGGGGCAGTATGCAGACCCAACTTGCCCAAAATTTTCTGTGTGAGGAGAGGGAACGAACGAAAGTGATATTAAGCCAGAAAGATATTATTGACGGACAAAGTGACAGTCGAGCTCGACATGCTTTGTGTTACACCCCATATTTTTATGCGTGAAAGTACGTCGTAAGTCAATTAATGTAAGCTTGAAAATGAGATCCTCTTTGAAAGTATATAAAGTGATTTAATAATGTTATGTCCTATTTTCGCAAGCCTTTAAGAGTTATCATTCGGGGACAAATATTTCTAAGGGGACATGTTGTTACACCCCGTTCTTCAGACGTTACTGTCATTATAGGATTATCTAATGTAAGCTCAAAAAGGACATAAGAAAGGTTTACCGAAGTCTTAAGTAAGTTAAGATGAATATGGGATTTGTTAATCATGATTTAAATAAATTTAAAATCATGACATGACTATATATGATGTTTGGATATGAAATATAAAGTTTGGGAAAAATCGGATTTAAGTTGCGGAAAAACCAACTAAAGATTTGCCTTGTAATGAAGCTTTTTGAGCAATACATTTCATGATCTTTATGATGTCTTTTTAGGACATATTATATACCAAATTGAAGGTCTTTGAGTCTAGTTTCTAACTCATTTAACCGTTCGTCGATACGATATCAGAGAAGATAGATATTCATATTTTTGCGAGACTACGTAAGCAACATCCATAGGACCCCCAAAGTCGGGGAAAGAATTCCAGCTTGTATTAAAGTCAATTCTCCATCATTTTAACTAATTTTTCTGGTCCAAAACAGTTTCTAAATCCTCCTAAATGCTCTCCAATGGTTCTTCCATGATTCTAGGGTGATAACCTAAGATGAAAACATGAATCCAATGCTAGAAATCCCGTGGTGCATGCTAGATCGTAGTTCTTCGTCTTGTGGCTGTTTTGGAGGGTTCTTCAAAGGTAAGTAACCTCAAATTTTGTGTTGTTCTTGTTGATTAAGATAATAATCAGTCCATCCTTCATATATACTAGATTTTCAAGGTGAACTATAAGTGTTTACACACCAACTTGAACACCAAAAGTTGATTCAAGAAGAGAATATAACACCTATAGTGTTGTGGTATTATTGAGGATAGTTGTGGGTTGTGCTTGGCTGAGATTTCGTATTGTTTCTACTGTTTAAGGTGAGTATAAAATCCTACTATATGTACTTAAAGTTGTTTGTGTGTTGGTTGCATTATTTGTGCAAAATACTACAAGAGGAGACTTGGAATAGTTTGAGATATTATGAGTTTTAATGGACTGTTTTGGAAAGGTTCGTTCCATGAACTATAAATGGCTGCAAAATGGTTAAAATAACTTGATTATGATATGGTTTATGTTGTTATACATGTCTATATGTTTATCAAGTGAATTGGTGAAAGAAGCATACGCACTACTACAAAAAGGACCTTTGGCGGCAATTATTTAGTGGCAATAATGTAATTGCCGCTAATAGATTCTTTAAGCTGAAATATTAGCGGAACATGACCATTAGTCAGTAAAATATATCCTTTTACCGACAATAAAAATAAATTGCCACTAAAAATTACTAATTAAAATCAATTTTTATTATTTTAACTTTCCATCCATACCCGAAAAATAATAATCTTTCCCTCCAATTTTTTTGGACAACAATGAATTATTCCCTCCAATTAGAAAATAAGAGGAAAACCTATTCCCTTAGTTGAACGGATACAGAATCGCGCCGTAGCCTACATGGAACGACATGATTAACAAAGTTGTGATAACTCCTCTGCAAGCCTACATTGATCAGGTCTCCGTCATCTTTTTCCACAGATAAATCCTCTTCTTCCCCAGGTATAACTTCTCTTCTTACCCAGCAAGTGCGATTTACAATTGAGTTTGGATTGGTGCTTCTCGATTATGCTCAATCTTCATCGTCAGTATTCTCCATTTCATCCGTCTCCAACTTTTCGTTTTGTGTAGGTTCAAGATTGTTGCAGAAATCATTCTTCTCCTTCTCTTTCTTGTCTTTATCGTCAAAAAAATTTTGCTTACCAGGTACAAATTTATAATTTTTGCTATCCAACTATTGCGTTTTGAGATTTGTGAAAGTATAGTTTTTCTGCATTTGCTAAGTCATTTGTGATAACCGGCTGCTGTTAAATTGATGTGCGATTGATTGAGTTTATACCTCCTCTGTTCCTCTAGTGTTTTATGAATTGGTTCCTCTGTATGTTTTCTAAGGCTACTGTTATTCCTGTGACTATTCAGAAATTTTCTAAGTGTCGTCGATGCATATTGATGTTTTCATTGAATCTACCACTAGTCGAGATATGAATCCACTAGTCGACATATATACTATTTATTATTTTTGTTAATTGATGCGATCTTTTCTAATTTTCATAAATCTGATGCCTCTGTACGAAATAAGCATATGCTCAGTTTGACTAATTTGATCCTTTTGCTCTAACTGTTTCTCCGCTAGATTGTTGGTTTTACTAATCAGAAAGTTTTTTAATTCATCTAACAATCTACACTTCAATTTTCTCTATGAGGGTGGCAAAACATTGAAGTTAAGAAAAATTATCGAAAGATTAAATAATTTGTGAAGTGAAGAAAGAAGTTGGACCCATGAGAAAAGTGTAAGGCCCCGTAAAATTTTGCAAAGAAAAAATAATATTTCATGGTGTCGGACTAGGCTTACGTATTTGAGGATTGTACAAATTCAAGCTCGCCGTGGCTTGGACTTTTTGGGTTGAACAATGCACTGGAAAGTAAAGGAAAAAAATGGCAGCGTAAGATAATTTTTGAGCATGGGAGTTGTCCATCTTACATGCATGTGTTATCAAAGGGTGTAGGAAGATTGTTGAGATAGAAATGGTAAAGGATGGGTTGTGGGATGATGGAATCATCCATAAAAAGACCTTGAAACCTTAATGCACACCTAGTGTTTGATAAAATGCTCAAAGGAGCTAGAACCATGATTCTTTCTAATTTTGGTTCAATTTGTTATATTTCTAAAATATATTGAAGTTGCTAAGAATTCCGGAATATTTTAGAGTTTAAGGAAGCTCCATTGAGGTATGTTGGCTAAACTCTTCTTTTAGAATTGAATCCCACGATATTCATGTAATTTATGTAAGTCCCGAGTGGTTCATTATAAAATTGGCTATTCCGAGTAAGATTGGGTTGAAAGATATATGTTCAACAAGTATCCCAAATGCTTTATTTATGTTATGTTTTCAATTGAGGATGTATTAAAAATATGGTTTGTGTATTAAAAATATTCGACTTCAAGTCAAATTCAAATGAAGGCTATTATGCCAAATTTTATGAAGAATCTCTATGTGTCTTAAACTCTTAATTGCTCACATGTGTACTACGCACCTTGATTTGAATTGTTGTTGTTGGCGATGATGATGTTGATGTTTGAAAGTAAAAAAGGTGAGCATGAAATACTAAATACGGCCAACGTGCCAAGAATAATTTTATAATTATGGTCATTAGTGCCAATAAAATAAAAAGTGTGAAAGAAGTATGAAATGCGATGATTAATATAAAAGAAGGATGTCTCCAATAAGACAGCCTAGCCGATCGGGTCGTGATCGGACACCATGAAGCACACATAGTGGTGATTGTGCTAGAAATTATAATTGAAATTGTGATTATGGTCGATGTCCCTAATGAGATAGCCTAGCCGATCGGGTCATGATTGGACTATGTGTTAAAGATGGTGGTATTGATATTAAGAGTGATGGTGGTTGATGTCTCTAATGAGATAGCCTAGCCTATCGGCTCGTGATCGGACTCCGTGCTAAGAGTACTGTGGTATTGTTATTGTGAATAATGGTATTGTGAACGGTGGTATATCGGTACTAAGAATCTCCAACTTAAGAATATGGAAATTAATTTGAACACTGTCTTGATCCTAAATTGAGGTTTGATGTTGTTTAAGGCTTCCATTGATATTATAATATTCTTGTTTGTATTATTTATCATTCTACTGAGAGGGTATTTTGTCATTCATACTATTACTATTCCATATGTACTAACGTGCCTTTTACCGGGGGTCTGCATCTTCAATGGATGCAGGTGGTTCCACAGCAGGAGACATTGATAAGTGATAGCGGTACATCCTCTTCCCAGCTGACTTGGTGAGCCCCACTTCATTTCGAGGTCATGTATCTTTTATTCCTCATGTATTGTGTTCGAGGTATAGCCGGGGCCTTGTTGCCGGCATTATCATAGTACTCTTTTGTATCTATTAGAAGCTCTGTAGATATAGTGTGGGTTGTGTATTGGTGCTGGGGAAGTCAAACTAGTTATGTTGTGTTTGAATTACTATTTTCACTTCAGACTAAGAGAATGTGTGTGAAATTCGAAACTTTAAAATAAAGTAACTTATGGTAAGAAATTGGTATTGCAGACATGATCATCTTATTGTCTAATTAATGAAAATGTGTATCCTATTTATTCATGGATGATTTTAGGTAGAAGGAAATATAATAGGCTTGCTCGGCCGGGTTTACTCGGTTGAACGCCGGTCACACTCCCCGATTTTGGGGTGTGACAAAAAGTTTCAACTATCAGCTTTTTTCTCCCCGATTATAGGCTTGTGATTCTATGAACGAGGTTCAAGATGAGTATTCTGTGTTTTGGTGACAGGCCAGTCTGGAGTACTTGAGGCCAGGGTTAGACCGCAACTTAAGCTCGGTAGCTTCAGTTGTAACTTGTACATTTGGACTCATGTGTCCGGTAATGTCCCTACGAGTGATAATTTGTGGCTCGATGAGCGGTAGAATGGGTTTGTGATGAGTATTATCAACACCCAAATTCTTCCTCCATAAAACGTCGTGACGGCACCTAGTCTCTACGACTAGGTAAGCCTTACACTTGCGGAAATGAAATAAAAAACATAAAAATTTAACAACTAACAGTAACAGATATTTTTAATAAGCAATTGAGATGCCACTCGGCATATACAATAATCAACTCTCGAAATATACATGACGCTCCCAAGACCCGGAACACCGTAAGTCACAAGCTTTTACGAAGTTCTAACTGTTCTATACATCAGTGTCTATAGAAATAAGAAAAGAATCAACATAGGGGGATAGAGGGGGACTCCGAGGATCTGCAGGCGCGGGCAGATGTACCTTGAAGTTCTCCGAAAATAGCAGCGACTGCAACTAAGGACGAGGCTGGTAAAAAGACCCTGGATCTGCACACGAAAAACATGTGCAAGAAAGGGCGTGAGTATACCACAGCGGTACCTAGTAACTGCCAAGCCTAACCCCTGCCAAGTAGTGATGAGGTCAGGTCAAGAACCTACTGGTATATAATAAATAAGCAGGAGAGTATAACAATATATTAAGAGACTGGAATTTAAACAAAGAGAACATAGCAAAGTAGCATGCAAAACACAAGGATAAACAATAGGGGATCTTCCAAGATACTGTCTCGTAGTCCCAAAAATAAAGGTGCAGGGAGATCTCCCAAGGTACCACCTCGTAGTCTCAAAAGTAAATATGCAGGGAGAACTCCCGAGGAACCGCCTCGTAGTTTCAAAAGTAAATGTGTAGGGAGACTCCGGAGGAACAGCCTCATAGTCTCAAAAGTAAATATGCAGGGGGATCTCCCGGGATACCGTCCCGTAGTCCCAAAGTAAATACGCAGCTCAAACGAATGAATATAAAAGTTACAGCACGTAACCTATAATTTAGACTAAGTACAAGTCAAGAAAGAAGAAGGATTCTTCTAAACATGCTGCAAAGAGTTCAAATAGGCAATTAGGACACATAGACATGCTATTCTAGGCTAACAGGATAACTACACATGATAGTATACTCAGATAAGATGAGAACAGGCTATTACTCAGTAAAAATCAGGTTTTTCCACAAATATCTCATGTACGCACTCATCACCTCGCGTACACGGCGCTTACATATTCTAACAACACCAAATCCTAAGGGGATTTTCTCCACACAAGGTTAGGCAAGCCACTTACCTCAAACCAAGCTCAATCAATCCGTAACAATGCTCTTTCCACGAATATGTGGCTCCGAATGGCCCAAATCTAGCCAAAATCAATTACATACCATAAACACAACTATAAGAATTATTCTAATTAATGAAATCAAAGCTAAAGAAAGAAATAAGAAAATCGCCCTAAAAAGCCTCCCCAGGCCCACGTCTCAGAATCTAGTAAAAGTCACCAAATATGAACACCCATTCACTCACGAGTTCACTCGTACCAAAATTATCCAAATCCGATGTAAAAATCCTAATCAAAACCCAAAATCGTAGTTGAAGAACTTCTTCCTATTTTTTCCCAATTTTCAACCCAAATATGGAATTTACTGATGAAATTAATGATAGATTAATGGGATATAACCAAAATCAAGTGTAGAATCATTACCCAATCGATATCTCTAAAAGTCCCCCAAAATCCCGTCCAAATCCGAGCTCCCAAACTCAAGTTTTGACAAAAATGGCCAAACCCTCATTTTTGAAATATTTAATACTGCCCAGTGATTCTTTAATCGCGATCGCGAAGCACAACTTCGCTGCCCCAGAATTTAACCCTACGCGAATGCAAAAAACTCAATGCGAATGCGATTCACTGGCTCTCATGCTTACGCGATCGCGAACAACCCCACGCGTTCGCGAAGAACAACCCTTAAATTCCACTGCTGCTTTACTTCCTCTTCGCGAACGCGGCCTAGCCCGCGCGTTCACGATGCACAGCCTAACCAATCTACGCGACCGCGTCCTCAAATTCGCGAAGGCGAAGAACAACGTTAGCTGGCCTCTCAGATTGCCTTACGCGATCGCGAGACCTCTCTTGCGAATGCGATGAAGAAAAAGTCTGCAACAAAATACCAGAAAATCTACTATCTTCCTTAAGTCCAAAATGGCCTGTTGAGCATCCGAAACACACACGAGGCCCCTGAGACCTCAACCAAACATACCAACTAATCCCAAAATACCATATGAACTTAGTCGAGCCTTCAAACCGCCTCAAACGACACTAAAATCACGAATCATCCTCCGATTCAAACTTAAAGAACTTGAAACTTCCAAATTCGACAACCGATGCCAAAACCTATCAAACCACATCCGATTGACCCCAAATTTTGCGCACAGGTCATATTCAACCCTACGGACATCTTCCAACTTTCGGAATCAGAATCCGATTCCGGCATCAAAATTCTACTACCGGTCCAAATCTCCAAAACTTTGACTTTCGCCATTTCAACCCTAAATGAGCTATAGACCTCCAAAACATTATCCGGACACGCTCCTAAGTCCGAAATCACCTAATAGAGCTAACGGAACCGACGAAACTACATTACGGAGTCATCTTCATACAGTTTTGACTACAGTCCAAATCCTAAGGCTTAGACCTCCATTTAGGGACTAAGTGTCCCAAAATACTCCATAAACCAAAACGAAACCTCCTGACAAGTCACAATAGCAAAAATAGATATGGGAGAAGCAGTTAATAGGGGATCAGGGCTATAACTCTCAAAATGACCGGTCGGGTCGTTACATCCTTCCCCTCTTAGAACAATCATTCGTCCTCGAACGAGCATAAAGACATACCTGAAGTGGTGAAAAGATGAGGATAACGGCTACGCATAACATGTTCGGTCTCCCAAGTCGCCTCCTCGACCGACTAACCCCTCCACTGAACCTTCACGGAAGCAATGTTCTTTGACCTCAGCTTTCGAACCTGCATGTCCAAAATAGCCACTGGCTCCTCGACATAAGATAGATCCTTGTCCAACTAGACTGAGCTGAAATCCAACACATGAGCCGGATCGCCGTGATACTTCCGGAGCATAAAAACATGAAATACTGGGTGGACCCCTGCAAGACTGGGAGGTAAGGCAAGCTCATAAGCAACCTCCCAAATGCGTCGCAATACCTCAAATGGGCCGATAAACCGCGGGCTCAACTTTCCCTTCTTTCCGAACCTCATAACGCCCTTCATAGGAGAAACCCGGAGGAAGACCCGCTCTCCAACCATGAATGCAACATCGCGAACCTTCCAGTCCGCATAGATCTTCTGTCTGGACTAGGCTTTGTGAAGTCGATCCTGAATCACCTTCACTTTATCCAAGGCATCCTGGACCAAGTCTGTACCCAATAATTTGGCCTCGCCTGGCTCGAACCAACCCACTAGGGACCGACACCGCCTACCATACAGAGCCTCATACGGTTCTATCTGGATGCTTGACTGATAACTGTTGTTGTAGGAAAACTCTGCAAGTGGCAAGACCTGATCCCAAGCACCCCCAAAATCTATCACACAAGCGCGGAGCATATCCTCCAGTATCTGAATAGTGCGCTCGGACTGTCCGTCCGTCTGAGAGTGAAATACTGTGCTCAACTCAACCCGAGTACCCAGCTCCTGTTGTACAGCTCTCCAGAACCATGATGTAAATTGCGTATCCCGGTCAGAGATGATAGATACCGGTATGCCATGAAGCCTGACGATCTTGCGGATGTAAATTTGAGCCAACTGCTCGGAAGAATATGTAGTCATCACAGGAATGAAATGAGCTGACTTGGTCAGCCTATCCATAATTACCCAAACTACATCAAACCTCCGTTGAGTCCGTGGGAGTCCAACAACGAAATCCATAGTGATCCGCTCCCATTTCCACTCCGGAATCTCTAACTTCTGAAGCAACCCACCCGACCGCTGATGCTCATACTTCACCTACTGCCAATTTAGGCACCGAGCCACATACTCCACTATTTCCTTCTTCATCCTCCTCCACCAGTAATGCTGCCTCAAGTCCTGATACATCTTCGCGGCACCCGGATAAATAGAGTACCGCGAGCTATGAGCCTCCTGAAGAATCAGCTCACGCAAACAATCTACATTAGGCATACATAGCCTAACCTGCATCCTCAATATGCCATCATCCCCAATAGTGACCTCCTTAGCATCGCTGTGCTGAACCGTGTCCTTAAGGACAAGCAGGTGCAGGTCATCATACCGACGCTCCCTGATACGATCATAAAGAGAAGACCGAGAGACCACACAAGCCAATACTCGACTCGGCTCAGAAATATCCAATCTCACAAACTGGCTGGCTAAGGCCTGAACATCCAATGCTAAGGGTCTCTCTGCTGCTGGAAGATATGCTAAACTCCCCAAACTCTCTGCCCGGCGACTCAAAGCATCGGCCACCACATTGGCCTTCCCCGAGTGGTACAAAATGGTGATATCATAATCCTTAAGTAGCTCCAACCACCTCCGCTGACGCAAGTTAAGATCCTTTTGCTTGAACAGATGCTGCAAACTCCGATGATCGGTGTAAATCTCACAAAGGACACCGTACAAATAGTGCCGCTAAATCTTCAAGGCATGAACAATAGCTGCTAACTCAAGGTCGTGGATAAGATAGTTCTTCTCATGCACCTTCAGCTGTCTGGACGCGTAGGTAATCACCCTAGCGTCCTGCATCAACACCGCGCCAAGACCAATCCGCGACGCATCACAATATACAGTGTAGGACCCCGAACCTGTAGGCAATACTAAAACTGGGGCTGTAGTCAAAGCTGTCTTGAGCTTCTGGAAGCTCTCCTGACACTCCTCTGCCCACTTGAACGGAGCACCCTTCTGGGTCAGCCTGGTCATAGGCACTGCAATGGATAAGAATACCTCTACAAAGCAATGGTAATACCCCGCCAAACCCAAAAAACTATGGATCTCCGTAGCCGATGACGGTCTAGGCCAACACTGCACTGCTTCCACCTTCTTTCGATCCACCTTGATCCCATCACTCGATACTACATGGCCCAAGAATGCCACCGAGTCTAGACAAAACTCACACTTAGAAAATTTTGCATATAACTTCTTTTCTCTCAAGGTCTGAAGCACAGTCCTCAGGTGCTGCTCATGTTCCTCCCGAGTCCGGGAATACACTAGAATGTCTTCAATGAACACAATAACGAAGGAGTCAAGATGGGGCGGGAACACATTGTGCATCAAATGCATAAAGGCTGCTGGGGCATTGGCCAGCTCGAAAGACATGACAAGAAACTTAAAGTGACCATATCGGGTCCTGAAAGCAGTCTTCGGAATATCTGGCTCCCGAATCTTTAACTGATGATAGCTTGAACGTAAGTCAATCTTGGAGAACACTTTGGCACCCTGTAGCTGATCAAATAAATCATCAATACGAGACAATAGATACCTGTTCTTCACTATAACTTTGTTCAGCTGGCGATAATCAATACACATACGCATAGAACCATCCTTTTTCTTCACAAACAAGACAGGAGCACCCCAAGGTGACACACTGGACCGAATGAAGCCCTTATCAAGCAACTCCTGTGACTGCTCCATCAACTCCTTTAATTCAGGATGAGCCATACGATATGGAGGAATAGAGATGGGCTGAGTGCCCGATAATAAATCAATGCCTAAATCAATATCTCTGTCGGGCGGCATGCCCGGAAGATCAGCTGGGAACACATCTGGATAGTCCCTCACTACTGGAACTGACTCAATTGTAGGGGTATCAATACTGACATCTCTCACATAAGCTAGATACGCGTCACACCCCTTCTCAACCATTCGTTGAGCTTTAACAAATGAAATGACTCGGCTGGGAGTATACTCTAAGGTACCTCTCCACTCTAATCATGGTAAACCTAGCATAGCCAGCGTTATGGTCTTAGCGTGACAATCAAGAATAACATAATGGGGCGACAACCAGTCCATGCCCAAGATAACATCAAAGTCTACCATGGTGAGTAATAATAAATTGGCTCTGGTCTCAAAACCACTAAGAGCAATCAAGCATGACCTATGCACGCAGTCCACAATAAGAGAATCTCCCACAGGAGTAGACACATACACATGGGAACTCAAAGAATCCCGAGATACGCCCAAATGTAGGGAAAATAAAGAGGACACATATGAATACATAGAGCCTGAGTCAAATAATACCGACGCATCTGTATGATAGACTGGAACAATACCTGTAATGACAGAGTCGGAAGTAACTACCTCTGTACGAGCCGGGAGAGCATAATACCTGGCCTGGCCTCCCTCTCTAGTGTGACCTCGACCTCTCCGACTTCTACCTTGAGCTGGCTGAGCAGGTGGGGTGGTAGATGGTGCTGGAATCATAGCCCGAGGATCCGGTGGAGTACGTGGTGGCTGAGAAGTCTTTGGAGGTGCAACCCTCCTAAGTCTGGGGCAATCCCTCACCATATGGTGGGTGTCGCCATACTCAAAACAACCCCTTAGAGGGCGTGGCTGATGTGACTGACTAGGACCAGGTCTGCTGGACTGGCCGCTAAAAGTACCCCGAGCAAGAGGCACACTAGATACTGGCGGTGCATAATAAGGCTCTTGGGGCCTAGAAGGGGCTGGAACACCACTAGCGGCTGGAAGAGCTGAATGAATGGGGTGACCCACATAACCCCTACCATGGCGAGATGCTGGGGAACGAGCTCCAGAATAAGAACCAGTCTCTCGAGACCTCTTGGCCTCTCTCTCCTCTCGGTCCCAGGAAAGCATGCCCTCCAATCTCTTAGCAATACTCACAACCTGCCGGTAAGGAATATCCATCTCCAGCTCCCTGACCATACTAATCCTGATACTGGGGTGGAGTCCCTCAATAAACCGATGAACCCTCTCTCGAACTGTGGCAACCAAGGCCAGTGCATGTCGGGCCAAATCACTGAAGCGGACTGCATACTCTAACACAGTTGTAGCACCCTAGCATAGCTGATCAAACTCCGCACGCCATGAGTCCATGAGGCTCTGAGGGAAATACTCTCTCAAAAACATGTTCGAGAACTGAGTCCATGTAAGTGAAGCTACCTCATCCGGACTACTCAACTCATAAGCACACCACCACTGATAGGCTGCTCCTCTAAGTTGAAAGGTGCTAAAAGAAACCCCACTCGTCTCCGCTACACCCATAGTACGGAGAATACGATGACACTCCTCCAGAAAACCCTGAGCATCATCTGTAGCCAATCTAATGAATGTAGGTGGGTGATACTTCTTGTACCTCTCAAGTCTGAGCTGCTCCACCTCAGAAGCGGCTGTCCTAGTCTCATGTTAAACCAGGGCTACCGGCGGCATAAGAATGAACTCTGGGGCCTGATCAACCTAGACCCTCTGCTCAGGAGTGCGGGCTGCGGGAGTCTATGCTCCTCCCCCGGCCTAAGATGTGGCGGAAGCTAATGGAATCAATCCAGCCTAAGCTAAGGTGCTGAATATGCTCATGAACTGGGATAGAGTCTCTTGGAGGGCTGGTGCAGTAATAGGAATCTCCGGTGCCTGCCCTCCAGCTGGAACTGCTGGGGGCTCCTCTGTCGCAGCTCGCGCGAGTGCTCTGGATGCACCGCATGGCCGTACTCTACCCTGACCCCGGCATCTGGTGGCTCTAGCTGGGGGCGCGAGTGCCTGGTCATCAGATCCTCCGGTATGGGTCCTCACCATATGTGAGAAACAATAGAATAGAGAATTTTGAGACTTTGATGCCAATAACTCGCACGACAAGGAATCAAAAAAAGTATGATTGTTCCTAACAGTTCCATAGCCTCCCGAAGATAAGTACAGATGTCTCCGTACCGATCCGCGAAACTCTAATGAACCGGCTTGTAACTCACGACACCTATGAACCTAGAGCTCTGATACCAACTTGTCACGACCCAAATTCTCCCTATGTGAAATGTCGTGACGGCACCTAGTCTCTACGACTAGGTAAGCCTAACACTTGCGGAAATGAAATGAAAAACATGAAAAGTTAACAACTAACAGTAACAGATATTTTTAATAAGCAATTGAGATGCCACTCGGCATAGACAATAATCAACTCTCGAAATATACATGACACTCCCAAGACCCGGAACACCGTAAGTCACAAGCTTCTATGAAGTTCTAACTGTTCTATACATCAATGTCTATAGAAATAAGAAAAGAATCAACATAGGGGGATAGAGGGGGACTCCGAGGATCTGCGGACGCGGGTAGATGTACCTTGAAGTTCTCCGAAAATAGCAGCGACTGCAACTAAGGACGAGGCTGGTAAAAAGACCCTGGATCTGCACACGAAAAACATGTGCAAGAAAGGGCGTGAGTATACCACAGCGGTACCTAGTAACTGCCAAGCCTAACCCCGGCCAAGTAGTGATGAGGTCAGGTCAAGAACCTACTGGTATATAATAAATAAGCAGGAGAGTATAACAATATATTAAGAGACTGGAATTTAAACAAAGAGAACATAGCAAAGTAGCATGCAAAACACAAGGATAAACAATAGGGGATCTTCCGAGATACCGTCTCGTAGTCCCAAAAATAAAGGTGCAGGGAGATCTCCCAAGGTACCACCTCGTAGTCTCAAAAGTAAATATGCAGGGAGAACTCCCGAGGAACCGCCTCGTAGTTTCAAAAGTAAATGTGTAGGGAGAACTCCCAAGGAACCAATTCGTAGTCTCAAGAGTAAATATACAGGGGGATTTCCCGGGATACCGTCCCGTAGTCCCAGACTAAATACGCAGCTCAAACGAATGAATATAACAGTTACAACACGTAACCTATAATTTAGACTAAGTACAAGTCAAGAAAGAAGTAGGATTCTTCTAAACATGCTGCAAAGAGTTCAAATAGGCAATTAGGACACGTAGACATGCTATTCTAAGCTAACAGGATAACTACACATGCTAGTATACTTAGATAAGATGAGAACAGGCTATTACTCGGTAAAAATTAGGTTTTTCCACAAATAGCCCGTGTACGCACTCGTCACCTCGCGTACACAGCGCTCACATATCATAACAACACCAAATCCTAAGAAGAATTCCCCCACACAAGGTTAGGCAAGCCACTTACCTCAAACCAAGCTCAATCAATCCGTAACAATGCTCTTTCCATGAATATCCGGCTCCGAATGGCCTAAATCTAGCCAAAATCAATTACATACCATAAATACAACTATAAGAATTATTCTAATTAATGAAATCAAAGCTAAAGAAAGAAATTAGAAAATCGCCCTAAAAAGCCTCCCTAGGCCCACGTCTCGGAATCGAGTAAAATTCACTAAATATGAACACTGATTCACTCACGAGTTCACTCGTATCAAAATTATCCAAATTCGATGTAAAAATCCCAATCAAAATCCAAAATCTTAGTTAAAGAACTTCTTCCCATTTTTTCCCATTTTTCAACCCAAATCCAAAATTTAATGATGCAATTAATGATAGATTAATGGGATATAACCAAAATCAAGTGTAGAATCATTACCCAATCGATGTCTCTGAAAATCCCCCAAAATCTCGTCCAAATCCTAGCTCCCAAACTCAAGTTTTGATAAAAATGGCCAAACCCTTGTTTTTGAAATGTTTAATGCTGCCCAGTGATTCCTTAATCGCGATCGCGGAAATAGCTTCGCGATCGTGAAGCACAACTTCTCTACCCCAGAATTTAACCCTATGCGAACGCGATTCACTGGCTCTCATACTTACGCAATCGCGAACAACACCACGCGTTCGCGAAGAACAACCCTTAAAGTCCACTACTGCTTTACTTCTTCTTCGCGAACGCGGCCTAGCCCGCGCGTTCGCGATGCACAGCTTGACCAATCTACACGATCGTGTCCTCAAATTCGCGAACGCGAAGAACAACTTTAGCTGGCCTCTTAGATTTCTTTACGAGATTGCGAGACCTCCCTCGCGAACGCGATGAAGAAAAAGTCTGCAACAAAACACCGGAAAATCTGCTATCTTCCTTAAGTCCAAAATGGCCTGTTGAGCATCCGAAACACACCCGAGGCCCCCGGGACCTCAACCAAACATACCAACCAATCCCAAAACACCATATGACCTTAGTCGAGCCTTCAATCCACCTCAAACAATGCTAAAATCACAAATCATCCTCTGATTCAAACTTAAAGAACTTAAAACTTCTAAATTCGACAACCGATGCCGAAACCTATCAAACCACGTCCGATTGACCCCAAATTTTGCACACAGGTCATATTCAACCCTACAGACCTCTTCCAACTTCCGAAATCGGAATCTGACCCTGATATCAAAATTTCACTACCGGTCTAAATCTCCAAAACTTCAAATTTTGCCATTTCAAGCCTAAATGAGCTATCGACCTCCAAAACACTATCCAGACATGCCCTTAAGTCCGAAATCACCTAACGGAGCTAACGGAATTGACGGAACTCTATTCCAAAGTCGTCTTCATATAGTTCCGACTACTGTCCAAATTCTAAGGCTTAAACCTCCATTTAGGGACTAAGTGTCCCAAAACACTCCATAAACCAAAATAAAACCCCCTGACAAGTCACAATAGCAGAAATAGATATGGGAGAAGCAGTTAATAGGGGATCAAGGCTATTACTTTCAAAACGACCGATCGGGTCGTTACACATGAGTATGATATGACTGCGGGATGTGTTAAGACGATTTGAATTCGACGAGAAGTGCTTCCTTGAAATGTAAAGGAGGGACCATTGGGTGCTTGATTTTCATTTTGATGTGATGTACAGTCTTGAGTATGAATATTTTGAAGGATTTTTCACGTTGTTAAATTTTGGGACAAATTAAATTCTCATGTCTGGTTACTGAGTTCAGACTCAGATAGACTAAGTGATTGCATAGTAATTATGACTGCAAAAGGGTATAACAAGATACCAATTTGAGACTAAGCAGGTGGGTTATCTCCTGCGGGGTAATCTACATAGGTGTGTTCCTTATAATGTGAGTGGAGAGTTTCTTTTCTTCCAGCGGGGCGTATGTGTTGAGATTTGAATTTGAATATGGTTGAGAAAGTTTACTTGAGTGTTAAGAGAATGAACGTGAGCTTAGCGGACGATTGAGGTATTTTTACGAATGGCGTTGTACGAGATTGAGAAATTTTTTTGTTGTACTGACCGCGGTATTATGACAGTAATAGAGTATGGATATTGTGAGTTATCGAGTGTTTTAATCTATGGCTTTGAGCCAACTGGGGGAGCCTGCTATTGACAATTCAATTCATGGTTATATGTTAAATTTTAGTTTTGGTATGAGGCATACTTGTGGATTAGTTATGACTTGCAGAGATTGAGATCGAGGATGACTCAAGTACTAAAATTCCTAAATACGGGTTATATTGCGCTTTATGAGTATATAAAAACCATGGGATGAGTGAGTTGTTATTTGTGAATGATGTAGTGCGCACAAAGTATGAATTTGATCAGTGGTGTTAAGGTAGGATTACCTCTTTGAGTGTTGCTATGCTAATGGGGCACATGTCTTTCAGCCCGTTTGGGCGGTGCAATTTAGATTTGAACGAAGTGGGTGACTCTCGAGAAGGTGCTAATGGATTCAAAAATGTATAAGTAATAATTGAATTTTTTTTTGATTCATATATCGCTAGAATCGGTTATTTACATTGGATGGTGTCGAGACTTGCGATAATTCTGTATAACTATGGATTCTATATTTCAGTATAAGAAAGAGAAGAGGAACATTTTTAAATTTCACATAAGGTCTTTCAGAGTAGATGTCTCGGTTGTGGTATTTATGGGGTGCTTAAGGAGAATACAAAGGCTTATGGGCCTTAGGGCGGTGTGGTTTTATGTTAGGATATCTTGTAGTGAGCTTTGGGTGATTAGGATCTGGTGAGGCTCTGCAGATGTTTTGGTGGTAATATTCTTGAGTTTGGTGACATGAGTGGCTTGGTCGAGTTAGGGGAATTCAGTTCGGATAACTTGGTTATGTGCAAATTGGTTTCAAAGTGTTCTTGATGGTTTCTACCATGGTTTGAACCGGATATTTCCTACTGGTGTGGGAAATGTGTCGTGTATTGTGATTTTCTCTTAGAAGGAAGCAAGAGGAAGGATTCTAACTGACCGGGTATGTAAATTGCTGGTGACTCGGAGTGTTAATGAGGTTCTTGTGTTTTCATGTAATGGCCTAATAGAGGCGGCGAGCGGAGTGAGACTGAGAATTGCATGTGCAAGTATACAGTTTAGTTTTGAAGGGGAGGTCATAAATTCTTAGATGGTATAGCCGGTTTTCGATGTTTACATGAATGATATAACTATTTGGTATTGCGGGAGTAGAGTGTACATTTTAGACGGCGCACTATGTTTTGAATTATGGATATTTCATAGGTATTGTGGCACTCTCCTGGTTGATCGACTACTGATTTTAAGATGTGGCTATGTGGCATGAAAGAATGGAAGAAGTATTCCTCGTGGGATGATCGTGTATGAGAGAGGGTGATTCGTGTGTTCTATGGATTTGGAGACTGGGAGTATTCAGGAGCAGATTGTTTCATGGTTGTGGACTGTGAAGTCATGGCCGAAGCTAGCCAGATGATAGTATGTACTATGATTCAGTCATTGTGGATTTTCGGAGGGTTATTTATCTATTTGTGGGTAACCAGAGTTGATTTAGGGGTCCATTGGTAGGCCCAATTAGGATGTGTATTCTACACCGAGTCGGATTGGTTGGCTTCATACTGCTATTGTTGAGGGATGTGCCATTCGGTTGATGTTGAGCTTATTCATGTTCTGAAATGATCGGTGAGTCACTCTTCTATGCTACGAGGAGTTGTGATTCATTGGTTATATGCACACATGGTGCGGTTCTATTGGGGGCCTCATGGCGGGATTCGAGCGAGATGAGTATCTGGGTATTGTATGATCGATTGCATATTGGTTATTTTCTTTTAGGTTTTGTGTGGCATTATGTCATTTCCTCTCCGTAGTTATTGATTTTGAGCAGGGTGGCTTGAGGTATATAATATGGACCAGCGTTTGGATGGGGTCACGCATTGCAGTGGAGTTATGTTAAGGTATGAACCTTGTGTTGGAATCGTGTGATGGTTCTACGGTGTGTGATGGATTTCCAGCATTTCGTTGTGGTGGTACTTGTTAATCTTGCGGGACAATTCTCTCATTTGAGTCATTTTCCCTGACTAAGTACATTTGAATGGTTGCGTATTAGCGCACGGACGACATAGTTTATGGCTCTGAGTTATATTGGTGTGACATGTCTGTGGGATAGTTATGTTTAATAATATAAGGTCATTGGACCTATAATGGGTACTATCAGGTTCGATTACAATATATTCGGAAGGATAATATTGAAATTCAACTTAGAAAGTGATTATGGTTCTGGATGGGGTGAGATAGCTCTATGACTTGTTGATATGATAAGCGGTCATGAGATTTCTGCTTGTTTTTTTCATTATCAGCAGTGTACGAAGGTTTTGGAATGAGGTTTTGTTGATATAGGGTTTAATACCAATACCGTGTTGGTTTTGGAGTAGTTACTGTGATCAGGAATGGTGCTACGAGCATGCGAGTTATGTAATATGTTAGGTGATTATATCCGTGGTTATGGTTATGGCTCAATGCAGCTTGTTCAGACTTATACAATGTGTAACTGTGACATTCGGGTCTTGTAAGAAATTCTGAATGTTAGGAATTGAATTCCAAGATTTTTGGGCTAAGGTTAAATTAATGATTTTTAGTTGTATTGTGTTGTCAGGCCTATATAGAATAGGGTGACGTGGGATAACCCCCGGGTTCGTGCCTGGTAAGATAGAATAATGATTTGATGTCTTGGAAACAATTCTTGGCACGTTCGAGGACGGACAAATATTTAAATGGGGGAGAATGTAACGACCCGACCGATCGTTTTGAGTATTACAGCCCCACTCCCCCTGTTTACAACTCAATTTATGCTTTACAGTTGTTGTATGACTTGTCGGGGTAAGTGGTTCGGGTCCGGAAGGATTTCGGAGTGAAATGAGACCCTTAGTCTCATAATTGAAAACTTAAGTTGGAAAAGTTGGCCGGATGGTGACTTATGTGTAAACGACCTCGGATTTGAATTCTGATGATTTCAATAGCTCAGTATGGTGATTTTGGACTTAGGAGCGTGTCCGGAAAATTATATGGAGGTCCGTAGTGGAATTAGGCTTGAAATGGCGAAAGTTGAATTTTGGAAAGTTTAACCGGGGGTTGACTTTTTGATATCGGGGTCGGAATCTGCTTCTGAAAATTGGAATAGTTCCGTAATGTGAAATGTGACTTGTGTTTAAAATTTGAGGTCAATTGGACTTGATTTGATAGGTTTCAACGTTGTTCGTAGAATTTGAAAATCTCAAAGTTCATTAGACTTGAATTGGAGTATGATTAATGATTTTGACAGTGTTTTATGTAATTTGAGGCCTCGAGTAGGTCCGTATTATGTTATGGGACTTGTTGGTATGTTCGGACGGGGTCCCGAGGGGCTCGAGCATGTTTCGAATTGATTTTGCATCAATTTTCTTCATGTTGTTATTGCTGGATGCTGCTGGTTCTGGTGTGACCGCACCTGCGGTTGAATTTGCGCAGGTGCGATGGTTGCAGAAGCGACAGAGAAGTCACATGAGCGAAGGCCGCAAAAGCGCGACCGTAAATGTGGTTTGCGCATCGCAGAAGCGACCACAGTCGCAGGTACGAATTTCGCCCGCATAAGCGAAGGTCGCAGATGCGGCCTCTTGTCCGCAGATGCGGAATGACTGGACAGAACCCTTTAAGTTCGAGGGTTCGTGATTTTTCACCCATTTTCGAATTTTGGAGCTCGGTTTGGGCGATTTTGGAGAGGGATTTTTCCACACAACTTGGGGTGGGGTAAGTGTTCTTGACTCCCTTGTGATTATATTTCATGAATTAATCTTCTGTTTTGGTGTAAGATTATCGAATCTTCAAGAGAAATCGAAGGAAATTTCTATAATTTTATAAAATAAAATTTCAAGTTTTGAATACCGATTCGGAGTCGGATTTGAGTGAATTTAGTATGGTTGAACTTGTAATTGGATGTGTTATCGAATTTTGTGAGTTTCGTCAGATTCCGAGACGTGGGCCCCACGAGCGATTTTTGAGTGTAATTTCGGATTTTGTGGGAAAATATTAGTATTTTGATATGGAATTAATTCCTATAAATTGTGTGGGCGAAATCAAATTAATTGTGACTAGATTCGAGCCGTTCAGAAGCTGTTACACGCAGAATAGAATTTCTGGAGCATTGTTTAGCTTGCTCAATATTGGATTCATTTTGTTTGAGGTATGTAACTCTTCTAATCTTGGAGCTGAGGGTATGAACCCTGATTATACGTGTTATGCGTTTGGTGTTGATGTGACGCACATGCTAGGTGACGGGCGTGTGGGCGTGCACCGTGTGAACTATGACCCCGTTATTTCTGTGGTACTATGTAGTTACCTGAACTCAACTGTAATCATGAAATCTCTAAGTACTAGAGTTATCAAGCTGTGATTCATGTTAGAAGCCATGCCTAGGCTACATGCTTATTCTATTGGGACCCATTGAGGTCATTATTGCTGTTGAGTTATATGTTTACATTGCAATGTCATACTCAGTCATATTCATTCATTGCATATCATATCTCAGTCTCTGTTGTTATTTATTGATACATCATATCATCATTTTCAGGCTAGTTTCATGACATTGTGAGCCCGCGAGAGAGAGACTGGAGAGATTGATGACTGAGTCAGGCCGAGGGCTTGATTATGAGTGACATTATAGGATCGGGCTACACGCCGCAACAGTTATACTGATTTATGATAGCTCTTGGGCTGAAGGAGCCCCTTCGGAGTATGCACATACACCCAGTGAGCACGGTTGATATTATTGAGGGATGGATCTTCCCTGGACATGGATCTTGTCCGAAGCATTATATACCTGGAGATGGATCTTCTCCACGAGCTGGATTGTCCTTACTCGATACTGAGTGACTGATGACTAGTTGATGTGTATATTCCGGGATGGATCTTCCCTGGGCCGGATTGGCCATATACAATATCGAGTGATTGAGCATGATAAGTGGAATATGTGAGAAAGTGAGATTGAGTACTCTGAGAGTGTGTGTACATGAGTTCATCTCTGAGATACATTGCATTGACATGCACACATGACATACATGCATAGAGATGTATTTTCCTCATGTTGTACTCATTCATGACTTCTCACACATGTTGATATATGGGCATAGTGATGCATTTGTTTTACACTGGATATCTGGAAAGAAAATAAAACATCTTAATTATTATTGAAAGGATTTTTGAAAAAAAATTCTGTTTTCAAACTTATTCATATTTTTGGCAACTTCAGTAAACGATTTGGGTTTTCACTGATTTACTTGAAAGGCAGAACTATTTTCAGAAATCATGATTTTGTTGAGCATTTTATCTCTGAGTTACTTCTTTATTATTTGCTTTATGTTGTTATGAACTGTTGTTGGTTATTGGAGTTGGACCCTGACCTTTGTTCCAGCTCGCCACTACTTTTAACCTAAGGTTAGGTTTGTTACTTATTGAGTACATGGGGTCAGTTGTACTCGTACTACACTTCTGTACCTTGCATGCAGATGTTGGCTGTTGATGTTGCTGTGTTCGTCGGGAGCTGGATCTGAAGATGTACCTGCGTTCCGGTGGTAGCTGCCTCTTGTTAACGGTAGCCTTAGATTCATAAAACTCTATTTATGTACTTTTCAAACAGATGATGTATTTTCTTCATACCAACTTTGTAAATTCTAATCTTAGAAGCTCATGATTTGTACTACTAGTCCTTGGGGAATGTATAAGATTTAGATAATTTCTCTTGCTTAATTGTCTTGTTAAATTATATTGGAATTGGATAGTTGATAATTGGCTTACCTAGCGGGTTGGGTTAAGTGCCATCACGACTAGTTGGGTTTTGGGTCGTGACAGCTTCACCTGGTTGTCTCTAAATGTGGCCTGCAATTGAAGTGTTTCAAATGGATATCCATTTAAAAACCAACAAAAAAAAATGATTCTTACACCTTTTTGAACAATTAAGAGAGAAACTTGAAAAATAAACTAGTTAGTAGTTCATGTAAGTATTGTTCAAATAACAGAAAATCTGACAAGAAATTATAGCAGTAAAGCTTTTCTTTAAAGTATTGGTTTGCTTATTCCTGTAAGCTTTCCTTTCCCCCATGCATACTTTGTGTAGATTGCCTCAGTATTGTATAGAGAAGTAAAACTTCAGTATTGTAAAACTTCAATATTGTATAGTATTGTAAAACTTCAGTATTGTATAGAGCAGTTAAACTTCACTATTGCCTCAGTATTTTATAGAGCAATAAAACGTCATCATTGTAAAACTTCAGTGGATCATAGAGCAAACAAAGGGAAAATAAAAGCATGCACAAGTACTAAAAATGACATATGCTGAAACTATATATGCATTGTGGATGAAGAGAAACAGAGGGGTATTTGAAGGTACTTCGCGAGACTATGAAAGTTTAGCACGTGAGATTGTATGTGTCTGCAACCTTAGAGATGGAATGAATGTGAAAGGATAGTTACAACATCTTTATTTCTAGACTTGTAAATAAGATCAGTAGCTTAGATAGTAAAGCTGTATAGGAACTAGAGAGTCTGTTTTGTATACTGTCTTTAGTTGATATAGCTAAGCTGAGTTTAAGCTTAGCTACTGCACTGTTGCTGAAAATACTTCAATGTCTCACAGTACTACTCATCTTTATCCTTCGGCAAGCTACTATTTGAGTTTTCTATTGTTTGAATTTTCCTCCTTCAATTTTCATGTCAACTTGCAAGAGTTAGCATAAACACCAAAAGCTTGCAGCTTTCACTTATTGATAATATAGCAGTAACTTCACTTGCCTAAATAAACCTCGAGGGTACCTAACTTTTACCTACATTTTAAAACTGTTCTTTTTCCGATAAGAGCACACCGGCGGCCACCCCACAACTTGATTCTTGTTTTGACAGTACTTATAATTATCATCATCATAATTAACGTGGTTGCTGTTGTTCCGGTCACTGCTTGTAATTTCAGAATACACCTTTTTCTTCTAATTTTTTCTCCAATTTCCCCTGGAAGTCTGATCCATTACAACCCTCAGTGTGGCAACAAGATTTTGGTGTTCTTTTAGCCAGGGAAAGTCTATGAACTTGTGCAGACTGGTATTTAATATGTAGTTGGTTCGCAGCTGTGATAGCTTATCTTTTTTACTTCCCCGATGGTTGGTCTGATGGTGCTGTGAATTAGACAGCTACTTAATGATAACCATCTCCTTTATGGTCTCTTAGAAACTTCTTTAATATTTCTCAGGCTTAATAAACAGCTAAAGGAAAGAAAAGACCTACCTCCACCCGTAACACGAGATTTAGAGTAAATAAAGAACAACTTGGGAATCAAATTCTGGAGCAACTTCCAGGCATATTTTGCTTTTGGATTTTAACGCTTTTAATATCACCAGCTGAAGCTTGACTTTGATTTGAATCCCCAAAAACAGACACAGAATTGTCGCTAGTTTTACTGCTAAAGATATCTGAAACTCCTAGTTCTAGGGATGGAATTGATACATGAACATAACGGGCTAAATTTGGAAGAAGATTTTGGAGATTTGATTTTTTAGATTTGTTATGTTTCAAGATCTGGATTTGAATTTGTCTTTATCTTCAATAATTGGTGGGACTGTTTGATACACAACGTTCTTTGATTTGATATGGTATTAGTAAAAGGGAATAAGAAGTAAAGAACTCATAGCTAAAAGCTTTTTCTGAAGCTTAGGATTTCCAGTCCAAGCTTTTCATTGGACATGGTGTGAACAAAGGAAAGTTGTCTGTGGATCTGTCTCTTTATGTGAACCATTATTTTGCATATCTTTTGCCTGTTTACACTATTTTTTGGGCAAAAGGTGTAAAAATGGAGAGTATTTGAAAATCTAAACTTGAGAGAATAAAGAATAATGTATACTTGATTTTGATCAACAAACCTACTTATCTGGATAGAAAAATAGGTGCCCTTTGAATCTGGAAAGCTGGTTTCTTCAGTGAAAACTTAGGGCAGTGTTTTGTAGTGAGTGTAGAAGAAAAGCTCAAACATTTTTCTTGTTATGATCAAATTTTAGCATCTACATTAAACCAAATATAGGAATTAAGATATGATCAAAATGAATAATAAATACTGATAGCAGGAAAATTGAGGTTTATAGAAGAACTACAGCTTCTTCTTTACTGAAATCCTGCCAAGTCTCGCATATAGTGTACATGTTTTTGCTGTCTAAATTGGTATGATCATCTCTGTCTTGCATTCCTCTTATATTTAATGTTACGCTAGTAGGAGAAGAAGATTTTCTTGCTTATGTGTACATCTACAGTGCATCGCAAACCTTCTTAGTTGTGTTTAACTGATTGTATGTGAAGTTTGTCAAACTTGTGATGCTGCTGCTACTTGCCTGCCCTTCTAAAAAAATTCACAACACACAACAATAGATAACTCTAATCCCTCCATACATAATCTTCCATCCTGATGCACCACGTATTAGGGGGTAAAGTTCTTAGACAATGACTTCTGACCTTTTCTGGAAAGATGAAAATAGTATTTTGTAAACATCTCTGTATACTCTTTTCCTTTCTTTCCCTAGTGTTCTGTGATCCATGCTCATATTACTTAAAGCACATATTAACTTACATACACTTTCTTTGTCTAATCTATTTAGTATTATGATCAGATTAAAGTGACATGCTTCACTATTATTGCAGTTTCTCTTCCCAACATTGCATGAGCATTGTATGTTCTCTTTTACTATATGGAACAATGGACTTATCTGATCCCAATTTCAAGCAAGCTTTAACTAGCTTGGAATTGAGGATTATTATATTTCATCTATTGACATAGTTATTTTATAATTTCAGGTCATACAGTCTGATATTCGATAATTTAGCGGGTGAAAGATTTCAATATGACGAAGAGTTACAGAAATTATTTGAAGATTGTTATTCGTTAAGATTAGTTATATAATGACATTAGCTATTTTCTTCAAACAATATAAGTTTATTTTTTAAGGTATTGTGATATTAATATTTTGGATTAGTACTTCCTTTGTTTGTTAAGATTTAACGAGATATACTATGGTTTTATGAATTAATATTAATATGTTTTGTTATTTGCATTATATTTTGGTCAAATGTAGTAGCTATTATTAATGGTGGCTAAACTTACCGTTATAGCTTGTGACTTTTAGCGCCAATTTAACATGATATACAGGCTATAACAATAAAAGGATAAATTAAGACGTTTATACAGGGATATTGTAGCCATTATATTGCTATTAAAGATGATTTTTAGTGGTAATTTAATTGACTTTACTAGCCATTAAAATGGACGCTAAAGGGGCATACTAATACGTTTTTAGAAGAGATATTGTTGCCACTCTAATTACCACAAAACAATTACCGCTAAAAGTATGGACTTTTAGCGACAAATATTTTGAATTTAGCGGCTATAAAAATGGATATTAAAGGAGCATTATTAGCCGTTTTTAGAATGGGTTTAGCATCCATAATTAATGCCGCAACAAATTGCCGTAAAAACAAATGAGTTTTAGTGGCAATAAGTCATACCTTTTACCAGCTTTTGTTAGAAACGCTGCTAAAGGCTTTACCGACCCCGGCTTTAGCGACTAAACACCAATTGCCGGTAAATGATATAGTGGCTACTGTTATTGCCGCTAATGCTGTTTGTTATTATCGCTAAAGCCCCTTTTTGTTGTAGTGACGAAACTTGAGATTAGAAGTAAAGCTTAAGTTACTTCTATGGTGTTGTATTGCCATTGAGGGATGTTGTAAGCTAAATATAACTTGGATTTCGACTTGAAGCTACTGTAGGAGGTATGTATATTGTGTTCTTGCATGTGCTTAAGGTTATCTTGACATTGATTAAGTTAAATGGATGGACTAGACATGAACTAGTGAATAAACTTGCTAATTGAGGATAATTGGTGTTGTAGATTATTTTCTTTATTATAAATATATGGTATAAGGATGGAATCATTGATGAATGACTTCATTATCATGTTAATGATACTAGTAAGTTAAAGTAAGAAGTCTATAAGGGGTGATATGTGGTATACGGATTCCAATTGGGATTGTAGCTCATCGTGAAGTAGCTGTGACTTGTTGTTGTTATATGGTGTCTTGTTATTGATAATTATGTATTGATGGATTTCTCTAGTCATTGTTGTTGGTATATAGTATTGGAAGAGGCTCTTGTTACAGGGGAAATGCTGCCCAAATTTACATAAACGAGCTACTAGTTTAAGTTGCGAACTTAGCTTTTACTCAATACTGATTTTGAATCTCCTTATGCTATGGTAGATTGGGTTGAGTTGTTTGAAGAATTGCTTGGAAGGTATTAAGGACTCAATGGAGTTAAGGTATGTTAAGGCTATCCATTCTTTCTTTTTGGCACGATCCATATAATACAAACGAAACGTGCAAATGCAGAACTTTCATAAATGACTATATTCATAGAAATACTAGGGGTGACTATGTTCTTGATTCCCCATGTGTCCTATTATTATATCTTGTGTTCATGGGTATTAGAAAAATACGTAAGTTGCTAAAGTTTGTCTGAAGGCATATTGATCTTATGATATTCCGAGAAAACTTACCGACTTACTTCATTATGCATTACATTAATTTATACATATATATTGACCCATAACCAGATGGCGTTATATATGCGTATATTATATGTATATGGGATATGAGAAAAGGTTATGGCGTTATATACACACCACCACCTGATCAGCTAGTATACGTTGATGATTTCGCCCACAGTGGCTGAGATGATATGACGGCATGCCCTCAGAGGCTTGATGATGTTATGTACGCATATACCTATGCATGCTATGGCATTTATACGCACATGCATGAATGTCACACCCCCCTTTTTTTTTTTACCTCATTATCCCTCTTTAAAATAGATAAAAGGATTTTAAAGCTCAAAAGGGTTTCAATTTGAAAAGTGACAAAAGATTGTGTTTCGAAGGACTTTTCAGAGTCGCCACCTGAATTTGGTTTCGGTGTGCCAGGTCACCATTTTTTAAAAATAAGAATTTTCTTTCAAAACACATTTAACTCTAAAATTGACTGCACTAGAAATTCCGAGAAAGGGGGTCCATTTGACTCGGGGAGAGGGTGTTAGGCATTCCCCGAGACTCGTAACTAGTACGGTTGCATACTTGATCAAATTGGCTTTTAAGAATATTCTAATTGAGTCAAAACACACAAAGAAAACAAACACGAAGAGTTTCAAGGTTGTTGTCACGACCCAAACTCCCTCCATATAACATCGTGACGACACCTAGTCTCTACGACTAGGTAAGCCTAACAAATTGCGGAAAATAACAAACGAAAGTAAAACTTGGCAACTAACAGCAGTGGATAACTGAATAACTAGTAACAATGCCGCTCGACATGTACGATAACCAATACTCTATAAATACACAGTCTTCCCAAAACCCGGAACATCATAAGTCACAAGCTACATAAAGAGACTAGTATCTCTATACACTAGAGTCTAACAAAAGAAGTATGGAAGGTAAATAACATAGGAGAGAATAGAGGGGGACTTCAAGGTCTGCGGACACGGCAGATGTACCTTGAAGTCTCTGTACAACAGCAAGCACTCTCAGCTAATAGCGGAGCTGATAAGAAGTACCTGGATCTGTACACAAAACATGTGCAAAAGAGTAGCATGAGTATACCATAACGGTACCCAGTAAGTGCCAAGCCTAACCTCGGTAGAGTAGTGACGAGGTCAGGTCCGGGCCCTACTGGATATAATAACAAGGCAGATGATAAAATAAAATGAAGTAAAATAAAGAATTTAACAGAAGGAATTCACAGAGAAATAACAACACACAAACAATGTGATAACAACAGGGGTGCTCCCGAAATACCGTCTCGTAGTCCCAAAAGTAGATACTCGACAGGGGATCTCCCGAGATACCGTCTCATAGTCCCAAATGTAAATACTCGACAGGGGATCTCCCAAGATATCGTCTCGTAGTCCCAAAAGTAAATATGCAGGGAGAACTCTCGAGGAACCGCCTTGTAGTCTCAAAAGTAAATGTGCAGGGAGAACTTCCGAGGAACCGCCTCGTAGTCTCAAAAGTAAATGTATAGGGAGAACTCCCGAGGAACCACCTCGTACTCTCAAAGTAAACACACAGCTCGAACCGATAAATACCATAGTTAACAACAAGATTTCTACAGTTATACTAATAAAGAACAAGGAAAAATAGAAAATCAACTAGGCATGCTTCACGGAGTTCAAATAAGAAATTAAAGCACGTAGACATGCGATATTAGACTAAACAAGATAGCTACACATGTTGGAATAGCTCAATTAAGAATGAAAACAGACTAATACTCATTTAAACGGTATAACTCATATTAAAGGAAAAACAGATTACTACTCAGTATAATAAATCGAGTTTTACAACAAATAGACCGTGTACGTACTCGTTACCTCACATACACGACGCTCACATATCACAACAGTACCAAATCCTAAGGGAATTTCCCCCACACAAGGTTAGACAAGCCACTTACTTCGAACCAAGCTCAATCAATCCGTAAGAATGCCCTTTCCTCGATTATCCAACTCCGAACTGCCCAAATCTAGCCAAACATAATTGCATATCATAAATACAACTATAATAGGCTCATCTAATTAATGAAATCAACACTTTAATAAAAATTCCGAAACTCAACCTAAAAAGTCGACCCGAACCCATGTCTCGGAATCGGGTAAAAGTCACAAAATATGAACACTCATTCACTCACGAGTCTAACCATATCAAATTTACTAAAATCTGACACCAAATGGTCCTTCAAATCCTCAAATCAAACTCTCCAAATCCCTAGCCTCAACTACCAAATTCCATCTTAAATACACACTAACTAGGTGGAAAAATAAATGAGGAAGCAAGATTACAACAAAAATAACAACCCCGTATAATCTCACTAATGGGGAAGCGAGATTATTGATCATAAAGAAGCACAGGGGACTTACCTCAAGAAATCCCTCAAAAATTCTCTCAAAAAATTGCCAAACCCGAGCTCAAAATGTTAAAAATGAGCAAAAATTGCGAACCCTTGCATTTAAGTATTCTGTCCAGAAATCTCGCACCTGCGGCCCATAGTCGCACATGCGATGCTGCACCTGCGGAATTTCCATCGCAGGTGAGGAAATGATTTAAAGGGACTGGGTCCGCATCTGCGTGTAATGGACCGCACCTGCGCGCCCGCTACTGCAGAATTCTTCCGCTTCTGCGATCCCTCATGCCCTGGACCCTTCCGCATCCGCGGATGCGATTATACCTCCGCACCTACGACCTCTGGCCTCTTCCTTCCAAACCGTACCTGCGTCCATTGGCTCGATTCCGCGGGCTCGCACTTGCGGTCAATCTTGCGTAGGTTTAATTACACCAGGTGCAGCAACTTCAGCTATTCTTCCAAAATCAAATTTGATCCGTTAGCCATCCGAAATCAACCCGAGCCCCTCGCGACCTAAACCAAACATACCCACTAGTACTAAATCACCATACGAACTTAGTCTTGCCCTCAAATCACATCAAACAACGCTAAAAACACGAATCACCCTCCAATTCAAACTTAATGAACTTCAAAGTTTCGAACTTCCACAACCGATGCCTAAACTTATCAAACAATGTCCGATTGATCTCCAATTTTGCACACAAGTCATATTCGACATTACAGACCTACTCCAACTTCTGGAATCGGAATCTGACCCCGATATCAAAAAGTCCACTACCGGTCAAAATCTCCAAAAATTCGACTTTCGCCAATTCAAGCCTAAATGAGCTACATACCTCAAATTCACAGGCCGGACACGCTCCTAAGTCCAAAATTACCCAAAGGAGCTAACGAAACTGATGAAACTCCATTCCAGAGTCGTCTTCACATAGTTCTGACTACGGTCAAAATCCTAAGACTTAAGCTTCCGTTTTTAGGGACTAAGTGTCGCAAGACACTCCGAAACCAAAAACAAGACCTCCCGGCAAGTCACATAAGTAGAAAAAGGTACGGGGAAAATAGTAAACAGGGGGTCAAGGCTATTACTCTCAAAATGACAGGCCGGGTCGTTACATCCTTCCCCTCTTAAAACAATCGTTCATCCTCGAACGAGCATAAAGACATACCTGAAGTGGTGAAAAGATGAGAATAACGGTTGCGCATATCCCGCTCGGTCTCCCAAGTCGCCTCCTCGACCGGCTGACCCCTCCACCGAACCTTCACGGAAGCCATGTTCTTTGTCCTCAGCTTTCAAATCTTCCTGCCCAAAATAGCCACTGGCTCCTTAGCATAAGATAGATCCTTGTCTAACTTGACTGAGCTGAAATCCAACACATGAGCCGGGTCACCTTGATACTTCCGGAGCATAGAAATATGGAATAATGGATGAACTCCTGCTAGATTGGGAAGTAAGGGAACCTCATAAGCAACCTCCCCAATTCTCCGCAACATCTCAAAGGGACAAATGAACCTTGGGCTCAGCTTGCCCTTCTTTCCGAACCTCACAACGCCCTTCATAGGTGAAACCCGAAGGAAGACTCGCTCTCCAACCATGAATGCAACATCGTCAACCTTCTGATCCGCATAAATCTTCTGTCTGGACTAGGCTGTGTGAAGTCGATCCTGAATCACCTTCACCTTATCCAGGGCATCCTGAACCAAGTCTATACCCAATAATCTAGCCTCGCCCGGCTCGAACCAACCCACTGGAGATCAACATCGCCTACCATACAGAGCCTCATACGGTGCAATTTGAATGCTCGACTAATAACTGTTATTGTAGGCAAACTCTGCAAGTGGCAAGAACTGATCCCAAGCACCCCTAAAATCTATCACACAAGCGCGGAGCATATCCTCCAGTATCTGAATAGTGAGCTCGGACTACCCGTCCGTCTGAGGGTGAAACGTTGTGCTCAATGCAACCTGAGTACCCAACTCCTGCTGTACAACCCTCCAGAACCGTGATGTAAATTGTGTACCTCGGTTAGAGATGATAGATACTGGTACGCCATAAAGCCTGACAATCTCGCAGATATAAATTCGAGCCAACTGCTCTGAAGAATAGGTAGTCATCACAGGAATGAAATGAGCTGACTTTGTCAACTTATCCACAATCACCCAGACTGCATCAAACCTCCGCTGAGTCCGTGGGAGTCCAACAACGAAATCCATAGTGATCTGTTCCCATTTCCACTCCGAAATCTCTAACTTCTAAAGCAATCCACCTGGCCGCTGATGCTCATACTTTACCTGCTGGCAATTCAGACACCGAGCTACATATTCCACTATGTCTTTCTTCATTCTCCTCCACCAGTAATGCTATCTCAAGTCCTGATACATCTTTGCGACACCCGGATGAATAGAGTACCGCGAACTATGAGCTTCCTGGAGAATCAACTTATGCAAACCATCTACATTGGGCACACATAGCCTGCCCTGCATCCCCAATGTACCATTATATCCAATAGTGACCTCCTTAGCATCACCGTGCTGGACCGTGTCCTTAAGGACAAGCAAATGAGGGTCATCATACTGATTCTGCCTGATACGATCATAAAGAGAAGACCGAGAGACCACACAAGCCAATACTCGACTCAGCTCAAAAATATTCAATCTAACAAACTGGTTGGCTAAGGCTTGAACATCCAATGCCAATGGCCTCTCTGCTGCTGGTAGATATGCTAAGCTCCCTAAACTCTCTGCCCGGTGACTCAAAGTATCGGCCACCACATTGGCCTTCCCGGGATGGTACAAAATGGTGATATCACAATCCTTAAGCAACTCCAACCATCTCTGCTGACGCAAATTAAGATCCTTCTGCTTGAACAGATGCTGCAAACTCCGATGGTCGGTGTAAATCTCATAAGGAACACCGTACAAATAGTGCAGCCAAATCTTCAAGGCATGAACAATAGCTGCTAACTCAAGGTTGTGGACAGGATAGTTCTTCTCATGCACCTTTAGTTGTCTGGATGCATAGGCAATCACCCTACTGTCCTACATCAACACCGCGCCGAGACTAATCTACGACGTATCACAATATACAGTATAAGACCCCGAACCTGTAGGCAATACCAATACTGGGGTTGTAGTCTCTGCTGGGGCATTGGTCAGCCCAAATGACATCACAAGAAAATCGTAGTGACCATACCGAATCCTGAAAGCAGTATTCGGGATATCTGGCTCCCGAATCTTTAATTGATGATAGCCTGAACATAAGTTAATCTTGGAAAACACTCTGGCACCCTGTAACTGATCAAATAAGTCATAAATACGAGGCAATGTATACCTGTTCTTAACTATGACTTTATTCAACTAGCGGTAATCAATACACATCCGCATAGAATCATCCTTCTTCTTCACAAATAAGATAGGATTATCCCAAGGTGACACACTGGGCCGAATGAAGCCCTTATCAAGCAACTCCTGTAACTACTTTTTCAACTCCTTCAATTCAGGAGGAGCCATACGATATGGAGGAATAGAGATGGGCTAAGTACCCGGCAACAAATCAATGCCATAATCAATATCTCTGTCGGGCGGCATTCCCGGAAGATCAGATGGAAATACATCTGGAAAGTCCCTCACTATTGGAACTGACTCAACTGTAGGGGTATCAATACTGACATCTCTCACATAAGCTAGATACGCGTCACACCCCTTCTCAACCATTCGTTGAGCTTTAAGAAATGAAATAACTCTACTGGGAGTATACTCTAAGGTACCTCTCTACTCTAATCGCGGTAAACCTGGCCTAGCCAGCATCACGATCTTAGCGTGATAATCAAGAATAACATAATGGAGTGACAACCAGTCCATGCCCAAGATAATATTAAAGTCTACCATGCTGAGTAATAATAAATCGGTTATGGTCTCAAAACCACTAAGAGCAATCAAACACGGCCGATACACGTGGTCCACAATAAGAGAATCTCCCACAAGAGTAGACACATAAACAGGGGAACTCAAAGAATCCCGAGATACACCCAAATAAGGGGCAAAATAAGAGGACACATAGGAATATGTACAACCTGGGTCAAATAATACTGATGCATCTCTATGACAGACCGAAACAATACCTGTAATGATAGAGTCGGAAGAAACGGCCTCTGTACGAGCTGGAAGAGCATAATATCTGGCCTGTCCTCTCCCTTTAGGGCGACCTCGACCTCCCCCACCTCTACCTCATGCTGGCTAAGTAGGTGGGTGGTAGCTGGTGCTGGAATCATAGCCTGAGGACTCGGTGGAGCACGTGGTGGCTGAGAAGTCTGTGGAGGTGCACCCCTCCTAAATCGGGGGCAATCCCTCACCATATGGCGAGTGTCGCCACATTTAAAACAAGCTCTCGGAGAGCGTGACTGCTGTGATTGGCTCGGTCCAGGTTTGCTGGCCTGGTCGCTAAAAGCACCCCGAGCAGGAGGCATACTAGATACTGGAGGTGCATTATAAGGCTCCTGGGGCCTAGAAAGGACCGGAATTCCACTGGCGGCTGGAAGAGCTGAATGAACGGGGCGACTCACATAACCTCTACCATGTCGAACTATAGCTGGGGCACGAGTACCGCTGTAAGTGCCAGACTCTTGAGACCTCTTGGCCTCCCTCTCCTCTCTATCCTGAGCAAGTATACCCTCCAATCTCCTGGCAATACTCACAACCTGCTGATAAGAAATATCCATCTCCAACTCCCTGGCCATACTAATCCGGATACTGGGGTAGAGTCCCTCAATAAACCGTCCAACCCTCTCTCGAACTGTGGCAACCAAGGTCGGTGCATGTCGGGCCAAATCACTGAAGCAGACTGCATACTCTGACACAGTCATAGAACCCTGGCGCAGCTGCTCAAACTCCGTGCGCTATGAGTCCCTGAGGCTCTGAGGGACATACTCTCTCAAAAGCATGTCCGAGAACTGAGTCCATGTAAGTGAAGCTTCCTCATCCGGACTACTCAACTCATAAGTGCGCCACCACTGATAAGCTGCTCCTCTAAGCTGGAAGGTGGTAAAAGAAACCCTACTCGTCTCCGCTACGCCCCTAGTACGGAGAATACGATGACAGTCCTCCAGAAAACCATGAGCATCATCCGTAGCCAATCCATTGAAGGTAGGTGGGTGGTACTTCTTGTACCTCTCAAGTCTGAGCTGCTCCGCCTCAGAAGTGGTTGTCCCAGTCTCGTGCTGAACTGGAGCTACCAGTTGTATCATTATAATCTCTGGAACCTGGTCGGCCTGAACCCGCTGCTTTGGAGTATCGGCGACAGGAGTCTATGCTCCTTCCCCAGCCTTAGATGTGGTAGGAGCAAGTGGAATCAATCCAGCCTGAGCTAAGGTGCTGAACATGCTCAGAAACTGGGGTAGAGTCTCCTGGAGAGTTGGTGCAGCAACAGGTATCTCAGGTGTCTGCCCTCCAGTTGGAGCTACTGGGAGCTCCTCTGTCGCCGCACGCGTGGGTGCTCTAGCTGCATCGCGTGGTTGTCCTCGGCCTCTACCCCGACATCGGCCTCTCGCGGCTCTAGTAAGGGGCACGAGTGCCTGGTCATCAGATCAGCCTGTACGTGTCCTCAGTATCTGTGAGAGAATAGAATACAGAAGTTTAGAATTTCGAAGTCAACAATTTTGCACGACAAGGAATCAAAGAAGTATAGTTTTTCCTAACAGTTCCATAGCCTCCCGAATTTAAGTACAGACGTCTCCGTACCGATCCGCGAGACTCTAATAAACCGACTTGTGACTCACGACACCTATGAACCTAGAGTTCTGATACCAACTTGTCAGGACCCAAACTCCCTTAATATAACGTCGTGACGTCACCTAGTCTCTACGACTAGGTAAGCCTAACAAATTGTAGAAAATAACAAACAAAAGTAAAACTTGGCAACTAATAGCAGTAGATAACTGAATAACTAGTAACAATGCCTCTCGGCATGTACTATAACCAATACTCTATAAATACATAATCTTCCCAAAACCCGGAACATCATAAGTCACAAGCTACAGAAAGAGACTAGTATCTTTATACACCTGAGTCTAACAAAAGAAGTATGGAAGGTAAATGACATATGAGAGAATATAGGGGGACTTCGAGGTCTACGGACGCGGCAGATGTACTTTGAAGTCTCCGTACACCATCAAGCACTCTCAGCTAATAGCGGGGCTGATAAGAAGTACCGGGATCTGCACACAAAACATGTGCAGAAGAGTAGCATGAGTACACCACAACGGTACCCAGTAAGTGCCAAGCCTAACCTCGGTAGAGTAGTGACGAGGTCAGGTCCGGGCCCTACTGGATATAATAACAAGGCAGATGATAAAATAAAATGAAGTAAAACAGAGAATTTAACAGGAGGAATTCACAGAGAAATAACAACACACAAACAATGTGATAACAACAGGGGTGCTCCCGAAATAACGTCTCGTAGTCCCAAAAGTAAATACTCGACAGGGGATCTCCCGAGATACTGTCTCATAGTCCCAAATGTAAATACTCGATAGGGGATCTTCCGAGATACCGTCTCGTAGTCCCAAAAGTAAATATGCAGGGAGAACTCTCGAGGAACCGCCTCGTAGTCTCAAAAGTAAATGTGCAGGAAGAACTTCCGAGATACTGCCTCGTAGTCTCAAAAGTAAATTTACAGGGAGAACTCCCGAGGAACCACCTCGTAGTCTCAAAGTAAACACACAACTCAAACCGATAAATACCATAGTTAACAGCAAGATTTCTACAGTTATACTGATAAAGAACAAGGAAAAATAGGAAATCAACTAGGCATGCTTCACGGAATTCAAATAAGCAATTAAAGCAGGTAGACTTGCGATATTAGACTAAACATGATAGCTACACATGTTTCAATAGCTCAATTAAGAATGAAAACAGAGTAATACTCATTTAAACGGTATAACTCAAATGAAAGGAAAAATATATTACTACTCAGTAAAATAAATCGGGTTTTATAACAAATAGCCCTTGTACGTACTTGTCACCTCACGTACACGATGCTCACATATCACAACAGTACCAAATCCTAAGGGGATTTCCCCCACACAAGGTTAGGCAAGCCACTAACCTCGAGCCAAGCTCAATCAATCTATAAGAATGCCCTTTCCTCGATTATCCGACTCTGAACTGCCCAAATCTAGCCAAACACAATTGCATATCATAAATACAACTATAATAGGCTCATTTATTTAATGAAATCAATACTTTAACAAAAATTCTGAAATTCGCCCTAAAAGGTCAACCTGGTCCCACGTCTCGGAATCGGGTAAAAGTCACAAAATATGAACACTCCTTCACTCTCGAGTCTAACCATATCAAATTTACTAAAATCCGACACCAAATGGTCCTTTAAATTCTCAAATCAAACTCTCCAAATCCCTAGTCTCAACTCCCAAATTCCACCCTAAATACACACTAACTAGGTGGAAAAATAAATGGGGAAGCAAGATTATTGATCAAAAATAAGCACAAGGGACTTACCTCAAGAAATCCATCAAAAATGCTCTCAAGAAATCGCCAAACCCGAGCTCAAAATGTTAAAAATGAGCAAAAATTGCGAACCCTTGCATTTAAGTGTTATGTCCAGAAATCTCGCACGTGCGGCCCATAGTCGCACCTGCGACGCCGCACCTGCGCAATTTCCATCGCATGCGCGAAAATGACTTAAAGGGACTGGGCCCGCATTTGCTAGCAATGGGCCACACCTACGCACCCGCTCCTGTGGAATTCTTCCGCTTCTGCGATCCCTCACGCCCTGGCCCCTTCCACTTCTGTGCTCTATCTTCCGCATCTGCGGATGCGTAGATGCGGTTATACCTCCGTACCTGCAACCTCTGGCCTCTTCCTTCCAAACCGCACATGTGTCCATTGGCTCGCTTATGCAGGCTCGCACTTGCAGTCAATGTTGCGCCGGTGCGATTACACAAGGTGCAGTAGCTTCAGCTATTCTTCCAAAACTAAATTTGATCCGTTAACCATCTAAAATCAACCCGAGGCTCCCGGGACCTCAACCAAACATACCTACTAGTCCTAAATCACCATACGCACTTAGTCAAGCCCTCAAATCAGATAAAAAAAATGCTAAAAATACGAATCACCCTCTAATTCAAACTTAATGAACTTCAAAGTTTAGAACTTCTACAACCGATGACTAAACCTATCAAACCACATCCGATTGACCTCAAATTTTGCACACAAGTGATATTCGACATTAAGGACCTACTCCAACTTCTTGAATCGGACCGGTCAAAATCTCCAAAAATTCGACTTTCGCCAATTCAAGCCTTAATCAGCTACATACCTCGAATTCACAGTCCGGACACGCTCCTAAGTCCAAAATCACCCAACGGAGCTAACAGAATCGACGGAACTCTATTTCGGAGTCGTCTTCACATAGTTCTGACTACGGTCAAAATCCTAAGACTTAAGCTTCTGTTTTTAGGGACTAAGTGTCCCAAGACACTCCGAAACCAAAAATAAGACCTCCCAGCAAGTCACATAAGCAGAAAAAAGTATGGGAAAAACTATAAATAGGGGATCGGGGCTATTACTCTCAAAATGACCGGCCGGGTCGTTACAGTTGTCCCCTGCCTAAAAAGGAAAAGAAATGAATTAAAAGTCCTAAACTACCCTATACTAATGCTTCCTCGAAAGATGTCCGCCTTTAGTCTTCAATTACATGTGATTCGGGGCATTCTCATGATAAAATCATAATAACTAAGGGGACGACCTCTAGCCTCAAAAGAGAAAAACAAATAAACAACTTAATATCAAGTATGGTCGGCCTAAACATGCTCCTAGCGGTTAAAAAAAGTAATAAGGAAATAACAGAAACAATAAAATATCCAAGGTTGGATTCTGTGTATTTTAACCCCAACCACTTACGGTCCAGTTATCATCCAAAGTTGTAATCAATTTACAATTGTCCATTTATCTAATACAATAGTACTTTCAAATCTAAACAAATTGAATTCCTAGCGAAATTGTGAAATCATTTGCACTCACTCAAGTGGAAATCACGAATTATTTACGCAGCAACTACGATGGAGCAATTAAGATAAAACGGATAGTATTAGAAATAAGAAAACACAAATAGAAATCAAGTAGGATCAGTGAAGAGAAATGGACCTCGGCAAGCTTTCCTTTCTATTAACGAGAATTCGGTTACAGTGAACCCGGCGATTGAAATCTAACTGAAAAATGTAACAACAATAGGAGATTGATCCGCGGACCATGAAAATAACCTCGAACCTCAGCCAGAAACACGAACAAGACCTCGACGGGAAAACCTCAACTGAAACAGGTGGAATTTGGTAATTCAAAGTTATTGAACAAAGCTTTGGTAAAGGATAGTGGAGCTCGATTATTTTCGACGTTGGGATGAAGGTGTGACAGAGATCTATGGCGATGGCTATGGATCCTGGTGGACTGTAGATGATTCAACAAAGATGACGAGACACATGTAGACGACAACGATGGTGGTTGGATGATGTTGGTTTAAGGGTGAGCCTTCCAGGAGAAATTGAATCGAGAAGGAAATTATATAGCTAACTGTGGTGAGGACGAAAGGCAGCGGTGCTAGGGATTTTAGCTATTCCCGTTCTCTCTGTTCGTGCCCGTCCCCTATCTATGTCTGTGTGCAGCTGCCTTAGGTTATAGGAATTAGGTTTTTAATTTGATTTTTTATATATGTGTAAGAATTTACATGGGCAATTAGATTAAAAGAAATGAAGGGGTAGGATTTAAAGGGGTGTTGGGCAGGTCGGCAGGTCTAGTGGGCTAATGGAACTGGGCTGGCTATTTTGGGCTTCTTTTGTCCCAAAGCAAGATAAAATAATGAGCCTAAACTATTAAAATACTATCAAAATATTAATTAGTCCTATGTAAGTAGAGTAAACTATTAAAATAAAACTAAATACTAAAATAAAACTGTTTTTGGTATTTTTCAAATATCATACTAAAAATAAAAATAGAAGTAGGTTAAAATCATAGCGAAATTAAAATAATTTCACTTCCAAAAAGAAAACTAAGGACATTAAATAAATATATGTATAAAAATGAGAAATATTATAAGGATGAAACTATTTTTGTAGTTTTCAATTTTTATGCTTTAAAACTAGAATTAAAATTAATAATAGAGTGAAATCATATAGAAATAAACTCAAATAAATATTCTAAAAATACTAAGACTACTCAAGATAATCCTAATGTGCGGGTAAAAAATTACATGCTTACAGTTGCCCTCCTTCGCTTGAAGACACAAAGTGTTTTTTGAGCAAAGAATTAAGTAAGCAACGTAATTGAGTTCTGACCCGACACTTATTCAAATGAAAACTAAGGTGGATATAAGATTGTGACCGAGCCCTGGTATCTGAGCTGCCTACATATCCTTGGCTATAAAGGAATCAGGCCACATGTAGTTTAGAAGTAGGAAAGATAAAGAAGGATACCAAGGTGGAGAGTCGAATGAAGTGCCATCGAGGTTCCGGTCTGCGGTTCCTGCTATTTACATAAAAAATAAAAGCAAAAATTACAGCAAAAATAAAAGAAAAATACATGATCCTATCTACTTCTTGTCTTGAATCTTCCTTGAATCTCTGCTTGATCCTTCAACATGAAACTAAAAATCAACCCTATTCTTCAGGTGGGCTCCTGCTAACTTGAACTTGAAGAAAACTGAAAGCTGGCCCTATTTTTCAGGCGGGCATCCTGTTGCTAGCACTTGAAATAAACTTGAACTTGGAGTAGACTTGAGCTTGCAAACCTTGTTCTTCAGGCAGGCTCGTGCTACTTCTGATTTGAACTAAAACAACTGGAGGTTAACCCTATTATTCAGGAGGGATCCTGCTGCCTCTGACTTGAACTTGAAAACTGAATGTTGACCATATTCTTCAGGAGGGCTCCTGATTCTTCTCTAACTTGAACTTGAAAACTGAATGTTGACCCTGTTCTTCAGGCGGGCTCCTGGTGCTTCTAACTTGAACTTGAAATAAGCTTGAATTTGAAGTAGTCTTTTGCTTGTAAACCTGTATTTTCAGGTGAGCTCCTGCTTCTTAAACTCGAAAATTGAAAGTTGACCTTGTTCTTCAGGTGGGATCCTCCTGCTTGATCTTGAAAGAAACTGAAAGTTGACCCTGTTCTTTAGGCGGGCTCCTGGTGCTTTTCTGATTTGAACTTAAAACCAATTTCTGAAATATTGACCTCATTCTCCAGGTGGGTGCCTGCAATCAAAACAAACAAAACGAACAAAATTTTCTGTCGCAGTTTGCACTAGGAAGATTTGTGAATTTTAGCAAAACTGTAGATCACCTATGCTATTGATGAAATATGAAAGTAAAACTAGAGAATCGTCTAGGATGTGTGTCTCCTATGAGATTGAACTTCAGGAAAACTATAAACTAAGCTTGACTAAACTTAAAAATTGACCCTATTCTCCAGGCGGGACCCTTGAACTCAAGAAAACTGAAGATTAACAACTTAAGAAAACAAAAAACTGACTATATTCTCCAGGTGGGACCCCTAAACTCAATGAAAACTAAATATTAATAACATTAAGGAAACTAAAACTGACCCTATTCTCCAGGTGGGACCCCTGAACTCAAGGAATACTAAAGATTAATAACTTAAGAAAATTAAAAATTGACCCTATTCTCCAGGCGTCCCCCTGAACTTAAGAAAATCTAAAGATTAACAGCTTAAGAAAACTAGAATTGACCCTATTCTATAGGTGGAACCCCTGAACTAAAGGAAAGCTAAAGATTAGAAACTTAAAGAAACTAAAAACTGACCCTATTCTCCAGGCGGGACCCTTGAACTTAAGAAAAGCTAAAGATTAACGACTTAAGGAAACTAAAACTGATCTTATTCTCTAGATGGGACCCCTGAACTTAAGAAAATCTAAATATTAATGACTTAAGGAAACTAAAACTGACCCTATTCTCCAGGCGAGACCCCTGAACTTAAGGAATGCTAAAGATTAACGACTTAAGGAAACTAAAACGGACCCTATTCTCCAAGCGGGACCCCTGAACTTAAGGAATGCTAAAAACTATTCCAACTGGGGAGAATGCCTAGCAGGTAAAAACCTTCTCAAACAACCTTTGTGCTGACAAAGTTTGGGCACGACAACTAAAAGATTCAAGCTTCCAAGCATTGATTTGGACATAGTCTTCTTCCCTGTTTCAAACAAAGAAAACTTGTGAGTTTAAAACATGGTGGTTGGTTTGTGGCCTTGATCTTGAGGGCGATTGCTCCTACACTTGCCATGATAACTTTGATTTCAACTTGGAAGACCCTGCTTGTTATTGACTAACCACTTTTCTGTCAAACCTTACCACAGAAAACACCTCTGATCTATTCGATCCCTATACCATTTATTTGTTGCATTGTGCACATGAATTGATATTTACCGAACCTTTGCATTTCATATGAATCCCAAAGCACGTCAATGGTCACCAACTTAGTGTGCATACAACACTTTCCTAACTTATGCCACTTTGATGTGCTAGCCAGACTCCGCTTTGTGTAATTGGAAAGCTGGTAGCAAATTTTGAAGTCATTTCTCACTTGTTTTGACGAAACAGACTCAAAAGAGGACTTAAACAAAGCAAGAGGAAAAGAGTAAGGGGACAATGGAAAGAGATGATATATAACAAGAAAATTATCAAGTAGAAACTTATATGATGTGACACCAACTCTAATGTCCATGACGTGCATCTTGGATTAAGTGGCCTCATCTGTCAAGCAAGTCTAATCTTCCATTCTTGTCATACCTCTAAGCTATGAAACTAGGCTTCAATGCTCTAATTGTTCTATCTAATTCACGATCCTCAGTCGACTTGTAGTGCCCTGAAGGGTTTTCACTATCAAGCCTCTCTCATCTTGTTCTTTCTCTCAACTCACTGTCGCCTTATGGTGCCCGTGAGGGTTTTCACCAATAAGACTCTCTCATTTTGTTCTTTTCTTCTTATTTTCTCTGATTCTACAGATGACAAGGCATTAACCATGGTAAAAATATCATATGCTCCTGGCATGTCTAACTCGCCACTCTCAAAGATTATCTGGGAGGTCTTTTTTGGACCGTAATGTGGCTTTTGGATAGGGTTAGAAAGAAAGGTATGAAGGCTCAAATTCAAATTAAGACCAAATGGGGCATAACTTTTCAACTTTTGGAACCGTCTTTTATAGAAAATAAAACTTCTGCCCCAATTTCTTTTGAAGTGAGGAATTTTAGAATTTTTGACTTGGTGTGACCGAATCCTAGAGTAAGGTTGCCTACATATCTTGTTGACACAAGAATCAGGTCAAACGCAGTTCAAAGGAATACTTTTTGTTGTTTCTACTTTTCCTTTTCTTCTTTTTCTCTTTTTTTCTTGTTCTTCTTCTTTTTTTTGAATTTTTCTTTTGGAATGAACTTTCTACAACAAACCTTATGGGAAATGATTTTTTTTAATAACTCTAACTTGTTTCCAAAATAGGGGAGGTAAAAAAAAATCAGCACAGGCTCAAAAGGGTACCGAAGGGTATAAAGTATTTGGGTAGCTGAAAGAGGGCCTCTCAATCTGTGAAAATGCCAAGTACAACACATGAAACTTGAGGATGAAAAATAAAGATCATGAACAACATTTATTTTGCAGCTTCGGCATCGATACCACTAATATGCCTTAATCTTTTCTTTAGTGCCTTGTCGAGTGTTGAAATCTTATTGGGTAATTCTTTTCCACAATGAGTATCCTCCGTCAGTTTGGGCAAGTTTACCTTGGCATTATCTTATCACGGGAGATGCACTTGAACACAAAGTTCCTCACTTCAAATTGTCCGGGATACACTCTCTTGTAACAAATTCTTCTCGTCCTATTAACTTCCCAAACTAGCTGCCCTAGTTTCACACAATTCAGGTTTTAAATGATCAAAAACTCTCAATCTTTACTTATTTTCCTCAAATGTCCCTGTCATCTTCAAGCCTTGTTTCACTATTTCATGATTAGACTAACCTTTAAGACCAGGCTAAGAATTCCACGTGTATGTCATGACATTAGAGTCACCATGAAAAGAACTATAAAAGGAAAAGAGAACTAAACAAGAACTGACAAGAAATAACAGAAAACAGGATATTGCATTAGACACACGGTGAAAGGGTTTGAACAACAAAACAAGCAAAATAAACTTGGGTTACAACCTTGGAACAATCCTCGGTAACACTAAACGAGTAACTACGACTAAACGAACTAGGCAAAAATAAAAGTAAGAAAGGTTTGAGTCACAAGATAATATCCGAATTACAACCCAGAATTAACCCGGACAACAGAAATGACAACAAAATAAATCACCAAAACTCCTCCCTGGCTAGCCAAGAAAGGAGTGTCTTTCTAATTACCAAGCTCGACATCTTAGCCACTGAGTCGCGCATCAACATTACTATGACCTTCACAAGTTTCCATCACGTTGGCCTTAGCAAATAGCTTTTGGGTCCCTTTTGCCAACTCGTTCTTAAGATCAACTTCTGGAACCGATACTAATAGCGCTGAAAACTTTGCAGTAAGTGGCCATCCAAGGGATTTAGAAGAGTTCTTATATTCCTTTTCAACACAAATCATGTCCACCATATGCATCTTATTATGAACAGGTAATGGACTTTGGCTAGTATCCGCTGCATCTGGATTTTACACGATAATGTCACCTGCATCAATAAGCTTCTGGACTGCTCTTTTCAGATGCCAACACTTTTCTATACTCTGCCCCGGGCATTAGAGCAATATGCGCACCTTTGAAAATAATCAAAAATCTTTTGGGAGGGGATTCAACATTTTTATCCAAATCAGCTTCAACATGTCCAATTTCCTCAACCTGTGGAACAGAATGCATATGATTCTCCAATAAGAGTGAAAGACTTTTCCTTTTGTTGCAGCCTTTTCATTTTGTACTCCGGCCTCGGTTAGAACCTCTTGCGGGTAGGTGATTGATATGCTTGTAGAGGTGGGTAAGACATTTGTGGAGGTGGTGCAGGCCATCATATGGCAATGCATTATGGATAAAGTACTGGGAAGGTGAGGTATGACTTTGGGGATTTTGTGGAGATAAGTAGCATTGGGGAGGATTATCTGAAGTACGAGGATATTCATGAGGTCGATATTAGGCTGAAAGAGTTGAGCAGGAACGCCCACTGGATCTTGTCACTGGCGAGGCTCAACAACATCTTTTCTATTTCTCTTTCTTCCAACCAAACTTACTAAGATGTTCTGAATGTCTTCCGTAGTATCCTTCAATGCAAAATAGCTCATGATTTTTCCTGACTTGATTCCTTCTTCTATCATCTCCCCCATTTTTACCACATCATTGAAAGGTTTACCTAAAGCCTGGATCAAATTACTGAAGTAGGTGGGTCTGTGGGCTTGTAGGAAAAGTGCAACCATTTCTTCATCGTTAATCGGGGGACTGACCCGAGCAGCTTGTTCCCTCCATCTAAGCCCAAACTCCCTAAAACTTTTCTCGGGTTTCTTTTCCATCTTAGTTAGGGAGTAACAGTCTGGGATAATGTCTCTATTGTACTGAAAGTGTCGAACAAAATCTTAAGCCATGTCATCCCATGTATGCCACTTACTGACATCTTGACGAGTATACCATTCCAAGGCTGCAAGACTCAAACTCTCACTGAAATACGCCATCAACAACTCATCTTTCCCGCCAATACTTCTCATTTCACTGCAATAACCCTTCATATGTGCCACTGGATCTTCACTCCCGTCATACAAGTTAAACTTTGGCATTTTAAACTCCGCGGGCATATGAATATCAGGAAACATACACAAGTCACTGTAAGACATGTCAATCTGATTTTCCATCCCTTGCATGTTCTTTAAGGATTGTCCTATACCCTTCAGCTTTCTGGATATCTTATCCCGCCCTTCTTTTCATGCGGACTTTTCATTTTCAATATAAGGATCATTCCGGGGGTTACGATTATAGTAGTCCGGGACCTGGTGGGCCAACTATGGGGAGCAGTATTGGGTATCATGAGATTTGAACGGGTGTTCCCAGTTGGACCTATGAAGGAAAGGTTGTTGAGAAGTTATGATAGTAGGGATAGTGGATATGACATGAGGGCTATTTTTGGAAAATGTAGTTGGAGGACGAACAATGGAGCTACTAGGGAGGTTGGGAAAGCTATGATAATCGGAAAAATCAGGAGAATATGGTGGATCATCTGACACAATGACTGGAGCTTGGGTGAGGGTAGCATCTAGGAAGCTAGGTGGTGGCGAGAGTGGTGCCTTCCCAGTCATCCAAGCCTGATACACGTCCGCCATATATTGTCTTAACATCCTTACCTCTTCAACCAACTCAGTATCTTGTTCAACCAATTGCTTTTGGGCGCCAGTATCAACTAACTCAATTCCGTTGTTGTCTGCCATTGCCTTTTGACTTTATGTTGTAGGGAAGAGTTACCAATTTAGGAACCACAAACCAACCACCCTTCTGCTATATTGAAGATAACAAAGAGGAACAAAATGAAGTCATCACGTTAGCATTAGGGCATTTAACATAAGGTAATCTCACATTATATGTAATGCACCTAGTCACAATTATCAGTTCTAAAATGACTTCGAGGGTACGAAGGTCATATTGGCATCATCCCAAGTTCATTCTTCTTGACCCTTTTCCTCTTCATTTTTTTTCTTGCGCTCCTTGGTTTGCTCTTTTTTTTTTTCTCTTTTCTTTTTGATTATCACTCTTTTCTTTCATCTCATTTCTCACATCCGTTCACTTCATCCCCTTTTTTTCTTCTTTTTTTTCCTTTTAATTTCTAAAATGATTCTATTGAACTCGATGTACGTTGCCTACGTATCATGTTTCACATGAATCAGACCAAGCGTAGTTCTAGAAAAGCAATTGACAAAATAAACTAAAAATAAAAATCTTTTTGGATTTTTCATTTATAAATTCTTTTTTCTTTTTTAAAAATACAAAATAGGAAGTACGGTAACAAAAAACTCAACAAACTCAACCTGACTAAGACAGACCCTGACACCACCTAAAAGCCTCAATGCTACTAGACAGGACTAGAAAGTAAAAAAAAACCACAAAAACAGACTCAAAACATAAAACGTCTTCTCAAACAAGCTCTCGAATGCGACAGTCATGGCTGGGATGGTCCTGGGGTATCTGTCATGCTCAAGCTCTAGTAAGTGGATCCATACCTGAATGAGAAAAGTAAGAGTAAATAGAGTTAGTGACCTAGGACACTATGTGAGACAATAACACTTCCTATTGGACACATGCAAGACATTATTGAGGCTATTTTTGCAAAATGGTCTACAACGCCAAAAAGTGGCTAGAAGTGCAAACTCAGCTAGGACGACCTCTAAGACATGGAAAACACCTCACGAAGGCCTATACCCCCAATTTCCCAGGAAACACGGTCTCTAAAATTACTTTACAAAAATGACCCGTTTTGCATAAATTGCCTATGTGGTAAAAAATGGCTAACCGTGCAAACTCAACAGGAATGGACCTTAAACTAAGAGGATGCCGTGTTGTGTACTCATGACTTTGAGACATGGTTTAACAAGCCACTTTGAGAAAATAACCATATTTTGCAAAAAAATGACTGATATGGCCAAACATAGCTAGACATGCAAATTCAACAAGGATGGGCCTTAAAGTAAGGAAACAACTACTTGTGGATTCAAGACTCTCCGTACACGGTTCAACAAGCCACTTTGCAAAAATAGCCCTATTTTACAAAAAGGCCGATGTGGCCAAAAGTGGCTAGACATGCAAGATTTGGCTACGACCCCCGAAGCCAAGAACTTAAGACTCACTAGGAAGACCGGACCGTATGTGGGTTGCCTACGTATCCTGCCCCGAAAGACAAGAATCAGGTATGTGTAGTTCGGGAAGATTGGATATGGGAGATAATTTGAGAAAATCAACTGATTTGGAGAAAACATATTTTTTGGCTTTTTTTGTTGAAAATGATGGAAAATGTAAAATCTTTTTGGATTTTCTTTTTCTCTCTTTTTTTAATTTTTGGGGAAAACCGTGAAAGAAAAATGTGAATGGGCCCTACTTGCTTCATTTTATACTTCACCCTCTTTTCTCTCTCATTGGTCCGCCAAATGACCTTTTACCCTAAAAGAATGCAGCATTTAGCACATAGAAATGATTAAATGTCTTTTTGGGCCACGGGCATGTTTTGACATAATTTGGATAGGCCTCCTACAACGGGACACGGTGCCTGGGACCGAGCCTTGCTAGGTCTAAGTGATATGATGCAAATAAATTGACCTAAAGGCTGGCCTACGTTTGGGGTTCACTAGAAAAAGCAATTCGGGGGAGCGTATGGTCGATAGTGGCTGCTCAAGCTTTCCACTCACTCTATACGTCCGACGACCCCCCTCCTAAAATAAGTGTGACTCAACAAAGAGTTTGTGTATGCAACGCGTACTACGATACTTGTTGCAGAAAGAATTGACCGGGTGATGCATATGATGACAGTTATAAAGCAGTAACACATAAAGGAAAGGAAAAACTATAAACACATAAAACAACTAGCAAATAAAAAAAACATAAAAACCTCAACCGAATATTCTAAAAAGCCAACAAGATCAAGTATCAGCTCGAACCTGCAGCTCCCCAGCAGAGTCGCCAAAGCTGTCACACCCTTTTTTTACCTCATTATCCCTCTTTAAAATAGATAAAGGATTTTTAAGCTCAAAAGGGTTTCTGTTTGAAAAGTGACAAAAGATTGTGTTTCGAAGGATTTTTCAGAGTCACCACCTGACATTTGGTTTTGGTGTGCGAGGTCACCATTTTTTTAAAATAAGAATTTTCCTTCAAAACACATTTGACTCTAAAACTGACTGCACCAGAAATTCTGAGAAAGGGGGTTCATTTGACTCGGGGAGAAGGTGTTAGGCATTCCCCGAGTCCCGTAACTAGTACGGTTGCATACTTGGTCAAATTGGCTTTTAAGAATATTCTAATTGAGTCAAAACACATAAAGAAAACAAATACAAAGAGGTTCAAGGTTGTCCCCTACCTAAAAAGGAAAAGAAATGAATTAAAAGTCCTAAACTAGTCTATATTAATGCTTCCTCCAAGGACATCCGCCTTTAGTCTTCAATTATATATGATCTGGGGCATTACCCTGATAAAATCATAATAACTAAGGGGACGACCTCTAGCCTCAAAAAAGAAAATCAAATAAACAACTTAATATTTGACTACCCAAGTATGGTCGGCCTAAACATGCTCCTAGCGGTTAAAGAAAGTAATAAGGAAAAAACATAAACAATAAAATATCCAAGGTTGAATTCTGTGCATTTTAACCCCAACCACCTACGCTCTAGTTATCATCTAATGTTGTAATCAATTTGCAATTGTCCATTTATCTAATATAGTAGTACTTTCAAATCTAAACAAATTGAATTCCTAGGGAAATTGTGAAATCATTTGCACTCACTCAAGTAGAAATTACGAATTATTTACGTAGAAACCACGATGGAGCAATTAAGATAAAACAAATAGTATTAGAAATAAGAAAACACAAATAGAAATCAAGTAGGATCAGTGAAGAGAAATGGACCTCGGCAAGATTTCCTTTCTATTAACGAGAATTCGGTTACAGCGAACCCGGCGATTGAAATCTAACTGAAAAATACAACAACAACAGGAGATTGATCTGCAGACCATGAAAATAACCTCGAACCTCAGCCAGAAACGCGAACAAGACCACGACGGGAAAACCTCAACTGAAACCAGTTGAACTTGGTAATTCAAAGTGATTGAACAGAGCTTTGGTAAAGGATAGTAGAGCTAGATTATTTTTGACGTTGGGATAAAGCTGTGACAGAGATCTATGGCGATGGCTATGGACCTAGTGGACTGTCAATGATTCAACAAAGATGACTAGACGGAGGTAGATGACAACGATAGTGGTTGGATGATGTTGGTTTAAGGGTGAGCCTTCCAAGAGAAATTGAATCGAGAAGGAAATTATATAGCTAACTGTGGTGAGGACGAAAGGTAGCGACGCTAGGGATTTTAGCTATCCCCAATCTCTCTGTTTGTGCCCGTCCCCCTATCTATGTCTGTGCGCAGCTGCCTTAGGTTATAGGAATTAGGTTTTATATTTGATTTTTTTTATATATGTGTAAGAATTTACATGGGCCATTAGATTAAAAGAAATGAAGGGGTCAGATTTAAAGGGGTATTGGGCGGGTCAACAGGTCTAGTAGGTTAATGGAACTGGGCTGGCCGATTTTGGGCCTCTTTTGTCCCAAAGCAAGATAAAATAATGAGCCTAAACTATTAAAATACTACCAAAATGTTAATTAGTCATATGTAAGTAGAGTAAACTATTAAAATAAAACTAAATACTAAAATAAAACTATTTTTGTTATTTTTCAAATATCATACTAAAAATAAAAGTAGGTTAAAATCATAGTGAAATTAAAATAATATCACTTTCAAAAAGAAAACTAAGTACATTAAATAAATATATGTATAAAAATGAGAAATATTATAAGGATGAAACTATTTTTACAGTTTTCAATTTTTATGCTTTAAAAGTAGAATTAAAATTAATAATCGAGTGAAATCCAATAGAAATAAACTCAAATAAATATTCTAAAAATACTAAGACTACTAAAGATAATCCTAATGTGTGGGTCAAAAATTATGTGCTTACAATGACATTATAAATTTTTCATGATTCACATATGTATTCAGAATTATAGGTTGAGTTCTTTACTCCATGTTTCTTTTATGTCTTTTATATACTACTGTCATGCCTTACATACTCAGTACTTTATTTGTACTAACGTCTCTTTTGCCTGGGGACGCTGCGTTTCATGCCTGCAGGTCCCGATAGATAGGTCAATATGATTTGGACATGTATTGATTGGTATGGCAGGGCCATATCTCAAAATTTATGACATTTATGTACTCGTAGAGGTTTGTAGACAGATGTCGTGTATATGGATACTTGTATGGCCTTGTTGGCCTATGTTTTGAGTGTACAAATGATCATGTCGGCCTTATAGGTCTATATGTCACATGCATAAGCTTCTATATCATGTTGGGTCATCCCATGTCGTGTATTCTCTTATATTTAATTCTAGTTATCTCATGACGGCCTTTTCAGTTCATTTAACCATGATAGTATGATAAGAAGGATACATTACGTTGGTACTCGGTTGAGTTAGGCACCAGGTGCCTGTCGCGGCCCTAAGGTTTGGGTCGTGACATAATTGATATCAGAGCAGTTCTGTCCTAGAGAGTCTACAAGCCGTGTCTAGTAGAGTCTTTTTTATGGGTGTGTTGTGCACCACACTTATAAGAAGGAGGCTACATGGCATTTAGGACTGTCACTTTTTCTTCTTACTCTAGATCGTGTGGTAGAGCTCAGTTGTAAGAATTCAAACTCCTAAATTTTATTTTATTCATTATACAACGATACCTACATCTAGAAAGACAGTTGGTAAGAGATTGAATGTGGTTGTGGAAGAGTTGAGTCAGAGGAACTCGATTTTGCATCATGCTTATGATGAGTAAATGTGAGGTCTTCAGCAGATCATGTGTGTACTAAGATGTATAAGCTCCTTGATAAGGAGCCCTAAAGTAAGAATATCTATCCATCCATATGGTAAAAATAAATAAGAGAATCAGAAGGTAGATACAAGTTTCGGTAAGTAAAAGAAGCAAGATGAAGAAGGGCACGAGGTACCTAGTTAATGAAGATTATCAGTATTTGCAATTCAGACAAAGAAATACAAGCATTATGAGTTACTTTCAACAGTAATATAGTTATATACAATTGGCCACACTCATCTTAATTATGCCTTATGGGAGCCAGCAAATATAGTTTAAGAGAAGGATAGGATATCAGGACCCAACTGGGGTTAGAGTGACCCAAAATTGGTCGATGGATTGTTATCATTAGCTAACATTTCCGAAGATAATGCAAATGTGGTAATAGATATCCTTGTGAGACACCCAGATGGTGATCTCTAGAATAAAACAGTCAGATATGAATACTAGAATGTTCATAAATTTCAGAAGATAGGCAGTGGAATCCTAGAAGGGATAAATATTTACCTTAGTATGATTCCAGCCCCGAGTAAAAAAAGGAGAATGATAGGCATTCCGAAGAGCCAGTGAGATGAAGCAAGGGGAGCTAAAAGTGAAAGAACGTTTTGTTGAAGTTTTCAGAATAAAGTGATAGAGAAAAATATTATCCGGAGAATAAGAAGAGAGTAAATGAAGAATCATGAGTAAAATGTGATATATGGGTGATAATGGTAAATCAAAATATGATACGATGACAAAGTCTATAGTCAAGTGAAGGAAAAGACAAGATGAGACATGCCTTGAAACAATAGAAGAGTATAAGCCATAAAGTCATATCCTTCTTTTGAGAAATAAGTTGGTGACTCCAATGTGATTACCAGAAGGAAACGTTAGACCCCGGAGTAATAGAAATTAGTATGAGCTAGTGAACAAGATAAAATGAATATGAATTAGGGACTGAATGATTTGATAATAGCCGGCATCATAAGAATTTTAGAGATCACGTTCCGGCGATAATAAAATAGACAATAGAAGAATAACCTTTAAAGGTCATTCAGGAAGACGCTTTCCTAAAGCGAGAATTATGAGAAAAGTTAAGCTTAAGGGACTAAGTGTGCTAGTTACACTAGGTGTCACCCTTTTGCATAATAACTTTAGTTATCCTTGGTACAAAGGGTTACCGCAAGGCGGATAAGATGTCAGTAATGATGTGAAAAGATGCCAAAGATGAAGAGGTAACTATGGAATAGTAAAGAAAGAATGCGGTAAAAGGGTTAAAGGAATGAGATTGCATTTATTTAGATCCTACAGATATGATACGACTCCAGAACATTATGCAAGCATGATGCCGGAGAGAGGCAGTAAGGGTTCCGCACCAGATGATACTGATAAATAAGTGGGAATGAACACTCAATACATAAGGAGCCAGTACGAGAGGTAAGTTAAGACAGAGGACATAACTCAAGAGGGGTTACGCAGAATATAAATATGAGAATGGACCAACGAGTAGTCTGTAGTGGATTTAGGAAAAGTCTAGTTATGGCTAGACAAGAGGATACAAATAAATCAACAGATAATGTAAGATGAACATAGTGAACCCCAACATAGGGAATCCAGTCTCGCAGATATGAGATCGCAATTGTTGAAAAATTTTCAGATAGGAGTTAGGTAGTTAAAGGTATTGTATAAGTGTTCTAGAAATAAAAGAGAGTTCCACTGCGGAGACATTCAAAATTTCAGTTCAGAAGCAACCCTACGAGCACAAGGGCGCGGAGGTATGTAACTAAGGATAATTATAGGCGAGTAAGAACATCAAAGATTACTTCGGGTATGTGATGTAATAAACTCGTAGCTTTACAGGAGTCAGAGGGTCTCCACTATGTACTACCCCGAAAGACTAGTTGAGGAAATAAGGAAGAAGGCTTCAATCTAAGCATAGTGACATAAAGAAGAAATGGTCTTGTAACAATAGTCTCGCTACAATATTGTATACACTCCATAAGAAAGTGGCACCATCGTGGCTAATGAACGGGAAGTAAAAATCAAAGGTGATATTTGAGATCATATGAGTTACAGGAAATTCCAGTATTTGTGGGTGTAACGACCCGGCCGGTCATTTTAAGTATTACAACCTCGTTCCCCCATTTACTGCTCTATTTGTGATTTATAGTTGTATTATGACCTATCGGATTAGTTTGTTCGGGTCCGAAGAGATATCAAAATGAATTGAGACACTTAGTCTCATAATAGAAAGTTTAAGTTGGAAAAGTCGACCGTATGTTGATTTATATGTAAACAACCTTGGATTTGAATTCTGATGTATCCAGTAGCTCCGTATGGTGATTTTTGACTGAGGCGTGTGTCTAGAAATTTATTTGGAGGTCCGTAGTGGAATCAGACTTAAAATGGCGAAAGTCAATTTTTTGAAAAGTTTGACCGGGGGGTTGACTCTTTGATATCGGGGTCGGAATCTGATTCTGGAAATTGGAATAGTTTCGTTATGTCATTTATGACTTGTTTGCAAACTTTTAAGTCATTCCGGATTGATTTGATGTGTTTCGGCACAAGATATATAATTTAAAAGTTCAAAGTTCATAGATTTTGATTTGAGGTACGATTCATCGTTTAGATGTTGTTAGGTGTGATTTGAGGCCTCGAGTAGGTCCGTATTATGTTATGTGGCTTATTGATAGGTTCGGACGAGGTCCCGAGGGTCTCGGGCGTGTTTCGGATCATTTTTCTTCATGTTGCTAATGATGGTTGCTGCTGGTTCTGGTGTGACCGCACCTGGGGTTGGTTTGCGCAGGTGCGATAGTCGCAAAAGAGACAAAGGAGCCATAGATGCGGAAGCGCGACCACAGAAGCGACTTGCAAGTCGCAAAAGCGACCACAGTCGTATATGTGAGCTTTGTCCGCTGAAGCAGAGGTCGCAGATGCATCCATGCGACCGCATATGCAGAAAACGCTAGGCAGAACCCCTTTAAGTTTGAGGGTTCGATATTTTTAGCCATTTTCAAATTTTGGAGCTCGGTTTGGGCGATTTTGGAGAGGAATGTATCCACACAACTTGGGGTAAGTGTTCTTGATTCCCTTGTGATTATATTTCATGAATTAATCTTCATTTTTGGTGTAAGGTTATCGAATCTTCAAGAGAAATCGAAGGAAACTTTTATAATTTCGTAAAATGAATTTTCGAGTTTTGAATACCGATTTGGAGTCGGATTTGAGTGAAATTAGTATGGTTGAACTTGTAATTGTAGTCGTAGATGCGAGCTTCGTCCGCAGAAGCGGAGGTCGCAGTTGCGGCCATGCGACCGCAGATGCGAAAAACACTGGGTAGAACCCCTTTAAGTTTGAGGGTTCAATATTTTTAGCCATTGTCGAATTTTATGAGTTTCGTCGGATTCCAAGGTGTGGGCCCCACAGGCGATATTTGAATGTAATTTTGGATTTTGTGGGAAAAATATTAGTATTTTGATATGGAATTAATTCCTATAATTTGTGTAGACTGAATCAATTAATTGTGACTAGATTTGAGCCGTTCAGAAGTTGATACACGCAGTATGGAAGTTTTGGAGCATTGTTTAGCTTGCTTGACATTGGATTCATCTTTTTCGAGGTAAGTAACTCTTCTAATCTTAGAGCCGAGGGTATGAACCCTGACTATACGTGTTATGTGTTTGGGGTTGAGGTGACGCACATGCTAGCTGACGGGCGTGTGGGCGTGCACTGTGACCCCATTATTTTCTGTGGTACTGTGTAGCTACCCCCGAACTTATCTGAAACCATGAAATCTCTACGCACTAGAGTTATCAAGCTGTGATTCATGTTAGAAGCCATGTCTAGGCTACATGCTTATCCTGTTGGGACCCACTGAGGTCATTTCTATTGTTGAGTTATCTACTTTCATTTTATTATCTCAGTCTATGTTGTTATTTATTAATACATCATATCATCATTTTTGGGTTAGTTTCATGACACTGTGAGCCCGTGAGAGATATACTGGAGAGATTGATGATTGAGTGAGTCTGAGTGCCTGATTATGAGTGAATTTTATGGGATCGGGCTGCACGCCACAGTGGTTATAATGATTTATGATAGCGCTTGGGCTGAAGGAGCCCCTCCGGAGTCTGCACACACTCCCCAGTGAGCGTGGTTGATTTATATTGAGGGATGGATCTTTCCTGGACATGGATCTTGTCCGAAGCATTTATACGTGGGGATGGATCTTCCCCACGGGCTGGATTTTCCCTACTCGGTACTGAGTGACTGATGATCAGTTGATGTGTATATTCTGGGATGGATCTTTCCTGGGCCGGATTGGCCATATACAGTACCAAGTGATTGAGCATGATGAGTGGAATGTGTGAGATAGTGAGATTGAGTACTCTGAGAGTGTGAGTACATGAGTTAATGTCTGAGATACATTGCACTGACATGCACACATGATATACATGCATAGAGATGTATTTTCCTCGTGTTGTACGGTATCACATCATTCATGGCTTCTCACACATATTCGCCTACGGGCATAGTGATGCATTTTTCCACTGCCTATCTGGAAAAAAAATGAAACATCTTATTTATTGTTGAAAGGATTTTTGGGAGAATTACTGTTTTCAAACTTACTTATATTTTTGGTAAATTCAATAAACAACTTGGGATTTTCACTGATTTACTTGAAAGACACAACTATTTTCATAAATCATGATTTTGTTGAGCATTTATTCTTTGAGTTACTTCTTTTTATTACTTGCTTTATGTGTTATGAATTATTTTTGGTTATTGGAGTTGGACTCTGACCTTGGTACAAGATCATCACTACTTTCAACCTAAGTTTAGATTTATTACTTATTGAGTATATGGGATCGGTTGTACTCATACTATACTTCTGCACCTTACGTGCAGATGTTGGATGTTGATGTTGCTGTATTCGTTGGAAGCTGGATCTGAAGATGTACCTGCATTCCGGTTGTAGCTGCCTCTCGTTCATGGTAGCCTTAGATTCATAAAACTCTGTTTATGTACTTTTCAAACAGATGATGTATTTACTTCATACCAGCTTTGTAAACTCTATTCTAAGAAGCTCATGATTTATACTACTAGTCCTTGGGGAATGTATAAGATTTAGATATTTTTTTTTACTTAATTGTCTTGTTAAATTTCATTGGTATTGGATAGTTGATAACTGGCTTACCTAGCGGGTTGGGTTAGGTGTCATCATGACTAGTTGGATTTTGGGTTGTGACAAGGTGGTATCAGAGCTCTAGGTTTATAGGTTCTGCAAGTCATGAGCAAGTGTCTAGTAGAATCTTGCGGATTGGTATGATGCCATCCATACTTATCTTCAAGAGGCTACAGGGAATTTAGGATAATTTCCTATCTTTCTTTCCTTATCGTGCGAAATTGATTCAGCCTGAAACATAACTCTTTGAATTCCTTCCACGCATCATATGCACACATGAGCACTCAGTATCAGTTGTGTGTCGATGGCTTGTGACTCCATGGATGAAGTGCGAGATGTGATTTTTGTGTGCTGGTGATGGGCCAGTTTGGAGGACTTGATGCCATGGTTAGACCGCAGCTTAAGCTCAGTAGCTTTAGTTGTAACTTGTACGTTTGAACTCATATGTCCGATAATATACCTATGAATGGAATTTATGGCTTGATGAATTGTTGAATGGCTATATGATAAGTATGATGTAACTGCAGGATGTGTTAAGATGATTTGAATATGATGAGAAGTGTTTCCTTGGAATGTAAAAAGGGCCATTGGGTACTTGATTTTCGTTTTGATGTGACGTACAGTCTCGAGTATGAATGTTTTGAAGGATCTTTCACATTGATAAATTTTGGGATAAATTAAATTCTCATGTCTGGTTAATGAGTTTGGACTCAGATAGACTAAGTGATTGCATAGTAATTGTAACTGCGAAAGGGTATAACAAAATACCAATTTGAGGCTAAGCAGGTGGGTTATCTCCTGCGGAGTAATCCACGTAGGTGTGTTCCTTATAATATAAGTGGAGAGTTTCTTTTCTACCAGCGGGGCATATGTGTTGAGATTTGAATTTGAATCTGGTTGATAAAGTTGACTTGACTTTCACGAGAATAAATGCGAACTTAGCGAATAATTGAGGTATTTTATGGTTGGTGTTGCATGAGATTGAAAAGAATTTTCGTTGGACCGACTGCAGTATCATAGCAGTAATACGGTATGGGTATTGTGAGTTATCGTGTGTTTTAATCTATGGTTTTGAGCCAAGTAGGGGAGCCTGCTATTGACGGTTTCATTTCATGGCGACATGTTAAATTCAGTTTTGGTTTAAGACATACTTGTGGATTAGTTATGACTTGCAGATGTTGAGATTGAGGATGGATCGAGTAAGGAAATCCCTGAATACGGGTTACATTGCACTTTATGAAAATTTGAAAATTATGGAATGATTAAGTTTTTATTTTAAGGAATGTAGTGCGCACGGAGTATGAATTTGATTGGTGATGTTAAGGCATAATTGCCTCTTTGAGTATTGCTGTGTTAATGGGGCACGTGTCTTTCAGCCCGTTTGGGCGGTGCAATGTTTTTTTTAGATTTGAGCAAAGTGGGTGACTCTCAAGAAGGTGCTAATGTATTCAAAAATGTATAAGTGGCAATTAAATTTTTTTTTCGGATTTGTATATCGCTAGAATCAGTTATTTATAATGGATGGTGTCGGGACTTGCGGTAATTCTGTATGACTATGGATTCTATATTTTAGTATAAGAAAATGGAAGAGGAACAATTTTAAATTCACATAAGGTCTTTCAGAGTGGATATCTCGGTTGTGGTAGTTATGGGGTGCTTAAGAAGAATATCATGACTTATAGGCCTTAGGGCAATGTGGTTTTATATTAGGGTGTTTTATAGTAAGATTTGGGTGATTATGATGTGGTGAGGCTCTGAAAATGTTTTGGCGGCAATATTCTTGGGTTTGGTGACCTGCATAGCTTGGTCGAGTTGGAGAAATTTAGTTCTGATAGCTTGGTTATGTGCAAATGGATTTCAAAGTGTTCTTGATGGTTTCTACCATGGTTTAAACCGGATATTCTTTATCGGTGTGGGGGAACATGTTTTATATTGTGATTTGCTCTTGTAAAGAAGCAAGAGAAAGATTTCTAACTAATCGGATATGTAATTTGATGGTGACCCAGAGTTGATAATGAGATTCTTGTGCTTTTCACATGATGGCATGATAGATGTTATGTGTTATACTGAAGTTAGATTTACATGTACAAGGTGGCAGTTCAGCCTTGAAGGGAAGGCCACGAAGTTTGGGCACAATGGCCAGTTTCAGTTATTTAGACGAATGCTATAATTGCACGGTAATTCCGGAAAAAAGGGTGCGCATTTCAGAAAGGTCATTGTGTTTTGACTTACAGATGTTCATCGGTATTGCAATACTCACATTGGTTGATAGACTGCGGACATTCAAATTATTGCTATATGGAACGGTAGAATTATGGAAGTATTCCTCGCGGGATAATCGTGCATGAAAGATGTGTTAGTCATTCGAATGCTAGAATTTGGATCAGTTATGATGATTCATGTGTCCTATGAATTTGGAGACTGGGAGTTTTCAGAAGCATATTGTTTCGGGTTACGGCCTGTTTGAGGTGAGTATTTTATTTAAACTCAGTGGAGGCACTAGTTACGTTAACTAATTGTGTTAGCTTTGCGCTATGAGTGTGCATATAGGTGAGGTTTGAGCCTATCTGCAGGCATCGGGGCAAGTATTCATACTCGGAAGAATGCTTAGGCTATGATACGCCTAGAGTTAACTGTTAAGCATCAAGTTATAACGGTTCTCGTATTTGTACCTTTGTGGAGAACTATCTGGGCTATACTTGAGGTTATAAAGAGGCTAATTCCTTGAGAAAACTTGGTAGTTACTATTTTTGCATTAACTTGTCAATTTGAGTTGTGATGGCAGACTTTGCACATGCCTACACTATGGCGTGTTATTTATACCAGTCCAGGAGCATGAGAATCTTATTTCATTATCATATACATGTGTACTTGTTTAATTGCTCTTATATGGTATGCTGAGATTGGAGGCCTGTGACCATGCCGGGCGATTTAAATTATTGGCACGTGAGATATCCATGCCGTGTGTGGGAGTTTTATTTCAATGATAATTTATCTGATTCAGTAATTTCCTTCCTCTACAATTGTGCACATGCACCTACGGTTATCCTCTTCACGAAATTTGAAAAGTTAGTTGTAACATTGCGGTTGTGGTGGTGCTTGTTGAACTTACAATACGATTCTCTTCCTTGAGACATCACCCATATTTGGGTACACGGATTGCGCAGTTGTGGCTTGAGTTATGCTGATGTGGCGTGTCTGTGGGATAGTTGTGTTTAATAATATAAGGCCATTGGACCTAGAATGGGTACTATCAGGTTTGATTACGATATATTCAGGAGGATAATATTGAAAGTTGGCTAGAAAGTGATTATAGTTCTGGCTGGGGTGAGAGAGATCCATGGCTTGTTGATCCAATAAGGAGTCATGAGATTTCTGCGTATTTCTTTCATTATTAGTAGTGTACGAAGGTTTTGGAACGAGGTTTTGTTTGATATGGGGTTTAAAACTAGTACCGTGTTGGTTTTAGAGTAGTTACTATGATCAAGAATGGTGCTACGAGCATACGAGTTGTGTAATATGTTAGGTGATTATATCCGTGGTTATGGTGATGGCTCGATGCAGCTTGTTCAGACTTATACAGTGTGTAACCCTGAGATTCGGGTCTTGTAAGAAATTCTGAGTGTTGGAAACTGAATTCCAAGGTTTATGGGCTAAGGTTAAAATAATGACTTTCAATTATGTTGTGTTGTCAGGCCTATATGGAATAGGGTGGCATGGGATCACCCCCGGGTATGTGCGAGGTAAGATGGAATAGTGACTTGATGGTGTGGAAACAACTCTTGGCACGTTCGAGGATGAACGTATATTTAAATGGGGGAGAATGTAACGACACGGCCGATCATTTTGAGTATTATAGCCCCATTTCCTCATTTACTGCTCTATTTGTGCTTTGTAGCTGTATTATGACCTATCGGATTAGTTAGTTCGGGTCCGTAGAGATTTTGAAATAAATTGAGACATTTATTCTTATAATGGAAAGGTTAAGTTAGAAAGGTCGACCGAATGTTGATTTATGTGTAAATGACCTCGGATTTGAATTATGATGTTTCCAGTAGCTCCGTATGGTGATTTTGGAATTAGGAGCGTGTCCAGAAAATTATTTGGAGGTCCGTAGTGGAATTAGGCTTGAAATGGCGAAAGTCGAATTTTTGGAAAGTTTGACCGAGGGGTTTACTTTTTGATATCGGGGTCGAAATCCGATTCTAAAAATTAGAATAGCTTCATTATGTCATTTATGACTTGTGTGTAAAATTTGAAGTCATTCCGGATTGATTTGATGTGTTTCGGCACAAGATATAGAATTTGAAAGTTCAAAGTTCATAGATTTTGATTTGAGGAGCGATTCATCGTTTTGATGTTGTTAGGTATGATTTGAGGGCTCGGGTAGGTTCGTATTATGTTATGGGACTTGTTGGTATGTTCGGACGGGGTCTCGACAGGCTCGGGCATGTTTCAGATTGATTTCGGATCATTTTTCTTCATGTTGCTAATGATGGTTGTTGATGGTTCTGGTGTGACCGCACTTACGGCAGGTTTACGCAGGTGCAATGGTTGTAGAAGCGACAAAGGAGCCGCAGAAGAGGCTAAGGAGGCTTTGTACAGAGGCCGCAGATGTAGACATACGGGCACAGAAGTGCTTGCGCAGAAGCGGCCCAACGTGCGCAGAAGCGCGATCGCAGATGTAGTTCCGTAGAAGCGGAGGTCGCCCCGCAGATCCGTAGAAGCGGAGGTCACAGATGCGGCCATGCGACCGCAGATGCGGAAAACGCTGGGCAGAACCTCTTTAAGTTCGAGGATTCGATATTTTTAGCCATTTTCGGATTTTGGAGCTCGGTTTGGGCGATTTTGGAGAGTAAGTTTTCCACACAAATAAGATTATCGAGTCTTCAAGAGAAATCGAAGGAAATTTCTATAATTTCATAAAATGAATTTTCTAGTTTTGAATAGCGATTCGGAGTCAGATTTGAGTGAAATTAGTATGGTTGAACTTGTAATTGGATGGGTTGTCGGATTTTTTGAGTTTTGTCGGATTCCGATGCGTGGGAACCACGAGTGATTTTTGAGAGTAATTTTGGATTTTGTGGGGAAAACATTAATATTTTATATGGAATTATGTCCTATAAATTGTGTGGACTGAATCAATTAATTGTGACTAGATTTGAGCAGTTCAAAAGTTGATACGCGCAGAATGGTAGTTCTGGAGCATTGTTTAGCTTGCTAGACATTAGATTCGTCTTGTTCGAGGTAAGTAACTCTTCTAATCTTGGAGCTGAGGGTATGAACCCTGACTATACGTGTTATGTGTTTGGTGTTGAGGTAATGCACATGCTAGGTGATGGCCTTGTGGGCATGCACTGTGTGAACAATGACCCCGTTATTTTCTGTGGTACTGTGTAGCTACCCGAACTTATCTGAAACCATAAAATCTCTGTGTGCTAGAGTTATCGAGCTGTGATTCATGTTAGAAGCGATGTCTAGGCCACATATTTATCCTATTGTAGTATGATCCAGAAGTTGTTCCCCTAAACTGAGAAGAAGCTTGCAATTGGTATTAAATGGAGAAGAAGTTACCTTGAGTTACAGACATCCAAATTTAGATAATAGATCAAGGGTAAATTTCCTCTGAGTTATAATTAATCTTATATATTCTCGTAGAATTTCCATTCCTAGAATAAAATGTGCACTTCCCAGATCATTGATTTTAAATTCAGCATCAAGAAACTTCTTCAAATCATTGAGTTCAACATCATCATTACCAGTTAATAATGTATCATCAACGTAAACTGAAACTATAGAAATTGTAGTTCCAGATTATTTAAAAAAATAAAGAGCATTCAAAGAGTGAGAGTATTCCTTAAAATTCAGAGCTACAGTGAGTTTAGCGTACTACTGTCTGGAGCCTTGTCAAAGTCCATAGACTGGTTTACTAAGTCTGCAAGCATGTTTAAATATAGGAGGTTCCGAACCGGTGGGAAATTACACGTGTACCTCCTCTTCTAGGTCACCATATAAAAATACATTATTGACACTAATTGGTATAATCCCCAACCTTGTTTTACTACAACTGCCAAAATACATCTAATGGTTATCATCTTAACGGCTGGGGAAAAAGTATCCGTAAAATCAATCCCTTGCCTTTGTGTGTCTCCTTTGATCACCAACCCTGCTTTAAGTCTTTTTACACTTCCATCAGACCTATACTTTATCTTATACATACATTTGCAAGGTAAAACCTTCTTATAACTTGGAAGTTCAACTACTTCCCAGGTTTGATTGTTAACCAAAGCAGCTATTTTCTTAGCCATAACTTTTTACCAACCAGGATGCATAATAACTTAAGAATATGTGTTAGGTTCCGTGATATTGTAGAGTGAACTCAAAAAATTCTGATTGGTGGTGGAAAGTGTAGATAATGAAATATAAGGCGGGGAGATTTTAGAATCAAAACAAAAATATGAAATATTAGTATAAAATACCACATAGTTGAAAGTGTGTATGTTTTTTGAGATCTTCTGAGTTTCTGAAGAATATGAGAGACTTCTACTTAGTCAGGATCTGAAAAAATATAATTAGGTGGTAAATTATTCGGAGAAGAACCAGGTTCAATTGAGGAGGACTCTGGTGAAACTTCAGGAGAAGAAATTGTAATGCTAGATTCTACTGAATCCTTAGAAATAATAGTAGTCTGATCAAAACATAGTTTAGGACTGTTAGGATTGAAAATAGGGAATGCAGGCTGCTTAGGAGCAAATGGATATATGTTATCATGAAAAATAACAAGGTGGGTTGCTCTGATAGTAAGCACCCTCCACTTCCAACTAAGAGGTTGTGAGTTCGAGTTACCCCAAGAGCAAGGTGGGGAGTTCTTGGAGGGAAGGATGCCGAGGGTCTATTGGAAACAACCTCTCTATCTCAGGGTAGGGGTAAGGTCTGCGCACACACTACCCTCCCCAGAACCCACTAGTGGGATTATACTGGGTTGTTGTTGTTGTTGTTGTTGCATTTTTGAAAACTGAAATCTACTTGGTTTGTAGATCAAGAACTTTATAACCTTTTTTAAAAAAAGGATATCTCAGGAGGATACTAGCCCTGGCTCTGGAATCTAATTTGCTTCTGTTGTGTGAGAGAGTGGATATGTAACACAAATAATCAAAGCACATAAGATATTCATAGTAAGGCTGATTCAAAGATAATTTTATAAAGAGTATTGCATCCTATAACCTTAGAGGGAAACCTATTTATTAGGTAAGTTGTTGTAAGCAAACAATCTCCCCAAAATTAATTGGGCAAATGTGACTGAAAAAGTAGTGTCCACAATTCTCTAAGAGGTGTTTATGTTTTCTTTCTATAATTCTATTTTTTGTGGAGTGTAAAACATATATAGTTTGGTGAATGATTCCTTTGATAACAAAAAATTACGAATGTGCGGGATACCCCTCCCCCCTCCCCGCACCACCACCACCACCACCCCCATCCTAATTCTAAGGCATTGTCAGATCTAATGGTCTTTATCTTTGCATTAAACTGTCTCTATGCCATACAAATGATAGTTTTTTTAAATTATTCCATGTTCCTCTACTAAAGTCATTCACAACAGTTATGAAATATTTTGTAAACCTGGTAAGTTGGTATTCTATAGGGATCCCAAGTGTCTGTGTGTATTAACTAAAACATGTTTGGTTGAAATAAAGCTGGAAGAAAATGGTAACTTGGATTGTTTGGCAAGAGCATAGATTCTACGAGATTCTGAAACCTTTTATTTCCTTTTAGAGAAAGAGTTTTAATGTTCTTCATATTTGAATAAGGAATGTGCCCTAGCCTGATATGTCATAAAGATTCATATGAAGCATTAATGAAAAAAAAAATAAGTTGAAACTAAAACTGATTCATTCTTTTCATTGATAGATGTAACATTTTCATGACATTTTGAAGGAAAAACATGGTTATATCGTGAAACTGAAAAGGTATTAAAACTGGAAACTAAGATAGGTACTGTTTTATTCCTAGATGAATCTTCTGAAGCAGTAATGATATTTATAGTGGAGTGAAGTAGATAGAGTCCTCCCTCAGCTTCACCAAGAGCTAATGACTTCTTCATTGAAGGGGCCTGCAAAGTAGAACTAGTAGATGAGAAATTGGTTTGCAATTAAGTTGTTGACATAGTCTTTGAACAGAAACAAGATTATATTTAAAACTTGGAACATAGAGGATATTTTCAAGAATAAGATTAGGAAGAACACACACTTCCATATTGACTCACTTTAACTTTGTATGAATCAGGCAGTTGGATATGAAGAGGAATAGAAATAGATTTCATGCTAATGAAGTTTGATTTCTTAAAGCTCGTGTGCTTAGAAGCACCTAAGTCAAGAATCCAACAATCAGAAGTGAATGCACAAAAACAAGACATACAAGTAGTGTTTAATAGCTTTATACCAGTAAGACTGACATTGGCATTGGCATCAGGGGTTGGACTGTTTGGCTGTGTAACCTTCACCTATTGTAGCAGTTGAATTAGCTGAGAAAACGGATCCTGGACTTTGCAGATACTGCATGTATGTTATTAGAAACTCCCACTACTTGAGTTGAGATTTCCTGTCCAGTGAAAACTGAATGTCCATGAACTTGACCTTGGAATTTCCTCTTCTTAGTGAACATGAAGTTTGGAGGAAATCCATATATCTTGTAGCACTTCTCAATGACATGTCATGACTTCTTACAGTAAGCACATGTATGAGTGCTCTTTCATCCATCATAGTTAACTTTCAAGTTTCTTCCTTCGGCATTTGTAAACTTTTGAGCCATGCTCTGATTGTTTGATTTTAGGAAGAATCTCCTTGAAAATGATTACTGACTCTAACTTCCCTTTACTTCTTATCTTGTATCAAAAGAGAGTAGGACAAATTCACCGAGGGCAGTGGTAAAATCATCAGTATGTTGCCCTTGACTGCTCAATAGGCATCATTGAACCCCATTGGAAATTGAATCAACCTTTCATCCTGGAGTGTCTTTTGTACCTTAACTTTTCATCCACAATCAGAGTTGCGGGTGCAAGTCACATAGGTACTTAATGCATCTAGCTCATCCCATAGCTACTTCATTTTAGTAAAGTAGGAAAGTATGTCATTTGAACCTTGACTCAATTCACTAAGTTCTTTCTGTAGGTGGTAAAGCTGGGTTCCATTTCATCGTCCAAATCGATCTTCCAAACATGTCTAAATCTCTCTAAATAAAAGATACTTTCTGCTATTTCATTGGAGAGGGCATTCAAAGTCCAAGAAATCACCATATCATTATAACGACTCCAAGACTAAAACTTTGAAGAATCAGGTTCTTCCTCTATGATACTTCCATCAACAAAATCAACTTTGTTCTTAGCTGATAGAGCAATGAGCATTGCCCTACACCATCCAGCATAACTTCTACCATCGAAAATAGCATTGACATATACCAGGTGAATCGGAAGGTGCTAGGAAGAAAAGGTGTGAATTATCAATGATTGAGGTAGTATCAGTTGCAGTCACCTCATATGTGTAATCTATGGTTGTTAATCAAATCTTGAAATAAAAAAAGAGGATGCTGATGAGGGAATGAAAAGTGTAAGGATCTTTCAAAAGGACTGCTCAGATACCACGAAAGAATGTAGTAAATTTGAAAGTTATTTCTGAGAAAATTCTCTTTTTTGTAAATTGATTGATTACTGTACACCACTATTTACACAAATAGAATTTACTGCCTAACTATCCTGTGTGTATTTCCTATTAGCTTCTTCCATAACTGGTTGTACAATTGTAGCTCGAGAAAAATACAAAATAAAGGATTGTATAACTATACGGAACAAACAACTATCTAGAAGGAAATTTAGGCAATATTACTCCCAAATCCTGTCAGTTCAATCCTATGCTTATCAGCGTCCACCTGTGGTGCCACATGTCTTTCACTTGGATCAAACATATTTGGGCCTAGCTTCAGCTTTGTATAAATGTGCTATGTCATACATTTGGGCCTAAGTTTGTCTTCAGAACCTTTAGAGCGATTTCCAAAAATAAGTCCATTATCATTTTCAATATAGATAGCTTAAAGAAAGTATTTCTTACGATCAATGGTTGCCTTAGATTTTCTGATATAATCTAAGAGGTCAAGTGGCGGACCCAAACTTTTGTGTAAGCGAGTTTAGACAGATATTAAAATTATCGACATTGTCTAATATAGGGGTGTCAATGAATATTTAAAAATCGACTAAATCGACCGAACTGTACCGTATTGTACCGATTTTTAGGTTTTTAAAGATAAATTTGTAGGTTTTTATATAAATTTATAATCATGCTAATAATTATGGGTAGGTTTTTTGTTTTATAAAAATAAACCGAAAAAATACCGAACCGTACGGAATAAATTTACGCATGAAATATATATTTATATATTAAGTATAAAATAATAAAGCATTAGATTTTTCCTTTGGCCTTGGAATTATGAAAACGGTTACAAGTCATTAAGTAATAAAAACTCAAAATTCTGATTCCCAAACCTATTCTACTAGCTACTCCTATTGAGACTAAATTAGTTCCAGCATATTCATTAGCAACACCCAAGTTATTCTAGCCATTATGAGTAGCAAACTGCAATGTATTGAATATGTTTCCTTTCGTATGATTTAGATTTATCTTTTTAAATATTTAATCTTCAATACACTTTATTCTTGAATCCCACCTTGGTTAATATCTTTCCATTTATGTCGTTTATTTTTTTCTTGTCTTTGCTTAGTTTCTTTTACATTGTTGTAGAATAGTTGATGGATCTATACGCATATTTTATGTTTTCTTAATTTATCTTCCTTTAAACAGTAAAAATATCTAGAGAGTTTTGCTAAGTTTTATAGAAGTACATATGTTATTGTGTTCTACTCCTACTAGTGACTTTTACATGATATTTGAAAAAATACCGAAAATTAACCAAACCGTACAGATACAGAAGAAAAATTGACATGATTGAGATAATTTCGAAAAGTCTAATTTTGGTTATACACAACAGAATAATCGAAAAATTTATACGGTAAAATTATAAAATAACCGGCAGAACCGAACAATTGACGCCCCTAGTATGACAGTAAAAGTAACATTACTGCACATAACAAATGAACTTTACCCTTGGCTCTTTATGTTGTTTTGTAATAAACCTCAAAAAGTGCTTGCCTGCTACTCTTTATATTCTTTTTATTACACCTCACACTTAATTAAAATATGGTAAGTGCAGAACCTAGTGCGGTCAATCAGCTGGAGACACATTCGAAGCCAGAAAGTGGTCACATGTTTCAGTGAGTATGCAAGAAATGTCTCAACGGGCGCTACAACTGGAGCGGGGCGACCTATTTTGCATGTGGAAGTGGCGGAGATTCCTATTGTAATGACCCGACTAGTTATTTTAAGCATTTGCACTTCGCTCAGTAGTTTGAGGGCATGAGTGGCTCTGTATGATGTATTATGACTTATGTGAATCGTCGGTTTTAGTTTTCAGGTTATTCGGAATCGATTTGGAAGAATGAATTTCATGATTTAAGCTTTAAGTTGGAAATGTTGCCCAAGTTTGACTTTTGTGAATTTCACCACGGATTTGGGTGTGCACCGTGTGAAATGTGACTCCGTTATTTTTGTGGTACTATGTAGTTACCTGATCTTATCTGGAACCATGAAATCTCTATGTACTAAAGCTTTTGAGCTGTGATTCATGCTAGAAACCTAGTTTAGGCAACATGCTTATTCTGTTGGGACCAACCGAGGTCATTGCTGCTGTTGAATTATTTGCTTACATTGTAATTACATACTCAGTCATACACATTCATTTGCATATCATATCCCAGTCTCTGTCACCATTTATTGATACATCACATCATCATTTTTGGGCGGATGTTCATGACATTGTGAGCCCAAGAGACTGGAGAGATTGATGACTGAGTGAGGCCAAGGGCCTGATGGTGAGGATATTTATGGGATCGGGCTGCGCACCGCAACATATTTATTGATTTATGACATGATTGGCTTGCTATAATGCTTGGGCTGAAGGAGCCCCTACGGAGTCTGTACTCACCCCTAGTGAGCGCATGTACCTACTGAGTGCGAGTGCCGAGCGATTAGGAAGATTGAGTGACTGGGAGGACTGAGTGAATTGATACTCTGAGAGTATGCATATGGTTTTATCACTGAGTTGTATCGCATTTGTCGCGCCCTATTTTCTTGAGAAAATGGATTTCAACGTGTGGCAACTCTTTTAAATGAGGTATTGAAATAGAAGAGTCGCCACCTAATGATTTTTAAGGTACTTTAGGGCACCTATTTGCAAACAACTCTGTTTAACTAGTCAACGCCACCAAAGATCGGGTAAGGGCTCAAATTACCTCAAAGAGAAGGTGTTAGGCACTCTTCGAGATCCACAACTGTGGGTCCCAGCCAAACTTTAAACTACGTAGATCATGTAATTAGGCTAGGTGATCAAATAAATAAAGAAAAATTTAGAAGTTGAAGATTCTTATTACAACACATGAGAATTGGTACAAATCTTGATGACTACAAGGATATAACCACATTGATTTATGTTAAATGACCAAGTGTAAATAAATATGTAAAGGGGAGAGGGGAGGTCCTATATTTTTTAGCCTAAAGGATCACCCCGTGCAACTTAAATAATACTTTGTAACTCCCTTAAGGTGGGGGTTGCTCATATTATTCAGCGGGCACAGAGTATCATCTCCTACTACCCAATTACTATATTGAAGTTGTTTACCTAAAGGCACTCTAATTCATTTCTAGGACATACCATACGCGTGCACTACCCGTCCCATGCCTATGGTCCAGGAGGCTTTGGACCTCTATTTGGGTGATTCTAGACTTTTCTTAGGATGCTCAAAATGGTAAAATTAGCGCACATTCAAAAACATGGAGGACTACACACGAATGCAAGGAAAGGCTCAAGTTAGCCTCCACACGTTAGTAGCAAATTGCACACAAGCAGGTTCAGCAATAGGCAGTTTTTAGTCGCATTAAGTCCATTAAGTCCTATAGGTATGATTTCTATGTGATTCTGATTTCCAGTATTGTACAAGTGATACTGCTGCTTTAGACTAGCTCATGGGCCGATTAGAAGCGTTGCAAGTCCTATAGACATGATTTCTAATTGTTTATGCAATAAGGCAGTGGAACAATCTTAGAATTCTGAATTACCAGTGTTGATTTTATAGACATACTTCTTAGACAGGTGACAGTATCCTATCGGCAGGATTTTTAGTAGTGGATAACTGACATTGATTTTATATACTTTATTCCTATAGGCATGTTGTCTAAGTGTGGCAATGCAACGAAGTAACAAAGTAATTGATTGTTCGATTAGAATCCTATAGCCATGATGTCTAAAGGAGCAGCGTGCTAAGAGCAATAGAAATAATTGATTGATTGATTAAGTGAAACTGTATATACATAGTATCTAGAGGAACATTAGCAGAACATGTCTTATTATATCTTATAGGCATGCTATCTAAAGCATTTAGTGATGCATATGGAAACAAGCGTAGCAATTACTTGAGCCAACATGTTCGACAAGTTAAGTGAAGTGTGTGCGTGATTCCTATAGGCATGATTTCTACTAATGTGCAACACACCAAACGAAATAACATATAAGGCATGCTGAACGAGATAGTAAATAGAACGCATAGACCTGATAGGCATGTTTCCAACCCTTTTGTGCAAGCATTAGAATACCCAAGCCCCCTATTTATTAATCTCCCAATCATTCAGTTTACAAATCATTACAGGACCAGGATGAAATGTTACATACTTAAAGATGACAAACTATAGACTAAACAAGTACAAGCCCGCTAAGGCCCCATCCAACACAGATAGATAAAGCAACAGAGGCCTTCCTGGTTCTGGTGGGACCAACACGGGCGGTTTAAATAAATACTCCTTGATTTTGTCGAAGGCTTTCTAGCATTCTTCAGTTCAGCTTATTACAACATCTTTCCTCAGCATTCTGAAGATTAGATCACATATCACCGTTGATTGTGCTATAAAGCGGCTGATATATTTGAGTCGGCCAAGAAAACTCATCACATCTTTCTCATTCTTTGGAGGTAGAAAGTCCTGGATAACTTTGATTTTTGATGTGTCCAGCTCAATACCTTGGCGGCTGACGATGAAACGTAACAGTTTTCCAGTGGGGACTCCGAAGGCACATTTTGCAGGATTCAACTTCTTTCTTCAAGTCTGCTATGTGATCCGAACTCCTTTTAGATTTGATGATAACATCATCCACGTACACCTCTATTTCCTTATGTATCATGTCTTGGAATATAGTCGTCAAGGCCCTCATGTAGGTGGCCCCAGCATTCTTCAAACCAAATAGCATTATTTTGTAACAATATATTCCCCATGGTGTGATAAAGGCGGTCTTTTCGACATTTTCATTCATCCAAATCTGATGGTATCCTGCGAAGCAATCCACAAAGGATTGGAGTTCATTCTTGGCACAATTGTCAATCAGTATGTGTATGTTAGGCATAGGGAAATCATCCTTAGGACTCGCTCTGTTCAGATCTCGGTAATCGACCCATACTCTAACTTTCCCATCTTTCTTTGGAACTGGCATAATGTTGTCTAACCAGGTCGGGTATTCGACTACTCAGAGAACCTTGGCTTTGATTTTCTTGGTGACCTCCTCTTTTATCTTCAAACTCATATATGACTTGAACTTTCTAAGCTTTTGCTTTACCGGTGGACACATGGGATTGATGGGTAGCTTGTGAGCTACTATGCATGTGCTCAAACCAGTCATATCATAGTATGACTATATGAAGATATCCTCATACTCCTTTAGGAACCTGACATACTCTTCTTTATCTGACGGTGAGAGATGAATGCTTATACAAGTTTCCTTGACAGTCTCAAAATCCCCTAAGTTAACAGCATTAGTTTCCTCTAAATTAGACTTTGGTTTGTTTTCAAAATTCTCTACTTCTTTGGCAATTTCATCAGGTATCACATCGTCTTCCAGATCTTCCGAATCAATGTCCTTATGTTGCGTTGTCTCATTACATGTCACAGTCATAGGTTCATCGGGATATGTAATAATTATGCTGAAAAGAATGTAGAAAGATAATAATAAATATGAAAAGAAATAATGGATTAATAAAACTTTAAAATGTCAACAAGTACGACTCGATGACTCGAGTAATTATTTCAAAATAAAATACTGAAAATGTCTTAAATGCTCAAAATAATTTGGAAATAAATCATGCTAATTTGCCAGGCTACCCAGGAACTCGGCGAGCTCGGGATGGTGCAGCGGTCCAGTTCTTGAGAATATCTCCCTTTTTCATTATCTGAATTGTAAGGTCTTCCTCCTCCTCAACAATTGAATTGTATTCCATGTCTTCTTCATCTAGAAACAGCTTCCTCATACCGACCAAAACCTCATCTTCTTCGGTTCCCCGCATCATGTCGGCTTTTCGGAATTTATGGTGCAGCGGTGGTATGGGTTGTTCTAGAGGATAATAAGAGGCATGCCATGGCAGTATCCAATCTTGATGATCTTGTACGTAGTATTCATATCCGATTCCAAAGTTTATGCCATGGTACTGTAGTTGTATAGGTTTAGTGATCCCCAGAAGAATTTTGCCAAGACCTTTGCCTGGTTTATATCCCGTCCACAACAGTATGCTTTCTATCTTCTTGCTCCACCATCGATCCTTTTCAATTGCGTTCACCCGTTCAATGCGGTGATATGTTTATCCGCCCAACTTCCTCCTATTTTGTATGACTGAACAGTCAGATTGGTGTATATGGGGTTGCTTCCATCTCTATGAATGATCACCTCCTATTGATTCCATTCGAACTTCACAACCTGGTGCAGAGTAGAAGCCACTGCACCAGCTGCATGTATCCATGGTCGTCCCAACAATTGTAAGTAGCAGATATGTCTCGCACTTGGAACTCAATATCAAACCAAGTCGGACCCATATGTAGATCAAGGTTGATTTCCCCGATAGTGGCTTTCTGAGATCCATCGAACGCCTTCACATTCATGCTTCCCATTCGTATCTCGTGCAAGCCCTTACCTAATCTCTTTAGAGTGGTCAGTGGACATATGTTTAGACTCGAACCTCTATCTATGAGGACCCTGGCAATGAACTTGTCCTCGAATTGCACTGTGATGTGCAATGCCTTGTTGTGACTCAGTCCTTCTGGTGGTAACTCATCTTCGTGGAAAGTAATTTTGTGGCTTTCCAGTACCTGTCCGACCATGTTAGCCATCTCTCCACTAGTGATGTCGGCCGGTACATAAGTTTTACTTAGCACCTTCATCAAAGCATTCTTGTGCGCATCTGAGTTTTGCAACAGTGATAAGATGGATATCTGAGTAGGAGTCTTGTTCAAGTGATCAACAACAAAGTATTCTCTTGCTTGTATCTTCCTCCAAAGATCGTCGGTGCTGATGTCAACAATAGGTGGTCTGGATGCAGCTTCCTTGCTTGTTCCTCCTAGATTCTCAGGTGTGTAAACTCTGCTAGTTCTAGTCATACCTTGTAAGGCACCTGTTTCTTCCATTTTGGCTTTTCATTTCCTTCTTTCTTCCGCAACATAATCCCATGGGATGGCATCATGCTTGTAAGATGGTGTGGGAGCTACCATTATAGTGAAGGGTGTAGCTACCTCAACTTCAAATGGTGCCAGGGTTTGTACCACAACTAGCGTGAGTGTGACCGGAGATGTTTTAGGAGCATCTCCCTCTTGAATTGGTCCAATGGACCCTTCCTGCTCGCACCCCTCATCAGTTTCTATCACGTTCACTCTCTCACCTCTGTGATCTGGGAGAGGGTTGTTGCGCACATTTGGTGCAGCTTCCTTTGCTTGTATAACCTTAGTGTCAATCAACATCTGAATCTTGTCTTTCAACCTGCGGCATTCCTCAATGGTATAACCCTTCATGCCTGAATGATAAGCATACGTTTTGTTGGGGTTAATCCATTGGGAGGGATTTTCTACAAAAATAGCTAGAATAGGGGTGACATAACCAGCGACCTTCAGTCTCTCGTACAATTGGGCTCTGGGTTCGGCAATAAGGGTATATTGTCTATGAGGTTTGCGGTCAAAATTTGGATGTGGCTTTGGGTAGTTTTGGCGGGCGGGAGGAGGTGAATGGTAATATGCAGTTTGAGTGTTATAGGTAAGGTAGGTTGCGGCAAGGTATTGGTATTTTGGGGGTAAGGGTTGATATGTAGGATGAGGTGTTTGGTATGTGAGGGGAGACTTAGGGCCCTGGGCTACCATCACGGCACCCACTTCTTTATTCTTTGAAATACCTCCTGATTGCAAAGCTTTATTCGTGGCCTGCAGCGCCTCGAAATTAGTTACCATCCCACTCTTGATTCCTTCTTCTATTCTTTCCCCCTAACTTGATGATGTCTGAGAAGTGATTTTCGATGACCATCAATCGTTCATAATAATGCGGATCTTATGCTCTAACAAAGAACTTGTTCATTTGTTATTCTTCAAGTACTGGCCTTACCTGTGTGGCCTCTGATCTCCAACGAGTAGCATACTCGCGGAAGGTTTCTATCTGCTTCTTCTTTAGGTTTTGGATGTAGAAAATGTCTGGCGCATTTTCCGTGTTGAACCTGAATCTATCCATAAAATATGATGCTATACTTACCCAATTAACCCACTTCTTTGGGTTTTGACTGATACCCCGCAGCAAACCGTATACCCAACGGTTTAGTGTTACTTTACTATTGGGTTATCAGTTCGGTTATCGGTTCGGGTCTCGATTTGCCCAATTTTTTAATGATTTAACCGATAACCCAATCGGGTCGGGTTTTGCTGGTTGATGTCGGGAACATTGAGAGTAAGGAAAAGGTTTTCCAGATTTCGGACCTACTCAAGCTCGCCTTGTAGTTCCAGTATTTTTTGCTCCAAATGTAAGATCAACTCATTCTGCCCTAGAGTACTTCTACCATCTGACGTTTCAACATTTTCCGCCACAACAACATTTTCTATACGGATACCACTTAAATCATCCATTTTTCCTTTGCCCTTGCTTTTGCTTTTCGGGTCACTAGGTGGAGGACCTCTGAATCTAGTATGGTATGTTGATGATGCCAGTATGGACGAACCAACCTTTGGGAATGGGAGTAGTTAGAAAGAAAGAAAAAAGACAAAGGTAACCAAGTCAGTAAGGTGAAATAAAAGAGTATTCGCAATATTTAACATGTTTCACAAAGTCATGCAATAATTTGCGTCCTAATTTGGGGACCTCATTGTGCCTGAGATAGGCCTAAGCGACACATAGACTTGAAGAAAATTGGTGCAAACGTTTGCTTCATTTCATTAATGCGAAAATGAGCCAAAACAATCTTTTACTCAATCGACAATAATAAAATAAAGTTACTAATGGCATTTAGCCTTATTACATCGAAATCTAATCTAAGCTAGAAAGAAGTAAAGAATATCATCTCCCAATCTATTTGATCCCTGAAGGACTTTCTCCATTCTTGGCTCTCTTGACCCCATAAATCATGTTTCCCAGATCGCGCATATTCAGCAATAAGTAAGCTTTTGCCAGTGTTTCTCTGTCATCGTCGTCCATGCCTTAACAATTCGAAAGTCTCTTTCTCATCTTCCCTTCTAGCTCCATCAGTCCCTGTTCCAGGTATTCCAATCTTTCCGTTAACTTAGTGGAAATCTCCTTCCATTCCCTAATCATCTCCATGTTCACTTTGTGCTGCTCCAGATGTTTATCTTCGGACTCAACTGAACTCATTCCTTTTGTAACTATCATGGGACCACATGGCCACCACTCATAATGTACAACTGTAAGTGGGAAAACACTGTATCAATGAACCATTGTTATTAAAACATGAATATATATGGGCCGTCAAGGCCTCTGACATAATGTACAAAATGAACCTCTGTCTACAAAGCCTCTAAGATTATTTGACATCAAATGGAACAGGGTACCGGCCTATCCATAAGTCTGTAGCAAAACTCTAACACGATAACTCAGAGACTCGGCTGCACTCCGAATGAGGTGGTCTTACCGATCCTTCGTTGAATGTTGACCTCGTCTACTATGAGGTATTGTCAAACTGATTACCTATACCTGCAGGCATGAATACAGCGTCCCCAACAAAAGGACGTCAGTACAAATAATGTACCGAGTATGTAAAGCGGAACTAAAACATAGCAATAAATCAACATTTATTAAAGACATATAAGAATCAACCTGAAATCTCTGAAGTGCCACCGTATATGCATACTTATTATACTTATATATAATGCTTCTCTTTGAGACTCTTATCCATATCGTATGATGCATGACTGCCCAACTGATCAGTGGTAACTGCCCGACCGGCCATAGCGTGGTGGTAAATGCATGACTTCCCGACCGGTCGTAGCATGGTGGTAAATACGTAACTGCCCAACCGGCCGTAGCATGGTGGTAAATGCGTAACTGCCCAACCGACCGTAGCTCGGTGGTAAATGAATATGCATGTCTGCACAACCGGTCGTGGCACAGTTGTAAATGCATAAAGATTCATGTATCACTATATTATAAACAATAACATCTTTATCATATATCTCAGTAGAGACTTAGGAACGTACTTAGACATACTTGAATATAACTTTATCGGAATGAATAACATAGACATCCTTAACTGCTAAGAGTAGAACCATTTATGGAATAACATTACGTTTACGTATCGTTACTTGGATCATGCCAAAAGAAAGAAGGAATAGCCTTAACATACCTGTGTGGTTTATACCTAACCACACGACGACGGTTCAATCCGTTAGTACTTCAATCTGAAACTTGCAATTTTGTGAACATCAGCAGGTAATTATCTTTCAAAATGTGGACAACATAGGTTCCTTCGCCCCAATTTACCACTACATTCTTTTATATAGACTTCTTATAATAATATTACAACTTTCTCTATAAAATATATAGTAGTTCCTCCCCTTCAGAACAATAGATACAGACCTGAACCGAAACATAGGCTCCTATAATTGCCAGTTTCATTTCGTTGCTAGTTGGTACTAATTGGGTGACTTAACAAATATTGAAGGAATCAGATCAGTAATATATTTAGTGTGCTAGAACATATTGTGAGTGAAGGAATATTGTGTGGAGTGTTGTGATGGTAGTGTTTATGTGGATATTTTTGTGCAGAAGATTAAAATTCTGCTTTTGCTATTCTTTCTAGGAACTAGGAATTAGGAGCAAACTATTTGGCAGATGTCCAAAAGTGGATACTCTTCCATGCATGAACCCCACCTCTCCTTTTGTGGTAGAATCTTCCATTACCCAATAATTAACCAATTTCCCACATAATTAAGAATTGTCTCAAATTACCTAAAATACTATTCATGGTCACGTGGTATAGTACTAGCTAGTACATAAATACGGGGTATTATAGCTTGGATCGTATTTTATCCCAAAATGTCAAACTTCCGTGATACTCAATTTATTCGATTTGTTTACCCTCTGAACTTTATAACACTTACTTATCACTTGTTTGACATATCATAAATACTTATAACCTTGAAAATAGTCTTGTCCCATCCTAAAGTACTACTATTAAAATATTAATAAACTATTTCCTTCGATAATTCACATATGTAAATGATTACATACAATGATACAATAAATGCTGATATTTCCCTTGAACAACCCTAAAATATCAAGAAAAAGGATAGAACATAGCTAAACCAAATCATGCCGAAAACAAAAAGAAAACCCTACATACCTCTTGTGTTCTTGCTTTCAAACCTTGTTCCCTTTGATCCACACCCTTAATTATGCTTATATAACTGTGTATAATTTAAAGCATATTCGGAAGTAGTAATATTAATAACTATATAAAATCATATTTTTCAAACTTTTTACAAAAATGTTCCACTCAAAATACTATATCCAATGTATATAACGGTATCAATATTGTTAAACTTACGGGGTATTACAATAACATAGTCACAAATCCTCTATAACCTTATGAATGGTCTTAATCCCTTCAAGCTCATATGGATTACTACGACTCATCCTAATATTAAAGTACGTGATGTAAAATTTTCTCCAACTTATGCACATAACATGATAGTGTCCTTTGGGATTAAGGAAATCCCGTTGGACTTTGGACAAGGTTTTTCTAAGTGGGTTGTTACGTTAACAATGCTTTAACCCGTACTAGATTTAGCATGATGCATGTACATTTCAAGTCGGAGTGTGATTTCTAGAAAGATCGAGACTGGTACTCTCAAGTGGACAACTTGAGAGGGAAAGGCACGAGACCGTTGACTGCACCGCTGATCGACTAGTCTACCGCAAATAAGCCTTTCCGATTTAAAAGGGCAATTTCAGGAAAGCACGGACACTCATCAAGCGCTTCTATATTGATAATTGGCACGAGTGGAGTATGATGCAGAGCATGCTTTATGCAGAAATAATAACACACTGCCAAGTATTTGCATGATAAAAGTATGTAAAAGCAGTAAATAAAATAGCAAAGGTGAACATGAAAAGAAGAAAAAGGAAAAGAAAGACAAAAAAAAAGTCAGTTTAGCTCATGAAAATGTGAGAGAACGTAATGAAGTAGGTAGGGATGGGGGAGTCATAATATATCAGTTTTAGACAAGATGAAGGAGATGGAGATAGGTCATACATGTCATAGGAAATAAAGGAGAATAAGGGAAGAGATGTGTATGTAATAGCAATTTAAAACAGATAAAGGTTACTAAGGGAAGGGATGTGCATGTAATAGAAGTTTAAAACAAATGAAGAATAAAATAAAGGAAGTAATCCACATAAGTCAAGTTCGTCATGGTAAGAGCCTAAGTACATGGGGTTTCCCTAGCAGAGTCGCCATGCTGTCGCACTTTGTTTTCTCGCGAAAGCAGATTTCGACGTGTGACAACTCTTTTAAATGAGGTATTAAAAGAGAAGAGTCGCCACCTAACGATTATTAAGGTGCATTAGGGCATCTATTTGCAAATAACTATGTTTAACTAGTCAACGCCACCAAAGATCGGGTAAGGGCTCAAATTCCCTCAAAGAGAAGGTATTAGGCACTCTTTAAGGTCCACAACTGTGGGTCCCGGTCGAACTTTAAACTATGTTGATCACGTAATTAGGCTAGGTGATCAAATAAATAAAGAGAAATTTAGAAGTCGAAGAGTCTTATTAGAGCACATGAGAATTGGTACAAATCTTGATAACTACAAGGATATAACCATATTGATTTATGCTAAATGACTAAGTGTAAATAAATATGTAAAAAGGGGGGTCCTAAGTTTTTTAGCCTAAAAGATCACCCCGTGCAGCATAAATAATACTTTGCAACTCCTTTAAGGTGGGGGTTGCTCATATTATTCAGCGAGCACAGACTATCATCTCGTGCTACCCAATTACTATATTGAAGTTGTTTACCTAAAGGCGATCTAAATCATTTCTAGGTCATACCCTACGCGTGCACTACCCATCCCATGCCTATGGTCCAGGAGGCTTTGGACCTCTATTTGGGTGATTCTAGACTCTTCTTAAGAAGCTCAATATGGTAAATCTAGCGCACATTGAAAAATATGTAGGACTACACATAAATGCAAGGAAAGGCTCAAGTTAGCCTCCACACGTAAGAAGCAAATTGCACGCAGGCAGGTTCAGCAGTAGGCAGGTTTTAGACGTATTAGAATCTCAAGTCCTACAGGCATGCGATTTCCAGTATTGTACAAGCGATATTGTTGCTTTAGACTAGCTCATGGCAAATTAGAAGCATTGCAAGTCCTATAGGCATTATTTCTAATTGTTTGTGCAATAAGGCAGTGGAACGATCTAAGAATTCAAAATTACCAGTGCTGATTTTATAGACATACTTCTTAGGCAGGTGACTGTATCCTATAGGCAGTATTTCTAGTAGTTGGTAACTGAAATTGATTTTATATACTTTATCCCTATAGGCTTGTTATCTAAGCAGGACTATGCGACGAAGCAACAAAGTAAATTGATTAGTCAATTAGAATTCTATAGCCATGATGTCTAAAGGAGCAGCGCACTAAGAGCAATAGAAATAATTGATTGATTGATTATGTGAAACCCTATAGACATAGTATCTACAGGAACATTAGCAGAACATGTCTTGTTGTATTCTATAGACATGCTATCTAAAGCATTTAGTGGTGCACATAGAAACAAGCGTAGTAATTACTTGAGCCAACATGTTCGACAAGTTAAGTGAAGTGTGTGCGTGATTCCTATAGGCATGATTTCTATTAGTGTGCAACAAACCAAACGAAATAACATATAAGGCATGCTGAACGAGATAGCAAATAGAACACATAGACCCTATAGGCATGTTTTCTACCCTTTTATGAAAGCACTAGAATACCCCCAGCCCCTTCTTTATTAAGCTCCCCATCATTCAGTTTACAAATTATTACAGGCCCAGAATGAAATGATACATACTTAAATATGGCAAACTATAGACTAAGCAAGTACAAGCCCGCTAAGGCAATCATAGGCCCAATACAATGTAACCTGGGGATATCTCAGGCCTTCAATAGCCTTACTCCCGGACAAAGCAGCAAGCCCAAACCACAGGCTCAATTAGGCAAGTTTGATTACTAGAAGGCATAGAGCCTCAAAGAATAGCTTCAAAGCAGACAATAGCACGTTGATTCATAAAATCTCAAAGGCATAGATATATAAAGAAAGAATTCAAACGAGAAAAAAATAAAATTGCAAGAGTCGTAGCTACACTACCAGTTACAGACGAACAAGTAAACAAGGGGAGTAATTTCAGTAACACTTCAATGTCAATAGCAAAACGAGCAGTAGAACCCAAGAATATTAGTGCGTCAGAGTTCCCAAGGGTTTCGAATGAACCCCGGGCAGTGCTCACACTGAGAAAGGTTTGAGAATTGAATTTCGGTGGCCTTGGCTTTCAGCCGGCCAAAAGATTGAGCTTTAGAATAGTATAGGACAAGAAAGAATAAGAGAACAGTAGTAGTTTATTTTGATTCAGAATCTATCTTGGGGGATTTGGGTATGGGTTTATATAGTAATGGGAATTGAACAAACAAACAAGTAAATATAATCAATCAAACAAAAAATAAGGAAAGAAGAGCATACAAAATCGATTTAGAACCAAATTAGTAGAAAAATCAGGCAAACCCTAGTTCTGCCCAGAATCTCAGATTGGCCGAAGAATTTTGATACATCAGACCCATATAATCTTGCCATGTATGTATATAGATGAAAACTCATTTGAATCTTGAGGAGTGAGTTTGATTTTTCTTGATTCGGAAGATTGGTACTTGCCAAAAATAGGGCAAGTACTATGTAATACCATAGTCTTGTAAGGATCAATGAGATAATCCATAAAGATAAGTGAATCATGGCAGGAATCCATGAATTAATCGGATTCGTAGAAGGTTGGTGAAGGCGACTAGGGTTTTTGAAGGAGGGAGGAGGAGAGACGAGGGAAACGGGGGCGGCGGTCTTAGGAAGTTGGGGATTAGGGTTTGGAGTTGGGTAATTAAAAGTGGTAGGGTAGTTGTCAACGGCCAAGATTAAAAATCGAGCAGGGCGGGTTGGTTTAACGGGTCGCGGTCGAGTTGGATTAAAAAGGTCATTTGGTTTGGGCTAAAGGGATTGGGCCATAGATTTGGGATCTCTGGGTCAGTAATTTGGGTCTGTTTGGTCCGAAAATTAACCCTTCATTGGGCTATAAAAATTAAATATACGAAATTAATAAAAACATAATTTATAAAAGTGATTAATAAATATACTATTTATGCAGTAAAATGCTGGAAAATAATAGCTTAACATTATAAAAATATAAAAAATATTATTCTAATATAAATAATATAATAAATATAATTATGTATAGAATGTAGGCTATTATTGCAAAAATTGTGTAAATAAATAAAAAAAAATACAAATGTAATCATATGCAATGAAGTAAAAATATTATAAAATATATATGTGGGTGTAAATAATAAATTTTGATAACTAAGTCATTAATAAAATAATGCATGACTACATATTGACACCTATGTAGTTTTATCAAATCTAGTTTTTGTCAACCTAATATCAAGAGCACAAGTTTTTTGTACTATTAATTCTAAAATGGGTAAAAATATAACTTCTATTATGAGAAAATAATTTCTAGAAAGGATATAAACATAACTTTTCTTATAAGAAAGTAATTTCTTTTCTTATAATACATAAAATATTCTTTAAAAGTTTCCTCATATCATGTGTTTAACTAAAACTTATCAAAAACATATTATACTAATAACTTTTGATAATCATATTTATCCAATATTTTAAAAAATAATATTTCTCTTAAAAGAAAGTACCATATCAAGGCAATATATAACGTTTTCGAAATTCAATAAACATACGGGGTCTTAAATATATAGCTTCATGTATGACCTAAATCTCTCCCAACTAACATGGTTTTACTACGATGCATCCAAACACTAAGGTACGAGGTGTTACAACCCCTTCCCCCCCCCCCCCCAGGAATATTCGTCCTTGAATGTTTAAACTTGCAAGATGTACATGACATACTCATATTATAATGTATATACCTCCACGGGCTATACTCCAATGAAACAAATATCGGGCTCTCACGGGGTTAGGAAATCGTCCCTCCTTAAAACTACTTCCTAATCCATTCGTCACCTACGAGTCTGTTAATCTATCTTGTAGGTGTTGGCACCTACTGGTCGTAATATTAATAACCAGGTTCATAACTTTCTATTCCATTATACTAACTTTCCCAAAATCTTATGTACTATCTGTTGTTTCCTCCCTTGGGCATTAGAGCTATCAGAGTTCTAACTTCTTAATATCCTGAGTTACTGCCCTCTCCTCCCTTAGTTCTCTATCATCGGGTTCTTACTTTGCTTTCAAGATAGCCTTGGTTTCCCTCAACCCTTCAGACATAATGCCAACTCACTCTTATATTAATCATATTAACTAGGCAATTTGCGTTAATAAGATCAAACATTACCCATAGTCACATTACCTGACACCTCATCCGGTGTAGCCTCTGGGTCTTAATGACCTGCCAAAGCATACATGCGGTTATGACTACTGCTGGAGCTAGATGCTCTACCCCTGCCTCTACCTCTACCAGTTGATGTCTGAGGACCTTGCTCTAGAGGGTGTACTGAAGAGGAGGAGACTATTATAGATCTGGTGAGCTGAACCACCTTGCCCATGTCCTTCATAGGACAATCCCTCATGTAATGACTGGGGTCTCCACAGGTATAGCATAAATTAGATCCATGACGACATTGTCCAGAATGAGCTCTACCGCATTGATTGTACCACAGAGGAGGCGCCCTCATCTGTGCTGAATCACTCCAATTCTGAAAACCCCAAGTTGGAGCGGAAGTATCGCGAATACCGTGATAAACACCGCGAGCTTTACAGGCGGCTTGGTGGGAGCAACAATTTCCAGGCTCTCCGAGACGAACTGAAGGAGAAGGATGATGTGTTGTCGAGGGTCATCAAAAAATGCAGCGAACTCGAGGGGTGTTGAGGGACAAAGAAGAAGAACCCGAGGTGAGCAAGGGGGTTGAGGCTCAATGCACCTATCTTTAAGCCCAGGTGATTTCATTGCGCGCCAAGCTCAAGGAGTGTCAACTCAAAGTAGACGCTCTGAGTGGCGAGGTTGCTGATAAGGCGGCGGTCTTAGAGAAGGCAGAGTTGGCTCAGTTGTCGGCTGTGAGAAAGGCTGAGGCTTTCACAATCGCAATCCGCATTCTTCGTTCAGAGCGGGAGAGTGCTTTGGAGACGACCAGGATCAGGGAGGAGCGGCTTGATGAGCGGATAGGGGAGCTGGAGAAAGAGGCTTCGAGCCTTAGTGATCGAGTTATAATTCTCGAGGATGGGAAGACGCAGTTGTTGGCTCAGCCGTCCTCATCCCACACTTCTACCTTTACTAATGTTTTGCAGGATTTGTACGAGGAATGGATTCACGCTGAGGCCCAGCTGGATATATTCACAGATCTGATGGGGATGGGGGATGTTTCAGAAGACGACTTTGAGAACGCTCGTGCTAAAGTACGTAAAGTTCGGTTTGCTTGTGGCTATGACCCCTTTACACCGGAAGCCGGCGATGAGGAGGAGGATGCGGGCGTGGATCGGATCGAACATGATGCCTGGTATGAGGATGAATATCTCGCTGGCATTGGCGAGGAGATAGGTGGAGACGGTCTGGGCGATCAAGCTGGTGGCGATGCTGGGCCAGGCGGTGATTAGTTGTTCTTCTTTTTTGTTTAGCCGTAGACTTGTGTGTACTTTTTGTAGGCGCGCGCAGCCTTTGTAAAAAAAATATTCCAAGTATGAAGTGTTAGTTTTGTTATTCGTACCTGATTCATTTTCTTTATTCGGGTTTGTGCGCTTTTCTGATTTTGTTGCTTTATTGCCTTTGTCGTAACAAATTTGTTTGAGTAGGCTGAACGAGGTTGGAAGTAGCCTTTATTCAGTTAAGTTTACGGATCGAGTAGGTGTTAATTCGAACAAGATTGAATATAACCTTTGATTAATTAAGGTCGTGGGCCGAATAGGTGTTAATTCAAACAAGGTCGAGTGTAACCTTTAATTAGTTGAGGCTGTGGGCCGAGTAGGTGCTAATTCGAACGAGGTCGAATGTAACCTTTAATTAATTGAGGTCGTGGGCCGAGTAGGTGCTAATTCGAACGAGGTCGAATGTAACCTTTAATTAATTGAGGTTGTGGGCCGAGTAGGTGCTAATTCAAACGAGGTCGAATGTAACCTTTAAATAATTGAGGTCATGGGCTGAGTAGGTTCTAATTCGAACGAGGTCGAATGTAACCTTTAATTAATTGAGGCCATAGGCCGAGTAGGTGTTTACTCGAACGAGGTCGAATGTAACCTTTTGCTTGGGGAGAGCAGAAATAAACTTCATGTACTTGTGCTTTATTCATATTCTTTGAGAGATTTACACATTTTCCGGGCACTGGCTGGTAGTTCAGTCCCAGTCCCGGTCTATCTAGTCCCTTCATTGGTCAAGCTGGAAAAATAGTGAGAGATCGAGAAATGAACTGCTCGTCCAGTGTCTTCGTCTGTGCGCACTTCAATCCTGAAGTATTCCCGTCATCGCCTCGTTAAAAACCTCCTCGAGAAAACCCAATTGGGACAAAACTCGAGTGAGGGAAAAAGAGTGCAACTTTGGGGACCTCGTCCTTTAAAAGTTGAAGTACTTGAGGTGTGTAATATTCTAGTTATTTGGTAGTCGCTTTCCTTTTATTGTTTCTAGTACGAATGACCCTTTGCTTGCTGCTGCCGTGATTTTGTAGGGGCCGTTCTAGTTTGTTCCTAGTTTGCCTTCCCGTGTGTCTTTGCTTGCTTGTGTTTTAGCTTTAAGCACGTAGTCCCCGACTTTAAGTGGCCTGATCTTTTCCCTCTTGTTATTGTAGCGTTTTGCTTGTTGCTTTTGGGCGACCATTGTTACGTAGACCATATCTCTTCATTCCCCAACTTCGTCGAGTTCCTGCCTTCTACTGTTATCATTCTGGGGTCCGCTTTCGCGGAAGTATCTTAGACTGGACTCCCCGACTGGTATTACTGCATCAGTCCCATAGACTAACGAGTATGGTGTTTCCCTTGTGCTCATTTTTGGCATTGTTCAGTAGGCCTAGAGTACTTCTGGTAATATCTCCGGCCATAGTCCCTTGGTTTCTTTGAGCTTTTTCTGCATGGAATTCAGTATTGACTTGTTGGAGGACTCCGCTTGACCGTTAGCCGTGGGATTGTAAGGTGTCGACAGTATTCTTTTGATGTGCCATTTTTTTAAAAAGGGCAGCGACCTTCTTTCCTGCAAATTGAGGTCTGTTGTCACAACTGATTTCTTTAGGGAGACCGAAATGACATATGTTGTTCTTCCATATGAAGGCGATTACTTCTTGTTCGCGTATTTGGGCGAATGCTCCTGCTTCCACCCATTTAGAGAAATAATCAGTTAAAACCAAGAAAAATCGTACGTTACCTTGTCCGTCCGGGAGGGGGCCTACGATATCCATTTCCCATTTGATGAACGGCCAAGGAGAAGTTACTGAGTGTAGGTGTTCGCCTGCTTGGTGGATCATTGGGGCGTATTTCTAGCATTGCTCGCATTTTTTCACAAAATCTGCGGCCTCCTTTTTCATGGTGGGCCAGTAGTATCCTGCTCGTATGAGGCACCTGACCAAAGCTCGATTGCCGGAGTGAGCTCTATAGTGGCCTTCGTGCACTTCTTCAAGGAAGCGCCGCGTCTGATTTGGGCCCAAGCATTTCACCGGGGGGCCACCATATGTCCTTTTGTACAGGTCGTTGTGAACAATGATGTACCTCACCGCTTGCATTCACAGCTTCTTGGCCTTTTTTTTTATCGTTAGGGAGTATGTCATCCTGCAAATATGTAATAATACGGTTGCGCTAGTCCCAAGTTAGGTTTATGACCTCGATTTGGTCTATCGACGAGTTGAAGAGGTGGACCACATTTTGGTCTCCGGTTGTGATATTTTTGGTAGCTGCTGCTAATTTGGCGAGGCTGTCCGCCTCGATGTTCTATGCTCGGGGAATCTGGTCGAGCTGACATTCATCGAACTCGGGTAGTAGTTTGCAGAATTTGGTCTTGTATTTTTGTAACCTTTGCTCCTTGATTTGTAAAGTCCCTATGACTTGGTTGACTATGAGCTGAGAATCGCAGCGCAGCCTTAGTCGCTTCGCCCCGTATTTGAGTGCTAGTCTTAGTCCTGCAATTACGGCCTCAAACTCAGCCTCATTGTTTGTCATGTCTGGGCACCTTATAGACTGGCGAATCACTTCGCGTGTTAGGAATTCGAGTACGAGTCCCAGCTCGGTCCCCGACGTGTTAGATGCACCGTCGGTGTATAGGACCCAGAGGTCGTGTATTTGGGAAGAGGCGTGGATGACTTCCTTTTCGACTTCAGGCAGTATGTGCGTACTGAAGTCGGCGAGGACCTGAGACTTTATCGCCATTCGCGGTCGATATGCAATATCGTGCTCGCTTAGTTCGATGGCCCATTTGGCCAATCTGCCCGAAAGTTCGGGTTTGCGTAAAATGCTTCTTAAGGGGAAAGTCGTGACGACCTAGATAGGGTGGCATTGGAAATACAGCCTAAGCTTCCGTGAAGCTACGACTAAGGCCAGAGCTAACTTTTCAAGATGAGGGTACCTCATCTCGGTGTCGACTAGTGTCTTGCTAATATAATAGATGGGAGATTGCGTACCTTTATTTTCTTGGACTAAGACTATGCTCACAGATACTTCGGACACGACAATATAGACGAGGAGAGGCTATCCTGGTTTCGATTTTGAGAGCAACGGTGGCGAGGACAGGCACACCTTTAACTCCTTCAGTGCTTGGATGCACGCAGGGGTCCATTAGAGGTCATTCTCCTTTTTGAGTACGCCAAAGAACTTGTGGCACCTATCGGAGGATCGCGAGATGAACCTTGACAGAGCGGCGATACGGCCAATTAGTTTCTAGACCTGCTTTTTGGTGGTCAAGTGCTCTGGTATACCCTCGATGGCCTTGATTTGGTCGGGATTGACCTCGATACCCCGCTGCGACACTAGGAAACCCAAGAAATTCCCTGAGGCCACGCCAAATGCACATTTCTCAGGGTTCAGTTTCATGTCGTATTGCCTGAGTATGCCGAAGACTTCTCTTAAATGGTCGATATGATCTTCTTTCTTTTTGAACTTGACCAACATGTCGTCGATGTATACCTCCATCATTTTTCCGAGTTGTTCTTTGAACATCTTCGTCACGAACCTTTAATAAGTTTCCCCCGCATTTTTCAATCTGAAAGGCATGACCCTGTAGCAGTACCTCCCCTGGTGGGTGATGAAGGTGGCCTTTTCCTGGTCCTCTTCCTCTATAAGGATTTGGTTGTAGCCCAAGTAGGCATCCAAGAAACTCAGCAACTCATGCCCGGTTGTCGCATCGATAAGCTGGTCGATATGAGGTAGTGGAAACAAATCTTGGGGAAAGCTTTGTTCAGGTCGGTGAAATCTACACACATCCGCCACTTGCCATTCTTCTTTTTCACCATGACCATATTGGCGACCTATTGGGGGTACTTCGACTCTCTGACGTAGCCATTTTCCAATAATGTTTTCACTTCTTCGTGCACTGCATCATTGATGGCGATCTCCTTTGGGATACCTGGCATATCTGCATGGCTAAAAGCAAACAAGTCCGCGTTAGTAATTAGAAATTTGCGAAACTTACCCAATTCTTGGAGTTTGCAACTGATGTAGACTTTCTTGATATGGTCGTTGTCATCTAGCTGAACGGGGTCGAGGTCCTCTATGGTCGATCCTGCGGCCTCGGCCACATCGGGGTCTCTGATGATGTCCTCGATGTCGTCGCCTACTGACCTCGACCCTGTTGATTGCTATGCTCCCTTCTCTTCATCTCTTATTTGTTGGGTGGCCGTGCAGTCTAGGGCGATACGGTAGCACTCTTGGGATGTGTGTTGTTCTCCGCGTATGTTGAATATGCCCCATGGAGTTGGGAATTTGATGACTTGGTACAAGCTGGAGGGTGTGGCTCTTATGGAGTGTATCCACGGTCACCCTATTATGGAGTTGTATGCTCTGTCCTGGTCCATGATGTGAAATGTGATCTCCAGAGTGACGCCACCCGCCAGGACGGGGGTGTGTGATCTCGCTAGATGTTCGTTCAACTGCATTGGTAAAGCCTGTTAGTGTGATGCAGCATGGTACTATCTTGTCCTCAAATTATATTTGTATGAGTAATCGGGGGTGAATAATACACGCGCCGCTCCCGTCATCTACCATAATACGTCTTATGTCGGTATCTAAAATTCGTAAAGTAATAACAAGAGTGTCATAGTGAGGGAATGTCAAACCTTTGGTATCTGACTTAGCGAAGATGATACTTTCTTCAAGTTCATCATACTGTTCGTGGGTGATCGACCGTTTGAGCTTGTGGGTCGTGGTGAACTTCACACTATTGATGGAAGCATCGTCTTCACCACCGATGATCATGTGGATGGTGCGGGCTGGCGAGGGCGGCTTCAGCGGCCCTTGATGTTGTTCGCGTCCCCTGGAAAAGTTGGTTCTTCCCCAATCGCTTATCAATTCTTTGAGGTTTCCCTGTCGCAACATGTTTACGACCTCTTGTCTTAGGGCGATGCAATCTTCGGTTTTATGTCCTCGATCTTAATGGAACTCACAGAGGGCGTCTGATTTTCTAGTTTTAGGGTCTGACCTCATTTTATGCGGCCACTTTACCTTTGGTCCGAGCTTCTCCAAGGTGTAGACGATCTCTATAGGTGACACGCAAAATTGTGAGCGGATAGTAAAGAGGGCATACCTCTTTCATTCCGGTGAGTCCATGTTCTTGATCGGGGCGGGCCTTCTTAATGGTGAGGTGAGGAGACATCGGTAGTTCTGACATATGGGAGATGTTGTTCCCGATTTGGCTGTGAGGCCACTAGATCTCTCCTTATATCACTTCTCCTATCTTTTCTGGATTCTGCTTGTACTGAGGTTAGTCGATGCGTCGGCCCATTGAGGTCGTCTTCGTCTGCTTAAACTTCGGCACATTATGCATTATGTATTTCGTCCCAAGTTGTTGGGGGTATTTCATAAGCCGACTTAATAATTTTCTTGTCGCTCTTGAACCATTTCTGTTCAACCCGTTTTGAAAAGCGACTACCGTCATTCCTTCTGATACATTGGACAAAGTCATTCTCACTCGGTTGAAACTGGCGAGGAAGTCCCTCAGTCCTTCTCCCCGGGGACTGTTTGACAGCAAAGATATCATTCACCCTTGCCTCGGCCTTCTTGGCCCTGGCATGGGCCATCATGAACTTATTGGCCATTTTCTCGAAGGTCTCGATGGAATGAGCTAGCAGTTGCGAGTACCAGGTTAATGCCCCTCCCGTGAGGGTTTCGCCAAATTTCTTCAGTAGAATGGAGGATACTTGTTCTTTGTCTAGGTCATTGCCTTTCATAGCGGTGATGTAGTGGGTCACATGATCCTCGGGGTCGGTCGTGCCATCGTATATTTTCAGGTAAGGCGGCATTTTGAAAGTCTTCAGTATGCAATATGGGGCAGCACTATCACTGTACGGCTGCTCGACGAACCGACCGGCATCTCTCTTCGGCAATAACTTAGGAGCTCCCGGTATTTTATCGACCATTTCTGGGTGTTCTCTCATTTGATCCCGAAGAGCCTTGTTCTCATTTTCCATTTCCTCCATCCTTTTCAGAATGGTTGTGAGAGCGTCATCGTCTGCATTATTAACAATATTGTGAGTGATACCTGTCATCACGGGTAGGAGTGGAGGTTGATCATATTGCTCGGTCACTGGTAGTGCAGCACAGGTTCTCGCATTTGCTGCAGTCGCATCCTAAACGGGTTTATGGAGGACGCTGGTCAGTGTATCAGTCAGCCAGGCCTCAAGGAGTTTCTGTATTGCTGGCGACGTCTCCTCTCTATGGATGCGGAGGCTGTCTTGCCAAGGGACTTTGTGATGCTGCAGTGGGGAGGGGTGATCCACCTCGCCTAGGGGAGGCATTGGGCGTTGTGTCCTCGTCCACTGCTTCAGAGCTTTCGTGGATAATGTCCATGAGGTTGGTTGGGAGGTCACTCATTATTCTCGTTCTTTCTTCTCTGTTACCTGCCATGTTAGATCTGTGCATGCAGAGAGAGAGAAAAGAGGTTCATCTTTTCTTTCTTTTCTTTTTTTTCACGTCAGCCACCAGTGCCGGTAGTAGATCTAGAAGAAACTAAAAGACTTAGTTAGAAAATCCCCATAGACGGCGCCAAATTATTTGACCAAAAAATATAATATCCGGTTAAACTATTAAATTTACGTAGTATGAGGCTAAATCTAACTAAAGATAATAACTCTAGATATTAAGCACAAAAATGTATAGTAGACCAGAACAGATTCCGTATATGGTTGGTGACAATAAATGTAAGATATTCTTAAAGAAAGAACATTTAGGGTGATAAAACTAACAATAAATGTCATTTAATGACATTTAAGTAAATAAAGAGAATGATTCACCCAATAATGGATGGGTGAGACGAATATTTTGCCTCATAATGATGAATGACAGATAGATCCAAGATTCGCATGAACAATCCTCGGATCTGATAGAAAGGTAGGGAATAATATATGAACAAGAAAATTTGTTAAAAGGTAATCTTTGTGTTTTTGCAAGAGAGAGAGTCTTCTTCTCAAAAGTGTTCTTATGAGAATCAATATTACATGCCACTATCATTGTCTCTTCTTACTATATATATGGGTTCTTTTTCCTAGGAAACCCTAATGCCGTTACAAGTCTTATCATCAATAGTCAATCCCGACCTCGACCATTGTTGATATCTTGACTTCGATTTCCGTCGATATCTTGACCACGACTCATGTCGGCACCTCGGCCATTGACCTTGATGCGTCTTGGGTGAGCTCGACCGATAACTTTCTTTAATGCCATATTACGCTAAATATTCTGAAGACAGATTTTGGCCTATACAGTAATGAGAGTATCCAAGAAAGACACACTTAATAGATTTTTGTTGGAGCTTGTCATTACAAGGACTGTGATCATGAATAAAACAGGTACATCCAAAATACTCTCAAAGGTAGATGATAGGGATTTTGACCAGGAAAGAGAATTGAGTGAGGACTTTGATATTACAATACGGTAGAGGGATTTCTATTGATCAGATAACAAGCAGTGAGAACAACATCTGCCCAAAAACGAAGAGGAACATGATAGTGTATAAGTAAAGTACGAGCAGTTTCAATAAGATGCCGATTTTTACGTTCGGCGACGCCATTCTGTTAAGGAATATATGCACAAGAAGTCTGATGAGTAATCCCTTGAGATGACATGAATTTGGAAAATGAAGATGATAAATACTCCTTGGTATTGTCACTACGTAATACCTTTATTGAAACACAATATTGATTATTTATCTCAGTGCAAAATTTTTGAAAGATAGGAGAATAATTCAGAACGATTTTTCATTAAAAATATCCATGTGCAGCGAGAAAATTCATTAATAAAGGTAACAAAATATTAAAATCCTAAACTTGAAACAACACGACTAGAACCCCATACATCTGAGTGAACAATGTCAAACATAGACGAGGCCCTATTATTGACTCTTTTGGGAAACAAAGTGCGAGTATGTTTTCCAAGTTGACAAGTCTCACATTCAAAAGGAGACAACGTGGAAAGACTAAGAATTATTACCTGAAGCTTTGCAAGACTCGGGTGGCCTAAACGATTGTGGAGAAAATCAACTGAGGCAGCAAAAATGAAGTCAACTGGCAGTTGAGATTTAGACATGTGATATAGTTCTTGTGACTCATATCCTGCTCCAATCGTCTTTCTCGTACTCTGGTCCTATACAATAACAAAGTTAGCCATAAATTTGACAAAACAACTGAGGTTTTTGGTTAATTTGCTAATGGAAATTATATTGAATGGGCATTCGGGAGCAAATAAGACCGAGTTTAAAGAAATAGAGGGAAGAAGTTGCACTTCTCCTATTCCTTTTACTATAGTTCATGAACCATTAGCAAGGATAACTGCAGAGAGGTTTAAGGAATAAACAAGGTTTGAGAAAAGTTTTTGATTACCAGAAATATGGTCAGGTGCACCAGAATTCAATATCCATGAGCAAGTGGGTGAAGACCTGGTCAGACAAGCAAAGGAATTACCAGTTTGTGAGGTGCCAAATGAAAGTGATTGTTGTTTGGCCGTTTGATACTGCAAGTAATCACTATAATCCACTCTACACAGAGTAATAGAATCAGCATGTTGACTATCTGTATCTACACGAGCCCGAACCATGTGGGATGTACTGTGATTGTCAGTACGTGATGGTCGACCATGAAGTTTCCAACATGTTTGTCGAGTATGGCCTAGCTTGTTGCAATAGTTGCAGTAGGGTCTAGAGCTTTTACCTTTCCCCCTTTGTGAGACATTTTGTTCCTGTGAGTTTTCATTTTGCACAGCTAACACAGATGTCTCAAGTTTAATAGTATCAAGTATTTCTGAGCCAACATGCAATGATCGGGCAGACACTTCAACTAAGGAAGGAACTGTAGAACTCGCCAAGATTTGATCCCTTACAAGACTAAGATGAGATCGAAGTCCTTTTAGTGCCAAAACCATAAAAAAACTTACCTCTTTGTTGCTCTTGTGTGGTGACACTTGCAGATAGTGGCACGAGAGAGTCAAATTGATCTTTTAAGGTATCTATTTGTCCTATATAACTCGCCAAATCTTGATTATTTTACTATAACTGGACTAAATCTGATACAACTTTGTATTTACGTTGTATATCATTCGTATACAAAGTCTTAGCTTTAGTCTAAACTTTATAGCAACTCTTACAAGATTGAAATAGGTTGAGTAATTTAGGATCTAAAGAATTCCATAAAAGATTGCACAATTGTGCATCAATTCTATTCCACTTAGTCCTCTTAGTAGAAGAAAAGAATGGTTTGATGTCACCTGTCTGCGAAGAACCATCTTGCTCCGACATTTTGAGATTCTAATTCCAGAAAGGTCAAATGTGTAAAAACTAATATGTTGCAAATAACTTCCACTAGAATCCAGAATAAGCCAAAATAATGGCTTGATGTAGAGGAAAAACAGACATCTATAGTGAACTCTTTGAAAAAGCAATAAAGAGGTAGGACAAAATAACCCCCTAGTGTAAAAGAAAGGCAATAAAAATGGGATTTGAAATAGTTTAAGGAAAAGCTTATCAGAAACCCAATTACTCTATTCCTCTCTCAAAATACAAGACCCAACAACTCTTCTTCCTATCCTATTACAACTTCAACAACAACAATAAGAAGCAAAAGTAGAGAAATTTCTTACGCGTTCCAAAAATGGCAAGATTGATTGCATTCTTTTCTCTTTGTTTACTCTTTGCTTCTTTGGCAGCTGCCACTTCCCCTTTCCTTGTTAAGGGTAAATTTTATTGTGACACTTGCCGCTGTGGCTTTGAGACTGAAGCTACCAAGTATCTCGCTGGATCCAAGGTTAAAATTGAATGCATACACAAAGATGAAATTTTGGTGGCAGATAAATGTGATTACAGTGCCTATTCTTTCTGAACTCAAGTGTTTTCTTATGGAAACAAGACATGGCTGGGAAAGGAGACTACTAATGGATTCGGGGTCAGAGGGTAACAAGATCTGACCCGGAGTAGTGACTGTCGAAAAAAGCAACCGAAAAAGTATGAGTCTCTACCGAGATCGTAGAGGCTTTGATACCATGTGAATGATGTAAGTGTATTTCACTTCATACTTAAAATGATAGATTACATCGAGAATATATACACAAAAGCTAGACACACAAGTCAACAATGCATCCCTGAGATCACGTTTTCTACCTACAATATTTGACTATCTATCCGACAAATAATCTAATATTTAAAATACACTCCGACAATATCTAACAGTCCTAAATTTGGAGATGCCTCTTTGATAAGCCTGAATGACTCGACAAAATCATCCCCAAGCTGGTTAGGATCTGGAATTATTCCTTCATCAACTGCTACTGCAAATGTTAACTTCTTGGCACAACTACACGCATGAACAGGGGCGTATGTAGCCCTATAATATCGGGTTCAATTGAACTCATAACTTTCGACGTGGAATAAAAATTTATATGTAAAAAATCACTACAATCATTATAATTATAGTTATGAACCCATAGCTTTAAGGATATAATGAGTTCAGTAGTAAGAACCTTAAAGATTGAACCTATAGAGTTTAAATCATGGATCCGGCCGCCTATGCGCATGAATCATTAGCCCTTACAATATGCAGCATTTGGATTTAGCGATTCTGACATGAGTAGGCTCTTCTTTTATTATTTTTAAATATGGAATGAAGAGTGTCCAAATATAATGATATGAGTGCACAAGGTTCATAAACCTGATCTCAACTAGTTTGTGATAGATGAGACATAACTAATTGATGGTTGACTGATAGAAACTTACAGTTAGATGTCTATCACATGTTGGGGCAAGGAATGTCAATGGATGGCCTGACCAAGAAATTTGAGATTGTATTTCGTCCTTTAAGTACACACTTAATTACACACTTTGCAATTTGAAGTGGGTGCTCTACTGGTGTGTTGGAAACACAAATTTCCAGCCCCTTCGTGCAACCGTCTCTTTTGAGAGTGACGTTCAGAGTGCAGGATCATTGTATAATAAACTACCAGACTAATGGGAAGTTTCAATCTTGAACTTCTTCAAATCACTAACACAAACTTATAGCAGTAGTCCTAACCACATTATAAGTAGACTATAGTGTAAGCTGTAAAACTCTGTAACTTCATAGTGCAAACTTCAAAGACTTTCTTGTAAGTCCTAGCATATACTTTCCTTGACCCACTTAAAATCCAAGTTCACTTTCGTATTACATTTCCTAGGTAGACCATTATTTTTTTTTTTGGGTGGTTAAAAGACCATGTTTTACTTGCACGTAATTAATTTTATGAAGAGCAAAGTTTTCCTTTCCGTCCTCTAATTAGTGGTGGCAAAATGGTTAAAAGAAAATAGTTATTCATACATATTATTCATTAAAATATAGGTTGGATAATGAACTTTTAAAAAATGGATCAAATATGGATAAGAACCATATTATCCATTTAGAAAATGGAAAACCAATGAATAACCAATGGATATATAACTAATGAGTTTAACCTTTACATTAGTAAATACTCAAATTGGGGGTTTGTCAAGCTTGGGAGATTAGGAATTCAAAGCGATCATATTTAAAAAGTCATATATTATCTACCGGTTAACCTGTTTTTTTATCCGTATTAAAAAGGGGTTGGGTCGAATAATTTATCCATTTTTACATTACCCATTTTTCGACCTACCCATATCTAATCCAACCCACCCATTTGCCACCCCTACCTTTAATGCATTGTTGTTCCCTGTGAGTTTCAATCAACTTAGGTTGCCTGTGGGAAAAAGAAGATCGTATGAAATTCCAATGGAACAACAACCTGAGAAATCTCTAATTCATGAGAATTGCATGTTGTAACAGCCAAAGGAGTTGAAAGAAACATCTTATTACTGGATAGGTATAAATGTCGCTATCTGCACAAGAATCGGATTCACACATAAAGTTTCACTTACATTTGTTCAATATAGTGCAGGCATAAACATTGACTATGGCTCGTTTGCCTGTGTTTCTTTGTTTCCTACTACTAGCGCTCGTAGGATCTTCCTCGGCTGCGCCATCCTGTCCAACTGTTAAAACGCAGCTAGCACCTTGTCACTCGTATGTCGAAGGTAATCTAAAGGCTGATCCATCGGAAGCTTGTTGTTCAGGTTTAAAGGACATACTTGAGCTTGTAAAAACCAAAGAAGATGGAGTTGCTCTCTGCAACTGTATAAAAACAACAGTGATTGATGATCACGATATTCCCTCTCGCATTGCTGAACTCCCCAAGAAATGTGGCCTTCCTTATACTATCCCTCCCATAGATAAGAACTTCGACTGTAACAAGTAAATCCAAATATTTCAGCCATTTTTCGCAGAATGCTTGCTTGATCTGCTTATAGCTTAACTTTTTGTTCTTTACATGCAGAATTTCTTTGAACTGAAGGGATAGCGCGCGCACAAGGAAGCTGCCTGAACCACTATAGAATTATGAATAAACCATACAAGTTGATATCATTAATTATGTATGAAACAATATTTAAAATGTATTATGTATCTGCAAGCCAGATACACTGTGAAATTCAATTTTTTGCAGACAATTGAACGTTGATGATATTTGATCAATGCTTGGTCTTTTGATAGTTTAGCTCCAGATATCGCTGATAAGTGACTTAAGATCAAATTTTAAGATGTTGCTGACTATCATATGGGGTTTAAAATCAGATAAAGTCGGATTATAACACAGCAACAGATTAATTTTTACTGAGGCGGCAAGAAAAAGGTCCGATCATTAATTGTTTGTACTGTTAAAGCTAGAGGTACAAAAAGCCAACCAAATTAGAAGCACGCTGTGACAGAACCTGGTTCCCCACTTCTCTTATACAAGAAGTACAAACTATACCATATTCTTGGCCTGATTGAATAGACTCCCAACAAAAAAGTCGAAAACTGAATCCAGATTAAGGCTCAGTTAGTTTATCAATCACAACTCTTGAAATGTGGAGAATTATCAGCATTGCATGATGCTTGTGTGTTAACGGGAAAGAAATTCAGGCAACAAATTCTTTCCTCACATAATATAAGTTATTACACCCAAATAAGAAAACCGCACTCATCAGTATCTATGGTTAAAAAAAAAAATGGTGAAGATATTCTATACTCTGATCATTCTCTTGCTAGTTTTAGCAGCACCAGCAATGACCAAGCCTTCTTGTAACATTGTTTCAAAAAGGCTAGTACCATGTTATTCATACATTAAAGGGAAATCATTCCATCAAGCCATCAAATAGGTGCTGCAGAGGACTGAATGATATAGCTGATATGGTGAAAAATGGCGAGGAGGGTCCTATAGCTGTTTGCTTGTGCATAAAGGGGGCAATTTTACATGTTCGTTATGATCCCACGCGCATCACACTTGCTTCACAACAATGTCATACACGGTTATTGTTAAAACTTGATTTAAGCGCAAATCGTTGAGGATTTTATATGAGTTTATGGTGAGGTACGGAAGCTTCTAGGTTTTCTCTCTTTTCATTTACACAGAATGAATAATCTGTCTCTTACAAATGTAGCTTTCTCTATCTGGGAATAGGCCGGCCCACTAATACACTACAGAATAAAACAAATACAAGGTGGGTTTCTGGGCCCAATGGTAAAAGAAAGAAAAGGTAGCCCAAGTGGCTAATAGCCCAGGTGGCTAAGTAATAGCATTTTCTTGTATCTCAACACCCCCCGACAAGTTGGAGGGTGAGATAACCCCAACTTATGAATATGCAGATGATGAACAGCTCCTCCCAAAGGTTTAGTGAACATATCAGCAAGCTGATTGGCACTGGAAGTGTGAAGCAGCTCAATCAGACGGTCATTCAACTTGGTGCGAACAAAATGACAATTCAATTCAATGTGTTTGGTGCGATCATGGAAGACAGGATTCTTAGCAATGTGGATGGCAACCTGGTTATCACAAAACAGACTAACAGGAGAAGAAAAAATAACACCAAAATCAGAAAGAAGCCTACAAACCCAAGTGATTTCAGCAGTGGCCTTACTCATAGACCTGTATTCAGCTTCTGCAGATGACAAGGAGACCACAGATTGCTTCTTGGACTTCTAGCCGACTAGACATCCTCCTAATAAAATGCAAAACCCACTGATGGATTTCCTACTGTCCGGGCAAGATCCCCAATCACTATCACAATATACACTGAGAGAGAGATCAGGAGAATTATTATAGAAGATCCCAAAATCAAGAGTACCCTTGAGATACCTGAGCAAACGTAAAGCAGCCTGCATATGAGGACGGCAAGGCCTCTGCATAAACTAATTTAAATGTTGCACTGTAAAGCAAATGTCAGGTTTTGTATGGGTTAAGAAATTGAGTTTACCCACTAAGCACCTATAAGTCTCAGGATTGGGCAGGGGATCACCATGATCAGCCTGCAGCTTGTCATGCATCTCAAGGGGGGATATCACTGAAGAACAATCATAGGAGTGAAACTCTTTGAGCAGATCATGCACAAACTTTTTCTGATGCAACAACACCCCACCCTCAGAATACAACACTTCAATACCCAGAAAATAGTTAAGATGGCCTAAATCCTTAATTTTAAACTGATCATGGAGGAAGGTTTTCACAGTGGCAATCTCACAAAGATCTGTCCCAGTGATGATGATATCATCAACATATACCATTAAGAGTACCAAGGCATCACCAGAACCCTTAGTAAAAAGTGAATAGTCATTGAAGGAGTGCTCATAGCCTCTAGAGGACAAATATTGAGACAACTTGGCATACCATTGCCTTGAAGCTTATCTCAATCCATACAAAGATTTTTTTAGTTTACAGACCAAAGGGGTGGAAATAGGAGTAGGAGATACAGTAGATAATTAAAGATCGGGTGGAAGCTTCATAAAAACTTCTTCATCTAAGTCCCCATACAAGAAAGTATTATTAACATCTAGTTGGAATAGTGGCCAATTTCTTTTAACAGCTACAACAATTAAAGTTTTAACAGTAGACATTTTAACTACAAGTGAGAATGTTTCATGGAAGTCTATGCCTTCAACTTGTATATCACCCCTTACCACAAACCTAGCTTTATATCGTTCTATACTCCCATCAGTTTTGTACTTAATTTTGTATACCCATTTGCAGCCAATTGGCTTCTTGCCCTTGGGTAACTCAACTTTGTCCCAAGTACCATTAGTCTTCAATGCCTCAAACTCTTTCCTCATAGCATTCTGTCACTCAGGGAAAGCTGCTGCCTGAGAATAAGTAGTAGGCTCAAATGCATAATGCTCACTAGAAGTAGACATAACAATTTAATTGGTAGGCCTGGAGCTAGGATTAGGTAGAGTGCAGACATAATTTTGCAGATAAGAAGGAGGATTGTGAGGCCTAGATGATCTCCTTAACGGGGGGAATTCAGATTCATGGAAAGAAAGAGGGAGATTAGAGGAAGCAGAAGAGGTGTTCAGAGATATTTCAGAATCAGAAGAAGCAGGATTATATGGATGAGGAGAAACAGCAGATGCAACTTATGGAGCAGGGTAAAAGAAATCATGGAACAATGAAGAATTCTTCTTAACAGAGTGATCAAAACATGCAGAAAATGGCAAATGTGACATAGTAGGAGAAGTAGATCCAGACTGAACAAAAGGGAAAACATGTTCATGAAATATAACATCTCTAGAGACAAAAAAGACTTTATTTTGTAAATCATATAGCTTATAGTCTTTCTTCCTAAAAGGATAACCAATAAACACACAAGGAATGGCACTAGGCTGCAGTTTGTCCCTATGAGTTTTTGGGACAGTAGAGTAATATAAGCAGCCAAAAGATCTAAGATTTGAGTATGTGGGGAGTTTGTTATATAAGATCTCATAGGGACTCTTGTCCTTTAATACACTAGAAGAGAACTTATTTATCAAATAGGTGGCTGCGAGTATGCAGTCTCCCCAAAATCTAAGAGGAAGACCAGATTGAAAAAGAAGATCTCTAGCAGTTTCCAAGAGATATCTGTGTTTCCTTACCATAACTCCATTTTGTTGTGGAGTGTGAGGACATGTTGTCTGATGCAATATCCCTTTCTCAGAAAAGAATTTTGATCCAAGAATGCTGGATCCCAGCTCTAAGGTATTATCGCTCCTTACATGTTGGACTTTAAATTGGAATTGAGTTTCAGTCATGGCAATGAAGGCTTTTAAGAGGACAAAAGCATTACTTTTGGCTCCCATTAGGTGGGTCTAAGTGGCTCTTGAAAAACCATCAACAATGGTCATAAAGTATTTGGAGCCAGTATATATAGGAGAGTGATATGGACCCCAGGTGTCAATTTGGATCAACTGAAAAGGCTTTGTGGATTGTATACTATTATCAGGAAATGGGAATCTTGTTTGTCTGGCTAGTGGACATATTGGGTAAGAAAAGGACTATTTGGGAGATAACTGTGAACCAAGCATAGAGATGTGTTTCATTCTAGAAAAAGAAATATGCCTAATTCTATAATGCCAAACCACATCCATTTTATTGATATTATTCAGAATTGCATAAGTATTTACATGTGCATCAGCGTCAGCAACATTTACATTCTTTGCATTTTCTTGTATCTCAGGGAAAACACCGACAGGGGGAGTAACACTAGAAGAGTAACTGGATGTGGTACTGGGAGAAGAAACATGAGGAAGTAAAAACTTTGTAGAGGTTATGGTCCAGTTTACCAAGAACCAGAGGCATCTTCAGAGAAGGGGCCTGTATAGCACAAAGAGTTCTGGTAAACAGAACAATCCCATTGTATTGTTCTAACAGCTTATGAACTGAAATAAGATTGTATTGTAAAGAAGAAACATAAAGAACATGATGAATTGTGAAATTTGGAAACAAAGTCAAAGATCCTACTAAATGAACTTTGAATTTGTAACCATTTGGTAGAGAAACTAGACAACGTATAGGTAGTGTTTGCAAATTAAAAAGTAAACCCTTATGAGAAGTCATGTGATCAGAAGCCCCAGAGTCTATTATCCAAATAAAACTATCAACTTGTGAAAGCATGCATGACTTGAGCAGAATACTTTCTGATAACAGCTTACCAGCAAAGTTAGCAGAAGCCATTAGAGTAGGAGTAGAGGAGGAATCAGCACACACATGGGGTTGTTGTAGTAGCATCATCAGCTGAGAGAATTGATCTTGTGTCAAACTAGGAATCATTGAAGCATTACCAAACTTAGATGACTTGACAGAATCAGGAACCATATTAGAATTCTCATTAGCAGGAGGACAAGGAGAGTTCACTTCAACATGAGCTGCAGTTTCCTACTGCCAGGCCCTTTTTGTGAACTTAAAATTTGAAGGATACCCATGTAGTTTGTAGCACTTGTCAATGGTGTGACTTGGTTTCTTACAATATTTGCATGTAAGGGATCTTTGAGCATCAAAATTAGCTCTAGAAGGAAAGCCTTGTTTAGACACCCCAGCATTGAAAGAGGCAGATGTAAGGAGAAACTGAGGAGAGGTAGAGACCTACCTTTACTTCTCATCTTACAACAATATACTATAGACATTGCTCACAGATGGAAAAGGCTTAATCATGAATTTATTCCTTCTAGTTTGCACATATACATCATTGAGACCCATCAAAAATTGATACATTTTTTGAACATCATCATCTTTCTGATAATCAGATTTGAAACCACAGTTGCTACAGGACCTGACTCTACTTATTGACAAGGCATCAATTTCATCCCACAATTGCTTGATTTTGTTGAAATATGAAGCAATATCAAGTGACCCTTGTGAGATGTGAGCTAGTTCTTTCTTAAGCTCAAATACCCTTGCAGCATCTGCTTGACCATATCTTTCCTCCAACTCACTCCAAATATCTTTGGCAAGTTTAGAGTACTCAACACTACGAGCAATATCTTTGGACAAGGAGCTGGTTAACCAAGAGACGACTAAATCATTACACCTCTGCCACTGTCTCGCCAAGGGAGAAATGTCAGGAGGCTTAACTAAAGATCCATTAATGAAATTCAGTTTATTTCTAACAGACAAAGACACAAGGATGGTTCATCTCCAACTCCCATACCCAGTACCATCAAAAGGTACAGAAACTAATAAAGACCCTAAAACATCAGACAGGTGCACATAAAAGGGATGACATGGATGCGTATAATCATCTTCATGAAAAACAGAACGAGAAGTAGTAGAACGAGCAGTTGGTAACGCATATGTAGAATCATCATCATTCGGCATTTTGTACACAATTAATCAGAAGAAATACACACAATCAAACAATGAGAAGAGATAACTAGGGGTACCAAATTTCCTTCGCGACCGGAAGGAATAACAGCCTTGAAAAAAAATAGTGACAAGGACAAACGAATCCTAGCTGAATGTGCAATTGCAGAAACCACCAAATCCTAGGTTGAGGAAGACGTCTCAGAAAATACCAAATAGGTTCGATCAATTTACCAGAAACATTCAAGTGCTAGTAGAAAAGCACTAATTTTCATCGTCAACACTGAAAAATCTCGCCGGAAAATCTCAGAAATGCGAAGAAACGGCGGAACCTCAAAACTCCGATGAAAATGTGTGAGGGTAATATTAGACGAGAGACAATTACCCGATCCATCTAGATCTTGGCTCTGATACCATGTTAAAACTTGATTTAAGTGAAAATCGTTGAGGATTTTATCTGCGTTTATGGTGAGGTTAGATAGAAAGAGACGGAAGCTTTTAGATTTTCTCTTTTTATTTACACAGAATGAATAATTTATCTCTTACACATGTAGCTTTCTCTATCTATATAATGGGAATGGGTCGGCCCACTAATACATTACAAAATAAAATAAATACAAGGTGGGCTTCTGGGCCCAATGGTAAAAGAAAGAAAAGATAGCCCAAGTGGCTAAGTAATAGCATTTTCTTGTATCTCAACAGTTATCTCTGCCTCCCATTGGCCATAACACTGTTTGTTCAAGGTATAGTTTTGATATTGCTGATGTAGTATGATGGCAGTCGACAAACTAAAACTATATGGATTTAAGTTATATATAGTGACAGTGAAAATTTTTTTACAGAATATTGTGGTTTTTATCCTGTTATAGTAGGTGCAGAACTAAAACCTGAACCGGGAAGGAGAAAGAAAGGAAGGACTATCTATTCGATTGATTTACTTTTCATTAACCTGTCTGCTGTCTTGTTCACATACTGGTTTTTACATTTGGTGACGGATTAATGCCTATATATCAAATGTAACAAGTAAATACAAATATTTCAGCCAATTTTTTACAGAATGCTTTACTTGATCTTCTAGCCTAGCTTCTTTTTGCCCTACATGCAGGATTCCTTTGAGTTGAAGGGATAGCGATCAAGTAAGCTGCCTAAACTACTATAGATTTTGAACGAACCATACAAGTTAATATCATATGTATGAAACGATGTTTTAAACGTATTATGTATCTGCAAGCAAGATTCACTGTAAAATTCAAATGTTTGTAGACCTTTGGATGTTGGTGCTATTTATCAATTCCTCGGATATTATTAGTTTAGCTCCAGATGTCAGTGATAGGAGACTCATGATCAAATTATACGATAGTGTTTAAGAGTCATATGGGGTTAATAATCCAACATAAATCAAAGTCAAGAACAAAAACTGTCATGATAAAATATGAACTGACAATTCCCAGATCTTGTTACTTTGTTAAGGGCAATATTCACGGAATTTCAACTTTGATTCCTTAATTCCATGCTTCTCAACTGAAAAGCATGTATGGCAATGCACTTCGACAGACAAACTAAAACCATCTTCTTTGTAAAGTAGATTGGTATTGACCATATAATTGGAGCAGAACTTGAATGTAGTAGTCTAAGAAGCTAAGTTCCACAACTGGCTCGATTCTTCTTCAGCCAAATACGATAAAGTAAAATTTGCACAATGAATTGCATACGAGGAAATCCATGTTTTTTCTTTGCCAGTTTCAAAACGAGGAGATGGTAAAGATCATTGCTATTTTGCCTAATCTGAAGACTGGAAATGTTCTAGCATATGACAAACATCTTATAGATCACAAAATCTAGATATTGGAACATTATGGGGAGTTGGATTGATCGGACTATAACACTGCAATAGATTAACTTTTATTGAGGAGGCAAGAAAAAGGCTATAACATTACTTGTTGGTATATATTGTTACAGCTAGAGGAAACTAAAATGATCTTACAAAAGCCAACCAAATTGAAACAGCTAAAGAAACTCATTGAATGCTTTTCTAAATCTAAACATTTAAGGCAAGTTTCAAAGTTTCAAGGAACTGACAGTCGACAGACATCTTTGCGATTAAATTCTACCTAAATAATTAGTATTTGACTGTGAACTGCTAAGATGATGAAACGAAAGGAAGAAGTTCACTACAGTATACGACAATATACTCCTTCCCCACAAGAAATAGTACTGGTACCATTGTGCAATTTGTTAGCTATACACTGAATTCTTGAATAAGCCTCATCAAGAAGACCAGAGGAGTAGTTTTGTTGGATAAAGTATTCTCTATTTCGATATTTATAGACTTGAAAAAATAAAAACACAATATTTGATTCCAAGTCTATAAATATTGTAATCTCTTGGAAAGTATTAAAGGCAGAGAGAAGTTCATTCCCATTAGAGTGTTAGCATTGTCTAACTTAGAATGTTTAATTTTTTTCTGGAAGTAAACAATCTTTTCATCTTTGCAAAGCGAATTCAAGATTTGGAATTAGTAGGATATATAACCTCTGCTTCTCTTTATAAAAATCCTACCATTTCCTTGATAATGCAAGAAGTCATATAAAAGTGTCTTTGTTTTCTTGTTCTTACACCCCGGAAATTAAGAATGTGTAGAGTATGATGGCAACAAATTAGAAGTATGCTGTGACAGAACCAGGTTCCTCACTTCTCTTATACAAAAAGTACAAAATATAGCATATTCTTAGCCTAATTGAATGCACTCCCAACCCAAAAAAAGATCACAATCTTTAAATGTGTAGGAGTATCAGCATTTCATGATACTTGTGTGCTAACCGCCCAAGAAATTAAGGCAACAAACCCTTGGCTCACATAATATATCTACAATACTCTTTAGTTTGTCATTTGCACAATCACCAAATACAAAAACTACAGTCACTATCAGCGGAAAAAGAAACAATGGTGAAGCTGATCTATACTCTGATCATTCTCTTGCTAGTTCTAGCACCACCAGCAACGGCCGAGCCTTCATATATCATTGTCTCGAAAAGGCTAGTACCTTGTTATTCGTACATTGAAGGGAAATATCATTCAATCAAGCCATCAAATAGGTGCTGCAGAGGACTGAATGACATAGCTGATATGGTGAAAAATGGAGAGAAAGATCGTATAGCTGTTTGCAAGTGTATAAAGAGAGCACTTTTACATATTACTTATGAACCTTCTCTTATCGCTATTGCTTCACAACAGTGTCAAACGCGGTTATCTCTGCCTCCCATTGGCCATAACACCAATTGTTCTTAGATATACACTGAAAAGGGGCTGATATAGTACGAGGGCAGTGGATATATTTGATCTATATACTATGATTGACGATATTATATACTATAATTTAAAAAAAGTGAATCTTTAATTTATACTAAGTAATGGTTGTAGTAGTACTTCGCATTACACTTGCTTGATGCTTCACTGCAAGAATGATCATTTATCCAAGACAGTTTAAGGAAAATGGGAAAATCCTAGTAAGATTGTGCTTGATTTTCGTCATGCTAAATAATTTTACACATGTTTACCCGAAAAATCGGATATAGTTGAATTTATAAGTAGTTCTAAGGATATGTGATATAGCTTGACATAAATCGAACGTAGAAGTGAAAATGTTTAGATTCTTGGCTATAAAAACGGGAGATAAATTATTGAACAAGAAGAGTGAGTATGCTAAGTAAAACAAGCTCAAGAGATTTATTCTTCAATAAGAGAAGTAGTCTTTTCTTACAATGTGTGAACATTTCTTGTGCTTACAAGGATTTCCCCTTTTATAGTAGAGAGATCTTACTTTATTTATAACAAAAAATATATAGTGGAGAATCCATGATGAATTGTCTCTTCCTCGATTCCCGCCAAGATTCTCTCCCCTAGTGCGGTTGCAACGGCTCTTGTCTGCGAGCTCGATACTGGCTCGAACTCGGTATTGGGTCAAGCCCTCGGCCTTGGTTCGAGTTCGACATTCAGGGTGAGTGTCAATCGGTTTGTGCGTCTCCGACAACCTTCACGTTTCCTTGCGGTTCGATTTGGTCATGGGCTCGATAATGATACCGAGGCGATTTCTTGATCGGTCTTGGAGCTCAAAGCTTGTTTGTACTATCTTCGGAACTAATCTCGAAGTCTCACTTCGGTCGCTTACCATTCGAATTCGATCAAACGTACGAATACCGAAATCTATTTCAACCATATACAGATAGTCCCCTCGTTTCTCAGGAAGAATGTGGTGAGAAGCGATATGATTTTCAACGGCTCGATCGGGTTATAAGCTGACGTTTTCACTGGGCTCGATCATGACGTACATGATAGCTGTCCCGTCGATTTAGTCTTTCAAGATATTTAATGCATGTCAGATGGTGGTCGGCCACCGCTGATACTGAACCGCCACGGTATAAACCTATAAATAACCCTTCCATTTATCATTTACCACTCTTACATCTTCAATCTTTCAAATTTTCTTACTCTTTCTGCCTCTATTTCGCCGCTTGTAGAGCCACCTTCACCAACGTTTGGCACCATCAACCTTTTATCTTCCTTTGCTTTTATTTTTCTTATATCAATGGCAAAAACTTCAAAAACCGTACCTCAGAAGGAAAAAGCTTCCTCTTCACGGCCGTCTGGCGACAAGGCGCCGGTGGAGCCACCTCCCCACGAGTATGTTCCTGGACCGTGTACTCTAAAGATCGATTTTAAGGTTGAAAATCCTTCGTCGGTTCTAGGTCGATGTGAGCATGTGTCGATGTACATGTGCTCGATAACAGAGGGCCATCTCGAGGCTGTGAGAAAAGACTGCAACTGGGGTCCCGAGGTTGTGTTGCAAATTCCCTCTTCCGAAGAGAGCATCATCACTAATGTGGAGGGGGTTTTAAGTGTTTATACTTACCCCTTCACGTTGGGTCCCGTCGACCCAGTGATCATTGATTTTTGCAAAAGATATCAGGTCACCCTCGGTCAAATTCATCCTTCTCTATGGCGCATAGTAATCTTACTTTGCTTCTTCTCCAACAAGGCCGGGGGGATGGATTTCACCCTAAATCACCTCATACGATTGTATCCTCCTCAAATCTTTCGAGGACTAATCAGGCTCCAGCATCGGGCATCGAAAGCTTTAATGTCGAGCATCGACGAAGACAAGGATTGGGGTTGGATGGGCCATTATATTCGGGTGAGGACCCGTGACATTATCCCGGAAGAGAAGATGTCGTTCCCCGAGGAATGAAATTTCGACCGTAAGTAATTTTTATAAGGTGTTGTTTTTCGTATATTTCTCTGATTCTATCTAATATATCCCTCTGATATACAGCTGCCCCTTGGATGCCACAAGCGGTACCCGACCTCGAGGATTGGGTTCAGAAGTTAGTCTCGACTTCCTCTTATGCCGAATGCGCTTGGCGTGATTTAGCGAAAGGTAGGTGGGAGGCCAAGAATCACGGTAAGGGTCACTTCTCATGTTTTTCGAAATATTTTTTATGCTCCATTCGTTACTGACTTCCTTTCTTGCAGGCGTAACCAAGGATGCCGTTTTGAGGCCTTCGAGTGGTGAGGAAGGAACCAAGTCCCCGGTCCCGAAATCGGGGAAAGATAAAAAGTGAAAAGCTGTCTCTTGGTTAGAGGACCTCAAGCCCAAAACTTGAAGGGTGAGGAGGAAGGAAATCGCTATTTCGATGGACTCGGTCCAACGACTGAGAGAAGAAGAAGAAGAAGAAGAAGAAGAAGAAGAAGAAGAAGAAGAAGAAGATGCTTTAGCTTTGGTGGTCCGATCTGCACAAGTTATTGAGGTCGCCAAACCTTCTGAGCCGATGATGTCTATACCGGTCGGGGCCGGTTCCGATACCCCGAGTCTCGATCAAAGCGTCCCGAATGATTCTCTCGGGACCATGATAGTGGGTCATTTGCCTTCTCCTTCGACCTTTTCTGAGGAGGCGTTAAAGGAAGCTCGAGAATTGAAGACCCCCGATATGGGCGGAGGCTCTAGTGTAGGGGATCCTTTTCGGGATTGCTTTACTGGATTCGATGATGCCTCCGATATTAGTGACGCCTCTCTTCTTCTAGAAGAGGCCCAACATTTCATTTCTCGGGTAATGATTTTACTGCGCTTGGTTTCTTTGTTCTTTTCTAAACCTGACTTGTGTTTTTTCCCTTCTGTGTAGGCCATTAGCAAGTTTCGAGCCAACCTCAGCCAGTGTGAGGTCGATCTTCAGAAGGTCTCGGGGGAGAGAGATGCTCTGCGGTTTCTTTGCGGCCAAAAGGACGAGGTTATAAAGGACCTCCAAGCAGATTTGGCTAAGGCTCGTGAAGAAGAGGCCAAACTAGATAAGCAGGTGAGCCTCGTTCTGTTAGAGTATGGGTTTGACCCAACTGTGAAAGCTAACCCTTTGTTTTCTCAGCTGCAGCAAAAGGTTAAAAAGATCGGGTTGCTTTGGGAAGAAGTCGATCAAATCAAGGCCAAATGTGATCGGTAGAAGTAGACTATCGACCGCCTGGCTGCAGAAAAAGAAACTATCTTGGCCAAATTATCATCGGCCGATGTTCAGCGTCGAAGCATCAAGCAAAAAGGTTCGGCTCAGGCCAAGAGGATCGAGGAGCTTGAAACAAGGCTTGCTGAGGGCAAGGCGGAGATTGAGTTATCGAAAGTCATGGCGGACAAGTCTATTGCTGTGTATCGGGCCGATGCCGAGGCTACTCAAATGGAGGCAAGAGAGACAGCGGATACTGCCGACACTCGAGCACATTGGGTTGCCGAACTTGCTAAGTGTCGATCTCGGAGGGAGACCCTCGAGGAGATACACGCTCGAGGTTTCGATCTTGCTGAAGAGATAAAAAGGGCCAAAGAACTCAAAGCTGATGCTGAAGCCTTGGCTTCTGATGGCGACGACGATGATGATGATGATGGTAACAAGAGTGGGTCCGATAACGGGGGGCCCGGTGGAGAAGAGGCCGCTCTCGATGATAACCCAGAAGCTTAGCCCTTAGATTCTAGGTTGCATTTATTCATGTAAACAATCTTTGTATATTTATACAAATATCTTTTCTTTTACTAGCTTGCTTCTGCTTTCTTTCCTTGTAGAGATTTTATTCATGCCTTGCGAATGTTTTCATAAGGATTTAGGCGATTTCATCGAATTCGGCCTTCGTAGCCTTTATGGCCGAGTGAGTGTTTGCTCGAACTCGAAATAAAAGTAGCCCTCAAGCATAGTAGTCGAGTGAACATTTCAAACTCGAAGTAAAGTAGCCTGTAGGCGTAATGGTCGAGTGGGTGCTTGCTCGAACGCAAAATGAAAGTGGCTCGTAGGCTTAGCAGTCGAGTGGGTGCTTGCTCGAACTCGAAATGAAAGTGGCCCGTAGGCTTAGCAGTTGAGTGAATGATTCGAACTCGAACTTAAAGTATCATAGCCCATAGGCTTTTTATGATCGAGTGAGTGATTGCTCGAACTCGAAATAATTGAGTAAGTGATTGCTTCGAACTCGAACTCGAAGTATCTTAGCCCGTAGGCCTTTTATGATCGAGTGAGTGATTGCTCGAACTTGAAGTAAGATAGCCCTTAGGCTTTAATAATTGAGTGAGAGATTGTTTCGAACTCGAACTCAAAGTATCTTAGCCCGTAGGCTTTTTATCATCGAGTGAATGATTGCTCGAACTCGAAGTAAGACAGCCCTTAGGCTTTAATAATTGAGTTAGTGATTGTTTCGAACTCGAACTCGAAGTATCTTCGCCCGTAGGCTTTTTATGATCGAGTGAGTGATTGCTCGAACTCGAAGTAAGATAGCCCTTAGGCTTTAATAATTGAGTGAGTGATTGTTTCGAACTCGAACTCAAAGTATCTTAGCCCGTAGGCTTTTTATGATCGAGTGAGTGATTGCTCGAACTCAAAGTAAGATAGCCCTTAGGCTTTAATAATTGAGTGAGTGATTGTTTCGAACTCGAACTCAAAGTATCTTAGCCCATAGGCTTTTTATGATCTAGTGAGTGATTGCTCGAATTCGAAGTAAGATAGCCCTTAGGCTTTAATAATTGAGTGATTGATTGTTTCGAACTCAAACTCAAAGTATCCTAGCCCGTAGGTTTTTTATGATCGAGTGAGTGATTGCTCGAACTCGAAGTAAGATAGTCCTTAGGCTTTAATAATTGAGTGAGTGATTGTTTCAAACTCGAACTCAAAGTATCTTAGCCCGTAGGCTTTTTATAACCGCTTATATCAAAAATTCTTTTTATGGTGGTTGGCCTTTAAGCCTGTTTGAATCATGAAGCAGGAAGATATTTTCAAAGTGTGAGATATCTGAAAAAAGAAGAAGTTCTCCTTTATAAGTCATTATACATGTGTTTGTATTTTGTGCTAGAGTTCGAGTAAAAATAAGTGGTCATGGTTCGTTTTGACCATTTGGCCCTTACACTTTTCTTTATCGAGACCCTGTTTGACATGAATTTGATATGAAACAACTTTCTTGTGCCGAACTTGATTTGTTCGATTGGTAGCCCCCCAGTATTCGAGGTTGAATACGAAGGAGCCTCAGATACTATTGATTTGTCCTCGGGTAACACATAGTTGTTGCCTCGTTAAAAACCTTTCCAGAAAAATCCATTTGGGATAAAAGCCGAATTAAGGGGGAAAAAAGTACAACGCGTGCTTTGAAACCAGAGGTCTTGATGTTTTTTGTCGAATTCCTGCAATGAGTTAGTGTCGAATATATGTATATAGACGATAGAGAAGAGAAAATCATACCTTAACAATAATGTCGTTTGAGAAGCGATATGTTCCAATAGTGTTGACGGTGACCTTCCTTAGGACTAAGTCCCCGGTCTTGAAATGGCGGAGGTTGGTTCTTCTGTTGTAGTACCTTTCGATTCGTTATTTTTGTGCAGCCATTCGAACCAGTACCGCTTCTCGTTTTTCATCTAATAATTCGAGGCTAGTATTCATTGCCTCGTAGTTCGATTCTTCTGATGTATGTCAGAACCTTGCGCTTGGTTCTCCTACTTCGACCGGAATTAAAGCTTTGGAGCCATACACTAAGTAAAATGGAGTCGCTCTTGTACTGGATTTAGATGTTGTCTAATATGCCCAAAGGACTTCGGGCAAAATTTCTCTCCACTTTCCTTTGGCTTCGTTCAATCGTTTCTTTATGTTTTGGATGATAATCTTGTTCGTTGATTCGGCCTGTCTGTTCCCACTAGGATGATATGGTGTTGACAGTATCCTTTTTATTTTATGATCTTCGAGAAATTTTGTCACTTTACCGCCGATAAATTGCTTACCATTGTCACATGTTATTTCTGCTGGTATACCAAATCTACACACTATGTGATCCCAGATGAAATCTATAACCTCTTTCTCTCTTACTTTTTCGAACGCATGTGCTTCAACCCATTTAGAGAAATAGTCAGTCATAAACAAAATGAATTTAGCTTTACCTGGGGCCGATGGTAGGCAAACCCTTTGACATTTATCGCATTTACGAACGAACTCCTTAGTGTCCTTTTCCATGCTATCCCAGTAGTATCCTGCTCTGATGATTTTGTGAATTAGTGGTTCGGCGCCGGAGTGGTTTTCACAGGTGCCTTCATGGACCTCTCGTAAAACATAATCGGTGTCCCCTGGTCCCAAGCATACTGCTAGTGGTCCGTCGAATGTCCTTCTGTACAATGTTTCATCTTCAACCAACGTGAATCGAGCAGCCTTGGTTCGTAGAACCCTCGATTCTTTAGAGTTCGATGGGAGTTTTCCGTTCTTTAAGTATTCAATATACTTATTCCTCCAATCCCAGGTTAAGCTTGTGGAATTTATCTCGGCATTCCCTCCCTCGATTATAGATCTCAAAAGTTGAATTTACCCGAAAAATCGGATATAGTTGAATTTATAAGTAGTTCTAAGAATATGTGATATAGCTTGACATAAATCGTACGTAAAAATAGAAATGTTTGGATTCTTGGCTATAAAAACGGGAGATAAATTATTGAACAAGAATAGTGAGTATGCTGAGTAAAACTAGCTTAAGAGATTTATTCTTCAATAAGAGAAGTAGTCTTTTCTTACAATGTGTGAACCTTTCTTGTGCTTACAAGGATTCCCCCTTTTATAGTAGAGGGATCTTACTTTATTTATAATAAAAAAATATATAGTGGAGAATCCATGATGAATTGTCTCTTCCTCGATTCTCGTCAAGATTCTCTCCCCTAGTGCGGTTGCAACGGCTCTTGTCTGCGAGCTTGATACTGGCTCGAGCTCGGTATTGGGTCGAGCCCTCGGTCTTGGTTCGAGTTCGACATTCGGGGTGAGTGTCAATCGGTCTGTGCGTCTCCGACAACCTTCACGTTGCCTTGCGGTTCGATTTGGTCATGGGCTCGATAATGATATCGAGGCGATTCCTCGATCGGTCTTGGAGCTCAAAGCTTGTTTGTACTATCTTCGGAACTCATCTCGAAGTCTTACTTCGGTCGCTTACCATTCGAACTCGATCAAACGTACGAAAACCGAAATCTATTTTGACCGTATACAATATCATTTTCAGTTACTTATCGAAAAGTGCAAGTACATAACTTGTAGAAACTGAAGACACATATAGAAAGCATGATTTAGTGTCACGGATTCCTCTTATTTCCAACATCATCAACTTCTTCACGAATCTAATTTCAGTGAAGAAATTGTGAATAATACGCAAAAATGATAGCGCAATCAGTCACGAATTTATCGTCTTAGACTACTTGTAGTCTCGTACAAGTAATCAAACTGTATGAATTTGTAAACAATTAGAATTCCTAATACTTTTGTGGCTTGCTTACCAAATCTCTTCGTCAGTACTATCATTCAATTTCCTTAATACCAAACAACAATCTGACCATCTCAGCTTGGATCTTTTTTCCTTCCCTTGTCAAAACAATAGGCAGATATCTTTGCTACCTGTAAATGTGAAAAGGAAATAGTACTACCTCGTATTAAGTATGGTAAAAAAACAACTCCCTTTTTTACACAAGAAATTTGGAGTAGACATTAAGCTGCGACCTATTAACAAAACTACAAATTGCTCCGAGTACATTTCCTTCATCGTTAACTTAAGGGAAAAGGGCCAAATATACCCTTGTATTTTTTGAAAAATGTTAAAATATATCCTTCGTTATACTATGAGTCCAAATATATCCATGTCGGTGTACTTTGGATTCAAATATACCCCTCATTTAAATAGAGAGACACGTGTCATCGTTCTGTTGGTCAATTCTAAATATCTCCTAATTAATTACAAAGACCAATTACCCATACCAGAAAAATAATTTTCTAAAGCAATTTTGTTTTGTAAAAACTGGAAAAAACTGAATTTTTTTTTACTAAAAACTGTAAAAAACGAAAATATTTTTTTTTCAGTTTTTACAAAAAAAACTGCATTAAAAAAACCTGAAAAATATTTTCTAAAATAATATTTTTGTAAAAACTAGAAAAAAAACTGAAAAGCAATTTTCTAAAGCGTGTAAAAACTGAAAAAACACTGAAATTCTTTTAACTAAAAACTGAAAAAAAACGAAAATATTTGTTTTTTCAGTTGTTACAAAAATATTTCTTTAGAAAATTGCTTTTCAGTTTTTTTTTTCCAGTTTTTACAAAAATAAAATTGCTTTAGAAAATATTTTTCAGATTTTTTTAAAGCAGTTTTTTTCTAAAAATTGGAAAAAAAATATTTTCGATTTTTTCAGTTTTTAGTAAAAACAAATCAGTTTTTTTTTCAGTTTTTACAAAAATATTGCTTTAGAAAATTGCTTTTCAGTTTTTTTTTCTAAAGCAATGTTTTTGTAAAAACTGGAAAAAAACTATTTTCGTTTTTTCAGTTTTTAGTAAAAACAAATTCAGTTTTTTTCAGTTTTTACAAAAAAAAATTCTTTAAAAAATTGTTTTTCGGGTATGGGTAATGGGTCTTTTAAATTAATTAGGAGATATTTAGAATTGGCCAACAGGACGATGACACGTGTCCTTCTGTTTAAATGAGGGGTATATTTGAACCCAAAGTATATCGGCAGGGGTATATTTGGACTCATAGTATAACGAAGGATATATTTAAACTTTTTTCGAAAGTACAGGGGTATATTTGACCATTTTTCCTTAACTTAATCAGCTAGAATTACACATGCTTATTTCTACTCTTTATCTGTTACTATAATTTTTTTCCAATAAAAGTTAAAGTTATTCCACCGGTATTATACAGGTCAGTACCAGTAGTTTTTTATTAGTATTTGGTTTAGTTGAAAGTGTCCAATTCCTGTTAGGTTAAACCAAAAATTATACTATAAATTAATTGGAGAAAATGTTTATTTACAATTACCACGAAAATCAGTGAAATTAATATAAGTGGTTTGCCTGATATTTGAAGTTTTGAACTAGTTATTGTTGGATTAAAACGACTCAAAGATACTCTTAACATGGAGTGATATTGTTCACTTTGGTCCACACACCATTAAAAGTATCCAACTTTTATTTTCAAGTGGTACTTTGTTCACACGCACGCATCAGCACACCAATAAAAGTATCCAACTTTTATTTTCAGATGGTACTTTGTTCTCACACACTCATCAGTTATGTTAATTGCTAAACCTGTTAACTTTTCACTGATTTATACTGATTATGAAGTGTAATCCACAACTGAATAAATTGAGAAGACGAAATTAAGAGCAGAAGAAAGGTAGAGAACAGAGAGAACAATCTGATTACTTCTCTGCTTAGCAATGTCAGTTACTACTAACAAAATGAATGTATGCTTATACTTATACTAATATCTATTGACTCCTAACAGATGACAACTGTAAATAAGAAAAATGACATAATTACCCCTATAGCTAACTAATGATCAGGAACTACTATTAACTAACTCCTTTACACCCCTCCCCCCCTCCCTCAAACTAGGAGAGATGGAGATGTTCTTCATCCCTAGCTTGGACATCAGATAACTATGTTGAACCACAGTGAGCCCTTTGGTGAGAAGGTCGGCTAATTGTTCAAAAGAGGCAAGGTGAAGAAAATGAACCAACCCAAGTTGCACTTTCTCCCGAATAAAATGTCTATCAATGTCGATGTGTTTGGTACATTCATGGAACACAGGATTCACAGCTATCTGGATAGCAGATTTGCTGTCAGAATGCATAGAAACAGGCAGCTGAATCTCCACACCCAACTTCTTGAACAAACCTACAACCCATACTACCTCTGCCACAGTCGAAACTAGACTTCGATACTCAGCCTCAGCGGAGCTTCGTGAAACAGTGGCATGTTTTTTCGACTTCCAAGAGATGAGGGAATTACCAAACATCACAAGGTAACCAGTAACTGAACGCCTAGTGTTGGCACACGAGGCCTAATCAGCATCACAGTAAGTGGTAAGCTGAGAAGAAGTCTCGGAATGCATGAGAATGCCAAGACTAGGGGAACCCTTAATATACCTCACAAGCCTGAGAGCAGCAGCCATGTGTGAACATTTGGGAGAGTGCATGAACTGACTCAGACATTGCACAGTAAAAGCAATGTATGGTCGAGTGATTGTCAGATATAAGAGTCGACCAACCAACCTCTGATAGACAGTAGGATCAGCAAAAGTAGAATCAGCAGAGGAACCAACATGCATAACAAACTCTGTGGTGGTGAGATTTTGGTTAAGTTCCGTAAGAGCACCAACTGGCTTGGCATAAGCCAGCCCCATGTCAGAGACAAGCTCAAGTGCATACTTTCTTTGATGCATCAAAATCCTTTCTTTACTGTGTGCAAACTCTATGCCAAGGAAGTACTTCAATTCACCAAGATCCTTGATCTTAAAAGCCTTCTGCAAATAATTTTTAGTCTCCTGAATCAAGGAAACATCATCTCCCATGATCAAAAGATCATCAACATAGGTTAAGACCACCACCAACTTGCCACATGACCTCTTGGTGAACGAGGAATAGTCAAGAGGACTTTGCGTAAAACCAGAAGAGATCAAGGCTGAGGTAAGTTTAAGGTTCCATTGCCTAGAATCCTGCTTAAGACCATATAAGGACTTAAGCAGTTTGCACACATGCTGAGAACCGGCACCACTCATAAATGTGCGGTCCGCAGAAACCTCCCATATCCAGCTCAAGTCCAAGAGTGCGGCCGCACTCAGAAATGTGCGGTCGGCAAAAATCTGAAGAAGTGCGGCCGCACCTAAGAATTGTGCGGCCGCAGAAGTCTATCCTGCCAATCCAGCTTCAAAGTGTGGACCGCACATAGAATTGTGCGGCCGCACAACCTCCGCAGGGGCAATTTTGTCCGATAATTTTAGTTGGGTATAAATAAATCTTTTTGTCAAATTTAGGTTAAGTTTTGAACTCCAGAAAGTAGATAGCCATTTTTCCTTTACTGCTTTGGGAAACTTTGTATTAGTTTATCATTTTAACATTGAATTTTCATCCCTTTATCATCTATTATGAGTTTAATCTTATTTTCTTACTTAGTTTCTTCATTTTTGCCTATGAGTAGATAAATCTCTAACTAGGGTTGTGACTCAACCCTAGTGTGGGTACCTAATGGGTATTTGATTTAGGGCTTGTTTAAGGTTGGGTGTATGATATTTAGCCTAGTTCTTGCTTGAATTTAGGAATTAATGGTTGCAAACATTGATTCATGCCTAATTGACTTTGTCTCTACTTGAGAAAGAGAGAGACTAAGTTTAGAAAAACTTGGCTAACAAGAAATTGGGGTGAACTCAAGAAATTGATAGCCCCAATTAAAGGGTTGAATCTAGAGATAGTAAGACCCAACTTGAGCATATATCAACGGTTTTGTGAATTACCCATTTGAACTTGAGAAAGCCAAATTGGGCAAAATCACTCTAACTACCGAGAGGTATCGAGTGGGTAATCGCGTATTGATTGCTATATTACACCCTAACCAACGAAACATGCCCTAAAGCCCATAACCTGTTAGGTAACCACCTAGGTGGAAGTCACAGCCCTAGATCTTTTATAAACTTGAAAAACAACAACACTAAAAATATCATTCTATAGCTTTACATTTACAAACAATAACATAAATTTTAGAAGTAGAAAGAAACAACCAATTATGTGGAAGTGCAATTCGGGCACGTCATACACCTAGTCTAGATATATACCTAATCCAATATAAGCTCTCTGTGAAATCGACCCCGACTCACGTTGGGTAATTATAATTACATCGACTGCTTCACAATCCCAATCAGTGGTGTGAATTTGGGCGACATCAATTTTTGGCGCCGTTGTCGTGGAGCTAAAAATGGATTTAGCTATATATTTAGTTTTGTGTGTGATTTGTCTTCTTTTCCTTCCGAGTTACTAACCTTTTTGTGAATCCATTGTAGGTACAAAAATGGCTCTGAACAATGATCCTCTCGAAAACATGCCTTTGAGAGATGTGGACGTGGAAGATGACCCAGTTGAAGAGGTTCCTCTTGAACCTCAAGCAAATAGACGAGGTCGACCGCCTCAAGATAACATTCCCGTTCCACCCCCAAATCCACCAAGAGCGGCTCCACACAGGGTTTTGCGGAATGAAGGGTATGCAAGTGCCATAGTCCCGCCCCGCATTAGGGCAGGCAACTTTCAAATCACAAATGTTATGCTCACATTGCTAGAGCAACGGCGATTCTTCACCGGGGCTCCGAATCAAAATGCATACAAGCACCTAAAAGACTTTGTGGATACTTGTTGGGGGAGTAAACAGGACAACGTCTCTGAGGATGCTCTAAGGTTGAAGCTATTTCCCTTATCTCTATGGGGAAAGGCCTTGGATTGGTTAGAAAGATTGCCAAACCATTCCATCCATACATGGGATGAATTGGCGGAAATATTCATTGCCAAGTTCTTTTCTCCCGGGCATATGGCTACTCTTCGGAATGAGATTCTAGCATTCAAGAAAGAACCCAATGAGCCTTTGCACGAGATTTGGGAGAGGTACTGTACCATGGTAAAAGAGTGCCCGAATAATGATATGACTGAGGCTATGATTCAACAAACCTTCTACCGGGGGATCAACACTACCAATCAATGCGTGGCCAACCAACTTGCAGGTGGGAATTTCATAACAACGCCATATGCCGAAGCTTGTGAAATCTTGGATGAAATGGCGGATACTTCATCGGCATGGCAAAGTAGAGCTAATGTTCCTCAAGGTGATCTAAATGTGATTCACCTACATAAGGAATTGCATGATCATGGACAATCAATTGCTGAGTTGACGACCACAATGAATCAATTAGCCAAGTCTCAAATTCAACAAGTTCAAGGTCCTAAGCAAGTAAATTCAATGGAAGGTGCCAATATGATGGTGAACAAGCGAAGGCAAAAGGGTCAACAAGTGCAAAACCGTGTGGAACAATTTGTGCAAGATGATAGTGGGTTTGACCAAGATAAATCATACAATGAGCAAGAGGAAGAAGTGCAATTTGTGAATAACTACCAAGGGCAAAGAAACTCAAGGCCCGAGTCAACAACAATGGCGTTCTCAAGGAAACCAAAGAAATTAGAACAATCAAAACCACCAAGGCAATTGGAGTAATGGTAAGAACAATCAAGGTAATTGGAACAATAATAATAATCAAGGCAATTGGAATAATCAAGGAAACCAAGTAAATTAGGGTGGCAACAATCAAGGATACTTTGGAGGCAACAACTAAGGGGGTTGGAATAATAACCAAGGGAATTGGGGGTCGAGATTTCAAAGGCCCCCGATGTATCAACAACCAAGCAACCCGCCTCTTTATCCGTCCCATGGTTCTAGATCTTCCAATAATGATATGGGATGGATTGAAAATATGTTCAAACAGATGATGGAGAAAAATGCCGACTCCGATTCTCAACTAGCCTCTCACAACACTTCAATCAGAAATTTGGAGGTTCAATTAGGGAAAATCTCGCAAGCTTTAAACACTCGTCCTAAGGGGGCACTACCTAGTGACACGGTGGTGAACCCGAAGGGTGGGAACAACACGGTACATGCCATGGCCATAATCACACGGAGTGGAAAAGGTAGGAAGGCAAAAAGAAGTGATTCAAACCAAAGAAGAAATGTGGATGATGATGTAGTGATTCAAGAAGATGAAATTCCAAGCAATGTGGTTCAAGCTAATGAAGAAGTGAGAATTGATATTGATGAAAATGTGGAGGAGACTCAAAAAGAAGTGAACTCGTCTAGGGAATACGTGATTGACATACCGGAACCGGTAGTGCTCAAGGCCGAGGCACCAATGCCAAGGCCTCATCCTTCATACCCTCAAAGGCTCGCCAAGAAAAATAGCGAGAACCAATTCAAGAAGTTTATTGACATGATGAAGAGCTTATCCATTAATATGCCATTGATTGAGGCATTGGAATAAATCCCCGGCTATGCAAAGTTCATGAAGGTTTTGGTGACAAAGAAAAGATCAATGGATTATGAGACTATCAAGATGATGCATCAAGTGAGTGCTATTGTGCAATCAATGGCTCCGAAATTGGAAGATCCCGATGCTTTCACAATCCCTTGCACTATTGGGAGCGCCGACTTTGCCAAAGCTCTATGTGATCTAGGGGCGAATATCAACTTGATGCCCTACTCGGTGTTCAAAACTTTGGGAATTGGGCAACTAAGACCCACATCTATGAGGCCACAAATGGCGGAACGTACTATGATGAGACCATTGGGTATTACTGATGATGTGTTGGTTTGTGTTGATAAGTTCATCCTTCTGGCGTACTTTGTGATTCTTGATTGTGAAGTGGACTATGAGGTGTCTATTATCTTGGGTAGACTTTTCCTTGCTATGGGGAAGGCTCTTGTTGATGTGAAAGCCGGTGAGCTCACCTTCCAGGTAGGTGATGAAAAGGTGGTTTTCCATGTGTGCAAATTTATGAGGCAACCGAATAGCAACAAAGTTTGTTCGTTTGTGAACTTAGTGACCGAAGTGATTGTTGATGATGCTAGTACCGTGATAAATGTTGATGATACTTTGGAAGTCGTATTGCTTAATCATGATGATGAGGAAAAGGAAGGCTATGTGGAATGTGTAAATGCATTGCAAGGAATGGGGTCATACACTTATGAACCTCGAATATTGTCCTTAGATATTGAGAACCGGAAGACTCCTCCAACAAAGCCCTCAATCGAGGAGCCTCCCACTTTGGAGTTAAAGCCATTGCCTCTACATCTTAGGTATGAGTTTCTTGGCCCATGTTCTACTTTACTGGTTATTCTTTCCTCTTGCTTGACTAACGTGCAAGTAGATTCTACTTTGGCGGTGCTCAGAAGAAGAAGAAAGCTATAGGATGGAGACTAGCGGATATTCGGGGTATAAGCCCCGTCTTTTGCATGCACAAGATTATTTTGGAGGAGGATGCCAAACCCTCCGTTAAACATCAAAGAAGATTAAATGAAGCAACGCAAGAAGTGGTGAAGAAGGAGATCATAAAATGGTTGGATGTCGGGGTTGTTTACCCTATTTTCGATAGCTCGTGGACCTCTCCGGTGCGATGTATCCCAAAGAAAGGAGGTATGACTGTGGTAACAAATGACAAGAACGAATTGATCCCTACAAGAATGGTCACCGGGTGGAGAGCGTGTATGGACTATCGGAAGCTCAACAAAGTCACTCGGAAAGATCATTTCCCGCTTCCATTCCTTGATCAAATGCTTGATAGGTTGGTCGGTCGAGCTTTCTATTATTTCCTTGATGGATATTCCGGCTACAATCAAATTCTTATTTCTCCGTAGGACCAAGAGAAGACCACTTTCACTTGTCCCTATGATACTTTCGCATTCTCACGGATGCCATTTGGGTTATGCAACGCACCGGCAACTTTTCAACTGTGTATGATGGCCATCTTCACCGACATGGTGGAGGACTTTCTTGAGGTCTTCATGGATGACTTTTCCATGGTCGGGAACTCTTTTGATGATTTCTTGAACAACTTGGATAAGGTATTGGCAATATGTGAAGAAAGAAACTTGGTTTTGAATTGGGAGAAGTGTCACTTTATAGTCGAGGAAGGCATTGTCCTCGGCCACAAAATTTCAAAGCATGGTATTGAGGTCGACAAGGCCAAAATAGAGGTGATCTCTAAACTCCCACCCCTACATCCGTGAAGGGAGTGAGGAGTTTCTTGGGTCATGCGGTGTTCTATCACCGATTCATGAAGGACTTTTCTAAGGTGGTTAGTCCCTTGTGTAAACTTTTGGAGAAGGAAGCCAAGTTCCATTACAACGAGGATTGTATGAAGGCATTCGAATTGCTCAAGTTTAAATTGACTACTACTCCTATTATCATCGCACCAGATTGGATCTTGCCTTTTGAGCTCATGTGTGATGCAAGTGGTGCGGCGGTCGGAGCAGTTTTGGGGCAACATATCAAAAAAATCTTCCATCCGGTCTACTATGCTAGTAAGACCATGAATGATGCCCAAGTCAACTACACAGTGACCGAAAAAGAGCTCCTTGCTATTATCTTTGCTATGGAGAAGTTTTGCCCGTACTTGATGGGTACAAAAGTGGTTGTCCACACCGATCATGCGACACTTCGGTATTTGATGAGAAAGAAATATTCAAAGGCAAGGTTAATGCGGTGGGTGCTTCTATTGCAAGAGTTTGATCTAGAGATTCAAGATTGCAAGGGTAGTGAAAACCAAGTAGCAGACCACTTGTCTCATTTGGAGGAGGAGGGGAGGCCACATGACGGCCTTGAGATAAATGATTTCTTCCCCGATGAGCAGCTTCTAGCCATTTTAATGACCAGGATGCCATGGTTCGCCAACTTAGTCAATTATCATGTGAGTGGTATTGTACCGAATGAGTTCTCTTCAAACAAAAGGAACAAACTCAAACGGGATTGCCTTGACTATTATTGGGATGAGCCGTATCTCTTCCGGATTTGTATCGATGGTGTGATTCGATGATGTGTACCAGAGGAGTAACAAGTGGAAATTCTTGAGGCTTGCCACTCTTCACCATATGGTGGTCACCATGGGGGAGCTAGAACGGCAAAAAAAAGTGTTGAGTTGTGGATTCTATTGGCTAACTATTTACAAGGATGCTAGCGATCTCGTCAAGCATTGTGATGAATGTCAAAGGGCAGGTGGGATTTCAAAGAAAAATGAGATGCCCCTCACCACCATCTTGGAGATTGACATTTTTTATATGTGGGGCATTGATTTCATGGGTTCGTGAGCTCTTATAAGAACACTTACATTTTGGTAGCGATGGATTATGTGTCAAAGTGGGTTGAAGCTGTGGCTTTACCCAACAATAAAGCTCAAAGTGTGGTGGAATTTTTGAAAAAGAACATCTTCACGAGATTCGGTACTCCAAGGGCCATTATTAGTGATGAGGGATCGCACTTTTGCAACAAAGCTTTTGGCACCGTACTCACAAAGTATGGTGTCACTCACAAAGTGTCGAGCCCCTATCATCCTCAAGCAAGCGGGCAAGTGGAAGTCTCCAACCGGGAGATCAAGAGTATTTTGTCAAAGTCAGTGAATGCCAACCGGACGGATTGGTCAAAGAAACTTGATGATGCTCCTTGGGCTTATAGGACGGCTTACAAAACACCGATTGGTATGTCTCCGTACTGGTTAGTGTTTGGTAAAGTTTGTCACCTTCTGGTGGAACTTGAGTACAAAGCTATGTGGGCATTGAAGAAGCTTAATCTTGAATGGGATGTCGCCGCCAACTTGAGTGTGGAACAATTGAATGAGCTTGATGAATTATGGTACCATGCATATTCAAGTTCGTCCTTATATAAGGACAAGATGAAGTACCTCTATGACAAGTACATCCGGAATAAGGAGTTCAAATAAGGTGATCTTGTGTTATTGTTCAATTCTCTATTACGAATATTTCCGGGAAAGTTGAAGTCTAAGTGGAGTGGTCTGTTTGAAGTTATGCATATGACACCCTTCAGTGCATTGGACTTGAAAAATAAAAATGATGAAGTGTTTAGAGTCAATGGTCATCGGGTGAAGCATTATCTTGGCAAAGTTGATGATGGCCACATCATGCCGTTAATTCATTTTAAGTGATTGATGGTAATCTGCATCGTGTCGCGACGTTAAATCAGGCGCTTCTTGGGAGGCAACCCATGTTTTCTTTTATTTTTTATTTTCTTCTTTGTTAGATAGGTTTTGTTTTGAGCTAACTGGTTTTGAAGTGAATTGTAGGAATGAGTGTGCATTGCAGGGACTGTGTTCGAAAAATTTGCCCAAGTGTTGAATAAAGTGCGGACCGCACAATAATGAATGCAACCGCATAACTGGAGACCCAAAAATGTGAACTCTCTGAAGTTTTGAGTTACATAGAATAGGCCATTCTGTAGCCGCACACAAAAATGTGCGGAGCGCACAAATTTCTGCGGTTGCACTCACTTTTGTACGGAGCACATAATCTCAGCAAAGGTCTAGGTAAAGAGTGCGGACCGCACTCAAAATTGTGCGGCCGCACTCAGCTCAAATTTTGACGATTTCGTCAACCTATGAATAGGTCCTCTGAGCACTATTCACAACTTTACATGCTCTGAGTTCCTGAGACTAAGCAAACACGGTGCATCACAAAATATCTCACACTCCATACTCATTTCATCAAGTTTAGATTCTCACCTGCATCCTTCATCACTGGTATGTTCAATCCATGTTAGATTTTTCTAATTTTTCATAATTTTTGTTCTTGATTAGTATAGTTAATTATAGGCCTAAAATGTCAAATGTTATTCATGTGTGATTAAAATCATATGGGTTATAACATGTGTGTTCATTGGGGACTAGATAGATCATTAATCATGTTTATTTGCAAATACCATGTCTAAATTGTGCAAAACTTGCAAAAACCTAAAGTCAGTGCCGTTTAAATTCAAAGTGTGCGGCCGCACACAAAATTGTGCGGTTCGCAGATCTTAAATTAGGGCAAATGTGTTGCATGAAAAATGCATACCGCACTCAAAATTGTGCGGTCCGCAGAAAAATTTTGCGGTCCGCGGAAAAATGTGTGCGCTCACTTTGGAACTTCAGAGAACCAGTAGTCTGAACCTGGTTTTGTGCGGCCGCACTCAAAATTGTGCGGTCCACACTTCAGAATGTGAGGCCGCACTTTGAAATTGTGCGGTCCGCACAAGGCAGTCTATGGCCGCACTCAACATTGTGCGGACCGCTTTCACATATGCACACTATTTTCTTTTCCTGCAACTATTAACACACTGCTTCTGGACTTTAACTGACTTTTGTGCTTCGTATTGCAGATAATGGTTCGATCATGAGGCAGAGGCGATACATCTAAAGGGAGGGGTGAATCTTTCCGAGGCCGAGGAAAGGGCACTCACCCACTAGGAGTGCAATCAAAAACCATCGCCAAAAAGTTGACTATTGGGAGAGGTAGGGCCACAGAGCCCTCAGAATCTAGTTCATATGCCCCGTCTAGGGAAGCCTCCGAGGGTTATTCAGTGAAAGTACAGCCTGACGCCCAGTCCCAAGCACCACAAACCACTAGGATATATCAATTGCGCGACGAACCCTCCAGTACAGCAAGTTTTTTTGAGGGTTCCGATGCCGGTAGCCAGGGTTCAGAGCTCTCCTCTACACCTACTCCTCCGGCACCAGTTGCAGTAGATGATGATGATGATGTCCTGGATGATGGTAGAGGAGGTGACACTCGAGTGGGCGGCCTAGAGAGGTCGAAGAAGAAGGAACCATGGGAGGATAGATTTGTGAGTTAGACGGCCTTCACTAGGTTTAGAGAGTGGTGGCCTCAGAGATCGCTCTGACTTAAGCGACAGTTCTTATTGAAGGATTTGGATAAATACAATCCAAATGTGCTTAGACAATTCAGAGAGCGCGAGGGGTAGGAAATGTGGTTCACCTAGAGTGTTATGGATGCCAAGGAGCATTTCGTATGGGGGTTCTATGCCAATGTGGCACACATCAAGAAGGGTACCAAAGTGACCAAGGTGAGGAACTTGAAAGTCATATTTGACCAAATCACTCTGAACACTTACTTGGGGCTCGAGGAGGTAGAGGCAATCCAATACTAGGAGAAGCTTGCTTTGGGTGATACAGCTCGCCCTTGGCTAGCAGAGATGTTGGCAGCACCAGGACCACCACCACCATGGCTCACAACAGGGATTCCTATCATACGGGCCACCCTCAATTTTGAAGCAAAAGGGTGGAAAACTTTTGTGTACAGCCGTATAGACCCAGCCAGAATGAGAACAATCTTACTATCCCCCGAGAGTTTTGGTGGCTTCTATTATGTCCGGGTACCCAATCAATGTGGGTGCCATCATGTCAGCCAACATGATAGAGGTTGTTCGAAAAGGTGCAAGCTCCTACCCATATCCCAACACCCTCACAGAATATTTCACAGATGCAAAGGTGGAGCCGAGGAGTTTTGACACAAAAGTGCGGGCCAAGAAGCCTTTTTCATGGTACTCCTTGCAAGGTCCGAGAAACCCAAAGTTCAAGGGTAAGGCAACTGCCACTGTTGGCCAATCTGATGAGCTATCGGTGGTGGTCACAGATTCTGCTGTTGAGCCATCTACAGCACCCATGCCTTCCACAACAACCGGTCCTTCCATCGAGACAGCTGATATGCCACCACCTTCATCTTCTAGACTATCCGCATCAGTACCAGTGCAGGCATCATCCAATTATCCACTCACTACGCTGCGAGTCTCCCAGGTATTGGTGAGTCTCAACAACTGGATGCAGTCAGCTAGTTCAAAGCTGTCTGATATATCCAATGATGTTGCAGCACAGTCTTCTACCTCAACAACAACACATGTTCCTCCATCAGTGGAGGAAATATTGAAGAAGATCTTGGACAACCAGAAGACCATTATGGATACACTTGTGGCTCATGGGGGAGCTATTGAGGAGTTGGGCAAGCAGGTAAAGAAGATGAGGAAATATCAGGCTTCAAAGAAGTCACTTGAGAGATTGAGAAAGGAGGTGACAAGGATTGTAGCAGCGGGTGAGTTTCCATTTGACCTACTGATGGAGACAGATCCAGCAATACCAGCAAACCCAGCAGCACCATCAGCAGAGGCACCAGCTGGCCAGTCTGATGAGCCAGACCTTGCTGCCCACACTGCCGAGGAGATGCTACAGATATTCGCCAACCCCGTTGTTCCCCAGCCTAATAATGATGAGATCCAGTTGGAGGAGCCCGAGGGTAGTGATGCTGCCAGTCGCCTTGAGACCACATCGGGAGTTTTCTTTACTCTCTACCCTCCCTTATTCTGATTTTGCTAAGCATTGAGGATAATGCTTATTTTATTCAGGGAGGTGGTCTATTTTGGTCTGATTTGATGACATTGGCCTGTAATAACTTTAATACTCTTTGTATTTTATCTTTATCTTCTCTTTCATTATGTATATATTCCTCCCTCTCTTTTGATGTATATATTATATTCCTCTCGGTTTGTATATTCACTTGTCGTACTTTCAGTAGTTTATTTCATAGCTTCTTCATTCTGCTTTCTTAATAGTATAGCTTCTTATTTACTTTAATAGCTTCTTTTTGAGTTGTTAGCTTCTTTTTTATGTTTAAGTGAATAATAAGTCTTTAGTTTTCTTAATGCCACGATTCTTTCCAAAGGTTGGTTTTGTGTGAACCGAGTGGCTCTTCTCAATGATGGATGGCATGACAACCTTCTGAAGGGATCGAGTCCATTTTTGATGTTTAGGTGAAAACAGTAGTATTAATGAATAAATAAGGGTCAAGCATGCTTCACTTGGTACTAATACACTTAACTACACGCTTATGGTTAAAAACAAGTTTTTGGAAAGAAATGGCTCTAGTTAGTGACATTGTGACTCTTGTGTTGACTTAGGCAATCATCGGGTGGTTTAGTTGAACCATTAGCAATTTCAATCTTGAATGCGGTTGTTGTGAGCCCTCGACTCTATTCTCTTTAACAAACAGGTTGTGTGAGAGGTGAGGTATTTTGTTACAAGTTCAAGTGCCCGTGCGAATGGTCTAGAACTTACCCTGAATATGTTTCTAGGCGGAATTCTAAGTTAGCTTGGCTTGAGAAGTGATTGTAGGCTCTCCTTGACCCGTTTTGAAACCTTCCATGGCCCACCAATGATATTATTCCTAGTCAACCCTTTTGATCGTAAAGCCTTTTTCATTCGATAACCATGTTACAAGCATTTACCCGTATTATAGTGACCCTCTCTTGGCACCCGAGCTTTCTTTAGCACTCATGAGAAACAAATGGCGAAAACATAAGTTTGGGGGAGAGACGAGGAGTTTGAAGATGGTATCAAGGCACAAAAAATAAAGAACAAAAAAAAAATACAAAAAGAAAGTGAATAATGTGAAAGGGTTGAAAAGATTCAAAAGAAAGCAAAAGTGCAAAGCATGGAGAAAACAAAGAAGGAGAATATGAATAGCATGACCAAGAAAGAGTGATGTCAACTCTCTCTAGTTTCCCTAAGGAAAAAGAAAATGACTCAAAGAGTCGGCAAAGTATGAGCCAAAAAGAGAAAATGGAGTGCTAAAGGAAAGATGAACCACTTCCATTCCAATATTTTCCTCCTTAGACCAAAAGCCTTCATTACATGCCGAAAAGGCCCTACGTGATTTCATGCCGAGTAAGCTTACATTAGTGGTGATCTATTGGAGTGGAACTCTCCACTACAGCAAGTTATTCAGAGGGTTCCGATACCGGTAGCCAGGGTTCAGAGCCCTCCTCTACACCTACTCCTCCTGCACCAGTTGCAGTAGATGATGATGACGATGTCCTGGATGATGGTAGATGAGGTGACACTCGAGTGGGCGGCCTAGAGAGGTCGAAGAAGAAGGAAGCGTGGGAGGATAGATTTGTGAGTTTGACGGCCTTCACAAGGTTCAGAGAGTGGTGGCCCCAGAGATCGCTCACACTTAAGCGACAGTTCTTATTGAAGGATTTGGATAGATACAATCCAAATGTGCTTAGACAGTTCAGAGAGCGCGAGGGGTAGGAAATGTTGTTCACCCAGAGTATTATGGATTCCAAGGAGCATTTGGTACGGGAATTCTATGCCAGTGTGGCACACATCAAGAAGGGTACCAAAGTGACCAAGGTGAGGAACTTTAAAGTCAGATTTGACCAAATCACTCTGAACACTTACTTGGGGCTCGAGGAGGTAGAGGCAATCCAGTACTAGGAGAAGCTTGCTATAGGTGATGCAGCTCGCCCTTGGCTAGCAGAGATGTTGGAAGCACCAGGACCACCACCACCATGGCTCACAACAGGGATTCCTATTATACTTGCCACCCTCAATTTTGAAGCAAAAGGGTGGCAAACTTTTGTGTGCAGCCGTATAGACCCAGCCAGAATGAGAACAATCTTACTATCCCCCGAGCGGTTTTGGTGGCTTCTATTATGGCCGGGTACCCAATCAATGTGGGTGCCATCATGTCGGCCAACATGTCAGAGGTTGTCCGAAAAGGTAAAAGCTCCTACCCATATCCCAACACCCTCACAGAATATTTCACAGATGCAAAGGTGGAGCCGAGGAGTTTTGACACAAAAGTGCAGGCCAAGAAGCCTTTTTCATGGTACTCCTTGCAAGGTCCGAGAAACCCAAAGTTCAAGGGTAAGGCAACTGCCACCGTTGGTCAATCTGATGAGCTATCGGTGGTGGTTACAGATTTTGCTGCTGAGCCATCTACAGCACCCATGCCTTCCACAACAGTCGGTCCTTCCATCGAGACAGCTGATATACCACCACCTTCATCTTCTAGACTATCTGCATCAGTACCAGTGCCGGCATCATCCACTTATCCAATCACTGCGCTACGAGTCTCCCAGGCATTGGCGAGTCTCAACAACTGGATGCAGTCTGCTAGTTCAAAGTTGTCTGATATATCCAGTGATGTTGCAGCACAGTCTTTCACCCCAACATCACCACATGTTCCTCCATCAGTGGAGGAAACATTGAAGAAGATCCTGGAGAACCATAAAACCATTATGGATACACTTGTGGCTCATGGGGTAGCTATTGAGGAGTTGGGCAAGCAGGTAAAGAAGATGAGGAAATATCAGGCTTCAAAGAAGTCACTGGAGAGATTGAGAAAGGAGGTGACAAGGATTGCAGCAGCGGGTGAGTTGCCATTTGACCTACTAATGGAGACAGATCCATCAGTACCAGCAGCACCATCAGCAGAGGCACCAGCTGGCCAGTCTGACGAGCCGGGCCTTGCTGCCCACACTGCCGAGGAGATGCTTTAGATGTTCATCAACCCCGTTGTTCCCCAGCCTGATGATGATTAGATCAAGTTGGAGGAGCCCGAGGGTGGTGATGCTGTCAGTCGCCCTGAGACCACATAGGGAGTTTTCTTTACTCTCTACCCTCCCTTATTCTGATTTTGCTAAGCATTGAGGACAATGCTTATTTTTATTCAGGGGGTGGTCTATTTTGGTCTGATTTGATGACATTTGCCTGTAATAACTTTAATACTCTTTGTCTTTCATCTTTATCTTCTCTTTCATTATGTATATATTCCTCTATCTCTCTTTTGATGTATATATTATATTCCCCTCGGTTTGTATATTCACTTGCCTTACTTTCAGTAGTTTATTTCATAGCTACTTCATTCTGTTTTCTTTATAGTATAGCTTCTTGTTTACTTTAATAGCTTTTTTTGAGTTGTAAGCTTCTTTTTATGTTTAAGTGAACAACAAGCCTTTGGTTTTCTTAATGCCACGGTTCTTTCCAAAGGTTGGTTTTGTGTGAACCGAGTGGCTCTTCCCAATGATGGATGGCGTGACAACCTTTTTAAGGGATCGAGTCCGTTTTTGATGTTTAGGTAAAAATAGTAGTATTAATGAATAAATAAGGGTCAAGCATGCTTCACTTGGTACCAACACACTTAACTACATGCTTATGGTTAAAAATAAGTTTTTGGAAAGAAATGGCTCTAGTTAGTGACATCGTGACTCTTGTGTTGACTTAGGCAATCATCGGGTGGTTTAGTTGAACCATTAGCGATTTCAATCTTGAAAGCGGTTGTTGTGGGACCTCGACTCTATTCTCTTTAACAAACAGGTTGTGTGAGAGGTGAGGTATTTTGTTACAAGTCCAAGTGCCCGTTCGAATGGTCTAGAACTTGCCCCGAATGTGTTTCTAGGCGAAATTCTAAGTTAGCTTGGCTTGAGAAGTGATTGTAGGCTCTCCTTGACCCATTTTGAAACCTTCCATGGCCCACCAATGATATTATTCCTAGTCAACCCTTTTGAACCTAAAGCGTTTTTCATTCGATAACCACGTTACAAGCATTTACCCATTTTATAGCGACCCTCTCTTGGCACCCGAGCTTTCTTTAGCACTCATGAGAAACAAATGGCGAAAACATAAGTTTGGTGGAGAGACGAGGATTTTGAATATTGTATCAAGGCACAAAAAAAGAAAGAAAGAACAAAAAAAAATACAAAAAGAAAGTGAATAATGTGAAAGGGTTGAAAAGATTCAAAAGAAAGCAAAAGTGCAAAGCATGGAGAAAACAAAGAAGGAGAATATGAATAGCATGACCAAGAAAGTGTGATGTCAAGTCTCTTTAGTTCCCCTAAGGAAAAAGAAAATGACTCAAAGAGTCGGCAAAGTATGAGCCAAAAAGAGAAAATGGAGTGCTAAAGGAAAGATGAACCAGTTCCATTCCAATATTTCCCTCCTTAGTCCAAAAGCCTTCAATACATGCCGAAAAATCCCTATGTGATTTCAGGCCGAGTAAGCTTACATTAGTGGTGATATACATGAGGGGCAAGCATATGGTACTTAGAGCCGGGCTTGTGACATTCTTTTGAGAGTGATGAGTGAACCTTTCTCGAATCATTGCATTGAGTGCTTCATTCTTGAGTGAGATGAGCTTACGGAGAGTATAGGAGGAGGAGTTTGGGATCCACAATGACCTACATGAAAGTGTGAACTTCCTTGATAAATAAAATCAACTCTTGATGCGCAAGCGTCACATTAGAGCTATTTGTGCTTTAACATTCAAAACATAGGCTTGTTGATGATTCATGAGTGTGTGGGTAATCGTTGGTCCCAATTGATGTGTGTTTGATTCAACTTAGGCCAGTTGAAATAGCTCTTTCCTTGCGGAGGTGGAAATTACCTTAATTGCTTCAGGACAAGCAAAAGCTTAAGTTTGGGAGAGTTGATAAGTAGGGATTTTGACCACTTATTTGCACTCTTTTACCTTCGTTTTAGCTCAAAAATGCTTAAAGGTATTCCCGAGAACTAATGAAATGAGCTTTCTTGCACGAATATTAGGAAATGAGCCAAAGAGATAAAAATCAACTCAAGGAGGAGTAAAATTTCAATGACCAAAACAAAGCAGAAAAGAGCAAAGTGCGGACCGCACAATACTGTGTGCGGCCGCAGACTATGAAGAACTACTAACAAATTCCCTGCGCAAAGTGCGGAACGCGTAATTATTGTGCGGCCGCAGAAGACGAGGTTTAGAGAGATGGTGCTTTGGGTCCCTGAAGAAGTGCGGACCGCACTATTATTGTATGGTCGCAGAATGTAAAAGTGTGGACTGCACTATTATTGTGCGGCCGTAGAATGTAAAAGTGCGGCCGCACTCATAAATGTGCGGTCCGCAGAAACCTCTCATGTCCAGCTCAAGTCCAAGAGTGCGGCCGCACTCAGAAATGTGCGGTTAGCAAAAATCTGAAGAAGTGCGGCCACACCCAAGAATTGTGCGGCCACAGAAGTCTATCCTGCCAATCCATCTTCAAAGTACGGACCGCACAACCTCCGCAGGAAAAATTTTGTCTGATAATTTCAGTTGGGTATAAATAGATCTTTTATCAAATTTAGGTTAAGTTTTGAACTCCAGAAAGTAGATAGCCGTTTTTCCTTCACTGCTTTGGGAAACTTTATATTAGTTTATCATTTTAACATTGGATTTTCATCCCTTTATCATCTATTATGAGTTTAATCTTATTTTCTTCCTTAGTTTCTTCATTTTTGCCTATGAGTAGCTAAATCTCTAACTAGGGTTGTGACCCAACCCTAGTGTGGGTACCTAATGGGTGTTTGATTTAGGGCTTGTTTAAGGTTGGGTGTATGATATTTAGCCTAGTTCTTGCTTGAATTTAGGAATTAATGGTTGCAAACATTGATTCATGCCTAATTGACTTTGTCTCTACTTGAGAAAGAGAGACTAAGTCTAGGAAAACTTGGATAACAAGAAATTGGGGTAAACTCAAGAAATTGATAGCCCTAATTAAAGGGTTGAATCTACAGATAGTAAGACTCGACTTGAGCATATATCAACGATTTTGTGAATTACCCATTTGGACTTGAGAATGCCAAATTGGGCAAAACCACTTTAACTACCAAGAGGTATCGAGTGGGTAATCGCGTATTGATTGCTATATTACACCCCGACTATAGAAACATGCCCTAAAGCCCACAACCCGTTAGGTAACAACCTAGGTGGAAGTCACATCCCTAGATCTTTTATAAAGTTGAAAAACAACAACACCAAAAATATTGTTCTATAGCTTTACATTTACAAACAATAGCATATATTTTAGAAGTAGAAATAAACAACCAATTATGTGAAAGTGCAATTTTGGCACATCATACAACTAGTCTAGATATATACCTAATCCAATATAAGCTCTCTGTGGAATCGACCCCGACTCACGTTGGGTAATTATAATTGCATCGACTGCTTCACAATCCCAATCAGTGGTGTGAATTTGGGTGACATCAGTGTGTAAGGACAGGAACTCTGGTATAAGATTCCATGCAGTTTGAACAAGTCACCACAACTACTATTAAAAAATTCAGACCCATTGTCAGATCTGAAAAATTTAATCTTTTTACCAAATTGATTAAGAATCATAGAAATAAAAGTCTTGAGCAATTTAGAAACATCAGATTTGACTCTTAATGAGAAGTTCCACGTCCATCTTGAATAGTCATAAACCAAAGTAAGAAAGTATCTCATTCCATTGTAAGTAGTAGCTTTATAAGGTCCCCACACATCCATGTGAACCAAATAAAAAGATTCATCTACTTCTACTATCACTGATTGAAAATGGAACTCTAGTTTGCCTAGCCAATGGGCATACATCACAATGATGTAAAAGAAAATCAGCCTTATTTGTAAAAACAGAAATCTTCCTAAATACTGCCATTGGAACATGGCCTAATCTTCTATGCCAAACTTTTGGACTTCTTTCCTTAACAGCCATACACCTCCTATTTTCCAAAATGTTGCTTTTAGTCGGGCAATCCAACAGATAGAGTCCATCTAGCTCTCTACCAGTCACCTTCATTTTCCCATTGCAAAGGTCCTGAAAAGCACATAATCCAGGAAAGAGCAGACCACAGTAGTTCAGTTCTCTTGTTACTTTGGAGACAGATAAGAGATTAAATTTAAAAGATGGAACACACAACACATATTTGATCACATCACCTCCAGTCAACTGACAATCATTAACATGTGTTATTTGAGCAGAATCACCTGTTGGCAATTGTACATTACCTGAATTTCCTACTTTAACACCATTAAGCAATAATTTGTCATTACTAATCATGTGATTAGTGGCCCCGGTATCAACTATCCATTGAACAATATTAACTTGTGGAAAAATAGGATTACCTGCCAAATGAGCACTAGCATTTAAAGTTGAAACCTTGCTTAGCATATTCAGAAGCATAGAGTATTGCTCCTGAGTGAATGCTGCAGTGGCAATGTTCTCATGCACCACCACATTTGCCTTCTTCTTAGATTTAAAATCATCGGGGTACAATGATCTTATAACAGTTCTCTTTCAAATGCCCTTTCATGCCACAGTAGTCACACTTCATTAGTTTATAGCATCTATCCTTACAATGGCCTCTTAGGCGACAAAACTCACATTCAACATTATAAATCTTCTTAGATTTAGAAGTAGCTCCTACTTGTGATGTAAATAAAGCAGTTGGCTCAATTCCAGTGTTAGCATACTAATTTCCTGCGACTATCTTCTGAATTTTATCTTGAACAATCATAGCATACGCCTGGCTTACAGTAGGCAAACGTGTCTTTAATAGAATCTGACTATGAGCATGGTTGTAGCCCTCATTGAGGCCCATAAGAAACTAATAAAGCCTCTGATGTTATAAATGCTTAAGAAATTCTTTAGATTTAGGACAACCACAAGGAGCAGTCATAAAAGAGTCATACTCGTCCCATAGATCTTTAAATCGAGTAAAATATATTAATACGGAGGATGTGCCCTGAGTAAGAGTAAATATTTCCCTATGCAATTGATATTCACGAGATCCGTTTACCTTGTCAAAATGCTCCTCCAAGGCTGACCAAATGTCATGAGCATTTGAAGAAAGCAGGACTCCAGTCACCAATTCCTTGCTAACATTACACATTATCCATGAAATTACGATTGCATTGCACCGATTGTGATAACCCAAAATGTCTTTTTAATTTAAATATTCACTTATGTATTCTAACACCTTGAAAAGCACTATTTATCATTTGTCGATTTGTGTGCGCAGTCCGTAAATTTTTTCGGAAAGTTTTTATATGAAACATTGATTAAAATGTGAAAAAGAGCTTTAAAACTCACTTAAGTGGACTTCGGTCAATATTTTGATCAAACGGACCCGGATCAGTATTCTAATAATTCTAAAAGCTATGTATGGTAATTTTGGATTTAGGAGTGTGTCCGAAAAATTATTTGAAAGTCCATAGTTAAAATTAGGCTTGAAATGACTAAAATAGAAATTTAAGTTTGAAAGTTTGATCGGGGAGTTGACTTTTTGATATCAAGGTCGGAATCCGATTCTGGAAATTTGAATAGGTCCGTTATGTTATTTATGACTTGTGTGCAAATTTTGAGGTCAATCGTACTTGATTTGATAGGTTTCGGCATCGAATGTAGAAGTTAAAAATTCTTAAGTTCCTTAAGCTTGAATTGTGGTATGATTCTTGGTTTTAACGTCGTTTGAAGTGATTTGATATTTTAACTAAGTTCGTATGATGTTTTAGGACTTATTGGTGTATTTTATTGAGGTCCTGGGGGCCTCGAGTGAGTTTTAGATGGTTAACGGGTTGAATTTTGGACTTGGAACTTTGCTGGAATTTATCTAATGCACTGTCTGGCTTCCTTCTTCACGTTCGCGAGAGAGTTCTCGCGTTCGCGAAGAGGAACTGGAGGCAGGCAAAATTTACCCTTCGCGTTCACGAAGAGGGGACCGCATTCGCGAAGGGTAAATGGCAGTGTTCATTGCGAACGCGTGGGAGTGTTCGCGTTCGCGTAGAAGGGGCGAGGCCTGGCTGGGCAGCAGGCGATAAGGCTTCGCGTTCGCGAAGGGGAGACCGCGTCCGCGAAGGCCAAGTTTGGCAAGGCATCGCGTTTTCCAGACTGCCCTCATGTTCGTGAAGAAGAAAGCTGGGGCAGCACAAAAATGTGCTTCGCGAACGCGAGGGCGATGTCGCGTTCGCGAAGAAGAAATCCCTGAACTAGCAGAACTTAAGTTCTGGAAATGGGATTTCGTCCCATTTTTCATTATTCACGATTTTGAGCTCAGGTAAGGCGATTTTTGGATGATTTTCACGGAAAAGCATTGGGGTAAGTGTTCCTTATCCTATATTTATTATATTTTATTATTCCATACTCATTTATATTATGAATCCGTGAATTTATGGAAGAAAAATTATATTTTTATAAAATCTTCCAAAAATATAAAATGAAGATTTGAAGGTCAATCCGATGTCGGAATTCTATAATTTTTGTATAGTTGAACTCATATCGGAACGGGTGTTCGGATTTCGTGAGGTTTTCCGGGATTCGAGACGTGGGTCTCACTGTCGAGTTTTAACATAAAATTCGGATTTTAATCCGGAAAATTAGAAGATTCATATGGAATTAATTCCTACAATTCGTGTTGAGTATATTGAATTGTTTGTGACTAGATTTGAAGCTTTCAGATACGAATTCGCGAGGCAAAGGTTTATTGGAATCTTGAAATTTGTTGCAAAGCGAGTTAAGTGTCGTGGTTAACCTTGACTTGAGAGAATAGAACCTTTAAATTATTGTTATGTGAAATTCATGTGAACGACGTATAGGCGAGGTGACGAGTGTCTATACGTCGTCAAATTAATTGTTTGCATAATTATTTGTAAATCATAAATTATTTTAAATTATGAATTAATTATTTTTCTCATATTCCTTGCTCAATATTATACCTTAAATCCACGCTATGATTGCTACATGCTTATTTGATTTATGTGACTTAATTGCTACTTGACATTTAGCATACTAATTATTAAATTATCTATTTCCTCCTTAATTTCCACAATTAATTGCTACCTGTCATCACTTATTTCTAAATAATTCATAATTATTATATGTTTGTTGTCTTATAATTTAATATTAATTATTGTATTTATTGGAGTAATTTCTTTTATAAGAATTAGTAAATTATATTGGAGGAGCGGGTTGCACGCCGCAACAGAATTGATTGAAAAGATATATTGAGGATCGAGTTGCACGCCGCAACAGGATTAAATGAAAATGAATATATTGTGGGATCGGGTTGCATGCCGCAACGGAATTGAATATGAATATATTGTGGGATCGGGTTGTACGCCGCAACTGAAACTGATTGAAATAATAATTGGTTATGCCTGTCGAGTTGGCTTCAGCTGTTGAAATGAGTTACCGGTTTTACTTCTTGTATTATTATTATTATTATTATTATTATTGCGTACATGTTAATGTAAGTGACCTGTCTTAGCCTCGTCACTACTTTGCCGAGGTTAGGCTCGGCACTTACTGGGTACATGGGGTTGGTTGTACTCATACTACACTCTGCACTTCTTGGGCAGATACCAGAGTTGGTCCAGTGGTGTACAATAGATTTGCTCGGATTCAGCTATTCGCGGCAGACTTGAGGTATAACTACATGGCGTTCGTAGTTCTGAAGTCCCCTTCCACTTTATCGTAGCTGTGTATTTCTTTCAGACAGCTTCATTTTTATTCAGGCCTTTATTTTTTATTATTCTAGTAGCTCGTGCACTTGTGACATCAGTTCTGAGATGGTATTTATACATCGCTATTATTATGGATTATTTACTTTATTTCTGCATCTGTTTCTTTATTACTAATTAATTTTTAAATTGTTTTAAAATGGCTAATATTATTCTAACGTTGGCTTGCGTAGCAAGTGAAATGTTAGGCGCCATCACGGTCCCGAAGGTGGAAATTTCGGGTCGTGATAGTTGGTATCAGAGCACTAGGTTACTTAGGTCTCACGAGTCACGAGCAAGCTTTGTAGAGTTTGAAGGATTGGTACGGAGATGTTTGTACTTATCTTTCAAAGGCTATGAAGATTAGGAACAATATCACTTCTTTCTTACTCTGTCGTGCGATTTTAATTCTATCACCAATGATTGAACCATTCTATTCTTATTCTCTCGCAGATGGGTGAGAACACGTAATACATATACCGACGGACAAGGACCAGAACCCCCGGTGACAACTATGACCAGGGGTAGAGGTAGAGGCTGAGGTCATTCCAGAGGTCGAGGTAGAGGTAGAGGTAGAGCTCAGTCTAAAGCTCGAGCAGCGGCATCTGTTGTAGAACCTCAAGTGGATTTGGGAGCGGAGGTTTCAGCTCAGACTATACCTGTTGGACCAGTTCAAGTCCCGGAAGGATTCATAGCTACTCCAGTGCTTCAGGACACTCGAGTCCATTTGGTTAGCCTTATGGAGGGCGTGGCCCAGAATGGTACATTTCCAGTGGCACCAGCCGCCTCACAGACTGGGGGAGGAGCATAGACTCCCACTACTCCCGCTCCGAAGCAGATGGCTCCCCAGTATCAAGCTCCAACAGTCCCGCCAGTTGGGGTAGTTCAACCAGTTATTGCAGCACAGGCCGGTGATAGGCCTGCTTTGTCTTCTGAGGCTTTGTTGAGGTTGGGCAAGTTTACCAAGCTATTTCCAATCCATTTCAGTGGTACACTTTCTGAGGACCCACAGGATTTTCTTGACCGCTGCTATGAAGTATTGCAGAACATGGGGATACTCGAAAGCAATGGGATTGATTTTGCTGTGTTTCAGATGATTGGATCCGCCAAGAGGCGGTGGAAAGATTATGTATTTACTAGACCAGTTGGTTCACCTGCACTTACCTGGGAGCAGTTCCCGCACTATTCCTGGAGAAGTTCCTTCCTATCACACAGAGGGAAAATTACCGTAAGAAGTTTGAGCGTCTCCAGTAGGGCAGTATGTCAGCCACTCAGTATGAGACCCATTTTGTAGATCTAGCCCACCATGCTCTTCTTCTGCTTCCTATCGAGAGAGAGAGAGAGGGTGAGGAGGTTCATTGATGGACTCGTTCAACCTATCAAGCTGCTAATGTCGCCAGGCGGATCGAAATGGTTCTTTCACAGGAGAGAGGGCCAGTGCCAGATAAGAGGCCCTGTCATTCTGATAATTTCAGAGGCGCCTCATCTGGAGGCATGGGTACTTATGGTAGGGGTCATCCTCTCAGGCCATGTTATTCAGCACTTCAGGCATCTCACGGTGCTTCAGGGAGTCATGGTCCTATTATGCCTTACTCTGGGGAGCCGACATTTAGTGCACAGCCAGCTCTTATCAGTGCACCACCACTCCAGAGTCACTATGGAGGCTCTCCGACCCGTTCGAGTCAGCTTCAGCTTCAGCAGCCACCACAGTAGGAAAGGTATTATGAGTGTGGGAACATTGGTCACATCAGGAGGCATTGCCCTAGGTCGTTGAGCAACAGATCTCAATAGAATTCTTGTGCCATCATACCGACATCGGTTGCTCCACCGCCCGCCCGACCAGCCAAAGGCAGGGGTCAGACTGTTAGAGGTGGAGGTCAAACTATTAGAGGTGGAGGCCATCGATTTATGGCATGTCCTAGAGATTTAGTTTAGACTAGTAGGGCCCAGCCCCGATTCTACACTTTCCCAGCTAGGCCTGAGGCCGAGTCATCCGATGTCGTGATCACAGGTATTGTTCCAGTTTGCCATAGAGATGCTTCAGTTTTATTTGATCTAGGATCTACTTACTCCTATATGTCCTCCTACTTCGCTTCATATATGGTTGTGCCTCATGATTTTCTGAGTACTTCTGTATGTGTGTTCACGCCGGTGGGAGATTCTATCATTGTAGACCATGTCTATCGTTCGTGTGTTGTTACTATTGAGAGTCTTGAGAGTAGCGTGGATCTTCCACTTCTTGATATGGTAGATTTTGATGTTATCTTGGGAATGGATTGGTTGTCACATTATCATGTTGTATTAGACTATCATGCCAAGACTGTGACCTTAGCCATGCCAGGGTTACCTCAAATATAGTGGAAAGGGACTCTTGGCCATTCCACCAGTAAGGTTATCTCTTACGTGAAATCTCGGCGTATGGTCGAGAAGGGGTGTCTAACCTATTTGGCTTATATTCGCGATCCCAGTACGGATGTTCCTTCTATGGACTTAGTGCCAATTGTTCGTGAATTTCCAGAAGTATTTCCTGCAGATTTTTTGGGGATGCCACCCGACAAGGATATTGATTTCTGTATTAATTTGGCTCCGGGAACCCAGCCCATTTCTATTCCACCATACAGTATGGCCTCGCCGGAGTTGAAAGAATTGAAGGAGCAGTTACAAGACTTGCTTGATCAGGGATTCATTAGACCTAGTGTCTCGTCCTGGGACGCACCAGTGTTGTTTGTGAAGAAGAAAGATGGTTCAATGTGGATGTGTATAGATTATCGGCAGTTGAACAAGGCTACTATCAAGAATAGGTATCCGTTGCCAAGAATTGATGACTTATTCGATCAGCTTCAGGGTGCCAAGGTATTTTCGAAGATTGACATGAGGTCTGGCTATCATCAGTTGAAGATTAGGACATCTGATGTCCCTAAGACAGCTTTCCGGACTCGGTATGGGCATTATGAATTGCTAGTGATGTCATTTGGGCTAATAAATGCCCCAGCAGTATTTATGGATTTAATGAACCGGGTATTCAAACCCTATTTGGATTCTTTCGTGGTTGTATTCATTGATGATATCTTGATTTACTCCAGCAGTCGAGAGGAGCATGAGCAACATCTTCGGATTGTGCTTCAGACTTTAAAAAATAATTAGTTATATGCCAAATTTTCAAAATATGAATTTTGGTTAGACTCAGTTGCCTTTTTTGGACATGTTATATCGGCAGAAGGCATATAAGTGGATCCTAAGAAAGTTGAGGCCTAGACCTACTTCAATTATAGAAATACGAAGTTTTCTGGGTTTGGCAGGTTATTATCGCCGGTTCGTGGAAGGGTTTTCATCTATAGCAAGCCCATTGGCCAAATTGACCCAAAAAGGTGTTCCATTCAGATGGTCAGACAAGTGTGATTTGAGCTTTCAGAAGCTCAAGATTGCTCTGACTACGGCGCCAGTGTTGGTATTGCCCACAGGTTCAGGATCGTACACGGTGTATTGTGATGCATCTCGTATTGGACTTGGTGCAGTATTAATGCAAGATGGAAGAGTGATTGCTTATGCGTCGCGGCAGTTGAAAGTTCACGAGAATAATTATCTTGTTCATGACTTAGAATTGGAAGTCATTGTTCATACGCTGAAGATTTTGATTCATTACCTTTACGGCGTGTCATGTGAGGTATTCACAGATTATCATAGTCTACAGTATCTATTTAAATAAAAAGATCTCAATTTAAGGCAGAGTAGATGGTTGGAGCTGTTGAAAGACTATGATATCACCATTTTGTATCACCCTGGAAAGGCCAATATGGTGGCCGATGCTTTGAGTAGAAAGGCTGTGAGTATGGGCATCCTTGCGTATATTCCAGTTTGCGAGAGGCCGCTAGCTGAATATGTTTAAACTTTGGCCAATCATTTCGTGAGGTTCGATATTTCATAGCCCAGTCAGGTTCTAGCCTGCACAGTCGCTCGGTCTTCTTTATATGAGTGCATTAGAGAGCGAGAGTATGATGATCCTCATTTGCTTGTCCTCAAGGACATGGTGTGGCACAGTGGTGCCAAGTAGGTTGTTGTGGGAGATGATGGAGTTCTGCGGATGTAGGGTCGTATTTGTGTTCCTAATGTGGATGGGCTTCGTAAATTAATTCTTGAAGAGGCCCACAGTTCACGGTATTCAATTCATCCGGGTACCGCCAAAATGTATCAAGATTTGCGGCAACATCATTGATGGAGGAGAATGAAGAAGGATATAGTTGCATATGTAGCTCGGTGCTTGAATTGTCAGCAAGTCAAGTACGAGCATCAGAGACCTGGTGGTTTGCTTCAAAAGTAGAAATTTCTGAGTGGAAGTGGGAGCGTATCACTATGGATTTTGCTGTTGGGCTTTCATGGACTTAGAGAAATTTTGACGCAGTATGGGTCATTGTGGACAGGTTGACCAAGTCAGCACATTTCATTCCAGTAGCAGTTACCTATTCTTCAGAGCAGTTAGCGGAGATTTACATTCGCGAGATTGTCCGCCTTCACGGTATACCCGTGTTAATCATTTCTGATCGAGGTACGCAGTTCACCTCACACTTCTGGAGGGCTGTACAATATGAGTTAGGCACACGGGTTGAGTTGAGTACAGCATTTCATCCACAGACAAACAGACAGTTAGAGCGCACTATTCAGATACTGGAAGATATGCTTCGCTCTTATGTTATAGACTTTGGAGGATCTTGGGATCAGTTCTTGCCACTTATGGAGTTTGCCTATAATAACAGCTACCAGTCGAGCATTCAGATGGCTCCATATAAAGCATTATATGGGAGAAGGTGTCGTTCGCCAATTGGCTATTTTGAATCGGGAGAATCTCGGTTGTTGGGTACCGATTTGGTACAGGATGCCTTGGATAAGGTCAAGATTATTCAGGATCGACTTCGCACAGCTCAGTCAAGGCAAAAGAGTTATGCCGACCGTAAAGTTCGTGATATTGCATTCATGGTTGGAGAAAGAGTATTGCTCCGGGTTTCACCTATGAAATGTGTAATGAGATTCAGAAAGAAGGGCAAGTTGAGCCCTAGGTATATTGGACCATTTGAAATTCTTGAAAGGGTAGATGAAGTAGCCTACAGGCTTGCATTACCACCTAATTTATCAGCAGTTCATCCGATGTTCCATGTGTCTATGCTCCGAAAATATCATGGTGATCCGTCCGGTGTATTGGATTTCAGCTGAGTCTAATTGGACAAAGATTTGACTTATGAAGAGGAGTCGGTAACTATTCTAGCTCGGCAGGTCTGACAGTTGAGATCTAAGAGTTATCCTTCAGTTCGGGTGCAATGGAGAGGTCAGTTGGTAGAAGCATCTACCTGGGAGTCCGAGTCGGACATGCGAAGTAAATATTCACATCTTTTCACCAGCTAAGGTACTTTTCTAATTCCGTTCGAGGACGAACGTTTGTTTTAGAGATGGAGAATGTGATGACCCAAAATGTCATCTTTAATTTAAACATTTATTTATGTGTTCTAAGACCTCAAAAAGTACTATTTATCATCCTCGACTTACGTGCGCAACCCGTAAATTTTTTTGGAAAGTTTTTATATTAAAAAATTGATTAAAATGTGAAATAGAGCTTTAAAACTCACTTAAGTGGACTTCGGTCAACATTTTGATCAAACGGACCTGGATCAGTATTCTGATGATTCCAATAGCTCTGTATGGTGATTTTGGACTTAGGAGCGTATCCGAAAAATTATTTAGAAGTCCGTAGTTAAAATTAGGCTTGAAATGACTAAAATAGAAATTTAAGTTTGAAAGTTTGACCGGGGAGTTGACTTTTTAATATCGGGATCAAAATTCGATTCTGAAAATTTGAATAGGTCAATTATGTTATTTATGACTTGTGTGCAAAATTTGAGATCAGCCGGACTTGATTTGATAGTTTCGGCATCGAATGTAAAAGTTAAAAATTCTTAAGTTCCTTAGGCTTGAATTGTGGTATGATTCATAGTTTCAGCGTCGTTTGATGTGATTTGAGGTTTTGACTAAGTTTGTATGATATTTTAGGACTTGTTGGTGTATTTGGTTGAGGTCCCGGGCCTCGGGCGAGTTTCGGATGGTTAACGGGTTGAATTTTGGACTTAGAACTTTGCCGGAATTTTTTTGATGCACTGTCTGCTTTCCTTCTTCGCGTTCATGAGAGAGGTCTCGCGTTCGCGAAGAGGAACTGGAGGCAGGCAAACTTTACTCTTCGCGTTCGCGAAGAGGGGACCGTGTTCGCGAAGGGTAAATGGTAGTGTTCATCGCGAACGCGTGGTGGTGTTTGCGTTCGCGTAGAAGGGGCGGGGCCTGGCTGGGCACCAAGTGATAAGGATTCGCGTTCGTGAAGGGGGGACCGTGTCCGCGAAGGCCAAGTTTGGCAAGGCATCGCATTCCCGAGATTGCCCTCGCGTTCGCGAAGAAGAAATCTGGGGCAGCACAAAAATGTGCTTCGCGAACGCGAGGGTGCTGTCGCGTTCGTGAAGAAGAAATCCCTGGACCAGCAGAACTTAAGTTCTGGAAATGGGATTTCGTCCCATTTTTCATTATTCACGATTTTGAGCTCGGATAAGGCAATTTTTGGGCAATTTTCAAGGGAAAATATTGGGGTAAGTGTTCCTTATCCTATATTGATTATATTTCATGATTCCATACTCATTTACATCATGAATCCGTGAATTTATAGAAGAAAAATCAAATTTTTATAAAATCTTCCAAAAATGTAAAATGAAGATTTGAAGATCAGTCCAATGTCGAAATTCGATAATTTTTATATGGTTGAACTCGTAACGGAACAGGTATTCGGATTTCGTGAGTTTTTTCGGGATTCGAGACGTGGGTCCCACTGTCGATTTTTAAAATAAATTTCGGATTTTAATTCGAAAAATTAGTAGATTCATATGGAATTAATTCCTACGATTTGTGTTGAGTATATTGAATTGTTTGTGACTATATTTGAAGCTTTCGGACACAAATTCGCGAGGCAAAGGTTTATTGAAATCTTGAAATTGGTTGCGAAGCGAGGTAAGTGTTGTAGTTAACCTTGACTTGAGAGAATAGAACCCTTGAATTATTGTTATGTGAAATTCATGTGAACGGCGTATAGGCGAGGTGACGAGTGTCTATACGTCATCAAATTAATTGTTTGCATAATTATTTAAAAATCATAAATTATTTTAAATCATGAATTAATTATTATATTAATTATTTCTCTCATATTCCTTGCTCAATATTATGCCTTAAATCCATGCTATGATTGCTTCATCCTTATTTGATTTATGTGACTTAATTGCTACTTGAAATTTAGCATACTAATTATTAAATTGCCTATTTCCTCCTTAATTTTCACAATTAATTGCTACATGTCATCACTTATTTCTGAATAGTTCATTATTATTGTATGTTTGTTGTCTTATAATTTTATATTAATTGTTGCATTTATTAGAGTAATTTCTTTTATAAGATTTGGTAAATTATATTGGAGGAGCGGGTTGCACACCGCAACAGAATTGATTAAAAAGATATATTGAGGATCGAGTTGCACGCCGCAACAATATTAAATAAAAATGAATATATTGTGAGATCGGATTGCACGCCACAACGGAATTGAATATGAATACATTGTGGGATCGGGTTGCACGCCGCAACGGAAACTGATTGAAATAATAATTGGTTATGACTGTCGAGTTGACTTCAGCTGTTGAATGAGTTGCCTGTTTTATTTCTAGTATTGTTGTTATTATTATTATTGCATACAGGTTAATGTAAGTGACATGCCTTAGCCTCGTCACTACTTCGTCGAGGTTAGGCTCGGCACTTACTGGGTACATGGGGTCAGTTGTACTCATATTACACTCTACACTTCTTGTGCAGATACCGGAGTTGGTCCCAGTGGCGCACAGTAGATTTGCTCGGATTCAGCTATTCGCAGGAGACTTGAGGTATAACTACATGGCATTCGCAGTTCTGAAGTCTCCTTCCACTTTGTCGTAACTGTGTATTTCTTTCACACAACTTCATTTTTATTCAGATCTTTATTTGTATTATTCTAGTAGCTCGTGCACTTGTGACATCAGTTCTGGGATGGTATTTAGACATCGCTATTATTATGGATTATTCACTTTATTTCAGACTTTATTTTCGTATATGTTTCTTTGTTACTAATTAATTTTAAAATTATTTAAAAATGGCTAATATTATTCTAACGTTGGCTTGCCTAGCAAGTGAAATATTAGGCGCCATCACGGTCCCGAAGGTGAGAATTTCGGGTCGTGACACCGATTCCATAACTTCCATAGTTCTGGCTTAAAATCCTCTTTTGAGATCGTGCCGTCCCCAAAACCGAGTTTATTTTTCCGAAGTAGTGACAATTTCATAGCTCGACTCCAAATCATGTAATTATCCATGCCGGTCAATAAAAAACCTATGGACAACGATCCTGGGCCATCAGACTGGTAGAGATAGAGTGGGTGATTATGGTCAATCACCATCGGTCCTCCACCGGAAATACCGCCAGTAACTCTGTTTTCCTTATCGGCAACATCATCTTCAATCGCCATGAAAATAATAAGTAATTAGGGTTTCTGCCACAAAAAGAGCTGAATTCCTCGATTTAACCAGAAATCTGCAAAAAATCCCTCAATTCAGCTAATTAGGACTCTGATACCATGTTAACTTTCACTGATTTATACTGATTATGAAGTGTAATCCACAACTGAATAAATTGAGAAGACGAAATTGAAAGCAGAAGAAAGGTAAAGAACAGAGAGAACAATATGATTACTTCTCTGCTTAGCAATGTCGGTTATTACTAACAAAATGAATGTATACATATACTTATACTAATATTTATTGACTCCTAATAGATGACCGTTGTAAATAAGAAAAATGACATAATTACTCCTGTAGCTAACTAATGATCAGGGAATTGTAGTACAATTAACTAACTCCTTTACAAAACCCGATTTACTTTGATGCGATTGACTTTTTCATATATCTTAATTTAATGGAAAGAATCTGTGATTATCACACCTTATTTAGAGAAGATCTTTTAAAAGTAAGGAGGCATCGCCTAAAACATCTTAATAACTTCCTTTTCACCGCATAAAATAAGTGTGTAAACCGTAGTAGTGTGTAAACCAGCAAAAGAACAACCATATAAAGAAAAATATGTGAAATTATATTTAAGCCGCTAACAAAAATAATAGCCGATAAAATGTATATTTTTCATTCATTATGTGTATGTATTATATACGAAAAAGATACATATTTTATATACTTTTTGACAAATGAATACAATTAGTTTCGGTCAACCTGCCAATTTTATATTTTGCCCTAAAAATGTACCCAACAAAAAGAGACTTTGTATGTAAAAAAAAAAATTACTATGTGCAAAGTTAAGATCGGCAGGCTGCCTTAAAATCCCAAAAAAAAAAAAAAAATGGCTTGCTTTAATTACACATGAACAGCCAATGGTTTGCTTTAATTTATTCCTCTAATACGTATATTGTCGTTGACAGAGAATTTGAATCAAGGAACTCACATCTCCAAATAGAAGAGGAAATATCGTGTGAAATTCCAATTGAACAACAAACTGCGCAGAGAATTGAAAACTCTAATTCATGAGAATCGCATGTTACAAGTTACTATAACAGAATAAAGGGGCTGAAAGATAGGTATATATATATATATATGTCACTCATTTGCACATAATTCTACACACAGAGAGAATTTAACTTACATTTCTTCAATAGTTTAGTCCATAAAGCAATAGATATGGCTCGGTTTCTTGTGTTCCTTGCTTTAGCCCTTGTAATAATTTCAAAGAAGGGCGCGTTGGGTGCTCCTCCTTCCTGTCCAACAGTTACAACGCAGCTGGCTCCTTGTCTATCGTACATTCAAGGTGGAGGTGATCCATCTGTACCTTGCTGCACTGGTATAAATAACATATATGAACTTGCTAAAACCAAAGAAGACCGAGTCGCTATCTGCAACTGCTTAAAAACCGCATTTACTCATGCTGGAAATGTCAATCCCACTCTCGTAGCTCAACTCCCCAAGAAATGTGGCATTTCTTTTAATATGCCTCCTATTGATAAAAACTACGACTGTAACACGTAAGTTTATATTACCTCTCAATTTTTATTTCCACCCAATTTGGTGCAGATCGACTGCTTGTTTAATCTAACTTATTATTTTTATTACATGCATGCAGGATTTCTATGTACTGATGAATGGGTAGTGAATCTCGGAAGCTGCTCAAATTTATGAATAAAACATATATAGATGTTCATCTCATGTCTGAAATCTGAAAGCAATTTGATCCACTGTAAACTTCAAATGTATGCAGACGGTTAAATGTTGAATTATGATATATATAAATTTGGTTAATGCCTCTGTTTTTGGTAGTCTTAGACCAAGTTCACCAAGAGAGACGGTTCATATGAGCTTTTTCATGGAAAATAAATTATCATTATATGGAAAATATTGGAAGTTCTTTAATAAATAAACACTAGAAAATGACTTTTTCATGAAAAATTGAAAAATAATTTCTATCGTACCAAAATAATCTCATGAATGCCGACTTGTGACACTGTATTATCATCAAAAAACATATGGATATTTGGGTTAAAGACGACAACATGTGTAAATAAATCATCTTCTAGATCATGATATTGCCATCCAAAACTGCTTGTGTAATCTTGAGGAGAGATGTGACAATAATCTAACATTTATAATTCCATGGATTAATTAGGTTGTTAGGGCAGAGTGACATATATTGGCAAAAATTATTCTCATCGATTGCTTCTCTCATATTCGACCACCCTGGTGTGCTAACTGTTTAATTTTTTTTTTTAATTAATCTTTTTGTCTTGATTCTTGAATAGTCTTTTTCTAATTCCGTTATTTTAAAAAAATTAAAAAAACTTTTCAAGCCCATATACGACATTAATAATATCTTTCAGAATTCCATGGATAAAAATATTCATCGTCCTTCTATTAATCAATTTTTAAATCAAGGTATCATCCAAAAACAAGCGTAAGATGCCAACTTGATAGTGCGAATTAGGTGGAGGATAAGCTTTTGTTTCAACGATATACCCGCGTGAAATATTTATTTTTTTTAAATTCCTGTCTTTATGGAATTTGGGTTGTCAACATCGAATCTTTTGACCAAATGTTCCATGAGTTAATTATTTAATGCATTTCCTTTTGGATAACTACTGCTTCGAACGTTCTTTAATTTCTTCATTTACTGTATTTGCATTTTGCACTGAACTATTACTGTAGCGGGTTTGGTCAAATTTCTTTTTGGTCAAAATATATATTTTTTTTTTAAAGTTAAGTTATTTGACCAAACTTTTAGAGGTAAAAAAGTATTTTTGGATAAAAATAAAGCAGTTTTTGAGAAAAAGAATAGCTTGTTTGGCCAAAATTCTCCAAAGCCAAAAATATTTTTTTTTTAAATATTTTTTTTAAAGTTGAAGTGTTTCACCAAACTTTTAGAATAAAAAAAAATATTTTTAAGCAGAAGCAGAAAAATAGTTAATTAGCCAAACACAAATTACTTCTTATCAATATTTTTTTTTTTTTAAAGTTAGAATCTTAGCCAAAGAGGCTGTAATGCCATAATAATTAGATCGGTCGAATTACTACTGTATCAACATGGAAGCTCCCTTATTAGGGAAACATAAACAATTTCTTTTTTTTTTCACACTTCTTTTTGTTTCTTCAGAAACTTTATATTGTAGGACTAGAAAGTCCTTCATTTACCGATCAATTTCAACATCGTCTCAAGATATTATGGTCAATTAAAACCGTTCACTTTATTAAACGTTTGAGCAACTCTTAAACTATCTTATTAGTCTAACCTTGCGATTAAAATTTATAAGTGCTTAGTAGGACCCATAACAGTCCCTTTTTAGCAGCTCCTCATTGACTTACGACTGTACTCCGACCAAATTAGTCTTTGAGAGTTTCAGCTATTAAGAAAAGGACCGAATTTTGTCGTGCAATGATCCAACGCTGCTTTATTTATAGCAGCAAAGCAATTTCCAGGAACCTTCTCAATCTATGAAAACACGCCCTTTCTTTCTCTTCTTATATTCCACAGTCGCACTCAAGCAAGGTACATTATTATTTCTCCAAATGTAAGTTTCTCTCGACTCCACTTTAATATACCTCAAGGTACATTTTGAAATTTAATATGACACTAGTATTTTGATATTTGAATTTTTTAATTTAGTTATCATTGATTAACTTTCAATTGGAAGAGTAGGTTTCATGCTATATAAGAGCACTGTATACTGGAAGGAGGGAACCGTTCTTGATTGACCATTATTCTCTTTCTAGAAATTAAAGAGAAGTTGAAGTTCCGAGCATACCATAAGGGCAGAAGCTGAAAATGACGATTGTCAATCAAGAAAAATACTTAAGGTTAGTTCGATGACCAGCCTCCTCTACCCTGTGTTTTGCACCTTTGACTTGTGAACTGACAAATTAAAACAATTCTGTTATCAGAAGTAATATTGCATGAATTTTAAGACCTGATGAAATGGCTTCTTGAATTTAGCTATTGTAGTCTGTAGAGTATCTTCTGATATTTTTTCCGTCTTTCGGAAACAGAATCTCTACCTCCCAAGCTAGGGTAAGGTCTGCGTATCCCATTTGTGGGACTCCACTGGATTATTGTTGTTGTTTTATGCTTCTGTTTGCTCTATGTTTGTATTTTGCATAGTATCTTTTGGTTTAAAGTTCAATGTGTACGGTCAAAACCGATTGAGTCAGTCGTACGGACTGGTCGAGGTGATAATACTTCGATCAAAGGGTATCTGCGTGACGACGGGTCGAGATCCGATGTAAGGGTGTCGAGCTTCGAGCTCTAAGACCAATCAACGACAAGCTCGGTATCATTATCGAGCTCATATCCAAATCGAACTACGAGGCAAAGCGGAGATTATCGAAGATGCATAGACCAACCAACACTCACCTCGAATATCAAGACTCCGAGTCAGAGTCGAGCTCGAACCAAGGCCGAGGGCTCGATCCAATACCGAGCTCGAGCCGGTATCGAGCTCACAGACAAGAGCCGTTGCAACCGCACCAGGGGAGAGAATCTTGGCAGGAATCGAGGAAAAGACAATTTATCATGGGTTCTCCACTATATATTTTTTATATAGATAAAGTAGGATCCCTCTACTATAAAGAGGGAAATTCTTGTAAGCATAAAGGGCATTGTAAAAAAAGACAAGAGAGATTAACACTTTTGGGCTCATTTACTTTGCCTTGTTCATCAACATTTCCTTTTTCTCTGCCTTATATTTCATTCCATCTGTCAAAGAATATATATATTTCTATTTCACTCTGCAATTTGTACCAAGTTATATCACGTATCCTTAGAATCATATACAAATTTAACTCTATCCTATTTTTCGGGTAAACATTCAACTTCCATACACTGACAGTTTGAAAGTTTAGAACAATAAAACACCATCATGTCAGCAAAATGATAAATTACAAGTAACTGTAAAATGAAGCTAGTTACCCGGAAAAACAATATAAGCAACCTGTTACAACAGGTTAAATTATACTAATTATGTAAAGTAAAACTACACTGTATGTTAAATCCCTTGCCTTATGATATTAGATAGAAATATCTGTGTTTCTAACTTTCAGAAATAATTAATTTTTCTAGTATCTAATAATATGACCTGTTCTACTCAGGTTTGAGGACTGCAAGTCAGAAGATAATAGGCTGTTTTCAGGCAGAAAATCATCAACCAGCTCATGGATGAGTACTATTAGAAGAGGATTTTCTAATAGAATAAGTAGTTTAAAAAGAAAATCGCTGCACATCCCTTCTCTAAGTGGCAGGCCAAAAGAAGTATCTGCAGGATCATCAAGAAATAAAGTTCTTGATCCTCAGGAGCCTTTTCTTCAATTCTGGAACAAAATATTTGTCTTGGCTTGTATAGTTTCAGTGGCCATTGATCCATTGTTCTTCTACATTTCTGTCGTTGATATCAAGAGGAAATGCCTTGATTTGGACCACTCATTAAAGATCCCTATTTCTGTTCTTCGATCAGTCACCGATCTTTTCTATATATATCATATTATCTTGCAATTTCGAACTGGCTTTATTGCTCCTTCTTCTCGAGTATTTGGTAGGGGTGAGTTGATTGAGGACTCTTCCCTTATAGCCAAGCGATACATCCCTTATTTCATCATTGACATTCTAGCTGTTCTTCCACTTCCACAGGTTTGTGTCTAATTCCTTCAATATGCTTCAAAGCTTATATATATTGGTTACAGATTGATATTAACGTGTATACTTACCCTTATGTTGGTACCAGCTCGTGCTCTTTATCAACGCTCCTAACGCGAATCGTGCCATATCTCTGGTGATGAAAAAACAGTTGGTGATTGTTGTTTTCACACAATATGTTCCAAGAATATTTAGGATATTTCCGTTATACAAAGAAGTAACAAGGACAACAGGTTTTTTTACTGAAACGGCATGGGCTGGAGCTGCTTTCAACTTATTCCTATTCATGATCGCCAGTAATGTATGTTTCCTTATATCACTCATTTTATATCAATTGTTCTTTAATCTATGGTCAGAATTTGCAGACATTGCTTACCTGTCTTCTGCAAAAATAAATCATCCTTTGTGAGACATATTATTTACTTTAGTAATTAATATCTGAATTACTTATTTATAACTATACTTGCATGTTCTATTCCACTAAGACACTGATTCCTAACGAAACAGGAGATCATTGTTTTTTTTGTGTGTGTGTGTATATATATGTTCTTTTTTCTCTTCACATGTATAATAATATGCACAACTATCGGACCTCAGGTAGTTGGAGCCCTGTGGTATTTGATCACAGTGGAAAGACAAGACAACTGCTGGAGCCAAGTATGTAAGGGTTTTGAAGAATGTGTGTTAGACCACTTATGTTGCGGGCAACAAGGGAAAAATGCTCAATTTCTTAATTCTTCTTGTCGTCTCCTGAAACCGGAAGAAATACAAGAGAATGACTTTGATTTTGGGATATTTCGTGATGCTCTTCAGTCTCGAGTTGTACAAAGAAGAAACTTCTGGTCCAAACTCAGCTATTGCTTCTGGTGGGGGCTGCGAAATTTAAGGTCTGTGCTACTGTTTTTTGTTTTTCATTATCCTTATTAATCATCTTCTAACTGTCTGTCAGCTAAGCAGAACCTTCTGTCTTATGTATCTCAGTTCTCTAGGCCAAGGCCTTAACACAAGCGACTTTCTAGGGGAGATTCTCTTTGCGGTCTTCATCTGCATTCTTGGGCTGATTCTGTTTTCCTTGCTTATTGGCAACATGCAGGTACACGTTGATGGAGCACCTATTCTTAGAGTCCGTTTGGATGGGCTTGTTTTAAGTGACTTTTAAGCCAAAAGTCGTAAGTTAGTAATTCTGGCTTTTGGCTTATTTTTGTCATTTTAGCTTAAAAACAAGTGTTCAAAGGCACTTTTTTACTTTATCCAAACACTACAAAATGGCTTAAAAGCACTTAAAATAAACCAATCCAAACGGATTCTTAGTTCTTACCTTAAGAGTCTTGAATTAAGCTAATCTGTTTTAAGTGAATTTTTTTAACATTCATGGCATCAATATGCATTGAGTTTTAATCTCTTCCTCTTAGTTTTTAATCTATCAAGAAATGAGTAAATCATTAACTTGACTATGTATTTCATTTCTACAGCACTTCAACTTCTTTTATTTTCAAGATTAAGTTGTGGGTTTCCTTTTGCCAAACTAAGAAAAGATGAAAATGCCTTACATTGGAGAGAATTGACGTTAACTAATGTTTCATTAATTGCTGGCTACAGGAATATTTGCAGTCTATCACAGTTAGAGTAGAAGGGATGAGGTTGAGAAGGCGGGATGCAGAACAGTGGATGTCTCACCGCATGCTTCCTGACAACCTTAGAGAGCGCATTCGAAGATATGAGCAGTACAAATGGCAACAAACTAGAGGCGTTGATGAAGATTATCTAATTTGTAACCTTCCCAAAGACTTGAGGAGAGACGTAAAGCGCCATCTCTGCTGGTCTTTGCTCAAAAGAGTGAGTTCCTATTTTTGTTCTCATCATGTCCTTTCTTGCATTCTTGAAACTGATGGCCTTATTTAATCTTCTATATGTTTAGGTACCCATGTTTGAGAAAATGGATGAACAGTTACTGGATGCATTGTGTGATCGACTGAAACCAGCTCTTTTCACAGAGAATAGCTTCATAATTCGAGAAGGAGATCCAGTGAATGAGATGCTTTTTCTGATGAGAGGTACTTTGTTGACTATAACTACCAATGGCGGAAGAACTGGCTTCTTCAACTCTGCATCTCTCACGGCTGGTGATTTCTGTGGAGAGGAGCTTCTTACATGGGCTTTGGATCCCCATGCTTCCTCGACTCTTCCAGCCTCAACTAGAACAGTGCAAGCTGTTATAGATGTTGAAGCTTTTGCTCTCACAGCTGATGATCTCAAGTTTGTTGCCGCCCAATTTAGACACCTTCATAGTAAGCAGATTCGGCATGCTTTTAGGTATGTTGACCAAACCTTGTTCAATTTCAAAGCACAAGTCTTTCTGCCATCAGTTTTCGAGAAGCTCTTAACAATTTCAATGTACTTTTGTCTGTTTTAGGTTCTATTCACAGCACTGGAGGACATGGGCAGCATGTTTTATACAAGCAGCATGGCGCAGACACTACAGGAACAAGCTTGAGAAATCTTTGAGAGAGGAAGAAGATAGACTGCAGGCTGCATTGGAAAATGAGACTGCAAATATACCAAGTCTTGGGGCTACCATTTATGCATCAAGGTTTGCTGCCAACGCATTGCGTGTCTTGCGGCGCAACCACCTAAAGGGTTCCAAATCATCTAGCAGAGTAAGTCCCTTACTGCTTCAGAAGCCAGCTGAACCTGATTTTAGCTCCTAAAGCTAGAATTAGGAATATTGGAAAGAGGCTCATCTAAGACCTGGCTGTTGCAGTTTGGTTTTACTGTTAGTTATTCAGATAGAAGAGTCTGCTGTATCTCTGTAAGATTAGAATCCCTGAATATAACTGGCATTTTACCCCTGCCTTGTAAATTGTAGTATTCTACTAAACTATGGGTTTCAATAGATGTTGGCTATTTTACATGTCTCGCTCTAGTCAAATTTGAACTCTGAAGTCGAGATTTAGAGTTTATGAGAGTTAGCAGAGTCAGAAAGAGAGAAAATTATCAAATTTACACGATTTTGCACGCGTGCGCACACAGATGTGTGTGTATAAAGGTGGATGTGAATCTTGTTATCGGCCCGTGATCTTTTGCTTCTCATCTTGTATTCCAAAAAATAAGGAAGCGTATTAAAAAAGAAATTGACCTTGAAAACTTTGTTTTTCGTACTAAAAATATTCTCTTGATTGTGCAAGATTTCGTATAGGTGGATTTTTGTTTTTGAGAAAAAGAAGAAGCAAAAAGTTTTGCATATTCTAGCCTGGTTGAATTCCTTTCTCGCAGCGGAAATGTCAACAATTGAATCCAGTATATTGTAATATGGCCAATTTTTCACGACATTTGTCATGACATAATATCCATTATAACAAATTTGTGGTTCATGACATTTGCCATGACATAATATCCATTATAACAAATTTGTGGATCATGACATTTGCCATGACATAATATCCATTATTAGGCCAAGGATTTCTTGCTATAAATAGAGGAGTTTCTCCTCATTTGCAAACACACCAATTCAAGAGTTTTTCATTCTTGTCTTTCTTTCTCTTCCTTTATTTCATTATAGAGTATTTTGTAAGAAAGTGAGTGTTGGGAAACACTTGTGTGAACCCTTTCTTTGGAGTGATCTTGTGAGGTTATTCTCTTGGGGTATTTGGGATTAATTAGAGTATTTACTCTAATTTTGTACTCTCTTTTGTACTCTTGTTGGTATAGTGAAATTGCTCCTCTCCGCTTGTGGACGTAGGTCACCTTGACCGAACCACGTTAAATTTGTGTCTACTTTATATTCTTTAATTGTCGTTATTATCAACTTCCATTGTCTTTGTTATTGTCATTATACCGTTGTTTGGCTAAATTTCGCACTATCCGGGTTCCCGATCCTAACAAATTGGTATCAGAGCCAGATCTAACCGGGTTAGTTTAAATAGCCAAAATGACTCTAACAAAGTCTTATGTTGAGAAATTTGACCGAAGTACAAACTTCGGAATGTGGCAATTAAAGATGGAAGCTATCCTAATTCAGGATGGCTTAGATTTGGCACTACAAGGAAAGGAGAATATGTAGGATAAAATGACGGACGAGGAGTTTGCTGTCATAGACAAAAAGGTAAAAGCATATATTATTTTAAATCTTTCAAATGAGGTTTTGCGTGAAGTTGCAGCAGAAAGCTCAGCCAAAGGCATATGGGAAAAGCTTAAAACCCTATATATGAAAAGAACAGTAAAAAACAGGCTTTACCTAAAGCAAAAACTCTACACTTTTCGTATGGCTGAAGGTACCTCTATACTTACTCATCTTAATACTTTTGATTCTATTCTTATGGATTTAAGTAACATAGATGCTGAAATCAAAGATGAGGATCAAGCTGTGTTATTGCTTGTTTCCTTACCCCAGTCGTTTAAATATATAAGAGATACTATGCTTTATGGAAAGGATAATATCTCTTATAAAGATATCAAATCTATTTTGAAATCAAAAGAACAAATAAATAGAGATATTACTGGGGAAACTAGTGGGAACCAAGGGGAAGGCTTATTCATAAGAGGTAGATCCAATAAGAAAGATTCAAGTAGTGAGAAACCTAAATCAAGGTCAAAATCTAGATACAGAAATATCATGTGCAAATATTGTCATAAGAAATGGCACATTATTTCTGAATGCTTTAAATTGAAAAACAAAGAAAAGCATACAGAAAAGAAAAATGAGCACAAAAATACTGACACTGCCGAAGCAAGTGTAGCTGCTGATGAGACTGAGGGAACTATTTTTTTAGCAACTAATAATAGTTTCAGATCTAACAATGAGTGAATTTTAGATTCGGGTTGTTCTTATCATATGTGTCCCAGTCGGAATTTATTTACCACATATGAATCAATTGGAGGTGGAGTTATCTTGATGGGCAACAATGCTGCCTGCAAAGTTATTGGAAAAGGTACATCCGAATCAAAATGCACGATGGTGTGGTGAGAACTCTCACCGATGTTAGACATGTTCCTGACTTGAAGAAAAATCTCATCTCTTTGGGCACTCTAGAATCTCTTGGGTGCAAGTACACAGGTGAAGGTGAAGTTCTGAAAATTTCTCATGGTGCTCTTGTGATCATGAAAGCACGCAGATCTGGTACGTTGTATACTCTTTTGGGATTTACTGTTACAGGTGTTGCTGCAGTTTCAATATCAGATAAATCAGATTCTGACATCACCAAATTGTGGCATATGCGATTGGGGTATATGAGTGAAAAAGGTCTTTCCATCCTCGGTAAAAGAGGTCTCTTATGTGGCCAAAGTACCCGAAATATGGAGTTCTGTGAACATTGTGTGTTCGGGAAGTAAAAAAGAGTTAGCTTCAAATCTTCAGCGATTCATAGAATAAAAGGTACTTTGGATTACATTCATTCAGATCTTTGGGGTCCTTCACGTACCCCATCAAAAGGTGGTGCCAGGTATATGTTAACTTTCATTGATGATTATTCAAGAAAAGTTTGGGTTTATTTCCTGAAAAATAAAAGTGATGTTTTCTTAAATTTCAAACAATGGAAAGTTTTGATTGAGAAGCAAACAGGAAAACAGGTTAAGCGGCTTAGAACAGATAATGGCTTGAAATTTTGTAATGATGAATTCAACGATTTTTGCAAGAATGAAGGAATTGCTCGACATCGTACTGTGAGAATGACACCTCAACAAAATGGTATGGCAGAAAGGATGAATAGAACTCTTTTGGAAAGGGATCGTTGCATGATTTCAAATGTTGGGTTGACAAATGCCTTTTGGGCAGAAGCTATCTCTACAGCTTGTTATATTGTCAACCGAGCTCTTTATGCACCTTTGAACTTTAAGACTCCAGAGGAGATGTGGTCAGGTACTTCTGCTAATTATTCTGATTTAAAGATATTTGGTTTCCCTGCATACATGCATGTAAATGATGGAAAATTAGAGCCAAGGGCTAAAAAGTGCATTTTCCTTGGGTATGCATCTGGGGTGAAAGGATACCGACTATGGTATCCTGATCCCATGGCACCAAAATTTATAATTAGCAGAGATGTAACCTTTGATGAATCCTCTATGTTACATTCTAGAAAAGAGTCTTCTAGTTCTTGTAATACAGATAAAGGAAAGAGTACACAGAACCAAGTGAAGATTGAGATTGGCATTCCTTCTGAGCCAAGCTCATCAACTTTAGAGCAAAATACAGTTGAAACTCCTGAAGTTGAGACAGAAGCTGAAATTCCTGAAGTTGAAACTCCTGAAGTTGAACCAGAAGAAGAGGAGTATTCTATAGCCAAACATAGACTAAGAAGAGAAGGTAAACAACCATTAAGGTTTGGAGATTATGTTGCATTTGCTTTTTCAGTTGCACAGGAAACTGAAGAAATTGGAGAACCATCAAAATATTTAGAAGCAATTTCTGGTGCTGACTCAGCCAAGTGGCTGATTGCAATGAATGAAGAAATTGAATCTCTCCACGAGAATGGTACTTGATCTCTTGTGAAGCCGCCATCAGGAGAAAGAATTGTTGGTTGCAAATGGGTCTTTAAGAAAAAGGATGGCATTCCAAGGGTTGAAAATGCAAGGTATAAGGCACGATTAGTTGCAAAGGGCTATAGTCAGGTACAAGAAGTTGATTTTAATGATATTTTCTCATCTGTTGTTAAACATAGCTCTATTCGTGTCTTGCTTGCCTTCGTTGCCATGTATGATTTGGAATTAGAACAACTTGATGTTAAGATAACTTTCTTACATGGCGAACTTGAGGAACAAATATACATGCATCAACCCGAAGGATTTGAAATTGAAGGAAAAGAAGATCATGTTTGCTTGTTGAAGAAATCCTTGTACGGATTAAAGCAATCTCAAAGATAATGGTATAAAAGGTTTGATTCCTTTATGTTGGGTCATGGTTATTCGAGGAGCATGTATGATAGTTGTGTTTACTTTCGGAAGTTAAATGATAGTTTATTTGTGTACCTATTATTAAATGTTGATGACCTGCTCATTGCTGCTAAGGATTTAACAGAAATTCACAATTTGAAGAGTCAGCTGAAAAGTGAATTTGAGATGAAAGATTTGGGAGCAGCTAAGAAATTCCTTGGCATGGAGATCAAAAGAGATCGAAAAGCCAACAGGCTATTTCTGACCCAAAAGAAGTACTTGGAGAAAGTCTTGGAGAGGTTTGGCATGAAAGATGCTAAACCAGTTAGTACCCCTCTTGCTGCTCATTTTAAGTTATCAGCTGCTTAGTCCCCGCAGTCAGAGGAAGAAGAGAGGTACATGGCACAAGTTCCTTATTCCAGTGCAGTCGGCAGTATTATGTATGCAATGGTTTGTACACGTCCAGACATTTCACAAGCAGTGAGCGTGATAAGCCAGTATATGGCTTGCCCTGGTAAAGCACATTGGCATGCTGTGAAATGGATTCTCAGATACTTGTGAGGTACTTTAAACACATGTTTGGAGTTTGGGAGAAATACTAACACTTTGGTTGGTTTTGTAGACTCAGATTATGCAGGTGATCTTGACAAAAGAAGATCACTGACAGGCTATTTATTTTGCATCGGTGGTCGCGCTATTAGTTGGAAAGCTACATTACAACATGTAGTAGCTTTATCTACTACCGAAGAAGAATATATGACAGTGACCGAGGCGATCAAAGAAGCTTTATAGTTAAAGGGTCTATTTGAGGAACTCAGTTTACACCAAAGTGGTATTACCATTTTCTATGATAGTCAAAGTATCATTCACTTGACTAAAGATCAAATGTATCATGAGAGGACGAAGCACATTGATATAAAGTATCATTTCATCCGAGAAATCATTGCTGAAAGAAAAGTCTTTGTTCAGAAGATCAACACTAGAGACAATCCTGCTGACATGTTCACAAAACCTCTTCTAGTGTCCAAGTTCAAGCTTTGCCTGAACTTGATTGGCATTTATGAAGAATGATTTTGCCCATTGGGGTTTTTGCGGAGAAGGTGGAGCAAATTTACTATATATAAGCCGAAATTGGGCCAAGGTGGAGATTTATAATATACCTAAATTTTCATGATATTTGCCATGACATAATATCCATTATAACAAATTTGTGGATCATGACATAATATCCATTATAACAAATTTGTGGATCATGACATTTGCCATGACATAATATCCATTATTAGGCCAAGGATTTCTTGCTATAAATAGAGGAGTTTCTCCTCATTTGCAAACATACAAATTCAAGAGCTTTTCATTCTTGTCTTTCTTTCTCCTCCTTTATTTCATTATAGAGTATTTTGTAAGAAAGTGAGTGTTGGGAAACACTTGTGTGAACCCTTTCTTTGGAGTGATCTGGTGAGTTTATTCTCTTGGGGTATTTGGGATTAATTAGAGTATTTACTCTAATTTTGTACTCTCTTTTGTACTCTTGTTGGTATAGTGAAATTGCTCCTCTTCGCTTGTGGACGTAGGTCACCTTGACCGAACCACGTTAAATTTGTGTCTTCTTTATATTCTTTAATTGCCGTTATTATCAACTTCCATTGTCTTTGTTATTGTCATTATACCGTTGTTTGGCTAAATTCTGCACTACCCGGGTTCCCGATCCTAACATATATAATCAATTAGTTTTTCTCTCTCTCTTTTTTTTTTTCCTGTTACACATTGAATCAATTACATTCTTGAAATGTGGAGGATTATCAGCATTCCACGATACTTGTGTGCTAACTCCCAAGAAATTCAGGCAACAACCACTTGCCTTACATGATATAAATGATATACTAGTTAAGTTTCCCCTTTGCACACAAGCACCAAAAACAAAAAACAAAAAAAACAATGGCTAGGCTATTCTATACTATGATCATTCTCTTGCTTGCTTTAGCAACATCAGCAATTGCTGAACCTTCTTGTAAAACTGTTGCAAAAGGGATAGTACCTTGTGTGTCTTATATTAGAGGGAAACATCATAAATCGGACAAGCCATCAAATATGTGCTGCAAAGGACTGAATGACATAGCCAATGTGATAAAAAATGGCAAGGATCGTGTAGCTGTTTGCAAGTGTATAAAGATGGCACTTTCACGTATTCATTATGATCCCACTCGTATCACACTTGCTTCACAACAGTGTCATACGCCTTCATCTCTGCCTTCCGTTGGCCAAAACACTAATTGTGCAAGGTATTTTTTTTATTCGATAGATGTATATAGCATGAATATAAGCAGGTTGACTTAAAACTATATATACATTCGACAATATTTGAAAACATGTACTTAAGAGTTTAATTTCTTATCACCTCTAGTGTATGATATTGTTTAAACCATCAGACTGAAATTACTTGCAATAATCAGTAACTGTTTATAATAAACATGATTGTAGAATGAAAATAGAGTAAATAATTTGTTATAATAGGCTAAATTATATTGATAGTATAAATAATTTACACTGTCAATATAGCTAATTTAAACCTATATATTTATCCTGACTTCTCACTTGCTATCATAAAATAGCATTGGTTGAAGTTGTACTGCCGATTAACTTAAATATTTGTGTATGCTCTCCACCCCACGAGAAATAAGAAGTTTATATAAACTCTAGACGCTTACTAGTATTTCTTTCTCAAATTAAATGAATATTGATCCCGTTTTATTTTAATGGTGCAGGGCGATCTGAATGTTGCAAATGGATGTTGGCTACTATATAAGAACGGCATTTGATGATGTTGGTGGTTGAAGTCAAAAATAAAATATAAATAAATGACAAATAATCATGTATAAAACTGCATTCTCATGAAGAAATTGTACTGATAATATATCGGTCCCTTTCTTCTATGTGAATATTTAATTCGTGCTACTTAACTATATATGAAAGGAAATACAATGAGTTGGATGCTGTGGAGTACTTTTGCAATTGTGTCACGTACTAACGAAGAACTTGTCCATTTTTTCCCTCAAAGCTTCAAGGTGGGGGTTTAGGCATAACCCAAACCTGTGTAACGTATAATTAAGTTACTTCCCCCACTTCAGAATGTAATTTAGCTCTTTAATGTTGTCCAGAACGGCAAGAGTTAAAAAAACTAGGCTCATAATTTCGTTGTCGTGTCTAAGTGGAAATGCCAAAGTAACTTACATATGTATCCTTAATTAATTACTTAATTGGTAAATAAAGATCCTAGTATTTATGAACATGCGTTGCACGTTAATAATGGCATGTGATTTATTTATATGAAGAAATATCAAAATTTAATTAACGAGAGAAATTTTATATTGAATAATACAACAATCATCTAAATGTCAAAAAATATTATTACATTAGCATAATACGTGAATTCAAAATGAAAGGACATCATCAGAACGTACACAAATGATCAATTTAGTCATGTTAGTTAGATAATCATGTATTATAGTTTAAAAGTATTTAATGTGATCGTATCTTACCGAACACTTATTTGTAGATGATGTTTTTTGTATAAGTTTCCTTCTAATACTTTGGTTGCTCTGCCATAATCAGAACTCTTGTTGTAAGTGCAATATATTGCTGTTTGTGTAAGAAAATATATTGCGATAAATATACTCCAATACTTAGGATGTTTGTCCTTGTGCTTTATTTATTATAATTGCAAAACACAAAACATACTTAAAAATAATTGCACACAAATTTAAAAGGATATTCTTTGGTTTCGAAAGACGAAAGTTGAATTCGGGGATAAACACATACTTAGAAGCACATTGACCAGTATCATAATTTCGGCATGTATGACGTTATTATCAAAACTTCTAGTATATACCATCTCTGTGCTATTACAAAAGCTATTCAGTGGATCTAAGTTTTTTCAGCAGCACGACAGACATATTTTCTTCAAAATCAACCTATATGTAATGGAAGATCAATTTTAACTTAGTCAATTTTATATATATATATATAATGAGTTTGACAACAAACCTGTATGGTAGAAAACCATTTGGTATTAAAGTATTTACGTATTCTTCTTTGGAGTAATTATTGGTATCATCTTCTGTTAAGTCAAAAAATAAAAAATATTTTATTTTTACCACAAAACTTTGCAATCAACCTTTTATTTGTTGATCAACATATTCATTCATGCTAGCTGTGATTGCTCTTTAATATCTATCACGTAATTTGCGCAAATTGTATTTTAATCTAATGATTGAAATATTTTCCTTATTAAATGCACTAAAATTACCATTGGGGTTGATAATCATGTGTTCTAGAAGAACCAAATCTTCTTTAATTGGATGCTCTTCTTTGTTTTCGACACGGAGCAATAAGTCACTGAATGCTAGATGTGTTCTTACTTTTATATTTCTTGTTAGTTGAATCTTTTTCAGTAAGGCCATAAGTATCATTTTGGCAAGTTAGATTTTACAGTCTCTGCTTTTGTCGATTTTGGGACTACCGGTAGTACTTGACAAAAATCACCTCCCAAACCATTACTTTTCCATCAAACGGTTCACCGACATCCAATATATCTCTAAAACTCCGGGCAATTGTTTCGATTGTTTTACGCTTAGCCATAAGCGCTTCATCCCATATCATCAATTTTGATTTTCTTATAAATTTAGCACCATTGGTCTGCTTTGATATATTTATGATGGTTATTTCAGTTGTTTGAAGAGCTATATCAAATCTAAAGTGAGTTGTACGACCTCATAATAAAATCTTTTCTGGTACACCACCTATTTTGCTAATAGTTTCATGCCTCTTGATATGATATTTGCAAGTAATGCATAACATAAGAATATTATTTCAATTCCTCCACAGGCATCTACAAAGGATAATCCCGACCCGTTATACCAGAGCCGATTTTTATAATATAATCTTGAAAGTTTGTTCTTGTTCAGGATTTAGCTTTGATTGTGCTTCCCCAGACACTTGTATAATCTTTTGATTCTTAATACTATACTAACCTTTTTTACTTTGTGTTCTAACTTTTTTTAATCTCTAACACTATTTTTTATGGAATAAATTTATGTATCCTAAGATTTTTTTTTTAACTTGAAAAATAATTTTACTCATAAAGTAATTCTTAACATTAGTTTATCTCTTGTTTTGAATATTTAATCGTAATTATAATTTTATCCACCATAAATTTTATTTTCAAAGAGTAAAAAGATCGATATGACATTCCACTTTTAGTTCTTTATGTTTGCGAAATCATTAGTGGGATTGACTCTTACCAACTATTTTTCTTTTTCTTTATCACACATTTATATTCTTAAATATTTTCTTAGTTATTTTTTTTTACTAATTGGGTATATTTTTTAATATTACACGAAAAATGGATAATAAAAAATATTATTTGGATAGAAAAACAGTTCAAATTTAATGTAAAATACATTATCGCATGGATTTTTTTCCCCTCAATTTCAATGCTTTATGCAGTCCATTTAATATTACTTTTATTTTTTCTTGGTATTGGACATTATGGAGTGATAATGTATTACCAATACGGAGGATTCTTATGAAAATAATTTTATTAAAACTTACAACATATTTTTAATAGATAATTTTATTACTTTTAAACTCTTAAATATTAAAAAATATTAACATAGAAGGTATTGTTGTACAAAAAATAAGTTATTACAGTTATGTATTTTCCCTATGAGTTCATCTGTTTGATATTTTAGGAGTATTTTGGTTTATCAATATTGTACTCGTACCTTTATAATAAATAGAGGCTCTCCTTTTTTTTAAAATGAATTTGGACAATAGAATACATTCCCAAATTAAATTAGTAATAGGACAATATAATAAGTTTTTAAATTAAATTAGTAATGAAAATTTTTAAGAAGTATATCCTAAAAATAATAGGATTACGTGGCTAAAAATATGTCTCTATCCCGAAAGTGATTATACTAATAGGAATCTCAACGTGTTCCTAAAGATATTAAGTTTACATGCTAACATGTAGTGTTATATGTCTATGCCCGAAAGTAATTATACTAAAAGAAATCCTAAAGGTAATCATGTAGGATTCCTAATGTGTAATATTATGTCCTAAAACTAATAGGATTATAAGGCCAATGTCTAGAATTCTGGTTATATCCTTTTATTGTGAATTATTATGCTTATATTATAAGACTATTTTTGTAAACAAATATTATATTCATGCTTTTATAATAACTAGTATCTATGAACGTGCGTTGCACGTTAATAATGACACGTGATGATTTAAACATTTATTTATATGAAGGAATAATAAAATTTAATTAAAGAGAGAAATTTTATGTATAATATTACAACAATAATCTAAATGCCGAAAAATATTATTACATTAGCATAATACATGAATTTAAAATAAAAGGACATCGTAAAAACTTATACAAATGATCAATTTTGTCATGTTAGTTAGATAATTATATATTATAGTTTAAAAATATTTAAAGTGATGGTATCTTAACGAACACTTCTTTGTGGACAATATTTTTTGTGTATGTTTCCTCCTAATGCGTTGGTTGCTCTGTCTTAACCAGAACTCTTGTTGTCGATCTTTATATCCCTCTTGAAATACAGTTGTTTGTGCAAGAAAATATATTACGATAAATATAGTCCAATATTTAGAATATTTGTCCTTATGCTTTATTTATTATATTTATAAAACATAAACATACTAAAAATTATTTTCACACAAATTTAAAAGGACATTCCTTAGTTTCGGAAGACGAAAGTTGAATTGAGAGATAAGAATATACTTAGAAGCACATTAACCAGTATCATAATTTTTGCATGTATGACGTTATTGTCAAAACTTCTATATACCATATGTGTGCTATTACATAAGCTATTAGGCGTATCTAAGTTTTTCAGTAGCATAACAGACATATTTTTCTTCAAAATTAACCTATATACAATGGAAAATCAATTTTAACTTAGTCTACTATATATACGGTACATAAGTAAGAAATAAGAAACATCACAACAAACATGTATGGTAGAAGGCCATTTAAAGTATTTTTCTTGGTAGTAATTATTAGTGTCATTTTCTGCTGAGTCAAAAACTGAAAAATATTTTGTTTTTACTATAAAATTTTACAATCAACCTTTTATTTAGTTGATCAACATATTCATTTTTGCTAGCTAAGATATCTTTTTAATCCTATCATGCGATTTGCATAAATTGCATTTTAATCTAATGATAGAAATATTTCTTTTATTAAATGCACTACTATTACCATTGAGATTGATAACCAAGTGTTCGAGAAGAACAAAATCATCTTTTATTGGATGTTCTTTTTCGTTTCCGACATGAAGCAAGAAGACGCTGAATATTGGATATGTTCTTACTTTATATTTCTTGTCAGTTGAATCTTTTTCGTTGAGGCCAGAAGTATAACTTTGGTAAGCTAACTTTTACAGTCTATGCTTTTGTCGATTTTGGAACCACTGGTAGTACTTGACAGAAGTCACCTCCCAAACCATTAATTTTTCACCAGACGGTTCATTAATATCCAATATATCTCTAGAACTCCGGACAATTATTTCGATCGTTTCGCACTTAGTCATAAGTGCTTCATCCCATATTATCAATTTTGATTTTCTTATAAATTTAGCATCATTGCTCTGCTTTGATATATTTGTGATGGTTATTTAAGTTGTTTGAAGAGGTATATCAAATCTAAAGTCGGTGGTCTCACAATAAATTATTTATACACCACTTGCTATTATTGCTAACAGTGTCATGCCTCTTGATATGATATTTGCAAGTAATGCATGACATAGAAATATTATTTCGATTTCGCCGGAGGCATCTACAAAGAATAATCCTGTTATACCAGAGTCGACTCTTTATAATATAGTCTTGAAAACTTCTTCTTGTTTAGGATTTAGCTTTGATTGTGCTTCCTCAGACACTTGTATAGCATTTTGATTCTTAATGATATACTAACCTTTTTACTTTATGTTCTAGCGCTCTTTTTATGAAAAACATTTATATACCCTGAGATTTGTTTTAACTTGAAAAAGAATTTTACTTATATGATGAATTTAAAAAATAATTGAATTGGATTCTCTTTCTAAATAATTAATTAAAATATTTAATTATTTGGTTTTAAAATAAAAAATAATTTATTCTATGTTGATTCAGATCTTAATATTAGTTCATCTCTTGTTTTGAATATTTAATCTTAATTATATTATTATCCACCATAAATTTTATTTTCAAAGAGTAAAAGATTGATATGACATTTCACTTTAGATTTTTATGTTTGTAGAATCATTAGTGGTATTGACTCTTAAGACCATTTTTTTTTTATTTTTCTCATAAATTTATATTCTTAAATATTTTCTTAGTTGTTGTTTAATAATTGGGTATTTACACAAAAAATTGATAAAAAATATTATTTGAGTAGGAAAATAGTTCAAATATAATATAAAAATATATTATCATGGTGGTATTTTTTTCTCTCAATTTTAACTCTTTATGCATTCTATTTAATACTATTTTTATTTTTTTTCGTATTGGACATTATGTAGTGGTAATGTATTGCCAATATGGAGGATTCTTATGAAAATGATTTTATTAAACCTTCATACATATTTTAAATAAGAATTTAATAGACAAAATTTTATTAATTTTAAAATTTTATATATTATAAATTAGCATAGAAGATATTGTAGTCCAAAAAATAGGTTATTGCAGTTATGTCCTTTCCCTATGAGTTCTTCCGTTTAATATTTTAGGGCAATTTTGATATATTAATATTATATTTATATGTTTATAATAATATAAGCTCTCATTTTTCTAAATGAATTTGGACAATATAATACATTCTCAAATTAAATTAGTAATAGAACATTATAATACGTTTTCAAATTAAATTGGTAATAGAATTTTTAATAAGTATATCCTAAAAGTAATATGATTACAAGACTAAATATATTTACTTGTTCAATTTTATATGGATTAGACAATCCGAAAATAATTATACTAATAGGATTCTTAAAGGTAATCATGTAGGATTCCTAACGTGTAGTATTATGTCCTAAAACTAATAGGATTATAAAGTTAATATCTAGAATTCCGGTTATGTCCTTTTATTATGAGTTATTATGCTTAAAATTATAAGGTTATTTTTGTAAATCGACATTGTATTCATGCTTTTATAATAATATAGATAGATATAGATATAGATATAGATATAGATATAGATATAAATATAGATATAGATAAATAATTAAATAACGATCATGGAGCCAATGTCTAACCAAAAGAGGGGGTAATGATAAATAAACTTTCTTTATTAGAGAGCAGAACAAATTAAATGGGAAAACTTCGTGTTGACTAATTTCACAAATTTTCTTTTAATATTATGATGCTTATAAACTTGGTTAAATGAGTATAAAAAGTAAGGTTGGTGTGACGACCAATGAATTATTGGCATCAGCGTTCATCAGTATTGAAACCTAACTTTATGTAATAAAACAACTATTTTAACTTCACGCAATCAACTTATTCAATAACAATTGCATAAATACATAGCTAATTTAGAAGAATATATATATTAATAGGACATTAGATCTCTTGTTTCTTCTTTCCCTCGTTTCCCATAACTTAAACTAATACTCAAAAACCTTGTTGAGGGTTTGTTGGAATCGACTAAATAAAGTCATAAATAGATATCCTATTTTGGGCCACCATAAAATGGAAGCTTGCGTGAAGTACTTCAGATTAGCCACTATAATAATCAATCCTTTATATATATCAGTGCTTGTTTTATTCATACGAAAAAAAAGAGTTGCTGCAGCTGTTGAGATCAACAAAGTAATATGGAGGAAAAGAAGTACGTAGTTGAGGTTGAGAAAGCTAAAGAAGGCAAAGATGGAAGGCCATCAATAGGACCTGTTTACCGTAATGTCTTAGCCACAGATAGTTTCAGGCCTTTATCTTATGGACTTGAAAGTTGCTGGGATATTTTCTGGTTAGCTCCCTTTTTAGTTTTACACTGTTAATAAAGTAACCCGTAATAGCATGTGGGGTTAATGTTTATCATATCGATTTACTTATAATACTTTTCAAGTAACCTTTGTAAATAGTTTTTACCTCGTCATTGCATAGAAATTACTTAACTCTCACTATATTTCCTTTTAGTCCGTAGATTTCTGCAGAAATTTTGAATGAACACTTCCATAATCTTAGTTTCTCACATAGCTTTGTGACTAGCAACTTTTTGTGATACTTAAACAAATTGAGCGACTTTTTAGTTACCAAAATAGTTCAGTTACCAAATTTGAGTGACTTCTTTGATACTTAGGTAAAATTGCATGAATCTTTCATTTCAAAAAATAGTCTAATGACTTTGGTATAATTATAAAGTGAAAGTTAAGTAATCATCCGTGAAATTAACCTTTTGGAAAATTGAATCCTTGTTAACTAAATATAAGGGCATAAAAACATTACTGCATATAAAATTTATCCTTTTTCTTGCACTCTTTTTAGAATAAAAGATGAAATTTCGATGATCAAAGTCTGAAAATTGGAATACACACCACTTGTTTGAAATCTCTCAGGACACATTTGGACTGGATATATCCAAGTGATATGAGGCCCACTGGGCCACTACTTCGTCTTCAACATCCCTCAGTACCCGCGGAAAACGAGAAGCCGAATGATAATTTTTGTTTTTTTGAAAAATGATATTGTATAGTCGCTTTTAAAATAATAGTTATAAAAAAATATATGTACTATCAAAAATAAACAAATCTTATACACTTTTGCAGCTACCGGATATAAATAGTTTCGCGGCAAGCTAAAAGTGATCTTTTTGCCCCTTTTTGGGGGTCGGAGTCGAATGATGAGTTAATCATATACATTAACATACCTATATGCATGTCAAGTAGGATGTCTTATCCAAAATCTTTAAACTGTTACACTCTTATTTTGTTCATTTTAGGTCCACAAGACGTGATAGTGTGAAAATATTTTTATTAGATGGTTAATCCAGAAATTTTGTTTAATTAAATTGTGTAAGCCGTTTCATCTGAAAGTTTCAATCTTTATTAGTTAACGAGCTGCAGTTAAACTAAACTTGACTTTTTGTTTTGGTATAGTGAGTCTGTCACAAAATTTCCAGAAAGCCGAATGTTAGGTGAGCGGGAAATGTTTCACGGTCAGGTATTCGTCCTTTTACTTTCAACCCACATTTTTATTTATTTATAAAGGCTACAAATCCTCTCATGTATTACTGGTGTCAATAAGGTTCTAGAATCTCCTCGGATTACACATTTTTTAGTGGAAATTATCAATTTCTTTGAGCAAAAAAATGCAGATTTCTGGTTTAATAAGCTCAGGTATTTGAAGAATTTTCTTTCTTTTATTGTTGCTGATCATTTTCTTGAAATGTCCATGATTTTATGTCTTTGTAGGCAGGTAAATACGTTTGGTTAACTTACAGGGAAGTGTATGATCTAGTGTTAAAAGTTGGAGCTTCTATTCGTGTCTGCGGTGTTAAGCAAGTAAGCCATTCATACTTTAAAGTTGAAGAATGACAGAGAACTTCATTCAATATAGAGTGTTGTGCAATTTTTGAGTTAATATTTAGAAGACATTTAACTCATATCTCTTAATAAGCTTAGAAAACATTTTTTGAAACTGTTACAAAAGAGATGCAGTTTCGTCAGAACCATGCATTGAATTCTGTTATCTGATGAGTTTTTATCTGATTGCTTATATACAGGGTGGAAAATGTGGTATATACGGCGCCAATTGTTCGAACTGGGTCATAAGCATGCAGGTATAAAACTTCTAATATACTTGAAGTTTCTGAATACAGCGGTTTCAAGGTCTGTTGTTTGCTTCATTTCTGTTATCTGTCCAATAATCTGATACATGTCATATGTTGGAGCTGGAGTATCCCGCAATGTACACAGAACAAGTGAAGTCTTTCCCCTTCTCTGGTTCTGAGACAGAGGCATTAGTGCAATATAAGACTATCTTTGGAGGCCCTCATGACCATTTTCTTTTATAGTTTTACAATTTTTTTGTCATCATCTTTTTGCTTATACTCTTGTTGCAGGCAGCATCTGTTCTGCGCTCTTCCATACACTTGATTTCTTCACTTCCGGTTTGTGTATGAGTGGTACCTCCTGCACTTTACTGTCCAGGGGGATATTTCAAGGATAACTTGTCAATAATTGGATGATAAAACAGATAAATTTCATTACATGCATAATAAATCTTTCGCAAATATGAATTAGATTAATAGTGTTATTTCAATGTTTTTTCTCATATATGCTGTCCAAATAAGCAAAATGGTCTACATCCTTTTGCAGGCCTGCAATGCTCATGGTCTTTATTGCGTCCCCTTATATGACACTCTAGGTAAGCATGTCACCTCTCCAGACCCTCTTCCCTTCCCTTCCCTTTTGAAGGGAAACACAAAGTTAAAGAGGGTGCTGAAGTATAAAGAAACTCTGAAAGAGGACAATATATGTTAGCATGAATTAGCATATTGTTAGGACTTAAGAGTAATGTTTTCGGTATATCTTACAAATTGCATTTATCAGGACATAGCATCACAGCTACAAGAAAGTATGTTAAACTATCTTGATATGATGTCTTAATGGAGAAACTGTGATGGGAAATGTAGATAGTCAATTTATGCAGAGTTGTAAGGATTGTTTGAGCAAGATGTGTTATTTCTATGACTGGCATATAAATAGGTACAAGCAAGATATAGTAAGAGAGCAGACACATATAGACATAGGCAAGTCAATTCAAAAGGACTCAGTCATTGTTTTAATTAGTTTGACAGGAGTTTGCAACATTTTTTGTCAGATTTGGTTTATTCGGATCATACTCAGCTAATCATAGATATAGAGACAAATACAATTTTTGTGTAATCATAGCTAGGAATAGGTTGATTAAGATTTTCATTTGCTACTCCAATATATAATTGTTCCCACTCATTGTTGGAGCAATATTATGGCTTCAGGTGCTGGTGCAGTTGAGTATATCATTTGCCATGCAGAAGTTTCCATTGCTTTTGCAGAGGAAACAAAAATTTCTGAGGTAATAGCAATCACACTACATTATGACACTTTATTCAGTTTTTTATCCACTTCGCTAGTCTACATCTCTCCTATTTTTCTTCATATTCTTGTATATTTCTTTGTCCGCCTCAAGTTCGCTCCATCAGGAACTGACTGTTTACTTTTGGTACATTTTAGGTGCTCAAAACTTTTCCTAACGCTGGAAAGTTCCTGAAAAGTAAGTAACTACTGTTTTAACTTCTAATGATTAGAGCAAGAATCGGCTTAAAGGTGCTAAGTTTGTCACTCCTTTTTGTAGCTCTTGTAAGCTTCGGTAAGGTCACACAGGAACAGAAAGACATGGCTGGAACTTTTGACTTGAAACTGTATTCTTGGGATGAGTTCTTGCTACTGGTGAGTTACTTGGAGCTATCATTACAGTCATGTCTTCCTCCTTTTTTGTCTATTGTAGAGAAACATTCTTCACTGGCTGAAATTCTTCCTGGATTTCGCACTTCTTAGCTTTTGCCTTTCTTAATAACTTTTAGTAGTATAAATATGTCAAGCAAGGAAGGTCTACTTTTCTTATACTAATTTCTACTGCTTTTTATCCTTTTTGATCTAATTCACATTTCAACTTAAAGTTATTATCGTGGGAGCAACATGTTCAGTGGGGTCTGTCGTTACAAACGATAGATGTAGTGTCACACCTGTACCACATTGAAAGGGTAGGATAATGCTTGGAATATTCACCTTAGATCAGTTTTAACAATAGGGCCTGAACCCAGCTCCATTTTATGGAACGTGCTCATCCTCTTATGTTCATAACTGGGTGTAAACTTCTATCCAAAACAATTTGAAACTTATGGTTATTGAAACATTTGCATGTATATCAGTTATCAGCTTTCATATACCCTTCAAGTAGTTTTTCACTTTCAAAAACAGATTTCATTATAAATTGGTCAACATCAACCAGCATACTTAGTAGCTATATTCCTATTATTGATACTAACTTTCCAAATACTAATTTACAACTTATTTTCCAATTCCATTTTTTGTAATTTGTATTCATATTCAGCTTTAATCTGCAGGGAATGCAAGAGAAATTTGATCTTCCTGTTAAAAAGAAAATAGATATATGTACAATCATGTACACAAGTGGAACAACTGGTGACCCAAAGGGAGTCATGATTTCCAATGAGAGCATTTTATCCCTTATTTCTGGAGTGAACCACCATATGGAGACCATGAATGAAGAGGTAATATAAATGATCCTTGTTCTGTTTTCCAAGACAGCAAAAAGTCTTTCGTAGTGTGTCAATCAGGATTTATGCAAGTATATGTTTCATACATATACATATATACTGTATATTCTATATGTTTCAGGCTGTTTATTTATTCTTTTTATTCAACTTTTTCATTTTGTTTAGTGTGGTCATTTACAAATCTCTCTGTGGTATGCAGTTCACTGATAAGGATGTATATCTGTCGTACCTTCCTTTAGCGCACATATTTGATCGGGTCATTGAAGAATTATTCATTTCCAAAGGTGCATCGATAGGTTTTTGGCATAAGGTAAGTGAAGAAACATGGAGAATTTTAGTGGCTTGAAATACTTGAAAGTAACGATGCTTTATTAACTGAATCCTCAGGATGTTAAACAACTGGTTGATGACATCAAAGAGCTAAAGCCAACTGTATTTTGTGCAGTTCCGCGTGTGCTGGACAGGATTTATTCAGGTGAAAGCTACAAGCTAACAGCACTGCGTGATATTTTACTATAGAAAGGCAGCCATGTGCTTAGGATGTACTTTACCATTGTTTTTGAGGAGGGTTGAGACTTCCTAAAAATTGGTCAAACCCAAAAATCCATTTCACTACTTCTGGAATTCTGCTAGATGTTCTACATTCTGTTAATTTAGTTCTTGAAAGCCATTTCTTATGGTGCCAAAAGTTAGTGTAGGATAAACTCTCTTTTTCCCTCTCTCACTAGGATTTAAGGAAAGCATAGCTGTCGGGACATGGTAGAAAGGTTTGCACGCTAGAGAAATAATCTAAGTTTTAGACAATGTCATCTCATCTCTTTATTTCTTTTATGCATTGATTCTCAGACAGGATCTCTGAAACTGGAGGCCCCACGCTAATCTCCTCATAACATTAAGGGATAAAGATTACAGAAAACAATGAGTATTGAAATCCTTGAATAAATGCTTTTTAAACAAGAACTTTTTCTTCAACTGCCATAGAAGACTGTCATTTTAATTGCTACATGAACTTCTCCTTTTTGCTTCCTACAAATATGCTATCAGATAATCTATATTCATAGCAACAGATTCTTGCACTATTTTGCACAATTCAACTAAGGCGCTTAAATTTTTATCTATTTTCACTTTCAGGTTTGGTGGACAAGATTTCTTCTGCTGGTTTCCTCAAACACAAACTGTTTAACTTTGCTTTTAATTTGTAAGTGCCCATTTTATTTTGCTTGCAAGGAAAAAGATAAGTCATCTTAAAAGTATGCTTCATGTGGTAGAATATAACAATCAGGATGATATTTGAATGGTAAAAGCTTTATTAGTTGATGACTTTCCGGATGTGCTGCATTACTTGAGTCCATGTCTGTGAGACTGTGACTGAACTAGATATGTACATCTGATGCTCATAACGCGGTTTCCTTTATAGCTTAGATAGTTGCATATTGAAACAACAGAAATTTGCTTCTAATTAGAGTTAAAGCTTAATACATGTAGAGACTCCTTGCTGTGTAAAATTTTCGATGTGCATAAAAGACCTCTCAGATAAGTTAGCGCGACGATTTTGCAATATTGGGAATATTACTAAGAGCTTTTTTATTTGTACAATGATCACATAAAACACATTTTTTTGCAGCAAACTGGGTAACATGAGTAAAGGGTATAAACATGCAGAGGCAGCTCCTATTTTTGACAAAATAATTTTCAACAAGGTAGGAAACAATTATATGTTTCTCAGCAGCTTCTCTTTCATCCTTTTCTCCCCATCGTTTGGTGTCACAAAAAACAGTGTTATGAAGTGATTTGCTAATGCCTTATGTGATGATTACTAATTTAGGTGAAGGAGGGTTTAGGAGGAAACTTGCGTCTCATTCTATCGGGAGCAGCACCTCTCTCTTCCACTGTTGAAACATATTTACGAGTTGTGACATGTGCCAATGTTCTTCAAGGATATGGTACTCGTTATTATTTATCAGAAATTTCTACTTACAAAAGAATTTTCCTAATGTATGCAAGTAATAATTCATTAGGTACTAGCATTAAGTTCTTATTCAAACATAATAAGCATGAATAAGATGCTAACTTTTCTATGCAATTCTTGGAGTATCATTTGTTTTTTCTTTGTTCCCAAATTCATCAGACAACAAGCTGTTTTCTGATTTTTATTGATACCAATAAGCCAGAAGCCTTATAAATGATTTTTATTTCCACTTTCAGCAACCTGAATTTACATCAACAACTTCTTTCAGGCATAAGTCATAAAAGAGCTTATATTTTCAATTAGTTACTACTCTTTCCCTCTCTTTTGCTGTTTGTTCAGACTATAGACATCACCACATATTTGAACTAGCTAAATATACTTTGCACGGAGCTCTTAATGAAGTTTTGAGTTGAAGACGAAGAAATGTTGCAAACCAACTCTAACTTCTCAATATATGCTGTAGGTTTAACGGAGACCTGTGCAGGGTCATTTGTTGCAAGACCAGATGAACTTGCAATGGTTGGTACTGTGGGTCCTCCTTTGCCAATTATAGATGTGTGCCTAGAATCTGTTCCTGAAATGGGGTATGACGCCCTTGGAAATACCCCTCGTGGAGAGATATGTATAAGGGGCAAGTGTTTATTCTCAGGATACTACAAGCGCGAAGACCTCACCAAAGAGGTGTTGGTCGATGGCTGGTTCCACACAGGTGTGACTGGACAAATATCTTCATATTTCAACCCAATTACATGTTTTTGGTAGGTTGCCTCATAATGCTGCTTACAATAAACTTGCAACAGGTGATGTTGGTGAATGGCAGCCGGATGGGAGTATGAAAATTATTGACCGGAAGAAAAACATTTTCAAGCTCTCTCAAGGAGAATATGTTGCAGTTGAGAATCTGGAGGGCATTTATTCTCTTGCCTCTAGTGTGGATGCAGTATGTTTCCTTTAATTTATAGATGTCTCAAATATTAATGTTAGGTTTCTACTAGAAGAAATCACATCATAGTAAACTCAGTTAGTTTTCACTCATCCCCTTAAGTTATGTTCCGTTTGTCCTTCAGTATTAAATGATCAAATCCACTCTAGACAGAGTTGTATTGTCACATTTTGTCTTGATGAATTCTTCTGCACATTTCAAGCAGATATGGATCTACGGTAGTAGCTATGAGTCATTTCTTGTTGCCGTTGTGAATCCCAATATGGGCGCTCTTCAGTCCTGGGCCGAGGAGAATGGACTAACCGGGGATTTTGATACTATATGTGAAAACCCAAAGGCAAAAGCATATATTCTATCGGAACTAACCAATACTGCTAAGGAAAAGAAGGTCATCCCTCATCCTGTATCTACATATAGACAGCAAACTCCTTTGTTTTATATTCATATTTAGATAGTTTTAACTCTATACTGAATGTCTACGATTGACTGTTTTTAAATGACTGGATATATGTGATTCTGTTTACAGCTGAAAGGCTTTGAATTTATCAAAGTTGTGCACCTTGACCCTATACCATTTGATATGGAGCGTGAACTTCTAACCCCAACTCACAAGAAAAAGAGGGTCCAGTTTCTCAAATATTACCAGGTTTGCTATTCTTCTGCAATAGGGTCTGTTAACATGAGTTTTTTGTTTTTAAGTTGGAAGCCATACTCTTGTTAATTGCTGACGCAGAACTAACATGAAATTGCAGAACATCATTGATACACTGTACGAAAGCACAAGATAAGCAACCAGATACCTTGACTTCACATCCGAGCTGGATAAAAGTAACTATATCTATGACTACAAACCCCAAATGAAGCTTTCTATCAGCTCATATTTATCACTTGTAATTCCTTATTTATTGTACCTCATAAAAGTCCAATTATATATGTACTGCTAATTATATTACTTGCTATTTCTTCCACAATTGAATGTCTCAGATGCCTTTCATTTACTGGATACAAAGTTTTTTTTATCTTTTTCTTCCAAAGATCAACTCACCCATTTGGAAATTGAGGAGTTGCCAGTTAATCTAACCTACACAAGTAAAGATATCTTGATTGTGAATCATTTCAGAACCCAGGTATATAGTGGTCTAATCTATCTTATTTTTGTAATTGTTGGTGGCAAACTTTAACTTTAATGCATAAATGGTAGCTCCAACACTTGGTAAATTTGCAGTCTCTTTTGCCAATACAACCTTCAGTCTATCTTCTTCTTCTGTCAAGATTTTTTCAAGCTTATTCCTGCAGTGTCTGCGCCATAAAGTTAAATTACAAAAATGCCCATAAAATGATGGAATCTTTTACCCATTTTAAATATTAGTTAATCATAATAATATTCAATTAAAAAGAATAAAACTAATTTGAAGTGTTCATTTTTAGAATAGTTGTGTCCGTTCAATCGTATTATTCAATAATAGTCTTTAACCGTTGCAACCTTTAGAGTTAATGCTCTAATACATAGCCAACGGATGGGCATCATCGACAAACAGAGAATTCAAAGAGATCTTCATTTTGCCAACTTCTCATATAAATGATTATTCTGGTACAAATTTAACTAATTCATCTCATGCCATAAAAATTAAACTCCTTGCCTTTTAGTGGTATTTTTCTTCTACTATATATCTTCAATCTAGTCTAACATCTAATACTAAAGTGAGTTGATTTCATATAAGGTCTGTTGAACACCACTCTATATTATCTCTATCTTTGCGGACTTGATTTTCTCAAATCCCGTTACAGTTACTTGTGACTTGTGAGTATCATTTTAGTGTTTATTCGGAGATTCTATCATTTTCATATTTTTCATAATTCTTTACAAGTTTTACTAAGTTTATTTTATTTTAATACTTTATCTTTCATGTGACTCCATGAATGGTATATAATCAAAAGTAATATATTTAATAACATATAGTCTTCCTTAGAAAATATTTACATTAGAAATATCTAATTAGTAATTTTGTAAAAAAAATTATTATATTAATCAAGAAAATATCTTAGTTTACATGATTAATGCTAAAGAGACCATTTGTTTTAACCTATTTCTATTATAACGTTATGGACATATTTATTTTGCGGGTATATAATAAGGTCTTTCATTGTTTTACATTCTCCGATAAGTCATCAAAAATAACATAAGAACTTTTTTGAATCATTTAAGAGCTATTATATTATTAATGGTTGTTTAGGTCGTGTTAATCCTAACCACTCTTCATAGAGAAGTCGAAATGACTTTTACTAACAATACCTTTATAAAGAAATTTGACAATGACATTCGCAATTAAAAAAAATCAAATGGCTTATCCTTGGAAGAGGCGAAAAATCTAGTAACCGCACTATTTTGTGGTAATTCTTTATAAAAATTTATGAATTATTTGTTAGCACAATTAATTTATATTTATCACTAAATTAATTTCATAATTTTCATGTTAGTAACAATGAAATTACTTATCGGAGAAGGATGAAGTAGGAGAAGAGAGATAATAGTTACAATTAAAGGTAAGTTAGAATTATATATGTTTTCACAAAAATATTAGTTTTTTGTACTATATAAATAAGATAATGTAATTTATGCAATTTCAAAAATTTAAATATAGTAAATTTTAAAATTACGTTATAGGGAGATTTTGCTGAAAATCACATGTATCTAACTGAATATTGATTGTTTATCTTAGTAGGATCAGATGATCCAATCATTTTGACCTAGACAAACAAACTATTGTACGATAATTTACATTGATCATTCACATATATACTTTTATTTTGTCATGTATAATTATTTACTCAAATATTTTCTTTAATAATATTGATATTATTTTACAAAATTGTGTATTACATGACTCGGACATACACATACAACGCACATGCAGAGAAATTAGTATTATTATAAAAGTGGGAAGTCTTAAACTAAAAGGTTGAAAGACTAAATTATCCCTTAATATGTGTATTTATATTTAATAATAGATAAATAATTATGTTACAATTCAAAAGAACCAATTTCTGAAAAGCCACCATATAGAGTCACCATTCAGATAGAGAGAAATGTCCGATACAAAAAGAACGTAAGTACCGTTTGCAAAAGGTTTCGAAAACATTTCCTTGTAAGTGCCCACTAGAACTTCCAATGGAATAAGTCAATTTTGTCAAGCGACCACTACGTGAAATGATAAAATAAAAAAATGTTTGAAGCCAAATGGCTTGCTCCATTCATATAAACACTTAGCACCTAAATGGAGATAGTAACAGCTCAAACAGAATTTGAAGCAAATCAAGGTTGTGTTTCCCATGGCTGAATACATAGTATGATTTATGAACTTCCATCAACAAATTGCTGAGAAATTACCATCAACCACTATTTGAAATGTTCGAGTACAACAATTTTAAATATCAAACAATAACAAGAATGGTGAGTAGGAAACGGAAAATTAACCGATAGAAGAAATCTTCTAATATGCTTAGTCACACAATCACTTAGAGAGATTGGAAGAACTTGATGTGGAAACAAAAATCAGGTTCATTTTTCTGACTCAACTTTTTTATTTTATTATTGTTTCAATTTGAAAATCAATCTTCAATTTGAGATGCACGAAGTATTTACCTTCTTCAATTTAATTATGGTACTGACGGATACTTTCATAATGATTTTTATTTATCTCTTAGTAATTTTGTGGAGTCAAAAATGTCTAACATATATTTTAATTAGAGTATATCTCCTAAAAAGATTTACGATTGTAGTGAAAAAAAGAAGAAGCAAATAGACATAATTAATGAAATACATTAGTACCGTGTTTTGCTGAAGTTGGTAAAAAATTAACACTTTGGCTCAAATAGAAAATTATATCCTATATATATTTTACGTAGTAAAATAGTACTTTAAATCAATAATAATAATAATAATAATAATAATAATAACAATAATAATAGAGTTTAACCATGGACCATTATTGTTTTAGTCGATGGTCTGTCGAAAATTTAAAACTCTTATGGGGTGGTTTGCAATTTCAAATTTGGAGATTTGAGAATATTAATCCAGCTTATGTTTAATTATTAATTAGGTTTTTTAATTTCCTGTATCATGGATCTATTTATAATATTTTCTTCAAAATTACTTGGTTTTACTCTTTCACAGCATTAATTTTGTTTTATTTGATTTTTGATCGAGGAAGCATCATAAGAAGATATTATTTCAAATGATTTACTATGAATAAAATCAAATTATTATATTTACCTCTGATATTTTGCTGATATGAGTCCTTAATCTATTACTTTTCTTTACACTACTAATATACTTATTTTAAAGGGAAAATGATATTGTATAGCCGTTCTCAAAATATTATATATACACATTTCAGGATGTTATATACAAAAAGCATATAAAATTATTTACACTTTTACGACTACCGAATATAAATATATTTGGCCGCGGGCTAAAAGTGATCTTTGCCCTATTCTAAACAATACATATGAAAACAGAAAAAATGATCCGCAACTGAGTTCATAAATTGCTTCGGACGAACAATTTCACTATTTGCCAAACAAATTTGTTGGCATTCTTAATAATGTAAATATAGTCAACGTAAGATTATTATAGTTATGATTGACATGAAAACATAATAGCGTAGTTTGATTGTATCTCATGTCTCTAAAATTCATAGAAAATTATTTTCAGCGTATAAATTTAATATCAATAATTAACGGGATACAACGTGCAACGCACGTTTCGAAAAACTAGATTCATTAAATATGATAAAATTAAAATAGTGCCGTCCCTTTGCCATTCTTAAACAATAGGGATGAACTGTCTTATGATTAGCTTTAATAATATAGTATTTCAGATTATGCGTGCATGAAACTATACAAAAAGTTTTTTTGAGATAACTTTTTGTTTAATTATATTTCCACGTGAATGTAGAAATAAAAAAAAATAATATTTTTAAAGTGTATGTTAATTACATGCAAAACTCGCACTAGATGTACATAACGAACAAACTAGCGGAAAGTATGGGGATTGACGCCATACAATTGACGCCATACAAGGGCAAATGTCTTATCTATCAAATTCTAGCTAACCCTATAAGGTTTTAGTTCACCATGATTGTCAAAAAAACATTTGGAATCTATTCACAATTAGACAAGTCTCCAGACAAATTCAACTACTATATCTCTTAAAACATGGACTCCAATTTTTTGGACACGATTGTGTAGAAAATGAAGTGTGTGTGGATAAACGAAAAAGAATAAAATTGTTGGGATCAAATTGAATATAACACCAAACACCAAGCACTCATGACATAATTTATCCTTCTTGTTTCATATTTATATCGTCAAAGGACCAAATATACCACTCTACTTTCGAAAATAGTCTAAGAATACCTCTCGTTATACTATTGGGTTATCTATACCCCTACAGTCATACTTTGAGTTCAAATATACCCCTCATTTAAATGGAGGGACACGTGATATCGCCTTGTTGGTCAATTCTAAATATATCCTAATTAATTAAAAATACTCATTACCCATACACGATTTTTTTTTTTGTTGTAAAAATCGAAAAAAACTGAAATTATTTTTACTAAAAACTGAAAAAAACGAAAATATTTTTTTCTCTCCAGTTTTTATCAAAAAACTGCTTTAGAAAAAAATAAAAAATATTTTCTAAAACAATATTTTTGTAAAAACTGAAAAAAAGAAGCTGAAAATCAATTTTCTAAAGCAGTTTTTTTTATTTATAAAAACTGAATTTGTGTTTACTAAAAACTGAAAAAAATGAATATATATATTTTTCCAATTTTTACAAAAAAACTGCTTTAAAAAAAGCTGAAAAGTATTTTCTAAAATAATATTTTTGTAAAAACTGAAAAAATAAATATTTTCTTTTTTTTTCAGTTTTTAGTTAATAATATTTCAGTTTTTCCAGTTTTTAGTTGATTTAGAAAATTGATTTTCAGTTTCTTTTTTTTTCAGTTTTTACAAAAATATTATTTTAGAAAATATTTTTCAGTTTTTTCGAAAGTAGTTTTTTGTAAAAACTGGAGAAAAAAAAATATTTTCGTTTTTTTTAATTTTTAGTAAAAATAATTTCAGTTTTTTTCAGTTTTTACAAAAAAAAAAATTTATTTTTCGGGTATGGGTAATGAGTCTTTTTAATTAACTAGGAGATATTTAGAATTGACCAATAGGGCGATGACACGTGTCCTTCCGTTTAAATGAGGGGTATATTTGAACCCAAAATATGACTGCAGGAATAACCCAATAGTATAACGAGAGGTATACTGATAACATTTTCGAAATTAGAGGGGTATATTTGGCACGATGCCGTATTTATATTTACAGTCATAGAACGTCGTCGTAGCCTGACATACAAATACCTCCCTCTCAATCTCAAACGTTACCCTTAAACCCTCCAAAGGAGGGCAAATAAGGCTTAAACCCTATCCTCATTCTTCTCCTCCTTCCAAAAACCCTAATTTCCCCCCATATATTTATCTCCTTTTTCCATGCCGTTCAAGCTTTTACCACAGCTTCGTTTCTTCAATTCTACATTCCCAGTTACCCATTTTCCCACCATGAAATGCAATTCAACATTAAAGCCTAAAACAACACCCGTTTTTTCTAGAATGTTCCCACACAAGCTCAAGTATCGGTCAATTGGATTTCCAATTTTACCCGCCCAACAACTGGAGCTCCGTAGGTTCTCGTCTCGCTCAGGTAGATCAAGACCCGGCTCGGGTTCGGGTCATGAGGTGCGGATTTCGAAGAGCTTGATTGAAGATGAAGCTGAACTCAGTGATTGGGTAAGCGGGTTGAGGTCCGATTCGTTTAAGAAAACTCAGGTGTATAGTGATAGTGATGATAATGATGGTGGTAGGGGTAAATTTGGTAATAGACGTAGCGGTGGAGAAGAGAGAGGTGAGAAGAGAAGGAGAGATGTAGATTTTGATGATTTTAATGGGCCTGGTAGGAGAAGTGGAGGCCCAATGCAGTCGAATTCAAGAAATGGAGGGAGGTTTGGAAGTGAATTGGACGGTGGCAGAAGTGGAGGAAGAGGTCAAATGCAGTCGAATTCAAGAAATGGAGGGAGGTTTGGAAATGATAGAGGGAGTAGAAATGAGGCTAGAGGAAGTGGAGGTCGAGATAGGATGGTGTCATCCCCAAGGAGAGGAAGGTTTGGAAGTGATATAGGTAGTGGAAGTGAGGGTAGGAGAAGTGGAGGCCGAGATCGGATGCAGTCCTCTCCAAGGAAGGGAGGGAGGTTTGGAAGTGATATAGGGAGTGGGAATGAGGGTAGAAGAAGTGGAGGCCGAGATCGGATGGAGTCCTCTCAGAGGAAGGGAGGGAGGTTTGGAAGTGAAATGGCAGGTCCGAGTGACAGTAGGAGGGGTAAGGGCAGGGTTGGTAGTGGATATGATGGAGATATGCGAGGACAAGGTGGTAGTGATAGGTTAGGGAGGAAAGAAGGGACAAATATGGGGCGAGGGAGTTCGACTTTGTTGGATGAAGATGATACAGATAATGAGGATGAGGAAGAGGAAGAGGAAGAAGAGGAAAGTGGTTATAAGGGGTTTCGAGATTTGATCGACAGTGAGGAAGAAAGTGAAGAATCTGATGAAGATGATGAGGTTGAGGATGGAAAAATGTTCTCTTTGGAAAAGGAGGACAGTCCCAGGGCATCAGGCCCGCGCTCAACTGGAAAAAGTGATTCCCACCTCACTGAGACCAGGTAACTTATAAACTCATGACTAACTATGTATTATGAAGCATGCTGATTGTTAGAATCTTTTTGAGTAGCTGTATGGAGCTGTTAGAAGCATGCCGTGCTTGTAAAATAATGAATAAATAATGGCACTCGAAATTATGTGCCAAAAGTAGCCGAATCTGTTGCTAGAAAAGCAATGTGGATTTTGGTGGTTGTTGTTATTAACAAAAGAGAGTAAGGTGGTTGTTGTTATTCAGTACTTCAAACTCACTTAAGATTTAGATCTGTGATAGTCGTGAGTGGGGAATATTTTAAAGACAATATAAAGAGATAATCCGAGAAGGACTGGATTCTTGTTGTGTGTGCCATTAGATTAATGACAGTTTAGAATATATCATCAAATATTATGGGAAGAAGAGAGACACTGTATATGCTTAATCATAGTGTAGGAAAACATAAATGAAGGAAACTGATAAAGAAACATAGATGAAGGTGTTGAGCGCATGAGTTATACCTCGTCAATTACGTTCAGAGTGGCTCTTTTGCTTGTCTCTATACGAACTGAGGAATTTTGCCCAAGGATGTGGTAAATTGTCCAGTTTTAGATGCATCTTCTGTAGAACTTATAATTCTTAAGACAGTTATACTGTAATATCCATGCTCTAAGTAACCTCAAGGAAAAGTCATTGTGTTCCGTCAGTTTAAATATCTTATTCTATTAGATAATATTTGTATCCTTTTCCCTGCAGATTTGATAAGTTTCCACTCTCTCCCTTGTCTCTGAAAGGAGTTAAAGATGCTGGATACGAAACGATGACCGTAGTGCAGGAGGCAACTCTACCTGCTATTCTGAAAGGTTAGCCTCTTCATCTTTAGATGCTTAAAGCATAGTGTGTTGGGATGACATTCATCACTTAATATATAGAGGTTGAAGGCTCCGTAAATCATAAGTTCACACTTCAACCAGTCTGGTTCTACATGCAGAAACATACTATGTATTAGAATGCTACTCTTGCCTAGTCTGTTGCTAAGATTTTTTGTCTTGAGCACTATTATATGTGTTAATGATGACAGTGCCTGTTGTAATCAATTGTATTTGTAGGTAAGGACGTTCTGGCCAAGGCAAAGACTGGCACTGGCAAGACTGTAGCATTTTTGGTAAAACACTATATCTTTTCCCATCACAGAGTACCTATTGATGCTTGAACAAGAAAAAAATTGTTGCATGCAATCCCACTTATATCCATTAGTTATATACTCACTAGTCATCTGTTACTGTTGGTGTTCCTTTTTCGATAATGTTTATAACTTCCTTGGTGACTTGCGTAATTACACATCTCTACATCCTGGATTTCGTGGAACAGGGCTGACAGAAACACCATTATTCGAACTGAAGGATGAGTATCTTCATGTTGTAATGTTACCAATATGTGCATTCTTTTGGTTTGTCGAATGTGTAAGCTTTCTTAGAAAATGGAATTGCTCTACTTGAACATTTGAGTGAGAACCCCAAAAATTTGTCCCCTTGCAACAAAAAAATTACCTTTTACTGGTTTAGTTTGTCATTTTTGGTGTTCCATTTCCTATAAGTTCCTTGGTGACTTGTGCAATGGATGATGAGTATCTGTGTTTTGTTCTATCACTAACATGTGGATTTTTTTCATTGTTGAGTGGAAAGAAAAATGTAGTTCGCTATTCTTTGTCTTTGTTTAAACGTGAAAATTCCTGTACTAAACATCACGGTGAGAATTCTCAACCTTGTTTTAACAATTGCATTAGTGGATTTTCCCAAGAACTACATATTAAAAAAACTATCCTGAGAACTGCTCTTCATCAATGTCAGATTGGATATAGCTTGAAAAGGTCAAGGAAGGTATTCTCTGGAACAAACTACATGACCTGTTGCCATAGTTTGAGAGTGAAAACCTTTGGTGTAAACAATAGTACTTCTGTATTAGGGGATTTTCATAGTTAAATATCCATATAAATTTTCCTATGTCTAGCATAAAAAGAAAATAACATTCACCTTTCTTTCATTGTTAGCTCTTATTTCATGAAAATGATTGATAAAATATTTACCAAAAGATATCACAAGATAGTCAGTTGGACCTTTTTGAAGTTTTGAATAAAACTTTTTCATTTTTTTATTTCATAGAAATTCATGAAGTTACTTTGTATGCCATGGAACAACAAATTGTATACAGTTTTGACTTTACTATTTAAAACTATTTGATCCAATTTTAACGAGTTAAATTATATTTAAACATGAACTTTCTTTTGGTGAACAAAAAGGTGATGATAGCCTGCTAATATTGAGTGCCAAATTGTACTATGATTATATATGACCTTACAGTTCTCAATATGCTGGTTGATTATAGTTCTTTGGTAAAACTATATGCTGTCTTCAAACTCTGCCTCACACTTCAGTAAAAGCATTATATATAACAAGAAATGGACAAACTAGGGAAGCTTAGACATTTTAGCAATAATATCTAAGGACAAAGTTGCATCTATTTTGGGTCATGTACTTTGCCTCTGATACTATTAACTTTAGATCTTTGGCATATTGCATATAAGCAACTTTCAGTAATTATCAGATTTTCTGGAAGTCAACTTGTCTCATTTGTTAATAGCTGCTTTTTACTAGTAAATTTCTTTCCTTTTAAGAAAGCCAGAAAGGAGAGATTCAACAGCTATTTTCTGATTGAGTTATGACTTCGAAAATGGATTCTGTTACCGTAATCATTTTTATTAATAAAATATCAACTCTGTTAACTCAAGTCATGTTAAAGTTTCTCCAAAAGTTGATATAGAGTTTGCATAATCATTTTAAAATTCTCTGAGAAAATGGCTGGCATCTCTGTGATCATGTTGGCCTAATCATTCCTATTTGAATTTCAGCTTCCTTCAATTGAAGTTGTGGTAAACTCACCCCCCAATACTCGTGATCAAAAGAGGCCACCAGTTCTGGTGCTTGTGATATGCCCTACACGGGAGCTTGCAACTCAAGCAGCTACCGAGGCCAACACCTTGTTGAAATATCACCCTTCAATTGGGGTTCAAGTTGTTATAGGAGGAACACGGCTTGCACTTGAGCAGAAAAGGATGCAAGCAAATCCATGCCAGGTAATTATTTTGTATGCTTAAATCATTGTGAAGTTCCTGCTTTATAAAATATACATGGCTCTTTTGATAAATAAAGCAGCAGCTCTCTAGCCTAGAAGAAGAATTAACATTGGTGATCTTAAGTTTTTGGCGTCTCAGAAAAGGAGGTTTGGATGACCAGAATCTAGTAGAACTGCTGTATTTCTACAACGATGATGATATGCTTGTGTATTGGATGTAATGTTACAGGCATGGGGTCACAATAAGGGTAAATTAGGCCCTAGATGATGAATATTAAAAGTGCTTCTCGACTTGTGAGTCCTTATTGATCTCACAAAGCACCTTGTTATATCAATAGTCACTGACCTCTTAGTTTAGTCTTTGTCATCCTTTGTATGCATTCTTCCAACTGAGTAAGGCATGCTTATGAACTTTCTACGGGATAAAGTGGCAAACACGTCTTCGTGAAGGTACGGATGGGTGTGTAAGAGGCCAATTTTTGAACCATCTCAGTGTATCCTATCATTGAGAATGAATAAGTTATTTTATTTATAGTCATGATTGCCCCTCATCCCAAGCAAGAATGGGCATAGTCGCAAGTCAGCGTTTAACTGGTGATCAATTGATAACAAACTAGAGCCTCTTGGTTGCTTCTATGCTTCCAAATCTGCTTTCACTCCAGAAATAACTACAATGTCACTTATCAAAAAAGAAATAATTACTAATGTTTTCCAATATGTGACTCAGATACTTGTGGCGACACCTGGGAGGCTCAGAGATCACGTAGAGAATACAGCAGGATTTGCTACCCGATTAATGGGTGTTAAAGTGTTGGTGCTTGACGAAGCTGATCATTTGTTGGATATGGGATTCCGTAAAGAAATTGAGAAAATAATCTCTGCTATTCCAAAACAGCGCCAAACACTTCTCTTTTCTGCAACAGTTCCGCCAGAGGTATTTACTTTAATTACTCTCTTGGAGTAAGTAGTATGAGGAGTTGGAAATGAATTTACCTTTAACTTTGCAGGTCCGTCAAATTTGCCATATTGCTTTGAAAAGAGATCATGAATTTATCAATACTGTTGAGGAAGGCAGTGAAGAGACACACGCACAAGTAGGTCTTGGTTATTTCTTGGAGTTCCTAGAACTGATACCTTTGTTGGATATGACTTGACTTTTTAATTCTTTCTGAAATCTTCAGGTTCAGCAGATTCAGCTGGTTGCTCCTCTAGAAACACACTTTTCCCTCCTTTATGCTCTACTAAAAGAGCACATCGCTGATGACGTTAACTATAAGGTACTATACTTGGAAATTACTATATTAATACACATTTGTTTCTTCAGTTTCTCAAGGGGAAAAAGGAAAGGTAGGTCAATTTCGGTAGCTTGGAAAAGTGAAATGGTCTTGGTAAGTCATATTTATTTTGATGCTGTTCTGGTACTTGAAGATACCGCTCACTGGTTCATGTTAATGATCTGCTCTTTTTATCCCAAAAGTACCAAAAAAGACATTTGAATACGTAGTAGCGGTAAGTCTGCCATCACAGCTTACTTGTCATATATGCTATATATATATATATATATTGAATGATAAGTATTCTTGTCATTTATTCTATATTTGTATAGGAAGTTCAAATAACAATTACTTGCGAATGCTTCCAAATTTCTTAGACTCTGATTCTTGACTGCAGGTTCTTGTATTTTGCACAACTGCAATGGTAACGAGACTCGTCGCTGAACTTCTTAGTGAACTTAACCTAAATGTCCGGGAGATTCATTCTCGTAAGCCGCAAAGCTATAGAACAAGAGTTTCAGATGAATTTCGCAAGTCAACAGGTCTTATTCTAGTTACCTCGGATGTCTCTGCCCGTGGAGTAGATTATCCAGATGTCACCTTTGTTATACAGGTATGTCTTGTCAACTTCGATTATATGTGATGTCACCTGCACAATCTGAAATGTCCTTAGTTCAGTCTAGTGTTTAAATTTCTTTACCAAGCCAAGGCTGATACTTGTTTTTGTAAACATAAGTTGTGTCAAAACCCTCTCCCCTGGCACAGGTGATACAAAAAACTTAATCAACCTTGATTCTATCATCTGAAAGTCTATGTCATACATTCATTGTTCAGTTGGAAGTGCTTTCTGACCAGAGTTATTTTGCTATTCATCTGGACTGATTTCTTAGAAACCAAGCTTTATATATATCATCTTTTCAACTGCTTGTTAATGGATATCATGCGTCTGTAGGCTTATGTCGACTCTTTACTTTTGTAGATTGGTGTGCCAGCTGATAGACAGCAGTATATCCATCGTCTAGGTAGAACTGGGCGGAAAGGTAAAGAAGGACAAGGCATTTTATTGTTGGCTCCATGGGAGGAATACTTCTTGTCTACAATTAAAGATTTGCCCATATCAAAGGCACCCGTACCTTTGATTGATCCAGAGACCAAGAAAAAGGTTGGTATCAACTTTATGTGAAGCATGTTTCTTTCTAGCTAGTGGCACAATCTGAAGCGCGAAGCTGAATCTGGAGTATTTTGTTCTTGAACTTGTTTAATTCCTCGTTTTTCTTTTTCTATTTTATAAATAATATGTTTTTGATAATAGCAAGATTAAGCTAACATATATGCTTGTGTAGGTGGAACGTGCATTATCCCATATAGATATGAAAAGCAAAGAAACTGCATACCAGGCATGGCTTGGTTACTATAACTCCAACAGAGCTATCGGTAAGGACAAGTACAGACTTGTTGAACTTGCAAATGAGTTTAGTCGGACAATGGGGCTTGACAACCCTCCAGCGATTCCAAAGCTTGTTCTTGGGAAAATGGGCTTGAAAAATATTCCCGGACTACGTTCCAAGTAAGTTGAGATAGTGTTGCTTCTTCATATATGCATACAAGTGTATATATACATAGTGCAGGTCACGCAATGCAACAATTATTTTTTTAGCTTAGTGCTGATATTGCAACGATTGTAATTTCGTTACTGGGGAGAGAATGAGAGCCTTTACAGAACATAATTTAGAGTATCTTTTTGCTAACAGGCAAATCGGCCTTTCCTCTTTCTAGTTATACTGTATTGATTCTTCATTTAGTGTGCGGGAATTACAAATGCCTGTAGTTCTCAGATATCAGCAATTCTAGAATCTTAGTTTTGTTGTCTAGCTTTCATAATGTGAAGTCAAAACCACAAATGGTGCTATGTATCTAACTTGTGGGAGGACATCTTGAAGTTATTTTCAGATAAGTTCTCCTATGACGCTGCATTCTTGATTTTTTTTTGTTATCTTACTTTTGCGATATTGAAATGAAATAAACATGAACACAATATATATATATATATATATATATATATATACATAAGATTTCCGTAGAAAACAAAGAGATATCCAGAATCTCAAATGTTGAGAGCTAATCATACTATGTACAACAACAACGACCCAGTAAAATCTCACTAATGGGGTCTGGGGAGGGTAGTGTGTACGCAGACCTTACCCCTACCCCGAAAGAGATATATTTATATATATACAACAACCCAGTAAAATTTCACTAATGGGGTCTGGGGAGGGTAGTGTGTACGCAGACCTTGCTCCTACCCCGAAGGAGTAGAGAGGCTGTTTCTGAAAGACCCCCGGCTCAATAACAACAACCCAGTAAAATCCCACTAATGGGGTCTGGGGAGGATAGTGTGTACGCAGACCTTACCCTTATCCCGAAGGAGTAGAGAGGCTGTTTCCGAAAGACCCTCGGCTCAAAAAAAAAAAGACAAAAGGGACAAAAAGGGAGACAATATTAGTATCACAATAACAATCATAGAATAAATAGGAACACCATGAAATCCAGAAGAAAGATGCAAAGTAAAGGGAGATAATATTAGTAAATATTAGTATCACCACAACAGTCATAAGTAAAATAGGAACCTCATGAAATCTAGAAGAAAGATGTAAAGCAAAAGCGATAGCTAGTAAATAGGACCTACATGGCTAGTCCCACCATGTTACGAAGTAAGGCACGACTCAACTACCTCCTAACCTACAACCCTAATACTCGACCTCCACATCTTCCTATCAAGTGTCATGTCCTCGAAAATCTGGAGCCTCGCCATATCCTGCCTGATCACCTCTCCCCAATACTTTTTAGGCCGCCCTCTACCTCTTCTCGTGCCCTCCGTAACCAGCTGCTCACACCTCCGTACCGGAGCATCTGGGCTTCTCCTCTGAACATGTCCGAACTATCTAAGCATCGCTTCCCGCATCTTGTCATCAATGGGAGCCACATGCACCCTCTCCCGAATATCATCATTCCTAATCTTATCTATCTTAGTGTGCCCGCACATCCTCATCTCTGCTACTTTCATCTTCTGGATATGTGAGTTCTTAACAGGCCAACACTCAGCCCCATACATCATGGCCGGTCTAACCACCGCTTTATAAAACTTACCTTTGAGTATCGGTGGCACTCTCTTGTCACACAGGACTCCAAATGCTAACCTCCACTTCATCAATCCTACCCCAATACGGTGTGTGACATCCTCGTCGATCCCCCTCCCCCCTGGATAACCGAACCAAGGTACTTGAAGCTGCCTCTACTCGGGATGACCTGCGAATCAAGCCTCACATCCACGCTCACTTCCCCTGACTCAACGCTGAACTTGCACTCCAGGTATTCTGACTTCGTCCTGCTCAGCTTGAAACCCTTAGACTCAAGAGCCTGTCTCCAAACCTCCAGCCTCTCGTTAACACCGGCTCGCGACTCATCAATCAGAACTATGTCATCGGCGAATAGCATGCACCATGGCACATCCCCTTGAATATGGTGTGTTAACGCGTCCATCACTAGGGCGAATAAGAACGGACTGAGCGCAGAACCTTGGTGTAGCCCCATTACAACAGGAAAATGCTCAGAGTCGCCTCCTACTGTCCTAACCCGAGTCTTAGCCCCATCATACATGTCCTTAATCGCCATAATGTAGGGAACCGACACACCTTTTGCCTCCAGGCATCTCCAGAGAATTTCTCTCGGAACCTTGTCATATGCTTTCTCCAGGTCAATAAACACCATGTGCAGATCCTTCTTCCTCTCTCTGTATAGTTCCACCAACATTCTAACAAGGTGTATAGCTTCTGTAGTCGAACGACCCGGCATGAATTCGAACTGGTTGTCGGATACAGACACCGTCATCCTCACCCTCGCTTCAACCACCCTCTCCCACACTTTCATGGTATGACTCAGTAATTTGATACCCCTATAATTGTTACAACTCTGGATATCACCTTTGTTCTTATACAATGGAACCACCGTACTCCACCTCCACTCATCCGGCATCCTTTTCCCCTTAAAAATAATATTAAACAACCTAGTCAACCACTCCAAACCTGCTCTCCCCACACTTCCAAAATTCCACCGGAATCTCATCTGGCCCGGTCGCTCTGCCCTTACTCATCTTACGCATAGCTCCCACGACCTCCTCAACCTCGATACGCCTGCAGTACCCAAAGTCACGGTGACTCTCGGAATGCTCCAATTCACCTAGCACAATATCCCGATCCCCTTCTTCATCCAGAAGTTTACGAAAGTAAGTCTGCCATCTCCTCTTAATCTGGGCATCTTTCATCAATACTCTACCATCTTCGTCCTTGATGTATCTCACTTGGTCCAAATCCTGAGCCTTCCTCTCTCTCAACTTGGCCAGCCGGAATAACTTCTATTCCCCACCTTTTTCTCCCAATTCCTCGTACATACGACCATAAAGCCGCAGTCTTAGCCTCTGTGACCGCCAGCTTAGCCTCCTTCCTAGCTGCCTTATACCTATCCATGCACACTCGCCTCTCCTCCCCGCCTATGCTCCCCACTAACTTAAGGTACGCCGCCTTCTTTGCTTCCACTTTACCTTGGACCACTTCATTCCACCACCAGTCTCCTTTGTGCCCGCCAGAGATGCCCGTCGAGACCCCTAACACCTCTCTCGCAACCTCTCTAATACAGTCTGCTGTCGTTGACCACATAGTGCTCGCGTCACCACTGCTCCTCCAAGCTCCTATAGCCGACAACCGCCCCTCCAACGAAAGACCCTCGGCTCAAGAAAACAAAAAGCCAAAAGGACAAAAATGAGACAATATTAATATCATTACACCAATCATAGGAAAAATAAGAACATCATGAAATCCAGAAGAAAGATACAAAGCAAAGGGAGATAATATTAGTATCACCACAGCAATCATAAGAAAATATTAACACCATGAAATCTAGAAGAAAGATGCAAAGCAAAAACGATAGCTAGTAAATAGGACCTGCACTGAAAAGCGAAATAGTAAAATACAACATTGTCACTAGCTATCTTAGATAAAACCCCTACATGGCTAGTCCCACAATGGTACGAAGTAAGGCACGACTCAACTACCTCCTAACCTACAACCCTAATTCTCGACCTCCACATCTTCCTATCAAGTGTCATGTCCTCGGAAATCTGGAGCTTCGCCATATCCTGCCTGATCACCTCTCCCCAATACTTCTTAGGCCGCCCTCTACCTCTTCTCGTGCCCTCCACAACCAGCTGCTCACACCTCCGTACCGGAGCATCTGGGCTTCTCCTCTGAACATGTCCGAACCATCTAAGCCTCGCTTCCCGCATTTTGTCATCAATGGGAGCCACGTGCACCTTCTCCCGAATATCATCATTTCTAATCTTATCAATCCTAGTGTGCCCGCACATCGCCGGTCTAACCACCGCTCTATAGAACTTACCTTTGAGTATTGGTGGCACTCTCTTGTCACATAGGACTCCAGATGCTAACCTCTACTTCATCCATCCTACTCCAATACGGTGTGTACTCCCCTCCCTCCTGGATAACTGAACCAAGGTACTTGAAGCTGCCTCTACTCGGGATGACCTGCGAATCAAGCCCCATCAATTAACACCGGATGACCTGCGAATCAAGCCTCTCCCCTCCCTCCCATTTTCCCTGGATCAACGCTGAACTTACACTCCAGGTATTCCGTCTTCGTCCTGCTCAGCTTGAAACCCTTAGACTCAAGATCCTGTCTCCAAACCTCCAGCTTCTCGTTAACACCGGCTCGCGACTCATCAATTAGAACTATGTCATCGGCGAATAGCATGCACCATGGCACATCCCCTTGAATATGGTGTGTTAACGCGTCCATCACCAGGGCGAATAAGAACGGACTGAGCGTAGAACCTTGGTGTAACCCCATTACAACCGGAAAATACTCAGAGTCGCCTCCTACTGTCCTAACCCGAGTCTTAGACCCATCATAGATGTCCTTAATCGCCATAATGTAGGGAACCGACACACCTTTTGCCTCCAGGCATCTCCAGAGAACTTCTCTAGGAACTTTGTCATACGCTTTCTCTAGGTCAATAATCACCATGTGCAGATCCTTCTTCCTCTCTCTGTACAGTTCCACCAACCTTCTAACAAGGTGTATAGCTTCTGTAGTCGAACGACCCGGCATGAACCCGAACTGGTTGTCGGATACAGACACTGTCATCCTCACCCTCGCTTCAACCACCCTCTCCCACATTTTCATGGTATGACTCACTAATTTGATACCCCTATAATTGTTACAACTCTCGATATCACCTTTGTTCTTATACAATGGAACCACCGTACTCCACCTCCACTCATCCGGCATCCTCTTCGCCTTAAAAATAACATTAAACAACCTAGTCAACCACTCCAAACCTGCTCTCCCCACACTTCCAAAATTCCACTGGAATCTCGTCTGGCCCGGTCGCTCTGCCCCTACTCATCTTACGCATAGCTCCCACGACCTCCTCAACCTCGATACGCCTGCAGTACCCAAAGTCACGGTGACTCTCGAAATGCTCCAATTCACCTAGCATAATATCCCGATCCCCTTCTTCATTCAGAAGTTTATGAAAGTAAGTCTGTCATCTCCTTTTAATCCGGGCATCTTCCATCAATACTCTACCATCTTCGTCCTTGATGCATCTCACTTGGTCCAAATCCCGAGCCTTCCTCTCTCTCAACTTGGCCAGCCGGAATAACTTCTTCTCCCCACCCACCCTTTTTCCCCAATTCCTCGTACATACGACCATAAGCCGCAGTCTTAGCCTCCTTCCTAGCTGCCTTGTACCCCTCCATGCACGCTCGCCTCTCCTCCTCACCTATGCTCCCCACTAACTTCAGGTACGCCGCCTTCTTCGCTTCCACTTTACCTTGGACCACTTCATTCCACCACCAGTCTCCTTTGTGCCTACCAGAGATGCGCGTCGAGACCCCTAACACCTCTCTCGCAGCCTCCCTAATATAGTCTGCTGTCGCTGACCACATAGTACTCGCGTCACCACTGCTCCTCCAATCTCCCATGGCCGACAACCGCCCCTCCAACTCTTGGGCTTTATCTTTAGTTAAGGCTCCCCACCTGATTCTCGGTCTTCCTCGAGTAGACATTTTCCTCCTCTTTAACATAATACCAACGTCCATCACCAAGAGCCTATGCTGCGTCGCGAGTATCTCACCCGGAATCACCTTGCAATCCTTGCACAACCCTCACATCTCCTGAGGAGGAGATAGTCAATCTGAGTCTTCGCAATCGCATTTTGAAAAGTAACCAAATGTGTATATATATATATATATATATATATATATATATATATAGAGAGAGAGAGAGAGAGAGAGAGAGAGAGCTGAGAATTGACCGGCTGGTGTGGGCATCCCTATTTGGCCAGCTTTCATATTTATCTTTTTTTCTGTTTTTTTTTTTTTTTTTTCTCCATTCTATTAGTTTAGCTTTATATTAAAATGCCTAAAAGTCTACATTAAATTCTCTAAACGTTATGGTTCTTCTCCCCTTCTTTATTGATGTTTTTTAATGCATCAAAGGTAGGAGATAAAAAGACAATAACCTAAGCCTCATGTGCTATAAGCATATGATCCATCCGTTTTAGTGTCAAATGTGCTTTGAAAAATTCTCCAGCATATTGTCTTTGGCACTTTACAGTATGCCATAGGATCTGAAAATTCAATTCAAGTCCACCAATGAAGTCTATTATATTTTAAGTTTTTCACTTTGCGTAGTTACAATTTGTATTGCTATATTCTTTTTTTTTGGGGGGGTTCATTTTTACTGTTATATTCATGTGTTAGCATGGATATTCTATCTTGATTGAACTTATTTGTATGTTCCATCTTGGCAGCATATTCAAATGGACCCATACCCTTATCTGCAAAAGTATGCCTATATTTTTATAAGTTTATACTTTTGAGTCCCATAATTGCTTCTTACTCAATATTTGCTAGATTTTAGTAATTCGTGCTTTCTCATCTGCGTTGTGGGCGTGGTATTTACCCTAACGCTGGATGCTTTTCTTCAAGGTAATTACATTCACTCTCTAAGTTCATAAATTTTTTGCCACTCCTATTTGTTTTAATTTCCTTATTCGTGCAAAGTTCATAATCTCTTTTTGACACGGTATGATTTTGGAAGCTGTTTATGAAATTCAATGATTTGAAACTAGAGGCAAAACCTAATTCCTTGATAAGAAATGATAGCATTTGCTATAGAATTGAAAATAAACTGCAGAAGGAGACATTTAATTTCTTGCGTTGGTTTGGATGGATCTAGTTTTTTTACTATAGTTATTGTTTGCTATTGATAATAGAATTTGAACTTTTGCTGAAAGATGAGTTGAAGTTCTGATTTTTAAGTAGGAGAGTGAGTGATCTTATGGTGTAAAGATAATGATATTGGTTCGGAGGAAATCTTGAACCGTGTTATGGTGCTAAGTTAATTCAACTTGAGAAACCAAAAGAAGTTAAACATGTACATTAATTTTACCCAGTTATTTTACTTATTTAGGCTCTCTAATCTTTTAGCAAAGGAAAACAATATGTAAGTATTCATGTAATTTATATTGGAGAGGATAGTCGTTCATATTTCTACGGCAATGAAGAAAATAAAGAAATTACTTGTATGCAAGGTAAAATTCTTTTTGTTTTATTTCTATCTTTATTTACAAAGATTGGAATCTCACACTAAGTTATGCATTTATTTTAAGCTTTGCATCTTATTCTTATTGTTGTCTGTTGGACTGCTCCACTTGCTAATTGCTTCGGCGGTCAATCAAAAAAAATATTCATGTTGTCTTTCACCATCCCAGAATTGTATATGAGAAAAATTCATCTTCATTGTTATACGATATTTCGATAATCATCAACCAAACATAATTCACTATACGCATAGCGTTAAAAGGACCAAAGGGTAAAATGAATTCGAAAAAGAAGGAAGTGGCTACCAGCAGATAGAAGATAGGCATCAAATTAATATAAGGATTCTAAGAAAATTTGTTAAGTTCAATGATCAAAAAAGAAAAATTATTATATGGTAGGGCTTTTCATGTTGCTAACTGTTTGTTCTATAATTAAACTAATTCTTTTCGTATTCTCTAATTAAATTGGATAATTAATGCATAATAATAATCACATCCTATAGTGGAATATATTTCTATGCACTATTTGTATATCTTTGTTATAGTTTACTTTGAGACTTGAGAATTATTATCTTTTGGTTAGTTATCGTTATTATTAGAAAGTTGAAGAAAGAAAAAGAGATTCGACATTTTTTAAAGAAAGTGAACGGTTAGAGAAGTAAGAAAGGGGGAAAGGGGGGAAAAGAAAAAGTTAAAGATAAAATGGTTTAAGGGGGGGGGGGGGGGGGATGGAAATAAAAAACAAAAATTACATAACCGATTCATATAATTAGATATTTATATGCACCTAATAGTGCAAAGAACTAACCATGTCTTAAATTTGTTAAACATATGCACAGAAAAAGTTTTTCTTGAAATTCTTTTCCTTCTTTAATTTCTTTTAACGAAAATAAAAGTATTGTTTCAATTATATAGATTATACAAAAATCAAGTATTTTTGGAAGACTAAAAACTCTAAGTGAATGAAAAATTATGGAAAATATATAAAGCTGTGTGTGGATACTATAATTGGTTAAAACTTGAAATATTTGAATTTAAGACAAAAGAAATTTTATAAATTTTGGCATTCGTAAAATCTAATAATCCGCGCTCGCGGGGGTGGATTCACTAGTAAGGCAATAAGTTTGATGCGTAATTGACATATGAATACGAACATTTATTGGATAAAATAAATAGGAATCTTGTTAAGTTGGTTGGACATTAACAGGGTTGTTACTTCTTAATAAAAAAACGTGTCAAATTCTAAGTCTCATTATTATACGGTAATAATATAAAACTGATTACAAATGCTTGACATATAAATATATATAACTAATGAAACCGAGAAACATCACACAAAAAAGAACACCAACATAATATAATAAATATATATAACTAATGAAACCGAGAAACATCACACAAAAAAGAACACCAACATAATATATAGAATATTGAATGATTTCAATGAAGGCATGACAAAAAAATGAATCAACGTGGATAAAAAGAGAGCAAATTGCACTTTTAATATGGACTAATCACTTCTTATATTTCTGTTTTGAATTATGCACATAATACCTAGCTTTAAATAACGAGTAAAAATAAAATCTTCACCGAGAAACGGTGGTTAAACTTTAACAGATGAAATCATGTTCCTTATATATGAATTATTTATCAATCTTTTTGAGAGTTCAAAGTTCTTTTCAATTTTGGGAGGGATAAAAACACAGCAATAACCTCCAAAATTTATCCCTTCCTGTTATAAGCAATTGAGTCCTCTAATGTGAAATGAAAATTAAGCTGCCTTGCGTTTTAATAATATTCCTAATAAAATTCACTTATGTATTTTGACTTAACAAAGTATTAAAAGTTGTAGTTATCTTAGTATTTATTTCTAATATATATTCAGTCGCTGTGATTTAGAAAATAGTTTATAAGACAATGATTTGGTCTTCCACAATTCTAATACGAAACTGCATTAGTTGCTTGGCCCCTCGGTGGTAACTTTAGCAAAGCTTTGCCTCTGCTGGAATTTAAACCCGAGTTTCCCGTGGTATATTCGAGCTTCATTGACGCTAGATGCGTGCTTTCTAAAAGAAATAATATGATACATGATCCCTCCGCCATTGCATGAATTAAAAGAAAACTTACTGATGCAGAAGCGCCTTGAGTAGTAGCACAGCAGATGATGCATCATGTTTGTAAAGGATTCTAAATTCTTTGTGATCATCACAATTCAGTCACAGCACTACACTGTAAATATTCTGCGTAAGCTGAAGCTAGTACAAGTTCATTTTTTCGACAAAATCCTACTACATTCTGTTGAAAATGAATTTTTTTAATGGTAACACTGCCATAGCAAGTTTAAAAATTCTAAATTCTTGGAAGAATTTCTACTTCAATGAGATTACAATATGCTAATCTCTACAAGAACAGAACCAAACCTATATCTCTTCTCCATCCAACCACTTTATATGTCTTTGAAGAGGGTTGCTGCAGCTAAACAAAGATCCCAGAGCTAACATACAAAACTAGGAACTGAAGGACCAGATGTGACCACTTTTTAGCAAAATCTGATGAGTAACTTCTCAAGGTCCGGTCTTTCATTGCAAAACTAAAGTGAGGATGTGATTGACTGGTAACGTGCCAGTCCCTCACCATTGTTTCTTCCATCAACGAATCACTATCTTCTTCCAGCTTCATATTAAAGGGATGAAGAATTTGTTTTCTTCCAGCCACTTATCTGGCTAAGTACTTAAATCCTCCTGTTCAGAATATGAATTGACAAGTTAGAAATTGCCGTCATCGAAAAGAAAAAAGAAATTGGCAGTGAATGATAGATACAGCCATAATATGAAATAATCTACGGAAAAGGGCCTAAAGTGGCCCCGAAGTATCGAATTTGGTACAATAATGCCCTCCTTCCACCTTTTCAAATAAAAATGCACTTACCGTTTAACTTTTGGCTCAGTCATGCCCTTATTTTTAACAATCTTTTATTTTTTAAAATTTTTTTTTTTTAATCCACGTGTAATATTTTTATTGGCTGAACTTAAAGACCAGCCCTCATACACTAACCCACCCGTTATCGACCCGCCCCCCTTTAATTGGAACCTTTCTCCTCCAAATTGGAACCTTTCTCCTCCAAGGCAGATACTTTGTTCAAATCTGCAGCTTTGCTACGAACCATATCAGCCACAGTCTGCTTCAACTTGTTCCTTTCTTGACGAAGGGCATCAAATGAAATTTTTTGATTATGGATAAACATTGACACATGAGGTGGAAATTGTTCATCGCGCCATTCCCAATAACAACCACCATTCTTCTCAGAACAACAACATTTGTAGAATCTACGACCACCATTTATAGGTGTCGTAACAGTAAAATGGTTGGCAATTAATCCACAATAACATGCACGGGAATCACCTTGGTCAAGAGAAGAAGCAGAAGAAGATTCAGACATTTGAAGCTAAAGGAAGAATAGTTATTAATATAAATTTCAGAAGAAGATACAAAGTTGGGAGGTAGGAGATGGGAGAGGGAGAATTTGAAGAACCCTAATGAAAAGAGGAAGAAGAAGAAGTAGTTGCGTCTTTAAAGAAATGGTTCTTTGGGTTAAAACGAACTAAAGGGGGGCGGGTTACGGGTGGGTTAGTGTATTAGGGCTGGTCTTTAAGTTCAGTCAACAAAAATATTACACGTGGAATTAAAAAATAAAAACTGTTAGAAATAGGGGCATGGCTGAGCCAAAAGTTAAACGGTAGGTGCATTTTTATCTGAAAAGGTGGAAGGACATAATTGTACCAAACTCAATACTTCAGGGGCACTTTAGGCCCTTTTCCGAATAATCTATTCAGAAAACTCTACTTAATACTTCTCACATGCTCCAGTACAAAGTACTCCACCCCCACCCCCACCCCCACCCCCCAAAACAGGATTTATTCAGATTATGTTTCATTTCAGGACTTTGAAAAAAGTTCCCAAGTGGAAAGGATCTAAGTTAGACTCTTCAAGAGAGTGATATGACAATTAGAGACTAGACTGCAACACCAGCTCAGTTTCACAACTGCAAATTGAACAAATGCACCAGAGTAATGATTTCGAAAATTCCCCTGAAAGTGAACATAAATATTACCTTTGATGATGAGGTGAAGATGGCTGATCTGGAGAAGAGCGTTGCCCAGAAACTGCATGAAATCTCTGTTCCTCGAATGCTCCCCGTTGTCGACTTACCTCACCTGGCTGAGGTTGTTCATTTACACCTGAAAATCCTACTGGACCCAGAGACCCAAACTCAAGCTGTTCTCCATGTGAACCATAACTGGCGTTGTCGTCAAATGGATACAGCATTACAAAAGGGGATCCACCAGGTCCATTTGAAGTCCCTCCACTTGGGTTCATTGCTGTTAAAGGATACATGCCGTATGCTGCATTAGGAGGGCCACCGTGGCTTGAGTTTCCACGCAATGGACCATTTTGGGACAGATAAGAAGGAATGGAGTCATGTCTATGTGAGCTCCAAGATCTGTCTGCCCGGCTATCACTGGATGCCAACCGATCCACTCTTGAGTTTGATTTCTCAGATTGGCTGCGGTTGTAATTGCGCCCAGCAGCACGAGATTTTGAATTCATATTCCAATTCCCCTCTCTGTCCACATGGTTATCGTTTCTCTCGTAGCTGTAATTGCCCCTTCTTGTACTAGATGAGTGCCGATCCCTAGCTGACACCTTCTGAAGCGACATCAAATTGCAAAGGTAAAATATCCACTTGAAATGATAGTACCACGTCTCAATCAAAAAGATCTTGTGTACAGAATAGAAGAGTTTTACACAAAATCAAGCTTCCGTAATGGAAAGATAGGCAAGATGATTATGTGAGCTTCATGGACATAATATAGGTAATGTCTCACTGTAACCATCCTCAGCATCAATTCAAAAGCATGGAAAAACAAAGCAGAATAGTGATTCTACTTTTCACAAACATCTCTCGTGGAACAAGTTACAAGGATAATGTTGTCTACCACTAATAAAAGAGGCATCTGAGCAACCATTTTTTATCCTAATGCTTGAACATTTATGTGAAAAGGACAGAATGAAAACATCGGATTGCATTAATAAATCTATAAATCACAGTCAGCACGATGAGAACAGGACGATTAGTTAAGAAACAAGAAGAGAGATGTGCAAGAATATTTTTTTTTGGAAACAAAAGATGCACATATTTCTCTACAATATCCACCTAATACTATCTATTAAAGAGAGATAAAAAGAGATATAGATATAAAATTTAATAATGTACAGCTTTGATACTACTTACAGGATTTGGCAGGTACGTCCCAGTCCCGCTACGGAATCTTGGTATCTCATCAACATACCGTTGAAACATATTAGGAGGTCTATTAGAAACAGATTGAAGTGGTGCAACGGGCAATACACGAGGACCATAGCTCATCAACTGAGTAAAGAGGTTCATGTTGGCTGAATGAGGTCTTCCAGGACCATCCCATGGGAAACGACCCTGTAAATATACAGGGGGTACCATAACTGGAGAAGGATAAACAAGTGGTCCAGGATGTCTAGGGTTTTGGCAAAACCTTCCATATTGCAAATTTTGAAAATGACTAGCAAAGTCACTGTTAAGTATATCGGACTTGTGTTCACCAGGCCCCTCCATAGAAGTGGGCCCCCTAAAAGAGCTGGATGGAGTTAAATCTTCAGAGCGGTCAAGTCCCTCAGATGTATCAAAGTTCTGACCTGAATCACTATGATCTAGGCATTCTTCTCCTAAATGGCTTGTTGAAGAATCAGGAGTTCCTGCCTCAGGTGGAATATTATATATTGGAAGCATAGTGAGAAATGGAACTGGTGGCCCAGTGGGATAAAATGCAATAACCCCAGAATTATCACCCATTCTTTGCCGAGAACCAGGCCCAATAAGCATTGGTGCGATGGGTATCATTGGGTCTGATCCACTTGTCTGAGCAACTTCATGTTCAGGCACATGCCTTGCAAGGTGCATGGAAATAACAGATTGAGGTCCTTGGCTCCTCTCAGCCATTTCAGTACCCACGTTTGACACAGAATTCCAATCCTGATCATCCTCCTCAGCTTGATCTGACACATGGTCAGACATCATTTTACCTTTTCCATAACCAGTAGCTGGCTCTGTGGCAGCTGCTTTTTTCCCCCGCCTTTCCCTTGTTGACTTTGTGCTTTTAGCGGATGACCCATCCCAAGAACTCTCAGAAGAGGTTTTACTTCTCATTGAACTACTATGAGCACTGGACGAGAACCTGGAACTTGCCATCCTTTCTTCAGCATAAATGTCATTCGCTCTGCTATCCTGAAGAATATTATCAGAATGTTCTTCCCTAATTGGCCCATGTTTTTCCTTCATATACTTCTGCTGAGCTCCCAGAGAGTTACCAGAGCCACTAACCCAAGATGAAGGAACAAAGTTAAAACCTGAATGTATAGATTGTTGCTTAAGATCAGATTGAAGTGTTTCGTAATTTCCATTTTCTGGGTCAAATCCAACACTGGAGCCAGCATCTGGCTCTTGCCAGAAATCATTTTCTGCCTCGCCTGAGTTCATCTCCATAGAGCTAAAATTTTCATTATTGCGGTCAATTGGATCTTCAGAAGTTGGATTCAACCCGAGGCCTGGGAAGTACTGGTTGAAATGGGGTGAAATCAACCCATGCGGAAATTGCATGTTCGAAAATGCAGGATCCATAAACGGATAATTAGTGGGAACTCCTGGCATATTTCGTTGATTATAGCCCATAGACGTCAGAAATGAGGGAGAGATAGGAAAAGGTAACTGAGCTGAAGCCCAATTAAAAGGAAAATGAACTTGACCATTAAATCCATGGATTGAAGTAGATGCCATCATATTCACAAGATCTTGCTCTTCCTGATGCATCCCCTGTGTCCCCCCACCAGTCGACGAGAGCTCTTCATTCAGAACATCGATGCCTGATTCTCGGTGAAAGCTATTTGATCCACCGTTGGATTCGGTCCCAAGATCATGACTCTGGAGGGATGGAATGTGTCCGACAGATGGCGTGTTATCATTTAGAGTTCGACCGCTCTGACCTGCAACATTTTCAGATCCTTGATTCCTCCTCTTATAACTGCTGTCCTGCCTCATCGGAGTGGGTTGCATTTTTGCAGTCTCTGGAGCTCTTCCATGCCTTTCTTGATTGTTACTATCACCATAGGTGTCTGTAAGCTCAGGACTAGACCGCGTTCTGGCAAAAACAAACCTACCCTGTATATCATTCAGTATTTGATCAGATTTTGAATCTCTCTGAATTTTGTCAGTATGTGAAACCTGAGAGGTAGCGGTTTCCTTCTGCAATTGATCAGAAACCCTTGAGTTGCTCAAATTGCTGTGGCCCTTTCGGTTTTCAGTATAAGAGGACACAGAAAAATCATTTGTTCTAGAGAAGGTTCCAGAAGAATGGTTAATATATTGAGAAGAAGCATTCCGTGGATTGGCTCCCTCCACCTTACTCACCTTTTTTCCACTGGGTTTGACCCTAAAATTCTGAGACTCCGGTACGTCATCTAGTGTTGACAATCTTACGCGTGACAATTCAGCCTCTGGGGCATCAGGCCTTTGGCCACTGCCATGCCTGTCCCAAGTATTCATAAAAAACTGATTTACTTCATATATTAGATTTTCTTTTGGGCAGTCCAGCAATCTTGCCAGCCTTTTGGCACCAAATGCAAACGCACTCCGTATCCTATAAAAGTTACCTGCCAGAATTATAATCAGCCGAAATGAAGTACCAAGAAGAAATGATGTAAAGAACACGCCATATCTAGGAAATGATCTAAAACCATGCAGTTATTTTCTATTAAGCAGTTGTCATTCAAGGCTGTGCCTTATGAATTTCCCTCACTCAGACTTTTGCTAGTCAAAGAAATTTTAACTTAAGATACTAAACAATTGAATTACTTTCTGTTCTTCTAGGACACCAACACACATCATGTAAAAAGCAGTGGTGGCAGACCCTTTTTGCTGATATGGTTAAACCCACCCCTCCAAAACCCACCTGCCGAGGAGTCACCAGCCCTTCCCCATTTTGCACCCTAGGTGACTGAAACCCCCAACCTCAAGGTTGTAGGTGGAGAATGTTCTCCTCTAGGTTATCCCTCACTCATCAGTGGTGGCAGAAATTAAACGTCAGAACCTTCAAAATATATAATTAAATCTACCGTCAGAGAAGTAAAGAAATTACGGAAAATATTAAGAACTGCAACTAAATGTAAGTGAAAGCTCATGTTCAAAGACCCCCGTAAGTATGGCCAAGAGTGAACAGAAGTTAATTAAAAAGATGACATCAGAGCCTATATTGACATAATTAGTGAACAAGAATATCCAAATTTCAAGTACCTTTACTCACACTACGACCAAGGTTGTTGTTTACTCGTAAAGGATCAATCACATTAAAATGTTTAGAGACAAAAGGTTGCCCTTGGTTTTCCTGCCCACCAGGAAAAACAGCATACACGGAGCTACAGGCATCAAGAAACAATTTGCTGAGAAGCAATTCTCCACCATCTTTGCGAGGAGGTTCCGCTGTAACACGACGCCCACAACAAAATTAAGCCATCAAATTAACTCAAGCAAAACTACAGGAAATCAAAAATACTAAATGACCCTACACATGTGCATTACCAGCGACATCAGGAAGTGAACTAATAGCCACAGGACCCCATAAACTAACACAAAAGTTGTCCCAATCAAAGTTGCTGAAGAACTCCAAGAAGCGGAAAAGGACCTGAGTATGAATTGTAAACATTAAAGAACAAGAAATAAAACCCGTAAAAAAATAAAGAGGAAAAAATAAACATCAGTCAAAAGTTAGTCACCTCAAGTGGCCCAGAAAAGGAATTGTTGAACACATGAAATATGTAAAGAACTAAGGTTTCCAAGGCATAAGTTGAAATGAGACCGTGATGAGCACCCAGTATACGGCTCTCATAATAACACCATGCCTTAATCAAGATAATGCTGCGCTTGAATAAATGATTCTGGTTTATCAGGTGATCAACCTACAAATAACAAACAAGTACAGTAAAGAGTTCATGCTCCTTTACTCAGAACTCTTTATTTCTCCACTAGTTCCATTTTAGGATAAGTACTTAGCACAGCATGTAAAATCTATGGTTGTATCATCAAACAGCAGATTTTGTAATAGCATAAGAAACTACACACCTCCTCCAGGAAGCAAAGGGTACATAGACCCCCTAGCTGATTGAAAGATATGTCAACCACGATATTTTCAACTAAACATTTTATTAACTTCACCTGCAGTCAGAAAAAAAGAGAACAATGAGAGGGATTCATTGACAACAGAATCACCAAGGCACTGGTGCAAATAAAGAGTAACTACAGAAAATTCAACTACATAACCAAGTAAGCACCATTAGCATCTACTATCCTTATTACGCTATCCAAGTAGAGAAAGATGAATGATTATTCATCTTGAAGTATTAGCTTTCTTTCTTTCCTTTTTTTCTGAAACAGATATATTAGCTACAAACTTAAATAACATTTCCTTTATCTCCCAACTCCACTCAACACTATAATCTCTTAGAGCCCATCCTTGGTCCCAGATAATAGTGGAACTGGAGGATATTCCTCACAACTTGCGAAAAGTCTATGCAATGAACATACTCCAACTAGATAAGTCTTAAAATATTCTATATGTAGCTTCATGAGCTCCGATAATAACATAGGTATCACTACATCTGATTGATAAGATCCACACCGGAAGGGTCAAGTAACTGCAGAAAAAGACCAAAGAGGTTTTCTATGGAGAACTTATACACCCATTTCTCAGTTCCTGATAGATAGTCGGACAGAACAAGGGGAGAGAAAAATGTCTGTGTCTAAGCACTAAAAAAATTACACTGTTGTGAAATCAATTGTAATCATTCCTAAAAGCAAGGGCAATACTATTAAGAAGGCATAAAAAGTATTACAGTTAGCGACCTCGGGAAGGAGCATTACAACAAATCCAACTATAGACGTAAAACTATATACATGATGAAATTCCCTAAGTTCTTCAATATACTTAGTGGGCGTTTGGACATAAGAATTGTAAGATTCCAAAATAGGGGGAAAATTTTTTTCAAGTGAAAATGGTATTTGAAATTTAGAGTTGTATTTTGACATGAATATAATTTTGGGTTGTTTTTTAAGTTTTGTGAGTGATTTGAGTGAAAATTTTGAAAAACAGCTTTTTGGAGTTTTTCAAATTTTCGAAAATTTCCAAAATGCATCTTCAAGTGAAAATTGAAAATTTCATGAACAAACGCTGATTTCGAAAAAAAGGGAAAAATTTCTTATGTCCAAACGGGCTCTTAGTGTGGGGAATGAAAAATGCAAACAGAATATATGATGATACCAATATAACTCCAATTAAATATCCGAAGAAGGTAGACTAAGGGGAAAAAATGTATATTAAATGCCAGATGCAACATTCCTTCAATCAATAAATAGGAGCATTGGGAAGAACACTTGAAACTGATGATTTTGCAGAACTTCTTGTGATGCTTAACAAACATGAAATATCAGACAGAAGTCAATTTAGTTTTTTTACTGGCATGCAATCTCATAAATAAATTACTCTTGAAAGTTGAAACACATAATCCCAAAGAGTCATAAATCATCTACACGTACGAGACCAAATGTTAAACACTTGATTCTATGATATCTTCGTATAAAAGCATTAAGAAAGAGACTTAATATAGCATTGACACAATTTTTAGAATACTATAATTCTGCTCTGACAACTAGAGTGAAATACAATCATACTTTTAATGTTTGTATGAGATGCTCCTTTAATGCTAATTAGGATTTGTCTCAAGTAAATATGAGAGAAATGTTTCATTACTTTTGCAACTTTAAAAAAGGGATCAAATGAGTGTCACATATTTTCATAGGAATAGTTCCTTCTATTTTTTTATAAGGCAAGATAGTTCCTTCCATATTAATTAAAAAATCAAATCAGCAGATGGTAAGTAATCTCAAATAGATATGGTAACACAATTTTTCATTACAAAATTATCAAAGAAGAACCAAAGTTTTGATAGTTGCACAGAGAAATCTTCGGCTAAAGTGACCATAACCACAAGACAGAACCATTGCGTAAACCATAAAATAAGAAACTAGACAGTGCATGTTTTCTTGCATCCAAATGAAAAGGAAAGAAATTCTCTGAAAAGCCAAAAGGAAAGAAAAGTTTCAAAAGATTGATCCAAAAAATAGTCACAAAAGCAAATTTTAATTTGTTTTTGAAATTCAACAGCAAATATCAAAATATAGTCAGCAGGGAAGCTCCATAACTTTATACCATCCTAGATTAGAATCCCAAAAACAAGGGACAAGTGAAATTCAAGTCCCAACTATAACCAACAAAAGATACTCATGGCACCATCTAGTTTTCTGAATTAAAAAAATACCCGAACAGTACTCCTTATAATTAAAAGATACTCCTAAAACATTCTCCATCCTATCAGAAGTCAAAAGTTGCCGAATTCCAATTATCTCCTAAAGAAAGCTAGCCAGAAAACTACCTACTCTCTCTAACAGGCATCAACGCAGAGGATTAAGAATATGTGCATGCAAATCTCAAAGAAAAGGGGTTTATGGCGAGGACTTACTTCTGCCTGAATGTACTGAACCTCCTTGACATGAAATTCAGCATTTTCATTTTTCTCCTCTTTCTCTAGCATATCACGAACCTGATGAGCCCATGTATCTTTTAAACTTTGGTTATTACTGAAGGCAGTTAAATCAATGTCCCCGTCAGGAAGATAAGTCTTCAAGGGTACTGAGCCGAATGTAAAAACCTGGAAAATCTGAAGCGGTTAAAAGAAATTTACAAGCAAAACGCCAAAAAATGAGACAAAACATAAACAAGGCTGGAACTTTTTTGTGTTCAGATGAGCAAATAGAACAAAGTCCTATATGGCAACTCCAAGTAACCACTTCCATTGTGAAGGAAGACTTACAACCGGAAAAAAAAAAATAGTAAAATGTAGAAGTCATGCTTGAAGACTCATTTCACCCAGTAAATTCATTATCTTTACTGGTATCTGACATAGAACAAAGTTTATTGACATATCAAATGCTATGTGTGTATGAGAACGACGACTCCACTCTTTTAGGAAAGATTGATTGCGAGGCAATAGTTAGAACCACCAAAGAACATCACCAGTCCACCTTGTCCTCTCTTCACCCACCTCCACCACATACCCACACTCTACATTCTCTTCCATTTTCCCACTTCAGAACTCATTAGCCTTCATAATATCGCCAACTATTTCTATCCAACCTTTGTATCTAATCCGCTCCCTTTACTTCTGTAAATAAAAGAAAAATAGAAATCTGCACTTCATAGTAATATTACCTACAACAACAACAACAACAACAATAACCCAGTATAATACCACTAGTGGGGTTTGGGAAAGGTAGTGTGTACGCAGACCTTACCCCTACCCTGGGATAGAGAGGTTGTTTCCAATAGACCCTCGGCTCCCTCCCTCCAAGAACTCCCACAAGAAAATCCAAACTTTTAACCAAATAGCCAACTTAATCTGCCGTTTCATATTCAATAATGAGCTCCAGAATGCAGAATAAAGATCACTAATTTCAATAAGATGTACATCATTTTAGAAGTTTACAATGCAAACTAAAGTTCCTAATGCATTTAGAACAAGAAAACTCATTGGTCCTTCTTCATAGAGGTAGTAAGTAACTCATATCACAGAGAAGTAGCAAAATGTCACATAACATAACAACAGATAAATCCAACAAAATTGCAATGTAACCAAAATTCAAGACAACCTGACATGGGAAACATTTCATGATGAGACGCTGAACGTAATCAGCAACAGCATTTCTGCGCTCCTCGGATGGTTGGTTAGGCTGAATGCAGGCAATGAGCTCAGCAGTCCTTTCCTCAGCCTTTGACCATCTCTCAGAGTCAAGGACTCCGATCACGGGTCCTGCATCGGGCACTAGCCCATTCGGCAATAGCCCACTTGGCTCTGCCCATTCCTCATGTTCTCCCATACAACTACTTGTTTAACCTCACTACAAATTGTTCAATGAAAATCCAACCTTTTCTCCCCACAAAGCTAAACTAGCAACCCCTTTATCAAGTATCTCATACAAAAGCTAAATCTGAATTACAAATAAAACCCCCAAGAAAGCAGTTCAACAATATGGTTAATATATTAATAAAAGCCAAGGCCAATTCTTGAATTGCACAAACCATAAATTACCAAAAAGGGTGTCAATAGCACTTGATAGTTTTTTATATACTCCTATATATCAATCCAAAAACCCCCACCTTTTCCCCAAATTTAAAAAAAAAAAATTAAAACAAAAAGAACCCTAAAGAGGAGGTCTGATAGGAATAATTGATCAAGGGATTAAACTGGAAAAGGAAACCCTAAAAGAGAAAATCAAATAAGCCCTGAAATACAACAAAAATGACGAATCCACAACTTCTCTTGATTTTCTAACAGATAAAGATGGAATTTTTCATTCCCAAAATAAAAAATAGAAAAGGAAAGAAAATAGGAAAAAAAGGCAAATGTGTTTTTCTGGAAAGGAGAAAGGGAAGCGTAGAGAGGTGTGTGTGTGAGAATAGGAAGCACAGATTAAAGTGTGTGTCTGTGTGTGAGAGAAAATTGGAATTCAGGAAAGAGAGAGGAATTGGTTTTGACGCTTTGAGTTTGAGGATGTTGGCCTCGTAGAAAAATATTGGGGAAAGGAGGAAGAGAGATTTGTTTTTCTTTTCTTTTTTGTTATTCCTTTTTGGCCCCTTTTTATCCTTCTTCTCTATTATTTGGTGATGTTCTAATTCTAATGATCAAATGAAAGGGATGGGTCTGTAAACTTTTGGCAAATGATGGAATTTGATTATTTTAAAAATCACATAAGTTTTCGATGATGGAATTTGATATTTTAAAAATCACAAAATATATTTATTAGTATAATTAAAACCCTCTAATAAGTTTCCGCTTGAAAGAACTTAACACATGAAATTTTAATATCGTGACTTAATGAAACAATGTTAGTGCTTTTCGCAAATATTTTTAACAAAATGAGGTATGGGGGGCAGAATTGAATTTTATTAATTTATTATCTTTTAATTTGAATAATATTTCACAATTTGAATCTAGTGAATCTTCTCTCTTTTGGTATCTTATTAATAATAATACAAAAATTTATACTACTTATTATTGTGGGAAGGAAATATCAAAAGTGCATGTAGACGTTATGCATTTTGGGCCAATAACCTAAACACAGTGCCCTAGCGTAGGTCTTGGCGTTGGGCCTTACTTAGCCCTAACCAAACCCTGCTCAATTTCTTTTCTTTTTTTTATTGTTTTCTGTTTTTGTTACTATTTAAATTTAATAATATATTACTTTATTTTGAGAAGGTGCGTTTTTTTTTTTCATTTTCTTGATTTTATCGCTCCTCTACGCTATATACACTTTCATGATATGTCTTTTGCCTTTATATCTTTGTGTATTTCCTTTCTCTTCATAAAATATAATCATCAACTTCAGTTTACTGCAAATGTTACTAATGTGTGTTCATTGATGTGTTGTTAATTTTTACCTCCTTATCACTAGTTTCTAATGTACATTTTCATGACATCTTTTGCCTTCATCTCTGTGTTATCCCCTTTTCTCTTTAGCATGTATTTCATTATGTTTAAATTTATGGATATCTAAATTGTCAAGTGTTTTTCAATTAATTAATATGTTAATTTTACATTAAAATATTGACTATTTTAAAGCTATTAATGTGTTTACACGTATCATGTGTTCTGTTTATTTAAAACTTTATATGTGTGTGTATTTTGAAAAGAAGTAGCCCGGAGAATTAACAACAACAACAACAATAACCCAGTAAAATCCAACTAATGGGGTCTGGGGAGGGTAGTGTGTACGCAGACCTTACCCCTACCCCCAAAGGAGTAGAGAGGCTGTTTCTGAAAGACTCTCGGCTCAAGAAAACAAAAAGACAAAAGGACAAAAGGAGACAATATTAGTATCACCACAACAGTCATAGGAAAAATAGGAATACCATGAAATGCAGAAGAAAGATGCAAAGCAAATGCGATAGCTAGTAAATAGGACATGCACTGAAAAGCGAAGTAGTAAAACACAACATTGTCACTAGCTATCTTAGACAAAAACCCTACCTGGCTAGTCCCACACTGGTACGAAGTAAGTCAAGACTCAACTACATCCTAACCTACAACTCTAATACTCGACCTCCACATCTTCCTATCAAGTATCATGTCTTCGAAAATCTGGAGCCTCGCCATATCCTGTCTGATCACCTCTCCCCAATACTTCTTAGGCCGGCCTCTACCTCTTCTCGTACCCTCCACAACCAGCCGTTCACAACTCCGTACCGGAGCATCTGGATTTCTCCTTTGAACATGTCTGAACCATCTAAGTCTCGCTTCCCGCATCTTGTCATCAGTGGGAGCCACGTGCACCTTCTCCCGAATAACATCATTCCTAATCTTATCTATCCTAGCGTGCCAGCACATCCACCTCAACATTTTCATTTCTGCTACTTTCATCTTTTGGATATGTGAATTCTTAACGGGTCAACACTCAACTCATACAACATGGCCGGTCTAATCACTGTGGGACTAGCCTTGAGAATTAAGTCAATTCAAAAAGTTCAGTATCGATTCAAGCGGTGTAGATCCATTAAAATGGTCCTTGGTGGTGATATGCATTGTTGTGCTGTTCTCCTACCATTGAATCATTACGTGTTCCAGTTGTTTTTATCTATGTATAGGCTAAGTATAACAATGCTTGGGAACACATAGTTGACATATGACGCGAAAAAGAAGAAAAAAACGAGTTATTATCAATGGATGATGGTTAATACTTGATAGGATAAACTCTAGCATGTTTAACGCCAAATGGCTTTCTTGCAATTGTAATAATAAAAAAATTACATTTCAGGGTTATCAACATTAGAGGAAAAGGACTATTATAGAGGTAAACAACAAGCTATCACATGATAACATTACGGACGGAGGTAACCTATCGGTTAGGAGTTCTTTTGAACTCATAACTTTCGATACGAAGTTTATATATATATATATATATATATATATATATATACTAAAAAACTTACTAAAAATCTTATACACTACTAGAAAATCGTGGAATTCTGATCGAAATTTCTGACTGAAAAAAATAGTCGAAAATTTCAGACCAAATCGGTTGGAAAATAAAAAAAAAAAATCAAAAATATAATTTTTTAAAAATAATTTCGACCACATTTCCGACCACTATGGTCGTAATTTTTGGCGCAAAAGCCCGGGAATTTATTTCCGACCAAATCTGTCGATATTAAACTTTTAAATTTTGACGGTTTGACTAGTTCGACTTTATTAGCGACTGATTCGGTCGGTATTTTTAAAATAAATAATTAAATATTTTCGACCAAATTGGTCGGAAAATTATTTTAAAATCCTACCCGACCCCGTTCCCAACAAAACAGATGCATTTTCCCTTCTTCTTTCTCTCCTCCTCCTCTCTCCCTCTCATCCTTCACCATTTTTCTCCCTCTAGGTAAGGTTCTCTCTCTCTCTCTCTCTCTCTCTCTCTCTCTCTCTCTCTCTCTCTCTCTCTCTCTCTCTCTCTCTCGTTTTCTCCTCCTGTCTCCCTCTCACTCCTCCTCCATTGATTCTTCAACCTCCTCCTCTATTTTCCCTTAATTTCTTAACTTTTTTTTTCTTTTTTGCAACAGTGGCGCCGCAACAACTCCACCATCTGTCACGACCCCAATTTTCCTCCGTGGGATGTCGTGATGATACCTAGTCTATAAGACTAGGTAAGCCTAATAATTTGCGGAATAAATAAATAATAAGTTTAACTTTGATCTCAACACATGATATATAAATATAAAACTGCAGAATCCATAATTTGCAACTCCCAAAACTTGGTGGAAATAAGTCACAAGCTTCTAAGAGCAATTATTAAGTGTCTCTATATATTAGAGTCTAAAGAAAACAATACAGTAAGGATAGAGAGGAGACTACGAGGTCTGCGGACGCTGGTAGATATACCTTGAAGTCTCCCCGTGCGGTCCAACTCACTGATATCTGGTCTGGTGGGAAGAACCTGGATCTGCACAAAAAGATGTGCATAAGTGTAGTATGAGTACACCACAACGGTACCCAGTAAGTGCCAAGCCTAACCTCGGTAGAGTAGTGTCATGACCCAAAATTCCACCACAGGCGTCGTGATGGCACCTAGTCCCTAAGACTAGGTAAGCCGATTTCAATTACATTTTTGGAGATTTTTTTTTAATATGAATAAGTAATCAAAACTAACAGCTGAACAAATATGAATATACAACCTCCTAAGACTGGTAGTACTAAGTCACGAACTCTAACTGAATACATGGGATGATCACGAGGACCGAATATACAATACTGTTTGATTAAAAATTAACAGTACAATGAAATGAAAAGACTCCAAGGGACTGCGACGACCAAGCAACTCTACCTTGAATCCTTACGATCCCTTTTAAACTCTGCCCAAGTCCGATATCTTCAATACCTGGCTCTGGACAAAAATGTGCAGAAGTGTAAGTATGAGTACACCACGGTCGGTACCCAATAAGTATCAAGACTAACCTCAGTGGAGTAGAGACGAGGTACAGTCAAGACACTCACTAGTCCAATACCCTGTGCAATGTAATATACAAAATAATAGGTAACAAATAACAATATGGGCAACATAAAACAACTAGTGATGTGCATAGTAAGACAATAAAATCACCGTTAATATCGCTCAACAATTGATAAATACAATTACACCCAGTTAGATCAAGTTCTTCAATTAAATATCTTTCACACGTAATTCTTACGAATAAAACTCTTTTTCAAATATAATTTCCTCAAATAAACATCTTTCGAATATAAAATTCTTTCAATAAATCTCTTCAAATATAATTTCCTCAAATAAATATCTTTCAAATACAATTCTTTCATATAATTCTTTTAAATAAAAATCCTTCCAAATACATATTTTGAATATAATTCTTTCAATTCAAAAGTCACCATGTGACACCTCATTTCATAATCATAAAAATACGGGTCTCAGCCCATTTTTATATTTTTTGTAAATACGGGTCTCAGCCCATTTTCATATTTCCATGGCACTTCGTGCCCATAATTAAATCATCATATTTTCCCCGGCACCTCGTGCCCACTTTTCATATCACAGCTGCACGGACTGTTCACGTGCCAATATTATTATCATTTAATCACATCACCTCGTACCCACCTTTCATATCACAACTGCATGAACAATTCACTTGCCAATATCTTCATTATTTACTCAGGGCATCTTGTGCCTACATTTCATTTTATATTCCGCCTAGCAATAGCCACAAGCTCTCAATTTCAACATAAATCAGATTGTTATCAATTTACCAACAACAAGACAAATTGCACAAGGTATGAAATAAACACAAGAAAATCACAACATCACATGAAAATCACCAATACCAAACTCCACATCATCACATATCTTCCCTAACAATAGCCACCCTTATCGCTCATATTGCCACCTTTATCGCTCCTATAGCCACCCTTATCGCTTTGCCCAAACAATATAAATAGCCACCATTATCGCTCCTATTGCTACCCATGTCGCTCCTATAGCCACCCTTATCGCTCTGCCCAGACAATATTCCAACAAAACACAACAACAATAAAATGCCACCCTTATACCCACATAATATCAACGGTGAAATGCCACCCTTATCTTCCCAAAATAATAACTCACACAATACAATAATTTACACGGAAAATTATCACGATAACATAACAAAAATCAATTCATATCACAATTTGCCCAATGGCCACAACCAAAATTTTAAAGATACAACCAAATCAATTAATTTCACAACAAATAGCCGAAGGCCCTATACAATGTATATATCACCCCAAAAACAATCAACAGAGATAGAAATTACTCAGCATAAAGCAAAGCCTTTATTAATCCAAACTTAGATAATTATATTAACACTTTTTTTTTTAAACTTGCTTAATTAATTATTTGCATAAGAAAAATTTATATTGAAATTAAATTACAAGAAATATCAAAACAACAATACTCATGAAATTACATAAATTTTATAACAACAATCACATCAAAACAAATTCAACAACAAGGATTTAGGCATGACAAATAGATGATTTAATAAATTCTAACAATTATCCAAATTACTATACAATTTGCCCAAGACTTTAACTCAATAAATTTTGCACATATAAGCCTGAGTACGTACTCGTCACCTCGCGTACACGGCTTTTCACATTTCACAAATGGCATATAAGACTCAATGTCTAAGGGGTAATTCCCCCACTCGAGGTTAAGCAAGACACGTACTTTTTGAAGTTATGCTGATATTCAAATTCGCCTTCTTGCTTGAATTGACCTCCTGACAGCTCAAATCTATCCAATTCAATTGTATAACTTCATTAAAATTCATCGAAAATAATTCTGGATAATAATACTTCGACTTAAAAATTTATTTCAAAAAGTCAACAAAAGTCAATGCGGGACCCGCCTCTCGGAACCCGATAAAATTTTCAGGAACCCCGAACACCCATTCCGATACAAGTTCAACCATGCCAATTTTATCGAATTCTAATAACAACTCGACGTCCAAATCTTAAATTTTCCTTTTTGCAAAAATCTTGATTTCCTCCATTTAAATCCGAATTAAATGATGAATATAATCATGGATTCATGAAATATAAATACTTTAGGATATAGAACACTTACCCAAGTCAAAGTCGTGAAGAACTCCTCCAAAATCACCCAAAAACCGAGCTCCAAAATCTCAATCGAAAATGACAAAGTGACTAATTTTTGGTCCTTATGTTGCTACCCAGTTTCGCACCTGCGGGCACTGTTCACGCACCCGCGGTCACTGTTCACGCACTTGCGGGCACTGTTCATGCTTATGTGAAAAAAAAACAGCAAGATGCCCAGAAATTCCAGCAACTTTTCTTCAAGTCCGAATTGATCTGTTAACCTTCCAAAATCCACCCGAGGCCCTTGGAACCTCAACCAAATATACCAACATGTCCCAAAATATAATACGAACTTAGTCGAGGCTTCAAACCATGTCAAACAATGCCAAAATTACGAATCGTGCATCGAATCGAATTATGAGTTTTTAAATCTTCCAACATCTATATTTTTGCGCCGAAACGTATCAAATCAATCCGGAATGACTTCAAATTCTTCACACAAGTCATAAATGACGAAATGGAGCTATTCAAATTTCCGAAATCGAAATCCGACCTCGTTATCAAAAATTCAACCTTCGGTAGAACTTTTCAAAATCTTCTATTTTTCAACTTTCGCCAAAATGCATCGAATTATCTTACGGACTTCCAAATCCAAATTTGAGCATACATCTAAGTCCGAAATTATCATACAAAGCTATTGACACTATCAAAATTTCATTTCGGGGCCGTTTGCTCAAAAGTCAACTCCCCGGTCAACTATTTTCATTTAAGCTTTTAAATAAGAATTGTTCTTTTAATTTAATTCTGAATCTTCCGAAAATCAAACTCGACCATACCCGCGAGTCATAATACATATTGCAAAACTGCTCGAGACATTAGTTCACTGAACGGGCGTAAATTCTTAAAATGACAAGTCGGGTCGTTACAAGTAGTGACGAGATCAGGTCAGGGCCCTACTGGTTTAAAAGAAAAGTAAGGCGGAAGATATAATAGTATTTTGAAATGACTGAGAATTTAAACGATAAGAAGTTCCAGAAAATATCAGCACAGTAAATAGAGGTAAACAACTGGGGGACTCCCAAGGTACCGCCTCATAGTCCCAAATGTAAATATGCACGACAAGAGGGGGGAGGGTGGGGGAGGGGATCTCCCGAGGTACCGCCTTGTAGTTCCAAAGTAAATATGCAAGACATGGGAATCTCCCGAGTAAACGCCTCATAGTAAATATGCAGTACAGGGGGATCTCCCGAGTAAACGCTTTGTAGTTCCAAAGTAAATATGCAGTACAAGGGGATCTCCCGAGTAAACGCCTCGTAGTCCCAAAGTAAATATGCAGTACAGGGGGACCTCCCGAGGAACCGCCTCGTAGTTCCAAAGTAAATATGCAGCAGGAAATCGAAGGAATAATGAATTTATGGCAAGAAAGCTCACAGTTAAATTGTAGTCCCAAAGTAAATATGCAGCAGGAAATCGAAGGAAAACACGAATTTTCAGTAAGAATCTTACAATTAAAGATTTAATTCAAATCAAGGAAAGCAAGTAATTCAACTAAGCATGTTGCACAAATTGCAAGTAAGAGTTAAGGCACGTAGACATATGATACTAGACTAAACATGATCACTGCATACGCTAAGGCAACTTAGTTAATGTATTCTAAAAGAAGACAACTCAGTTAATGTATTTTAAAAGATGACAAATCAGCAAGAATCGAATTTTTCCATAATCCGCCCATGTACGCACTCGTCATCTCGCATTCACTCGTGCTTGCATATCACCAATTGTTACAACAATACCAAATTTTAAGAGAATTTTTCCCATACAAGATTAGACAAGTCACTTACCTCAAATCTCGCTCAATTAATCGGTAAAAATGCGTTTCCCTCGACTTTTCGACTCCGAATGGCCCAAATCTAGCCAAAAGAAATTACATAACATGAATACAACTACAAGAAACTAATTTAAATAAGGAAACTACGACTTTAACAAAGAATCAAAAATTTGGCCCAAAAAGTCGATCTGGGCCCACGTCTCGGAATCGGGTAAAAGTCACAAAATCCGAAAACTCATTTAATATCGAGTTCACCCATACCAATATTACCAAAATCCGACACCAACTCGACCCTCAAATCCTCAAATCAAACTCTCCAAATCCCTAGCCTCAAACTTCTAAATTCTACCTTAAATATACACTAACTAGATGGGAAAACCAATGGGAAAACAAGATTATTGATCAAAAATAAAAACAAGGGAGTTACCTCAAGAAACCCCTCAAAAATGCTCTCAAAAATCGCCAAGACCCGAACTCAAAATGTTTAAAATGAGCAAAAATCGCGAACCCTTGCACTTAAGTGTTCTGTCCAGCATTTTCGCATCTACGGTCACTTAGTTGCATCTGCGGCGTCGCATAAGTGACAACATACCCGCATCTGCTGTTCCCTCGCTCCTGCGGTCTACTCTTCCGCACCTGCGGTGCTTTCGCTTCTGCGGGTGCGCATCTGCGCCAATACGTCTGCTTCTGCGGACATGCCTCCCCAAGCACTCGTCCGCTTCTGCGATCGATCTTCCATAGAAGCGACTCTGCTTCTGCGGCCCTTACACCGCACCTACGACCACTAGACAAATACCCTAGTCCTGCACCTGCACCCCATTGCTCGCACTTGCGGTCAGCCTTACGCATGTGCGATTACACCAGAACCAGCCCAACATCAGCTATTCCTCTAAGTCCAAAATGATCCGTTAACCATCCGAAACTCACCCGAGGCCCCCAGGACCTCAACCAAACATATCAACAAGTCTTAAAACATCATACGGACTTGGTCGAGCCCTTATATCACATCAAAAAAATGCTAAAAACATGAATTGCACATCGATTCAAGCCTAATGAACTTTAAAACTTTAAACTTCTACATCTGATGCCGAAACCTATCAAATCAAGTCCGATTGACCTCAAGTTTTGCACACAAGTTATAATTGACATTATGGACCTACTTCTACTTTCGGAATGAGAATCCGACCCCGATATTAAAAAGTTCACTCCCGGTCAAACTTTCCAAAATTCATCAAATTTTTAACTTTCGCCAATTGACACTAAAATAACCTACGGGCCTCTGATTCAACATCTGAACATACTCCTAAGACCAAAATCACCCTACTGAGCTATTGGAACCATCAAAACTATATTCTAGAGTCGTCTTCATGCAGTTCGAACTACGGTCAATTCGTATGACTTAAACCTCCATTTTAGGGACTGTATGTCTTATTTCACTCCGAAATCAAAAATAAATCCTTCCGGCAAGTTACATAACCACTAACTGAAGTAGAGGGAGTAATAAATAGGGGTTCAGGATTAATTCTCTCAAAACGACCGACCGAGTCGTTACACCATCCTTCTTCTCCGGCATTTTTTCCGATGATGTAAGCACTTCGTTGACATATATCTTGTTTTTGTTGTTAAATTTTAATTGTTATAGGTTTATTTAATTTTTTATATGAGCATCTTAGCCAGTTGAATTAGGTATGGTTGAATTTTTAGGGATTCTAGTTTTTGTAGCTTTATTTGATTTAGGTATGGTTGAATTAGCATTTTGTACAATTTAATTGTATATTTCTCTTTGTATGCTATAAGTTTTTAGGGTTCCCTATAAGAAAAACATTACACCGTTGCCTTGAATTTATCTATGGAATGATATATTAACTTTATAGTTTATTGATTTTAATTGTATTAATACTAGTTATAGTTTAAAGCTTTAGTGTAAAGCTTGTTGTACTACTACTAGGTTCATTGTTGCTTGTTAGTTTTACTATTAGAATTATATTAAATTTAATTTTTTTCAATTTCAACATTAAAATTAATTTGTATATTTGAGAAATCATTAGTTTGGATTATGTGATCATTTAAGAAGCTATTCAAATTTAATTATTATAGTTAAAGACTTATATGATTTAGAATAGGGATTAATGTGATATTTTGAGTGTTAAAAAATATTAATTTAAAAATAAAATTGTAACGACCCAACTTGTCATTTTAAGAATTTACGCTCCGTTTAGTGACTTAAGGTCTCAAGCAGCTTCGCAATATGTATTATGACCCGCGGGTGTGGTCGAGTTTGATTTACTAAAGATTCGGAATTAAATTAAAAGAACAATCCTTAATTTGAAGCTTAAATGGAAAAAGTTGATCGGAGAGTTGATTTCTGAGAAAATGACTCAGGAATGGAATTTTGATGATGTCAATAGCTCCGTATGATAATTTTGGACTTAAGAGCGTGTCCGAAAAATTATTTGGAGGTCCGTAGTGGAATTAAGCTTGAAATGCCGAAAGTTGAATTTTTGTGAAGTTTGACCGAGGGGTTGACTTTTTGATATCGAGGTAGGAATCCGATTCTGGAAATTTGAATAGGTCCGTTATGTCATTTATGACTTGTGTACAAATTTTGAAGTCATTCCGGATTGATTTGATGTGTTTCGGCACAAGTTATAGAATTTAAAAGTTTAAAGTTCATAGATTTTGATTTGGGGTGTGATTCATCATTTCGATATTGTTTAATGTGATTTGAGGCTTCGAGCAGGTTCGTGTTATGTTATGAGGCAGGCTGATATGATTGGACGGGGTCCCGAGGAGCTCGGGTGTGTTTCGGACCAAATTGGAGCTGTTTGGACTGCTGTTGCTGTAGTCTGGTTTCCTTCTTCACGGATGCGAAGGGAGTCCCGCGTTCGCGAAGAGGAATTTGAGGGACTGATGGTTTGGCCTTCGCGAACGCGAAGCTGTGGACACAAACGCGAAGAAGGTGCAGGGCAAGCCTTCGCGAACGCGGCCCAGGCAACGCGAATGCGAAGAAGAAAGGAAGATTGGGGCCTGGGGTCGTTTGGCCTTCGCGAACGTGAAGCGTGGAATGCAACGCGAAGGAGTTGGTCAGCTGGTCATCGCGAACGCGAAAAGGAAATGATGGGGCAGAAATAGTTGGCCTTCGCGAACGCGATGAAGGATTTGAGGCAGTTGGGTTTTGGCCTTCGCGAACGCGAAGCAATGGTCGCGAACGCGAAGAAGGCCTATCTAGGCAGAATTAAAAGTCCCAAAAACGGGGGTTTGAGTTCATAACTCAAAATCTAATTGGGACCTCGGTAGAAGGCAATTTTTGGAGAGATTCTTGCGTGGGTGTTTGGGGTAAGTGATTCTTATCCAGTTTTGATTAATTTTCATGATTATGTCTTTGAACCCATCATTTAATTCGGATTTAATGGAGGAAAATCAAGATTTTTGTAAAATCTTCCAAAAACGAAAATTTAAGATTTGGAAGTCGAGTTGTTATTGGAGTTCGATAAAATTGGTATGGTTGAACCCGTATCGGAATGAGTGTTCGGATTTCATGAAAATTATGCCGGGTTCCGAGGGGCGGGTCCCGCGTTGACTTTTGTTGACTTTTTTGGGAATAAATTTTTAAGTCGACGTATTATTATCCGAAATTATTTTCGATGAATTTTAATAAAGTTATACAATTAATTTGAATAGATTTGACCTATTCGGAGGTCAATTCAAGCAAGAAGGCTATTTTGGAATATCGGCCTAACTTCAAAAAGGTAAGTGTCTTGCTTAACCTCGAGTGAGGGAATTACCCCTTAGGCATTGAGTCTTATGTGCCATTTGTGAAATGTGAAAAGCTGTGTACGTGAGGTGAAGAGTACGTACTCGGGCTTATACGTGCAAAAATCCATTGAATTAAAGTCTTAGGCATTAGTGTAGTAAATTGGAAAATTGTGAAAAATTATTAAATCATATGTTTGCCATGCCTAAATCCTTATTAATGAATTTGTTTTTATATGATAATTTGATGTGATTGTTACTCGAAATATTTATGAAATTTCGTGAGTATTGTTGGTTTAATATTTCTTGGAAATTAATTCCAATATGAATTTTCTTATGCAAATAATTAATTTAAGCGAGATTAAGAATAAGTGTTAATATAATTATCTAAATTTGCATTAATAAAGGTTTTACTTTATGCTGAGTAATTTCTATCTCTATTGATTGTTTTTGGGTGTTATATATATTTTGTGGAGCCTTGGGCTATTTGTTGTGAAATTAATTGATTTTGTTATATGAATTGATTTTATTATGTTGCCATGTTAATTTTCCGTGTAAATTATTGTGTTGTGTGAGTCATTATTTTGGGGAGATAAGGGTGGCATTTCACCGTTGATATTATGTGGGTATAAGGGTGGCATTTTACTGTTGTTGTGTTTGTTGGAATATTATCTGGGCGGAGCGATAAGGGCGGCTATAGGAGCGATAAGGGTGGCAATAGGAGCGATAAGGGTGGCTATTGATATTGTCTGGGCAGGGCGATATGGGTGGCTATGTAACGATCCGGCCGGTCGTTTCGAGAGTTATAGCCCCGTTTTCCTCATTTCTACTTCTTTTTTTGTTATGCAGCTATATTATGTTATATCGAGTTAGTTAGTTTGGGACCGGAGTGATTTCAGAGTGAATTGAAACACTTAGTCTCTTAAGTAGAAACTTAAGTTGGAAAAGTCAACCGGATGTTGACCTATGTGTAAACCATCTCGGATTTGAATTCTGATGGTTCTGTTAGCTCCGTTAGGTGATTTTGGACTTAGGAGTGCATCCAGAATGTGATTTGGAGGTCCGTGGTAGAATTAGGCTTGAATTGGCAAAATTTGAAAATTTGGCGATTTCGTTCGACAGTGAAAAATTTGATATCGGGGTCGGAATGGAATTCCGGAAGCTGGAGTAGGTTCGTAGTGTCATTTGTGATATGTGTGCAAAATTTGAGGTCATTCGGACGTGGTTTGGTTGGTTTCGGCATCGGTTGCCGAAATTAGAAATTTAGAAGTTCTTAGGCTTGAATCCGAGGGTAATTCGATGATTTGATGTTGTTTTGAGTGATTCGAAGGTTCGACTAAGTTTGTATGTTGATATATGACTTGTTGGTATTTTTGGTTGAGGTCCCGAGGGCCTTAGGGTGATTCCGAGTGATTCCAGCCAGGGCCGCGAGAGGCCATGGTAGGGGCAGAGGTGCAGCCCGTACAGCAGCTGGGGCAGTACCTACAGATCCACCGGTTGTCCCAGATCAGGACCAGGTTCCAGTTGTTGATGCACCAGCTCAGGCGCCACCCGTGCCTATTGTGATTTCAGGCCTTAAAGAGGCCCTAGCTCATATTTTGACAACGTGTACCGGCCTTGCTCATGCGGTCTCTATTTTGACGGTCGCAACCACTTCTCAGGCCAGGGGAGGCACCCAGACTCCCGTCGTTCGCACACCCGAGCAGGTTATTCAGGGACGTCAGACAGCGGAGGCACCACCAGCCTAGCCAGTTGCAGTTGCTCAGGATTATGTGGTTCCTGCTATGCCTGAGGATGATCAGCATAGGTTGGAGAGGTTTAGGAGACTCCAGCCACCACTTTTCAGTGGCATAGAAAGAGAGGATGCTCAGGACTTTTTGGACAGGTGTCAGAGGATACTCCGTACTGCTGGTATTCTGGAGACTTGTGGGGTCTCATTCACTACCTTTCATTTTTCTAGGGCTGCACTCAGATGGTGGGAGACTTATGAGAGGCGTAGGCCTGTTGGCGCAGCATCCCTTACTTGGCAGCAGTACTCCGTGGTCTTTTTGGAGAAGTTCGTGCCTCGATCCCGCAGAGAGGAGCTGCGTAGACAGTTTGAGCGGCTTCGCTAAGGTGATATATCTGTGACACAGTATGAGATGCGGTTCTCCGAGTTGGACCGTCATGTTATATGGTTGGTTTCCACGGACAGGGAGAGGATCATGAGGTTTATTGATGGTCTCACTTATCAGCTACAGTTGCTCATGACCAGAGAGAGGTTTTCCGGTGCTACTTTTGATGAGGTTGTCGACATTGCTCGACAGATTGAGATGGTTCGCGGTAAGGAGAGGGTTGAGAGGGAGGCCAAGAGGCCTCATGGTCAGGGTGGATTCAGCGGTGCTCATATTGGGGGTCAGTTCCAGCACGGTAGAGGTCATCATTTCAGACAGGCTCAGTCATCTCGGCTATTTCATCGGGGTGCATTATCTGGCCAGGGTTCTCACAGTTCTCATCAGGGCCACTCATCACTTAGTGCCCTTCCAGCTCAGAGTTCGTCCCGTGCTCCACCTGTTCGGGGTTCTTCCATGCCAGGTTCTTCTACCAGTAATCCTGGTGCTAGGCGTTCCCTTCAATTTCCGTCACCAGCACCAGAGAGTTGTTTTGAGTGTGGGGAGCTTTGGCATATGTGGAGGCATTGTCCTCATCGTCATGGAGGTCTATCTCAGCAGAGGAGTCAGCCTTCGACTGCAGCACCAGTTACCTCTCCACCCGCCCAGTCAGCTCGGGGTGGAGGTCAGTCAGCTAGGGGTCGCCCTAGAGAGGGAGGCAGATCAGGGGGTGGCCAGGCCCGTTTCTATGCCCTCCCTGCCAGACCAGATACTATTTCTTCAGATGTTGTGATTACAGGTATTGTCTCAGTTTGTCACAGAGATGCCTTAGTATTATTTGACCCTGGTTCCACGTATTCATATGTTTCCTCGTATTTTGCCCATTTTCTAGATATGCCCCGTGAGTCTTTAGTTTAATCTGTCTATGTATCTACTCCTGTGGGCGATACTATTATTATGGACCGCGTATATCGGTCATGTGTGGTGACTATTAGGGTTCTAGAGACCTAAGTGGACCTTTTGCTGCTCAGTATGGTCGATTTTGATGTGATATTGGGTATGGATTGGTTATCTCCATGTCATGTTGTTCTAGATTGTCACGCTACGACGGTGACGTTGGCTATGCTGGGAATTTCGAGGGTTGAGTGGAGCGGTTTTGTAGATTATGTACCAAGTGGGGTGATTTCATATTTGAAGGCTCAACGCATGGTTGAGAAGGGTTGCCTATCTTATTTGGCTTTTGTGAGGGATGTTAGTGCAGAGACTCCTGTCATTGATTCTGTTCCGGTGGTATGTGATTTTTCGGATGTGTTTCCTGTAGACCTGCTGGGCATGCTGCCTGACAGGGATATTGACTTTGGTATTGATTTGGTGTCGGGCACTCAACCCATTTCTATTCCACCGTATCGTATGGCACCGGCGGAGTTGAAGGAATTGAAAGAATAGCTTTAGGAACTCCTTGATAAGGGGTTTATTCAGCCTAGTGTGTCGCCTTGGGGTGCATCGGTTCTATTTATGAAGAAGAAGGATGGTTCCATGAGAATGTGTATTGATTACAGGCAGTTGAACAAGGTCACAGTCAAGAACAAGTATCCTTTGCCCCGTATTAATGATTTATTTGACCAGCTTCAGGGAGCGAGGGTGTTCTCCAAGATTGATTTGAGGTCCGGTTATCACCAGCTGAAGATTCGGGATTCAGATATTCTTAAGACAACTTTCAATACCCGATATGGCCATTATGAATTCTTGGTGATGTCTTTTGGGCTGACCAATGCCCCAGTAGTGTTCATGCATTTGATGAACAGTGTATTCCAGCCCTATTTGGACTCATTCATTGTTGTATTCATTGATGACATCCTGGTGTACTCTCGTAGCCAGGAGGAGCACACTCAACATTTGAGGATTGTATTACAGAGATTGAGGGAGGAGAAACTTTATGCAAAGTTCTCAAAATGTGAGTTTTGGCTCAGTTCAGTAGCATTCTTGGGGCACGTGGTGTCCAGTAAGGGTATTCAAGTGGACCTGAAGAAGATAGAGGCGGTGCAGAGTTGGCCCATACAGTCTTCAGCCACGGAAATTAGGAGTTTTCTTGGTTTGGCGGGTTACTATCGTCGCTTTGTGGAGGGATTTTCATCTATTGCATCGCCTTTAACCAAATTGACCCAAAAAGGTGCTCCATTCAGGTGGTCAGATGAATGTGAGGAGAGCTTTCAAAAGCTCAAGACTGCTTTGACCACAACTCCAGTGTTAGTTCTGCCATCAGCTTTAGGTTCTTACACCGTGTATTGTGATGCCTCGAGGATAGGCATAGGTTGTATTTTGATGCGGGAGGGTAGGGTGATTGCCTACGCCTTGCGCCAGTTGAAGACCCATGAGAACAACTATCCTGTCCATGATCTTGAGTTAGCAGCCATTGTTCACGCCTTGAAGATTTGGCGCCATTATCTATATAGGGTTCATTGTGAGATCTATACTGTTCACCGGAGTCTGCAGTATCTGTTAAAGCAGAAGGATCTTAACTTGCATCAGCACAGATGGTTGGAGCTTCTTAAGGACTATGATATCACTATCTTGTACCATCCGGGGAAGGCCAATGTGGTGGCCGATGCTTTGAGTCGCCGGGCAGAGAGTTTGGGGAGTTTAGCATATCTTCTAGCAGCAGAGAGACCTTTGGCATTAGATGTTCAGGCCTTAGCGGGCCAGCTTGTCAGATTGGATATTTCATAGCCTAGTCGGGTATTGGCTTGTGTGGTCTCCAAGTCTTTTCTTTATGACCGTATCAGGGAGTGTCAGTATGATGACTCCCACTTGCTTGTTCTTCAGGACAGGGTTCAGAGAGGTGATACTAGGGATGTGACTATTGGTGATGACGGCGTGCTGAGAATGCAGGGCCGGATATGTGTGCTTAATGTAGATGGGCTTCGAGAGTTGATTCTTGAGGAGGCCCACAGCTCGCGGTATTCCATCCATCCGTGTACCGCGAAGATGTACCAGGACTTGAGGCAGCACTATTGGTGGAGGCAGATGAAGAAGGATATAGTTGGGTTTGTGGCTCGATGTCTCAACTGTCAGCAGGTTAAGTATGAGCATCAGAGACCGGATGGCTTGCTTCAGAGATTAGAGATCCCAGAGTGGAAGTTGGAGCGAATCACCATGGACTTTGTAGTTGGGCTCCCACGGACTTCGAGGAAGTTCGATGCTATTTGGGTTATTGTGGATCGGCTGACCAAGTCCGTGCACTTCATTCCAGTTGGTACTACTTACTCTTCAGAGCGATTGGCTGAGATTTACATCTGAGAGATCGTTCGCCTGCATGGTGTCCCGATTTCCATTATTTCAGATAGGGGTACTCAGTTCACATCGCAGTTTTAGAGGGCCGTGCAGCGAGAGTTGGGTACTCAGGTTGAGTTGAGCACAACTTTTCACTCTCATACGGACGGGCGGTCCGAGTGCACTATTCAGATATTGGAGGACATATTGCGCGCTTGTGTCATTGACTTTGGGGGTTCATGGGATCAATTTCTGCCACTCGCGGAGTTTGCATATAACAACAGTTATCAGTCGAGTATTCAGATGGCTCCGTATGAGGCTTTATATGGGAGGAGGTGTAGATCTCCGGTTGGATGGTTTTAGTCGGGTGAGGCTAGGCTCTTAGGTACAGATTTGGTCCAGGACGCATTAGATAAGGTGAAATTGATTCAGGAGCGGCTTCGCACGGTGCAGTCTAGGCAGAAGAGCTACACGGATAGGAAGGTTTGTGATGTGTCTTTTATGGTTGGGGAGAAGGTTTTGTTGAAGGTATCACCCATGAAGGGTGTTATGAGGTTTGGGAAGAGGGGCAAGTTGAGCCCCCGGTTCATTGGGCCTTTTGAGGAGCTTCAGAGGATAGGGGAGGTGGCTTATAAGCTTGCCTTGCCACCCAACTTGTCGAGTGTGCATCCAGTGTTTCATGTTTCCATGCTCCAAAAGTATATTGGAGATCCGTCCCATGTTTTGGATTTCAGCACGGTTCAGTTGGAGGGTGATATGACTTATGATGTAGAGCTGGTGGCTATTTTGGATCGGCAGGTTCGAAGGTTGAGGTCAAAGGATATAGCTTCAGTAAAGGTGTAATGGAGAGGTCAGCCTATAGAGGAGGCCACCTGGGAGACTGAGCGGGAGATGCGAAGCAGATATCCATGCCTATTCGAGACTCCAGGTATGTTTCTAGACCCGTTCGAGGACGAACGGATGTTTAAGAGGGGGAGGATGCAACGACCCGACCGGTCGTTTCGAGAGTTATAGCCCCTTTTTCCCCACTTCTACTTCTTTTTGTGTTATTCAGCTATATTATGTTATATCGGGTTAGTTTGTTCGGGACCGGAGTGGTTTCAGAGTGAATTGAGACACTTAGTCTCTTAAGTAGAAACTTAAGTTGGAAAAGTCAATTGGATGTTGACCTATGTGTAAACGATCTCGGATTTGAATTTTGATGATTCCGTTAGCTCCGTTAGGTAATTTTGGACTTAGGAGTGCGTCCGGAATGTGATTTGGAGGTCCGTGGTAGAATTAGGGTTGAATTGGCGAAATTTGGAAATTTGGCGATTTCGGTCAGCAGTGGAAAATTTGATATCAGGGTCGGAATGGAATTCCGAAAGTTGGAGTAGGTTCGTAGTGTCATTTGTGATGTGTGTTCAAAATTTGACGTCATTCGGACGTGGTTTGGTTGGTTTCGGCATCGGTTGCTGAGATTGGAAATTTAGAAGTTCTTAGGCTTGAATCCGGGGGTAATTTGATGATTTGATGTTGTTTTGAGTGATTCGAAGGTTTGAATAAGTTTGTATGTTGATAAATGACTTGTTAGTATTTTTGGTTGAGGTTCCGAGGGCCTCGGGGTGATTTCGGGTGGTTAACGGATTTGTCGAAGTTGGAAAATGCAGCTGAAGCTGCTGCTACTGCTATTTTCGCACCTGCAGAAGAAAGAGTTGCAGGTGCGAGGCTGCTAGTGCGCGTGGGGAGTTCGCAGGTGCGGGCAATACTGGGCTAGGCAGGTTGCACAGGTGCGAGTTGGAGGTCGCATATGCGAGCCCGCAGGTGCCAAACCTGGGGTGCAGATGCAGAAAGGGCAATGCTGGGCAGGCTTCGCAGAAGCGAAGTATGAGCGCGCAGGTATGCTTATGCAGGCGCGAAGGATTTGGCCGCACCTGCGAGCCCTCATGTGTGAGGCCTGGAGCGCAGGCGCAGAAGCAAGGGAATTAAGTGAAGTTCGCGGATGCAGCACCTTGACCGCAGGTGCGGTCCCGCAGGCGCGAAAAAAGAGCCCGCAGGTGCGAAAACCTGGGCAGAAACCATAAATAGAATACTTCGCGAATTTGGTTGATTTCCACCATTTTCAAGTCAGTTTGTGGAGCTTTTTGAGTGATTTTTGAAGGGTGATTCAAGGGCTATCAGTGAGGTAAGTTGCTTGAGCCCTAATACTTGTATATATGTTGATTTTCCGTTGTTTAGTCATTGTAATTAGTGAAAATGAGGGGTTAGGGCTTGGGATGTTTGGAGAAGTAATTTAAGGATTTAAAGGACCAAACGATGTCTGATTTTGATGAATTTGGTATGGTTAGACTCGTGAGTGAATGGACTTTCTAGTTTTGTAAATTTGTCAGATTTTGAGATGTGGGCCCGGGGGCCGGGTTTGAGCCAATTTCGGGTTTTGGTCTAATTTTGTAGCTTTTCCATTGGAATTCATTCCATTAGCGTATATTGACAGTATTGTACTGATTGTGAATAGATTTGGAGTAATTGGAGGTCGAGTCCAGAGGCAAGAGCATTGCAGGTTAGAGATTTGACCGGTTTGAGGTAAGTAACGATTGTAAATCTAGTCCTGAGGGTATGAAATCCTGGATTTTTGTATCATTCTACTATTTTTAGTGGCGCACATGCTAGGTGACGGGCGTGTGGGCGTGCACTGTTGGGGATTGTGACGACCATCCCGTAGCAACTGTAAAGTTGCATACTTTGTTGAAACTATATGATATTTATATGTTTTAGAAAGAGTTTCTGTAAATTGGGCTGAATGCCATGTTTGGGCCTTGTTCCAGTGTTGTTTGGACCCTTAGGCGCCTTTTCTTACTATCCTCTCATTGTTTTCGATTGAAAATCTATACTCAGTAATGTTTATACTTGTTTAATGCATAACTCAGTTTTATGACTCTATTTTGATGCATATAAATGTTGTTTTGGGCTGAGCACCTTGTTTTACTGAAATACCCGAGTGGCTTGAGAGGTTTATGATTGAGTGAGGTCGAGGGCCTGATTTGTGAGGATATTTATGGGATCGGGCTGCACGCCGCAGCATGTTGCATATTTATAGGATCGGGCTACACGGCGCAACATGTTTGATATCGGCTGAGGGCCTGAGTGATTTATGCCATGATTTGGCTTGATATAGCGCTTGGGCTGAAGGAGCTACTCTGGAGTCTGTACACACCCCCAGTGAGCGCAGGTACCTACTGAGTACGAGTGCCGAGTGTTGAGTGATTGGGAGGCATGAGTGATTGTGAGGTATGCCCGAGTGGCAAGAGTGATTATGAGGTATGGCCGAGTGGCACGAGTGACTGTGAGGTTTGCCCGAGGGGCTGTATATGAGTGATGTTTTGCCCGAGGGGTTGTTTATGATTTCATCATTTTTGCTCACCTTTGCATTTTTTCTCTGTTTGAAAACTGTTGAAAAATATCTTTAAATGATTTTTACTGGAACTGGGTTTAAACGAGATATTTTGATTCAAATCCCGATTTTAAAAGCATGTGGTATTTTACTAAGATTTCATGATATGAATGTTATATACTTTACTGCTCGTCACTACTGCTTAGTCTTTATTTATTATTGTTATTTACTGAGTTGGCGTACTCACGTTACTCCCTGCACCTTGTGTGCAGATCCAGGTGTAGCTGGACACGGTAGCGGTTGTTGATTGTTCTGATTTCAGATTTTCCCGGGGATAGCAAGGTAGCTGCCTGGAGATCGCAGCCCTGCTCTTTTCCCTCTTATCTTCCTCTAGTTGTATTTAGCTATTTTCCAAGCTGAGTTAGCCTTGATATTGTTAGACATATTGTTGTAGATGCTCATGAGTAGTGACACCCCGATGTCGGGCTTTTCCTTCCGCACTTTTATTTTGATTGGAACTCCTTCACGAAGGTTTTTGTGTTAAATAACATTGAAATTATCTTTCAAATGAAAATATCGGTTGGTTTTGGAAATGAGTCGGCTTGCCTAGTTCCACGATAGGTGCCATCACGACATGGGTTAGTTTGGGTCGTGAAAGGATATAGGAGCGATAAGGGTGGCAATATGAGCGATAAGAGTGGCTATTGTCAGGGACGATATGTGATGATGTGGGGTTGTGGCGTTGATGATTTTCATGTGATGTTGTGATTTTCTTGTGTTTATTTTTATACCTTGTGCAATTTGTCTTGTTGTTGGTAAATTGATAACAATTCGTTTTATGTTGAAATTGAGAGCCTGTGGCTATTGCCAGGCGGATTATAAAATAAAATGTGGGCACGAGGTGCCGTGAGTAAATAATGAGGATATTTGGCACATGAATTGTCCGTGCAGTTGGGATATGAAATGTGAGCACGAGGTGCTGTGATGAAATGATAATGATAATTGGCACGTGAATTGTCCGTGCGGCTGTGATATGAAATGAGGGCACGAGGTGCCGGGGAAATATGATGATTTAATTATGGACACGAGGTGCCGTGGAAATATGAAAATGGAATGAGACCCGTGTTTTAAAAAAAAATATGAAAATGGGCTGAGACCCGTATTTTTATGATTATGAAATGAGGTGTCACATGGTGACTTTTTAATTGAAAGAATTATATTCAAAATATTTATTTGGAAGGATTTTTACTTAGAAAGTATTATATGAAAGAATTGTATTTGAAAGATATTTATTTGAGGAAATTATATTTGAAAAGATTTATTGAAGGAATTATATTTGAAAAATAATTATTTGAGAAAATTATATTTAAAAGAGAGTTATCTGGAAGAATTATATGTGAAAGACATTTATTTGAAGGACTTGATTTAATTGGGTGTAATTGTGTTTATTAATTGTTGAGTGATATTAACGGTACTTGTGGTCTGTTGTGCATATAATTGGTTATTTTATCCCGCCCTTATTATTATTTTTTCCTATTATTTTGTATATTATATTGCATAGGTTATTAGACTAGTGAGTGTCTTGACTATACCTCGTCTCTACTCCATTGAGGTTAGTCTTGATACTTACTGGGTACCGACCGTGGTGTACTCATACTATACTTCTGCACATTTTTGTGCAGAGCCAGGTATTGGAGATATCGGACTTGAGCAGAGTTAAAGCGAGATCGTAAGGATTCAAGGTAGAGCTGCTTGGTCGTCGCAGTCCCTTGGAGTCTTTTCATTTCATTGTACTGTTAATTTGTAATCAAACAGTATTGTATATTCGGTCCTCGTGATCATTCCATGTATTCAGTTATAGTTCGTGACTCAGTACTACCAGTCTTGGGAGGTGGTGTAATCATATTTGTTCCGCTGTTAGTTTTAATTACTTATTTAATTTTAAAAAAAAATGGCATCAAAAGGTAATCTAAATCGGCTTACCTAGTCTTAGAGACTAGGTGCCATCACGACGCCTGTGGTGGGATTTTGGGTCGTGACAAGTTGGTATCAGAGCTTACCTAGTCTAAATCGGCTTACTTAGTCTTAGAGACTAGGTGCCATCACGACGCCTGTGGTGGGATTTTGGGTCGTGACAAGTTGGTATCAGAGCTCTAGGTTCATAGATTCTACGAGTCACGAACGAGTCTAGTAGAGTCTTGCGGATCGGTACGGAGACGTCTGTAATTATCTTTGAGAGGCTACAGAACTGTTAGGAAATTTCCATTTCTTTCATTCCTGTCGTGCGAAATTTGTTGAGTTTGGAATTTGAACCTTTGTATCTGCATTCTCTCACAGATGGTGAGGACACGTGCTACTGGGTTAGCTGAGCAGGCATCTTCACATACTGCTAGGGCTGCAAGAGGCCGGGCCCAAGGTAGAGGTCGAGGAAGGGCATGTGTTGCGACTAGAGCACCTGTAAGAACAACAGTTGATGAGCCACTAGTAGCTCCAGTTGGGGGAGTAGCTCAGACTCCTACCACAACTCTAGAGCAGCAGGTTCATGTTGGTAAGGTTTCGGGTGTAGTATCGGTATAACCTGTTATTCCGGTTCGGCCTGAGGTTAGGCCCGAGGCATCAGAAGAAGAACAAAAGAGACTTGAAAGGTTTAAGAAATATGATCCACCAACTTTCAGTGGCACAGCTACAGAGGATGCCCAAGGATTTCTGGACAATTATCACCGTATTCTCCGTACCATGGGTATTGTGGAAGTGAACGGAGTTGCCTTTATTATATTTCAACTGTCAAACGCAACGTATCGGTGGCGGCAAATCTATGAAGAAGGTAGACCATCCGATGCAACACCACTAACTTGGGCTCAAGTTTCAAAAATATTTTTGAAAGAGTTTGTTCCCCAGACTCTCAGAGATGCGTGGCGCACAGTGTTTGAACGGTTGCGTCCGGGCACTATGACAGTGTCAAAATATGCTATCAGGTTCAGTGAGTTAGCCCGTCATGCACCGATCTTGGTTCCTACAATCAGAGAGCGGGTCTGCAGATTCATTGAGGGGCTTGATTATGATATTAAAATATGCATGGCTTAAGAATTGCAAACTGATACTCCATTTCAAGAAGTAGTGGAGATCGCAAGGAAGATTGAGGGTGTTTTAGGCGAGGAAAGGAAGTCTAAGGAGGCCAAAAGGTCTCGAAGATCTGGAGGGTTCAATGGATTTTACTCTTCAGCTAGGACCTATTATAGCGGAGGCTCGAGCAGTCGATCAGCGCAGTCCGCACATCAGATTACTCGGGGTGCTCCAATTTACAGTGCACCACCGATACGAGATTCTTACAGTTGTTATTTCACTTATCCGGCACAGACTCAGTACGAGCAACCGCGACCTCAAAGGGGTTGTTATGAGTGTGGTGATATTAGGCATATCATGAGAGATTGTCCTATATTTGGGAGGGGTGGATTTCATCAGAACACTCCAGCTACAAGCTTTATTCCAGTTGGTACACCACGTGCACAGTCAGCTAGAGGTGGAGGACAGGCGGGTAGTGGGTGCCTAAGAGGTGGAGGCCCGACCCGTTGATATAATCACTATGGTATTGGCTGAGGCCAATGCACTAGGTGGTGTCGTTACAGGTACGATCCTGATTTTATTATAAAAGGATATTTTCCTTAATTTGATTCGGTTCTGAATATTGAGGTGAATCCTCCTATTATGCTCCACTTATGGGTGAGCTTCATAAATTTGTAACCCACTTATATGTTTATCCCTGTTGGGAGATTTGGGGGTGTGATCCCGTGTCTATCATTTTTTTGTACACCATTGAGGGCTATAAGTGCAAAAGTAATTTTTATTATTCATTACAGTGGGTTTAATGTGTTTCGGAATAATTGACTCCAATGTTTATGAATTATACGCCCTACTGGTATGAGGGTTCATTATGTGTTGTGAAAACTGTTTATGAAATATATTGAAAAGAAGAAAGAAAGAAAAATTGAAATTTCAGTTGGCACAGTGTGCAAAATACTTGTGATTCGGAGTTGAGTACGAGAACCTCGCATTTTATACATGATGTGAAATATTTAAACCGGGCTACAAGTCGCGGTGGAAGTTATATAAGGACGAGGTCCTTGTGGTGGAATATTTATGAGTTTAAAATTTTTTCCCTTTATGAAATTTAATTGTACAATAGTATTAATAGGGAGTCATGCCTGTTAGGCTTATTTGATAATGCTTGTATATTTTTCTGTGCATATTCAGCCATTTTCGTGCTGTAAACATTGAGTTTTAACCTATGAGATGAGTGTCCAAGTGGCGTTAAATGTGACTCAGTAATCCGAGTAAGCAATCATGAGTTCTTCATGCCTCACATTCTGTTGTCAATGTTGTGAAGATTCGAAATGAGGTGGTGGTTAATATGAGATTGATTGATGATGCTGGAATTAATTATGAATAACTTTTAAGACATGAGATGTAGTGATGAGCATGCATATGATGTGCTTCATGTACTGATATCATAATGATAAGGCAGTTCTTGTAATGCTGAGATTCGTGTTATTCATATATACCTTGAGGTATTTTATTGGATTATGGATGTGTTATTAGGAGTTGTTTTGGTGTTACTATGGCAGGTGAATATGCCCAATTACAGGGGAGACTCTGCCGAAATTTCTGAAAAATTTGGGAGTTAGTAAAATTTGAAGGATTGAGAATTGCAAAAGAAGAGATAAATATGTTATGTATTTGAGGGCGAATGATCCTAAGCGGGGTAATAATGCAGCACCCCAAAGAAAGTTTTGAATTACTTCAACACTATCGATAAAATTGATGTGTGCATAGACATGAGTTGCTATAGCCAGTTGAGACTAATACTGTGCGTTGTTGTGAAAAATCAGGCCTTTTGAAAATATTAGAGCGTAAGAAAATAGCCTTAAAGTTTTCAAGTATGGATAAAAGAAATAATCTCAAATGAGATAATGTTGTCACGCTTATCTCAAATGCAGTAACGTGGGAACCTTGAGTATATGCGTAAAAGTAAAATCATCAATTTGGTAATCGCAGAATAATTCTTAGCACGTTCGAGGACGAACGTTTGTTTAAGAGGTGGAGAATGTAACGACCCGACTTGTCGTTTTAAGAATTTATGCCCCGTTTAGTGACTTAAGGTCTCGAGCAGCTTCGCAATATGTATTATGACCCGCGGGTGTGGTCGAGTTTGATTTACTAAATATTCATAATTAAATTAAAAGAACAATCCTTAATTTGGAGCTTAAATGGAAAGAGTTGACCGGAGAGTTGACTTCTGAACAAACAACTCCGGAATGGAATTTTGATGATGTCAATAGCTCCGTATGGTATTTTGGTTTTAGGAGCGTGTCTAGAAAATTATTTGGAGGTCCGTAGTGGAATTAAGCTTGAAATGCTGAACGTTGAATTTTTGAAAAGTTTGACCGGGGGGTTGACTTTTTGATATCGAGGTCAGAATCTGATTCTGAAAATTTGAATAGGTCTGTTATGTCATTTATGACTTGTCTGCAAAATTTGAAGTCATTCCGGATGGATTTGATGTGTTTCGACACAAGTTATAGAATTTGAAAGTTCAAAGTTCATAGATTTTGATTTGGGGTGCAATTCGTCGTTTCGATGTTGTTTAATGTGATTTGAGGCTTCGAACAGGTTCGTGTTATGTTATGGGGCAGGTTGGTATGATTGGACGAGGTCCCGGGGGGCTCGGGTGTGTTTCGAGGTAGTTTCGGACCAAATTAGAGTTGTTTGGACTGCTGTTTCTGAAGTCTGGTTTCCTTCTTCGCGAACGCGAAGGGAGTCCCGCGTTCGCGAAGAGGAATTTGAGGGACTGATGGTTTGGTCTTCGTGAACGCGAAGCTATGGACGCGAACGCGAAGAAGGAGTAGGGCAAGCCTTCGCGAACGCGGCCCTGGCAACGCGAACGAGAAGAAGAAAGGAAGATTGGGGCCTGGGGTCATTTGGCCTTCGCGAACGCGAAGCGTGGAACGCGAACGCGAACGCGAAGGAGTTGGTCAGCTGGTCATCACAAATGGGACGAGTAGTTCGCGAATGCGAAGAGAAAATGATGGGGCAGAAATAGTTGGCCTTCGCGAACGCGACGAGGAGGTCGCGAACGCAATGAAGGATTTCAAGCAGTTGGGTTTTGGCCTTCGCGAACGCGAAGCAATGGTCGCGAACGCGAAGAAGGCCTATCTAGGCAGAATTAAAAGTCCCAAAAATGGGGGTTTGAGTTCATAACTCAAAATCTAATTGGGACCTCGGTAGAAGGCGATTTTTAGAGAGATTCTTGCGTGGGTGTTTGGGGTAAGTGATTCTTATCCAGTTTTGATTAATTTCCATGATTATGTCTTTGAATCCATCATTTAATTCGGATTTAATGGAGGAAAATCAAGATTTTTGTAAAATCTTCCAAAAACGAAAATTTAAGATTTGGAAGTCGAGTTGTTATTGGAATTTGATAAAATTGGTATGGTTGAACTCGTATCGGAATGGGTGTTCGTATTTCATGAAAATTATGCCGGATTCCGAGGGACAGGTCCCACGTTGAGTTTTGTTGACTTTTGAAAATTATGCCGCGTTGAATTTATTTTTATATGATAATTTGATGTGATTGTTACTTGAAATATTTATGAAATTTCGTGAGTATTGTTGGTTTAATATTTCTTGAAAATTAATTCCAATATGAATTTTCTTATACAAATAATTAATTTAAGCGAGATTAGTGTTAATATAATTATCTAAATTTGCATTAATGAAGGCTTTGCTTTATGCTGAGTAATTTCTATCTCTATTGATTATTTTTGGGTGTTATATATATTGTGTGGAGCCTTGGGCTATTTGTTGTGAAATTAATTGATTTTGTTATATCTTTGAAATTTGGTTGTGACCATTGGGCAAATTGTGATATGAATTGATTTTATTATGTTGTCGTGTTAATTTTCCGTGTAAATTGTTGTGTTGTGTGAGTCATTATTTTGGGGAGATAAGGGTGGCATTTCACCGTTGATAATATGTGGGTATAAGGGTGGCATTTCACTGTTGTTGTGTTTGTTGAAATATTATCTGGGCGGAGCAATAAGGGTGGATATAGGAGCGATAAGAGTGGCAATAGGAGCGATAATGATGGCTATTGATATTGTCTGGGCGGAGTGATAAGGGTGGCTATAGGAGCGATAAGGGTGTCTATTGTCAGGGACTATATGTGATGATGTGGGATTGTGGCGTTGATGATTTTCATGTGATGTTGTGATTTTTTTGTGTTTATTTTTATACCTTGTACAATTTGTCTTGTTGTTGGTAAGTTGATAACAATCTGTTTTATGTTAAAATTGAGAGCCTGTGGCTATTGCCAAGCGGATTTTAAAATAAAATATGGGCACGAGGTGCCGTGAGTAAATAATGAGGATATTTGGCACGTGAATTGTCCGTGCAGTTGTGATATGAAATGTGGGCACGAGGCGCTGTGATGAAATGATAATGATAATTGGCACGTGAATTGTCCGTGCAGCTATGATATGAAATGAGGGCACGAGGTGCCGGGGAAATATGATGATTTAATTATGGGCACGAGGTGCCGTGGAAATATGAAAACGGAATGAGACCCGTGTTTAAGAAAAATATGAAAATGGGCTGAGACCCGTATTTTTATAATTATGAAATGAGGTGTCACATGGTGACTTTTTAATTGAAAGAATTATATTCAAAATATATATTTGGAAGGATTTTTACTTAGAAAGTATTATATGAAAGAATTGTATTTGAAAGATATTTATTTGAGGAAATTATATTTGAAAAGATTTATTGAAAGAAATATATTTGAAAAATAATTATTTGAGAAAATTATATTTAAAAGAGAGTTATCTGGAAGAATTATATGTGAAAGACATTTATTTGAAGGACTTGATTTAATTGGGTGTAATTATGTTTATTAATTGTTGAGTGATATTAATGGTACTTGTGGTCTGTTGTGCATATAACTGGTTGTTTTATCCTGCCCTTATTATTATTTGTTTCCTATTATTTTGTATATTATATTGCACAAGTTATTATACTAGTGAGTGTCTTGACTGTACCTCGTCTCTACTCCATTGAGGTTAGTCTTGATACTTACTGGGTACCGACCGTGGTGTACTCATACTACACTTCTGTACATTTTTGTGCAGAGCCAGGTATTGGAGATATCAGACTTGAGGAGAGTTAAAGCGAGATTGTAAGGATTCAAGGTAGAGCTGCTTGGTCGTTGCAGTCCCTTGGAGTCTTTTCATTTCATTGTACTGTTAATTTGTAATCAAACAGTATTGTATATTCGGTCCTCGTGATCATTCCATGTATTCAGTTATAGTTCTTGACTCAATACTACCAGTCTTGGGAGGTTGTGTAATCATATTTGTTCCGCTGTTAGGTTTTAATTACTTATTTAATTTCAAAAAAAATGGCATCAAAAGGTAATCTAAATCGGCTTACCTAGTCTTAGAGACTAGGTGCCATCACGACGCCTGTGGTGGGATTTTGGGTCGTGACAAGTTAGTATCAGAGCTTACCTAGTCTAAATCGGCTTACCTAGTCTTAAAGACTAGGTGCCATCATGACGCCTGTGGTGGGATTTTGGGTCGTGATAAAAATATATCAATTAAAGTGCTTTGACACATTGATACTTATATATCTAAAAGGAACCTTTGAAAGAGTATAACTTTGTAATTAGTTTAAATAAATCAAATTGTTTTAAATATCTCAATTCTAGATTTCTATTTGTGGAGATGGAATTTGTGCACCGTAGATGGACGTATAATAGGAATTATCCTAATCGTGCGGGATTGTGGGATGAATTTATTGAAGGGATTGCTGAATTTATTGCTAAGGCTTAAACACTTGATGATTTTCTTATTGGATGAAGGATTAGGCGTCCTTGTGTGAAATGTAAGTGTGTTAAGTTATTGAAAACAGACGAAGTTAAAGTTCATCTCTACAAGAAAGGGTTTGTAGAAAATTATTATATAGGGATTTTTCATGGGGAGAATCATGCTAGTTTAGATGATGTAAACTTTCAAAATTCTTTTGGTGGTGAGGGTAGCCCCATAGCGGAGCATAATATTGAAAATTCTCGATACAATAAAATGATGAGGGATGCTTTTTCGAATGTTTTCAGGGGCTCAATCCGAACCAAATGATGAGGCCAAGCATTTATATGAACAGTTAGAGGAAGCGAGTCATCCATTGTACGAAGGATCGGTGCATTCCAAGTTATCTGTTGCGGTTAGATTGCTAAGTATTAAATCGAATAGTTCTATTTCCCAAGCGGGCATGGATCCTATTATTGGGCTTATGAATGAACTTAATCTGAGTAACATCGACTTACCAAAAGATTTCTACACTGCCAAGAAATTGGTTTCTAAGTTGGGCCTTTCACGAGAAAGAATTGATTGTTGTAAGAAAGATTGCATGTTATTCTATAAGGATGACGCATCTTTAGAGAACTATAAATTTTGTAATCAGCCTCGCTTTAAGGAAGTCACAAATGCCAATACAAAAAAGAAGGTTCCAGTTATAGCGATGCATTACTAAAGGTTAAAGAGGTTTGTATGCATCAATGAGCTATGTTCCTCATATGAGATGGCACTATGAACTTAGAAGGACACTCGATATTCTATGCCATCTGTTAGATGGAGAAGCATGGAAGCATTTTGATAGGGTGTTTCCCGAGTTTGCTAGTGAACCAAGAAACATTAGGTTGGGATTACGTGCAGATGCATTCACTCCATTTGTTATCCCGTATAATCTTCCGCCCGAGTTATATATGACAAGTCCATATCTGCTCCTAACTTGTATTGTTCCAAGTCCACGCAATCCAAAAAGTTTGATTGATGTATACTTGTAGTCTTTGATTGATGAGTTACTATTATTGTGGAATCAAGGTGTGAAAACATATGATATATCAACTAAACAAAACTGCAGATTGCAACTGCTTTGATGTGGACTATAAATGATTTTTCTACTTATGAAATGTTGATCGGGTGGTCGACTGCAGGAAAGTTAGCTTGCCCTTGTTGTATGGAAGACACAAAAATATTTACTTTGAAACATGGAGGTAAAAATACATGGTTCGACTGCCACCATAGATTCTTGCTAATGAATCATGAATTTAGGCAAAATACAAGTGTATTTAAGAAGAATCGAACTGATTTTGAGAAGCCACCGACATGCTTGTGTTTAGAAGAAATTTGGAACAGAGTAAGGGATTTGCCTAAAGTAACAGAGTCTCCACCATCTAAGATACCAGTTTATAGTCTCCACCATCTAGATAGGTTAAAATTAAGGAATAACTATTTATAATTAAAACTTTTAAAACTTTAAGATGTTTATTAATTATATATGTTAACTTTAGTGCAGGTTTTTGCCATCCTTTCAGTCTACACATTTGGTTGTGGATTCTATGAAACCATTTTAGCATGAGCTGTGGAATTCTTGGAGACCAATATTGTACAGCATCAGAGAGCAAATGTGGAATCAATTCAGGATAAAAATTGATTAAATTTATTTAATAATTATCGTCTTCATCTAATGTTACTTTTTTATATTGCAGACAAAGTGTACATAGCATCCTCAGCATCAAAATAAAATAAATGCTATTTTCGAGAAGAAGGCTACTAAGCGGATTAAAGATATTCTGTTCGCTGCTCGGAATACTAGTAAAATGCCGGAGTGGTTAAGAGAAGATGTTTGGAATAAACTTCTTGAGAAATGGAATACATGTCGCGCGCCGTTTTCTAGCCAAAGTAGGTTTCGACGTGTGACAACTCTTTTAAAGGAGGTATTAAAAGAGAAGAGTCGTCACCTAATATATATATATATATATATATATATATATATATATATATATATATATATGAGAGAGAGAGAGAGAGAGAGAGAGAGAGAGAGAGAGAGAGAGAGTCATGAGATCTTCTAACTAAAAATGAGCAGAGATTGGTGTATATATTTAAAAAAGTTTAAATTTTTTTATGTGAATATAAGATGCTTGAAATTACAAAAAAGAAAAGTGTTATCAAAGGGAGGAAATATCGAGCATTAAGAAATATTTGTTCCAAGCTGGGAAAAAAATAGTCACTCTAAAAATATCCTTATCCTACCAGCTTGAAGCTTGAAATTACAAGCCAAGAAAAGTCCTAGAAAGATTCTAGAAATCAGCGTTGAATCTTTAGTGGAGAAAAATATGACGAGCAAGCCTATGGACAAGAGTATGATACTAACTGAATAAGTGATCATAACTCTATCAATTCTGAAAGATTTAAGGGAAGAAGATTGCAAGTTCTTGTTGATCAAAGCAAAATTCAGAAGTAAGGTAAAAGATTTAGTGAATTTAAAAATGTTAATTGCATTGACCATATTAGAGGATATTTATTTTGTATAAATTTTCTATCCTACAATAGTCATGGATTTTGGAAGATATATTTTTAAGTATTCTTTTTCCTCGAGGACGAGCAAAAGTTCAAGTATGGGGGTATTTGATGGATATAAATTATTCATGTAATTTCATATGTAAAAAAATAAGTTTTTAAAATAAAATATGAATAATGATATCCTATCCCCGCATATTTTCTAACGAATCTTTAGGAAGAAGAAATTATTAAAAAGAAGGAAAGAGGCTAAAAGACAAGAGAATGAAGCAAAGCTACAATTGCACACATCATCTTCATATTCACAAATGTGGAATATACATTTGGGCTTATGGAAAGAGACAATTAGAGATGAAAATGAGCATAGTTGCATATGTGAAATCTATATGCGCAAGGTAACATTTGCATACATGGAACCTACATTTGCAAGTCTAACCTATGAAGTCAAGAATGGAGGCAAAAGAGCTATAGATGCATATGTGGAATTTATATACGCAAAGGTCAAATTTGTATACATGGAACCTACATTTGCATGTCTAACTCATGAAGTCAAGAATGGAAGCAAAAGAGTCATAGATGCATGTGTGGAATCTATATCTGCAAAGGTCACATTCGCATACACGGAGCCTACATTTGCAAGACTAACTCATGAAGTCAAGAGTGAAGCACAAGTTCCATAGTTGCAAATATGGAATCTATATACACAAATGTCACTTTCGCAAAAGTGGAACATGACAAAAGCTATTCATCTTTTCCTATAAATAGCAAGCTCTCTTTGTATAAAGATATCCAATCTTTGGAAGACAAGAACTAGTCTTGGTCTTCTTTCTTTGTAGTAAAAATATTTCCTTAGTCTTTTAAATATTTCTAGTCTTCTAAATATCTTTTTTAGCTTTTCTTACTCTATAATGGAGTAATCTCTTTTAGTTGGGATAATTGATGAAGCTTGATATATATATATATATATATATATGTAACGACCCGACCGATCATTTTGAGCCTTATCGCATCGTTCGGCCATTTGAGGCTATGAATAGCTTCACTTCAGGAATTATGACTTGTACATGTGGTCGGAATTGAAATTTAGGGAGTTCGGAGTTTATTTGGAAAGAAAATTCTCATTTCGGAAGCTTTAAGTTGAAAGAATTGACTAAGGTTAGATTTTGAGTAAACGGCCCCGGAATCGGGATTTGAAGGTTCTAGCATGTTCGTATGATGATTTCGGACTTGGACGCATATTCGGATCGTGTTTTGGATGACCCGTTGGAAGAATTTTATAAATTTGGGGTTGAAGTGCATTTCAAAGTTATCGATATCCGTTTGGGATTCCGAGTCTGAGAATAGATCCGTATGGTGATTCTGGTATTGGGAGCACGTCCGGAAGTGGATTTGGAGTCTGTAGATCATTTTGGGGTCAATTGGCAAAAGTTAGAAATTTGAAGTTTTTTTGAGAAATTTGACCGGGAGTGGACTTTTGTTATCAGGGTCGGATTCTAATTCCAAAAGTTGGAGTAGGTCCGTAATGTCGAATGTGACCTGTGCACAAAATTTGAGGTCAATCAGACGTGATTTGATAGGTTTTGGCATCTAATGTAGAAGTTTGAAGTTCTAAAGTTCATTAAGCTTGAATTGGGGTGCGATTCATCGTTTTGACGTTGTTTGATGTGATTTGAGTCCTCAAGCAAGTTCATGTCATGTTTTGGAACTTGTTAGTATATTTGGTTGAGGTCCCGAGGACCTCGGGTGAATTCCGGATGGTTAACGGATCAAATTTTAGGCTAAAGGAATGAAGAGGTAGCTGGTATCTGGTGTAACTGCACCTGCGAGGTTTTGGCGGCAGGTGCGGAGCTGCAGAAGCGACCAAGAGGGGGGCTCATGAGCGGAGTTTGCTGGGGAAGGCTGGGACCGCAAATGCGGTTAAGTTCCGCACAAACGGGACCGCACCTGCACAAGAAGAGCCGCAGAAGCGTGGGCACATATGCGTATGTGGGCCGCAGAAGTGGCCAGCGACCTTGGTCTGGTTTCTCGTCCGCATAAGCGACCTTCTCACTGTAGAAGCGGAATTCGTGTTGGGCAGTGAAGTTTCTTTAAAATGGGGATTTGGCCCATTTCTTCCATTCTCTCTTGGTTTGACGATTTTTGGAGAGCTTCAAGTGGGGGTCTTCATCATCTATGTCAAGGTAAGTTATTCCCACCTCTTGTAAGTTAAATACATGGGTTTATTATGGATTCAAGCATGAAAATTTGTAGAAATTTGGGATTTTGAAGAAAAACCTAGAAATTGGTATTTTTGGATTTTGACCACTAAATTGGACATGGAATTTGGAATAAATGATATATTTGAGTTCGTGGTGTTAAGGGTAAAGTTATCTTCGAAAAGTTTCGAAATTCGGGCACGTGAGCCCGAGAATGATTTTTATCGACCTTTCAAACGGAGTTGAAAATTATTGTATATTGTTGTAAATTGGATTATAATGAGTATTAGAGTATATATTTATGGATTTCCTCATTTATTTACTAGTTTTGGGAGCGTTGGGCATTAGTTTGAGTTGTTGGAAAGGCTTGGGAGCCGGCTATGGAACTCCGGAGCGAGGTAAGTCTCTTTTCTAACCTTGTAAGAGGGAATTAACCCCATAAGTGAACTAAATTAATATGTACTTCTATTTGCGGGGGCTACGTATGCACGAGGTGACAAGATTCCGTACGTAGCTACTAATTATACCTACGTCTGGGTAGTTCTAGGTTTACACCATGCTTTGCCTTGAAAGGAATTGAGATCGAGTATGCTTATTAAATGCTTTGAAAAGAGTTGAAATCGAGGATTTTGGGACTTGAAAGTTTTCATTTGAATTTTATATTTTTGAAAAGAATTAAAGAATATTATAATAATAATAATTTGAGAAATCTATGTGCAACTATGTCGCAAATATATTCCGCGAGCGGGGTAAATTTTCACTACTCTCATGGGAGTGAGCTGTTCGCCTCGGCAGGTTAAACATATGCATCTATGGTTCGTGTTATTCGACCCTTGGTAATGAACAATTTATATTTATATGTTGGATCGGGCCGTACGACCTCGGCATGACTTGCGCATGATAACTCCTTGGAACTAATAATAATTGACTTTGCTTTATTGACTTGAGATATAAATTGTTAAATGATAAAAGATGAATTTGGCAAATTTCCATTCGTAAAAGAATTACTGATTGTTTCCGGTTATTAAAATTTTCCGTCATGTTATGTATTCCATGCTTAAATAATATATCGGCATTTTATTGTTAGCCCATAGTAAGTGTTGGAGTCGACCCATCGTCACTACTTCTTCGAGGTTAGATTGGATACTTATTGGGTACGCATTGATTTATATACTCATACTACACTTTCTGCACATTTTTGTGAAGGTAAATATGTGTCTAGTGGTCCTATGAGAGCAAAGGCATGGTTATTTGTGGGGACTTAGGTGAGCTGCATTTCCATCTTACGATCCGCAGCCAACAGAGTCTCCTTCAGAGTCACTTATGTATTTTCCTGTTCAATTTGTATTCTGGACAGAAGTTGTATTTTATTTTATCTTCCTAGTTGATGCTCATTAGACAAGGTGGGTTGCTCTGATGGTAAGCACCCTCCACTTCCAACCAAGAGGTTGTGAGTTCGAGTCACCCCAAGAGCAAGGTAGGGAGTTCTTTGAGGGAAGGATGCCGAGGGTCTATTGGAAACAGCCTCTCTACCCCAAGGTAGGGGTAAGGTCTGCGTACGCACTACCCTCCCCAGACCCCACTAGTGGGATTATACTGGGTTGTTGTTGTTGTTGTTGTTGTTGTTGTTGTTGTTGTTGATCCTAGTTGATGCTCATGCACTTGTGACACCAGGTTTTGGGGTGATTTTGGGTTGTTTAGTATTGAAATCGTTAAAACATTATCATTACTCTATAAATTCCTTCTTTTACTATTTAATAATTGAAGGAAATTATGATTTCAAAAATGCTAAAATGAGAACCAAATTAATTAATTATTGTTGGCTTGCCTGACAGCGGTGTCCGCCGCCATCACGACCTCTAATGGATTTTGGGTCGTGACAACATGGTATCAGAGCACTAGGTTCACTTAGGTTTCACAAGTCATGAACGAGTCTAGTAGAGTCTTGCGGATTGGTACGGAGACGTCTGTACTTATCTTCGAGAGGCTACATGGCTAATAGGAGCACTTCCCTTCTTGATTCCTCATCATGCGATTTGATTCCTTTGGGGCTCATGCCTTTATTTCCTTCCTATTCAATCTTATGCAACGTGAAGTGCTTGTTACCAATTGGGAATCGAGGAATTTTAATGGTACTACATATGTGATGCAGAATGTTTCTCCCTACGTATTTGATCACGGACTATTATCGTCGCCTTACGGAATGCCGTTTTGTCATTTCAACTCAGTATAAGTATTACCTAACGTTTTGAGATTTGGCATTGATTGTTATGACGATTCATGCATTACTATCGCACAGTGTTTGTGTAATGGTAGGATGCTTGTCTATGCGTTGAGACAGTGAATGACTTGAAATGAGGCTTTATTCAGTGCATGATCTAGAGATTCAGTATTTTATTTCCAGCATAGGAAAGGCAATCAGACTAAGAATGTTTAGATTTGTGTTGATAGAGCAACGAGACTTGGTAATTTCGAGCGTGGCAGAATATTTCACCTGTGATGTGGTGCCGTCGTCCTTGTTGAATGTGCTAAGTTCGCCGGTGTTATGGTTTTCGTGAATTCGCATTCGGGGCGGGGTATTGTGAAATGGTGCCGAGGAAGTGGTTTTCAGAAATCGTGGTATGCAGTGGTATCGAATTAGTGTTCCTAGTGTTGACGGCTCGGGAAAGATGATTTTGTGGGAGGTTTAAAGTTGGTAGCGATCTATTGATCCAGGTGCCACAGAAATGGATTTTGATTTAAGGCAACGACTGGGCAGCAGAGGATGAGGAAGGACATGTGGGAGGTGTTTTGCGGTGGTTAAATTTCTAGAAGGCCAAGTGTAAGAAACATGAGTCGGGTAGTTGCTTAAAGGAGAGGGTTTGACCAAAGTAGGAGAGTGGCAGAGTAGCATATGGGTTCTGTGGCAGGATAGCTGCACGCCTTGAGGAAAGGTAGAGTGATTTGGGATTCACGGTGGTCAATGACTAGGTCTACGAGCTTAATTTGGAATATTGGTTGTTATATGGAGGAAGATTGGATACGACGGAAAGGAGTTGCTTGATATGAAGAAGGATACAACATGACCTTGGATTGGAATGTATTGTCGCACCTTTAGTTGATGTCCATGAGGAGTGAACGGACTTGCATAGGTGGTGAATGAGCACAGGCTCAGGATGGTTTAAGGAGTTCATAGTAAGGGTACTCAGTGCAGCGTCATTGGAAGATATCGACATGCAATTTCCACAGGTAGGTTATCTCCTTTGAGCAGGTTACGATCGCGGGGTGTTGACGAAGCTTCTACGAAGGGTTCTACTGGCTATCCGGTAAGAGGTCAGATATGTAAATATGGCTGGTGATTCAGAGTGTTCATGAAATGTTAACAGAAGGATTTCTAGGAATTTGGCGTGTTGATTGTGCAAGGTCATATCGATGGGAGATAAGGAATCTTGGTGGGTTCCAGAGTTATGCAATGGTAGCTTCAATCTAAGTGGGAGAGCCCCACCGCCTACGATTAGATTGCATGGTTGTCTACTTGTGGGGTTTCTGGTTATCGGTATATTGACGGGTTATTACGACTAAGGAAAGAAAACATCAGTGGTAATTTGAGCAAAGGATTTGAGAAATGTGTGCTATATTTGGCCTTATCAGTTCATGTTCAGGTTTTGGGAAGACTCAGAGTTTAAGCTTCGTATAGATGTGATGTACGAGGGAGGTGATCCAGCCGGGTGCTTCTTTGAGGGGGTGTTACATGTGCTAGCATAGCCTTGGAGTTAAGTATATTCGGGACCAAGTCAGATTGGGGGAACCTCAACAACGGTCCTAGTGGATTTAAAAGTTAAAATGTGGTGCCTAAGGATTTCGAGTCCATAGTGTGGTTGAGTATCGAGCTTTTACAACGGATTGTGAAAGGGGCTTGGAGTTTTCTATGTTATCTTCGGTCTGCGGTGTAGCATTGGAGGAATGGGAGAAAATAACTTCGGAATGATAGGGAAATTATTAGAATGGGTGTACCAGTTGAAGATGCGAATATGCGTACAAGGAGGGTATGAGATGGTTTGTGAGTTTTGAGATAACGTGGTCTCGTGAAATAAGGTCACTCAGGATGAGTGCAGATTTGGGTTCGTGATGTTTTGAGCGGAGCTATTATTATTCCTAAGGCAATTCCAGGGTAGATTAGAAGAAGTCGAATCGGCTAGTAATGGTTGAATCGATATGATTGTGGCCGTGATCAGTTCCTTAAGCGTATTTAGTTATGTATGTAATTTGTGGCGAAACGTGTGAAGCTTGACAACCACCATAATTCGATTGATTGGGGAGGTATTTAGTCCTAAGGGCTAGGTTGAGTAAATAGATTCCAGAAAAGTCATGGTGGTTTAGATCGCGACATGAGGTTGTAATTCCCGCGGTTTGAGAATTCAGTTGCGTGATGCATTGGTTCTTCTGATATGAGCTAAGAAAAGGTTTCTAGATGGTGAAGTATTTATTCTACTAGTGGTTCAGGGGTTATGGTGAAACTCTTGTACTGTCGCGTATTGGCATGTTAGGTACGGTGAGAGGCATGGGAATTGGAAGTTGAGGATCAAGGTTGACATTTGGTGTTGGCAAGAATATCACGAGCTCGGACGAGCAAAAAAGGATTTAGAGGTTTAAAGCAAGCTGGTATTGTCTTCATCATCACCTGAAATCGATGTCATGTGTAAGAGGCTTTGTGTATTGATTTGTGGATCCTTAATTCGCTTTACAACATTAGTATGGCCGGTGATATGGATGTGCAGACTTGTTACCTTGTGCGGAAGGTCGTGGGAGCGTATTCCACGAGAAGATTGTATAAGTGTGACCTGTAGTCACTTAATTGATCAAAGATTGAGACCAAGTATGGAGATTATGGTGCTATCGCTAATTAGAGAAATTATGCCTGAAGGGCGCTCGGTTCATTTGGTTGAGGATTGTAGAAGTTTGTCCCGAATTTGACAGTTGTTCTTGTGTGTCATGGGAAAAAGGGGTTACTGTGGATCCTTGGAAGGTTATTAGCCCAATGCAATACGATCGGAATCGGCTTGAGATCCGATGATGGATCTAAATGTGAATGTGGGCTCTAAATCAGGTCGGATGTGTTCATTTCAGCTTAGCGTTGTTACAGAGGAGTATTCGGGCCTTGGATGTTACTTGTGTCGTCAGCTATTTCATGTAGTACTCTATTGTGCTTTGTGGGTTACGAAGTGGTTTGATTATTCGCACTCGTATTGAGATCTCGTGTAGTTTGTGGTGTTATATGAGCAGGATGACTCTCAAGATACAAGTCATTTATTGCTCCTTAGTTGTGCTTGAGTTTCGTAGCTTATGTCACTATCCGTCTCCCCAGGACTTGCATTATGCACTTCGCGTGCTTGAGGTTGATATTCGGGTATTTCACAGGTATGGGCATTTTAGCTCGGTAAGTATTTCCTTATAGATTATTATGTGTAGATCGGGTGGCACGCCGCCACGGGTATGTTGTTTGGATTGGGTGGTATGCTGCCACGAGTATCATAGTCGGATCGGGTTGCACGCCGCAATGGTATCATGCGTGCATCGGGTTGCACGTCGCAACAGTGTTATGTGGAGTACAGTCCCCTATATCTATTCTTGTGTGTTTTATTTCTCATTTTCTGAGGAAGGTTCATAACACCTTTTCGGTTGTTTAATTAATTACATGGGTTGAGTACTAGGGTTTGTTTTCTTTATGTATCACATTCGAATTTGTAGCTTGTTGGCACATTGTGGCATCATATGAGATTTTGGACATTGTCTGAGGTGGCTTATTGCCTGAGCAGTTTGTACTGGGTGAGACGAGATTATTGGACATGGGGTCAGTGCGATCGAATTTATATAAGGCATATTAAAGAGTAAATATCGATATTCAATCTAGGATGAGGTAATGGGTCTTATCGAGAGGAGAAACTTAATGAATTGTTGACTCGGCAGTTGGTTATGAATTCCTACATATCTCTTCTATTGTGGCAGTATTGCAAGGGTTGGAATAGGACTTATATATGTCATGAGGTGTGTTGTGAGCATCAGATTAGTGAAATTTCAGCTATTGTTATCAGAGGATATTATTATGGTCATGTGAGTTATGCAGTGCATAGTATGGATTCAGCAAAAGTATGCAATCAGGTATTGGTGCATCGCGTAGTGATTGATACGGTGTTCGTATGTTGAAAGCGGGCCTAGTGGAGAGTTCCGGATGTTGGAATTTGGCTCTAAGGCTTATTTGATCAAATAAAAGGGAGAATCTTCAGATTGGCTTGAGCTAATGTGCTCAACTCAGTCGTGGTAGCAGGGGTGAGTGCACGAGGTGTTAAACAATGATTTAAGACAACTCCAGAGCAGTTCTTAGCACGTTCGAGGACGAACGTATGTTTAAGTGGGAGAGAATGTAACGACCCGACCGATCGTTTTGAGCCCTAACGTGTCGTTCGCCTGTTTGAGGCCATGAGTAGCTTACTTCAAGAATTATGACTTGTACGCCTGGTCGGAATTGAAATTCGGGGAGTTCAGAGTTGATTTGGAAAGAAAATTCTCATTTCGGAAGCTTTAAGTTGAAAGAATTGACTAAGGTTGAATTTTAAGTAAACGACCTCAAAATCGGGATTTGAAGGGTCTAGCAGGTTCGTATGATGATTTCATACTTGGGCGCCTATTTGGATCGGGTTTTGGATGACCGTGGAGCGTTTTGACGCCTATTGTGGAAGTTAACAGTTTGGAAGAATTTCATAAATTTGGGGTTGAAGTGCATTTCAAGGTTATCGATGTCCGTTTGGGATTCCGAGTCTGAGAATAACTCTGTATGGTGATTCTGGTATTGGGAGCGCTTCCGGAAGTGGATTTGGAGGTCCGTAGGTCATTTTGGGGTCAATTGGCGAAAGTTAGAAATTTGAAGTTTTTTTTGAGAAATTTGACCAAGAGTGGACTTTTGACATCAGGGTCGGATTCCGATTCTGGAAGTTGGAGTAGGTCCGTAATGTTGAATGTTACTTGTGTACAAAATTTGAGGTCAATCGGACGTGATTTGATATGTTTCGGCATTGAATGTAGAAGTTTGAAGTTCTAAAGTTCATTAAGCTTGAATTGGGATGTGATTCATGGTTTTGACATTGTTTGATGTGATTTGAGGCCTCAAGCAAGTTCGTGTCATATTTTGGAACGCGTTGGTATATTTGGTTGAGGTCCCAAGGGCCTCAAGTGGAATCCAGATGGTTAACGGATCAACTTTTGGGCTAAAGGAATGAAGAGGCAGCTGGTATCTGGTGTAGCCGCACCTGCGAGGTTTGGCCATAGGTGCGGAGCCGCAGAAGCGGCTAGGAGGGGGGGCGCAGGAGCGGAATTTACTGGGGAAGACTGGGACCGCAGATGCGGTCAAGTTCCGCAGAAGCGGGACCGCACCCGCACCCGCACAAGAAGAGCCACAGAAGCGTGGGCGTAGATGTGCATGTGGGCTGCAGAAGTGGCCAGCGACCTTGGTCTGGTTTCTCATAGGTGCGAGACTTAAAGTCGCAAAAGCGGCTGTCGTAGAAGCGACCTTTTCACTGCAGAAGCAGAATTTGTGCTAGGCAGTGAAGTTTCCTTAAAACGGGGATTTGACCCATTTTCTTCCATTCTCTCTTGGTTGGACGATTTTTGGAGAGCTTCAAGTGGGGGTCTTCATCATCTATGTCAAGGTAAGTTATTCCCACCTCTTGTAAGTTAAATACATGGGTTTATTATGGATTCAAGCATGAAAATTTATAGAAATTTGGGGTTTTGAAAAAAAACCTAGAAATTGGTATTTTTGGATTTTGACCACGAAATTGGACATGGAATTTGGAATAAATTATATATTTGAGTTCGTGGTGTTATGGGTAAAGTTATCTTCGAAAATTTTCGGAATCCGGGCACGTGGTCCCGAGGGTGTTTTTTATCGACCTTTCGAACGGAGTTGGAAATTGTTGTAAATTATTGTAAATTGGATTATAATGAGTATTAGAGTATATATTTATGGATTTACTCATTTATTGACTAGTTTTGGGAGCGTTGGGCATTGGTTTGAGTTGTTGGAAAGGCTTGGGAGCCGGCTATGGAACTCCGTTGCGAGGTAAGTCTCTTTTCTAACCTTGTAAGAGAGAATTCACCCCATAGGTGAACTAAATTAATATGTGCTTCTATTTGCGGGGGCTACGTACGCACGAGATGATGAGAGTCCGTATGTAACTACTAATTATGTCTACGTTCGGGTAGTTCTAGGTTTACACCATGCTTTGTTGATACCGTTATTTGATTTTGTTTATTATTTTCCTTGAAAGGAATTGAGATCGAGTATGCTTATTAAATGCTTTGAAAAGAGTTGAAATTGAGGATTTTGGGACTTGAAAGTTTTCATTTGAATTTCGTATTTTTGAAAAGAATTAAAGAATAATATAATAATAATAATTTGAGAAATCTATGTGCAACCGCATCGCAAATATATTCCGCGAGTGGGATAAATTTTCACTACTCTCATGGGAGAGGGTCGTTCGCCTCGGCATGTTCAATAGATGCATCTATGGTTTGTGCCATTCGACCCTCGGCGGTGCACAATTTTATTTATATGTTGGATCAGGTCGTACGACCTTGGCATGACTTGCGCATGATAACTCCTTGGAACTAATAATAATTGACTTTGCTTTATTGGCTTGAGATATAAATTGTCAAATAATGAAAGATGAATTTGGCAAATTTCCATTAGTAAACGAATTGTAGATTGTTTTCGGTTATTAAAATTTTCAGTCATGTTATGTATTCCATGCTTAAATAATATATCGGCATTTTCTTGTTAGCCCATAGTATGTGTCGAAGTCGACCCCTCGTCACTACTTCTTCGAGGTTAGACTGGATACTTACTGGGTATGCGTTGATTTACGTACTCATACTACACTTGTTTCAGATTTTTGTGCAGGTACATATGTGTCTAGTTGACTTGTGAGAGTAGAGGCATGGTTATTTGCAGGGACTTAGGTGAGCTGCATTTCCATTAGAGTCAATTATGTATTTTCCTGTCCAATTTGTATTTTGGAAAGAAGTTGTATTTTATTTTTGTCACGACCCAATTTCCCCTCCGTATGACGTCGTGACGGCACCTAGACTTAGGTAAGTCTAACATTTTGCGGAATATATGAAATGAACACATAAATTTAACAACTAACTGTAGCAATAACACTATAACTGAGTACCATGCCACTTGGCATGTACAATAACCCACTCCTCAATATACTACACAGCATTCCCAAAAACCAGAACATCGTGAATCACAAACTACAGAAGGAGAATCTAGTGTCTCTATACATCAGAGTCTATCAAATGAAAATATAGAAGATAATGGACATGAGGAAGAGTAGAAGGGGACTCCGAGGTCTGCGGACATCGCAGATATACTTTTAAGTCTCCAAAGCTGTCCCGACTCACTGATAGTGTGGCTAATAAGGAGTACTTGGATCTGCACATGAAAAATATGTGCAGAAGAGTAGCATGAGTACACCATAATCGGTACCCAGTAAGGGTCAAGCCTAACCTCGGTCGAGTAGTGACGAGGTCAGATCAGGGTCCTACTGGTATATATATAAATACACAAGATAAAATGAAATACCGCAGTAAAATAAAGACTGAAATTTAACAAGAATGAAATCATAGAAGACAACAACTCAGTACACAGAGATAACAACAGGGGGATTTCCCGAGATATCATCTCGTTGTCCCAACGTAAATGTGCAGAATAGGGGGATCTCCCGGAATACTGTTCCGTTGTCCCAAAGTAAATATGCAGTACATGGGGATCACAGAATACCGTTCCATAGTCCCAAAGTAAATATGCATTACAGGGGGACCTCCCGGAATACCGTTTCGTTGTCCCAAAGTAAATATGTAGTACAGGGAGATCTCCCGGAATACCGTTCTATAGTCCCAAAGTAAATATGTAGCCAAACAATAGAATTTAATAGTTACGGCACGAAATTCTACAGTTCAACCTAAGTACCAGTTAACGAAATTCTACACGAAATTCACTAAACATGCTGCTCATAGTTCAAGTAAACAGTTAAGGCAAGTAGGCATGCTATTCTAGTCTAGCCGGATACCACACATGCTGATGGAACTCAAATAAGAAGGAAATCAGGTTATTACTTAGTAGAAAAATCAGTTTTTTACACAATTAGCCCGTGTACGTACTCGTCACCTCACGTACACGATGCTCATATATCAAAAAATAGTACAAATCCTACGGGGAGTTCCCCCACATAAAGTTAGGCAAGTCACTTACCTCGAACCAAGCTCAATCAATCAGTAAGAATGCCTTTTTCACGAATATCTGACTCTGAATGGCTCAAATCTAGCCAAAATAATTCGATACAGTCAACAAAAATTATAGGAATCAATTTCATAAGAAAATACTATATTTTTCAATACAAATTAGAAATTAACTCAAAAATCGTGTCTCGGAATCCGGCAAAACTCACAATATCCGACAACCTATTCAATTACGAGTCCAACCACACCAGTTACACTCAAATCCGACACCGAAATCTCAAAAATTCGTTTCTATGAGATTTCTAAATTTTTTCCAAATTTTCATTTCAAAACACTAATTAAATAGTGAAAACAATGATATATTCATGTATATTGACCAAATCCGAGTTAGAATCACTTACCCCAATGTTTTTCCTTGAGAATCTATCAAAAATCGCCTCTACTCAAGCTCCAATTTGTCAAAAATGGCAAATAGGACGAAGTCCCCTATTTTATAATTCTGCCCAGGCAGCCCTCGGTCCTGCCTTGATCCTGGCCCTCGATCATGGCCTCAATCCTGGCCCTCGATCATGGCCTCGATCCTGTCCCTCGATCATGGCCCTCGACCTTGACTTCGATCCTGGACTTCGACCCTGGCCTTCGACCCAAGCCCTTGACCCTGGGCTCGATTTCTGCATTTCCAGTAGAAGAAAATTTGCAGCAGCTATTTTAGTCCAACTTTTGATCCGTTAATCATCTGAAACTCACTCGAGGCCCTCGGGACCTCAACCAAATACACCAACAAGTCCTAAAACATCATACAGACTTAGTCGAAGCCTCAAATCACATCAAATAATGCTAAAACCACGAATCACACCCCAATTCAAGCTTAATGAAATTTAAGAATTTCCAACTTCTACATTCGATGTCGAAACCTATCAAATCAAGTCCGATTGACCTCAAAATTTGCACACAAGTCATAAATGACATAACAGAGCTATGAAAATTTTCAAAACTGGATTTCGACCCCGATATCAAAAAGTTAACTCCCCGGTCAAACTTCCAAACTTAAATTCCTATTTTAGCCATTTCAAGCCTAAATGAGCTACAGACCTCCAAAACACAATCCGAACACGCCCCTAAACCCAAAATCACCTAATGGAGCTAACGAAACTGACGAAATTCCATTCCAAAGTCGTCTTTACATAGTTCCAACTACGGTCCAAATCCTAAGGCTTAAACCTCCATTTAGGGACTAAGTGTCCCAAAACACTCCAAAACCAAAACGAAACCTCCCGGCAAGTCACAATAGCAGAAATAGATATAGGAGAAGCAGTAAATAGGGGATCAAGGCTATTACTCTCAAAATAACCGGCCGGGTCATTACAATTTTATCTTCCTAGTTGATGATGCTCATGCACTTGTGACACCGAGTCTTGGGGTAATTTTTGGGTTGTTTAGTATTGAAATCGTTAAAACATTATCATTACTCTGTAAACTCCATCTTTTACTATTTAATAATTGAAGGAAATTATGATTTCAAAAATGCTAAAATGAGAACCAAATTAATTAATTATTGTTGGCTTGCCTGACAGCGGTATCCGGTGCCATCACGACCTTTAATGAATTTTGGGTCGTGACACTATCTCAGTTTTTATATATTCTTGGCTTGAAACGTTTTATTTACATTTCATACTGTGCTGGAATGCTGGTTTTTAATTACTCTATTATCACGTCTACATATTTTATCTCTAAGTTATTCTTATATTAATTTTGTAATTATCACGGAGCAAAATTAATATATAATAACTGATGAATAAAATAGTAGAGCGAGAGTAATTGTTTATTAAATTTTGTTTCAAGTCTGTAATATTTCTTGCCTCAGTTGTAATTCTCACGGAGAAATTGTTGTAGGCATGATTATTGATCCTTAGTAAAAATATTCTCACAGAGTTTTTACTTTATTTTAGCACAATTCAAGCAAGAAAAATATTTCGGTTTAAACGTCACTAGTCTTAAGTTGATTAATTAACATAATTCTCACGGAGTGTTATTAATTTATTATTTCTTAGTGAGCAAAATATAATTGTATTAGAAATAAGCAATTATTCTTTAAAAAACAACTGTAGAAATTGAGATTTTATTATAGTAATATCATCAAGTGAATTCAATGATTCCTAACTCTTTTTTAAATTATAAATCTTCCAAAAGTTATTTGTTTTGTTTAAGTAATTAAGAACTTTTAAACCTCACTCACTTTTCATCAAATTGATTCTCCCAAATAGTTAAAATATTACAAGTCTGTAGCATAGATTATCCAGTCTCTGTGGGATGATATCTTAAACTATACTAGAATTTGACAGAGCACGAGCAGGAAATTTCAGTACACATTCGCCTCGTCAGTCGTTTACACATAAGTCGACATCCGGCCAACTATTTCAACTTAAGCTTTACATCTTAGAACTAAGTTTTCCAATTTCATTATGAAGCCTCTCCGACAAGTCACATATTTATAATTGAACACAAGATAAGCAATAAATGGGGGAACAAGGTTGTAATACTCGAAACGACCGGCCGGGTCATTACAGAACACTTACCGATTTGCAGATTTAACAATAAATAGAGGAGAATCACCAAGTTCCAGTAGCAAAGTAAGAATAACAACAAGAATTCCAAACCCTAGTTCGTTAGAGTTCACAGGAGCTTCGAACGAGCCCCGAGCAATGCTCGCACTAGGGAGGTAGATAGAGAAGATTCTGGTGTCCTTGGCTTTCAGTTGGCCAAGAGCTCAAGTTTCAAAATAGTATAGAGTGAATGAGAGTTAGAGGGCAATAATAGTAGTTAAAGTCAAGTAGGGCAGAGTTTATATAGTAGCAAAATAACACACAAACAAGGAAATACAATCAATCGAACATAAATAAAGAAAGAAAAGCATGCAAAAATCGATTTAGAATCGGATTAAGAGAAGAAACTAGGTAAACCCTAGTTTGATAGGAATCAACAATTGGCCGGAGATCACGGCGAATCGGAACCACATAGCCTTGCTATGAACGTATACAGATGAAATATAGTCTAGATCTTGAATATCAAGGACGATGGCACTTGATTTGGAAGATTGATACTTGCCAAAATCGGCCAAGTACTAAGTAATACCATATTCACACAAGTAACAGAGATACGATCCGTAAAAGGCAAGTAAATCATGGTAAGAATCCATGAATGGATTGGATTCGGAGAAGAGTTGGAGGCGACATCTAGGGTTTGTGAGGAGAGCAGAAGGTTCGAGAGAACACAGATGTGGCTGAATGGGGAAAATAGGTCTCTAGGGTTAGGGTGAAGGATATAAGGAGAATGCGGGGTTTATTATGATCATTTAAGATCAACGGCCAAGATCGAAGGGGAAACAGGGCGGGTTTGTCACGACCCAAAACCCTAACCTGTCGTGATGGCGCTTATCTCAATACTAGGCAAGTCGATAACCTAAATAAATCACAATAATCTCTTAAGTTGGAAAATATAATATTTGAATTCAATAGAAAATCTCAAAATACTCCCAAAACCTGGTGTCACTGAGTACATGAGCATCTAAATAATAACAAAGTCTGACAGATAAGAACACTGTCTGAAAATATAGAACAGTACAATAACTGAAAGGAAAGAGAGTCAAGGTCTATAGACGCAAAGCAACTACCTTGATAGTCTCCAACAGATAAATCCTCAAATCTGGCAACCGCCGTATCCGGAAGTACCTGGATCTGCACACAAGGTGCAGAGTGTAGTATGAGTACAACCAACTCAATAAGTAACAAGACTAACCTTTGGGCTGAAAGTAATGATGAGCTCAACAGGTACAATCTAGTACAAAAATAACAATACAGAAATGTAGGCATGCTTTCTAGTTCAACAGTTAAACTCAGTACAGAAAAAAATAGATAAAATCTGCATGACTTGAGGAATATGACATCTCTATATCTACATGCCAACGTATATGCTGCATGTGATGTACCATAATGGAAACCTTGTGTACTCACACTCTCAGAATACTCAATCACTCAGTACTGTATATGGCCAATCCAGCCCAGGGAAGATCCATCCTATATATATATATATATATATATATATAGACACACACACACACATACACACATCAGCTGACAGCCAGTCACTCAGTACTGTATGAGGCCAATCCAGCCCAGGGGAAGATCCATCCCCAAATATAAATGATTCGGACAAGATCCATGTCCAGGGAAGATCTATCCCTCAATATAAATGCTTCGGGCAAGATCCATGCCCAGGGAAGATCCATCCCTCAATATATATCGACCGCGCTCACTGTGGGGAGGGTGGAAGGGGGAGGGGGGGTACAGACTCCGGTGGGGCTCCTTCAGCCCAAGCACTATAATAGTCAGATCCAGGCATAAATAAATAAACATGTTGTGGCGTGCAGCCCAATCCCGACTGGAATAAAATGTGCGGACTTGGTCAACCGATCTACAATTACACAAACAACATCAAACTTTCTCAAAGTCTGTGGAAGTCCATCTACAAAGTCCATGGTAATACGCTCCTATTTCCATTTCGGAATTTTCAGTCTCTGAAGCAATCCGCCTGGTCTCTGATATTCGTACTTCACCTGTTGACAATTTAAACATCGAGCTACAAACCCAACTATATCTTTCTTCATTGTTTCTCTACCAATAGTGCTGCCTCAAGTCCTGGTACATCTTAGTGGCACCCGGATGAATGGAATACCACGAACTGTGGGCTTCTTCAAGCATAAATTCACGCAGCCCATCTACATTTGGCACACAAATCCAACTCTGCATCCTCAACATCCCATCATTTGCAATGGTAACATCTTTGGCATGACCGTGCTGAACTGTGTCCTTCAGGACAAGCAAATGGGGATCATCATATTGGCGATCTATGATGCGGTCATATAAAAAAGACCGAGAAACCACACAAGCTAGAACCCGACTGGGCTTCGAAACATCTAATCTCACAAACTGATTGGCCAAGGTCTGAACATCAATTACAATAGGCCTTTCACCAACATGAATGAATGCAAGGATACCCATACTCAACGCATTTCTACTCAAGGCATCGGCCACCACATTGGCCTTCGTGGGATGATACAGAATAGTAATATCATAATCCTTTAGTAGATCCATCCATCTCCGCTGCCTCAAATTTAGATCCTTCTGTTTGAATAAGTGCTGAAGGCTCTGATGATATGTAAATATCTCACAAGACATACCATAGAGATAGTACCTCCAAATTTTCAATGCATGAACAATGGCTGCCAATTCTAAAGCATGAACATGGTAGTTCCTTTCATGTGACTTTAATTGGCGCGATGCTTAAGCAATCAGTCTACCCTCCTGCATTAAGAAACATCTAATACTGATCCGAGAATCATCACAATACACTGTATTAGAACTAGAAGATGAAGGTAAAACTAGAACTGGAGCTGTGGTAAAGGTTGTCACGACCCAAACCGATGGGCCATGACGAGTACCCGAGTCTTACATGTCGAACACCCCTAAGCATGCGTCTAAGATATAAACATGAATTAAGGGTAGGTCATGAATAACATCTGTCATTAAATTGCTGAATCACGTGAATAACATACGTGAGAAAAACATGTCCAAAAGACATATATACATATATATGCGGAATACAGTAGGGCGAGCCGACAAGGCTGCTATGGACAAATATATATTCAAAACTAGAAGTCAACAAGGCCACATACTATCCAACTATACATGACTGTCTACAGACCTCTAATAGAGTGTACAACTGTATAAAGGACGGGACCGGGCCCTGTCATACCCATATCTACATACCAAAAATAGCGTACCAAAACTAGTAACAACTCTGAATCAAGTGGAGCACACCAACTCTCACTGATCAAGGATCCTAAAAAGGGGGACCGTTATCCTGTCTACCTAAACATACGGCATGAAATGCAGGCCCCGGGAAATAGGGGCGTCAATACGAATATGTACCTAGTATGTAAGGTATGAAAATCAATACATAAAAGACTTAAAAGAAATATGGAGTAAAGGAATCCACATGTAAGTCTAAATAACTTTGTGAATCCTGAAATATTTATAAAGTCATGCATGTGCGTATAAATGTCGTATCATGCATAGGTATATGTGTACATAATATTATCAAGCCTCTGAGGGCATCCCATCATATCATCTCGGCCTCTATGAGCGAAATCATCAACGTATACCAAGCGATCAGGTGGTGGTATATATATAATGCCGTAACCTTTTACCATATCCCATATACCTATAATATAAGCGTATATAACGTCATCTGGTCATGAGTCAATGTACATGTATAAATGAATGAAATGCATAAGAAGTAAGTTAATAAGACTTCTCGAAATGTCATAAGATCAATATGTCTTCAGATAAACTTTATCAATTGAGCATTTTTCTGAGACCCATGAACAGAATATATAATAATAAGACACATGGGAATTCAAGAACATAGGCACCCCTAGTGCTTATACGAAGAGAGACATTTACTAAAGTTGTGCGTTTGCTCGTTTCATTTGTATCATATGGATCATGCCAAAAGGAAAGAAGGGATAGCCTTAAAATACCTGAGCCGATTCTCTTGACAATCCCTTGTCAATCGCGACAAAACACATAACGGAGAGATCGAAGTAGGGAAAAATCCGTATGATATTCTTGAGAAAGGTTATACCGGGCTCCCTTAGAATTGCAAATCATGTTGCTATTACATTATGTAGTTTCTTATGAATTTTGTTGTAGCTTCATCCATTACTTCTAGATATAAACATCTCTCTTTAATGAATTAGAGAGGTTCCTTAACAACTAAACTCCATGCTGCCACGTTGGGGGTGATGTTCCCACCAAATAATTATCCACCAATTTCTAATTGATTTGTTAATTTCCCACTCAAAGTAATAATTAAACCATTACCAACATAATTAGGTAATATCTTAATTTACTTAAAATACTAATCATTTTTAACATACTTTATACACCTTACTATCATGGTCATATGGTACCTTGTATGGCACTAGTCCATAAATATCAGGTATTATAGCTTGGATCGTATTTTATCCCAAATTGACAAACTTCAACGAATACTCATTCTTTTATTTGTTTACCCTTTAATCTTCACGATACTCACTTATCACTTGTTACAAATAACATAAATACTTACAACCTCAAAAATAATCTCATTCCCGAGCTTACGTCAATTAACTTACGATGAAACTTTAACGTACGAAATGCGGGATGTAACATCCTTCCCCCCTTAGAAACATTCGTCCTCGAATGATTAACTCCCCGGGATCTATATAAAGTTTGGTAGAGTCACCTTTGTAACAGTACTACTACCAACCCTTCCTATAGCAAACTCCATAATTCAATGCCACATATTGCCACAATCATCAATAATGACAATGGCCTCACACGACCAATGACAATAACTAACACAAGAATACATACACGTACCTTAAGGTTGTGATGTCTCAGTCGGATCCTCCTCTGGAAGAGGAAGCAAGTGGGGAAACCTAGACTTCATGTATTCTTCGGCTTCCCAAGTCATTTCATCCACATTATTATTTCTCCAAAGTACATTCACCAAAGTTACATTTTTAGTCCTCAATCTCCGGACCTGTCTATCTAGTATAGCAATGGGAGCTTCCTCGTATGATAACTGCTCTGTGACCTGAACATCATCAACTGGCACAATTCTAGAAGGATCTCTAATACATTTACGGAGCATAGACACATGAAAGACTGGATGTACAGACTCCAAGTCAGAAGGCAAGTCTAACTTATATGCTACCTGGCCTACCTTGCATATGATCTTATATGGTCCAATGAACCGAGGGCTAAGTTTTCCTTTATTACCGAACCTCATAATGCCTTTCATCGGTGATACCTTTAGGAATACCCAGTTGTCAACCTGAAACTCCAAGTCTCGTCGTCGATTATTCGTATAAGACTTCTGACGGCTTTGATCTGCCAATAGCCTTTCCTGTATAATCTTAATCTTCTTGATTGCATGTTGTATCAACTCTGGTCCTACTAATTTAGTTTCCCCAACATCGAACCATCCGATAGGCGACCTACACTTTCGTCCGTAAAGAGCTTCGTATGGAGCCATCTGAATGCTGGAATGATAGCTATTATTATTCGCGAACTCAATAAGCGGCAGATGATCATCCCAGCTACCCTTGAAGTCTATCACACATGCCCATAACATATCCTTAAGTGTCTGAATAGTACGCTTAGCTTGTCCGTCTGTTTGGGGATGAAATGTTGTACTAAGACTTACCTGAGTTCCCAATCCTTTTTGGAAGGACCTATAGAGATTGACTGTAAACTGAGATCCTCTATCCGAGATAATAGATATAGGGACACCATGAAGTCATACTATCTCCTTAATGCAAAACCTTGCATAATCCTCTGCGGAATATGTAGTCCTAACAAGTAGAAAATGGGATGATTTTATAAGTCTATCAACAATCACCCATATAGAATCGAACTTACGCTGGGTACGAGGTAAGCCTATGATGGAATCCATATTAATTACTTCCCATTTCCAAGTCAAAATCTCTATAGCCTGCAATAATCCACCGGGTTTTTGATGTTCAATCTTAACCTACTGGCAATTAGGGCATTGAGCAACAAACTCTACTATATCCTTTTTCATTCTGTCCCACTAATATATTTCCCTGATATCATGATACATCTTTGTTGCTCCTGTATAGATAGAATAACGAGAATAGTGAGTCTCTCCCATAACCTGCTGGTGCAGCCCTGCAACATTAGGGACACATTATCGTCCTCGATATTTAAGGACTCTATCTCTTGTAATCTAAAATGGTGTCTTTTCCTTCTGAGGGGTTGTATCCCTGTAATGAGCTAACACGGGATCCTCGTACTGACGTTCCTTCACTTCAGTTACTAAAGAGGATGTTGTCGTGTCCTGAATAGTAACTCCGGTATCACCTGAGTCCAGTAATCGAACTCCAAGACTAGCTAGCTGATAAATCTCATGGGCTATCCCCCTCTTTTCTGGCTGTAAATATGATAGGTTACCCATAGATCTATGACTGAGGGCATTGTCTAGTACATTCGCCTTCCTTGGATGGTATAAAATATCAACGTCATAGTCTTTTAGTAGTTCTAACCATCTCCTTTGACGTAAATTCAATTCCTTTTGCTTGAAGATATACTGAAGGCTTTTATGATCCGTATAGATATCAACATGAATGCCATACAAATAGTGCATCCACATCTTTAGTGCATGAATCACCGTGGCTAACTCGAGATCGTGGGTCGGGTAATTCTTCTCGTGCTTTCTTAGTTGTCTAGAAGCATAAGCTACAACCTTATCATGCTGCATTAGTACACAACCCAATCCAACGCCCGAAGCGTCACAATAGATAGCATAACCATCAGTTCCCTCTGGGAGTGTTAGAACCAGTGCTGAAGTTAGTCTGTCCTTTAATGCTTGGAAACTCCGTTAGCAAGCATTGGTCCACTGCAACTTATCTCTCTTCTGAGTCAACTTTGTCAATGGTGCTGAAAGAGAAGAAAATTCCTCTACAAATCTCCTATAATAACCTACCAAACCGAGAAAGCTACGAACCTCCATTGGTGTCGTAGGTCTAGGCCAAGTCTTTACTGCCTCAATCTTTTGTGTATCAACCCGGATACCTTCACCTGAAATAATATGCCCAAGGAAAGCTACAAAATTCAACCAGAATTCACATTTAGTGAATTTTGCATACAACTTCCCTTTTTGTAGAACTCTGAGCACAGTACGCAAATGATCTATATGCTTAGTCTCTGAACGAGAATACACCAATATATCATCAATAAATACAATCACGAACAAATATAGAAAGGGTCTGAACACACGGTTCATCAAATCTATGAATACTACTGGGGCATTAGTCAAACCGAATGACATAACACGAAACTCAAAGTGCCGATATCTGGTACTGAATGTTGTCTTCGGCATATCCTTCTCCTTAACCCTTACCTGATGGTACCCGGACCTCAGGTCCATCTTCAAGAAATACTTAGCACCTTGAAACTGATCAATCAAATCATCAATCCTCGGGAGCGGGTACTTATTCTTGATCGTCACCTTATTCAACAGTCTATAATCAATACACATCCCCAAGGAACCATCTTTCTTCCTCACAAATAACACAGGTGCTCCCCACGGTGATGTACTAGGTATGATAAAGCCTTTTTCAAGCTAGTCCCTTAGTTGTTCCTTCAACTCTCTCAGCTCTGCAGGTGCCATTCTATTGGGAGGAATGGATATTAGCTGAGTATTTGGTAATATGTCAATAAAAAACTCAATTTCTCTCTCTGGCGGAAGACCCGGAAGCTCATCGAGAAAAACATCGGGAAACTCATTAAGCATAGGGATAGATTGAATGGTTGGTGACTCTACTTTCACATCCTGTACCCGAACTAAGTGATAAATATAGCCCTTTCTAATCATCTTCCCTGCCTTGAGATAGGAAATAAACCTACCTCTCGGCGATGCCATATTACCTTTCCACTCCAAAACAGGCTCCCTTGGAAAATGGAGTCGAACCATATTTGATCTACAATCAACGTGCCAACCAATCCATATCGAGTATAACATCAAATTCTACTATATCTAACTCAATTAGATCTGCCACTGTAGATCGACTATGAACTACTACTGTACAATCTCTATATACTCGCCTAGCTATCACTAGATCCCCAATAGGTGTGGACACCTCAAAAGGTTTAACCAACTTAAGTTCTATTCCAAACTTACAGGCAACCAACAGAGTAACATATGATAAGGTAAAACCTGGGTCAATCAATGCATATACATCATATGAGGAGACTAATAATATACCTGTAACAACATCATGTGACGACTCCTGATCATGTTGACCTGCTAATGCATAAATGCGGTTATGAGGACCGCTCGAGCTAGATGCTCCACCTCTGCCTCTACCACGACCGATTGGTGCTTGTTAACCTTGCCTACGGGGCGTACTGATGATGACAAACCAGCTACAGATCCCGTTGGCTGAACTATGCTTGCACCACCTCTCGTCAGACAATCTCTCATAACGTGGCCTGGATAACCATAAGTATAACAAACACCTAACCCCATACGGCACTGCCCGACATGCTGCTTACCACACTGAGCACATTGTGGCAAGGGCGACCTCATCTGACTTGACCTACCCATATACTGAGAACTTGAGGCCCTGAATATGTAGAATAATCAAATCTCCTACCGGCAAACTGAGGGGGCGCGCTAGCCGATGGCTGGGCTGGATACCTCAGGTATTGTTGTCTCTGACCACCTCGAAACTCACCAGAAGGACCCGAAGATCTCGATCTCTTACTCTGGCCCCTATCATGCTCATCATCAGCCCTCTGCTTCTGCTTACGCTCCTCTACACCCTAAGTGTATGCCTGAATATGAGAAATATCCATGCCTGGCTAAAGTGAGACCGACATGCAGTCGTTAAGCAGGTGTGGCTCCAACTCCTCCATCTTAGCTATAATAGTGGGAGCATACCTAACCAAATATTCAAACTGAAGGTTGTACTTCCGAACACTCATATTACCCTGTCGAAGGGTCAAGAACCTATCAAATCTGGCCCGTCTAAGCTCTAGTGGTAGATAATGACGAAGAAAATCCTCTGTAAACTCATGCCATACTGCTAGAGGGGCATCCTCACCTCTGGACAACTCCCAAGACTCGTACTAATTAACTGCAACATCCTGAAGTCTATAGGAAGCTAGCTCAAATGACTCAGTCGTAGTGGCCTTCATTACCCTCAAAGTCCTCTGCATCCTATCGATAAATACCTGAGGGTCCTCATTTGGATCTAGTCCAGTGAATACCGGAGGGTCCAAATTAATGAAATCACGAACCCTCGCACTGATGGCCCTATCTGTATGACCAATACCTACTTCATGACGTCGAGATTATGTGGATACTAATCAAGTCAATAGCTGAATAACATCTCTCATCTCCTACACCGGTGCATCTGGCTGTATGTATAGGGGCATGCACTGGAGCTGGTGCCCCTCGGAGCTCCTCTAGAGAGGGCGAGGTATGTGAAGTCTGAGATGGAATCTCACTATGAGACTCTCCCCGAGCCCTGGTAACTCGTGGCACTCGACTAGTTGTCTAATCAGCCACGGACTTGCCCTTCTGGGCGGCTGTAGCCTTCTTAGGCATTGCTGAAAATATAACATATTATTAGGGAAATGAATCCTTATATCGCACGATCTAAGATAAGAAAGGAGGATAACATCCTATATGTCCTGTAGCATCCTGTTTATAAATGTGGTGCACAACACACTCATAAATAAAAGATCGAAGTAGGGAAAAATTCGTATGATATTCTTGAGAAAGGTTATACCGGGCTCCCTTAGAATTGCAAATCATGTTGCTATTACATTATGTAGTCTCGTATGAATTTTATTGTAGCTTCATCCATTACTTGTAGATATAAACATCTCTCTTTAATGAATTAGAGAGGTTCCTTATCATAGTGGTTGTGGGCCCCACTTGATAAGGGTTACTTTTACCAACATCCCCTAAATGTGCCACCTAGCCACCTAAGCCAAAGAGTCATTGTTTGGTCTTAACAACTAAACTCCTTGCTGCCACATTGGGGGTGATGTTCCCACCAAATAATTATCCACCAATTTCCAATTGATTTGTTAATTTCCCACTCAAAGTAATAATTAACCCATTACCAACATAATTAGGTAATATCTTAATTTACTTAAAATACTAATCATTTTTAACATACTTTATACTCCTTACTATCATGGTCATATGGTACCTTGTATGGCACTAGTCCATAAATATCGGGTATTATAGCTTGGATCGTATTTTATCCCAAATTGACAAACTTCAACGAATACTCATTCTTTGATTTGTTTACCTTCTAATCTTCATGTCACTCACTTAGCACTTGTTACAAATAAAATAAATACTTATAACCTCAAAAATAATCTCATTCCCGAGCTTACATCGATTAACTTACGGCGAAACATGAACGTACGAAATGCGGGATGTAACAAAGGCAGTCTTAAGCTCTTGAAAGCTCTCTTCACACTCAACCGACTACCTGAATGGAGCACCCTTCTAGGTCAATTTAGTCAAGGGTGATGCAATAGACGAGAAGCCCTCCACAAAACGACGACAATAACCAACTAAGCCAAGAAAATTCCGTATCTCAGTAGCTGAAGATGGCCTGGGCCAGATCTGAACTACCTCTATCTTCTTCGGATCCACCTTAATTCCTTCACTGGACATTATGTGTCCCATGAATGCCACTGAACTAAGCCAGAACTCACACTTGGAGAATTTGGCATAAAGTTTCTCATCCCTCAGCCTCTGTAGTACAATACTCAAATATTGTGCATGTTCCTCCTGGCTACGTGAGTATACCAGAATATCATCAATAAATTCTATGACAAATAAATCAAGATACGACTGGAATACACTATTCATCAAGTGCATAAGTGTTGCTGGGGCGTTGGTCATCCCAAACAACATCACGAGAAATTCATAGTGACCATAACGGGTCCTGAATGCCGCCTTTAGAATATCCGAATCCCAAATTTTCAACTGGTGATACCCAGATCTCAAATCAATTTTGGATAATACCCTCGCTCCCTAAAGCTGATCAAATAAGTCATCAATACGCGACAAAGGATACTTGTTCTTGATTGTAAATTTGTTCAACTTCCTATAGTCGATGCACATCTGCGTAGTACCATCTTTCTTTTTCACAAACAGAACCAGTGCACCCCAAGGCGACACACTAGGCCTAATAAACCCCGTAGTAAGAAGTTCCTAAAGTTTCTCTTTCAAGTCTTTCAATTCAGCGTGTGCCATACGATACAGAGGAATAGAAATGGGAGTACCCAGCACCAAATTAATACCGAAATCAATATCCCTGTCGGGTGGCATACCCGGCAAGTCTGCAGGAAATACATTCGAAAAATCCCGCACTACCGGTATAAAATCAATAGTAGGAGTGTCAGAATCAACATCTTTCACCAAGGCCAAATATGACAAACACCCCTTCCCAACCATCCGTTGGGCCTTAAAATAAGAAATTACGCTGATGGGAACATAATTTAGAGAACCTTTCCACCCGACCTTCGGCAATCTCGGTATCGCCATCGTCACTGTTTTTGCGTGACAGTCCAGAGTAGCATGACATGGAGACAACCAATCCATACCCAAGATTACATCGAAATCAACCATACTAAGAAATAAGAGATCAATTCTAGTCTCCAGTCTCCCAATAGTTACCACATACGACCGATACACACGGTCCATAATAATAGTATCGCCCACCGGCGTAGATACATGAACATGTGAAACTAAGGATTCACGGGGCGTATCCAAATAACATACAAAATATGATGAAACATACGAATACGTGGAACCAGAGTCAAATAATATAGAAGCTTTCCTATGGCACACTGAGACAATACCTGTGATCATTGCATCTGAAGCAACGATATCTGGCCTGTCAGGAAAAGCATAAAAACGGGCCTGACCGCCACCTGATCGGCCTCCCCCTCTTGGACGACCTCTAGCTGACTGAGCCCCACCCCGAGCTGGCTAGGCGGGTGGTGAAGCAACTGGTGCTGAAGTCATAGCCTGACCCATTTGCTGAGCTAAACCTCCCGTAAGGTAGGATCAATATCTCTTTATGTGACCCAAATCTCCACACTCAAAGCAACCCCTCTCTAAAAATGTCGGCAAGTTCTGAGGCGGACCTTGAGAACCAAAATAACTACCAGAAGGACCTGGTATAGATGGACCCTGAACTGATGGTGCACGAGATGAACTCTGAGTTGGAAGTGCACTAAGAGAAGACTGACTCTGTCGAGCACTATATGAACCATGGCTAGCTGATGCGCCACAGTGAGCTAGACGAGCCATCTTAGCGGGCCTATAAGGACGACACCTGCTGTGATAGGGCGGTCCTCCAGAAGGAACACCGCTAAAATTTCCCGGACCATGAGACCTTTTGGCCTACCTCTCCTCACGCTCCTGAGTATGGACCATCTCTAGCCGTCGAGCACTATCAACCACCTCGTCAAATTTAGCTCCTGCTATATTCCTAAGAGTCATAACAAAATGGAATTGATGGTTAAGGCCATTAATGAACCTCCTGATCTTTTCCCTCTCAGTGGGAACCAACCAAACTATATGACAAGCCAATTCTGAAAACCGCATCTCATACTAAGTCACGGACAAGTCCTCTTGATGTAAATATTCGAATTGCCTGCGTAGTTTCTCTCTGCGGGTCTGTGGCACAAACTTCTCCAGAAATAATATGGAGAACTCATTCCATGAAAGTGGTGTTGCACCAACTGGTCTGCTTCTCTCATAAGTCTCCCACTATCTGAAGGCTGCTCCGGTCAACTAATAAGTAGTAAATGATACCCCACTGGTCTCTAGAATACCCGATGTACGAAGCATCCGCTGGTATCTGTCCAAGAAATCCAGAGCATCCTCTGACTCAACACCGCTAAATGAAGGAGGTCGAAGCCTCCCAAATCTCTTAAGTCTCCTCTATTCATCATCAACCATAACAGGGACTACCGGTGCCTGCGCAACTATAACCGGCTGGGCTGGTAGTGCCCCCGGTATTTGAAGTCCATGTACTACATGCTCTGGAGTACATGCAACAGGGGTATGAGTACCTCTCTCGGCCTGAGGAGTAGAAGGGGCGGCCTGAGCCGAAACCACCTAAACTAGGCCAGTGAAAACAGTCAATATCTGTGTTAAAGCCTCCTGAAGGCCTGGAATCACAATAGGCACAACTGGTGCCTGAACTGGTCCTGTCGGCTCAGCTATATCTGGAATCTGCTCCTGAGCTGGAGCAACTGGTGGTGCTACAGGCGCTACTCCTACTGTTGTACGAGCTACACCTCGACTTCTACCTCAGCCCCAACCTCTACCACGTCCCCGGCCTCTCACGGCCCTAACTGGTGGAACTAGTGGCTGACCGTCCGATCCGCTAGTACATGTCCTCACCATGTGTGAGAGAATAGGATAACAGAAATTTAGTTTCCAGAATCAACAAATTCACACGACAGAATACAAGAAAGTGAAATGTTTTCCTAAGGGTTCAACAACCTCTCGAAGATAAGTACAGACGTCTCCGTACTGATCTGTAAGACACTACTACACTTGCTCATGACTCGTGAGACCTATGTAACCTAGGCTCTGATACCAACTTGTCACGACCTAAAATTCTAACCTATCGTGATGGCGCCTATCTCAATACTAGGAAAGCCAATAACCTAAATAAATCACAATAATCTCTTATATTTGAAAATATAATATTTGAATTCAATAGAAAACCTCACAATTTCAGAAACAAAACACTTCCAAAACCCGGTGTCACTGAGTACATGAGCATCTAAATAATAACAAAGTCTGACGGATAAGAACACTATCTGAAAATATAGAACAGTACAATAACTGAAAGGAAAGAGAGTCAAGGTCTACGGACGCCAAGCAGCAACCTTGATAGTCTTCAACAGATAAATCCTCAAATATGGCAACCGCCGTATCCGAAAGTACCTAGATCTGCACACAAGGTGCAGAGTGTAGTATGAGTACAACCAACTCAATAAGTAACAAGACTAATCTATGGGCTGAAAGTAGTGACGAGCTCAACATGTAGAGTCTAGTACAGAAATAACAGTACAGAAATGTAGGCATGTTTTCCAATTCAATAGTTAAACTTAGTACAGGAAAAATAAATAAAATATGCATGATATGAGGAATATGACATCTCTATATCTACATGCCAAAGTATATGATGTACCACAATGGAAACCTCGTGTACTCACACTCTCAGAATACTCAATCACTCAATATTGTATATGGCCAATCCAGCCTAGGAAAGATATATATATATATATATATATATATATATATATATATATATATACACACACACACACACACACACACACACACACACACACACACACACACACACACTGACAGTCAGTCGCTCAGTACTGTATAAGGCCAATCCAGCCTAGAGGAAGATCCATCCCCAAATATAAATGATTCGGACAAGATCCATGTCCAGGGAAGATCTACCCCTCAATATAAATACTTTGGGCAAGATTCATGCCCAGGGAAGATCCATCGTTCAATATATATCAACCGGAAGGGCTCCTTCAGCCCAAGCACTATAATATCCAGATCCAAGCATAAATAAATAAACATGCTGCGGCGTGCAGCCCGATCCCATAAATATCACTCAAAATCTCCAGTCTCTCGAGCTCTCAATGACATGAAAATCAACCCGACACGATGATATGATGTATCAATAAATGACGACAGAGACTGGGTTATGATATGCAAGTGATAGATGTGACTGAATACAAAATTATAAATTTAAATAAATAATTCAACAACAGTACGACCCATGTGGTTCCCAAAAATATATTGGCGCGTAGCCTAAACATGATCTTTAATATGAGTTTCGGCTCAATTTCTCTAGCACGTGAAGGATATGTGGATAATGACATTTATTTAATTATGCAACTCGAGGGAATCAATCAAGTCACAATTTCAATGGTGCACGCCCACACGCCCGTCACCTAGCATGTGCGTCACCTCTGAACAATTCGTATAACACGAAATTCAAGGATTCATACCTTTAGAACCAAGTTTAGAAGTGTTACTTATCTCAAACCGTGTAATTCTTTACTTCGCTATGCCTTTTCCTTGCGAATTGGTCTCTCAAAGCCTCAAATCTAGTCACAATTAATTTGATTCAGTCAATACAAATCATAGGAATTTATTCCATATGAAAATACTAATTTTTCAACGAAATCCAAAATTTAACTCAAAAATCACTCGTGGGGCCCACGGCTCGGAACCCGACAAAAGTTACAAAATATGAACGCCCATTCAACCACGAGTCCAACCATAATTTACCAAATTCCGACATCAACTCGACTATCAAATCTTAATTTCTTATTTTAAAATCCCTAGGCCCAAATCCTCTAATCTAGATGAAATATTCAATGATTATCCAATATTATTGACTAACAATGATCACACGTGACTTACCTCAAGTTTTCCCGTGAATTCTCTGAAAAATTGCCCAAAACCGTGTTGAAAAAGTCCAAAATTACAAAAATGTGGGAACCCTTTGTTTTTGTACACTGCCCAGAGGTTCCGCTTCTGTAGAACTTTTCACCGCATCTGCGCTTCCGCTTTTGCGGTGAAGCAACCGCATCTGCAACTTCCTTCGCTTCTGCGATGAAGCATCCGCTTCTGCGATGAGGCTGCCCCTTCCCCTTTTCCTCTTCTGCAATGCTAGGCTCGCTTCTGCGAGCTAATTTACGCAGGTGCGATTGCATCAGTAGGCAGCAATAAGTTTCAATTGTTCTAAGTCCAAATTTGATTCGTTAACCATTCGAAACTCACCCGAGGCCCCCAGAACCTCAACCAAATATAACAATAAGTCCTAAAACATCATACAAACTTAGTCTAACCTCTAAATCACATCAAACAACGCTAAAATCACGAATCATACTCCAATTGAAGCTTAATGAAACTAAGAAATTCCAACTTCTACATTCGATGCCGAAACCTATCAAATCAAGTCCGATTGACCTCAAATTTTGCACACAAGTTATAAATGATATAACAGACCTATTCAAATTTCTAGAATCGGATTCCGACCCCGATATCAAAAAGTCAATTCCCCGGTCAAACTTCCAAACTTAAATTTCTAATTTCGCCATTTCAAGCCTAATTTAGATACAGGTTTCCAAATAATTTTTCGGACACGCTCCTAAATCCAAAATCACCATACAGATCTATTGGAATCATCAAATTTCTATTCCGGAGTCGTTTACACATAATTCAATATCCGGCCAACTATTTTAACTTAAGCTTTACATCTTGGAACTAAGTGTTCCAATTTCATTCTGAAGCCTCTCCGACATGTCACATATTTATAATTGAACACATGATAAGCAGTAAATGGGGGAATGGAGCTGTAATACTCAAAACGACTGGCCGGGTCATTACAGGGTTATTCAACAGGCCGCGACCAGATTTTTGAAAAGGGTCATTTGGTTTGGGCTTATGAGGGTTAATTGGGATGGGCCTAATATTTTGGGCCCTGAAATTGTCTGAAAAATTGGCATGTTTTGGGCCATCTCTTGAAACCCCCAAAATTAATTTAAAATAAATTATTAACAAGTCTAATAAATGGTAAAAATATTATTTATGCTGTGAAAAATGCTTGAAAATAATAAATAAAAGTATAAAATACTACTTTGGCATAAATAATATAATAAACTAAATTATTTATAGAATATAGGCTATTGTTGTAAATAGTATAGAAAAAATATAAATATAATTATGTAAAAAATAGATAAAATATTATAAAATGCATAAGGGTATAAATGATAAATTGGATGATTAAATCACCTTAAAAATAATTTAAAGAGATAATTAATAAATATTTAACTAATTAAATACGAAAAATCAATTTTTAAGCTTTAAAATTGACCGAAAATTACAGGAAATGCTTATATAACTCTTGTAAATTGGGTAATAATGAAAAATGATATTTTGAAAGTATATTAAATATTTTATAAAATATGATGGCAAAATTGGGTATCAACAATACCGATGAATGGAAGAAGAAGAGTGAACAAGCAAAGGCAAACCGCGTCTCCAGTAAAGGTGGCTCGTTGCACACATGAGGTTTGATTAGTTATCCGGCTCATAAACTAAGATTGGTAATTACTTATAAAATATTTCTTAGTTTTACATGTCACGACCACAAAATTCGCATGTCGTGATGGCGCCTATCTCAATATTAGTCAAGCCGACAACCTCAATAAACCACAATTTCTTTTAAGATTGAAAACATAATAGCTTAGATTTAATAGAAAACCCCCACACATACTAATACTAATACACTCCCAAAACCCGGTGTCACTGAGTACATGAGCAACTAAATGATAACAAAGTTCGACTGATAAAAACACTATCTAAAAATTTAGAACAGTATAAAAACTAAAAGGGAATAGAGTCAAGGTCTGCGGACGTCAAGCAACTACCTTAATAATCTCCAACAGATAAAACTTCGAGAACTTGCAACCGCCGTGTCCGGAAGTACCTAGATCTGCACACGAGGTGCAGGGTGTAGTATGAGTACAACCAACTCAGCAAGTAACAATACTAAACAAAGAATTGAAAGTAGTGACGAGCTTCTCAGCTAAGTCCAATTACAGTAATTTCCAACATAAGAAAGTAGGCGTGCTTGCAAGTTCAATAATTAATGCCAAAACAGTAATTGCATATCAGGTTTGACTGAAACAAGAGATAATATCTTTCAGAATGTTTTCCAAAACATGGATATATGACAACTGTAGTACAACAATAATGAAATCAATGCATCATCTCAGAGCAACAGTCACTCAATCCTCCCACTCGCTCAACACTCAACACTCTCACTCAGTAGGTACCTGCGCTCACTGGGGGTGTGTACAAACTCCGGAGGGGCTCCTTCAGCCCAAGCGCTATAATCTGCATGGACAACTCACGTGTTGCACAGACAACTCACGTGATATAGTATCAATATCTGGATCCGCACGGACAACTCACGTGTTGCACGGACAACTCACGTGTTGCACGGACAACTCACGTGCTATAGTATAATATCTGGATCTGCACGGACAACTCACGTGCTATAGTATAATATCTGGATCCGCACGGACAACTCACATATTTCATGGATAACTCACATGCTATAGTATAATATCTCACAATTAGGCCCCTGGCCTCACTCAGCCATAAATCTCTCCAGTCTCTCGGCCTCTCAATAATCATGAAAATCAGCCCAAACAACAATGATATGATGTATCAATAATGAACAATATAGACTGAGATAAAATAAATAAGTAAACTGTGCCTGAGTACAAAACAACAATTTAGCAAATAATTCAACATGTACACGACCTTTGTGGCTCCCTACAGTGCCAACACATAATCTAAACATGATTTGTAGTTCAATTTCTCCACTACATGAAGAATGTACAAATAATAATAGATTATTCAACTACATAGTTCCATGGAATTTGACCAAGTCACAATTCCTACGGTGCATGCCCGTCACCTAGCATGTGCGTCACCTCAAAACCGATCACATAACACAAAATTCGGCGTTTCATACCCTCAGAACCGGATTTAGAACTGTTACTTACCTCAAACCGTGAAATTCTTTATTCTGATATGCCCTTGCCTCACGAATCGGCCTCCGAACACCTCGAATCTAGACACAATTAATTCGATTCAGCCAATACAAATTATAAAAATTAATTCCATATGAAAATACAATTTTTCCAACAAAATCCGAAATTAGACTCAAAAATCGCCCGTGGGGCCCACATATCGGAACCCGAAAAAAGTTATAAAATATGAATGCTCATTCAACCACAAGTCCAACCATACCAAATTTACCAAATTCCGACATCAACTCGGCCTCCAAATCTTTATTTTTTATTTTGAAATCCCTAGGCACAAATCCTCTAATTTCACCTCAAACACATGTAATATAATCGAAATACTCAATGATAATCCAATATTATTAACTAACAATGATCACAAGTGACTTACCACAAGTTTCCCGTGAATTCCCTTTGAAAATCGCCCCAAGACCGCGCTTAAAAGTGCAAAAATGGCAAAATTCGGAACCCCTTCGAAATGTATACTGCTCAGGGGTTCTGTACCTAGGACTTAGCCATTTCTGCGGTCTCGCAGGTGCAAGAAACCAACCACTTCTGCAGTTTGCCAATGCTAGCTTCCTTTCTCTTCTGCGGTCGCCTTCCCGCTTCTGCGAGGAGAAAGCCACTTCTGCGGCCTTTGCGCTTCTGCGGTCACAGAGACGCACATGGGATGCCGCTTCTGCGGACCATTTGCTCGCTTCTGTAACCTCTGTCTTAACCCATGCCTGGCCACTTCTGCGATCTCGCACCTGCGAGCCAATTTTCGTAGGTGTGATTGCATCAGATGGAAGCAGGTTTCCAATTTTTGTTCTAAGTCCGAATTTGATCCGTTAACCACCCGAAACTCACCCGAGACCCTCAGGACCTCAACCAAATAAACCAACAAGTCCTAAAACCTCATATGAATTTAGTCAAAGCCTCAAATCACATCAAACAATGCTAAAACCACGAATCATACCCAAATTCAAGCTTAATGAAACTAAGAACTTTCAACTTCTACATTCGATACCGAAACCTATCAAATCAAGTCTGATTGACCTCAAATTTTACACACAAGTCATAAATGACATAACAGACCTATTCTAATTTCCAGAATCGAATTCCGACCCAATATCAAAATGTCAACTCCCTGTGTCAAACTTCCAAACTTAAATTTCTATTTTAGCCATTTCAAGCCTAATTTAACTACGGACTTTCAAATAATTTTCTGGACACGCTCATAAGTCCAAAATCACCATACGGAGCCATTGGAATAATCAAAATTCTATTTTAGGGTCGTTTATACATAAGTCGACATCCGGTCAACTATTTCAACTTAAGCTTTAAACCTTGGAACTAAGTGTTCCAATTCATTCCAAAATCTTACCGGACCCGAACCAATTACCCCGGCAAGTCACATAACAACTGTAAAGCATAAATTGAGCAGTAAATGGGGAAGGGGGTTGCAACCGACCGGGTCGTTGCATGACATATAGAATTTTATGATTGTAATGTCTAACTCATACCTTTTACTACTATACATAAAGAAAAGCCAAGCAGCTTCCCATTGTCATGTGTGATTGTGTTTAACAAGAGATAAAATTCAATTATTAGTTTTCCAAGCGTGCTTCTGAAGAGCTTATGTGGTGAATTGAGATTAATGGCCCAACACCCGACTTTATGGACCAACAAATGTGGCTTTATTTGCACAATTGGAACTAGGGTAGATATTTATATTGTCTATGTGCCAGTTTTGCCCTTGAACAAAAAGTAAGGAACACTTTATGCTGAGGACTTACTAGACATTTATCACCAACTAAATGGTGGCTTTGTATTCTTATCTTTCTACAATTTAACATGAAACATTCATCTGTATTTTTTCTCAGAAACTTTCTTTCAATCTTCTTTCTACGTTGTAACGACCCGACCGGTCATTTTGAGAGTTGTAGTCTCGTTCCCCTATTTACTGCTCATTTTGTGCTTTACATTTGTTATATGACTTGTCGGGGTAGTTGGTTCGGGTCCGGAGAAGTTTCGGAATGAATTGAGACACTTAGTCTCAACGTGGAAAGCTGAAGTTAAAAAGGGTGACCGAATATTCACTTATATGTAAACGACTCCGAAATAGATTTTTGATGGTTCCGTTAGCTCTATTGGGTGATTTGGACTTAGGAGAATGTCTGGATTATGATTTGGAGGTCTATAGTTGGATTAGGCTTGAAATGGTGAAAGTTAGAAATTTGAAGGTTTGACCGTGAGTGGACTTTGTGGTTACCGGGATCAGATTGTGTTTCCATGAGTTGGAGTAGGTCTGTGGTGTCATTTGTGTCTTGTGTTCAAAATTAGATGTCAATCAGACGTGATTTGATAGGTTTCATTATCGAATGTAGAAGTTGGAAGTTCAAAAGTTCATTAGGCTTGCATTGATGCACGATACGCGGTTTTAGCATTGTTTGATGTGATTGGAAGGATCGACTAAGTTTGTATCGTGTTTTAGGACTTGTTGGTATATTTGGTTGAGGTCTCGGGGGTGATTCGTATCGAAATCGGATTGGATTTTGGAGTTTTAGAGAAGCTAGTGTGGTCGGGGTGATTCGTATCATGGGGTCGCAGATGCGGTTCTGGGTGAGTGTAAGTAGTTGCGCATGTGTGAGGGAAAATACCGCACCTGCGATCTTGCAGATGCGGGTGGCATGTCGCAGAAGCGAAAAAGGACTTGGGGAGGTTGGTCCGCAGAAGCGCATCTGCAGGAGCGGGATTTGGGACCATATAAGCGGGATGCCTGGACCTTAAATGACCTTCGCAGATGCAGAATTGTGACCACAAAAGCGGTGCCGCAAATGTGGCTAAATGGACCGCACAAGCAGAATCACTGGCATTGAATATTAAAACGAGGGTTCCGTGATTTTTCACCATTTTAAACATTTCAAGATCGGAATTTGGCGGTTTTTGGGAGGATTTTCGGGGGATTTTTTTAGGTAAGTTAGTTGTGGTTAAATTTATTCAATAATTATGTTTTCCCATTGATTTTTCCACCTAGGTTGTGTGGTTTTGAGGTGTAAAATAGGAGTTTGAGGCTAGGGATTTGGAGAGTTTAAATTAGGGAATTGGGTGTCGATTTGGTGTTGGATTTTTGTGAATTTTGTATGGTTGGACTCGTGGTTGTTTGGACTTCCGGATTTTGTTACTTTTATTGGATTACGAGACGTGGGCCCGGGAGCCGGTTTTTGAGTCGATTTTTTGAATTTGATTCAGAACTTAGTATTTTCTTATGTAATTGATTCCTTTTGCTCGTGTTGATTGTATCGAACTGTTTGTGACTAGATTTGAGGCATTTGGAGTATGTTTTGCAAGGCAAGGTCTTGTTGGAGTAGAGTTTCGCACAGTTTAAGGTAAGTAATATTTCTAAACTTAGTTCTAAGGGTATAAATCCTTGAATTATGTGTTATATGATTGGTATGGAGGTAACACACATACTAGGTGATGGGCGTGTGGGTGTGCACCATAGAAATTGTGATTTATTGCCCCAGGGATTTGCATAATCAAATAATCATGTCAATACCTACATATCCTCCACGTGTTAGAGAAATTGAGCTGAGACTCGTGTTAAAATCATGCTTAGGCTAGGTGCCGATATTTTTGGGACCCACAGAGGTCATGTTGCTGTTGAATTACTTGTTTAATTTACAATTATGTACTCAGTCGCATATATTGTTTGCATATTATATCTTAGTCTTTGTTGCCATTCATTGATACATAATATCATCATCTAGGGCTAATTTTCATGACATTGTGAGCCCGAGAAACGGGAGAGGTTAATAACTGAGTGAGGCCGAGGGCCTGATTTTGAGTGATATTTATGGGATTGGACTGCATGCCGCAACATATTTTATTGATTTATGCATGGATTTGGCTTATTATAGTGCTTGGGCTGGATCTGCCCCTCCGGAGTCTGCACACCCACAGTGAGCGCAACTACTATTTATATTTGGGTTGGATTTGCCCTAAATATTTGTATTTGGGCTGGATTGGCCCTATACAGTACTGAGTGATTGATTGTCATCTGATCTTTAAATTGAGGGATGGATCTTTTCTGGGCTAGATTGGCCATATACAGTCCTGAGTGATTGAGTATTCTGAGAGTGTGAGTTCACGAGACTTCCATTATAGTGCATCCCGTACAACATGTACCTTGGCATGTAGATATATAGATATCACATTCCTATTATCATTATGAGTTGATCTATTTTACTTGTATTGAGTTTATCTGTTGAACTTGAAAGCACGCCTATATTTCTGCACTGTTAATTCTATATCATACTGTACATGCTGAGCTCGACACTACTTTCAGTCCAATAGTTAGTCTTGTTACTTACTGAGTTGGTTGTACTCACACTACACCCTACACCTCGTGTGTAGATTCAAGAATTTTCGGGCACGGCGATCGTTGATTGCAGAGTCCTGATATTCGGAGATCATCGAGGTAGCTGTTGGGCGTTCGCACACCTTGACTCTCCTCCCTTATCTTTCATTTTATTTATTTCAGTTTTATTTTCTAGACGGTGTACCAGGATATATCTTTATGTAAATGCTCATATACTCGGTGACACCCCGGTTTTGGGAGAGATTATGTATTGAATTATGACTTTCTATCATGCTCTTAAAAGATTTGCTTTTAATTAAGTTGTTTTCATATCTTTCAAAGTATTAAAGTGTTGAAAATGCCTGGGTAGTCGGCTTGCCTAGTACTATGATATGCGCCATCACGACGGGTTAGTTTTGGATCATGACATACGTCTATGTTCTTCGCTTTACTTTCAGTTTCAGTTGTTGTGCCTCTGTGACTTTTTTGCCTTTTGGCGAGCACAGTTGTTCTCTAGTTGTTGCACTTATTTTTTCCCTCTTTATTTCTCTGCTCTGCTTGATTACTTATACTTGTGTTTTGTCATCATGTTTCACTCTTATTCTCCGCTTGTTTACATTTGAATTTATTTCGGGGTATTTGGTTTTCTTCTGCGCTTCACCAAACAATACCTCTTTGAGAATTTCAATTACAAGGCATGCTCTGTAATTTCAAAATTTTGCTATAGATTTGGGTCAATTTGTGATAGGTACTAATTTTGCTCCAGCAACATTGATTTAGGAAGATAGGGTTATTGATGTCTCCATTTTACTGTTGTTATTTGCTTATTTTTGTACTTTAGAATATTTACTCTCTCTTCTGCATGTGGTGGATATTGATTCATATCAAACTTGGCCTCAACTACAGATAATTGGAGATAGAAACTACATTGAAACAAATACATTCTCAGAACAAAAACAATTCTTCCTACTTAGCCAAACGAAATGCAGAAATGAATTTCAGACGGCGTGAGAAGTATAAGCAAGTAGCATCCACTGAAAACATGCTCTACTGCTAAAACGCCGACTACGAGCAAAAAAATCCACCGCACCTGTATTGTCATCTGAAACAGGTTAGAATACTAAGCATATGTATTTTCTACCTTTCTGTAGAATTTTCTACATGTTCGTATATATGTGCTGATAAATACGCTTACTTCGTCAAGCTTATTTGGTTATAATTTGACATTAACCATATTTTGTATTGAAATTATTAGCTAATATGCATCGCGCCACTACGTTGGCAACCTACTATGACAGGGCAACAAATTCGGCCTACCCATCCTCAATATTTGAAATAGGCAAGTACAATCCTCTATGCAAAAAGTTTTTACCATTTTTTAACAAAGAAAACATTTACTTATATTTATCCTAAAATTATCTTCTACTTGGGTCCTGGTACGACTAATGAACAAAATCAGAGTTCTTACACTATTCTTAATAAAGGTTGGTGTATATTGCAGTATTATTTCTTACCAATCTGGCTTTGCTTCTCCCTTCATTCATTCTGACGTTTTGGTAGTTGCAGGTCCAAACGTAAATAAAAAAGGCAACATAACCATTAGCCAAATGCGATCAGAATACGTCCCACTAAAACTAATTTCACGTTTCAAATTCTGTCGAGCTAAGAAATTTCAGTTTGAACCTCATACATTTTGTTATCGCAATAATTCAGTTAGCTTAACTACACACAAAATGCCCACAAAATTGCAGAATTTATATGTAGTAAATACTGAGGAATCTAAATACTTTCACACATACATTAGAACATATAATAATATCTTTGCATTTACATCGCTTGGTGTGAGCTACAACAAAGATTTAGGGAGAAGAAATCATGGTATTTATACTTTTACATTTCAAGGACAAATGTATCATTTCATAGATGATCTATTTCCTACGAACCAAAAAGGAAAATCTGCAATTATACTTCTATGACAATGATGATGAACTAGCAAACAGAATGGCTTGTTCCGATAGAATGGATGAAAGTATAGTTAGAAATCTAATGAACTTGCTGCAAAATAATCCATATTCTATTTTTTAAAGATCGTTGACTAGTGTTCCTGTAATGACCCGGCCGGTCGTTTGGGGAGTTATAGCCCTGTTTCCTCCATTTCTGTTTTCTTTATGCTCTTAAGCTATATTATGATATACCGGGTTAGTTGGTTCGGGCCCGGAGTGGTTTCGGGGTGGAATGAGACACTTAGTCTCTTATTTAGAACCTTAAGTTGGAAAAGTCAATCGGATGTTGACCTATGTATAAACGATCTCGGATTTGAATTCTGATGGTCTCGTTATCTCTGTTAGGTGATTTTGGACTTAGGAGCGCGTCCGGAATATGATTTGGAGGTCCGTGGTAGAATTAGGCTTGAATTGGCGAAATTAGAAATTTGGCGATTTCGGTCGGCAGTGAAAAATTTGATATCGGGGTCGGAATGGAATTTCGAAAGTTGGAGTAGTTTTGTAGTGTCATTTGTGATGTGTGTGTAAAATTTGAGGTCATCCGGACGTGGTTTGGTTGGTTTCGGCATCGGTTGCCGAATTTAGAAATTTAGAAGTTCTTAGGCTTGAATCTAAGGGTAATTTGATGATTTGATGTTGTTTTGAGTGATTCGAAGGTTTGACTAAGTTTGTATATTGATATATGACTTGTTGGTATTTTTGGTTGAGGACCCGAGGGACTCGGGGTGATTCCGGGTGGTTAACGGATTTGTCGAAGTTGGAAAATGAAGCTGAAGCTGCTGCTACTGCTATTTTCTCACCTGCGGAAGAAAGAGTCACAGGTGCGAGGACACTGGTGCATTTGGGGAAGCCGCAGATGCGGAAATGGAAGGCCAAGGCTGGGAACGCAGGTGCGAAGAATTGGCCGCATTTGCGCACCCGCAGATGCGAGTACTTGAGCGCAGATGCGGAAAGGAAGAGTTGGGCCGGTTCTGCAGAAGCGAAAATGTTACATAGGTGCGCTCCCGCAGGTGCAGAACCTGGGGTCGCAGGTGCGGAATTGAGGGCTTAAGTGGTTCTCGCAGGTGCGGTTCCGCAGGAGCGAACATATGGCTGCAGGTGCGACTGTGCTAGGCAGAAAAGCCCCAGCTCGTGTGTTTTGTATTCATTTTCCATTTTTAGATTTGAGAAACTCGGGAGAGAGGCAAGTTTTCGAAGATTTTCAAGGAGCAACGTTGGGGTAAGTGATTCTAACCCATAATGGTATAAATTTCGTGAATCTATGGCCTTGTTCATCATTAATTAGTAGGATTTTGGAGTGAAAGTAGGGGGTTAGGGCTTGGAATTTTTAAGAGTTTAATTTAAGGATTTGAAGGAACAAACGATGTCGGATTTTGATGAATTTGGTGTGGTTAGATTTGGGAGTGAATGAGCTTTCTAGTTTTGTAAATTTTGTCGGATTTTGAGACGTGGGCCCGGGGGCCGGGTTTGAGCCAATTTCGGGTTTTGGTCTAATTTTATAGCTTTTCCATTGGAATTCATTCCATTAGCATATATTGATGGTATTGTACTGATTGTGAATAGATTTGGAGAATTTGGAGGCCGAGTCCTGATGCAAGAGCATTGCGAGGTAGAGATTTCACCGGTTTGAGGTAAGTAACGATTATAATTCTAGTCCTGAGGGTATGAAACCCCGGATTTTGTATCATTCTACTAATTTTTAATGACGCACATGCTAGGTGATGGGCATATGGGCCTGCACTGTTGGGGATTGCGACTTAGGTCCGTCCCGTAGCAACTGTAAAGTTGCATACTTTGTTGAAACTATATGATACTTATATGTTTTAGAAAGAGTTTCTGTAAAATGGGCTGAATGCCATGTTTCGGCCTTGTGCCCGTATTATTTGGACCCTTAGGGGCCTTTTCTTACTATCCTCTCATTGTTTTCGATTGAAAATCTATACTCAGTCATGTTTATTCTTGTTTAATGCATAACTCAGTTTTATGACTCTATTTTGATGCATATAAATGTTTTGGGTCGAATGCCCTGTTTTACTGAAATGCTCTAGTGGCTTGAGAGGTTTATGACTGAGTAAGGTCGAGGGCCTGATTTGTGAGGATATTTATGGGATCGGGCTGCACGCCGTAGCATGTTTGATATCGGCCGAGGGCCTGATTGTGAGGATGAGTGTGGATCGGGGCTGCTCGCATGCAATATACTTTATTATTATAGCACGTGAGTTATCCGTGCAGCACGTGAGTTGTCCGTGCAGATTATAGCGCTTGGGCTGAAAGAGCCCCTCCGGAGTCTGTACACACCCCCAATGAGCGCAGGTACCTACTGAGTGCGAGTGCCGAGTTTCGAGTACTGAGTGACTGGGAGGCATGAGTGATTGTGAGGTATGCCCGAGTGGCAAGAGTGATGGTGAGGTATGCCCGAGTGGCACGAGTGACTGTGAGGTTTGCCTGAGGAGCTGTGTATGAGTGATGTTTTGCCTGAGGGGCTATTTATGATCTCATCATTTTTGCTCACCTTTGCATTTTTTCTCTGTTTGAAAACTATTGAAAAATATCTTTAAATGATTTTTACTGGAACTGGGTTTAAACGAGATATTTTGATTCAAACCCTGATTTTAAAAGCATGTGGTATTTTACTGAGATTTCCTAATATGAACGTTATATGCTTTATTGCTCTTCACTACTGCTCAGTCTTTATTTATTTTTGTTACTTACTGAGTTGGCGTACTTACGTTACTCCCTGCACCTTGTGTGCAGATCCAGGTGTAGCTGGACACGGTAGCGGGTGTTGATTATTTTGGTTGCAGATTTTCTTGGAGATAGCAAGGTAGCTGATTGGCGATCGCAGCCCCTGCTCTTCTCCCTCTTATCTTCCTCTAGTTGTATTTAGCTATTTTCTAGGCTGAGTTAGCCTTGATATTGTGAGACAGATTGTAGTAGATGCTCATGACTAGTGACACCCCGATGTCGGGCTTTTCCTTCCGTACTTTTATTTTTATTTGAACTCCTTTGCGAATGTTTTTATGTTAAATAGCACTGAAATTATCTTTGAAATGAAAATATCGGTTCGTTTTGGAAACGAGTCGGCTTTCCTAGTTCCACGACAGGCACCATCACGACAGGGGTTTGTTTGGGTCGTGACAGATTGGTATCAGAGCCTAGGTTACATAGGTCTCACGAGTCATGAGCAGGTTTAGTAGAGTCTTGCGGATCGGCACAGAGACGTATGTACTTATCTTCGAGAGGCTACAAAACCCTTAGGAAAATTAGACCTTCTTGTATTCTATCGTGCGAAATTAATTCAGCTTGAAACATAACTCTTTGAATTCCTTCCACGCATTCGTATACGCACATGAGCGCTAGGTATCAGTTGTGCATCGCCGGCTTGTGATTCTATAAATGAGGTTCGAGGTTTGTATTATGTGTTTTTGTGATGGGCTAGTCTGGAGGACTTGAGGCCAGGTTTAAAATGTAGTTTTCGCTCGGTAGCTTCAGTTGTAACCTGTACATTTGGACTCATATGTCCGGTAATGCCCCTACGAGTGGAATTCGTGGCTCGATGAGCGGTGGAATGGCTTTGTGATGAGTATGATTTAAACTGCGGGATGTGTTAAAGACGATTTGAATGTGACGAGAAATGTTTCCTTGAAATGTAAAGGAAGGCCATTGGGTGCTTGATTTTCGTTTTGATGTGACGTACGAACTCGAGTGTGAATGTTTGAAGGATCTTTCACGTTGTTAAATTTTGGGGCAAATTAAATTCTCATGTCTTGTCAATGAGTTTGGACTCAAGAAGAGTAAGTGATTGTGTGGTAATTGTGGTTGCGAATGGGTATTTTTGATGTTGATGGCTCGAGAAAGATGATCTTTGAAGAGACTTAGAGTCGGTAATATTTTATTAGTTCAGGTGCGATAAAGATACATTTCGATTTGATGCAGCAGTTGGGTAGCAAAGTATGAGGGAAGACATAACGGGAAGTGTTTCACGGTGGTTGAAGTACTAGCAGGTCAAGTAGTAGAAGTATAGGTTGAGAAGTTTCTTAAAGGAGATGATTTAACCGAAGTAAGAGTGGCAGATTAGCATATGAATTCATTGGTAGGGTAGTCATGCACCTTGAGAAAGTGTAGAATGGTTTGGAATCGTGTTAATATGCGAATCGGCATGCAGACTCTATTTGGAGTGATGGTTAGTGTACAAAGGAAAATTGAATATGGCAGAAAGGAGTATGTTTGAAATGAATATAGGCGTGAAGATCTAATTATCGTGTCAGGTGCAATATGACTTGAGTTCGGAAGGTATTGTTGACGTACAGTTGATGTCAATAGGGAAAGTGCAGACTCATAAAATAGTGGGTGACCATGAACTCAGGAGAATTTACGGATTTAGTGGTCGTTGCACTCAATGCTGTGTCATTGGAAGATGTCGGTAAGGAATTCCACATGTGGGTTATCTCCTATGTGCAGCTAACGGTGGTGTGATATTGATGAAGCATTTGCGAGGAATATTACTCGCTACCCGGTAGGAGTTGCGTATGTGATTTTGGCTGGAGATTCAGAATGTTCATGAAAGGCTTAATAAAAGACTTCGAGAAGTCTGGCAGGTTAACGGTGCGAGACCTTGGTAATTGAAAATGAGAAATCCTTACGGGTTCTAATTTTATATAATTGCAGCTTAAGGCTAAGTGGGGGAGTCTGCTATCGACAAGTAGATTGCATGGTTATGGGTCGTATTAGTTTCGGTTTGGGGTATACCGGCGAATCAGTTATGACTTGCAGAGGTCGAGATCGAGGATGACTCGGGTAAAGGAATTTCTGGACACAAGTTGTATTACACTCTATGGTTATAGGAGGACCATAAAATAATTGAGTGGTTATTCATAGAGAATGTAGTGTACATGGAGCGGGAATTTGCTCGGTTGCATAGGAGTGTGGGTTACTCTTTATTCCCTTGGGAGTTGGTGTGCTAATGGGACACAGGACGTTTCGGTCCGTTTGGTCGGTTAATTCGAGAATTGAGTAGAGTGGATGACTCTCGAGAATGGTTCTAATGGATTCAATATTTATAAATATGGCTAGAAAACTGAGAGTTGCATTGAACGGTGTTGAGACTCGTGGCATCTTATATCATTGTGAATTGTGCATTTCAGTATCAAGAAGGTGAAGGAAAAAATTTTAGGTTCACATAAAGTCTCTTCGGAGTAAGCATTTTTGGTTGTGGAACCTTTGGGATACATAAAAAGGGAATTCGGCGGCTTATAAGCCTTAGGGCGGCGTGATTCTATGTTAGAGTTTGTGGGGTAAGTTTTAGTTAAGGATAGTAGTGTTCTAACAAGAAAAAAGTAGCAATTTGAAGGCAATTTAGAAAGAACTTGGAGAAATAGGACAACTTAGTTATGTGCGAATGGATTTCAAAGTGTTCATGATAGGTTCTACCATGGTTTGAACCGGATATTTTCTACCAATGTACGAAACGTGTTGTGTGTTATGATCCTCCTAGAAAGAAGCAAGAAAGAGGTTTCTGACTAATAAGGTATATAATTTGCTAGTAACTCAGAGTTGATAATGGAATTCTTATGCTTGTCACATGATGGCATAATAGATGTGGTGTGTTATGCGGGAATATAATTTACATGTACAAGGTCACAGATTTGAAGGGAAGGACATAAATTCTTAGGCAGCATGAACGGTTTTCGATGACCAGGTAAATGATATTACTATCTGGTATAGCTTGATGAGAGTGTACATTTCAGAAGCAGCAGTGTGTTTTGATTTATGGGTACTTTGCTGGTATTGCGGCACTCTCCTGGTTGATCGACTGTTGATATTCAAATTTTTGCCAGGTGGCACGGAAGAATTTTTAAAGTATTTCTCGTGGGATGATTGTGTATGAGAGAGGTGTTAGGCATTCGGGTGGTGGAGGTGGAATCAAATATAGTGATTCATGTGTTCTATGGAATTGGAGATTGGGAGCTCTCAGGAGCAGATTGTTTTATGGTTGTGGATTGTGAAATTGTGGCCGGAGCTAGCCAGATGATAGAAGGTATTATGATTCCGTCATTGTGGACTTTCGGAGGTTGTTTATCTATTGGTGGCTGACCATAGTTGATTTGGGACCCATTGGTAGGCCCAATTAGGATGTGTATTCTACACCGAGCCAGATTGATTGGCTCCATACTGCTATTGTTGAAGGATGTGCCATTCGGTTGATGTGAAGCTTATTCGTGTTCTAAAATAATCTGTGAGTTACTCTTCTATACTACGAGGAGTTGTGATTTGTTAGTTATATGCACATATGGTGCGGTTCTATTGTGGCCTTATAGCGGAATTTGAGAGAGAATAGTAGGATATTGTTTGGTTGATGATGTATTGGTTATGTTCTTTCGGGTTTTATGTGGTATGATGTCGTTTGCTTCTCCATGGTTATGGTAATGCACTTTGGGTACTTGATGTCAAATTGCGCATGGTTATTGATTTTAACAGGGTGGCTTGAGGTGTTTCATATGGACCAGTATTTGGATAGGGTCGCGTATTGCAGCAGAGTTATGTGGAAATATGATCCCCCGTGTAAGATTCGTGTGTTATGGTTCTGTGGTGTGTGATGAGTTCTTAGCATTGCGTCGGGGTGGTACTCGTCAAGCTTGCGGAACGGTTCTCCTGTTTGGGTCATTGTTACGATTGGGTATATTTGGAATGTTTCTATCTGGTGCACGGATTGCACGAGTTGTGGCTTTAGATTTTATTGATGTGTCAGGTCACTAGAGTGGTCGTGGTGGATGAGACGAGGTCATTGGGCCTATAATGGATGCTATAAGATTTGATTGTGGTATAATTGGGAGGATAATATCGGAAGTCGGCACTGAAATTGGCCATAGTTCTTGTAGAAGGAACAGGAGCTCCATGACCTGTTGATCTAATGAATGGTTATGAATTTGGTGTGTTTCTTTCATCATCGGCAGTGTACGAAGGTTTTAGAATGAGGTTTTGTCTGATATGAGATTTATTACCAGCACTGGGTTGATTTGAGTCGATACTGTGATTTGAAATCATTGCTTCGAGCATTTGAGCTACGCGGTATTTGAATTTGAGTATTTGAGTTATGGTTACGGCTTTTGGTACATCTTGTTCAGACTTATACGGTATGTAGATGCGAACCTCTGATTTTATAGGAAATTTTGAATGTTGGAAATTTGATTCGAAGGCTTGGGGGCTAGGTTGAATTGAGAAATTTCAGTTATGTTGTGCTATCAGACCTGTATGGGATAGGGTGACGTGGGATCACCCCCGGGTATGTGCATGGGAAAGTTACACAGCCATTTCTTGGCTTTTGGAACAACTCTCGGCACGTTAGAGGACGAACGTATGTTTAAGTGGGGGAGGATGTAACGACCCGGCCGGTTGTTTCGAAAGTTATAGCCCCGTTTCCACCATTTCTGTTTCCTTTATGCTCTTAAGCTATATTATGATATACCGGGTTAGTTGGTTCGGGCCCGGAGTGCTTTCGGAGTGGAATGAGACACTTAGTCTCTTATTTAGAACCTTAAGTTGGAAAAGTCACCCGGATGTTGACCTATGTGTAAATGATCTCGGATTTGAATTCTGATGATTCTGTTAGCTCCGTTAGGTGATTTTGGACTTAGGAGTGAGTCCGGAATATGATTTGGAGGTCCGTGGTAGAATTAGGCTTGAATTGATGAAACTGAAAATTTGGCGATTTCGGTTGGCAGTGAAAAATTTGATATCGGGGTCAGAATGGAATTCCGAAAGTTGGAGTAGGTTCGTAGTGTCATTTGTGATATGTGTATAAAATTTGAGGTGATTCGGATGTGGTTTGGTTAGTTTCGGCATCGGTTGCCGAATTTGGAAATTTAGAAGTTCTTAGGCATCCGAGGGTAATTTGATGATTTGATGTTGTTTTGAGTGATTCGAAGGTTCGACTAAGTTTGTATGTTGATATATGACTTGTTGGTATTTTTGGTTGAGGTCCCGAGCGCCTTAGGGTGATTCTAGGTGGTTAACGGAATTGTCGAAGTTGGAAAATGCAGCTGAAGCTGCTGCTATTGCTATTTTTGCACCTGCGGAAGAAAGAGTCGCAAGTGCGAGTCCGCTAGTGCTTTTGGGGAAGCCGCTCTTGCATTTGGGGAAGCCGCTCTTGCGAAAATGGAAGGCCAAGGCTGGGAATGCAGGTGCGAAGAATTGGCCGCATCTGTACACCCGCAGGTGCGAGTCCTTGAGCAGAGATGCAGAAAGGAATTGTGCCGACTGAGACCATTGAAGGTAATGAAGAATTGTCATATAAAGAAATTCCAGTTGCCATTCTTGAAAGACAAGTTCGAAAGTTGAGAAATAAAGAAATTACCTCCGTGAAAGTGTTATGGAGAAACCAGCAGGTTGAAGAGGCCACTTGGGAGGCCGAGGAAAATATCAAGAAGAAGTATCCTTACTTGTTTGAATAACTGTGTAATCCTTTTTATGAACTTGTCTCGTATGAATTTTGTATCACTTGTTTTGTTAATGTAAAGGTGTTCCTTTTGATTATATGTTATTTACATGAGGCCACGGTTGGTATTGTTATGAGTTATGTTACATCGTTGGTTTGTGTACATGTTTTTAGGATGTGATTTTGGGGCTCTCTGACAGGTGGATAGGCCGAGTTACAAAGTAAACTCTGGCAAAAATTTTGAAAATTTGGGGAGCTAGTTAAATTTGGGGCTACTGGTGTGGGGTATGAAAAACTGAGTTGCTCAAGGTGCTAATAGTTGACCCTGATCCTCATTCGAGGATGAATAATCTTAAATGGGGGAGGATGCAAGGCCACGTAAAATTATTCCTAAAAACCCGGATTCTCTGATGCAGAAGTAGGCGGAGAGTTTAATAGTAGTAGAAATTCTTCGCGATGAGCTTGCGAGCCGCGGTTCGGACTTTTTGGATTGTACAGTGCCTGGGGAGTTGAAGTTAAATGTTGGGCAGAAGTAGGCATTTCTGCGGCCCGTTCTGCGACTGCAGAACCACTATGCGGTCTACCGAACCACTTTGCGGACCGCACAATGGTCGCAGAGTAATGCAGTTTTCTAGCACATTTTTATGTCAATTTCGCGGCCAATTATGCGACCGCATAACCGTTTTGCGGGTCACACTGTGGTCGCATAGTTATCCTTTGACTTTTGCGGATGGAGGTTCTGCGGCGCATTATGCGACCGCATAACAGGTCTGCGGTCCGCATAACGGCCGTAGAGTAAAGCAGGCCAGCCCAGTTTCCAGAGCCACCTTTCGCGGTCATTTCACGGACCGCATAATCATTATGCGTCTGTTTTGGAGCTTCATTTTGGGGTTTTTAAACCCGACCCTATTCCGTTAAAACACATCCCATAGACCATTTTGAGCTTATTTCTGATATCTTTGGAGTGAGAGAGAGAGTCCTAGAGGGAGAAAGTGATCCTCATCAAAAATTTCTCTTCAATTCTTGCTTAAACCTTTAAAGATTATCAAGAGAAGCACCCTAGATCTTCATCCTAAGAGGTAAGATTCTATCACCAAGCTCTTAAATTCGAAATATAACTAGAATGGGCAATTAGTAAGATAGTTCATGGGGATGTGTGTGCTTACCTTGCATGCATGTATTCTTAAGGTACGTGGGGAGCTTGTGAGTTTAAGATAGAAAAGAATGGGGTGTGGGATGGTGAATTCTTTCATAAAAGGGCCATGGAACCTTAATACACACATAATGTTTGATAAAATGCTCAAGTGAGCTAGAATCATGATCGTTTTCCTAATTTTTGGTTCAATTTTGCTATATTGATAAAATAGATTGAAGTTGCTAATATTCCGGAACATCTTAGAGTTTTAAGAAGATCAATTGAGGTAAACTGGTTGGACAAGGCCCGAACATCTAAGGTTAAAGGGCTCTCCGCTACTGGTAGATATGCTAAACTGCCCGAACTCTCCGACTTGCGACTCAAGGCATCGGCCACCACATTAGCCTTCCCGGGATGATAAAGTATGGTGATGTCATAATCCTTAAGCAACTCCAACCATCTCCACTGCTGCAAGTTAAGATCCTTCTATTTAAACAGATGTTGTAGACTTCGGTGATTGGTGAAAACCTCACAAGGAACACATACAAGCAGTGCCGCCAGATCTTCAAGGCATGAACAATAGCTGCTAACTCAAGGTCGTGGACAGGATAATTCTTCTCATGCACCTTCAACCGTCTAGACATGTAGGCAATCACTCTACCGTCCTACATCAACATCGCGCTGAGACCAATGCGCGATGTATCACAATACACCGTGTAGGACCCTGATCCGGTAGGCAACACTAATACTGGGGTTGTAGTCAAAGAAGTCTTGAGCTTTTGAAAGCTCTCCTCACACTCCTCGGTCCACCTGAATGGAGCACCCTTCTGGGTCAATCAGGTCATAGATGATGCAATAGATGAGAAACCCACAACAAATCGATGGTAATACCCCGCCAAGCCAAGAAAACTCCGGATCTTCGTAGTTGATGACGCTCTAGGCCAACTCTGCACTGCTTCAATATTTTTCGGGTCTACCTTGATCCCCTCACTCGATACTACATGACCCAAAAATGCCACTAAATCTAGCCAGAAATAACATTTCGAAAATTTTGCATACAACATCTTCTCCCTTAAAGTTTGAAGCGTAGTCCTCAGGTGCTGCTCATGATCCTTCCGACTCCGGGAGTACACTAGAATGTCATCAATAAACACAATGACAAAGGATTCAAGATAGGGATGAAATACACTATTCATCAAGTGCATGAATGCTGTTGGGGAGTTGGTCAGCCCAAATGACATCACAAGGAACTCGTAGTGACCATACCAAGTCCTGAAAGCAGTCTTCGGGATATCTGGCTCACAAATCTTCAACTAATGATAGCCTAAATGTAAGTCGATCTTAGAAAACGCTCTGGCACCCTGAAGCTGATCAAATAAGTCATCAATATGTGGAAATGGATACCTGTTCTTCACTGTAACCTTGTTCAACTGGCGATAATCAATACACATTCGCATGGAACCATCCTTCTTCTTCACAAACAAGAAAGGAGCACCACCAAGGCGATACACTGGGCCGAATGAAGCCCTTATCGAGCAACTCTTGCAACTATTCCTTTAACTCTCTCAACTCTGCTGGCGCCATCCGATAAGTTGGAATAGAAATGGGCTAAGTTGACTAGCCCGGATGATCCGCTGGGAATACATCTGAATAGTCCCTCACTACTGGAACAAACTCGATGGTAGAAGTATCAACACTAACATCTCTCACATAGGCCAGATACGCATCACGCCCCTTCTCAACCATTCGATGAGCTTTAAGAAATGAAACAACCCTTCTAGGAACATGATCCAAGGTACCTCTCCATTCTAGTCGCGGTAGACCTGGCATAGCCAACGTCACCTTCTTGGAATGACAATCAAGGATAGCGTGATAGGACGACAACCAGTCCATGCCCAAAATAACATTGAAATCTACCATACTGAGCAATAATAAATCGGCTCTAGTCTCAAAACCACTAAGAACAATCAAACACGACCGATACATACGGTCAACAACAATGGATCACCCACATGTGTAGATACATAAATAGGTGAACTCAGAGAATCACGGGATACAGCCAAATACGAAGCAAAATAAGATGACACATAGGAATATGTGGAGCCTGGATCAAATAAAATTGATGCATCTCTATGATAGACCGGAACAATACCTGTGATGACAGAATCTGATTCAACTGCCTCTGTCCTAGCAGGAAGGGCGTAATATCTGGCATGCCTCCCCCTCTAGGGCGACCTCTACCTGTCCGACCTCCACCTGGAGCTGGCTGAGCAGTTGGGTGGTAGCTGGTGCTGTAACCATAGCTTGAGGACCCGGTGGAGCACACGGTGCCTGAGAAATCTGTGGAGGTGCACCCCTCCTGTATCTGGGGCAATCCCTCACTAAATGACAAGTGTTGCCACACTCAAAACAAGCTCTTGGAGGACGTGGCTACTGTGACTAGCTCGGGCCTGATCGACTGGACTGATCACTGGAAGCACCCCATACAGGAGGCACACTAGACACTGGCGGTGCATAATAATGATCCTGGGGCCTAGTAGTGGCCGAAGCACCGGTGGCGGATGGAAGTGCTGAAAGAAAAGGGCGACCCATATAACCATGCCATGACAAGTTGCCGCTAGGGAACGAGTACCATCATAAGTGTCAGACTCTCGAGACCTCTTGGCCTCTCTCTCCTCTCTATCCTGAGTGAGCATACCCTCTAACCTCTTAGCAATCGCCACTACCTGCTGATACACAATATCCATCTCCAACTCTCGGGCCATGCTCAATCTGATGTTGGGGTTGAGCCCCTTGATAAACTGACGAACCCGCTCTCGAACAGTAGCGACCAGGGCTGGTGCATGCCTGGCCAAATCACTAAATCAAACCACATACTCTGACACGATCATAGCACCCTGGTGTAACTGCTCAAATTTTGTGCGCCAAGCATCTCTGAGACTCTGGGAACATACTCCCTCAAGAACATATTTGAGAACTGAGTCCAAGTGAGCGAAGCTGCCTCAATCGGACTATCCAACTCGTATGTGCGCAACCACTGATATGTCGTTCCTCTAAGCTGGAATGTAGTGAAAAAAACCCCACTAGTCTCCATAACACCCATAGTACGGAGGATACGGTGGCACTCCTCAAGAAAACCCTGGGCATCCTCTAACGTCAAGCCATTGAAAGTAGGTGGGTGGTACTTCTTGTACCTCTCGAGCCCGAGCTGCTCTACCTCAGAAGATGCTGCCCTGACCTCGGGCTGAACTGGAGCTACTAGCTATATCAGTATGATCTATGGATCCTGGTCTACCTGAACCCGCTGCTCTAGGGTACCGGTGATGGGAGTCTATGCTCCTCCCCCGGCCTGAGATGTGGCAGGAGCAAGAGGTATCAATCCTACCTGAGCCAAGGTGCTGAACATGCTCAGAAATTGGGCTAGAGTCTCCTGGAGAAATGTTGCAGTAACATGCATCTCGGGTGCATGTCCTCCAACTGGAGCTACAGGTGGCTCATCTATAGTAGCTCGTGCGGGTGCTCTGGGTGTAACACGTAGACGTCCTCGGCCTCTACCCCAGCCCCGACCTCTCGCAGCTCTAGCAGGGGGCACAGGTGTCTGATCGTCCGATCCAGCTGTACGTGTCCTCACCATATGTGAGAGAATAGAAAGACATAAGTTTAGAGTCCGAAGTCAAAATCTCACACGATAAGGAATCAAAGAAAGTGAAACTTTTCCTAACAGTTCCATAGCCACCCGAAGATAAGTACAGGATTCTCCGTACCGATCCACGAGACTCTACTAAAACTTCTTGCGACTCATAACACCTATGAACCTAGTGCTCAGATACCAACTAGTCACGACCCCAATTTTCCTCCGTAGGATGTCGTGATGGCACATAGTCTCAAAGACTAGGTAAGCCTAACAATTTGTGGAATAAATGAATAATAAACTAAACTCCAATCTCAACACTGGATATATAAATATAAAACAACAAATCCATAATTACAACTCAAAAAACCAGGTAGAAACAAGTCACAAGCTTCTAAGAGCAATACTAAGTTTCTTTATACATCAGAGTCTAAAGGAAATACGAAAAACAACGTAGTAAGGATAGAGAGAGACTCCGAGGTCTGTGGACGCTGGTAGATATATCTTAAAGTCTCCACGTGCGGTCCAGCTTACTGGTATCTAGTATGATAGGAAGAACCTATATATGCACAAAAGGATGTGCAGAGTGTAGTATAAATATACCACAACGGTACCCAATAAGTGCCAAGCCTAACCTCGGTAGATCAGTGACGGGGTCAGGTCAGGGCCCTGCTGGTTTAAAAAGAAAAGTAAAGCAGAAGATATAATAATATTCGGAATGACTAAAAATTTAATAACGGGAAACCTCAGAAAATAACAACTCCGCAAATAGATGAAAACAACATGGGCACTCCAGAGGTACCGCCTCGTAGTCCCAAATGTAAGTATGCAAGACATGGGGATCTCTCGAGGAACTGCCTCGTAGTCCCAACGTAAATATGCAGTACAAGGGGATCTCCTGAGGAACCGCCTTGTAGTCCCAAAGTAAATACACAGTATAGGGGGATCTCCCGAGTAAACGTTTCGTAGTCCCAAAATAAATATGCAGTATAGGGGGATCTCCCGAGGAACCGCCTCGTAGTCCCAAAGTAAATATGCAGCACGTAATCAAAGGAAACATGAATTTCCAGCAAGGATCTTATAGTTAAAGATTTAATTCAAATCAAGAAAAGCAGGAAATTCAGCTAAACATGTTGCACAAATTTGCAAGTAAGATTTAAGGCACGTAGACATGTGATACTAGGCTAAACATGGTCACTACATATGCTAAGACAACTCAGTAAATGAATTTTAAAAGGAGACAACTCAGTTAAGGAATTCAAAAGATGGCAAATTAGCAAGAACCGAATTTTCTATAATCAACCCGTGTACGCACTCGTCACCTCGCGTACACAACTCTCGCATATCACAAATGGTTACAACAGTTCCAAAACCTATGGGGATTTCCCCACACAAGGTTAGACAGGTTACTTACCTCAAATCTCACTCACTCAATCAATAAGGATGCCTTTCCCTCGATTTTCCGACTCTGAATGGCCCAAATCTAGCCAAAAACAATTACATATCATGAATACAACTACGAGAAACTAATTTAAATAATAAATTTACGACTTTAGCAAAATATTAAAAATTCGGCACAAAAAGTCGACCCGAGCCCACGTCTTAGAATTGGGTAAAAGTCACAAAATATAAACACCCATTCGATATCGAGTTCACCCATACCAAAATTACCAAAATGCGACACCAAATCGCCACTCAATTCCTCAAATCAACTTTCCAAACCCTTACCCTCAAACTCCCACATTCCACCTTAAACACACACAATCTAGGTGGGAAAATCAATGAGGAAACAAGATTATTGATATAAAAATAAGCACAAGGGACTTATCTCAAGAAATCTCTCAAAAATGCTCTCAATAAATTGCCAAACCCGAGCTCAAAATGTCTAAAATGAGCAAATATCGCGAACCCTTGCATTTAAGTGTTCTGCCCAGCTTTCTCGCTTATGCGGTCACAATAGCCGGTTTTGTGGCACCGCTTTTGCAGTCTGGACCTCGCATATGCGGTGGCCACTAAGCTGCCCAACCGCTTCTGTGGTCATAACCCTGCTTCTGCGCAACCAAACTCGCTTCTGCGGACCATCCTCAAACTCCATCATCCGCTTCTGCGGCCCTCCAAGCGCAGGTGCGACTATGCACCTACGGAACACCCTCCGCATCTGCGCTCCACATACCCCAGTCCAAACCTTCGCATTTGTGAAACACGGCCCGCACCTGTGAGCTCGCACCTGCGATCAAAGCTCTGCAGGTGCAGTTACTCTAGCAGAGTCCTGCTTCAGCCATGCACCAAGTCCCTTTTTCGATCCGTTAGTCATCCGGAATCCACTCGGGGCCCCCGAGACCTCAACCAAATATACCAACAAGTCCTAAAATATCATACAAATTTAGTCGAGCCTTTAAATCACATAAAACAATGCTAAAAACACAAATCGCGCATTGATTCAAGCCTAATAAACTTTAAAATTTTAAACTTCTATATCCGACGCCGAAACCTATCAAATCAAGTCCGATTGATCTCAAATTTTGCACACAAATCATAATTGACATTACGAACTTATTTCAACTTTCAAAATCAGAATCCGACCCCGATATCAAAAATTTCACTCCCGGTCAAATTTCTCAAAGATCATCCCATTTTCTAACTTTGGCCAATTGACGCTAAATGACCTACGGACCTCTGATTCAACACCCGAACATGCTCCTAAGACCAAAATCACCCTATGGAGCTTTTGAACCTTTGAAACTCCATTTCGGAGTCGTCTTCTCACAGTGTGAACTACGATTGATTCATACGACTTAAACTTTTATTTTAGGGTCTATGTGTCCCATTTCACTCCGAAACCAAAGACAAATCCTCCCGGCAAGTCATAAAATTCAAAAATTAAATAAAGGGAGCAATAAATAGGGATTCAGGACTAATTCTCTCAAAACGACTGACGGGTCGTTACATCTGCATTGCTAAATTTTGTATCCTTACTGTATTGTTAGATCTCGTCACTGCTTTTAGACCACAGGTTAGACTTGTTAGGGGTTCAGGACTAATTCTCTTAAAATAACCGGCCGGGTCATTACATCTGCATTGCTAAATTTTGCATACTTACTGTATTGTTAGAGCTCGTCACTGCTTTCAGACCACAAGTTAGACTTGTTACTTATTAAGTTGGTTATACTCATGCTACACCCTGCACCTCATGTGCATATTCAGGTGCGTCCGGTCACGACGGTTGCTGAATTACGGAGTACGGACATTCAGAGATCATCGAGATAGCTGCTGGGCACTCGCAGACCTTGACTCTCCTCCCTTATCTTTCATTTTATTTATTTCAGTCTTATTTTCTAGACAGTGTACCAGACTCTATCTTTATGTATATGCGCATGTACTCGGTGACACCCCGAATTTGGGAGAGATTATGTATTGAGTTATGACTTCCTATCCTGTTTTAAAAAGATTTTCCTTTAATTAAGCTATTTTTTCCCCATATCTTTCAAAGTTTTAAAGTGTTGGAAATATTTGCATAGTCGGCTTTCCTAGTATCATGATGAGCGCCCTCATGACGGGTTGATTTTGGGTCGTGACACAATACCAGGCGCTGCATTTGCAAGCCTTTTGAACTATCATTCTCCTCGGTTGATAGTTTACTATAGTAGAAAAATAGCTTTTATGTGAATGTCGGTTCACTATACCACTGATATTCTGGTTCCTATATATGTATGAGACATAGGCATCACTATCCACCAGTCACTGATAATATAACTGATCTCTCAAATATATGGTATACTTGTTAATAATTTTATCCAGACACCACCTAGGGCAGCACACTAAAAAGTTACCAGCAATAACTAGAAAATTTATACATTTTCAACTCCTTACCACTTTGCCTTCTCAGGTTCATACGTACTACTTTAACAAAATCCTCAAGTACTCCTTCAGGATCAGTTTTGACCAAACATGTACATGACATGGAAACATATTATTGCTTTGATGTTGTGTTTGAATGGAAAGGGGGGGAGGATCTATAATGAAACACATCAATACAAATAGAAAGTATGTCTCTAGGCAGTAATACCAAAAATTACAAGAGGATGCATAAAGTAATAAAAAAGCAACACTTTTACCTGGCATTTAGCATCAACAAAAGGTACCTTACAACTGAATATTACTAAAAGGGGGATGTATTAGATTATTATTTTTTGCAGTTACTCAATATTTATATTGGCTGACTCATTTAAATAAGCAGTACTATACTTCCACCTACAGTGAAGTTTAGTTTGCTAATAAAAGTACACCCTTAAGAATGTCGTATATGTAGCTATTTCACTGCAAGACACAGAAGAAAACAATAGTAGCAATTAGTGAAATTTATAGTAAAGCTATTACTACTAAATAGGAAAGGACTTTGATGGATAAGAAGCAACTTTATTATATAATGGAGAAGAACAAATTCAAGACAAATAAAATCATCAAGAAATTAAAATGAGACAGTTAGGGAACTAACATCTAATAGATAGTAAATCCTGCACCTTTAACTAGGCTTGGGACCGGTTGTGTTATAGTATAACTCAAATACAATCAGAGTTAAAAAAAATTAAAAGATTGATGAAAAAGAAGTTATCAGACACACTATTTGTTTTTTTTATGCAAGGGTTGTTCACCTCAATTAAAGATTGACTTAAGCAACAGCCGAAGATAAAAGTATGGAGTTGTTGAATAAGCCCAACATTGCCTATTTCAGTAATATGTTATAGAATAGAGTCTTTTAATACAATGTGCTTCTCTCAGATAAAAATAACACTTAAGCGGAGTAAAGAAATGAAGTAGCATCACATCAAGGAAAGAGATAATTCTCAGATAGTAATCATAGTATTTCATGAATATTCAAAACAAAATACAAAGGAGGAGATTGTAAATACATGTATGGTACTTCAAATTGCCCTCGATCATTTACATCAAATCTGTAATGTAGAGTTAAAGTAACATCTTCGTTTTGTATGTCATAAGCATGTTACTTTTCTATTAGGTTACTAAATTCATGAAAATGCTTTTCGAATAACTTCATTATATGGTCATCATGATTATCTGAGGTAGGTGGTCGAATCAACAATCTGACACACTCTGAACTTTAGCTCTCGATAATGCAACGTTGAGTTGATGAAAAAAACAGGCTCGTGTAAATAAATACCAACAAAATCTAATAGTTGACCTTGTGCTTTATTTATAGTCATTGCAAAACATAGTCGTATAGGAAACTGTAATATTTTGAATGGAATAGGGACATTTTCATCATTTGACGATATTAGTGGTATTCTAGGAATAAATATATGTGTACCCTTAAAATCACTAGCGGCAATTTTAGCACTTATAATATGCATTTTGAAATCACAACATGTTAATCACGTGTCATTACATAACCCTTCACAAGGATTTAGATTTCGCATTAATATAACTGGATAATTTTTTTTAGAGTTAACTTGTACGAAAGCAAGCCAGGAGGGTTTAAAGTATGCAGAAAATCTTCAAATTGACTTTGATCAGTGCGTTCAACAGTTTCATCAATAGCAACATATTTCTTTGTTGTAAACGAAAATTTAGCAATAAGCATATCATTTAACTCATCAATAAAGTCATTTTTTGTTGTTAAAATAATAGGAGAAGTTACTGAAGGTGAATCAGAAAAGAATGTACTTACATTTAGATATGTGATCTTAAGTAATTCATCTAAAGATTCTTCTTCAAATGTAAAAGGAATAACTATAGAATCTGGAATTTTAATTTTGTTATCACAATTGACTTTTTCTATTCCATTTCCAATTCTCATCAAATATTTACAAAAGGCGGGATCAGATTTGATACGCATATTTTCAGTTAACTGTAATTTTTCAAGTCGATTTTAAATATTATAATATAACAAGCTTTCACGGATATAGTCTTCCTTTTTTCCATTTCGAACTACATGAAGGGTTTGTCTAAAATCACCTCCAAACACAACTACTTTCCCATCAAATAGTGCATGTGAATCCATAATATCTTTCAAAAGCAAATCAAAGACTTCAATCTTCTTACTCTTCACCATTGATACTTTGGTCCATACAATTAGCTTTGCATCTCGAATTAAATTTACTAGTGAACTTTGTTTACTAATGTTACAACTGAAGTTTTGATCAATATCAATATGAATTTTAAAACGTGAATGAGCAATTCGTCCTCCAGGGAGATGGAAGCTGCAACATCTGAGTTTGTTGTTGCTAGCGCAATGAATCCTTTAGATCGCACGGTAGCTAACAAAGCACGATATAAAAAAGTTTTACCTGTTCCTCGAGGACCGTCAATAAAGAATGCTCCCCCTCTAGCTGAAAATATTCTGGTAATAATTACATTGTATGCTCTTCATTGTTCAACATTCAACTTTTTTTCTAACAATATATCAGCCTCAGATTCAGTAATTGTTCTTTCAAAGTGAGCTTCTCTTGCTTCTTTTGCTTCTCTAGAAGTCTAGATAATTTCAGAAATAAATTTGTACTCATTAACATTGTGTCCCATCAGATGTAAAGTTTCATTAATATGACTCAAAACTTTATGTCGAATATCTTTCGTGGGAAGATATGGCAAAATCTTAAAGTCTTCTGACATCGAATCTTCAAACATTTCCCATAAGTCTTTTGGATTAGTAGGACAACAATGTACCAACAATGTGGAAAATAGGCGTCTTAGACTTTAAGGGATCTAATAGCTCACCGCCTCTGACATACAATCAATCAAATTACTATTACAATATAATAATCCTTTTTTCTCTGCGGCCTCTCTAAATGTATCACAACATACTCCATTCACTGTTTGTATATCTTCATATGATTTTGGACCTCTTATATTCATTAATAATAATCTAAGATATTATCTTTCTCCTTCAGTAGGGTGACACGTTACCACACGCCCAATAGTACCTTGTAGTTTGCGGCGACTCCATATTTTCTCACTTACTGACCACACAAAGTGTTCTGGGAATTCTTTATATAACAAGTAGCATCATCATTTGTTTTATTCATATAGAAAAATTCAATTAACATCGTTTTTCTAATCATTGGGTTGTTTACCACTGTGGCTATATTTGCAGTGCTTTTAAAAAAAAATTATTGTTCGTCAAGATGTAACTGAAGATGGTAAACACTTGGATTCATTTCACTTATAGAGAAACCAAATAAATGTCACATAGCTTCAGGAGGGGACACCCATCTAGCTAACCGATATTCTTTTATTTCATCTATTTTTATAGTTGTGTCATTGTGTACAGTAAATGCAATTTTGTCATGCCCTTTACAAATGTATTTGTAGAGATACTTGACGACCTTGATATCTGAACATATTTCAACATTCATGTAACAATTGAACTTACTAAGTAAATAAGGATTATAGGGAACAACCCAAGAATTGTCTAAAAAGTATCCTCTGAATTTTACCTTTTCTACGATTCTTTTTGTCCTGTAAACTAGGTATGAGTTTTTTCCCTTCGACGTTTGATCAAAGTACTCTTTTGTATTACAACATTTCTTTCTTTTTTTCATGCATGAATTCGTAGGATTTAGTTCTCCACAGGGACCATGCATCATATATTGAAGAACAAGTGAATAAAGATCTAGTTCTGTATCTTCATTGGTTATTTCAGCACTGATGATATTATCATAAGATTCAGGTGTCAGTAATTTATACTTGTCAGTCAATTTGATAAGAAAATGAGAGTGCGGAAGACCTCGCTTTTGAAATTCCACGGTATACATAAAAGCAACAATTTTTCCAAATATATTTCGTTTTAGTATGTCCTTTTTCAGTTCTTCTACTTTGGCTCTAAATACTCTACTAATTAAGCCAGGTCTATTTTGAATTTCATCTGTTGACAACAAATGTTCTTTTATTTGTGGCCAAGATGGGTTGCATGTCATAATTAAAAATATATCATGTTTTTCAAATTATTGCACTAACGCTATAACATCCATATATCACCGATGCATATCTCTTGGTCCACCTATAAATGTAGCAGAGAGGAAATTTTGTCTTCCAATATTAGCAGCTTCTCTCTCACCAAACCGTAAAGCATCGATTATTCCATGTAACATGCATATCGACTCTGAACAAGTCTGGATTAAATGACATAAAATATAATATTTGTGTTTCAAGTTTTATATACTTATCTACAGAGTATTGCTGAAATAGTCTTCCTGTGTAAAATATCATCTTCATCGTCATTTCTCATTTGAAGTTTGTAACAATAATACTCGCGAATAGAAACATTGTCTCTTTTTCGTTTTTTCCGTTGAAGCTCTTCCATTTCAAGATATCCATCAATTGAACACGTATTTCTAATATTTGGTAACTCTTCATTTTCACAAGAAATAGTTTGTCTATAAGCTCTATTCGCATGCATAATTTTTTTTTAATTCTACAATGCCATTCCCCTTTACCATATGGAAATAGTAATGGATACTGTAAAAGATCATAACATCCATAATTATAATTTAATAAGTGTGATCCGTTACTCCTAGTGTAAATTCGAATATGAGGTGCTCGAATAACATCATTACTATTTTCTTCAACCCATATTGTAGCAACTTCTGATGCAGTAGGGAGATTATATATTCGTTGATCCAAGCCCGCGTCACATTTAAGCGCAATATAGAAGTTCAGCAGGTTTGGAACTGTCACGACCCAAACAAACCCCTATCGTGATGGCGCCTATCGTGGAACTAGGCAAGCCGACTCATTTCCAAAACAAACCGATATTTTTATTTCAAAGATAATTTCAGTGCTATTTAAAATAAAAACCTTCGCAAAAGAGTTCAAATCAAAATAAAAGTGCAGAAGGGAAAGCCCGACATTGGAGTGTCACTAGTCATCAGCATCTACTACAATCTATCTAACAATATCAAGGCTAACTCAGCCTGAAAAATAGCTAAATACAACTAGAGGAAGATAAAAGGGAGAAGAGCAGGGGCTGCGATCGCCAAACAACTATCTTGTTATCTCCAAGAAAATCTGCAACCAAAATAATCAACAACCGCTACCGTGTCCAGCTATACCTGGATCTGCACACAAGGTGCAGGGAGTAACGTGAGTACGCCAACTCAGTAAGTAACAACAATAAATAAAGACTGAGCAGTAGTGACGAGCAATAAAGCATATAACGTTCATATTAGGAAATCTCAGTAAAATACCACATACTTTTAAAATCAGGGCTTGAATCAAAATATCTTGTTTAAACCCATTTCCAGTAAAAACTATTTAAAGATATTTTTCAATAATTTGCAAACAGAGGAAAAATGCAAAGGTGAGCAAAAATGATGAGATCATAAACAGCCCCTCGGGCAAAACATCACTCATATACAGCCCCTCGGGCAAACCTCACAGTCACTCGTGCCACTCGAGCATACCTCACCATCACTCTTGCCACTCGGGCATACCTCACAATCACTCATGCCTCCCAGTCACTCAGCACTCGGCACTTGCATTCAGTAGGTACCTGCGCTCACTAGGGGTGTGTACAGACTTCGGAGGGGCTCCTTAGCCCAAGCGCTATAATCTGCAAGGACAACTCACATGCTGCACAGACAACTCACATGCTATAATAATAAAATATGTTGCTGGCGGGAAGCCCTGATCCACACTCATCCTCACAATCAGGCCCTCGGTCGATATCAAACATGCTGTGGCATGCAACCCGATCCCATAAATATCCTCACAAATCAGGCCCTCGGCCTCACTCAATTATAAACCTTTCAAGCCACTCGGGCATTTCAGTAAAACGGGCATTCGGCCCAAAATATTTATATGCATCAAAATAGAGTCATAAAACTGAGTTATGCGTTAAACAAGTATAAACATGACTGAGTATAAATTTTCAATCGAAAACAATGAGAGGATAGTAAGAAAAGGCCCCTAAGGGTCCAAACAACACTGGCACAAGGCCCAAACATGGCATTCAGCCCATTTTACAGAAACTCTTTCTAAAACATATAAGTATCATATAGTTTCAACAAAGTATGCAACTTTACAGTTGCTACGGGACGGACCAAGTCGCAATCCCCAACAGTGCAGGCCCATACGCCCATCACCTAGTATGTGCGTCATTAAAAATTAGTAGAATGATACAAAATTCGGGGTTTCGTACCCTCAGGACTAGATTTACAATCGTTACTTACCTCAAACCGGTGAAATCTCTACCCCGCAATGCTCTTGCCTCGGGACTCGGCCTCCAAATTCACCAAATCTATTCACAATTAGTACAATACCATCAATATACGCTAATGGAATGAATTCCAATGGAAAAGCTACAAAATTAGACCAAAATCCGAAATTGGCTCAAACCCGGCCCCCGGGCCCACATCTCGAAATCCGACAAAATTTACAAAACTAGAAAGCTCATTCACTCACGAATCTAACCATACCAAATTCATCAAAATCTGACATCGTTTGGTCCTTCAAATCCTTAAATTAAACTCTTAAAAATTTCAAGCCCTAACCCTCTACTTTCACTCCAAATCCTAGTAATTAATGATGAACAAGGCCATAGATTCACGAAATTTATACCATTATGGGTTAGAATCACTTACCCCAATATTGCTCCTTGAAAACCTTCGAAAAATTGCCTCTCTCCCGAGTTTCTCAAATCAAAAAATGGAAAATGAAGACAAAACACACGAGCTGGGGCTTTTCTGCCCAGCACAGTCGCACCTGCGGCCATATGTCCGCTCCTGCGGAACCGCACCTGCGGTCGAATCCTCGCACATGCGAGAACCACTTAAGCCCTCAATTACGCACCTGCAACCTCAGGTTCCGCACCTGCGGGCGCGCACCTGCGTAACATTTCTGCTTCTGCGAAATCGGCCTAACTCCGGATCTCCAATTACCTTCTTCAACATGGACACATGAAATATCGGGTGAACTAATGACATCTCGGGTGGTAGCTCAAGCTTGTACGCTACCTCACCGATCCTCTGAATGATTGTGTACGGTCCGACATACCTCGGACTCAATTTTTCTTTCTTACCAAATCGCATTACGCCTTTCATGGGGGAAATTTTCAAGAATACCCAATCATCTTCTTTGAACTCCAAATCCCTACGATGAACATCCGAATAGGACTTCTGACGACTCTGAGCAATCTTCAACTGCTCCTTAATGGCCTTAACTTTTTCCATAGGCTGATGCACGAGGTCTGGCCCTATAAACTCTACTTCTCCAATTTTGAATCACACAATGGGAGATCTACATCTCCTACCATAGAAAGCTTCAAATGGTGCCATCTGAATACTAGCATGAAAGTTGTTGTTATAAGCAAACTCTATGAGTGGCAAATGATCATCCCAGCTACCCTTGAAATCAAGAACAAAAGCACGCAACATGTCCTCAAGCGTCTGAATAGTCCGCTTTGCTTGCCCGTCAGTCTATGGATGGAAGGTTGTACTAAGATTCACCTGAGTACCCAAACCTTGCTGAAATTTCTTCGAAAATTTTGCCATGAATTGAGCCCCTTGATTGGAGATGACAGAAACTGGAGTGCCATGCAGCCTGATTATTTCCTTGATATACAGCTGAGCATACTGTTCCGCTATGTCGGTATATTTAACTAGTAAGAAATGTGCTAATTTTGTGAGCCGATCCACAATCACCCGAATTGAGTCAAACTTGCGCGGAGTGCATGGTAATCCTACCACAAAATCCATATTAATCATTTACCACTTTCACATTGAAATTTCTATATTTTGTGCCAACCCACCAGGCCGTTGATGTTTGGCCTTCACTTGCTGACAATTCGGACACCTTGCCAAAAAGTCCGCCACATTTCTTTTCATGTCATTCCACCAATAGACTTTCTTGAGATCGTGATACATCTTTGTAGAACCTGGATGCACGGAATACCTAGAAGCATGAGCCTATGTCATGATTCTTTCCCGGAGACCATCTATATTCGAAACACATAGTCGCCCTTGGTACCTCAGTGTACCATCATCCATGCCAAGCGCAAAAGCCATAGTCTTATGTTTATGAATCCCCTCCTTCAGCTGTACCAACAATGGATCATTGCATTGCTTCTCTTTGACTTCCATAACAAGCGGTGATACGGCCTTATTTTGCACAATTACCTTTCCTTCACTAGAGTCCGCAAGACGAACTCCCAAACTGGCTAGCTGATGAACCTCCCTGGCCAACGGCCTTTGACATGCCTCCAAGTGAGCCAAACTACCAATATATTTTCGACTAAGATCATCTGCCATAACATTGGCTTTCCCCGGGTGATATAGAATATCGATGTTGTAATCCTTGAGTAACTCAAGCTACCTTCTCTGCCTCAGATTCAGCTCCTTTTACTTGAAAATATATTGGAGACTCTTGGTCCTTGAATACATCCACATGGACCCCATACAAATAATGACACCAAATCTTCAATGCAAAAACCACCGCCGCAAGTTCTAAGTCATGAGTTGGATAGTTCTTTTCATGATTATTGAGTTGCCTAGAAGCATAATCTATAACCTTGTCGTGTTGCATTAATACACACCCAAGCCCGATCCTTAAAGCATCGCAATATAACACAAACCCTTTTGTACCCTCTGGCAGGGTCAATACCGGTGTCGTAGTCAATCTCGATTTTAACTCCTGGAAGCTCCTTTCACAAGCATCAGACCATCGGAACTTAATCGTTTTCTGAGTCAATTTAGTCAACGGAGAGGCAAGAGTATAGAACTCCTCCACAAACTTTCTGTAATACCCTACTAAGCCCAAGAAACTGTGAATCTCGATTGGTGTTGTAGGTCCAGGCATAGTCCCTAAAATAGAAGTTTAAGTCGTAGGAATCAACCGTATTTAGAACTGTGAGAAGACGACTCCGAAATAGAGTTTTGATGGTTCCAATAGCTCCGTAGGGTGATTTTGGTCTTAGGAGCATGTTCGGATGTTGAATTGGAGGTCCGTAGGTCATTTTAGCATCAATTGGCGAAAGTTAGAAAATGGGATGATCTTTGAGAAGTTTGACCGGGAGTGGACTTTTTGATATTGGGGTTGGATTTCGATTCCGGAAGTTGGAATAGGTCTGTAATGTCAATTATGAGTTGTGTGCAAAATTTAGGGTCAATTGGAATTGATTCGATATGTTTTGGCGTCAGATGTAGATGTTTGAAGTTTTAAAGTTTATTAGGCTTATATCGATGCGCGATTTGTGTTTTTAGCGTTGTTTTATGTGATTTAAAGGCTCGACTAAGTTTGTATGATATTTTAGGACTTGTTGGTATGTTTGGTTGAGGTCCCGGGAGTCCCGGGTGGATTCCAGATGGCTAACAGATCGAAAAGGAACTTGGTGCATGGCTGAAGCAGGACTCTGCTGGTGTAATCGCACCTGCGGAGCTTTGATCGCAGGTGCGAGCTCGCAAGTGCTGGCCGTGTTGCGCAGATGCGAAGGTTTGGACTGGGGGCTGTGGATCGCAGATGTGGAGGGTGTTCCGCAGGTGAGGACTCTCACCTACGCTTGGAGGGTCGTAGAAGCGGATGATGGAGTTTGAGGCTGGTCCGTAGAAGTGGGTTTTGTTGCGCAGAAGCGGGTTATGGTTATGACCGCAGAAGCTTTTGGGCAGCTTAGTGGCCTCCGCAGATGCGAGGTCCGGACCACAAAAGCGGTGCTGCAGAAGCGGCTATTGTGATCGCAGAAACGAGAAAGCTGGGCAGAACATTTAAATGCAAGGATTCGCGATTTTTGCTCATTTTAGACATTTTGAGCTCGGGTTTGATGATTTCTTGAGATACTTTTCGAGGAATTTTTTGAGGTAAGTCCCTTGTGCTTATTTTTTTATCAATAACCTTGTTTCCCCATTAATTTTCCCACCTAGATTGTGTGTGTTTAAGGTGGAATGTGGGAGTTTGAGCTAAGGGTTTGGAAAGTTGATTTGAGGAATTGAGTGGCGATTTGGTGTCGTATTTTGATAATTTTGGTATGGGTGAACTCGATATCGAATGGGTGTTCATATTTTGTGACTTATACCCGATTCCGAGATGTGGGCCCAGGTCGACCTTTTTGGCCGAATTTTTGATTCTTTGCTAAAGTCGTAAATTTATTATTTAAATTAGTTTCTCGTAGTAGTATTCATGATATGTAATTGCTTTTGGCTAGATTTGGGTCATTCAGAGTCGGAAAATGGATGGAAAGACATCCTTATCGATTGAATGAGCAAGATTTGAGGTAAGTGACTTGTCTAACCTTGTGTGGGGGAATCCCCTTAGGTATTAGAACTGTTGTAACCATTTGTGATATGTGAAAGTCGTGTACTCAGGGTGATGAGTGCGTACACGGGCTGATTATGGAAATTTCGGTTCTTGCTAATTTGTCATCTTTTGAATTCCTTAACTGGGTTGTCTCCTTTTAAAATTCATTTACTGAGTTGCCTTAGCATATGTAGTGATCATATTTAGCCTAGTATCACATGTCTACGTGTCTTAACTCTTACTTGCAAATTTGTGCAACATGTTTAGCTGAATTTCTTGCTTTTCTTGATTTGAATTAAATCTTTAGTTGTAAGATCCTTGCTGGAAATTCGTGTTTCCAACGATTACCTGCTGCATATTTACTTTGGGACTACGAGGCAGTTCCTCGAGAGATCCCCCTGTACTGTATATTTACTTTGGGACTACGAGGTATTTTCTCGAGAGATCCCCTTGTAATGCATATTTACTTTGGGACTACAAGGCATTTCCTCGGGAGATCCCCCTGTACTGCATATTTACTTTGGGACTACGAGGCGGTTCCTTGGGAGATCCCCCTGTACTGCATATTTACATTGGGACTACGAGGCGGTTCATCGGGAGATCCTTATGTCTTGCATACTTACATTTGGGACGACGAGGCGGTACATTTGGAGTGCCCCTGTTGTTTTCATCTATTTGTGGAGCTGTTATTTTCTAAAGTTTCCCATTATTAAATTTTCAGTCATTTCGAATATTATTATATCTTCTGCCTTACTTTTCTTTTTAAACCAGTAGGGCCCTGACCTGACCTCGTCACTACTCTACCAAGGTTAGGCTTGGCAGTTACTGGGTACCGTCGTGGCGTACTCAAACTATACTTTGCACATCTTTTTGTGCAGATTCAGGTTCTTCCTACCAGACTAGATACCAATGAGCTGGAGCGCACGTGTAGACTTCAAGGTATATCTGCCAGCGTCCGCAGACCTCGGAGTCCCCCTCTATCCTTACTATGTTGTTTTCCTTATTTACTTTAGACTCTGATGTATAGAGACACTTAGTATTGCTCTTAGAAGCTTGTGACTTGTTTCTATCGGGTTTTGGGAGTTGTAATTATTGATTTGCAGTTTTATATTTATATATCCAGTGTTGAGATTGGAGTTTAGTTTATTGTCCATTTATTCCGCAAATAGTTAGGCTTACCTAGTCTTAGAGACTAGGTACCATCACGGCATCTTATGGAGGGAAATTGGGGTCGTGACCGCAGAAAAATAGACATGCTTTCAGGTTCAATAGTTAAGTTTAGCACAGGTAAAAAAGAGGCCAAGTGTGAAGGATAACATGAAAATGACATCTATATGTCTACATGCCAAGGTGAATACCGTATGTGATGCAACACGGTGAAATCTCAAGTACTCACTCTCTCAGAGCACTCAATATGCTCGTCTCAATCCTCACTCGCCGCTCAGTCACTCAGCACTATATATAGCCATAAGGCTCGTTGCGGCGCGCAACCTGATCCATATATATATATAGCCATAAGGATCATTGCGGCATGCAACCCGATCCCCTCTCTCTCTCTCTCTCACACACACACACACACACACACACACATATATATATATATATATATCTCCATAAGGCTCGTTGCGGCGTACAACTCGATCCACATATATATAGCCATAAGGCTCGTTGCAGTGTACAACCCGATCCACATATATATATATATATATATATATATATATATATATATATATATATATATATATATATATATATATATACACTCACACAGCACGGCACTCAGTCCCCCAACTCAGTCACTAATCTCTCCAGTCTCTCGGGCTCACAACACTCATGCTAAGCAGCCTTAATCAATGATACGAGATGTGACAATATAAGATAACAGAGACTGAGATATGGCATGAAATGATAAATCTGACTGAGTTCACGACTGCAATTAAACAGATAACTCAACAGCAAAGAACGACCATTGTAGGTCCTAATAGTACCAACATATAGCCTAAACATGATTTCTAGCATGAATCGCAGTTCAAATACTCTAACACATAGAGTACAACAAAATATTCAAATAGAATAGCTACGCAGTTCCAGGGAATCGACTAATCACAATTTCTACAGTGCGCGCCCACACGCCCATCACCTAGTATATACGTCACCTCAACATAAATCACATATCATGAAATTCGGGGTTTCATACCCTTTGAACCAAGCTTAGAAGTATAACTTACCTTAATCCAAGCAAATCTCTACTCCAACACACATTTGCCTCGCGAAATGGTCTCTGAATTCCTCGAATCTAGCCACAAATAATGCGATACAATCAACACAGGCTAAAGGAATCAATTCCATAAGGGCATACTAAGTTATTAATCAAAACTCAAAAGTTGGCCAGTGGGCCCACGTCTCGAAATGAGATAAAAGTCACAAAATCCGAAAGTTCGTTCAACCATGAGTCCAACCATACCAAATTTACCAAAATCTGACACCAAATCGCCACCCAAATCCCCAAATAAAATTCTCCAAATCCCTAGCCTCAAACTCCCAAATTCCCTTAAATACACACAAACTAGGTGGGAAAATTAATAGGGAAACACAATTATTGAATAAATTAGATCACAAGTAACTTACCTCAAGGAATCCCCCAAAAATCCTCTCAAGTATCGCCAAATCCCGAGCTTGAAATGTTTAAAATGGTAAAAATCTCGGAACCCTCGTTTATAAAACACTGCCCAGGCTTTTCGCACATGCGGCCAAATAACCGCACCTACGGAACTGCTTTTGCAGTAAAATCATCCGCTTATGCAAAAATTACTTAAATACCCAGGGCATGCATCTGCGCTCCAGGTTCCGCACCTGCGGAGACGCTTCTGCGGCCCACTATCCGCTTTTGCGGAAACAGACCTCGCCCCTCAACTCCGCATCTGCGGAGCCTTGATCGCACCTGCAGGCTCGCAGATGCGGTTACCCCCTAGAACCTGTGTCCTGTCCTAGGCTAGCACAAATCTACACCTGTGCAAATCCAGCCGCATCTGCGGCCAACCCCTCGTAGGTGCGATCACACCAGAAGAGTCCCAACTTCAGCAATGCACTAAGTCCCATTTTTGATCCGTTAACCATCCTAAATTAACATGAGGCCTCCGAGACCTAAACCAAACATACTAACAAGTCCTAAAACATAATACGAACTTAGTTAAACCTTCAAATCACATCAAACAACATCAAAAAATACGAATCGCACCCCAATTTGCCTATTGAAATTAAAAAAATTCCAACTTCTACAAACGACGCTTAAACCTATCAAATCATGTCCGATTGACCTCAAATTTTGCACGCAAGTAATAAATGATACCACGGACCTACTCCATCTCCTGGAACCCCAATCCGAGCCCGATAACCACAAAGTCCACTCGCTGTTAAACTTTTAAATTTCCAACTTTTGCCATTTCAAGCCTAATTTAACTATAGACCTCTAAATCACAATCTGGACACGCTTCTAAATCCAAAATTACCCAACGGAACTAACGGAATCATCAAAGAGTCGTCTATACATAAGTCCACATCCAATCAACCTTTTCAACTTAAGTTTTCATCCTTGAGACTAAGTGTCTTAATTCATTTTGAAACCTTTTCGGACCCGAATAGTAGATATAAAGTACAATATAAGCAGTAAATAGGGGAACAGAGCTACAACTCTCAAAACGACCAGCCAGGTCGTTACACATTGAAATTCACGTGGGGCCAAATTTCAGCAAAGGCTGAAAAACAGAAGACATTAATTGAGAAGACACTAATGTTTTCATCCATTCAAGACAAATATACACACAAAACAAAATTGTTCTTAAAGGTATTCTGATTGCATTAGAACTTCTGATTGACACACTTAGTAATATTATGAATTAAAATGTTTAACACTTTAAATTTCATATATTTCATAAGTACATTAATAGAAAATCGAGGATACAAGGTAGTTTTCCAAACTGTCGTTAATGGCTTCTTTTTGAGGCATACCATTTAACTATTGTGGTAGATTTAATCGTTTGTTTCTTTTTTCCTTCTATATTGTATTGTCTTCATTGTTTACCTTGATAACGTTTGTGTGTTTACATGCTAGAAAAGTAGAAATTGCTTTTGTATTTCTATCGATTGATCCTTATAGAGTGATATTGAACCAAAAAATCATTTAGTAGCTGACTGTCCTTTTTCTTACCCATTGTAGGTTGTCTAGCTGGAGTGACTACTTACTCTGAAGATAACGAGTTTTTGAATATAAGGATGACATAAAATTATGATTTTAACGAATAGGTAAAGTTGTATTTGTTTATTGAGGCAACATATACTTTGGCTTGATTCAATGAATGGATTAATGTTTCTCCATATAGGGCATCTTGAAGGGAATTGATAAGGGGGATGTTCTGAGTAGTGGAGCTCCGCAAATTACTAAAGATAGAACATTAGATCGAAACTCAACTGATTATACGCAGCCAAGGCATACCAAAATAGGTACTTATTGCTAGATCAACTTTTGGAAACTTCTCAACCTAGATTAATTAAGCTTTTAAGATAGTTGGTTTGTGCAACGGTTTTGATTATCATCATTGTTTTCTTCAAATGCTCAGGTAGCAGAGAAGATTTATCACTTGATAATTCAAGAGAAGAAAGTATTGACAATACCAAAGGTGGTTATTCAAATCTGTTTTCCTGCATATTACAGACACATTGCCTTTAGATTTCACCTTCTGCAATTTTAAGATGTTATTTCTTCTCTTAGGCTTCCATTGATTGTTCCATTGCATTTTCTTGTAAATGTGTTCTTCCTTGATATGAGTATTCAGGGAAGCAACAAATTGGATGCAACCTTGCCACTTTCTACACTCTCAGGTTTACGTCGTATTTATTAGTTGGCACGAACCTTCACAATTTTTATAATTTCTATCTTCTTCTTCTGTGAACTTCATGAATCCATCTTAGTAGACTGCTGAAAGTAGAGAAAAGAATATATCTTATCTTTGGTAACAACATTAGCATAATGTTAGATTTGTTGCTACTTCTGCTATTTATTTTGATAATTCCAATGGAGATGAAAATGTTCGTAAATCTGTTATCGTGAAGCTTCACTCTAGCCGTTGGGTCCGGTCTTAACCCCGGCATCATCTCACTCATTTCTATGAATGAAAAACCAAAAGATGGCGAGATATGAGTCATGCTGAGGTCTTCGAGGAGACGCATAAGAAAAAAGAAAAAGGATGGTACAAGAGAACACTGGGTGGAGACGCGTACGTCGGACACATATATAAAATGCTACCTTCATAATTATTTACGGTTTATTAATATTAGTTTGTTTACATAATAATTATATTTTCGTTTCAGGAAGGTTATCATAAAAGGGTAGAAGAATAGCAACAAGCTCAGCCTCCTTCAACTCAACCAACACCTAATGATATGGCTTCATTGTGGACAGAGGCATCTGGTAGAGTAAACAAAGGCAGAGTCTACGGACTTGGAGTACGCCGACCTACAGGTCATTCAAATCCACTCTTAGCCTATTCTTCTTCTTCACAAAATCAAGAACAGATGAAAGATATGAGGAAAAACATTCGTGATTTGAAGCAACAGTTGGACTCACAATTCGGAACATTTGTTAAGATGCATAAATTCATGAGAAAACATGGGCATGATCTATCTGATGACGAGGATGAACAAACTGAATCTGATTTGTAGTATTTTAGGTGTATGATACTGGTTGATTGTTAAACTTGAATGTGAGAGACAAGTTTATGTTTTGTTTCTAAACTTGAATGTGGGCTACTATTTGGATATTTTTTTTTACCCAAAATTGTTAGATTTAATGGATTTGTTGGTTTAGATCGTGTTAATGGTTGGATTTGTTGGTTTAGATGTGATATTGGTTGACATTTGTTGATTGGTTGTTGGTTATTGGTTATTATATTGTAATTGTTTGATAGGTGGTGTAGCTCAAAATTGAGTAGAATTCTGTCCAGTTTTACAAAAAATCCCGACTGATTTTCGACAGAAATAATTGGACATTTGTCCAGTTTTTCAAAAAAAAAAACACTCAGATTTCTGTCAGATTCGGTCGGAAATGATAAAAAAATTAATTGTTTTTTTAAAGTTTTCAACGGTTTCGATCTGAAAGTTAACGAAATTTTATTTTTAAATTATTAATTTTCAACCGAATCAGTCGGTAAATATTTATTTTTATTATTTAATTTTAAATAAATATTTATTTAAATAATTCCGACCGATTCGATCGGTAAAATTTCGATCACTTTAGTCGAAAATTTAAAAATAATTTGGTCGTCTGACTTTTTGAATGTTCCGACTACTTTGGTCGGAAATCACCGACGGATTCGGTCGAAAATTATTGTTCGACCAGTTGTTTTCTGACCAACCAATTTTGGTCAAAAAGTAATCGGAAATCCGTAATTTTCGACCATTTTCCGACGGATATCGTGGTCGGAAATCACTCTTTTTCTGCTAGTGATAACTAACCCAGAATTTAACAGTATAGTGAGTTCAATACTCAAAAATATTAAAAAGTTGAACCATTAAACTAAAATCTTGAATATGCTCTAGACAACATGATTAAAGTAATTATTTTAAGTTAAAAATTAGTGTTAGCGGGCAATTTAAGATACACGCAGTTCTGTTCTGTTGCTTATGACATGTGTGCGCGCGCTTGTGTGACAAAAAAAAATTGTTGTTCTTCTACCTAGCAGGCAAAGGGGTTACCTCATGACAAGAATGATCCGTTTGATTCATAACAGAATTCAACTATATTAAATTTATTATTTTTGACATTTTGGGATTGATAAATTTTGCTATTCCGCATTCCAAGCATTAAAACAAAGAAAAACATTGATCCTCGAAAACGGGTGAAAAAAGGAGAAGAAGGTTCAAAATTTAGAGGGTAAATAGTCATACCGTTTTCACCCTCAATTATTTTATTATTTTAATATTATACATATTTTAAAAAAAAATTTAAATTTTTTACTTTATAAATAAAATTTATTTGTTCTAAATGTAATTCCATAATATGGATTAATAAGAAAGTAAAATATATCATATTATTAAAAAAATATTTAAAAAAAGAGAAAATTTGGTAATTTAGATGGTAAAATAGGTAGTTGACCATTGAAAATTTAAGAAATATAGGTGAGTGACCTTTTGAGTGCTATAAGCATAGTTTAAATAATTTTTCTGCTACAAACAAATAAACGTAACTTTATTAGGTAATTTCGAATAGTTGAATAACTATATGAGTAATGAACTCCTCGTATAATTAGAGTTGTCAATATGGCCTCACCCAGCTCAACTCACACGGGGGCATTGGGATTTGATGGGCTAGGATGGGCCGACCCACCATTTCGATGGGTCATAAAATAGTTATCCCTGCCCAGCCCTACGTGGGTTGCAGGCCTCCTAGAGCTGGCTCACCATTTTCCAAAAATATTTTTTAATTTAATTTCTGATCTAAACGGTTAATAAAAAATATTTACAAGCCAAAAAATATCTTGTTGGATAGAAATCTTCCGCAAAACTTAATAATTTTAGACATTGTTCCAATAGATTACAATGAAACACAAAAAAAAGGGAGGACAATATTTTATTCATTAAAAGTCAAAATTCAAAACAAACTAATTATTTAAACAAAAAAAAAACTTTCATGGCAAGAGTGACACATCCAACACCAACACATCATCTTCATCATGCACATTCATCTATCTGGTCCACAGGCCGGCCTAACCTAGTCTCGTTCAAGCTTCGTGGGTCACGGATTTACGTGGGTCGGGCTTAAAAGCTTTGTTCTTATATGGGCTCCAAAAATCTTAGCCCAACCTTATCAATTTACGGGTTGGGCTAGATCGGTCCAGCGGACCTAGCCCATATTGACGGCTCAACATATAAGGGCTTTTATCACTTTTAGCTCGCGACAGAAACTATTTATATTCAGTAGCCGAAAAAGTTTGTATATTTTTTGTATATAACATACATAATGTATATATACACAAAAAATATACATATTTTTGACTATTATTTTGAGAGCAATTATACAGTGTCATTTTTCCAACATATAATGGAGTGAAGAAAAAATGATTTAATGAAGGTTTTCATAAGTTAGGACTAGCCACTGGCACTTCTAATTTCAGAACTTTAGTCCATTCTATTTTTACATTTCAGCCCTCCATGTTTAAGAATAAATTTCACCTAATCCCTTTAACTTTTTGAGTTAGGAAAGAATACTCCATTCTCCCTTTGACTTGGCTAAATAATTTGCCTTGACCTCAAAATCAAAGGCTCAATGAGTGACAAAATCTTCAAAAGGTAAAACATGACCTTCACTTAATATGAATTAAATCATGCATTTTTCATTAATTAAAAATTTAAGCAGTAGTATTGTATAGCAATTAAATTTCATACCTTTCTTTTCTTTGATTTTGAAAACCTCATTTTGCTTCAAAGGATATTTTATGTAAAATTTCAAAATTGTAATATGACTTAATCCATTTTATTACGTGTGCTGTTGCCAGTATTGAAGATTTATTGTAACTAGTCAATTTTGAGTAAATCATTTTTTCTTCCCACACAGGTCAAAGGTCTATCTCATTGAAAATACAAATGATCAATTCAGTTTTAGAGTATGGCGGGGGTTTATTGTCCAATTTAAAAATAGCAGGGGTTATTGTAAGCGAGTGAAATTGTGCTGTGTCAGTTTGTTATCGTCGTGCATTTGGAATATATATACAGTTAACTGATCAGTGCTACAGCCTACAAATACCCCCTGCAGCCTTCTCCTTTAGTCAGAATTCAAACCCTAGCTCTTTTGATTTTATCTTTTCTTCTCCTGTTTTTATTCCCTTTAACCTTCTTTTCCTTTGTGTTTGGTTGGACCTAGAACCGAAAGGTCTGGAGGAGGGCATTAGGCGAATGGAGTCGCAGCTTCAGTCGTTTGTCGCATACAACAAGCAGCGTCTCGATAAGCTTGAAACAGACCACAACCAGCTAACCTCCATGTTACACTCAATCATTAACAAACCCCCAAAAATTAAACTCAAATTCCCCGAATTTGACCTTGAAAATCTAAAGGGCTGGATATTCCGATGCAACAACCTCTTCCACCTTTGCCAAATTCCAGAGAATAAGAAAATGGCGTATGTTGCCCTGAACATTAAGGGTGAAGCTGACATTTGGTATCAATGCTATGTTAAGGAAAATGGAGGATCGGTTACTTGGGAGAAATTCTGCGTTGACATCTGTCAAAGGTTTGGTCCTGAACCCATGGATGTAATGGCCAAATTTAGGAGTTTAGAACAGACCGAGGAAATGGATGTTGAGCAATACCTAGTAAGGTTTGAGAAGGTCATGTGCGACATGGTTGATGCCTATCCTGGTTTACAGGAGATGTTCTATGTGTCGTGTTTTATTGCAGGACTGAAGCCAGAAATTAAAACTATGGTGGATATGAAAAACCCGACAAGCATTATTGTTGCCTTTAAAGTAGCTAAGTTACAGGAAAAATACCTTATAGCCTTAGACGAGAAGGAGGAGGAATGAAGAAGTTATGAATGAACAAGAGGAAAAGTGAGACCCTGCATCTGTGAATTTAGAGGAGTTTTTGAAAGTAACTGCAGGTTGAAGGGTGAGGACTGAAGCAAATCTCTGTTTATTTACTCTGTAATAGGTTATCCTCGGAGGAATGCATTTTAAAATTTGTCTAAATAGAGTATGACTGTTGTTGAATTACTAATTCTCAAGTTTCATTTTTTTTCTGGTCATTTAGAATTGTGATATTGTCTTTTATTTTTGGCTTCCGGTATAGTTTTACTTTTTTAATAGGTGAAGTACATTCATTATAGGGCAAAGGTCCAAATATGCCCTCGTACTATACGAAATTGAGCACATTTGTCCTTCGTTAATAGTTTAGCTCAAATATGCCCTTACCGTCACATAGTTGGTCCATATATGCCCTTAGAGTTACACAGTTGACCATATATGCCCTTTTCGAAATGGAATTCACCCAAACTAATTAGCTCTTTCTTTAATTGTATTAAATGTATTACAAATACTATTTCTTTTTTATTAGTACTTTTTTTCTTTACCTTTCTCTTTTCTTTCATCTTTTTTCTTTTCTTCTCTTTTTTTGTTTTCCTTTTTCTTTCTCTCTTATCTGATTTCCTCCATTACTGATGTCTTCTCCATTTTCATCACCAATTTCACTTGACAAAACTCATAAATTCCAATTACTAAGAAAATGCTCCCATAAGGTAATCAAGTTCCAATTTCACTGGCCCTCTAAATAAATGAAATTAAATTATTTCAAAAATTATGGTTTAAAATTTAAAATAATAAAAATATCTCAACCTTTAACAATACTCAAAAGACCAAAATATATAAATTATTTTCGGAAAGATAATTTAATGATTAAAAGCCTAGAGTTCAAGTTGTAGTGTTATAAATTTGAGTTGTTAGTCTTTTTTCAGTTGGACATTTTCTATTATTTTTATTAACTATATATGTAAATTAGGGGTGTACATGGAACGGGTTGGTTCGATTTTTTATCAAAATCAAACCAAACCAATTATATCGGTTTGGATTGTACGGTTTTGTTGGATTTTCGGATTTTTTGTTACATAAATATTATTTCAATCTTACTTTGTTAAATTTTTTAGAACTAAATATATGTTCAGTAAAAATTAAAAAATTAAAAAACATAAGATATATAAAAATATTCTTATGGGAGAATTTTCTTAGTAATTGGAATTTATAAGATTTGTTAAGTGAAATTGGTGATGAAAATGGAGAAGACATCAGTAATAGAGGAAATCGGATAAGGGAGAAAAAAAAAGAGAAGAAAAGAAAAAAGATGAAAGAAAAGAGAAAGGTAAAGAAAAAAAGTACTAATAAAAAGGAAATAGTGTTTGTAATACACTTTAATACAATTAACGAAAGAGCTAATTAGTTTGGGTGAATTCCATTTCGAAAAGGGCATATATGGTCAACTGTGTAACTCTAAGGGCATATATGGACCAACTATGTGACGGTAAGGGCATATTTGAGCTAAACTATTAACGAAGGACAAATGTGCTCAATTTCGTATAGTACGAGGGCATATTTGGACCTTTACCGTTCACTATAAAGTAACAAGAAGGTGCTATAAATGTACAAGTTCTATAGCTGCCTGTATAATTCTAAATAACACAGGAAATGACAATTGAGAGAAGAGCACTGCTTCTGAAAGAGTATAACTAAACAGTGACAGATTGCTGCCTTTTTCTGCTGATACAATTGAATAACATTGAGCAGAGAGTTAAATTTATGCATTAGCTAGAATCTACTTTCTCCAATCACCAGCTCACCTTTCAAATCTGTTGGTCCACTTTGACACTAACTCTTGAAAAGTTTCCTCTTTTAATATCTGAAAGGAGGAGTGTGAGTTTCTATAACACGTCTGTGCTTTATATGAGTGTTCACATCGGGTACTTGAAACAACTTTGAACAATGTAGGACAACTTAAATAGCTTCTTGGTTGTGATGAGGAGAGAGAGCATTATGAACCTTTCAGTGATCTGATGTTGTGTGGATGATGGGAGAGGAGCTTCCAAAATCTTATCACTAGTTTTCAAGTAAGACTTCACAACTCACAAGTTGACATTTTATTTACACTATAAACAACTATTTCCATGATATAATTACTTGACAAGGTGTTGTGACTCGCTAGACTATATACAAGATGATACAATTTGACAACTTTTAAAAACATTTCCTGTACTTCCCCTTATGATTTCTGTCATTACTATATCCATTCTCCTTTTCCAAGGATCTCTACAAACGTCATGCACTTCAATATTGCAGTGTGAAGAATAGGAGTCATACCAGGCTCCCTTGTTTATTGTTTTCCTGATAAATCAGCATTTTGTTGCTATATGGTACATCAACAGTCTTCATATAATAGGCTGAACCATTTCTTCCTCATATGGTTGTCAAAATCTTATGTTATGGGATAACTTAAGAGGTTAGTTGGCAGGAAGACTTCTCAAATGAGGTTGAGCTCTTCTAACAATTTGTAATTTGGCACGTTTGACACAAGAGAAGAGTCAAGGGAGGGGCTATGAATTCTCGCTAAGAAATCAAACCCCTGACATTATTTCCTTTCTTAATATTCCTCTAGTTTCCATGTTGCGCTCATGGCTCCATGCATGTGGAGATTGTGAAGCCAATAACGGCCAAATAATGTTCCTCTGTTTTCTTACTCTCCGGACAAGGAGCTTCTTCCGTTGTCTTATAATGCTGTTCACAGCCTTCAGATAATTGCTCGAGTCATGGTCCCTGAGAATTGTACCACCAGAACCATATGCTGTAGGGTCACTTAGAATTTCTAATGGGTGTGGAGAATTCAGAAAGGCTCTGAAAGCTCTCCTAGTAAATGCACAATGGTTGTTGTCTAGGGTATAAAGGCCACTGCCCGGAGGAAGCAAAGAGTGAGGAGCGGATGACTTCTCATCAGGCTGGATGATGAATATTTTTCCCATTGGAGAGTATAACATTTTCTGCAAAAATAAGCACATGTACCAGGGTGGATTAGATTGTTACACAAAGCTGAAAGTAACATCTGAGTTGTAAAAATGTAAATGTAACTTTTTTCTCGGTCACTGGATGGGATTTAAAGTAACTCCAAAATTCTAAATCTAGAAACTACGTAAGAGAGAGTGTGCTCACATTCTTATTCAGACAGGGATGGGATCTGAATGTACTATTCAAACGTTTGAGGACTTGGGCCACATGGTTTGGGTAGACGCATGAAAATGCCCTCGGAACAATGTCTCTATGCATCATCACACATTGCACATGATTCTCATCTAAACCCAAATCATTGAGCACTTTTTTACCACCGCAGAACACAAATGGTGATCCAAAAGTGACAACTGGTAGAAGAGAGGATGGTTTGACGACCTTTCGGGTTAGCAGCATTAAGTTGACCAAAAGTGAGAGGCTTCCTCCAAGAGAGTGGCCAGTAAATTGAAACTTTGCCTTGTTTCCAAACCTCTGCAGATGCTCCATTATCTCCGGCATGAATTGGTCATATATTCCTTTTGCAGCTTCATAAATTCCTCGATGAACCAAGACATCCATTTCCTGTGGCAATGCAATTGTTCATAGCCAATTCAGTTAATCTTCTCCATAATTATAAAGACAAGATTATAGAGAGTAAATACTGATGCCTACCTCAAATTTGCTGGGTTCAAAGAAGAGATTTGCCTGCCAGGATGCCAGTGAGTCTGAGCCCTGCAGTTCACACATGGTTAGCTTGTCAATCTGGGTGAAAGTAAATCATACCACACTTTATCTGGGAAAAAGTTTTTTTTTCAGTGTCCAACTTTGATAACATATCCAATTTTTATTTGAACTTTTCTATCTCAATATCAGAACTTATTTACCTGAATAACAAAACAACGAGTACATGTGGTTAAGTCATCGCAAATAAACCATTCGCAAGGTGAGGACTGAAGTGATTGTAGGTCCCTTGCTGCCTCCAGTTTTTGTTCCTCATCAGCAGCAACCATTGTTGTCATTGTTGATGCAGCTACATATGCAGCCATCTCTGACTTGTATACTCTTAGGGAAGAGTCATCTTTTTCATCTGTGAAACACTCTTTATTGCCTTTCAAGGTCACATCATCAACTGCCAAATTGGATTCAGTGCCAAGTGATAATAGGTCCTTAGCACGGGATTGGACATAAGATGCTGCTGAAACTGCTATATCATAAGCAACAGATGGCCGAGGTAGATGCTTATGCTCAGTTTCTTCTGTTTTATCTGTATTAGGCACTGCACTATCTGATGATGGCACTGGAATACGAATTGAATCCTTGTCGAACTTGGCTTTGATAGCCATAGCTTCTGCTTTTTTCACCAAGGAAGAGGTTACGAAGACCAGACCATAGCATCTTTCTAAATCCTCGGGCTGCATATTGGAGGAGTGATATTCACTTCTTAGACTTAATGAGAACAGTCAAAAATATATACTAGTAGTAATTAATCAATGATGCCACAAGCAGGGAGAATTTCTTCAAAGGCGAGGAAGTTTAAGAATGTCCTAAAGGCGTGAATTGCTCTAGGCACCTCTTGATTAAATGACTATTTTACTGAAGTACAGCTATGATAAACTTATTTAACATCAACTAGGAAAAGATGTTTGGGACCGCACTGGGAGGCCTTTGTTGAGCACTGCATATGGCTGTCGGGGTAAATCTACCTACCTTGTTCTGGTTTCAGTGTTATTATGTGGCCTAAGGCTTCACGTGCAAAGAAATCCCCTAGCCTTGGAAATGAAAGGCAAGTGCCAAATACTGATAAACCATTTACTTCCAGATAATGACTTCTAAAAATACTTCCTCCGGTCCATAATAAGTGATTTTTTGGCCTTTTTCTTGCGGTCCAAAATATCTGATTTTTCCAGATTTCAAGAATGAATGAATTATTTTTTTCCTACATTGCCCTTGGAGTAAATAGTGTTGGAGTGTGTGTTGGGAGTGTTTATGTGAAGAGATAGTAAAGGTTAATATGGTCAATTTCATTGCTAATTAATGTTAAAAGGTAAATTTCTTAATATGCGTAAAAATAGCCAAAAAAATGACTTATTGTGGACAGGAGGGAGTAAAGAGCAAAGCTGAAAGGGGGGAAATCTGGGAGCTTTTCTTTGGTAGTTTTCACTATGATGGATGTAATGCTCAACAGCTTTCTGTCAATTGTCATGCATGTTATGTCCTTTTTTCGCACAGTAAGGAAAGGAAAAAAAAAGCACACAAAAGAAAAGGGCAACATACACAATGATGAATACTAGTAATAAATAGCTTATCTATATCCATTTTCTGTTTGTTTCCTTTTCATATATAGTGGAGTGGGAGTATAAGGAAGGTAAAGATTGAATCCAGATAACTATGAGCAAATTAGTAATAAATAAATAACCAGCTTTATGCATGTCCAGGACAAGTGAACAAACCTTAATCTCGGGAATAACATAAGCCATGTTGCATAAGAAAGCCAGCTGAGAGAAAAGCTTGGAATCTGACCAGGAGATTCGCCTTAACAACCTGGAGAAGGATTCTCTATCAATGTTTATCTCCCCAGCTGCATCATTGTCATCTTCATAGTCTACTTCACAACCTTCATCCTCGCAATCTCCACCACTATTTTCCATGTCGAGCATCTCTGCAGTGTCATTCTTCTTCTGTTTCTCTATCCAATTTCTCCTAAGTTCCACGAGCCTTCGAATCCAATTGGACCTTCTTGTCTCGTCCTCAACCTCCATCCCGTTGTTGTCATGATCATGGTCAGGATCAGTCTCAAAGATAACGTCCTCTATGTTAATATCCTTATTGGTGTCAATATCAAACAAGAACGACCGAAGAGAATCAGGGAGGAAAGAACTTGACAACTGAAGTTTAAAGGGACCTCCTGTGGAATGACTACTCTTCAGTTTTGGCTGTGTTGCTGAACACTGAATACGATTTGCACGACAGCACAGGTGGTTGTCGGAATAGGATCTTCTCATTTGAGCCTTTTCGCGATTCCCTTTGCTCGAAAATGAACTCCGGAAGTTGTCTTGGTCCTTCCACGCATCTTTAGAGCTTTTGGTCACAGGAGAGCTTATTATGGATACACAACTGCATGCCATGATTGCCAAGACTTGATCACTGCTTGTGGCGACCTAGAGCCTACACATTAGAAGAAGAAATCAAGGGGAGAATAAGAAGGATTCTTGGGGGCTTGTTGAATTTAAACATTAAAGAAGAGGGGTCTTAAAAAGAAGCTATTCATGACAAAATATGGCTTTGTGCGCAACGAGGACATAAGGATGATTCCATTTAACGACCGTAAAGCACAAATTTGGAGAACTTTGAACATGACTACTTTATCATAATTAATGTAGCTTGCCTAATCTATCAAAAGGACATGGGCTTAACAGTAATTGGACCTCTAATGAGACAGTAGTAGAATTTTAGAATTAAACACTGTAATCGATGTTCTTCTTTGGATTTTACAATCGTTTCATATTCCTAAACCAAAATTTGAATTAGTTTTCCAAGGACATGAATCTCTAAGTTTACTGTGCGTTAGTAAAGTTTATAATTTTATATATATTTCTTGACAAGCTAAGTCCAGTCTGGGGCTGCCTCATATAGGACCTTAGGATACCATCAGTCCGATCGAACTCCTAAATGGCTAGAGAATAAATTTGAGAAAAGAAGGGTTAGATTTAGCCATCCCATGTCGCTGTTGCGTCATGCATGTGGCAACCACATTTTCCTTCTGAAGTTTACACGAAATAATAACCAAGTCCGTACCTTGGTAAGCAACAAAGATTTGTTTTGATCTATGAAATTGACAAAATAAGCATTTTGCTGTTGATTTCGATGTAGGATCCTCAATTTTAGCGTTCTCAACTAAGACAGTCGTCACTATATATGCGTCCGCCACAATAACGTCCAAGAACAAAATGAAAAGAGGATCAGTATTAAACTTCAGCACTGGAAACAAATTTGAACTCCATTTTTTATCGAAAGCAACGATTACGTGGAATTTTATCTACTAGGTGCTGGATCAATCTAAAGGAGAAAAAATGGACATTGAGCCATGGAGGGTGATGGATGTTCGATCAAAAAATATATACTTTGTTTTCTAATCTACACTTATTAATTCAATTAGTGAAATGTTAATTTAGTGGAATATTTAAAGACATATATAAATTACAATTTAGAAAAATATTCTTATAATTAAGTCCATATATAATATCTTTAACGTATACAAACGCCTATAAATAACGTGATTCGGATTAAGAGTACTAAAGAAGGAGTTACAACCTACAAAAGCCAAGGCACATGACTTAATGTAACAGCCCATGAAAACCATTTAATGAGAGGAGATTTGATGAGAAACTAGAAATTGAAGTTTGGGTATGGGAAGATTGGGTCACTCCTAATTTCAACTCCTACATTGACCATATCGTTCATCAAATCCCTCTGCATCTGCATCCTTGGAGTTATCGTCGCTGCTTAAGTCCTACGATTTGTAGTCCCATAAGTTTCCTAGCTACCACCTAATATGTTCACATTAGAACGGAAATTTCTATGCAAAATAGTGAGTAATAATATTACGAAGAGATATAGTATTCCTTTTGCCCATCATAAATGAACACGCAAAGTAGTCCCAACAGAAAAGGAGGCTCCTTAATAATTAAAGCACTCCTACTTTTGGAAAGTTCTTGCTTAATTGCTGTAAAGGAGTTGGTTCTTTTACTACTCCTCGCAAACCCATTCTTCTAATTTAAATTTATCTTAGTCAGCACAAATCTGGCTTTCTTTGTCTTTCGTCATTCAATTGAGAAAAATTGTAGCTCTATTAATTCCTTTGTTTTTTTCCTTTTTCGTCTCATCCCCGGGTCACATTAAAATGTCTTAATTCTAAATTAATTCGAGTCAGTTGTTTGAATTTTCAGTATTTATTATGCTATATTCAAACCCATATTATTCTAATAATAAATAACTAAACAATTAACGATAAAGACATTTGCCAAAAATCAGCCTTCACCTATGCTTTGCCCACTTTGTTCTGTTTTACTATTTTGTTTGCAAGACATTTCTGTTACTTTTGCGACAACTCTCTTTATTATGGCAGTTAAGCACATTGCAATTCTGATTGCTGCTCAACTATTTAAAGAAATAAAGCTCAGTAATGGTTCAAAAGTAGGTTCTAACTCCAGCTCTATTATTATGACTTCCTTTTGTTTTTTTTGGTTTTGTTTTAAGTTGTATAAAAAGGAAATCAATGTATTTTTCAAATAAATCAACTAATGTAGATTTTAAGTCTAGAAAATCGGTTTTCTCAAAAGGTACTTAATTATATTTAATCTCATTCCGGAAGTTGATTAAACTGCCCCCCAAGCAGAACAGGGCACATAAATAAACATAGCGAGAGTACTCATTTGCAAGATTTAATAAGAGCATTATGCTTCGGGAAAAAGAAAAAGAATTAGAAAAGAAAGACTAAAAGAGCGATACGTAATTGAAGTGAACATCTACCAGCGAACTATAGCAGCATTTAAGAAGTAGTACACCAAACATTGACCACAAAGAACAAACTTAAGAAAGAGCAGATTTTTGTCATTTCTGAACAATTCAATGTATCAGTAAATGTTGAAAAATATGAGAATTACTATATCACTCAATGTTGAGAAATCATAATTTCACTCGACAGTAAAAAATATTTCATTCTTTCTCAAATTATCTGTCATGTTTTCTAAAAATAGTTGTCTCATATTATTTATCATTTTAGAAGTTCAAGACTAAATTAATTATTTTTCTCCCATTCTCTCAAGGTGGGTAAAAAAGAAATACACAGATAATTATTTGAGAGTAATAATTAAGGATACTATGAAGCAAAAGAGAAATAAATACCTGGAAATTCTCAATATTGATTAACGATCACATACGATTCCACACGACTTCTAGAGCTTTTTCCAGGTCATGAAATCAGATTTCAAAACTCCGATCAGAAAGCCACCGGAAAAGAGAAACCAAATACCGTCTATTTTATACATAACATAAATCCAATCGCCACGTTGAACAGAGAGTAGCAAAAACAGAGGAAACCTCTGATCAATCGTCTCTGCCAGAAAACTTTGGAGAAATGGAGTCACTTTCCTCGCAGAGCAAAAGCCTCAACTCCAAATGTGAATGCGTCTGTGAAAGGGGAAAACATTTAGTTCATTTCCGGCTCAAATAATATGGGGTAAGAAGCTCATGCGTCCAACATTTACTCCAAAAATCTACCACAACAAACAAAACTTAATATACTAATGAATGTTGTATTTTTTATTCGAAACAAATGAAAAAAGAGAAGGTAGAATTAAAAGCAACAAAATAAATGATTAACATACAATGCGATAGCCGAAACCACTCTTGGTCTAGCAGCTACTTCAAGGCCGATTGAATCAGATTTCAAAGCTCCGATTGCCAGAAAAAGTTAATGTATAAACTAAACGTCAATGCATATCACTGCACTGAATCCTATTAGAAATGTAAAGTTAAATGTACTTGAACAAGTGCTGAGAAAGGTGAAATTGTTTGGTAAATTTTCATGTGGTGAGAATGTTGTGAACCTGCTGAGAAAACACATGAACACCAAGATCTTCACTCTCTTTTTGCTAAGAACATAGAAAAGTTGGAGAGCGTGAGATCTGGGGTAGTGTTGTGGTGTCTGTGGGGGTATTATATAAGGGGCGTTGGCAAATGGCAGGGTGGAATAACAAACACCAGCCTCAAAGAATCTTGTCACGTGGTATTTGAGTCCCTCTTTTTCCTTTGAGAATCTTCACCTCCGCTTGACATTTTTAACCTTGGCATTAAGCCCATTTCCTCATATCTTTGTCATTTTCATTTAACTTTAAAATGTATTCTTTTGTTACCGGTAGAATTTGTATCCGTCACATGAAATAGTTTAAACGGAATTATAGAGAATTTAATTAGTTGATTAAATTAAATTGTCAGTGATTTAATTTAATTAATTGATATTTGTGATCTTAACATGTGGAGTTAAAATAAGTGTTGGTGAATTTTCGAAATTCAGATTGAGGAGTTCAATTGTAATTTTTTAGTGGAATAAACTGCAATTAATTATAGTAGAAATTAATTTATCTAAATTTTCGAATTAATACTATAATTGGTAGCCTCTTACTATTTCTGTGGCCCCTGCTATACCTAGTAAAAATATCGACTGACTTGGGTAAAAAGTGACTTGGGAGAAAAGTAATCATGTTGAGTTAGAGTAGAATTCTACTTGCACAAGTAGAATCCTACACGTTTTTGGAGCCCTCTAGGGCTGAAAAACGAGTGTGCATAAGGAAGACATTTTTCACCCAATAATTCACTTTTTAGAGTTGTATTGTTCTTGCCCACTCAAAGCAATTTCGTCCAAGGTTTTACTAGGACCATAGTAGAAGACCGCGACCCTGGATTCTTGCTCTGTGGAGGACCTGTGCAACGATTTCAAGAGGTTAGTGCTTCTAATCTCGTAATGATATCATTGTCTAGTTTACATGTATGTGATGCCTGGATTGCATGATTGATTCCGCTGCGCATGTTCTAACAATTTTTATATGAGAAAACTTGTACTCCCCCGTTCACTTTTACTTGTCCACTATTGACTTTGCACACCCCTTAAGAAATAATAAATGAACTGTATAATTTACCATGATACTCATATTAGTTGATGCGTATTTTTAAAGGATTTGAAAAAATGATTTGAAATGAGTAATTAATACTGTGGGTATAACAAAAAAAAAATTGTCTTCTTGATATGCTAAAAGTGACAAGTAAAAGTGAAAATCTATTTTTAAAATACCGGACAAGTAAAAATGAATGGAGGGATACGTAGTACGTAATATGGATGCAATATCTGAATCCGTAAAGTTTAATTTTAAAAAGAGCGTGTCAGTTGAATTAGTCGCCGATAAGCATAAAATTATCATATTGGAAGGTAGTTGTCGACAGAGGCGGAGCCAGAATTTCAACCTTATGATTTTTGAATATTGGAACAATGACTTTAAGTGAAAATGACTAAGTTCTAAATTTAATATTTGTATATATTTAATAATATTTTTAATATAAAAATACACTGCAAAACAAAAGCTATTGAATTTTAGCGAACCCGTAGCTTAACTTCTGCCTCCGCCCCTCGAACTTGTCGATATAGTAATCAGACTTTCTCACTAACAAAGATGGGAGACCAAGAAATAATGTTTGCATAATTTCAATTTTTCACTTGTCCTTTACAATTTTTTCATAAAGCTAAACCATTGTACAGAAAGCTTTATATCGTTTCTTGCTCATTGAGCTCGTGAGATTGAACCTTTAACCATGCAAAAGCTCCTTTTGATGACAAAGAGAATGAAGGTTTTCAGCACTCGCACTTGCTCGTGAGATTGAACCTTGCCATGCAAAAGCTTCTTTACAATGACAAATTAGACACATCGATATGTACGGGAACTACACAATCTCATACTATGATCTTTTCCTTTTCAAATTAAATCACGTTTAGAAGTACGTGGGCAATATACTATAGATCCGGGAAAATAAAAATAAAAAATAGAAAGGCGTATTTTAGTCAGTATGCAACAAAATCTGACATCGGAGAGATATTTATTGAGAAAATGACATACTAATTCCAGTTCAGTCAATAAAGTTTAGTTAATGTGAGTGCCAAATGTGCGGTTGCATGCAGTGGAACACCGGTGTCTTTCGCCACCCGGCTAGAGAAGTACAGTTGCCCATCTTTCCACAGTTTCACACACATCTATATATTTTTTCCAGCAGCGAGCCAAATGCCCAAAAAACAAACAAAAAGAAGCAAAACCACTTACTTTGTCTCTCTCAGAAACCATGCAATGACTCTACCATGAAAACGTGTCAGCCCCATTGGATCTTTGTAAAAACGAAACTCTTAGTTCAATGAATCCTCTCTGCATTTCAGTGGATTGAAGATCATGTTCACTTATCGCTGAAATGTTTCAGCTATCACCTCCAAGACGTATTATTTATTTGTTGGTAGTAGCGTACACAAATGTTGTATAAATATATATTTGTGAACTTTTTCTATGAAGGGGTATTGAATAACATCCCTAATAAAGATGTCTCAGTACGTCACTGTTCACCATGCTGAATCAGCTAATATAGAAAATGTGGTTGTTTTATCAATGTAATTTAATTTGTGCTTTGTTTGGATGGCAAAGGGTAAGAAAAAGATGTAGAATTTAAGCACATACACATATAGCCTACGTAGCGGAATATTAATAAGAACGTACCTTCAGCTATGGTTGTTCAAGTGATATAGGGAATTGCCTTTGGAACCTTTGACAGAAAACCTAAAGAGTCTTCTAGCGTGTGTCTATCGTAGGATGCCAAACTGATGGAGTCACAGGCGTATTTATAGGTAGGGTAAGGACTCTTAGGCAAATACTTTAGTCCTAGGGACTTCTCAATAAATTATGGTTGCCCTAGGGACTCCTAATAAAAACGTTTCTTTCCATCAAAGAAACTACCATATATGCATAACTACAGAATATTATCTAATATATTATTTATTTGGGAGATAAGGTAAATAATTTATTACCTAATATATAGGCCACACTAGAAGTCTCTAGAAGAGACGGTGAGTTTCTAACATTCTCTCACTTGGCCCACATATTAAAATCAGATAACCCTTTATGAGAGATAAACATAACAATATGGCCTTAGAATTTATCACTCAACTAAAAGTTATGCAACAATCACCTTAACTAGAATATATCATTACATGAATTATAGCGGTCATACTCTTAAATAAACAATTTTTTCCATACATCACAATGTATAATATGTTCTAACAAAGTGTAACTTATGAGTAAACTTAATATAAGTCATTCAGAGTCCAACTTAATTTATTGATCCAATGATCATAAAATAGTACATGAAAAATCAAGTGTGCACTGTCATGTATACAAATAAACATAATGTCTAGACAAACTGTTAGAGCAAAGCAATACTAAATTGAGCTACTAAGCCCCATATGGGTTACATGATCCTTGAAAATATTAGTCGGCAAACCTTTAGTCATAGGATCAGCAATAATCAAAGTAGTACTAACATGTCAAAACTTACATCATGATTCTTCACATAGTCTCTAACCATCAAGTACTTTATGTCGATGTGCTTGCTTCGGCTGCCACTGTTATTGTTCTTTGAAAAGAATACTGCAGTTGAATTGTCACGGAAGATTCTCAATGACCTTAAAATGGAATCGACAATCCTACGGCCGGAAATAAAGTTCTTAAACCATAACGCTTGTGATGTAGCTTCATAGCATGCTTTAAATTCAGCTTCCATAGTGGATGTTGCAACAATTGTCTACTTGACACTTCTCCAAGATACAACACCTCTAGCAAGAAGAAAAATATATCTTGAAGTGAATTTACCAGAGTCTTTGCATCCACCCAAATCAAAGTCTGAATATCCAATAACTTCCAATGAGTTAGAGTATTTGTATGTGAGCTTAAAATCTTTGGTTCCTTGCAAATATCTCAAAACTCTTTTACTAGCTTTTCAATAGTCAAGACGAGGGTTACTTTGATATCTACCAAGCATTCCTACCACAAAAGCAATATCATGTATAATGCAGACATGTGCATACATAAGGCTTCCAACAAGCGAAGCATAGGGAATGCCTTAACATTGATTCGATGAGAATTTGTCACCTTTAATTATGGGTGCTACTATAGGTGAATAGCTCTTCATCCCGGATCTTTTCAGAATTCTTTCAATGTTGGCCCTTTGAGACAGTCCAAGTAATCTTTGGGATCTATCTCTGTGAATCTCTATGCCAATGACATAAAAGGCTTCACCTATATCCTTCATCTCAAAATTCTGGATAAGGAACTGTTTAGTCTCGTGCAACAACCCCAAATCACTACTTGTAAGCAAAATGTCATCCACATATTGGACTAGAAAAATATATTTGCTCCCACTTATCTTAAGATATATACACTGGTCAATGATGTTCTCCGTAAATCCAAATGAAGAAAAAACATTATGAAATTTAATATACCATTGGCGGGAAGCCTGCTTTAGCCCATAAATGGATTTATTCAACTTGGAAATAAGGTGACTTTTATCTTTATCACAAAATCCTTCAGGCTGACGCATGTATACCTCCTTTTCAAGATCTCCATTCAGGAAAGTTATTTTCATATCCATTTGATGTAACTCTAATTAAAATGAGCTATTAATGCCATGATTATTCTCGGTGAATCCTTCTTTGATACTAGAGATAAGGTTTTACGATAATCAATGCCTTCCCTATGAGTGAAACCCTTGGCTATAAGTCTGGCTTTATATCGTTCGATGTTACCAGATGAGTCTCTTTTAGTTTTAAAGACCCATTTGGAACCTATAGCTGAGGACCCCTTTGGTAATTCGACGAGATTCCAAATTTTATTTTTAGCCATAGATTCTAACTCTTCTTTCATTGTATCATACCAAAGTGTGGAGTTTTCTCCACTCATGGCTTGTGAAAAAGAGCATAAATCATCTTTTAGTCCAATGTCATAATCAGACTCTTGGAGATATACAATATAGTCACTAGAAATTGCTAGATTTTGAACTCTTGAGGATTTTCTTACTCCCACTGGTTCAGACACTTCTTCAGTAGGTTCATGTAAAGGTGTCAAACGGGTCGGGCTGGCCCGGTTCCGGATCGGCCCGACCGATTTTAAACCGGACCGACCCGGTAGTAAGGGGGTCGGGCTGGGTTGGGACGGGAACCGGTCTGTGCCAGGTAAATTTTTGGTACCGGTTAATCGGACCGGTACGACCCGTTATGGTCAAGTCATTTGGGAATCGGTTAACCGGACCGGCCCAGACCGGTTCAACGACTATTTCAATTTATTTATTTTATAAAGTTGACCATTTGACAACGGTCAGCTGCCATTTTGACTATTGCCCAACGGCTAATTTGCAAGAATAGCCCCTTTTTGGGCATTTTCTCTCCAAAAATAATACTTTTATTATTTACTAATTTAGCCCTTTGAAAAACTATAAATAGATCCCCCCGTGTCCCTCTCCTTCTTCTTCATTTCTTCATTCATATCTCAATTCTCAAACTCAAATTCTCAATTCAAGTTAAATCATGTCTCGTGTTTGGGAACACTTTGAGGTGGTAGAAGAAAATGAAAAAATTTGCAAAGTAAAGTGCAAGAACTGCGGTCGAGTTTTAAATGTTCGTCGAAAGTGGGAGGGCACAGGCTATTTAAGGAGGCATATGAAGAGTTGTCTTGAGTGTCCTCCAAAAATTCGTATTTAAGTTGATTTGAGACAATTTGTATTATTTTAAAATTATTAGACGTATTTAAGCTTAATGTTTTAGTTTGTTAGATTAATTTGGAGTATTATTATGCAATGAAAATTTAAAATGAAACTATGAAAGCCTTTGAAGTATGATCCTTACATATCAAGTTATCAACACTCCAGTATAAGACTTATACTATAAGTTATATTTTTTCATGTTCATTGTATTATCTTAAATTCGTAATGAATTTTTCAAATATAAGGCTTTTAAAGCCTTTGAAATTTATTCAAACATTCTTTTTATACGTTAGTTTTTAGTGTTTTATATTTTTACTTTATCTTAATATAAATTACGACTGTTATACAAAATACAAAAAAAAAAAAAAAAAAACTCGGCCCGACCCATTAGACCCGGAACCGTTCCGGTTAAATTTTGCACCGAAGAAACCCAGAACCGGTAAACCCGGTAAAAAATAATCGAAAACCGGCCCGGTAACGAAACCGGCCGGTTCCCTTTTCCTCTACCCCCTACTGGCCCGGCCCGGCCCCTTGACACCTATAAGTTCAGGTAAAGCGGGTTGATCTTCTTGTGGCTCCTTAAGTGGTGATGGCTCTTGAACTTGTTGTTGTTCAGATAATTCATGAGAATTTTTCTGAGCAACATTCAAATTTCCAATAAATAAAGGTACCACATGTGGTTCCCTTATTTTTTTAAATTCCACCCTTTGAGTCAAACCACTCCCACTTTCTTCATATTCCTCAAGAAATTTAGCATTTCTAGCTTCAATAATTTTAGGAGAATGAGAAGGCCAATAAAATCAAAATTTCTTAGACCTAACGGCAAAGCCTATAAAATAAACCGCTTATTATTCTTTCATCCAACTTCTTTAGTTATGGGTTATAAACCCGCACTTCAGTTGGACATTCCCAAATGTGTAAATAGTTTAAACTAGGTTTTCATCCTTTCCGTAGCTCGAAAGATGTCTTGGGGACAGCCTTGGATGGAACCCTATTTAAAATATACACAGCAATTTTTAAGGCTTCACTCCATAAGGATAAAGGTAAACTTGATCTGATAATCATGCTTCTTACCATATCCATTAATGTCCGGTTCTTTCTTTCTGCCACACCATTTTGTTATGGTGTTCCTGGCATGATATATTGGGCAATTATATCTTCATTTTCAAGGAACTCAGCAAATATACCCTTAACTTGTCCCCTATCTGTGTACCTACCATAATATTCTTCATCCTATCAGATCTTACAATTTTGATCTGAGCACCAGTTTGTTTCTCTACTTCTGTTTTGTAAACTTTAAAAGTATCAAGTGCTTCTGATGTGTTAAACAGAAAATAGAGATCATATATCTTGAATAGTCATCAATAAATGAGATAATATATCTCTCACCATTCAAGCAAGGGGTAGGAAAAGGTCCACATATGTCTGTATGTATGATCTCAAGCAATTGAGAACTCCTTTTGTCACATTTAGCTGATTTGTTTGTCTGCTTACCTTTTATGCAGTCCACACAAGTCCCAAATTCAGAAAAATCAAAAGCTTTTAGAACTTCATCGTTAACCAACCTTTTGACTCTAACAATAGAGATGTGTTCCAATCTCTTGTGCCAAAGACTTGATGAGTTCCTATTGATAATCCATCGCTTAATGCGAATCTTTTTGTCTTGCAAAGTTAAAATATTGCATTCAAATGTGGGGTATAGCTAAAGTTTATATAAATTTTCATTTAAATTATATCCACTTATTGATAGTCTTGAAAGAGAAATTAAATTTCTAGAATATTCTGGAACATAAAAAGTATTTTTTAAAACTAAGTGAAAACGTACCATCCTTCAAAACGAGCCTATAAGTCCCCACGCCTTCCACACGTGAGCGCGTCCTATTGCTAGAATAGACGTATTGTTCATTTCCTATCGACTTCCTCTGAGTTAGAAAGCCTTGCATGATTTTGGTAATGTGAATTGTAGCACTAGAATCAATTCACCATGTATTATTAGAAACTTCAGTAAAATTAGATTCATAACATACAAAGGTAAAATTACCTTTCTTCTCAAGTCATTTCTTGTATTTCAGGCAATCTTTCTTCCAGTGTCTCTTCTTGTTACAGAAACGACAAACATCTTTGTCAAAAGTGCCTTTCTTCTTTATGTGAACACTTTTTTTCTTCTTTGCATTTCTCTTATTATGAGTCGCCAAATTAACACTTTCAGGTGTCTCATGCTTCAACTTCTCTTCTTCTTGAACACACATGGTCAAAAGTTTATTGATTGACCATTTATCCTTATGTGTGTTGTAAGAAATCTTATACAGACCATATTTCGCAGGAAGGGAGTTGAGAATGAAATGCACAAGAAATGGTTCAGACATATCCACCTCAAAGAACTTGAGTTTTGCAGCAATGTCTCTCATCTCCATAATGTGCTCGCGCGCTATACGACTTTTGTCAAAAGTCATACTTGAGAGCCTCTTCATAAGGGTGTTGGCCAATGGCTTGTCAGAGCTTATAAATTGTTCATCAATTGCTTTCATGTAAGCTTTGACCTTATTGCTATTAGGGATAGAACCCCTAATATTTTGGCTTATGTGGGCTTTGATGAGCATTAAACTTAAGCGATGAGATCGCTCCCACCGCTCATAATTAGCCTTAGCCGCTGGCGTACTTGATTTTGTAAAAATAAGTGGTTCTTCTACACGGAGTGCCATGTCCAGATCCGAGCACCCTAAAGTGAGAAGGACTTTCTCCTTTCATTCAACATAATTGTCACGAGAAAGCATTGGAATTCGAGCATTCTCATTATAAACAGCGGTATGAAAGCTGTAAAGACTGCAAAGCAAGGATAAACATACATAAGCTATGAAATACAATCCATCAAAGGTGAATCGCATAAAATACCAATTCTAAGTAAATTCTAGACCCTCCTGTGGGTAGAGGTTGAAACTCATGCATAGAATTTACTTTACTTTATTAGACTAGTAAACCAAAACACATAGAAATTAATCTGTACCTGTGTTCATAAGATAATTTTCAACTTAAAGGTTTACTATCTCATTCCAATTAATCTCACCGAAATGATTACCTCCATGTAGGGCATAGTTGCCATTTCAATGAGATAACTGGACTAAATAGATGTCATTATAATTTTATATTATTAATCTTTATGTGATTAAACATCAATCACTCAAGATGTTGTGGCTACTCCTGCATACATAATACAAAAGAAAACTTCAAAATTGACATCTTACATTGATAAACCTTTATAATTAACTTCAATAGAATATTGATTAGTTTCAAAGTGGAGATACAAAGTATAGGCAGGATGCATATATATCCTCAAATAATTCTTATTATTAATCTAAATATTATAAGAACTTCCAAAGATTTCAACGAACACAATATGTTATATTACAGAATTGAAAACTAAAGTGTTTGTTTCTTATCATGTCAAAATCTCACTAGGCAATTCCTCCAGATTAATAATCTAATGGCCAAATACATATGACCCCTTAAAGTAAATTTCATTTAGACAGAACAATGCCTATGGAACACTGCAACTACAATAAAAGTGTATCAATTGAACACATATTGCTGACATGGCATAGTGTGTGCATCACACATTCTTTTTAGAGCGTGAAAGAAAAAATAAAGCAACTAATTTCTTTTTATTTAATTTTTCTTCTCTCTTGCTGCCACCACCTCTATCTTGATACCACTACCTTCGTTACCTCCAACGCGGCACCACCACCACCTTGGTTCCATGTGACGATGAAGATAAACTCATATAATTTCTCTTTTTTAATCTTCAATTACACTTAAAAGTGAAATTACCTTTACATTTGTTGAGGTATTTAAATACCATCGGCTCAAAACAACAATTAATCATGGGCATATTGCAATCATTAGCACGATTGTTCTATGAAAATTAAGACTTTAGATCCATGGTCTACAACATGTCTAGCGTGTCATTCAATCAATTCAATAAAGCAGATCAGCAATTTTGCTAGCGCGGACAAGTACGTTACTCTGATTCAACGATCTTGATTGCTCCGCTGGTCGAACAACTGAAGGTCCTCATCAAGTGCGCCGCACAACACAGGAAGTAAAGGCAACGATAACGACAGTGTAATTTCAGAGTGCACTCTACTATGCCTGAAGGAACACAACTGCCAGTTGAATTCTCCCTTGGAATCACTCACGGGGCTCCGCAAATTTTTAAACTATGTTAGCTGTTAAGTAAGAGAAAAAGGAAAAAGAGAAAAGCAAGGAAGGGAATCAAGGATTGAGGGAAAAAGATATTAGGGTTCACTATAGCTTCATAATCACCATCGCTACTGCCTCCACTGACCTCTTCCACCGGGCCTCCGACATAGACTCCACCAATTATTGCTGGAAAAAAGCCATAAACAAACCGAGTAGGGGAATTGGAATTATTTTAGCTTTTTCTTTTTTCTTTCCATGATCAAATGCCTTTTTTTTTGGATTAAGAACCACGCGTCATTTTTTTACTGGCTTATTTTCCATGTCACAAGTGTGTGAATCACACAGCATATTTTTTTTTCCTCAAGTTGTAAATGAAGCGTTCAAAAGGTACACTTTTGTTGTGGTTAGAGCGTTCAATAGCTATTATAGTTAAAGTATTGAAAAATGAAGCAAACTTTAAGGTGCTATGTATGTATTTGGCCTAATCTAATGCTTTAAATTGACTAGTGCTTCAAGAACACTTCAAAAATCTTTGTTTTAAAAGGCAGCAACTGAATACTAGTTCCAAAAAATAAAGTTTGTTATGAAAATAATTATAATGTGGATGTTTATTTATTGCTCCGCTATAGATAATCTTCCTGAAGAAAATTATCCGTTTGGTACTCTATTGAAATTTATCTATAAGCAGCTGATGCAGACAGGTTGCAAACAACTCAATGAAATGATTTGCAGCAACTTCTTATTAAACATGCAGGTTGCAAGCAGCTCATGCAGACAGCTTACAAGCAGCTCAAGAAAAGCCTCGCAACTGCTTCCTGAAAAGTCTCGCAGTTGCTTCCTTTCTTCTATAAATAAAGGAGTTTTTAGTTCATTGTGTACATGAGTTTGAAGTTGAATAAAAATATCAATCTTCCTCTATACTTGTCTTCGATTTATTTACTTTATAGCTTTTATTTTATAACACGTTATCGGCACGAGTCTCTAATTTCATCATCACTACCAGACTGTGAGGCAACATACTGCCATTGTGCGTGGTCAAACCGAGTTCATTCAGAGCATTTTGAGAAAAAAATACATCCTTGGAGTGGTGAACAACACGTTGGTTTTGTTAATTTCCAACTCTATGAAGAGATGAAATCCTTGTGATGTCATTTCTTAAAGATAAGGCTTAGTAATTTATAATTTTAATTTGATTTTCTTCATGAGCTTGAAAAATTATGCTTATTATCTATGTCCATCACGTGCTAATTCTAAGCAATTAGTGATGCAGGACATGCAGGTATATTGTGATTTGAAATACAAATTTGAAGGCTAAGAAGACAATGGATATTGAATCAACTTGCTATATTACGTGCTTTGTCTACGTATTAGTATATAACAACTATTTTTTTATATACTTGTTTTCATCATGTTGTCATCTCCATAAAAGATTACAAAGTGAATAACAATGTCAGATCCATCTAAACTCCAGCAGAGTTTATGAAAAATATATAATTACCAACAGTGGTAATATTTCCTAAATCTCGTTATGACTTAACTTCATGGTTCACTTGAACTCCAGCAGAGTATGGCCACCAGAAGCGGTGTAACTAAATTGTAACTAAATTTTATTAACCACCAGAAGTGTTATATGCCTATTACCACCAGAAGTGATAATTTAAGCTTGCTATGGTTACAATGAAGATAAGTTCGAGAAAATTCTCTATATTATATTCATACCTCGATTTGTTTCTAAAGTAGAAAATATTTTAAAAGAGGTTCGAAGCATCACAATTTGATGTGATTATGCACGTTCAGATAATTATGTTCTATCTCCTGAAGGAAGAGAACTTTTGATAATATTAATCCATTTCCTGAAGTGAATGTGATAATATTAAATATGAATGCGCTCTTGATGTAAATATATTATGATTCACCTCCAGAAGAGGTAATACGATTGAGAGAATATATTCTCAATATTTCAAATTTCTGCTGAAGTAGTAAATAATTATAATTTCCTCCCGGAGCAGGAAAATATTATGTAGTGGTAAAAAATATTAAAATTCTTAATTTTCGTCATTTATAAATCTAGAATTGTCTTTATATTGTTCATTTGATTATGATTTTCTCTCATGATACCAGAAGTGTCTGAACAATATTTGGTAGTACAAAATTTATCAAAAGCTCCTAAAGATCTAACTGTTTGTCTAGAAGACACATGATACTAGTAGTATCGGATAAATATTAGATTGTGGATAATAAATGAAAGCTCTCGGAGAGGTTATATACAAATATGTCATTCATATTATATGATTATGGTCAAAATATATGTTGTAGTAAACCTGCAGTTTACTAATAAATGGCTATCATATTGAGACTACAAATGACTGAAAGTTTGAAAATCTTCATATTTCCACAATCATAGGGAGTTAAATAATATGTACGTGAGAAATGACCTTCCTTATTCTTTAATTTGTACTATATCATATATCACAGTAAACCAGAAACTTACTAATGCAAAAGCAGTTACAGTAAACCAAAAGTTTTACTGAGGCAAAAGTAGCTACTGTAAACCAGAAATTTACTGATACAAAAGTAGCCACAGTAAATCAGAAGTTTACTGATGCAAAAGTTTATGTCATAGTAAACCAGAAGTTTACTTAGAGATAGCACATGCCATGATAAACTTGAAGTTTTCATTTGCCATTTTTAAATGATCTATTTGAGAATTCAGATAAGCATATACTCAAGAACTAGAAGATTCTTCAAGAATTCTCTTGTGTTGCTTGTTCTCATAATAAATTGATTATACCAGCTAAAGTTGGGACTAAAACCCCTGAATTCTGGAATATATAAAAGATGAATATGAGCCCATTCACCTATCATGTGAACCACTTATAGATGTATATATAAGATGGTTGTATGTGTGTTTATTGTCAACCTGTTGTTTGGCATTTGAAATTTCTTTTCTCAATTAAGAGCATAATTTTCAGATAATGAAATCAAGATAGTTCATCTTGATGATGCTGATTTATATCCAAGCTAGTTTAGTATTGAATACTTCCTATTAATGGCTAAACTATTACTTATGAGAACAAAGCCTCATGTGTTGGTCTAAGATTTTTTAAATTGCATATAACAACACCTGTATGCATCAGACCAACAAAATATGATAAGTCCTCCCCTCACAATTAGTTTAGGATCAGAAACCAAATATTTTTACTATCTAATAACTTTTGATGTGTGGTATATGATTAATATTTCTACCACAATGCACAAAGATAGGCTTCCCAAAGAAGATTGGGGATATGTGTTAGTTTTTCTAATATTTGGGGGATGAAATATACATCTGGAAAATATGCTATATGAATCAAATTATCATTAATATGATCCCCGCTTAGAAGAAAATTCAAGTAAAATGCCAGAAGCATTTGCTGATCCAAAATTAAATATCATATTTCAACTGCAAATGCTCCTATTAAAATTAAAGTCCCTGAAGGATAAAGTTTACTGCACGCATGAAGCGTAGTAAACCGATCAGTTCCAAAGGTAACAATCCTTGAAAAATAATAGGAGCAAATGATCAAAATGATCATAATGAGGAGGAAATGAGCTCTAGAAGAGCCCACGACATAACATTTCATGAAATTCCAGAAGAAGTTCAGGTACCTGAAAATAAGGAAAGTGATGAGATCTCAACAAGTTATGTCGCTTAGGAACCGATACAAAACGATCGTCGGCGATATATTTGATACAATATAGTTCACAATATTGCAAAACTATATTGTAAAAGATTGTGAGGATCAGACCTGTGGTCTAGACACCTGAAGATGTCATGCCATCTAAATGCAAGTCATAACCTATATGAGTCATTTGATTAAGTCTATATGAAGATCCCTGCAGGATTTAAAATGCCTGAAGCATATAGTTCAAAGCATCGTGAAATGTATTCAATCAGATTACAAAGATCTTTGTACGGTTTAAATCAATCTGGGCGCATGTGATATAATCGCCTCACTGAATTGATGAATGAAGGTTATGTAAATGATGGCATTTGTCCATGTATTTTTACAAAGAAAACAACATCATAGTTTGTTATACTTGTTGTTTATGTTAATGACATAAATCTCATAGGAACTCCAGAAGAGCTCCAAAGGGAAAAACTTTGTCTTAGTCTGCAAATTGAATATTTAGCAGGCGGGATCTTTATCCATCAATCTGTCTATACAGAAAATATCTTAAAACGCTTTTACATGGATAAAGCACACCCATTAAGTACACCAAATAGGTGTTCGATCACATGAAGTGAATAAGGATCCGTTCTGACCTCCAGAAGAGGATGAGGAACTCCTTGGTTCTGAAATACTCTATCTTAGTGCAATTGGTGCACTTGTGTATCTTGTTAATGCTAACAAAGGTGGTGCATATCATATTGGTTATGCAGATGCAGGTTATTTATCTAATCCCCAAAAAGTTCGATCTCAAATCGGGTATGTGTTTACATGTAGATGTATTGTCATATCATGGCGCTTCACAAAGCAATCTATCGTTGCTACTTCTTCAAATCAAGCTGAGATAATAGTTATTCATGAAGCAAGTAGGAAATGTGTATAGTTGAGATTAGTGATTCATTTTATTCGAGAAAAATGTGGGTTGGAATGTGATAAAAAAACCACAATATTATACGAAGACAATGCTGCATGCATAACCCAATTAAAGGGAGGATTTATAAAAGGAGATAGAACGAAGCACATTTCACCAAAATTATTCTACACACATGATATTCAGAAAAATGGTGACATCGATGCGCAACAAATCTGTTCAAGTGATAATCCAGCAGATTTGTCCACTAAATCTTTGCCAACTTCAACTTTTGAGAAGATGGTATACAAGATAGGTATGCGAAGACGCAAATATTTGAAACAGGGTTTTCATCAGGGGGAGTAAAATACGTGTTGTACTCTTTTTTTCCTTACTAAGGTTTTTCTCATGGGGTTTTTCTTGTAAAGTTTTTAATGAGGCAGCTAGAATTGCGTATTACTAAATATGTGTACTCTTTTTCCTTCACTGGAATTTTTCTCACTAGGCTTTTCCTAGTAAAGTTTTAACGAGGCACATTTAATGAACATCCAAGGGGGAGTATTATGAAAATAATTATAATGTGGATGTCCATTTATTACTCCGCTATAGATAATTTTCCTGAAGAAGATTATCCGTTTGATACTCTATTGAAGTTTATCTACAAGCAGCTGATGCAGACAGGTTGCAAGCAACTCAATGAAATGATTTGCAACAACTTCTTATTAAACAGGCAAGTTGCAAGCAGCTCATGCAGATAGTTTACAAACAACTCAAGAAAAGCCTTGCAATTGCTTTCTGAAAAGCCTCGCGGTTGCTTCCTTTCTTCTATAAATAAAGGAGTTTTCAGTTCATTATATACATGAGTTTGAAATTGAATAAAAATATCATTCTCCCTCTATACTTGTCTTCGATTTATTTACTTTACTGCCTTTATTTTATAAGAAAGTTTAACTTTTAGGATTCAAAATAATATACGAAACCTTCCAAATTCATTACGAAACACCGACACACATAGTGAATAGATACAAGGCAGACCATTTGCTCCATGGCTTAAAGAGATATTAGAATAGTCATTAGAAATTGCAGACCACTTCATCAAGAATTCAAAACTTATAAAATATTCCAATCAAATTGAGTCATAGTAATATTAATCCAAGAATATGGACAAAAATTAGTATATGGGCCCATGCTTAAAGGAAATACGTTACAGTTCAGTGATCCAAGGCACATTTATAATGCAGTACTCGTGAATTTGATGATAAGAACAGAGATCAAGAACAATACGATGGTTCTACTTTGAGTTAATTAAGCATATACACAAAGCCTACACATCGGAATATTAATAATTAAGAACGTACCTTCAGCCATCCATAGTTGTTCAAGTATTATAGGAAATTGCCTTTGAAACCTTTGATAGAAAACCTAAGAGTATTCTAGGCATGTGCCTATCGTATACGTATTTATAGGTAGACTAGGGACTCTTAAACAAATACCTTAGCCTTAAGGATTTCTCCATAAATTACGGTTGCTCTAGGGACTCTTAATAAAAATGTTTCTTTCCATCAAAAAAACTACCATATAAGCATAACTACTGAATATATATTATTTACTTGGGAGACAAAGTAAATAATTTATTACCTAATACATGGGCCACAGTTGAAATCTCTTCTGAATTTCTAACAAAAGAAACTGAAATTAAGGAAAAAACTGAAAGGAAATGGTACGTATTATTTCACCTGGGGTAGAACGAGACTGCGAGAGAAAATTAACTCAAGAACACCACAACCTTTGGTTTATAACGCACAATGTAATGGAAGTACCTGCGACACTAAATATTCTGACAAACTCGGGATATTCAATGCTCAAATAAATAACGTTCTAATAATAATGTACGGAAAGAAAATTCATATAAGAAACAGAATGGAAGAAGCAAAATGTAGAAGTTTATCACTTCATTTTAATTAATGTGTTCACATATATTAAATTTTTTATCTTTTAAGATTAATTAATAATAAAATTAACCATATTAACATTAGTATGTTCTTTGGGAATACAACAAATACTTTTAAAATTTTTACTCTAATGTCAACTTTGAAAAAAAAAAGTTAATTCTTTTTTAATATCTGAAAAAATTAAATATTATGGACCAAAAAAAACAAAAACATCAATTAAAGTGACCGGAGGGAGTACCGATTATAGTTTTAGTGTCTATGGGCTATGGCAATCCGGCCATCCTCATTTATTGTGAACGTTCATCAAAGGTTGAGTAGCTTCAGAATTTACTGTGCCGCCCTTACTTCATTAATGACTTTTTTTTTCTTTCCTATTTTCATTTCTTTTGCCTCTTTATTTTAAAACAACTGTTTTTGACAGTCAATTATGAGCGGCGCCAGAGAGCATTGGGTGGGAATTGAGAGGAAAAGAAAAGGGCCTAGAATAGTAATGGAACTAGGTTAAAAGATGTTGCAGTTATTACGTGAAAAGCATAGACAGTATATTATATATATGTAGGGTAAGAGAAATGTTTTCAATATTTATATTTATTCTCCTTTTCCCTTGGATCGCTTCTTTAGTATTCAAAGAGAATGCCATTATTTCAAACAATATATACAAAAGTCGAAAACCTCTCGCAAAACTCGGATCGAGCATTAATCGTGCAAGACATGAAGATCATACAATTTGGTGAAGCAGGTTAGAAAATATGCAACACTCATGTTGCCCGTAAGTTATCAACACGGTTTTATGAATACTTTTATAGCTATCAAGAAGATCATCATTTAACAATTTTACTCTAACCATTAATCGATTGAAATATCTTCCTTTACCAGACTTTGAACTAGATATACTTGCAAAACTCTATAGCCGGTTTGCAGTGTAAAAGTAAGGAAAAAAAAATCGTTTGTAACTAGATTGGGACTTATTGTACCTTAGCTGGTTTGGACAAATAAATGATTAGCAGTGTTCATACAAGCAATAAATAGTAGTACTAGGTAAAGTTTTTATCAACAACAATCATATAGCGAACACGCCTCACAAGTCACAACTAGAGAAATAAAATAGATAAAATATTTCTAGATGCGTGTGAAGCTAAGTATGTGATATTAGACAAATTCACTAAAATAATTATTGAGCCGTGTAAACTAGAAAAGCCGCCTAACTTGTTATGATTGTGGAATTTAACCTACATGATATATTGGCTATTTTAATTTGAATTTAATTCATTAACATGACTATCAATATGATTAAATCTGATTGCAATGCAAAATTTATCGGACGGAACTAACGGAACAGTATAATTTAAAAGGTGACCTCAGAAGGGGTGATGCGGTCCAAATAATCCTTGGAAAAAGTTGTACACTTGTTGGGCCGTCAAAATACTTCTGGTTTTTAGCCCAAATTTACAACATGGGTTTCAGTTTAAGAACTTCTAATTCTCATAATTCTTTTTTTTCTATCGGATGTCCCCGAAGGGACTGATACCCATTATCTTTCAAATCAATTTTCAGTCTAAAATTAATAAATTCAATTGCAATAGGATAATCAATATCGATTAAGATGAACAGGAACCCTTTACCCTTCAGAGTTCAGAATAATATGCTCAATATTTGGCTGAAATCGAGAAAATTGTTAAAATTTCTTGTTGATGCAATTAAGATTGTCCAAATATGAGTAAGAAAAGAAAAATATCGTCTATATCCTAATAGAAAACTGTACTTCTTCTCTTTGAGCTAGAAAATTTGACTAATTTTATTAAAATAATTCTTTTTCCTCTTAGGACAACTCAAACTTATGAAAACAATTATTCCTACTTTATATTATATAAAAATTGATGTAGCGCCTTTTAGCTAATGGCCATATTTTTACCCAACTAATATATTAAGCTGCTCAAATGTTTTAATCTTTATTATTTACATTACATCCTCCGTCCTCCCTGCCTCTAGAGTCTAGATGTTCAATGGGCAAGTCGAGTCAAATTTAGAGGGGTTGAAATAAGTTAAGTTTCAATGAATTAGTCATAACAACCTAAAATGTATTCCGGTCAAAACAAGTTGGACCAGTTTGAGATAGACAATCGGTAATGGCCCAACTCATCAAGATTTGAAGCAAGCTTAAAATTACCTTGAATCGATCATTTTTTGCAACAACCGAATTATTAGACAGGCTTCGAAATAAAAAAGACGTTTGAAACTCGAGCGCTACATATTCATAAACAATACTCTACTACAATACTGCTCGTAATTCGTAAGACTTATAAATCTAGTACTCCTATACCATTTTGGCACGACCTAAACCCCACCACATTGTGATGGTATCAAGCCCAGCCCGCTAGGCAAATTAACTAATACAAGTGTAACCTGCAAAAGATAATCATATGAATAAGAAACTAAAATGCAGAATTTCAATAACTACCCAAGAACTAGTGTCGCAAGTCATGAACAACTAAAAATAAGTAAGTTTTAGGAACACATTCCCTTATTTGAGACTTCACGTAGGCTCATCAAATACGACCAGGGAAATAAATAACAATTAAAAAATAATAATAATCCTGTGCTACCAAGTATGGAGAACCAGAAAAGATAATAGTATATTTTGCTCTTTATTTCTTGTCCTAATCGGGTCAATTGGTTCTAACTTTTGAACAAGTTAATTTGAACTGGCAATGAATATATTTCTTATCGAATTTGTGCAAGTTTGGACGAGAGTTAAATTTGATACTTCTAATTGCCTCAGTGGCAGGAAATGAAAGCAGTTAATTCGCCACACTGAAGCACCAAGCTGTATAGATACAGGGAAAAGAGCTTTTAAGGTAGCCCATGCCAATACATAAAAGTATCCCTTAAACATGTAAAAGTTACATTCAGTATAGCATTAATTCTATAAAAACTTAAGTTTTTTTTTATATATTACACTGTTGATTAAGTTGTTATTCACTGATGGTATAAAAAAATGTTAATATATATATATAGTGAGTTGATATAACTTCTCTCTGATTTCTCCATTAACTAAACTTTAATGTGACATTATTGGTTGTTCTTTTTGTTTGTGTAATATTTGTCCAATAATGCAACGAAGAAAACCTTAACAAATGAAGACCATTCCTAGTGCTCAAAAACGTATTGAGTGGCTTTAGGTTTGCTGTCCATCAAAGAGGAACACATCATTTCTGTTACCTTTAGTTGAGAGATATTCTGGTAACTTTCCATTTTTGATGCAACATCACTACTAACGGGATGAAGTGAAGCACAGATAAGGAACATTTCTTTATTCTTTTTCAATTAGTCTTTTAATCAAAATGTTTAAATATTTTTAATAATCTTTAATATTACTATGATTTTTATTTTATTTTATATAGTTCTTTAACATTTAATTTTTATTTCAATGAAACGAGATTTGGACGGTCTATAGGATAAGGTTTGGGTTGGCCAAACTATGTCCCTATTATGCATCCAATAAAAAAATGATTCCTAGTGATTTAGTGAAAGGAAAAGTAAACTCTATGAGATAAGCCATATTCAGAGGACGAGAATTTTCCAATCGGAGTGTAACACGAGAACTTAGCAATATATTTTTGGTCGTAGTGATCAAAGTTCGGGAAATTTGATTGGACGAATTCCTAGGCATGGTAAAAATTTGGCTGCTTTTGCACTTTTTCTTAATTGAAGTCTACTCATGTTTCAACTTCCTTAATTTTTTTTACAACAACCAACGACGCACTTGGCAAGATTTTAAACTTCAAAGACAACGTAGGTAACCCTGTTTACAACTTTATTATAGTTAATTTTGTACGTTTAGTGAAAGATTGTACGTCCATCTTGAAAAGTTATAACATAAGATAAAAAGATCAGATCAGATATATAATGCTTTATATCTATAAGGGCATTTATATAGTAATTACTTAACCCATTAAATTAACCCTTTTCCTTTCAATATTTGAGAGGACAGTTAGGTTCTATTGATATGAGATGTGTGACAAGTAAATGTATGACAAACCATAAAAGATTAAACTGAAAGCTAAACTCATCTGGTTTCAAATAAATGTACATTTTCTTTAATTTCCTTAACATATATAAGAGTAAACACAAAGTTCGAGCTAAAAAATATAGCATAAGCACATCCGCTACTAATTTTCACCCAAACAAATAATAATGGAGCAATTTTGTATTTCTCAAATATGAGGCCAAAAGTTAAAAGTTAAAAACAAAGTGGCGTTTCTATTGGCGTTTCTCGTGTATCAGGTCCAATGAACTCAAACCAACTAAAAATTTGGCACGAATTATTGCTTTGTTTCACAAGCAAGGTGAAGGAGTTTTCGATGAATCCTGACCAAAAATAAAATAAAAATGAATAGTGAACGTGGTCCTTATTGAATACCCATCAACATTACATGACCACTCAACTTGGAGATAAAGTCTTCCCAAAATTTTTTTATATATGTGACATTTTTGTCTTTGTAATTTATTTTTATCTTTCTTGTTTGGTAGAGGTGGACCCAAGAAATTGAAGGAAATGAAAGTAGAAATGGTATAGTTATCAGTGACATTGTAATTTGCATGACTTTTTAACATCCATTGATTGAGAGGTGAAATTAATGGCAGTTTATTTCCCCCCACCCCCACCCCCACCCCCACCCACACCCCAACCCGGGACCCCGGTTCACTTCGTATTAGACAAAAGATTCCTCTCTTAGTACGTCATAGTTTACTAAAACTATAATAAGGGAAACGGGAAACGAAAAACAAAAAAAAAAAGCAGAAAAGGGAAGAGAAATAATCAAAACGATCCACTTAAAAAATAGAGACAATTTATGATTATTTTAACTTTCGCTGGAAAATAAATTAGTAGGGTATTTAGGTTGTAATCTCGAGTATCAAGGTTGACCTTACTGCTAATATATTCCTTAGAAACTGTTAATATAAAATGAACAAAAACTTAAGATAATTATAAAGGAAATAAGTTACCTTCATTAAAACAAACAAAAAAATCCTTATTGGTGTAAAGTACTTTTACCAATAAAAGACAACCAAACAACGTAAAATAATTACATAAAAAAACAGTGATAAAATGACATTTTGCTTCATACTAAACTCACGCTTAGAGATCGATGACCACAAGAAAAGAAAATTACTCAGTGGGGCTCCAAGAAAAAAGAGAGAAATGTTAGGTGAAATAGTAGGAGGGAGCAACTACTATTGGAGTTGAAGCCAATGTTAGATCCCGATTGCTAAATTAAAGCCTATTAATATGTAAGGAACCACACAACTAGTTGATATTAAAACGACGAATTATTAAGTTTATTTCACTTATGGTCATCCAACCTTTTATTTATTTTATAAAAGTTACTTAACTATTTTTTATTACTTAAAAGTCACTCAACTTTATATTTGTAACTTAAAAGTCATTTTAGTTCAAAACTTACAAAATATCCAATAAAAAATATAACATGGCATTACATTTAATTAAAAAATCTAACAATAATACCATATAAGCTTAAATAGGCCATATCTAAGTTAGACTCATTTCTTCTTCACAATTAGAAGGAAAAGAAGAGAACAATTATTTTGAGCTAAAAATATCTTAATTTGTTATGTAATAACCTTAATACCACTACCTATAAATTCATTAAAAATATGAACACAACTAGCACATAACCAGTTTTTGCATCCTTCATATCATTTTATAATTTTTCATGAAGTTAAAATACTACCATATCAATCTCACATAACAATTAAATGTACCACTAACAGACAAGAATAATAAGTTAATTCTAACAGACAAAAATACTGCTCAGTAAGAAACACCCACAATAAAATTGCATAGTAAAAATTGTCAATACACATCACAATCGTAGACAACCTAGAGCGATAATTTGGACAAAAGAAAGAGACAACATATTGTGTCATTGACCGTAAATGTACTATAAAAACCTAAAGATAAATTCAAAAGACCTAATTTTTCTTAGATTTCTTAGACTTTTTTTCTACAAATTAATCACAAAATCAAAGTGCTAGTTCAGTTAATTGTTCAAATATTAATAATCCATTTTGGTTATAGGTCAAATCGGGCCGAAGAAGAAATGGGTCTGACTTAGATATAGTCTATTATGTGGCATTATTGTTAGATTTTTTAATTAAATGTAATACCATGTCATATTTTTTATTGGATATTTTGTAAGTTTTGAACTAAAATGACTTTTAAGTTGCAAAGGTAAAGTTGAGTGACTTTTAAGTGATGAAAAATATTTAAGTGACTTTTGTGAAATAAATGATAAGTTGAAAGTGAAATTAACCATTCAAAAACAACTCGAAAGATTTCTTGCAGAAATAAAAAACAAACTATCATCTTGAATCATTAATTTACCAGTTAATCCGACCATTAAAAAATTATGCATTTTTGAGAATAAGCTTTATTTTAACACCATCCTCCGACCATGAATCATGCAAGCAGTGATAGCAAGCATTTTTGAGAGGCTCAAGGTTGAAGAAGATAGGGAGGGGACATAATGGTAAATCACTTTTATTTTGTTAAAGCCCTTTGTATTTTTGACATAGACAAACAGAAGGATGCATCTTGCAAATTTTAGGATAATTGAAGTATATGCTAGTCAGTATCTCAATATCAAAGTTAGCTATTTATGCCATTACACTATCTAGGCTCATGTTGTCGAAAACCTAATTAATGATAGATATGAAATATTAAGTAGTTTAATTTAAAAAATTCTAAAAGATTAGACAAAGTTATGCAGTTAAGAACTTGAAAAATCGAAATAATAACTTAAAAACTTGGAACCGAGATCTAAGACTGTAACGACTCGGTCGGTCGTTTTGACTATTGCAATTCCGTTCCTCCATTTACTGCTCAAATTGTGAATTTCTGTTGATATTTGGCTTGCCGGGGAAATTGGTTTGGGTTCGGTGAGGTTTTGAAATGATTTGGAGCGCTTAGTTCCAAGGTTTAGAATTTAAGTTGAAAAGGTTGACCGGATGTTAACTTATGTATAACGATCTCGGAGAAATTTTGCTAAGAAAATTAAGGTTTGGTGGTGCCGAAGTGTAAAGGAAAATTTTGTCGGAAAATGATCATTTCTGCGACCACTATGCGGTCGCAGAATCACTCTGCGGACCGCATAATGGTCGCAAAGTGGAGCAGAAAGAGGGCAAGATTTGAGAAAAATCTGCGGTGCACTATGCGACCGTAAACCTGTTTTGCGGTCCATTATGCGACCGCAGAACAAGTATGCGGAACGCATAATGACCGCAGAACAGGTCAGTAACGCCCAGCTTTGGAGGCCAAATTATCCGGTTGGTACGCATAACTGCGTCGGAGCTTTCATTCTTTCTAATTTTTGACCCGACCCAACTTCGATTTATAGCCCTTGAAACTCATTTTTGAGCCAAAATCTGATATTTTAGAGAGATGTGAGAGCATTTTAGAGAGAAAAAGTGAAGACTTAGTGATTTATCCATCAATTCTTGTTCAAGGTTTGAAGATTTCACAAGGATCTTGCTAGGGCTTCATAGAGGTAAGAATTTCTTTCCTCAATTCTTCAATTTCGGGTTGGAGTAAAGATGGGTGATTAATAGTATGATTCTTGGGTATAAGAGTATTATGTATACATACCAATAAGGCTGTGGAAAGATTTTTAAGTTCAAATGGGTAAAGATTGGGTTGAAAATGGTAGAAATCTTCATAGACTTTAATTGAAGATTTGAGGTTCAAGTTGATGTCGGATTTTGGTAAAATTTATATGGTTGGACTCGTGGTTGGATGAACGTTCATATTCTGTAACTTTTGTCGGATTTCGAGATGTGGGCCCCACGGGTGATTTTGAGTTAATTTCGGAATTTTCTTTAAAATGTTGATTTCGTTAATTAGATGAGTCTATTATTGTCGCATTTATCTTATGTAATTGCTTTTGGCTAGATTTGGGCCATTCGGAGCCAGATATTCGTGGGAAAGGCATTGTGACCTATTGATTGAGCTTGGTTCGAGGTAAGTGGCTTGCCTAACTTTGCGTGGGGGAAATCCTCTTAAGATTTGGAACTATTATGCTATGTGAGCGCCGTGTACGTGAGGTGACAAGTACGTACACGGGCTAGTTATGGAAAAACCCAATTTTCTTGCCGAGCAGAAATATGTTTTCCTATTATTTTGAGTTATACCATTTTAATGAATACTAATCTATTTTCATTCTTAATTGAGTTATTCCAATATGTGTAGCTATCATGTTTAGTCTAATACAACATGTCTACGTGTCTTAATTGTTTATGTGAATTATGTGCAGCATGCTCAGTGAATTTCCTGCTTCTTCCCTGACTGGTACTTAGTCTAAATTGTAAGAATTTCGTGATGTAGTTGTCTTTCTATCACTCGCGCTGCATATTTACTTTAGGACTACGGAACGGTATTGCGGGAGATTCCCCTGCATATTTACTTTGGGATTACGGAATGGTATTCCGGGAGATTCCTCTGCACATTTACTTTGGGACTACGGAACGGTATTCTGGGAGATTTTCCCTGCACATTTACTTTGGGACTACGGAACGGTATTCCGGGAGATTCTACTGCACATCTATTTTGGGACTACGGAACGGTATTGCGGGAGATTTCCCTGCACATTTACTTTGGGACTACAGAACGGTATTCCGGGAGATTTCCCTGTACATTTACGTTTGGGACTACGAGACGGTATCTCGGGAGATCCCCTGTTGTATTTCTGTGTACTGAGCTGTTACCTTCTATGATTTCATTGTTGTTAAATTTCAGCCTTTATTTTATTGCGATATTACACTCTATATTATTTTATTATATAATTACCAGTAGGGCCCTGACCTGACCTCGTCACCACTCGACCGAGGTTAGGCTTGACACTTACTGGATACCGATTGTGGTGTACTTATGCTACTCTCTGCACATGTTTTTCGAGTGCAGATCCAGGTGCACCTTATCAGCCGCACTATCAGTGAGTCGGGACAGCTTTGGAGACTTCAAGGTATATCTGTCGCGTCCGCAGACCTCGGAGTCCCCTTCTACTCTTTCTCATGTCCATTATCTTCTGTATTTTCCTTGTTAGAATTCTGATGTATAGAGACACTAGATTTTTCCTTCTGTAGGTTGTGATTCACGATGTTCCGGGTTTTGGGATTTGCTGTGTATTTTGAACAGTTAGGTGTTAAAATTTTATTTTTATTTTATTATTTCGCGAATGTTAGGCTTACCTAGTCTAGAGACTAGGTACCATCACGGCATTATACGGAAGGGAAATTTGGGTCCTGACAAAGACATTCTTAATGACACGATAATACAATTAAATAATAAATCTCTTATTATTGAAAATATAAAATAATGAACATAAGGAAATAATTAAATTTTAAAAAATTAGTTATAACTTTTTAACAAAGGTGATAGTTTCTTGTTAAAAATAATTTTATATTAAAAGAAAAGTTCATATAATAAATATAGTATTGCCAAAGGAGAAAAGTTTTAAAAAGTGGTCGAGGTTTACGAGGGCTTTAAATGCAAAGACAGTAAACGTGTGAACTTTAGTTAAAAAAATATGCAATGAAAAAATAAATAAAAATATATTTTTAATGCAAGAAAAAATGACAAATTCATTCGTAAAATTTTTCTTAACAATTAGTATATTATTATCTCTTTGCTAGTTGATTATATCTATTGTTTAGTATCATTCGATTCAAGACAGAACGCATGATTACTAAGGTAAGTGCATTAATTCAAAGCTTACACTTTTTGTTAGAGTTTCGTGATTTGTATAATAGTGTATGTAAAATATAATTTTAATAATTAACATAAATAAAAGGTTTTAATTTTGATTAGGTTGTTCAAATGAATAATCGATTAAGTTAAGTTTCTATCTCTCATTAATTTATAAATATACCTACCCGATTATTCTGGCTTTTCCTTCTTTGCGAATATTCATTCTATTTTCTTTCTTCGCTATTATGCTAAATTTTTTTTAATTTTAACTCAATTTTTCTTGAAGAACTATTTCTATTTCTCACTGAAAGAAATCTTTGAAGGAATTAATTCTTAAAAAGATTACTTTATAGCTTTGCATATCAAAAGTTAGAAGAATTGGTATCTTATTGAATTTTATTAAACCATAGCTTTTATTAAGTAGACCCTTATTCGATGCGGAGTTAAAGGACCTTTTGTTTTTTGTTGAAACTTGTATTATTATACCTGCCATGACATTTATTTGATTTAAATAAACATGCTATTAATTAAATTCCTTTTAGATAAAAAAAGATAATTTTCATTTTCGAACTAATAAGAAATTAGAGTGGAGCATGGCTTTGGCTTTGACAGATTGCGATTAAAAGAAACTAGGAGTATAGGACATAACTAAGGTTCGGAATATATATGCACTGTGTTTCCTGTGCTTTGATGTTTTGGTACATCAAGTTGTGGCGTTCGCAATCTCTGCTGCGGGTTTCTTATCTTCATCGTCTATTTTTGCCCTTTCCCCTGTTGTTTCCTCTATTTGGCATTCATTTTATGATCAACTTTCTCTAGAAGGGAAAATATTCCTCTTATCCAAGTACTCCTATTACTTTGATCATATTTCTTTTTCTTTTTCTCTTTTCAATTAATTGCTATTCAAAAGTTTGTTAAATAACATCAAGTTGGAGAGATCATTTTTGACTCATGATCATTTTTGACTTGTCGATGCACGAGATATTAAAAATCAAATTTACGTGTTCAAAAATTAGGTTAGAGCGAGTATGTTTATATATAATTTATAATATAATGTTATGCAATTTAAATTAAATTCTTTTAATTGAATAACTCTGTGAATAGTAACATCCAAAAATAAAATTTCATATGAAATAAAATCTTAAGTTATAATGATTAAATTGACCTTAAAATTGTATGATTAGTAAGCCCCTAACTAGAGAAATGCACTAGAGGAGTATATGGTCGCTGGAATATTCTGAAATCCTCAAAACCTAAGTTGATGGTGAAGGAATATGGCGGTGGGAGTGAGACAGTGGAAAAGACAAAATTGTTTAACTTATCATCTGAAGTTGTTATGATCCGCAAATCACATTGCATTTTAATGGCCACTCTTTTATGCTCTACATATGGGACACATGGCCAACCTTCTAGTAACAACAACTTTATCATATTCTCCCATTTTTCCTAAGTTGATTTTTTCAGTTGGTTTAGTAATTTAGCTCATGTCTTCCAATACTTACTGGTTTATTGCAAAAACAGTTAAGTGGTCAGAAAATCACTGATTAGATTAAAAAAAGAATTAGAAAACCTTTCGAATTTAGTGGCGTCCTAGTTTATTATTGTGCAACAACAACAACATCAATATCAACAACAAGTTATTTTCAATAGATTATCGGCTCAAGAAAAACATAAATACAACAATATTAAAAAGTAAATACGATAATATAAAAATCATGAAAGGAACAACAACAACAATAAAATAATAAAATGACCGAAGAAAAAGAAACAACACGTAGTACTCGAAATCTAAAAATAAAAAATGCTAAACTACGTACTAATACTACTACAGATATAAAAGAAGAAGGCTAGACTAGCGATTGTTCAGTTGAATTTTATATTTTCTAAGTGTTAAAATGCATAAATAAATATTTGAAAAACATGAGGCCCTTGCGTAGTTTGGTTCATTTAACTTCCCTCCTTCGAAAAATTCTTGAGAAAAACATGTTAAAAGAATTAAATTAGAAATTTTATTTAGCAAAGTATTATCTTGATTTGAGCAAACTTGTATGGTCAAGTTCATTAGTACAAATTTTGATAGAAAGGATTGACATGATCAGAACAACTCAAAAGTGTGGACTCAATAATTTTCATTTTTTTTACTTAAAAAGGATAAACATTTGAGATAAGTTAGTTAATTTTGTACAATTATGTAAGAGTGGGCCCATTGGATAGGAATAAGTTTTGGGCCTATGGGCTGTTATTAGTGGGCTTGCTTGTCTGACAATGATAGCTTACACAAAGATCTCTCTCTTTCTACTACTTCTTTGATAGACTTAAAAGTCAAGACTCATCACAGACCAATTAACCAACAACCACCAATTCTCAATCTTTTCTCTATTTCTCTTTGACTCAGTAAGCTTTTTGTAGAAGTTCAAGTTGTGTTGAAAAGCTAGAAATTTTGAGGGTTTGAAGTAGAATTCTTGAAGGAAAATGGAGGCGCAGTTTATAACAAGATACCATAGTCATCAGCCTAGTGACCACCAGTGTTCTTCTTCTATTGTTAAGCACATCAAAGCACCAGTTGATATTGTAAATATCATATCTTTATTCCTAATATGTCTGTAGAAGTTATGAATTTTTGCTTCTTGTTGATGTTTTAACCTCTAGTCTTTTTTCCTCTTATTCTCTTGAATTCTGGTTAATCTTGCTTTTGCAATATGTTAAGAATCTTTCCTCTTCATTTTTTGGGTTCTTTAGGATTTCTTATGGAGAGATTGAATTAAATGAATATCGTAACTGTGGTGGATTTCTTTTATTTATTTCTAGTTATAGGAAATTGGGTATTTCTAATTTGTTATCAAGCTGATATCTTTTGTTTAATCTTCTCTTTTTTATGGGGATACCAATTTTTGGTACGTTGTTTGCTATTGTTTTAGAAGAGTTGAGTTACTCATAAAAGGTTTGTCTATTTGCGGAAAGTTTGTAACCAAAAAAATTTGTTTGGTAAGGTTTCTTCAAAATGTTTGTGGAAAGTCTTGTATAACGTCTTGCTTGGTTGAGGCAGTTTTCTGTGAAAAAAAAAAAACAACTGAAGAAACAATTATAAAGGTAAGAAAGAAAACATAAGGCTTTTGAAATTTATGACCATTTTGTTTGTTTTTTTCCTTGCAAGTATTTATAATATGCTATACGTTGAGTTTCTCTGTTTTTGCATTTGAGTTTTAAAGTCTGATTTTTTATGGTTGTTGTTTTACTTGTAGGTTTGGTCGCTGGTGAGGAGATTCGATCAGCCTCAGAAGTATAAGCCATTTGTTAGCAGGTGTACTGTGAAGGGTGATCTTAGGATTGGAAGTGTTAGAGAGGTGAATGTTAAGTCAGGTCTTCCAGCAACCACCAGCACTGAAAGATTGGAACTTCTTGATGACGAAGAGCACATTCTTGGCATCAGAATCGTCGGTGGTGATCACAGGCTAAAGGTAGGAGTTTGCTCTAGAAGCATAATACAGTTTTGTTAAATATGTAGGTGAAGATTAGCTCATTCCAAATGCTTTTTAGAAGTATCCTATAGTAAAATAGTTTCCTTGTGCTGCTCCACTTCTGCAAGAGGGTGAGGTGGGTTTGAGTAGCGCGGATCCAGCATATAAGCAGAGTAATGCATGCCCGGACTCCCAAGTAGGAAACAAATCAGTTCTTGGAATGTTGTCTATTCCACCAATTTGGATCTTAACAAGATCTTTAAAACTTGTGCATAGATATGCTTGGTTAGAAAGTTATAGATATGGAATGAATTGGTACCAAGTGTTTTATCTTTGTCAATGTCTATTCTAGGATCTTTCATTATCCTTCAGTGGTTTTAACAGTTACTGGTTGTGATCAAGTGTGATAAAGAATTTCACACACATCTACCAATCAACTAATGGAGTCATTAAACTAATCTTTTGTTGTTTGCATCTTCTAGACTGTATCAGCATTGCTATGGTGGGTTTGGTTATTAGTCGTTGTGTCTGCAGTAGTGTCAATGTCCTGTAATGTTTGGTAATTTGCATCCGACATTACTCATTTCAGCTTTCGTCCACTTGCATTTTGCAACAAGAAGTTGCAAAATCTTAGTGCAGAGTCTTTTCTTAATTAAGCTGCCTGCTATACCTGTCTTAATACGAAGCATACTAACCTGGTGTTTTACTCTTATCAACTTCTGCAGAACTATTCTTCAGTTATTACAGTCCATCCGGAGATACTTGATGGTGCACCGGGGACACTGGTGATTGAGTCATTTATGGTAGATGTGCCTGAAGGCAACACTCAAGAGGAGACCTGCTACTTTGTGAAGGCCCTAATCAACTGCAACCTGAAATCACTTGCTGATGTCTCAGAGAGAATGGCAATGCACGGTGGAGGTCTTCCCATCAGCGTAAACTGGCCGTCTAGTAACCAGATCAAGACATGAAAGAATTTTTCAGTCTCTTTGAAATTGCTTTTGCTTGTAATCTGTCTCGACTTCTATGCATAAACGGGGCTTGTGCCCTGTTGTCGTGCAAGTTTTATCTATGGAGGTTTTGCTTTTTCCTCTACTATCTTGTTTCGCTGTTCTTAAGATGGTGCTGAGGTTCTTTTCATATCTGTAAATACTTCTGTAGGGAAAGTGCTCGTGGACTTGTTTTGATCTGGCAAATGCAACTTTTAGCTTGCAAAAATTATGGACAGACTGTTTGTATTGCAGCTTGTTTCCAGAGTTTTGTATATAAGTGTAGTTTCCTTTATTATTGTATAACTAGTGAAATTCTCCCGCTTCGCGCGGTCATTACAGAAAATAGTAAATATGTCATATGATCGTGTTATAAACTTAATCGAGATAGAAGAGATACAATTATCATGCATTATATACAAATATAAATTCTCTTGTTAGGTACAAAACTCGCAATATCACCAAAAAAAATTAACAAAATTGTATATCAATAAAACAGTAAGTATTTATATAAGTAAAGCCTATAAAAGTCGAAAATGGTATACATTAGTGATTGAATATTGTAGCATTCTCATGGTTGTGCATTGATTCCATATAAAATTATAGAAAGATATACTGTTTGTAAATGAATCTACGAACAATTTCGTACACTTTAGTCTAGAAAGACAAAAAAGAAAAGTTGCACTATATTCAGGAACAAATTTGTACCAGCAGAACGTAATAGAAACAAATTTAGAGGAATCTAAATGTAATGCAAAAGAATACTGGGAGTTAGATTTTAGAAATTTGATATATAATTGAATACTTTCCAGCTATAGCTCATTCCAGATGTTCACAAGACAAACTACAGTTTTCAAGGGCAGAAAGAAAAGAAAAATACTCATTTTCCAGCAGCATAATGCATAAATCTTCCATGTATTCCTCCTCATTTACTTATGTTTCATCCCTAAACCTTCTATATGATGTTAGTCTTGTAGTAATCCGTAGCCCTCATTAATAAGATCAAAATAACGTGTGTTTAAAACATATTACTATATTATCCACGCAAGTAGGATAAAAGAAAGCATGTATCATTGCTTCCCAATACGGCAATACAAGCCAATTTTTCTTTGACCATTGATTTTGTAATCTCATTCTTACATCAAGCGTGACTTTCAACTTCCATTTGAAATATGACTTTTGTGGTCATTCATCAAACTCCTCCATTTAAATTTACATTCTCTGCATTCTGCTTGGTAAACCTCAGTCATACTTTCATCAAAACTTCCAGGTATACTATAATTTTTGGAGCTATGTACCCTAAAAAAAAGTCTTCAAACAAATATATTCTTCTTTAGCATCAAAAGGAAGCTAAAACTTCTAACTAAATGATTACGAGAACACACACTCTGCAACCTCATGACAAAGAATGCAGACCCTCAAAACCATTTCAGATTTTTTTTATCCTCCTCATTCATCTCGTGTGTATATGCTCCTAATATGTTCAGAGCTACATTGAACAGGTTCAGAATTAGGATAATAGTTATATCCATAAAGTCACAAAATATTTATCAAGAAAGAAAATGAAGATAAATATTTAATTATGGACTACTTATGATAGAAGAATGGTATCGGATAATAAACAATGCAGCGGATGGCAGAGTAGTTATTTTCCCTAGCCACTTGCATAATGGCATATAAAATCAGACAATATACTTCATTTATTTATTTATTTGCGCCATCTGATAGATCTTTTTGAACAAAAAATTGCAAACCAAGTACATGTAATAATCATGGCCCGAGGACATCGTGACATTATCAAGCCATATTTTTCAGAATAAACTCCATATTACTCCACATATTTAGAAAAAAATTCTATATCTTATGTTATAAGCTGGATAGTGGTAATCCGAATTTTCTTTGGAATGTTGTAGAATAGGCAATTGAGCAGTATGAAGAATGAAGTTCTACGAGGAAAAGCAAGACTCATGAAAAACAATTATAAAGGAAAACCAAAGATGAAAACTCCAGTTGAAATGAACTTCAGTGCAAATTCTTTATTTAGGAAGGTATAGACCAGGATTATACAGCATGATTATGAAATAGGATGCATGAATTTATTGAAAAATTAAAGTCAAACATTAAGTTGTTTGCTTCATATGCCAACAAACGAAAAGATTCTTTGAAAGTCCATAGGAAAACAAAAAAAGGCTAAAGAAGTATCGAAGATTGACTCATTATATTTAGGCTTAGCATTATATGGCATCACAATCTGATGCCTTCGAATAGAAGAAGCTGAGAACGATCTAGTGACAGAAAGCATCCAATAGAGACACCGCAAAGAAAAATATAAGTTAGAAAATGCGAGCCAAAATTGTTCTTATCTGCAAGCCAGAAAGAATAAAAACTAATGGAGCCATATGCATAACTCCAATAGTACCGAAAGTAATTAAATAGAAGTAGATCTCGATACAAGAAGTTTACTAAAAAAGAAAGAGTGAAAAAGGAAGACATTACAAATTAATGATGATAGAGGCTGATGTTTTGCTCCAGTTACACAAAAAAAATTCGCTTCCAATTTTTAAGCGAATCTGCAAGAAAGTGAAGCCAAGTGACCAAAAGATTGAAATTTTGGTGACAACATATAGTGAAAACACAGTCCAACATCGTTTTCCCTATTAAAATATGAAGAGAGCAAAAAGTGAAGAATATTATACAGCCAAATCTCTCTATAACAGCCTAATTCGTTCCGAATTGTTTTGGCTACTATAGTGATGTGCTGTTATAGAGGACATATATTATAACATATTATAATATTCGGTTCCGAGAATAACTCGGGTTTTATATTTGAAGCAGATATTTTGGATCAAAATTTCTAAATATTCTACAAAAATGTCTGATAAACTAACTATAGAAGGAGTAAAACATCTCATTAATTCAATCATTGTTCTGGATTGACCATACTGCAAGGTTTATAATATATAAACCTGACAAAAAATGTTTCAAGGAAAGTTAAATGGGGACTACCGAAGAGTTTGAATAATAAATTATCAGTGATAATTATTATGCTCCTATCAAATTATTTAACTCTTCCACAGACAATTCTAATTAGCAAAAAATCAATCTTTAATCGAGCAAATATATATATATTTTTGGTTATGAGAAATCCAACTTAAGCCAATACACAAATTGCCAAAACGTAATAATTGGTGAAAAGGGTGTCGTTTGCGCATTGTATATACCATGAAACGAATAAATAGAAAAAGAGTGTACCTTCTCGAAATCTATTGAAGGATCCATGGTGCAACCTAATTGTGCTTTTTCGCTATTGCTGGTCCTTTTCATGTTCTCCTTTGCTATTCAATGATGATTATGATGAACGTTAGTATGCCTTGAATTTTAAGCATTATTCCGTAGGTTCATCGCTAATTATAGATCTTTAATCGAAGAGAGGGAAGAGAGATTAATGTTCGCAATTGCCATAATAATTAATGAAAGGAAAAAGACACGGTTTGGTTGAATTTGATCGGCTGCCATTATCAACGAAGGAAGTAGAAACGGTTTGTTTAAGAAGGTTAATCGGTGGCTTTTCTTTGGGTTTTATTGGTTAATTAATGAGGTAATTGGGTAAAATATTGGAGAAAATTCCATAAAACGGAGAAAAATGGAAAAGGCAATTGCTGGTCAATGAGTCATGCCACGTCACCGGGCTTATGGCCCTGGATTATATAATTATATAGATATGTTTGCTTTGAGTCTCTGACCTTCACTGTTATTTCAGACTTGTGTGGTGTATACTAAGAAAGTACATAGTTCCTTCTTCAGTGAAACCATTTCAGCTAACAAATACTCCTATTAGCTTATATGTTTCTGTTCTAAGGAACTTTAACTTCTTACCATCTTAAATCTCGCAATGGATGATCCTCCCTTGTTTGTCGTCGTAATCTTTCATATGCTTTGATCCTACGTAGCAAATACTTCCCGAAACCAAACCAACTATCCCAGTAAGTCGCATAACAACAAATACACATACGGAAAGCATCAAATAGGGATTGAGCCAATAAGACTTGATTACTCAAAACGACCAGCTGGGTTATTACATTCCCTCCCCTCCCCCGGCCGAGATAGCAATAATAACATATAAATCAGAACAATCAGAGTATATTCACCAATGGGGTTAATAAAAAAGACAGCTTTGGACCCATAGTGTTGGATGATTGAGTGAAGTTTAGAATAAGATAAAAGTTTAAAGATAAGTTTGTATTCAGTTAATTTCTCAAGTTGAGGGGATGCTGGCTGGTTTTCCAAGTAGATGACCATATGTCAGTTCAACCAACTTTCACCTGCAAATCCTATGGTGTAGTATTCTGTGATGTACTGTTAGCTCTATCTTTTCATTGAATTTGGTTTACGTGAGTCTTTCGTGCTGTTTTTCATATACACTAAAAATCAGCGAAAAAAAACAATCTGATTGTCAACTCCTGGCCAATCACAAAAAGGGTTATTTTTCCCGCAAGTGCAGGGAGTTGAACTCTAGGAATGCCCAGCAAATAGCGATCATCTACAAATCCTGTAGTGAAGTTGAGACTTCTCAACCTCAACAAGTAAATTAGTGTGTAGGTAATGCTATCAGATGTATATCTTTTCATTGAATTGAGTATTTTGTGCTGATTTTTCATAATAAACAAAAAATTAGCAAAAAACTACATGTACCTGAATTGGATATGTACAGGCAGGTATCAAGTACATATGCATAACCAGAGTCCATGTCACATATGTACCTTGTCTGAGCTATAGTAAGGTAGTTATGTAAAATTAGGACAATATCTCTTTCAATTTCGTAGTCACTACTTTCCACTCTACTGTCAACTTCTCTCCGATCTCAAAAAGAGATATTTTCCCGGGCTTTGAGCTCTAGTATTTATGCTGAGTTTGACTATGAATTATGAAATATGAATTAGGTCTTGAGGATATTACAACAGCTTAATGAAAGGTTGGTGGGAATGAGACATTAAGGAGGACTTTTGTTCCCAGCCTTGTAGGGAATTACAGTAGAGGAAACTGGAACACTCTTATTAAAAAGAGTACTAGTTTTCAACCATTTCTATTACTACAGTATCTTTTATCTTGTTCCTATTCCTATCTATCACAGACAGTTGTCAAAATGGCATACTTTGTCTTCCTTTGCAATACGAATAGACGTTCAAAGTGCCCATTTCTGCCCAAATGTCATTTGACCTACCTATTTATTGACTTATCTGACTCCTTAAATTCAGCCCAACCCACCTATTTGACTCCCCTATTTGTTTCCATATGATCTGCAAATGTCATTTGTTAGACTAGCTACGAAGAACGAGAATCTCATAGTTCTTGGATATACTACTCATCTTGCAAAGGGCAAAACATGTTCGGTTACAACACCTTCTCTTAGCATATGTTGAGCAAGTTAATAAAAGTTGGCTATATCTTAGATGATACTCTAATATCATGTAGTTAGGTAACTTAAGATTTTTATTTTATAGAAATCAAGGAGCTGAAAAATTAATTTGTTGCTGATAACCATGAAATGGAGCTTTATACATTTTTATTTCTTTTTCCTGGGAAAGGTGAGATTTTTCCTAGCTTCTCTAATTTTTTTTAATGCACTACATTTGGTTCAGTTGGGAGGCGTTGTTGTTAATTGGAAACAATGGTACTTAGGAATTGTTGATTGCAATAGTGGCTTTACAATGGTACTTAGGAATTCTTTAATTTAGTTACATTTCTCTATCTATTTAGCTTTGTCAATAAATTTTCAGAATTCAGAACTTTAATTATTACTCTTTTTCCAGTTGATTGCTTATGGAAAAAGTTCTACAATGAGCAAAATATATTTTCTCCTTGCGATGCTCGCAAAACTCGTAGATAAAGGGAGAGACACAAAAAGAAATATTCAGATTAAAGTCCTGTAGTATTATAAGTTATGTCATACATTCGTGTGCTACTAGTCTTAGAGTACGCGCTTTGCGCGTGTACCCCGTATGAGTAAGCGTAGATTTTAAGAAAAACACATAAATATTTATATTATAAGTGTATTTGAGTGGTAAAATAAAAGTTAAGAAAAAATATAAGTTTTTGAAAATAATGATTATTGATCATATATATCTAACTCAATAAAGCAAAAAATTTCTCATAAAAGTATTCAATTCGTCTAAATCTATGTTATCAAACTTAAATTTATACCAACTTTATTTATTTTAGAATAAATATAGAATATAATCTTTTAAGAATTTATTATATATTTCCTCCGGTCCATAATAAGTGACTTTTCGACCTTTTTATTTTCGTCCAAAATAAATGTCCTGTCTAATCAAGAAGAAATTAACTTTATTTTTTCAAAATTTGCCCTTATTTACATATCTCAATGCAAATTTTAATTAAGGGTAATTTAGTCAAAATACCTTTTTTTAGGAGTTAGTATTCTTTTTAAGGAATGTGCCAAAGGCCAAAAAGTCACTTATTATGGATCAGATGGAGTAATAAATCTTTATTTTCAAATTTTTATATAAAGTTCCATCCAATTTTGTTATTCTTATTTAAGTTAAGGTGATTATTCACTTTTTGGCCAAATAACATAGCAATGTTAAATTATAAAAAATTAGATTATAATTAAAATGCAAATACTAAACGAATTAAGGGGCCATCTTGTAGTACTTTGGAAAAAGCATAAGATGAAAAGAAATTACATAAAGATTTCTAAACGTAATGGAACTAAAAATTATCACGGGTTCGGATCCACGGGAAAAAGAAATTCTCTTTTGTAATTTGAAAGTGAATAACAAAAGATTATTTTTGTATTTCACGTAAGTCTAATAAGGTAAGAATATATAAGTAGAGTCATTTTAAATTTCGAAATATTAGAAAATTCTACCTAATTCAAATAAGGAAAGAATTAATAACCAAAATTTTAGTCGACTTCGAAGTCTTTAATATTAGAAAAATAATTAAATTACAAATTTGCCCAATGTAAACTTTATTTTTAAAAGGTAAAAAAGACGAACGATATTTTGCTAAGAGTTTTCGTATTTTTAGTATAGTATAGATATAAATTATGTATGATACTTTAGATACTAATCCCAAACTTTAATGGGAAATGAAGCTAATAAACATGTCTTTGTTTGCAATATTCCTAACAGCTAATAAACTGTGTTTACTTTGCCACACGTTTCTTTTTTTCCTATAACTCTTCTCTTTGTTTATTTACCCCACGAAATTTGAATTAAAAAAAAAGAGTTGGCTGCTTCTCCGCTATATTTTTGTATAAGATTTGCCCTTCGAGATTGGAATATGATGGACCAAGGTTCGTCACTTTAATATCGAGCCATGATGCGGAGTTTGGTTGTCGAGCTCGAGCCCCACAAATCAATCGAGATCGGTCAAGATCGAGCTCGAGACATCGAGGTCGAACAAATAGAGATCGGCCAAGATCGAGCTCGAGACATCGAGGTCGAACAAATAGAGATCGGCCAAGATCGAGCTTAAGCCCCAAAACCCAATCAGGATCGAGATCGACCAAGATCAAGATCGAGCCAAGAAAAAAAAAGCCATTATAGCCGCAATTAGGAGGAGAATCTCGGCAGAAATCACGACTTGAATCAAGGAAAAACTGATTAATTAATCTATCATGAGATCCCCACTATGTATTTTTAGTTATATCCAAAATGAGATTCCCCCACTATATTAAGAGTTGTTATCATTTATAGTGGGCACATATTCATTTTTGAGATATACAGAAAAGAGAGCAAATATTATCCTTTTTTTGGCTTTTGATATTTAGTCATATTGTTTCTTTTACCAATCATTCTTCACTCAATTTGAAGGTGATAAAACTTGAAGGCTTAGGCTAACTAGTTCATTCGGTTTGCATTCATTTCTTTTATAACTAATTTCGATATTCATTTACATATCTTCCCCAATTTGTATCAATTTATATCACGTATCCTTAGAACTACATATAAATTCAACTTTATTCGTTTTTCGGGTAAACAGTTTGGCGCCCACCGTGGAGCTAAGGATAATAGTGGTTATTTTGATACAAACCTATGTAAAACGCACACTATTTTACACTTGCTCTTGGAAGTGTCTTTGATTTCAGGCTAAAAATGACGAACTCTCAGTTAATGGCCCTACCTATCGACAACGAATCTGGCCATCAAGATGAGAATAACAACGTGACGCCCGGGGATGAAAGGCCACCCGTTAACCCCGTTGGGACTCGGGCCGTGGATCCAATTGACGTTAATTCATATGTGGCCATCGAAGCGAACCAACATTCTGGCCCCAAAAACTACATTCATGGTGGAACTCGATTTGTAGTTCGAAATACCTAAAATATTGGAGAGGACGGGATCAGTCTGCGTATGATTTTCGAAATATTGCAAGCTCAACAAGTAGCGATAGCTCAGTTGCAAAGCCAAACCCAGGCACCAAGCAGGCCTGAGCCCGGTCTACCCCAAGAAGTCATCCACAGAACGGGGCCGACTGTAGTAAGGTCAAATGAACAAGAATGAGGGACTAACCCCGAAATTATAAAGATGCTCGAGGAACTGACAAAACGGATAGAGTCAGGAGAGAAGAGGATTGAACCAAACGACAAGAAAGTAGAAACTTATAACTCCAGGGTTGATTAGATCCCTGGGGCACCACCAATATTGAAGGGTTTGGATTCCAAAAAGTTCGTACAAAAGCCCTTCCCCCCCAAGTGTAGCTCCAAAACCGATCCCCAAGAAGTTTCATATGCCCGAGATTCCCAAATATAATGAAACGATTAACCCCAACGAACATGTCACCTCTTACACGTGTGTCATTAAAGGGAACGATCTAGAGGACAACGAGATCGAATCCGTATTATTAAAGAAATTCGGGAAAAGACTGTCAAAGGGAGCAATGATATGGTATCATAATTTATCACCTAACTATATCGATTCTTTTGCCATGCTTGCAGATTCTTTTGTAAAAGCACACGCATGAGCCATAAAGGTGGAGACTAGGAAGTCGGACCTTTTCAAGGTAAGGCAAAAAGATAACGAGATGCTAAGAGAGTTTTTATCTCGTTTCCAAATGGAACGAATGGATCTACCACCGGTCACAGACGATTGGGCCGTTCAATCTTTCACCCAAGGACTAAATGAACGAAGCTTATTGGCTTCGTAACAGTTGAAGCATAACTTGATTGAGTACCTGGCTGTTACCTGGGCCGATGTACATAATCGATATCAATCGAAGATTGGAGTCGAAGACGACCAGTTGGGGTCCCCTTCTGGGTCCATTATCAAGAGGGACATCGACCGAGAACCGAGGTTGAACAGGGACCGATACCAACCGTATAATGGAAATCATAGGGGTAGCGGACCAGAACGCAACTCCGTACGATGTGAAAGGAGAAGTGATCGAGGCCAAAGATCTCGAGGGCTGATGAACAAGAATGGTTTCGACAGGCATACCGGACCTAAGGAAGCACCGCCATTGTCAGAGTATAACTTCAACATTGATGCATCCGCCATCGTATCGGCTATCGGACGCATCAAAGATACTAAATGGCCTCGACCTATGCAGACCGATCCAGCCCAAAGAAATCCCAATCAAATGTGCAAGTATCATGGTACCCATGGCCACAGAACGGAAGATTGTAGGCAGTTTAGAGAAGAAGTAGCTCGGTTGTTCAATGAAGGGCACCTTCGAGAATTTTTAAGTGACTGGGCCAAGAATCATTTCAAAAACAGAGAGTTCAATAGACAAAATGAACAAGAAGAGCCACAACACATTATCCACATGATCATCGGAGGGATCGATGTCCCCCATAGGCCAGTGTTTAAACGCACTAAGATGTCGATTGTAAGAGAGAAGCGATCTTGAGCTCAAGATTACATACCAAAAGGAACCTTGTCCTTTAATGACGAAGACACAGAAGGAATCATGCAGCCCCATAACGATGCACTGGTAATATCTGTACTTATGAATAAAACTTAAGTTAAGCGCCTGTTAATTGATCCAGGTAGTTCGGCCAACATCATTCGATCGAGGGTTGTAAAGAAACTCGGCTACAAGACCAGGTCGTGCCCGTAACCCTGATACTAAACGGATTCAATATGGCATGTGAAACTACTAAGGGCGAGATAATTCTGCCAGTAAACATGGCCGAGACCATCCAAGAAACAAAGTTTTACATGATCGAGGGCGACATGAGGTATAACGCCCTGTTCAGGAGGCCGTGGATCCACAACATGAGAGTAGTACCCTCGACCCTTCACCAGGTTCTAAAATTCCCAACACCAGAGAGAATCAAGACAATCTACGGGGAGCAACCAGCCGCAAAGGAAATGTTTGCCGTCGATGAAGTGATTCCAATATCATCACTCTCATCGACAAAGGGATCAAATTCGACGGAAAAATGGGATACCAAATAGCAATCACAAACTCCAGCCTCGACCAAACTAGAGAAGCAGAAGACTGATGAAGATGATAATTATGGGATCCCTCTATCCTTCGTGGTCCCCGATGATTCTGACGCTACCAAATCAATGGTCGAAGAACTAGAGAAAATCACACTAATCGAACATTTTCCTGAACGAAAGGTATGCCTGGGCACGGGGTTAAGTCCCGAGCTCAGGAAAAAGCATATTCAATTTCTTATAGCTAACATGGACTGTTTCTCTTGGTCCCATCTTGACATGACAGGGATCCCACCGAAAATCACCACTCATAGACTAAGCTTGGATCCGAAATTCCATCTGGTGAAGCAAAAAAGAAGGCCCCAGTGCGAGGTCAAATATGCATTCATCAAGGACGAGGTAACCAAGCTTCTCAAAATAGGATCCATTCGAGAAGTAAAGTACCCCGAATGGCTAGCAAACATGGTGGTAGTCCCTAAGAAGGAAAACAAACTTAGAATGTGTGTAGATTATAAAGACCTGAATAAAGCATGCCCCAAGGATTCTTTTCCTTTGCCTAATATCGATCGTATGATCAATGCCACAGCCGACCACGAGACTCTCAGTTTTCTCGATGCCTACTCCGGGTACAACCAGATATATATGAATACGAAGGATCAGGAAAAGACCTCATTTATCACTAAGTACAGTACCTACTGTTATAAAGTAATGCCATTCGGTCTAAAAAATACTGGTGCAACTTATCAACGCCTAGTAAACCTAATGTTCGAAGAACAAATAGGAAAATCAATGGAAGTTTATATTGATGACATGTTAGTTAAGTCCCTACGAGCAGAGGACCAATTAAAGCATTTGCAGAAAACTTTCGATATACTGAGGGAGTACAATATGAAGCTCAACCCCGAAAAGTGTGCATTCGGGGTTGGCTCGGGCAAGTTTCTTGGTTTCATGGTGTCCAATCGGGGAATCGAGATCAACCCCGATAAAATCAAAGCTATCGAGGATATCACGGTAGTGGATAATGTAAATGCCTTGCGGAGGCTGACGGGGCGGATAACCGCCCTAGGACGATTCATTTCGAGATCCTCAGATAGAAGCCACCGATTTTTCTCACTGCTTAAAAAGAAGAGCAATTTTGCATGGACTCCGGAATGCCAGCTGGCCTTGGAGGAACTAAAGCGGTATTTATCGAGCCCGCCGTTGCTTCATACCCCAAAAGTGGACGAACAACTTTACCTATACTTAGCTATCTCGGAGATAATGGTAAGTGGAGTCTTGGTCCGAAGAAGAACAAGGTATGCAATTCCCTATTTATGATGTCAGTCGGACCTTAGGTGTGGCCGAAACTAGATATCCACACTTAGAAAAATTAGCGCTTGCTTTAATAAGCGCCTCTAGGAAACTAAAACCATATTTTCAATGTCATCCGATATATGTTGTAACAACTTATCCTCTTCAAAATATTTTACACAAACCCGAGCTTTTGGGTCGATTGGCCAAATGGGCCATAGAAATCAGTGGGTACGATATTGAGTATCGACCCCGAACCGTCATCAAATCTTAAATCTTGGCGGACTTTGTGGCTGACTTTATGCCAGCCTTCGTACCCGAGATTGAAGAAGAACTATTGATAAAATCGGGAACATCTTCGGGAGTCCGGACCCTCTTTACGGATGATGCTTCGAACGTGAAGGGGTCCGGATTAGGCATCGTACTAAAATACCCACATGTAATGTAGTTAGACAATCTATCAGAACTACAAAATTGACTAACAATGAGGCCGAGTATGAGGCCATGATCGCAGGTCTCGAACTAGCTAGAAGCTTGGGAGCGAAGGTCGTAGAGGCTAAGTGTGATTCCCTCCTCGTGGTAAACGAAGTTAACGGGACTTTTGAAGTCCGAGAATATTGAATGCAAAGGTACTTGGATAAACTACAGGTGACTCTACATTGATTTAAGGAATGGACCTTGCAATATGTACCTCGAGAATAGAACAACGAGGCCGACGCTCTTGCAAACTTAGGTTCATCGGTCGAAGATGACGAACTCAACTCGGGGACTGTCGTACAACTCATGAGATCGGTAATTGAAGAAGGTCACGCCGAGATAAACTCCACAAGTGTAACCTGGGATTGGAGAAATAAAAACATAGAGTACTTAAAGAATGGGAAGCTTCCATCAGATCCAAAGGAGTCGAGAGTTCTGCGCACAAAGGCAGCACGGTTCACTTTGTCCGAAGATGGAACACTATTTAGAAGGACGTTCGATGGACCATTGGCAATATGTTTTGGACCGGGAGATACTGACTACATCCTACGAAAAATTCACGAGGGCACTTGTGGAAATCATTCTGGTGCCGATTCGTTGGTCCACAAAGTAATCAGAGTAGGGTATTATTAGACTGATATGGGCAAGGATGCAAGGGAGTTCGTTCGAAAATGCGACAAATGCCGAAGGCATGCGCCCATGATTCATCAACCCGGGGAACTACTCCACTCGGTCATATCCCCATGGCCTTTCATGAAATGGGGAATGGACATCGTTAGCCCCCTCCCATCGGCCCCAGGTAAGGTTCAATTTATTTTGTTTATGCCTGATTATTTTTCTAAATGGGTTGAAGCACGGGCTTTCGAGAAAGTCAGAGAAAAGGACGTCATAGACTTCATTTGGGACCACATCATATGTCGATTCGGGATGCCATCCGAAATTGTATGTGATAATGGAAAACAATTCATCGCCAGCAAAGTAACTAAATTTCTCGAGGATCACCAGATCAAAAGGATCCTATCAATACCTTATCATCCCAGCGGGAACGGACAAGCCGAATCGACCAACAAAACCATTATCCAAAATCTTAAGAAGAGATTGACCGATGCCAAAGGAAAATGGAGAGAAATACTACCCGAGGTCCTATGGGCATACCGTACAACATCGAAATCCAGTACCGGAGCAACACCGTTCTCATTGGTTTATGGCGCCGAAGCTCTGATCTCGGTCGAGGTCAGAGAACCCAGTATCAGGTTTTGATATGCAATAGAGGAGTCTAATAACAAGACTATGAATACGAGCCTAGAATTGTTGGACGAAAGACGCGAAACCTCTCTCGTCCGATTGGCTGCCCAAAAGTAGTGGATTGAAAGGTACTACAATCGAAGAACCAATCTTCAACATTTTAACATCGGGGACTTGGTGTTAAGAAAAGTCACCCTTAACACCCGAAATCCGAATGAAGGGAAACTGGGTCTGAACTGCGAAGGACCGTATCAGGTTCTCGAAATCATCAAAAAAGGGTCCTACAAGCTCGGCATGATAAACGGCAAATAACTACCGATCAATTGGAACGTATCACACCTAAAACGATACTACTACTAAGGTACGACCCCTCCCATTTTCATTTATTTTTCAAAACTAACTCTTGCAAGTGTTCGACCAGAAACAACGATGGATTCTTCAACATGAAGCCTTTTGGTTTGAAAGCACGCATTGCACTCTTTTTCCTTTAGACCCATTTTGTCCCAAATGGGTTTTCCGGCGAGGTTTTTAATGAAGCAACTATTGATCGTGCTAACTTAGAACAATTCAACAGTAACCGAGGCCTCCTTACAATCAAACTCGAATACTGGGAGGCATTGCCCTCGAATATCAAGTTTGATGCGAGGAAGTTACTTCATGGCAGCAAGGTATCGATAGGAAAATTTGTAAGGGCCAAACGGTCAAACGAACCATGCCCGCGTAGTTTGCTCGAGCCTTGGCACAGAACATGTATGCATGTATAATGATTTATAAAGAGAAGTATTCTTCTTTACCGATATCTCGTACCTTAGAAAAGTTTTTCTACTTTATAATTTTATATTCTCGATCTATTTTGTAAACATGCTTAAGGGCCGATTATGACCAGATTTTGGATAATTACCCCCACAATTGGGGATTGCCGTCCGAAAAATAAACTAGATTGAATTATATAAACTCCGAGATCATAAGACCTTTTAGGCAACTCTCGATTTTAAAGGCCACGGCCACCCCACTCGGGGACTGACACTTCGGGCAAGCTCGTAGTAAAACGGAAAAATAAGCCCAGGAGGCAAATTCCGAACTAAATAGGCTACGACCGAATTAACACGGGTCGGAGACGTCCAAATTCTGTAACAAAACAGGCCTTCGAATTCTTTCATAAAGTGGATAACAAGGCTACCCCCCAGCAAAATCATAAAAGGTTTCGATAATATCAAGCCTCAAAAAACTCTAATGAGTACAAAATTGTTCGAACTCTCGAACAATTCCTTATTTCATGCCAAGGCATTACAAGTTTCGCAAATACAAATGATAAAAAACTTTTTCAAGCCGAAAATGGGACAAAGCCATAAACAATCTTTTTACAAAAGCCTATGGGATGTTTTTTCCTTGAGTTCGAGAGACCATCCTCGCTCAAATAAAAAACCTAAGGGTTATCTTACTTCTAGTTCGAGCAAGCACTCACTCGATCATAAAGTCTAAGGGCTATACAATTCAGTTCCAAATCAAATTGTCTAAACCTCTGATCTTAGAATATAACTTCATAATTTTATAAGGCGGAAAGGAAGAAAGTTTTTATATATATGTCAAAAATTATTTACAAGGGCAGCATGGCCCGATCAAGTTTCTCTACAAAAGACTGAAACGATCTTAAAAGAAACACAAAAAAATACTAATCCTAAAGGACATAGTCCTCTCCGGGAGCAGCATCTTCGGCCTCGAGGCCTCCTTCACTTTCAGATCTGCTCATACTCCCGGTATCATCATCATCAGGAAAGGCCAACACTCTGGTTTCGGCTTCAAGCTCCTTAGCATTCTCGATCTCGGCTGTAAGATCGAAGCCACGAGCATGGATCTCCTCGAGAGTCTCCCTTCGAGACTGGCATTTAGCATGCTCGGTAACCCAGTTTGCTCGAGCCTGAGCAGCCTCGGCAACCTCATTTGCTCGAACCTGAGCAACTTCAGCTTCGTACCGGTAGACGACCACCATTGCATCAGCATTAGCCATGGCTATTTCGACCTCTGATTTGGCCGCTGCAAGTTCTATGGCCAGTCTCTCTCGATCAGAAGTTGCTGAGCCCAACTGAGACTGGAACTCCTAGATTTTCTTGGCTTGCACCAAGGCCTTCTCTTTCAAGCTTCGGAGTTGGGACTCAGCCGAGGCCAGTTGAGCTCGGGCAGCCTCCTTTTCTGAGACAAGGCGGTCCATATTTTTCTTCCACTCCTTGGCCTCCGCTTTCACTGCGTCCACTTCAACACGAAGCTGCCTAATCACATCAAACTTTTGTTGGACCTGTGGGACCGAACTATTAGCCATCACGCCCGTGTCAGTGTCATTAACTTCAAAGATTCTTTTTACCTGCTCGACCAGATTAGCTTGTTCTTTCCGAGCTGCTTCTAGCTCAGCCTGAAGTCCTTTTGCTTCTCCTTCTCTCTGCTCACTGAGAAGTTTGAAGGCATCTCTCTCCTCAGTAAGCCCTCAAATTTCAACTTCATACCGGCTCTTCTCCCCTCAGGATCGGAAAAACGCATCGTGATGAAGCATAGATACCTACAAAAATAAAAAGAAGGAATTATACAAGGAAAGAAAAATACAAGTATGAAAATTGACAAAGAAAATATGAACTTACCCGATTTAGGGCCTGTTGAGCTTCGTTGAAAAGACAAGATGCTCCCACCTCGCCCGAGCTCTTCTCGGAGCCTCCAAGTCACTCAGACCGGTGACATCTTCTACCCCAACAAAATAATGACGGAAAGGATCTTCCTCTCCATGGGATCCCTCCCCGTGATAAGTCTCCACGACCTTAGCGTCACGTATCATCGACTGGGAAAATGAAGGAAACGAGGGGGAATCCCCGATATCTATTGCCCCAAGTAGGTTTTTTGGAGCGCCGCCTCCATCTTGACGAGCCTCAAGCCCTGTTTATGCATCGGCATCCACCGCCTATTCAATGGTCTCTTCGCCCTGAGGTAAAGTATCTTCGGTTCCCCTCAGCTCAGGAACTTGGTCCGGAGTCTCCTCCTCGACCTCATCGAGCCTAGACAGAGCAGTATCAACTAGCACCGGTTCCGAAGTTTTCTAAATATCGGTGCTAGCTCGTGCACGGGCCACCAGCCCAGAATCACCTTCTTCTTCTTCTTCCCTTAGTCTTTGGACTGACTCCATAGTCAGTGGGATTGTGTTCCCCTTGGGTTTACGGGCTGCTCTCTTCTTGGGTTTTTGACCCTCGGAATTCGAGGCCCTTTTTCTCTTAATCACCTTCGCCGATTTTGAGATAGGCTGTAAAACTTCTTCATCACCGGACATGGGTCTCATAGCCGCATCCTTTCCGAGACCTACAAAAGGAGAAAGTAAGTAAAGTCATGCTTGAACGATAGGCAAATCGGTAAGCCAAGAAGAAGGCCTACCATGAGTACGAGCCTCCCACCGGCCCTTTGACAAATCGCGCCACACGTGCTAGACATATGTTAACGCCGAAACCAGGCTCCTGACCCAGTTTTTGAGGTGGGAACCGCACCCAACATCCAAACAACAACTGCATCGAGAAAAACACTGATAAGAAAGAATGAAGAAGTAAAAACAATAAACGAAAATTAAAGACGGGATCATACTTACGTTTCATATTCCATTTCTCAGGAAATGGCATGCTCTCAGCCAGGATTAGGTCCAAGGTGTTCACCCGAACGAACTGGCCCATCCAACCCCAATCTTTGTCTTCATCTATACTCGAGGTGAACGCCTTGGTGGCCCGGCATTGAAGCTTTAGCAGCCCACCTAGGTATAGTCCAGGGCTATATAATCTTACGAGGTGGTCGAGGGTGAAGGGAAGCCCGTCGATTTTGCTCACAAAGAAACGGAGCAGTACCACGATCTTCCAGAAAGAAGGGTGTATTTGGCCGAGGGTCACCTGGTATTTCTTGCAGAAATCGACGATGATCGGATCGAGGGGACCCAACATGAAAGGATAAGTGTAAACACTCAGGTACCCTTTCACGTGGGTAGTGATTGCTTCCTCCGGTGTCGGTATCACAACCTCTTTGTTTTCCTAATTGCAATCTTTCTTCACCAGATCAAGAAGGCTTTTGGATATTGAGCATATATATCTCGATACCGGCTCGCATCGACCAGCAACCGATGAAGGTTTCTCGACCTTTAAGTCGGAATCAATAACATAACACACCCCCGAGAATAAGTTCTTCAAGGCGTGGCTCCACCACTGGTTTCTCGCCGGCCGGCCGAGATGAGGAAGCAACCTCTTTCTGCGGAATAGTTTTAGATGTTTTGGCCATTTAGTTTTTGTGAACAAAGAAGAATGGAAATTGAAGTATTTGATGTTTTAGGAAGAAAAAGGAAAGAAATTTGAAAACCTGGAAATAAGGAGCTTTGGAGAAGATAAAGGACTATGAAGATTGGAATGAAAAAGATTTGAAAGTAAAAGTTTGAAATGATGAAGAAGGGGGCTATTTATAGGTTTCACAACGACAGTTCAAAACTGGTAGTGGCCGGCCATCGACTGACGCGCATTTAATACCTTGGTAACTGGACCGACAGGACATTTGTCGCATACGTCACAATCGGGCTCGTCGCTGATGTCATTGCCCATCTAGTTGGAGTTTGAAAATTCATATCGTTTCTCGCTATCTTCTTTCCGAGAAGGGGACTATCTGTATACGGTCAAAATCGGGTTTGCCCTTCGAGATTGGAACATGATGGATCAAGGTTCGTCATTGTAATATCGAGCCATAATGCGGAGTTTGGTTATCGAGCTCGAGCCCCAGAAACCAATCTAGATCGAGATCTGTCAAGATTGAGCTCGAGACATCGAGGTCGACCAAATAGAGATCGGCCAAGATCGAGCTCGAGACATCGAGGTCGAACAAATAAAGATCGTCCAAGATCGAGCTCAAGCAACAGAAACTAATCAGGATCGAGATCGGCCAAGATCAAGATCAAGCCAAGAAACAAAAAAATCGTTATAGCCGCAATTAAGGGGAGAATCTCGGCAGAAATCACGGCTTGAATCAAGAAAAAGCTAATTAATTAATCTATCATGGGATCCTCACTATGTATTTTTAATTATATCCAAAATGGAATTCCCCCACTATATTAAGAGTTGTTATCATTTGTAGTGGGCACAGATTCATTTTTGAGATATACAGAAAAGAGAGCAAATACTATCCTTTTTTTTGGCTTTTGATATTTAGTCATATTGTTTCTTCTACCAATCATTCTTCCCTCAATTTGAAGGTGATAAAACTTGAAGGCTTAGGCTAACTAGTTTATTCAGTTTACATTCATTTCTTTTATAACTAATTTCGATATTCATTTGCATATCTTTCCTAATTTGTATCAATTTATATCACGTATCCTTAGAATTACGTATAAATTCAACTCTATCCGTTTTTCAGGTAAACAATTTTCTTTTTGGGTTTTAGGAAATAATGGGGCTAAATGGAAAATAGTTCTCAAAGATTTAACTATGAAAACTTGCTTTTGTTGCATTTAGATTTCCAAACTTGTAGCTGTTTTTTTTTCCTCATGAATTTTAGTCACTTTATTGCATATCTGAGTCTCTGGTTTTTATTTCTTAAAATGTTTATTCAGGTGTCAAAGTCATCCTGTCACTGAGGTCAAGTGTTAAAATTCAAAAAGAGATTGATTGCTTTCGAACAGTGAACCAAAGTAAGCAATGGCCTCACGTTTTTTCAAATATTTATGCATATTGACAATTGAAGGTATAAACTTCAACTGCACAATAATAGCTAGGGGGCCACTAAATCCGAATAATTTTTGCAAATTTTTTATTAAATTAGTGATTTTCTGACCACTAAACTCTTTTTGCAATATAATACCAGTAAGTATTGCAAGACATGAGCTAAATTACGAAATCAGCTTCAACTAGGAAAATTGGGACAATATGATAAAGTTGTTTTTACTAGAAGGTTGACCATGTGTCCCATATGTAGAGCATAAAACAGTGGCCGTTTAAATGCAATTTGAATTGTGGATTATAACGAGGGGTGTTCGTCAGTCGGTACGATATGATATTTAGGCATTTCGATTCGATATTTTTGGTATTCGGTTTCTTAAAATATTATACCAATATTGTACCTAATTAAAATCGGTATTGTTAGGTTTTTCTTCTTTCGGTTTCGGTTTCGGTTTATTCGGTTCAGTAACTTCGATTTATTTGGTTTGAATACTAATTAGTACGTAGAGTCATAGACTATAATATTCTTAATTAAAATACTCAAAAGTACAAAACTAAAAATGTTTGTTGACAAAAATTTTGTCCAAAACCAATAAATATCAACCCAGAGAGAGAAAACTGTACATAAAGAAATAAATTTGATCATTAGAAATGTCTTGTTACTTGCATAGAGTTAATTGATGAACTTATAGAACAAATTAAAGCACAATTTTAGATTTTTTATATTTATGTTATAATTAATAATATGTGTATTGTGCAATATAATATATATTTCGGTACGATATCGGTATTTCATTTTAAAATACCATTCCTAATACCATTTTTAAAAAAAAAATTAAACCAAATACCATACCGAATACCAAAATATCAAATACCAAATACCAAAATTTTTGATTTCGGTACGGTAATTCGGTATTTGCCAAATTATGCACCGCCCTAATTATAAGACCTTCAAATGACAAATTTTGTCTTTTTTACTCTCAACACCGAATACCAAAATATTAAATACCAAATACCAAATACCAAAATTTTAGATTTCGATACGGTAATTCGGTATTTGCCAAATTATGCACCGCCTTAATTATAAGACCTTCAAATGATAAGTTAAACAAATTTTGTCTTTTTTATTCTCAACCCTCCCCCCCCCCCTCCCCCCCCCCAAAAAAAAAAAAAAAAAACCAAACCATATTCCTTCACCATCAACTTAGGTTGCGAGGATTTCACAATAAACTACATACTCTTCTTGTGCAAATCTGTAGTTATTTAACAAACTTTTTGTTTGACAAAAAAATATAACTCTTAGTTCAAATAATTAAATTTATGTGATAATGGATTAAACCTAGTTAATAATAATATTTCTAGTGACTTCCGAAAGTGTGATTAGCGTCGAATAGATCTGATAAGGAAAGTGATAACAGCATGCAATAACTATTCCAAAAACTATGAGCAATAATGTAGCATTTAATATTAATGAATAACAATAAATGACATTCAAGTAAATAGGAGGAGTGATTCATCCAATAAATGATGAGCTAGACTTTTGTTCCACCTGACAATGATGAGTGACAGACAAATCCTTGAATATTCGAATTATTCTCGGATCTGATGAAAACATATGGAATAATATAGACAAGAATCTTGATGAAAAGGTAGTGTTTGTATCTTAGTAAGAGAGAGAGAGAGAATCTTTTGTCAAAGTCTTTTCTTACAAAATGAATATCACATGCCTCATATCATTGCCATTTTTCCTATTTATATGAGATATTTTCCTATTAAACCCTAATAGTACAAGTGCAAAGAATATCCACTAGAATATTCTCTTACATATCCTATTTTGAAAATCAGCCGTTACAACTTCATCAGCGATGCTCGACTTCGACCATTATCAACACCTCGACCATGGCTCTCGTCGACTCTTCGGCTATAGGTCTTGCTGCTTCTTGCTCCACCACGACTAACGACGGCTCGGGGACTCTTTCTTTAGTGTTATCTTATCTTAAATATTCTAGGGTAGATTTTGACCCATACAGTTTCGTCCCTCTGCTTATTGAGGATGGCCTTAGGCGAGCTTGATGAGCAGATTCTGTTCATTGTGGTCGAAATGATTGGATGAGCTGACCGGATCGTGATGATTTGGGCAAGCTAGCAACATGGCCCTTTGTGAGCCACAAACTCTGGAGTTGTGCTGTCCATGAATCGAGGTGACGTCATGATGTCATGCGTTATTATGATGCATTTTCCCGATGCGTTGCTTTGTTTCGCGTACGTCTTTTGATTGAATCTTCCGCTTCGGTTACGGTTCCAGGTAATGATGAATCAATTTCTTGGTTATGATGCTTGAATTCCTATAAATAGGGGTGTAAAGGTATAATATCATACTTGACAAAAAATTTTGCACCGAAACCCTGTATTTTCTTCTTCCTCTTCCATTGTTGTGCAACTTTTCCTTTTGTTCCATCGATCCTTATCATTTTTAATTCTTCATTATTTGATACCTTCCTCTCTTTCGTTGAAAATATATCTAACATACCTTCTAGGCCCAGCGAGGGAAGTGACCCGGTCCCTCTAGCAATTCTTCTTCCTCCTCATGCGGAGAACATTCTCACTACTGTAGAGGATGGAAGCTTCCCGATTGTGGAAGAGATTGTTCCTCGTAACCCCGATGTCAGGTCTGATTTCTCGAAATTGCCTGAAGCCGAACCCGGGACCTTTAAGTCGGCGATGAAGGAGGCTAATTTATTAGAGCTTAAGGTGAAATACGACATTCCTGATCACGTCGAGTTGATCCCTGCCGGGTGGGATACGGTGCAGCACCACCGTCCAAGGTATTGCATATTCTACGCCTATCCCTTTCGTGTCGGCTACACTCTTCCTCTCTTCCCACTGACGGAGGAATTTTGTCGCTTCTACGGTATTTGCCCGACTCAACTCTCTCCGTATGTGTACAAGCTCATGAGGATGCTCACCAAATTCGCGGAGTTAGCCGGGGTCGAGATCACACTTCGACACCTGATGCACCTGTTCGCCCCCAGTTTTTATAGGGGGATGATGATGAATCTCCGCCACCGAGGAGGCAAATACCTGGTGGTGAAGATGGATGACAAGGCTAACCTCTAGTTCTGGCTCAACTTTTTTCTTTGTTAGAACTGAAGATGCGGTGGCCAATGTCGACGACTTCCCTGAAGCTTGTAATTGTACTCGTAAGTGCCTCACTCCCTTGCATGTAGGTACTTGGTTTATTTTGCTTAGTTGTGGATTCTGACATTTCGTTCTTTTCTTATGCAACCAAGACCTCGCCTCCTCTTTTAGTCGAGGACATTTTTGGTTGTGTCGGTCGGCTCCTCCCTCACATCGAAGGGATTCATAAGTGGCCGGGCTTCTTCAAGAGGTTCGGGCCGGCTCCCCCCTCAACTGGTAAGTTACTCTTGTCTTTGACCTGTTAGTTGTTTCTCTTTCGTAGTTTGTTTTGGCTAACTTTTTTATCCCTTTGTACTTCTCTTAATTTCAGCTAGAGGGTCCTCAAGGAGGTCGATAGCTCCCGCGCCTGCGTTCCGTAAGAGGATAACTGCTACCTCTTTGGCTCCTGCCCCTTCTACGACCGCGACTGATTCTTCTCACTCCTCGGTCCCTCCCGTTGCTGCTTCAGCATCAATTCCTTCTTTATCTACAGAGACTTCGCCCGCGGAACCTTTGGATTCTCCCTTGTACCGTCTCATAGATGAGGAAGAGGAGTCGTTGCCAAGTGATAGGGACCTGATGCCCCGTAAAAGGAGATCGGTGGACGTTGGTGACGAGGTTGCCCGGGCTGTTGGCTTGGTGATGGGTGATTTTACACTTCTTGAGATGGTGACTATTGTCATTGAATATGATATCGGGCCGACGTCTGAGATTCTGAGGTCGGCGGAGGCCGACGAGGGTGCGTCTCTCTTTTCTGCGATGACGGAAGCCGACGGGCCGACCACTAGGGCTTCTGACACTTCACGGTAAGAGGGGATGTTGACTTCGCAGCCAGCTGATGATACTTCTTTGCCGGCCGATGGGAGAGGCAAATTCATTATCGAAGAAGGCTATGAGACAGGTTCAGACGTTGATGCTGCTGACCTCAGGATGATGGAGGAAGGGTTTACCTAGCTCGAGGTGAGGCTGGAGGGGTCTACGAGGACCATTGCGATCCCCATGGATCGTGATCTGTTGAAGAACACGGAGAATGTAGTCCCTGCCCTCGGACGTCTTTGCTCTGACATAGAGGGTGAAACCCTCAAAGAGCTGGACAATGTTACCTTGTCGAGGAGCATAGACGACCTTGCTCTCAGGGTGAGTATTTTTGGGCTTCGTCTTTCTGTCTGTTTTTTTGTTTAGTATTTTGCCTTTGTTAGCAGGGGCGTTCTTATTTTTGCTTTCCTTTTTTTCTTTTTATGACTACAAACCATGATTTTGGAGATTGAAAGCGCCCGAAGGTAGGAGAAACATAAGGAAATATTTGAGAGGTTGAAACGTAAATATTTCTAGTACCATGATAACAACCGGGAGTTTCGTAGGCGGTTTGGTGAGGGCGGCAATTTGCGGGGCCTTCGTGATGAATTGAAGGAGAAGGATGATGAGCTGGTGAGAGTCATCGAGAAGTGTAGTGTCCTTGAGGGGATGTTGAGAAGTAGGGAAGAAGAGCTCAAAGTCAGTAGAGCCATAGAGGCCCAATGTGGCGACCTTCAGACGCAAGTGGTCAAACTGCACAAGCAATTGGAGGAGTGCTGGCTACAGATGGAGGTCCTTCATGGCGAAGTCGCCGAAAAGCAGAGCGAGCTTGAGAAGGCGAAGTCTTACCATTTGGAGGCTCAGAGAAAATTGGAGATATTAGAGTTGGCGAATAGGACTCTCTGGGCCGAGAGGGAGATTGATCAAGTTACGGTGAAGGCAAAAGAAGATAGGTTAGAGTAGAGGATCGGAGAGCTGGAAAAAGACAACTCCCTCATGTAGGACCGGGTGGCCGCCTTAAAGGCTTAAAAGGCTCAACTACTTGCGCAACCGTCTTCCTCTCGTACTTTAAATTTCCCAAATGTTTCTCGGGACCTGTATGAGGAATGGATTCATGCTGAAGCTTAGTTGGACGTGTTTTGAGATTTGTATAAGGCAGGGTCTTTTTCTGCGGTCGCCCTTGATATTGTTCGTGTTAAGGCCTGCAAGGCTCGGGTTGCCTGAGGTTGGTGATGATGAGGGGGACAGGGACGTGGACCATCTTAAAGAGAACGCCTAGTATGATGCTGTATACCCTGAGGGTGATGATGAAGAAAAGGATCGAGGCGGCCCAGGAATCGGCAGTCAGAGTGGTGGAGGTGTAGAAGATCGTGATGGCAGTGACCAGTAGTTTTTCTCCTCTTTTTTGTTGTTGTAAGCTTGTGTATTTTTGCCGGCATCTTCACGAGCCTTTGTAAAAAATATTTAAGTATGAAATAGAATTCCAAGATTGTTTTCTGTATCTGTTTCCTTTTCTGTGGTTAGTTTTTCTGTACTTGCGTGTTTTTTGCTTATGTTTCTTGTTTGAGCAAGGTCGAACATATTTGAACTTAGTCGTGGCCGAGGGCCGGTAGATGTTAGTTCGAGCGAGGTCGAACATATCTGAACTTAGCTGTGGCTGAGGGCCGACAGATGTTAGTTTGAGCGAGGTCGAACATAACCTGAACTTAGTAATGGTCGGCGGCCGGTAGGTGTTAGTTCAAGCGAGGTCGAACATAACCCCGAGTTTAGTTATGACCGAGAGCTGGTAGGTGCTAGTTCGAGCGAGGTCGAACATAACCTGAATTTAATTATGGCCGAGGGCCTGTAGGTTCTAGTTCGAGCGAGGTCAAACATAACCTGAATTTAATTATGCCCCGGGGCCGGTAGGTGTTAGTTCGAGCGAGGTCGAACATAACCTGAATTTAATTATGGCAGAGGGCCGGTAGGTGTTAGTTCGAGCGAGGTCGAACATAACCTGAATTTAATTATGACCGAGGGCCGGTAGGTTAATTCGAGCGAGGTCGAACATAACCTGAATTTGAGAGAAATGCGCTGGTAAGTGTAATGTTTATTGCCTTGACATTGTTGCATTTGTTACTGTTACATCCCGTGAGTTTAACAATATTGACACCATTATATACGTTTGATATGGTATTTTGAGTGAAATATTTTTGTAAAAAGTTTGAAAAATATGATTTTATATAGTTATTAATATTACTACTTCCGAATATGCTTTAAATTATATAAATAATATGAGATTTTCTTTATTGTAAAGATAGAAATTATTTTCTCACAAGAAAAGAAGATTATCTTTTTACCATTTTAAGAATTAAGCGTATAAAAATTTGTACTCTTTATATGAGATTAGGAAAATTAGAAGTTGAGAAAATATGTGTATTTTTTTTTTACATGGATGTTTTAATGAAATAATAGTGTATGTATTGATTTTATATGGTACCATATGACCATAATAGTAAGGTGTATAAAGTGAGTTAAAAGTAAGTAGTATTTTAAGTAATTTGAGATAATTCTTAATTATATGGATAATTAGGTAATTAATAATTTTTAGTGGAAAATTAATTAAAAGTTTGGATAAGACCTACAAGGCCTAACGTGGCAGCCCCTCCCTTTCAAATTAATGACTCTTAAAGTCATGTAACTTGGTGGCACTAAGGTGTATGATGAGTCATAACACCTCAATGAAGTTGTTTACACGTTGGAGGACCATGAATAACACATAAGTTATCTTTGAATAATTTCCTTTGTCTTGGTTTCTTTATTGGTAATGAAATTTGAGGAATTTTGGAGATACATGACAGAAGAAGGCCGAAAGGAACTGTTTGATAATGTAGAGTATGGAGTGAATATTAGTCGGATAAGAAATGACGTGATATGATATCAAGAATATCTTAAGGATTTTTTTCTACTATCCGCCGTTACGTATTTTGTCACAATTAACGTGTGTTAGAGGGATTGTTAGGAGAACTGGTTCAGGTATGTTAAGGCTAATCCTTCTTTCTTTTGGCATGATCCAAGTAACGATACGTAAACATAATGTTATTCCATAAGTGGTTCTACTCTTAGTAGTTAAGGATGTCTATGTTATTCATTCCTGTAAATTGATATTCAAGCATGTCTAAGCATATTCTTAAATCTCTATTGAGGTATTTGATAAAAATGTTAATGTTTATAATATAGTGATACACTCATCTTCATGCATATTCATTTTTCACCGTGCTACGGCCAGTCGGGCAGTTACCACCGGTTGGGCAGTTATGTATTATTATTTACCACTGGTTGGGCAGACATGCATATTCATTTACCACCGAGCTACGGTCGGTTGAGCAGTCATGTATTTACCACCGAGCTATGGCCGGTTGGGCAGTCATGCATTTACCACCGCGCTACGGCCGGTCGGGCAGTTACCACTAATCAGTTGGGCAGTCATGCATCATACGATATGGATAATAGTCTTAAAGAGAAGCATTGTATATATATGAGTATAATAAGTATGCATATACGGTGGCACTTCAAAGATTCAGGTTGATTCCTATATGTCTTTAATTAATGTTGACTTATTGTTATGTTTCAGTTCTGCCTTACATACTCAGTACATTATTCGTACTGACGCTCTTTTGTTGGGGACGCTGCATTCATGCTTGCAGGTATAAATAATCAGTTTGACGAGCCCTCATAGTAGACGAGATTGGCATTCATCAAAGGATCGGTAAGACTCCACCTCATTCGGAGTGCAACCGAGTCTATGAGTCATCGTGTCAGAGTGTTGCTAAAGACTTATAGGTAGAACGGTACCCTGTCCCATTTGATGTCAAATAATCTTAGAGGCTTTGTAGATAGAGATTTATTTTGTACAGTATGTTAGAGGCCTTGACGGCCCATATGTATTTATGTTTTAAGAAAAATGATTCAGTAATACAATGTTTTCCCACTTACAGTTGTACATTAGGAGTTGTGGCCATGTGGGCCTATGATAGTTACAAAAGGAATGAGTTCAGCTAACTCAACCTATATATGTTCTAGTTTTGGTCGAATGATCATAAGTTACAGAGTGGTTCGCTCGGGCCAGCACGACACTGGGTGCCAGCCACGCCTCCCCAGGTTTGGGGCGTGACAGTTACATACTTGGAGAAATTTATAGACTTTTGTTGTTGGCTGGCGTTCCAGTCCCATTCCCGGTCTATTTAGTCCTTTCATTGGTCGATATGGAGAGTAGTAAGAGGCCGAGCAATGAAATAGTAACCAGGGCTTAGCCTTCGTGTACTTCGACTTGGAGTGTTCCCTTCGTCGCCTAGTTAAAAACCTCCTTGAGAAAACACAACAAGGATAAAACTCAAGTGAGGAAAAAAAGAGTACAACTTGGGGGACACTCTTTCCTTTAGAAGTTGAAGTATTTGAGGTGGCTGATAATCCAGTTGTTTGGTAGTAGCTTTCCTTCCATTGTTTCTAGATGAAATGATACTTTATTCACTTTTGCTATGATTTTGTACGGACTGTCCCAATTTTTTCTCAGCTTACCTTCCCTGGGATCTTTCCTTACTAGGGTTTTAGCTTTCAGTACGTAGTCCCCGACTTTGAGCGGCTTGACCTTTGCTTTCTTGTTATAATAGCGTTTTGCTTGCTGTTTTTGGGCGATCATTCTTATATAAGCCATATCTCTTCATCGAGTTCCTTCCTTCGGCCCTCATCGTTGCTTGTGCTGCTCTTATGGGAGTACTTTAGACTGGGCTCACCATCCTCAACTGGTATTACTGCATCGGTCCCATAGACCAAAGAGTAGGGTGTCTCTCCTGTGCTAAATTTCTGAGTTGTCCGATATGACCACAATACTTCTGGTAGGACTTCCGGCCACAGTCCCTTGGCGTTCTCGAGCTTCTTTTTCATGATGTTTAGTATTGATTGTTGGAGGAATCTTCTTGCCCATTGCCCGTGAATTGGGTTCCTTTGTAACTGCTGATTTCTTTGGGGAAGGCGGAACTGGCATATGATATTTCTCCATATAAAAGTGATTAATTCTTGTTCCCGTATTTGGGCGAATTCTCCCACTTCCACCCAATTAGAAAAATAATCAGTTAAAACTAAAAGGAATCGTACGTTATCTCGTCCTGCCGGGAGGGGGCCTACGATGTCCATTCCCCATTTGATGAACGGCCAAGGTGAGGTGACTAAGTGGATGTGTTCGCCCGCTTGGTGAATCACTGGGGTGTACTTCTAGCATTGCTCAAATCTTTTTACAAAGTCTGCGGCCTCCTTTTTCATGGTGGGCCAATAATATCCCGCCAGTATGAGGCATCTGACCAGCATTCGGTTGCCGGAATAAGCCATGCAATGGACTTCGTGGATCTCCTCAAGGACGTGCCGAGTCTGGTTTGGGCCAAGGCACTTTGCTAAAGGTCCGCCATAGGTTCTCTTGTACAGGTCATTGTGGAGGATACTGTATCTGGTTGGCTGCATTCTCAGTTTCCTGGCCTCTTTTTTATCACCTGGGAGTGCGCCGTCCTGCAAGTATACGATAATATGATTGCGCCAATCCCAAGTTAAGTTAATAGTTCTTACCTCGACTTGGTCTAGCGAGGAGTTGAGCAGATGGACCATGTTTTTGTCTCATGTTGTGATGCTTTTGGTAGCTGTGGCTAGTTTGGTGAGGCAGTCTACCTCAGCGTTCTATGCTCGTGGAATTTGGTCGAGCTGGCATTCGTCGAACTCAGGCAGTAGTTTGCAAATTTCGGTCTGGTATTTTTGCAATCTTTGTTCCTTGATTTGGAAAGTCCCTGTGACTTGGTTGACTACGAGCTGGGAATGACAACGTAGTTTTAACCGTTTTTCCCCATACTTGAGTGCTAGTCTCAAACCTGCAATGACAGCCTCATACGCGGCCTCGTTATTAGTCATATTCGGGCACCTTATAGACTGGAGAATTACTTCACCTGTTGGGACTTTGAGTACGAGTCCTAGTCTGTACCCCGACGCGTTGGACATGCTGTCGGTGTATAGGATGGTATGTGATATCGTGCTTGCTGAGCTCGATGGACCATTTGGCCAGACTCCCCGATAGCTCGGGTTTATGCAAAATACATCTAAGGGTAAAGTTGTGACGACTGAGATGGGGTGACTGACGAGCGCAAAACACATACTTAAATATGCTCGCTAGTTGAATAATAGTATAATATAATATCGTATCCACAGGGATTGGAGTTAAACAGTATTATCGTAGTTTGTAGCTAGATTGCTATCTAAGATAATCAACAGTTTAGAATTATGTGATTTAACAACTAAAATTAACTAAGAATCTAAACCTAATTGACGAATGACAATCAAACAAAAGTGAGCAAGGAAGATATCAATGGGAGAAAATAGGGATTGATTGGATAGGTTCAAGATAAATGTCTGGGATTTAACTCTAGTTAATTCACTTCTAATTTTCAAGTGAGTCTCTCGAATTCACTCGATTATTAGTTCAAACGTTTAGTAGAAACTTCTCTCTCGATTAAGTCTCAACCTCACAATATGATCCAATATAAGCTCGGTGAAGATATGTACGACTTCGTAGTGGATTGGTCTTTAAGAGAATCCCTTTCGATTATCCTCCTAACTAGGTTTAATCAACAATTCAACTAGCCTCTTTTGATTATTGAGAAGAATTAATGAATTCAACCAACAATATAATGCAAAGATATCACAAGTTATGCCTCTCTCGATTACATGAACAAGTGACTATAGATGCAACAATTAAAACATCCAAAACGATTCAATACATAAAACTAGAGTTATAATCCACAAACAAATTTCAATACACCAAATCCATCAAACCCTAAAGAGAACTACTCCATAGATATGGAGTAATTCATCACAAATATGTTAAAGTAAAGAAAAATATAAAACGATCCAAACTCTTCTCTTGAGTGAGGATTGAATGATGAATTCCTTGTGCTTTTTCGTCTCCAGCTCCTCCTTAGAATCCTTAGGTCTTAGATGTATCAAAAGTCCAAAAATAACGTTTTTCATGTATTTATACCAAGTAGGGTCGGGCCCAGATAAAAATATCTTTTCCAAGTCGAAATAGGACATTTACTCCGTAAACGTTGTACAGGCGCGCCGCCCCACGTGGGGAGCTAGCGGAGAAGTTTAGAGAGCACGTTCTGACGGACAACAACACAATAGCACTGCTACATCGCCCAGCGCGCCGCACTAATGGAAAAATTCAGAGGACTTTGTTCTTTAATTCCCGATGACGATTTACTTGTCCTCTCTATTGGCCATGTTGGCAAGCACAAAATGCTAAGCCACTTTATCAAAATATTTCAATTCCTTGCAAGTTTTGTTGCCTAAAATTTAAATTGGCAGTAACCTCGTCATGCCCAACCAGCTTCACGTCGTGATAGGCCATCCAATTGGTCTTGAGTGTTTTTTTCTTTTAATTTTCATATGTATACTCAATTTTTGACCCCGAACCCGATCTCAGCTTAATTATTGGGCTTTTACTCAGACTTCAAAGCTCCAAATAGCTCGAATTAGTTCTACAATATCTACATAGCTTGGAATCACTCCTACAAGGTATAAAATATACTATAAGTGCAAAATACTATCAATTAAAGCTCAAACACAAGTAAAGTGCAGTGAATTATAGGGCAATAAGTGACTAAAATACGTAATTATAGCCTACCATAAACACCCCACGCTTAAATCATTGCTCCTCCTCGAGCAATCCAACTACACTTCATATAGAACACGACCTTTCTAAACAACTCTCATAACTCATCATACCAAGAATATTTAAAATAGACTAAGCCCAATAGTGTAACATCCTAGCCTCAAGATTTAATTCAAAAGCTTTATTTATAACATGCTCACTTACTCTAACACAAAGGTCAACGACATTACCTTTCCTTCGTGAATCAAGTGCCCTCACACAACAATAGAGAGTAGTTCCACACACCATAGAAATTAAGAATAATTAGGAACTCAAAATAGAAAGAATTCACTCACTCTCAGAAACAACATTCATATGCCACAAAAGACGTACCATGGGCTTGCCCGTAGTATACTACTCAACTAATCGAACTCATTCAGTCAAAGATCAAGTAGGACTTTAATTGGTTGTAATGTAGGCTGCGGGACAGGTAGGATACATTTAGATATAAGAGTGACTACACCTCCCTAAGCACTTCAGTACATACAATTTCATTATTCAAAACCCCACACTTATGTCAATCCATAACTCCACCTTTACATTAATATACATTAACTCCCAACTTCTTTAAGCACAATTACATCAAAAGTTACCACTATCATGGAATATTTTTCATAACCATACAATTATTTTTTCTTTCCTTTTTATTTTCAATTCAAGTGGCTCTTACGTTTTCAAAAATAATGCACCTTTCTTCTTATTTCATTAGTTTCACTCAAAAGCCAAACCAACCACCACACACTTCAACTTTTACAAAGTTCATAACAATTTTAAGTGCTCACGAGAGGTTAAAAGTTCAAATAGATGGTCAATTCAAATAAATGGGTAATGCTTGTAATGCGATTGCCAAAGAAATATGAATACATGCTCAAAGAGGTTAACTAAGATACATAACAATTAGGTGGGTAAGAGCATACAACTGGCTTAATAAAGAAATGCCTATATCACTTTCAAGACTGAATAAAACTACTATTTCGCTTTACAAATATACGGGGCAAGTTCTAGACATCAAATGTAATACACAGAATACACAAAACCTCACACCCACATGGCACATAACTCACTCAATAATGGATTATCAAGATACCCTAGTCAAAGAAGTTAAGCAAAGTTAAGATCATACACTTTAAGGTGCTTATGCAAGAGTAAAAAACTGAGCCTAAGAGTCACAACTAAAGCACTCACTATTCTCAAGATATAATAAAGTTAAGAGATACTGCCTTCAATTCAAATCATAGCACAAGGTTTTCTACTTCTAAAATAATAACTGACTATACCCGGTTCAAACAAAACCCTTGGAAAAGAACCGCGACACAAAGAAAAACCAAGGGGAAATCATTACACTAATTACAAAAGAAAATCTTTTTGTCTTTTTCTTTTAACTTTAATCCCTCAAGAAACCTGTCGAATGATATCCATCGTCGGGAAAAATCAAAATTTTATGTTTTTTTTTCCAATTGTTTTTCTATCTCTAACTACTAAAATAAAAAAAACTAACACATATACATGCAACATACAATTATCCCCCTATCCCGCTCTATAAGTTGTGGCATATCCCCATGACACACAATTAAAAAATATACTGTAAAGGAAACTTCCCTGAATATCTAGTCGGGGTCTGAGTCGAAGTCGGGCTCCATTCCACGCACCCGAACCAAAGCACACATCCATGCAAACAACTTCTTCTCAGCCTTCTTGGGGTACACCCCACACTTTTGTTTCTCACTCACCACAGCTTTGTCTTTTGAACTCTTCACATTCCACTCAATACTTGTAGCTGGTGTAACGACCCGACTGGTCGTTTTGAGCTCTAGTGCGTTGTTCGGCGGTTTGAGTAGCTTCACTCTATGTTTTATGACTTGTACGCATGGTCGGAATTTAATTTCGGGAAGTTCGGAATTGATTTGAAAAGAAAATTCTAATTTCGGAAGCTTTAAGTTAGAAGAATTAATTAAGGTTTGACTTTTGAGTAAAACGACCTAAAAGAAAAAGAATGTGGCTGATTCATCTAGAAAAGGACTAGGAGGAAATAAAAAAGAGGGGGAGGACGTGAAAGTAAGGGAAAAAAAAAAAGAAACGATAAGGAGGGGCTGGTTTTTTGGGGAAAGGGACACGAAAAAGGCACCTAAAAAAAGAAGAAGAAGGAAACAAAAATGAAAGATACGAAAACAACAAAAAGAAAGAGAGCTTGAAATCTCACAATCACTCATCTTACTCATATTCCTTTTGAACATAAACAATGGCTATATTCTATCCAAATTCAGTTGGGTTGAAATTAATCTATCAAAGCTACGTAATGGAGATCGATTTCGTTGGTTGAGTTGATGTCGAGTGATTGAGGCTGAGATATAGTCCGTAGTAACCTGTGCTTTGTTCGAATTCGAGGTGCATTCACATTCAAGGCAAAATTATATAATACAAAGGTCCTTTCCTTTTTCTACCTTGCTTCAATTTTTACTTCGTATATCATAAATTAGTAGTTTATTTGTTATGTTTCAGCACATTTTGATAACTTTATTTATTTATTTTTCTTAATTTGTGCTTGTTGTGTGGAATATAAATAATAATGATTTTTGACTTTTTCTTACTGTTTTTTTTTGGATTTCGTAAGAGTGATAGGTGTTGAAATTCTTTCTCCTCTATATAATGTTCAATTCATTCTCTTGTCTACTGTATCAATGCCTTCCTACTTAGCTGCTTTGGTATTTTACACTAATTCTCTTATCATCATGAGTTTAATAAGATCATAAATTGGACGATAAGTTTTGATTATTAAAAAGGTGAAGATGAAACTATTTTGGGGTTCTTCTCTTCGTCTCTGATTTCTCATTATCGGTGTGTATGTGCTTTATTGGATTTTATTTAGTTATTTTTTTTTGAGCTAATCTTTATTGATTCCATATAGTCTTCTATTGAGCTTAGTTTTCAATTATTTTCCGTAGTCCTCCGTCTTAGTTTTATTACAAGTTTAATACACGATTTATATATGGATTTAAATATGAAAATTAGTAGAAATTTGGGATTTTGGGAGAAAATATAGAATTTGGTATTTTTGGATTTTGACCACGAAATTGGGCATGGAATTAAGAATAAATTATATATTTGAGTTCTTGGTGTTATGGGTAAAGTTTATCTTCAAACATTTCCGAAATCTGGGCGCGTGGGCTCGAGGGTTGACTTTGTTGGCTTTTGAGCGAAGCTGAAAATCATTATAAATTGTTAAATTATACGTACTGGTGTATATTTGTTTGACTAGTTTGAAGAGACGGGCATCGGGTTGAGGTGTTTGAGTGGTGTTGGAGTCGGTTATGGAATTTCGGAGTGAGGTAAGTCTCTTGTCTAACCTTATAAGAGAAAATTTACCCCCATAGATGATTTAAATTATTATATACTGCTAATTGTGGGGGCTACATACGCACGAGGTGACGAGAGTCCGTACGTAGCTACTAATTATGCTATGTACGGGTAGTTTAGGACCCAAATCATGAATTACTTGTAATATTTGCACCCTTTATTAATTGAAGTACTTGAATCATTTTGGAAATTGTTAGAGCAAATAGTAAAAGATCAAAATTTCACATACTTGAATTTTTGTGCAAATATCGACCGCTAATAGTAATTGTACATCCCTATGTGTTAGCCTTATGATAGCTTCTCATTCCGAAGGTTCATAAAGTGTCTTCCTTTCTTGTGGAGCGGGCCGAACACCTCGGCAGTATAGATGCATCTATGGATCGTGCCGCACGTCACTCGGTAGTGTACACGTTATTCCGGATCGGGCCGAACGACCTCAGCAGAATCGGGCGTTATCGCTAGTAGTTCGAATATTCACAAGATAAACCTCCCACTGAAGCCCGATATTTTATGGTATTTCTTGCTTAATTGGTATTGACACTTTGAAACTTTCTAAGATATTAATGTAGAATACAATATCGAGAAACTTATGCTTTAAAAGGAATAATTGGAAGATTATAAACCTTACAAATTTACCCCACTATTGTTATGTACTTCATATTTGCTTACGCCTTTATTATATTTCTTTATTAGATCTTTAGTAAGTGTCGATGTCGACCTCTCGTCACTACTTATTCGAGGTTAGGCTCGATACTTACTGGGTACAGGTTGATTTACGTACTCATACTACACTTGGTGTATATTTTTGTGCAGGTAGATATAAGTCTAGTGGTTTTCTAGGCGCAGAGGCGCAACTATTGCGGGGACTTACGGTGAGCTGCATTCCATGTTACGAATCCGCAGCATACAGAGTCTCCATCAAAGTTATTTACATTCCCCTGTCTAATCTATATTCCATACATATGCTGTCTTTTATCATATTTCCTAGTTGATACTCATGCACTTGTGACACCGGATTTTGGGTGTTCTTACAGGTTATTCACTATTGTGGTTAGTGCAGATATTTTCATTTACTGTGTAAATTCTATTTTTATACTGTCTAATTAAGGAAAAACTTTGATTTCAAATTTCTAAGATGAGTAATTAATTTGGTAAATTACCGTTGGCTTGCCTGACGGCGGCGTTAGGCGCCATCACAATCTATAGTGGATTTCGGTCGTGACAGCTGGCTTTTCCTTTTTCAACCCCGTTTGTACATTCATCTCAAAAGTCACAGTCTCCTCACCCACTCTCAGCATGAGTCTTCTCTCGTGTATATCTAAAATCTCCCTACTCGTTGCTAAGAATGGTCTTCCTAAGATGAGAGAGACCTCCTTGTTCTCCTCCATATTCAACACTATAAAGTCTACAGGAAAGACAAACTTATCTACCCGAACTAAAATATCTTCCACTATCCCCTCAGGTATCAGAATCGTCTGGTCAGCCAGTTGCAAAGATATTGGTGCTGACCTTATCTCTCCAATCTCATTCTCCAACTTCCCGTAAATAGACAAAGGCATTAGATTAATTGAGGCACCAGAATCACATAAAGACTTATAAAATTTAATAGTGCCTAAAGAGTAAGGTATAGTAAAACTCCCTGGATCTCCACACTTCCGTAGGAGTTTGTTTTGCAAGATTGCTTTGCAATGCTCTGTGAGCTTCACCACCGAGGTCTCTTCTATCTTCGTCTTCTTTGTAAGGATCTCCTTCAAGAATTTGGCATAAGCTGGCATTTATGAAAGCACTTATGTGAATGGCAAATTTACATTAATCTGTTTCACCATATCCGAAAATCTCTCAAATTGCTTGTCCATCTTTTCTCTATAAATCTTTTGGGGAAAAGGTAAAACAAGCATGTGCTTGCTCTGTTCAGTTTCATCCCTTCTTGAATTCTCTTCCTTCTTCTTTTTCTCAGTTCCCTTTTTGCCTTTCTTCTTATCAACTTCATTTTTCAGCTGCTCCCCACTTTCTTTTTTAGGTATCACATCTTTTTGGACTTGGGTGGGCTCTTTCAACACTTGCCCACTTCTCAGAGTTACAACATTTACTGTTTCTTTAGGGTTTCTTTCAATATCAGCTGGCAGAGTACCTGGAATCCTTTTAGATAATATTGTTGCGATCTGTCCCACTTGTCTCTCTAGATTTCAAAGACCAGTACCTATTTCCTTGATAGATGCTCCATGTTCCCTTATAGATGCACTATGAATTTCTAGCTTCTCATCAGTTTTCTGAATGAAGGACTTCATGAGATCTTCTAAGCCAGACTGAATGTGCTTTTGAGGCTGAAATTATTGCCTCTGTTAATTTTGGTAGAGTGGCGCCCCTTGTCCCTAAGGTCTAGGATTGTTCTGTTGCCATGCATTTTCTGTACCTCCATGTGAACTCTATGAAAAATTGAGGTGCCTCTGACCCATTGCATTAAAATTGTAGTTCTCCACAACATTTACTTCCTCAATTGTGGCCTGACACTCCTGGGTAGGGTGTCCTCTTCCACATATATCACAAGCTGCGTGAGTCTCACTTTTTATCGAGACTGAGGTCAGCTTCCTTATCTCTTTGGCCACAACATCAAGCTGTACCTGCACAAATGTGTTAGCATCAACCTGGTGAACACCAGTTGATCTTCTTCTTTCAGCACTCTCAAAGGGCTATTGATTTGCATCTTCAGATAACTCATCAAGGATTGTGACTATATCCTCTGGGGGTCTTCTTCATCAATGGGCCTCCAGCTTCATTGCTCAATATTCCACGCGAGGCCGATGCCAATCCATCCAAAAGTTTCGTAGTTGCATCTAGAGTTCAATTCCGCTATGTTGACACTTTCTGACAATCTCCTTAAACCTCTCCCAAGCTTCAAACACAGTTTCAGTGTCTTTCTAGCAGAAGTTATGGATCTCTCTTCTAAACTTGCTCGTTTTAGCTTAGGAGAAATATTTATCAAGAAATTTTCTGGTCATCTCCTCCTAAATTCTAATTGATACCTGAGGCAAGCTTCGAAGCCACTACTTCGCATCATCTTTGAGTGTGAATGGGAATGCCCTTAAGTACACTGCATCTTGTGACACACCATTATATTGAAAGGTGTTCATAATCTCCTCGAAGTCCATTAGATGGTTGTTTGGATCTTCGTTCATCTTCCCTATGTAGACACAACAGTTTTGAAGAGTTTGGGGCAACCCTTGCTTGAATTCAAAATTGTTCGCTGCAACTGGAGGTGGTCTGATACTTGACAATCCTTGGTTGTAGACCGGTCTAGCGTATTCACTAAGTGGTCTCCCAGCACTGGGAACTATGTTTCCAAAATGGGCTGCAGCCAAGGGATGATTTCGATTAAGTCTGTGACCCCTCTCTTCTTCATAAATGCGTTGCATATCTCTAATAGTTGCTTCTTCAGCATCCCGTGCAACTTTTTCTATTTGGTAGGCTGACTCTCTTGCAGCCAAATCCACATTATCATCATCTCCAGCCATAGTTTCTATGGTTGAGGATTGACCAACCTTATCGATATTCTCAAGGAGATTTCTTCCTTTCCTCAGCTGTCGCAGTTGTTTTTCTATTTTTGGTTCGTATGGTAGCAATTTCTTCCCAGAAGATCGAGTCATGTACCACTCTTTCATGCAACCTGTGCACAGTCAGAGAACACCAACCGTAAAAAGGGAAAAATAACATAGAATAAAAAAGAAATTAACTTTTGAATTAGTACTACAAACTATTTTAAACACTATTGATTGCCAATCCCCGGCAACAACGCCAAAATTTGAGGAGCGCAAAACACACACTTAAATATGCTCGCTAGTCGAATATAGTATAATATAATATCATATCCACAGGGATTGGAGTTAAATAGTATTATCGTAGTTTGTAGCTAGATTGCTATCCAAGATAATCAACAGTTTAGAATAATGTGATTTAACAACTAAAATTAACTATGAATCTAAAGCTAATTGACGAATGACAATCGAACAAAAGTGAGCAAGGAAGATGTCAATGGGAGAAAATAGGGATTGATTGGATTGGTGCAAGATAAATGTCTGGGATTTAACTCTAGTTAATTCACTTCTAATGTTCAAGTGAGTCTCTCGAATTCACTCTATTATTAGATCAAACGTTTAGTAGAAACTCCTCTCTCGATTAAGTCTCAACCTCATAATATGAACCAATTTAAGCTCGATGAAGATATGTATGACTTCGTAGTGGATTGGTATTTAAGAGAACCTCTTTCGATTACTTAGAAAAATTAATGAATTCAACCAACAAGATAATGCAAAGATATCACAAGTTATGCCTCTCTCGATTACATGAACAAGTGACTATAAATGCAATAATTAAAACAACCAAAACGATTCAATACATAAAACTAGAGTTATAATCCACAAACAAATCTCAATACACCAAATCCATCAAACCCTAAATAGAACTACACCATAGATATAGAGTAATTCATCACAAATATGTTAAAGTAAAGAAAAACATAAAACGATCCAAACTCTTGTCTTGAGTGAGGATTGAATGATGAATTCCTTGTGCTTTTTCTTGTCCAGCTCCTCCTTAGCCTCCTTAGGTTTTAGATGAGTCAAAAGTCCAGAAAATAATATTTTTTCATATATTTATACCAAGTAGGGTCGGGCAAAGATGAAAATACCTTTTCCAAGCCAAAGTAGGACATTTACTCTGTAAATATTGCACAGGTGCGCCGCCCCATGTGGGGCGCTTGCGGAGAAGTTCAGAGAGCAGGTTCTAACTGATAGCCGCACAATAGCACTGTCGCATCGTCCAGCGCGCCGCACTGCGCGCCGCACTAATGGAAAAATTTAGAGGACTTTGTTCTTTAATTCCTGATGACAATTTACTTGTCCCCTTTGTTGGACACGTTGGCAAGCATAAAGTGCTAATCCACTTTATCAAAATATTTCAGTTCCTTGCAAGTTTTGTTGCCTAACATTTAAATTAGATGCCCAACCAGCTTCATGCCATGATAGGCCATCCAATTGGTCTTGAGTGTTTTTTTCTTTTATTTTTCATATGTATACTTAGTTTTTGACCCCAATCTCGATCCCGGCTTAATACCTTGGGCTTTTACTCAGATTTCAAAGCTCCAAATAGCTCGAATTAGTTCCACAATATCTACATAGCTCGAAATCACTCCTACAAGGTATAAAACACACAATAAGTGCAAAACACTACCAATTAAAGATCAAACACAAGTAAAGTGTAGTGAATTAGAGGGCAATAAGCGACTGAAATACATAATTATAGCCTACCGTCAGTGACACTGGAAATACGGTCTAAGCTTCAGTGAAGCTATGACTAAGGCCAAAGCCAGTTTCTCAAGGTGTGGGTACCTCGTCTCGGCATCGACTAGTGTTTTGCTAATGTAATAGATGTGAGATTGCGTACCTTTGTTTTCTCAAATTAGGATTGTGCACACAGCTACCTCAGATACAACTAGATAAATGAGGAGATGTTGCCTCGACTCTGGTTTTGAAAGCAAGGGTGGCGATGACAAGTATGCCTTTAGTTCCCTCAGAGACTAGACGTACTCCAAAGTCCATTGGAGGCCGTTATATTTCTTGAGTATGTCAAAGAATTTATGGTATCTATTCGACGATTACGAGATTAACCTTGATAGGGTGGCGATGCGGCCAGTCAATCTTTGGACCTGTTATTTGGTGGTCAAGAGTTCGGGTATCCCTTCAATGGCTTTAATTTGGTCAGGGTTGACCTCGATCCCTAGCTGTGATACGAGGAACCCTAGAAATTTTCCCAAGGCTACGTCGAACGTACACTTCTCTGGGTTCAGTTTTATTCCGTACTGTCTGAGTCTGTCGAAAGTTTCTTTCAAATGGTCCATGTGATCTTCTCCTCTTTTTGACTTGACAAACATGTTGTTTATATATACTTACATTGTCTTGCTGAGCTGATCCTTGAACATTCTTGTCACCAACCTTTGACAAGTCGCCCCCACATTCTTTAGTCTGAAGGGCATGATCCCGTAGCAGTACGTTCCTTGGTAGGTGATGAACGTGGTTTTTTCCTAATCTTCCTCTTCCATGAGGATCTGATTACAGCCTGAGTTAGCATCCAAGAAACTTAGCAGCTCATGTCCGGCCATTGCATCAATGAGTTGGTCAATGTGAGGCAGCGAGAACGAATCCTTTGGGCATGCTTTGTTCAAGTATGTGAAGTCTACACACATCCGCCATTTCCCATTATTCGTTTTAACCATTACCACGTTGGCGACCCATTTGGGGTACTTTGATTACCTGATAGAACCATTTTCTAACAGTTTTTCCACTTCCTCGTGCATTGGGTCGTTGATTGTGGAGTTGAATTTATGCCTGACCTGCTTCACTGGGGGGTGGTAGGGGTCGACATTTAATTTATGCGTGGCGATCTCCTTTGGGATGCCCAACATATCTGTATATCTGAAAGCAAAAAAATCCGCGTTAGCTTTTAAGAATTGACTGAATTTACTTAGGTCCTGGAGCTTGCAACCGATATAAGCCTTTTTGTTGTGATCGTTTGAGTCTAATTGAATGGGGTCGAGGTTTTCTATGGTCGACCCTACGGCTTCAACTATGTCGAGATCTTTGATGCCTTCCCCGACCTCGTCATGCCCCGACCTCGACCCGGCTGATTACTATGCCTCTTTTTCTTTGTCCTTCATTTGTTGGGTGGCAGTGATGTCTAAAGCAATGCGGTAGCATTCCCGGGATGTACGTTTCTCTCCTCGTATGCTGAATATCCCTCATGGAGTTGGGAATTTGATGACTTGGTATAAGCTAGAGGGGACGGCCTTTATGGGGTGTATCCACGGTCATCCCACTTTGGCGTTGTACGCGGTTTCTTGGTCCATGATGTGGAATGTTGTTTCCAGAGTTACACCACCAGCCAAAATAGGGAAAGTAATTTCCCTGGATGTCTGTTCAACTGCATTGTTAAAACCAGTTAGCGTGATGCAGCGCGACACTATCTTATCCTCGAGTTTCATTTGAGTAAGTACTCAAGGATGAATAATGCACGCGCCACTTCCATCATCAATCATAATGCGTTTAACATCAATATCCAAAATTCGTAGAGTAATAACGAGAGCGTCATGATGAGGAAAGACCAAACCGTCGGCATCCAACTTGCCAAAAATGATACTTTCTTTGAGTTCGTCATACTGTTCGCGAGTGATGGATCACTTGAGTTTGTATGTAGTGATGAATTTCACGCTATTGATAGAGGCGTCGTCTTCGATGATCATATTGATGGTACGGGCTGGTGAGGGCGGTTTGGGTGGCCCTCGATGTTCGCACCCTATGGAAAAATTAGTTCTTCCCTTATCACTTAACAGCTCTTTAAGATGTCCTTGTCGTAGCATATTCACGACCTCCTGCCTTAGGGCGATGCAGTCTTCCATTTTGTGCCCTCGTTCCTGGTGGAACTCACAGAGGGCGTCAGACTTTCTAGTATTAGGGTCTGATCTCATCTTTGGCTGCCACTTCACTTTTGGTCCGACCTTCACCAGGGCGTGCACTATCTATGTAGGTAACACACAAAAATTGTGAGCAGACAATGGGGGCATACCTTTGTCATTTCGATGAGTACAACCTTGGTCTGGATGGACCTTCTTCATATCGAGGAGAGGGGGCGACGACCGTTCTCATATATGGTTGGTGTCATTTCCTGTTAGGTTGTGGGATCGGGTGATCTCTTCTGGCGTTGTCTCTTCGATCCTTTATTGACTTCGCTTGTAATGAGGTTAGCCAGTGGGTTGGCCCGTTGAGGTCGTCCTTATTTGCACGGACTTCGGCACAGTAAGCATTGTGGATTTTGTCCCAAGTGGTTGGGGGATACTTCATCAATCGACTTAACAGTTTCCTATTTTCTCTTGAACAATCCCAGCTCAACCCGTTCTTAAAGGCTGCGACCGCCATCCCTTCGGAGACGTTTGGTAACGTCATCCTTACTCGGTTGAACCGGGCGAGAAAGTCCATTAATCCCTCTCCCAGAGATTGTTTGACGGCAAATATGTCGTTCACTCTTGCCTCGGCCTTTTTGGCTCCTACGTGGGCCGTTACGCACTTGTCGTCCATTTCTTAAAATATTTCAATGGAGCATGCTGGTAGCTGCGAATACCAGGTTAATGCTCCTGTAGTGAGGGTTTCGTAGAACTTTTTCAGCAAAATGGAAGACACTTGTTCCTTGGAGAGGTCGTTGCCTTTTACGGCGGTGACGTAATAAGTCACATGATCTTCGGGGTTAGTTGTGCTGTCATATATCCTGAGGTAGTGTGGCATTTTAAAGGTTTTTGGCATAGCATGTAGGGCTGCATCATCACTATACGACTGTTTGACAAACCGGCCAACGTCCCTCTTCGGCAACAGATTGAGGGCGCCCGGTATTTTATCGACCCTTTCCTGGTGTTCTTCCATTTGATCTCGGAGTGCCTTGTTCTCATTCTCTATTTCCTCTATCCTTTTCAAAATGGCTGCGAGGGCGCGAGGGCGTTGTCACCTGCACTATTAATGACATTGTGAGTAATACCTGTTGTTGGAGGAGGAGGGAGTTGGTTGCACTACTCATCTGATAGTTGTATAGTGCAAGTTCTTGCATTTTCTGTAGTCGTGTCCTGGGCGGGCCTTTTGAGGATGTTGGTTAGCATGTCAGTTAGCCACACTTCGAGGAGCTTTTTTTTTTTTTTTTTTACAGTTGGGGGCGTCTCCTCCCCCACAGATGTGGAGGCTCCCTTACCAAGATATTTTGTGATGCTGCAGTAAGGGGGCGGGGACCCATCTCGCCTAGGGGAGGCACTGGGCATTGCGACTTCATCTACTGTTTCATAACTTTCGTTGATGACGTTCATGAGGTTGGTTGGAAGGTCACTTATTATTCTCGTCCTTTCTTCTCGGTTACCTGCCATGTTGGGATTTGTGCACACAAAGAAAGGAGATCTTATTTTTGCATTTTGTTTTTACATTAGTGACCCGTGTTAGTTGTAGATCTAGAAAAAACAAAAAGCTTAACTAAGAAATCCCCACATATGGCGCCAAATTAATTTACCAAAAAATATAACTCTTGGTTCAAATAACTAAATTTATGTGATAAGAGGTTAAACCTAGTTAATAATAATATTTTTATATGTGACTTTTGAAAGCGTGATTAGCGTCGAATAGATCTGGTAGGAAAGTGATAATAGCATGCAATAACTATTCCAAAACGTATGAGCAATAATGTAGCATTTAATAGCAATGAATAATAATAAATGACATTCAAGTAAATAGGAGGAATGATTCACCCAATAAAGGATGAACTAGACGATTGTTCTACCTGACAATGATGAGTGACAGACAAATCCTTGAATGTTCGAATTATTCTCGGATCTGATGGAAAAGTATGAAATAATATAGACAAGAATATTGATAAAAGGTAGTGTTTGTATCTTAGTAAGAGAGAGAGAGAGAGCGATATATATATATATATATATATATATATATATATATAGAGAGAGAGAGAGAGAGAGAGAGAGAGAGAATCTTTTGTCAAAGTCTGTTCTTACAAAATGAATATCGCATGCCTCATATCATTGCCTTTTTTTCTATTTATATGAGATATTTTCCTAGTAAACCCTAATAGTACAAGTGTAGAGAATATCCACTAGAATATTCTCTTACATATCCTATTTTGAAAACCAACTGTTACAACTTTATCAGCGATGCTCGACTTCGACCATTATCAACACCTCGACCATGGCTATCGTCGACTCTTCGGCTATAGGTCTTGCTGCTTCCTGCTCCACCTTGACTAACGACGGCTCGGGGACTCTTTCTTTAGTGTTATCTTATCTTAAATATTCTAGGGTAGATTTTGACTCATACACTTTTCAATTGGTTAAATGAAAAGAGAAGAAGAAAAAGAAATATGATCCAAGTAATATGAATACATAGATAAGAGGAATATTTTCCCTTTTAATAAAAAAAATGATAAAATGAATACCAAACGTAGAAATAAAATATGCTAAATAGAGGAAATAACAAGGAAAAGGCAAAATTAGCCGATGAAGATAAGAATACCGCGGTAGAGAATGCGAATACCATAACCTGATATACGAAAACATCAAAGCACAGGAAACACAGTTCAGATTCCCAGCCTTAGTCATGTCCTCTACTCCTATTTTCTTTTAACCGCAGTCTGCCAAAGGCCAAAGCCAATGCTTTACTCTAATTTTTTTATCTATCTATAATTAAAAGTAGAAAAAAAAAATCTCATTAAACCAAGTGGCATAACTACAAAAAGTCAAGTAACATTGTTAAGATAAAATAAACTACCTTTCTAATTAAAAAATATTTTAAATTTTAAATTTTAAATTAATTGGTTACTCTATTTGAATTAATAAATATAAATATCTTATAATTATCTATAATTAAAAACGAAAATATATTTTTAAAAAAAACTACCCATTCAAATTATGGAGTAGTTTCAAATTGAAGTTTTAAAATTATTTTAAAATAATAAAAAATAAAATATAAAAAAAACTAAAAATTCAAATTGAATGGATAGTAGTTTCTTCCTAATATAGTAGTTATATATATATATATATATATATATATATATATATATATATATATATATATATATGAGAGAGAGAGAGAGAGAGAGATGTAAAATAATTATATACAGTTAAGAAATAAGATGGAATGAAAGGTTCAAACAATTGGTACATTGAAGTAGCAAAAAAAATGGATAGAAAATTAGAGGAGATGTTTATATGAATGTGATAGAAAATAATTAGAGCTTGATAGAAAATTGAAGGTGCAGCTGAATTAGATTTACTAATCATGCAGATATTTGAAGTATTAGTCCTTACAATTTAGAATAAAATATATCACTCTTTGAGTTATAGTAAAATACGATCTGAAAAAAGCAAACTACAATATCATAAAATGCACAATTGCAACGACCCGACCGGTTGTTCTGAGCTCTAGCACGTCGTTCAGTGGTTTGAGGTCTTGAGTAACTTCACTTCAGGTATTATGACTTATTCGTGTGGTCAGAATTGAATTTCGGGAAGTTCGGAGTTGATTTGGAAAGAAAATTCTAATTTCGTAAGCTTTAAGTTGGAAGAATTGACTAAGGTGTGACTTTTGAGTAAACGACCTCGAAATCGAGATTTAAAGGTTCCAATAGGTTCGTATGATAATTTCGGACTTGGGCATATGTTAGAGTTGAGTATCGGATCACCCAGGAGCGTTTCAGCGCTCAGTATGGAAGGTTGATATTTAAAAGATTAAGGAATTCCTAAGTTTGGTTTTAATTGAGATTTTAATGTTATCAATGTCCTTTTGGGGTTCCGAGCCTTGGAGTAGCTTTGTGATGTCAATTATGACTTGTATGAAAAATTTGAGGTCAATCGGACCTGATTTGATAGGTTTCGGCATCAGATGTTGAAGTTTGAAGTTCAAAGTTCATTAAGCTTGAATTGGGATGCGATTCATGGTTTTAGCATTGTTTGATGTGACCGCACGTGCGAGGTTTTGGATTTAGGACTGGTTCGTATATTTGGTCGAGGTTCTGGGGGCCTCGGGTGGATTACGGATGGTTAACTGATTAAATTTGGCCTTATGAAAAGGCCGGTGGCAGCATATCTAGTGTAACAGTACCTACGAGGTTTTGGCTGCAGGTGCGGAGCCACAGAAGCGGCATGGTGGCTGCAGAAGCAACCTTTGGACTAGATGAGATGGCCGCAGATGTGAGTGCATTTCCGCATCTATGAACCCGCATATATGAGGGGAGCTTCGCAGAAGCGAAAAACGAGAGGGGCGGCTGGGACGCAGAAGCGGCAGGGTATCCGCACATGCGCAGTGCAGAAGCGCGTGGTTGGCCGCAGAAGCGGTCGCGCAGAAGCAAAATATTGTCTGCAGAAGCGTATTTTGCTTGGCTTGGAGGGAACTGCACCTGCGATGGATTTTCCGCAGGTGCGGCTTGTGTCCGGAGGTGCGGAAAGTCGATGGGTAGTAAGGTTGTATGAAAACAGGACTTGGCCCATTTTTCTTCCATTTTTCACTTGGTTGGGGCGATTTTGGAGAGCTTCAAGGGAAGATTGTTATCAAGCAACATAAGGTAAGTGATTCTCACCTATTACAAGTTAAATATATGATTTTTATGTGGATTAGGGCATGGTAATTAGTAGAAATTATGGGGTTTTGGTAGAAAATCTAGAATTTGGCATTTTTGAAATTTGACCATGAAATTGGACATGGAATTAGGTATTAATTATATATTTGAGTTCGTGGTGTTATGGGCAAATCTTATCTTCGAATATTTTCGAAATTCGGGTACGTGAGCCCGAGGGTTGATTTTATAGACTTTTCAAACAGAGTTGGGAATTGTTTAAATTGATCAATTATGGGTATTAGAATTTGGCCTTATGCAAAGGCCAGTGGCGGCATATCTGGTGTAACAGTACCTACGAGGTTTTGGCCGCAGGTGCGGAGCCGCAAAAGCGGCATGGTGGCTGCAGAAGCAACCTTTGGACTAGCTGAGATGGCCTCAGATGCGAGTGCATTTCCGCATCTACGAGCCTACATATACGAGGGGATCTTCGCAGAAGCAAAAAATGAGAGGGGCGGATGGGATGCAGAAGCGGCGGGGTATCCGCACATGCGCAGCGCAGAAGCGCGTGTTGGCTGCAGAAGCGGTCGCGCAAAAGCGAAATGTTGTCCGTAGAAGCAAATTTTGCCTGGCTTGGAGGGAACCGCACCTACGATTGATTTTCCGCAAGTGCGGATGGTGTCCGCAGGTGCGGAAAGTCGCTGGGCAGTAAGGTTTTATAAAAACGGGACTTGGCCCATTTTTCTTCCATTTTTCACTTGGCTGGGGCGATTTTGGAGAGCTTCAAGGGAATATTGTCATCAAGCAACATAAGGTAAGTGATTACCACCTATTACAAGTTAAATACATGGGTTTTATGCGGATTAGGGCATGGAAATTAGTAAGAATTCTGGGGTTTTGGTAGAAAACCTAGAATTTGGCATTTTTGGAATTTGAACACGAAATTGGATATGGAATTAGGTATAAATTATATATTTGAGTTCTTGGTGTTATGGGTAAAGCTTATCTTCAAAAATTTCGGCCGGGCACGTGGGCCCAAGAGTTGATTTTATAGAATATTCTAGCGGAGTTAGGAATTGTTTAAATTGATCAATTATGGGTATTAGAATGTATTTTGACTGGTTTGCATGTTGTTTGAATAGTTTTGGATCGACGTGCTTTGGTTTGAGGTGTTAGAGAGGCCTTGGAGCCGGTTTTGGAACTTCTGAGTGAGGTAAGTCTCCTGTCTAACTCTGTGAGGGGGAAAACTACCCCTAGGTGATGTATTTGTTATGTGTTACTTATTACGGGGGCTACGTACGCACAAGGTGAAGAGAGTCCGTGCGTAGCTAGATTCATGTTATGTCCAGGTAGACTTAGGCTCACACCATGCTATAGCTGTACTACTTGAGTTCTTTCGTGTCTATTAAATTTCTTTATTTTTACGATGCGACTTGAGACTATACTTGTGTAGAGTAATGGACTTGCCATCATAGAGATTCTAGGGGCTTCATGATTATCCGATGTATAATTGTACTCTCTTTACGAAATTCTCCCGTTTTATGTGTTCTCATCGAAAGGTTTTCCCCAAATCTTCTTATAACTCACATGTCCATTGGTGAGCGGGGTTAAGGACCCATCAAAGCTTCTTATTCTAATAGGATCGGGTCATTCGCCTCGACAGGATAGATACATCTATGGTTCATACCGTTCGACCCTCGGCAGTGCGCACAATATGGTGGATCGGGTTGTACGCCTCGGCAGGATTATGTACTACACTCTCATGGGAGCGAGCCGTTTGCCTCGGCAATATAATAGATGTATCTATAGTTATATACCAGTTATAATGGAATCAGGCCGTACGCCTCGGCATTTCTATAAAATATTCCTATGGAATCGTGCGTATTAATTGTCGAAAAGCAGTGTATCTGGGAGTTTTCGTGATTTGAATTATGACGACCTATCTAGTGGGGTCCATTATATATATATATACTCCGGTTGAGGAGGTAACTGCTAATCGAGAGTTTGAGTTTACTGTTGATAGGAGGATTGTACCACGTATTTATACTTTTTTATTTCATCTATTTACTCTGCCCCATATCTGTTTACCTCTTACTGTATCTGTCTTATTGGATCACTAGTATGTGTCGATGTCGACCCCTCGTCACTACTTCTCTGGAGTTAGGCTAGATACTTACTGGGTACGCGTTGATTTATGTACTCATGCTACACTTGGTGCACATTTTGTGCAGGTACATATATGTATGGTGGTTTTGTGGGCGCAGAGGCGTGGATGTTGCGGGTACTTACCGTGAGATGCATTTCATGTTACGATCCGCAGCCTGCAGAGTCTCCATCAGAGTTATTTATGTTCTCCTGTCTAAGTTGTATTCCAAACAGATGTTGTATTTTATTATATTTCCTAGTTGATGCTCATGCACTTGTGACATCGGGTTTTGGGGGTACTTACGGGTTGTTCATTATTGAAGTTGTAAAAATATTATCATTTATCCTGTGAATTCTATTTCTTACTATTTAATTGATGAAAATTTCGATTTCAAAAGTACTAAATGAGTAATTAAGTTAATCATTCACTGTTGGCTTTCCTGACGGCGGTGTTAGGCGCCATCATGACCTTAGAGTATTTTGGATTGTGACTGCTTGGTATCATAGCGTTAGGTTTATTTAGGTCTCACGAGTCATGAGCAAGTCTAGTAGAGTCTTGCGGATCGGTACAGAGACGTCTGTACTTATCTTCGAGAGGCTACAGGGCTGTTAGGAGCACTTCCCTTTCTTGATTCGCCATCGTGTGATTTGATTCCTTTGAGGCTTATGCCTTTATATCCTTCCTACTCATTCTTATATGATGTTCAACGCTCGTGTCAATTGGGCATCGAGGAGCTGTAGTGGTACTACAGACATGGGTAGGATGTTTCTCCCTGCGCATTCAAGCAAGTCATTATCGTCTTCTTGCAGAAGGATGTTCTGTCATTTCGGCTCAGTAGCTGTATTTTCAATGGTTTCAAGGCTGCGTGCAGATTGCTATGATGTTCAGACGTAGTGTTGGTGCAATGGTATGGTGTTTGTCTATGTGTCGAGGCAGTGAATGACTTGAAAGGAGGATTTCTCAGTGCATGACTTAGGGGTTCAACATTTAAATCCAGTGGAGGAAAGATAATCGGTCTATGAATGCTCATGCTTGGGTTGACGGAGTAGCGAGGCTTGATGGAGTAATTCTCATCTTGATGTGGTGTCGTCATCCTTGATGGAATGCATTGATGTTCGCCGGTGTTATGGTCTCATTTGATTTGCCTTCGGGGCAGGATGCTGTGAAATAGTGCCTAAGAAGCGATTGTCAGATATGGCAGGTATATGTTGGCTTCAGGATCGAATCGGCATTTCTAATACTGATGGCTCGGGAAAGATGATCTAAGAGGAGGCTTAGAGTTGGTAGCAATTTATCATGTCAGGTGCTACAGTGATGGATTTTTATTTGAGGCAGTATTTGGGCAGCGAAAAGGAGGAAAGACGGGGCAGAAGGTATCTCGCGGTGGTCGAATTACTAGCAGGTCAAGTATGAAAAGAGGAAGTTGAGAAGTTGCTTAAAGGAGAGGGTTTAACCAAAGTGGGAGAGTGGTACGGTAGCATATGGGTTCTATGGTAGGATAGCCACGCGCCTTGAGAAAAGTTTAGAGCAATTCGGGAATCATGGTGGGCAGTGACTAGGTGCACGGATTTTATTTAGATGCAATATGACTTCGAGTTTGGAATGTATTGGCGGACTTTCAGTTGATGTCAATGGGGAAGAAGGAATCTTGGTGGGTTTCAGGGTTATGTAATTATATCTTCAAGCTAAGTGGGGGAGCCCGACCGTCTACGATTGGATTGCGTGGTTGTCTACTTGTGCGGTTTCTGGTTATCGGTGTATTGGTTGGTTATTACGACTAAGGAAAGAAAACATTAGTGGTAATTTGAGCAAAGGGTTTGAGGAATGAGTGCTATATTTGGCCTTATCGATTCATGTTCAGGTTTTGGGAAGACTCAGAGTTTATGCTTCATATGGATGTGATGTACAAAGAAAGGAATTCAGCCGGTTGCTTCTTTAAGAGGGTGTTCATGTGCTAGCAGAGTTTTGGAGTTGATTATATTCGGGACCATGTCAGAGTGGGTGACTCTCAACAACGGTCCTAGTGGGTTCAAAAATTAAAGTGCGGTGCCCAAGGGTTTCGAGTCTATGGTGTGGTTTAGTATCGAGCTTTTGTAGTGGATTATGAAAGAGACTTGGAGTGTTCTATGTTATCATCGGTCTGCGGTGTAATATTGGAGATATGGGAGAAAATAACTTCAGATTCATAGAGGAATTATCAAAATGGGGGTACCAGTTGAAGATGCGAATGTGCGCACAAGGATGGTATGAGATAGTTTGTGGATTTTGAGACAATGTGATCTCGTGAAATGGGGTCACTCGGGATGAGTGCGGATTGAGTTTGTTATGTTTTTAATGGAGCTATTATTATTTCTAGGGCAAGTCCATAGTAATTAGAAGAAGTTGGTTCGGTTAGCAATGGTTGAATCAGCATAGTGGTGGCAATGATCCGTTCCGTCAGAGTGTTAAGATATACATGTGACTTGTGGCGGTACGTGCGAGGCTTGACGGCCGCTGTAATTTGAGTTATTTAGAGGCATTCGATTATTATGGCCTGTTATGTGTAGATGGATCCCGGAAGAGTTATGGTGGTTTAGACCTCAACTTGAGATTTGTATTTTCGGCAGTTATGGGAATTCACTCGCGTGATGTAATGGTTTTCCTAAAATGAGTTAGGTGAAAAGTTTCTATATGATGAAGTGTTTATTATATTAGTTATTCAAGAGTTATGATGAAATTCTTGTACTCTCGCGTAGTGGCAGGTTAGGTGCATGGAGCGGCATGGGAAATCAAGTTGCAGTTTGGTGTTGACAAGAATGTCACGAGCTCGGATGAGCAGGAAAGAATTCAGATGTTTAGGGTAAGCTGGTATTTTCTTTAGCGTCACTTGAGAATGGTGTCATGTGTAGGAGGATTTGTATACTGATTTATGGGGTCTCGATTTTCTTGACAGCACTAGTATGGCCGGTGGCATGGATATGCAGACTTTGCTACCTGGTGCGGAAGGTCGTGAGGGCATATCCCATAGGGAGATTGTGTAAGTGTGACATGTAGTCACTTGATTGATTAAAGATTGAAACCGAGTATGGAGATTATGGTACTATCGCTAATGTGAGAGTTTAGGCCTGGAAGGCGCTCTATTCATTTGGTTGTGGACTGTGAAAGTTTGTTCCGGATTGGACGGCGGCTCTTATGTGTCATGAATAGGGTTGTTGTGGATCCTTAGGAGGTTATTAGCCCAGTTCGGTATGATCAGAATCGGCTTGAGGTCCGTGGATGGATCTAAATGTGAATGTGTCCTCTATATCAGGTCGGGTGTGTTTGTTCAGCATAGCGTTGCTTATGGAGGAGTCTTCCAGCGCCGGGTGTTATTCCCATCGTCAGCTATTCCATGTAATACTCTATTGTGCCATGTGGGTTGTGAGATGGCTTGATTATTCACACATGTATTGTGGTCCCGTGTAGCTTGCGGTGTTATATGAGCAGGATGGCTCTCGAGATGCAGGTCATTTATTGCACCTTAGTCGTGCTTGAGTTTTGTAGCGTATGGCGCTAACTGTCTCTCCAGGGATGGTATTATACACATATAGTGCTTGTGGTCGACATTCAGGTGTTTTGTAGGTATGAGCATTTTGGCTCGGTAGGCATTTCCTTATAGATTATTAAGTGTGGATCGGGTGGCACGTCGCCGCGGGTATGTTGTTTGGATGCACGCCGCCATGGGTATTATGGTTGGATCGGGTTGCACGCCGCAACGACATCATGCGTGGATCGGGTTGCACGCTGCAACGGTGTGATGTTGAGTAAAGTTCCCCTATATTTGTTCTTGTGTGTTTTGTTTCTCATTTTCTGAGGAAGGTTCATAACATCCTTTCGACTGTTTAATTAGTTACGTAGGTTGAGTAGTTCTTTCCAGAGTTCGTTTTCCTTATGTATCACATTCGAGTTTGTAGCTTGTTGGTGCATTGTGGCATCATATGAAATCTTGTTCAATGTTTGAGGTGGCTTATTGCCGAGCAGCTTGTACTGGGTGAGACGAGACTTTTGGACCTGAAATCAGTGCAATTAGATTTATATAAGGTATATTAAAGAGCAAATATCATTGTTTAGTTCAGAATAAGGTAATGGTCCTTAACAGGTGTTGATACCCAATTTTGCCCTCACATTTTTTCAAATAGTATATATATTTTCAAAATGTCAATTTTGCATCATTATTTGATTTACAAGATTTATAAAAGTACTTTCCATAATTTTCTGCAATTTTTAGAGTTTTAAAATTAATTTTCTTGCATTTAAATTACTTAAATATTATCCCTTTAAATTATCTATGATGACTTAATCACCCAAAATTATCATTTTATATCCACGTGTGTGTTTAATAATATTTTACTTTATTTTATATAATTACATCTATATTTTAGTTATTTATGTAATTTTTGTAATAATAGACTACGTTCATGCATAATTGTGTTTTAATTACATTATTTGTGCCAAAATAGCATTTTATATTTTTATAATGCTAAATTATTATTTCCAATCATTTTACTACATAAGTAATATTTTTACTATTTATTAATTACTTTTATAAGTTATTGTTTTATAAATTTTGTGTATTTAAACTATGGCCCAATTTAAGCCAATTTTGGATCAAATTTGGCCCAAATCCTTAGCCCAACAGCCCCCCAGCCCAAGCCAAACGACCCCATACTAAACTCGTCGGTACCCATCTTCATGACCCGCCCCGTTCAATTTTTTAATCTTGGCCGTTGATCTCTCAAGATCAACAACCCTCGTTCATTCCCCTTTTTTAATTAGCCCAACCCAGAAACCCTAACCCCATTTCCCTGAGACCGCTGTCCTAAAATCTTCTCTACTCTCTCCTTTCAAACCCTAGCCACCTCACTCAAATCTCTACTAAATCCGATCAAATCATGGATTCTTACTACGATCCTCTTACCTTTTATGGATCATCTCATCGTTTGCTACAAGACTATGGTGTTACATAGTACTTGCCTCAATTTTGGCAAGTATCAATCCCTAAATCGGGTTCCACCGCCTTCAACCTTTGAGATTTAGACGTTATTTCATCTATATGCACTCACTACCGGGCCATATGGTCCGGTTCACTGAGATTTTCGATCATCCGTGCTTTCCTTTTGAACTAGGGTTTACTTGATTTTCTCTTAAATTTATTCTGAACAATTTTGCATGCTTCTATTTCCTTATTTATGTTCGATTAATTATGTTTCCTTATTTGGATGTTGATTTTGGCTACTATATAAACCCTTCCCGATTTTTCTTTAGACGGACCTAATTTTTGACTGCTATTACTCTCACTATATTCTTCTCTCACTCGTTCACTTCTTCTGAGACACTTGAATATTTTTTGGAATCGTTGAATTCTTGGCCGGCTGAAAGCCAAGGCCATAATACTGTTAAAACGACCTCCTCCGGTGCAAGCACTGCTCGAAGCCCTTCTCGAGGCTCTTGTGAACTCTGAAGCATCGGGAATTTGGGGTTCTCTTTCAATTACTGTTACCAATATTCTAAATTCCTCACTTTTTTTCTCGTTTAACTTTGCTACTGGTTAGTGTTTTTGACTCTTACAATGTTAACTATTCTCCTTTCTATTTGTCTATGACATGTGTGTTCTATGTGCTAATGTTGTTTAAATTCTGTAAGCATGATTCAGTTTTCCTGCTATTCATGGACCCCTGATATTGTATGCTTTACTGCCATTATATTGCTTTTAACAATCCCCTGCAGTTCTATGTTCCTTATTAGTTGAATTCAGTAGACTTCAATATATGTAATATGTTTTCATTATCGGAATAGATTCCAGTTTTCTTAAGTACTTCCAGACTAACGTGTGTTCCCTACCTTGTCCTGTATTTCCTTGTTTGTGTTCTAGACCTTGTTGAGTTCTTCTTGCTCAAATGATAGGTCTCTGAAGCTGTATTGATTAGCTAAAGCATGTTTCCATGCCATTTAAGTTCCGTTGCATGTTTGGTTCATAATGGCTTCTAGGACAAATTACTATGTTGGTTTCCCTCCTGTCTAGGCAATTAGCACGAATGGTTATGCCTGCCTGTTTCATTCCCCCTTAAGTGTTGTATATTCTCATGAGTTAGGACACTGTTGAGGTTTATGGTAAACCATGCTATTAGTTTGTTGCTATGCAGCTCGTGGTCCTCTTTATGTGGAATTGCATATCCCTCTAATTATAATTATTTTGAATAAGGCTCACTTGTTTAAAGTCTTTTCTGACCTATTTTGGTTAATGTCTTGTGCTAAACTTAATTTCTGAGAGCTTAGCATGTGTGTGTTTGTCCTGTTAGCTCAATAGACTTGCTTCTTAAGCCCTCTTGGTTAACCAATATTGTTCCCCTAGCTTCTAAGAATCATGACGATTGTTAATAGGCTTTAGGACTGTCAATTGGTTATCATGTATGATTTTCCCCTTTAAGCTTGGCATGAGTTTGTGTATGGCCCTGGGTGTGTAGCTGATACATTCTCACTCTGAAACATGTTGGGTCCTGGGTTCACTGTTCGTGTGAAAGGAGAAGCTTGCTGAAGGCCTGGGTGTTACTGGGTTATATTCTTTTGGGCATGTTCTGTGTATTGAGCCTATAGCCTTTTAATATATAATATTCGCACTAGTATTCATTATTTTAGAGTCTGTAAAAATTTGTGAACAAAAACAGATGGGGATATTAGTAAAAGAGGGGTAGGGTACTCTAGTTCTCACATAAATGGGTAGAAAGCATGCCTATAGGATCTATGTGATCTATTCGCTATTTGCTTTTACATGTTTTTAACTGCATGAATAGAAAGCCTGCCTATAGGAGTTGCGCACACACACACCTCACTTAACTTGCCAACGCATGCTATTTCAAGTATTTGTCGTACCTGTTTCTACTACTGTGCTTTCTTAGATAGCATGTCTATAGGGTGTAGCAATGCAATATTCTACTTACCTGGGTGCCATGCCTATAGGAATTCAAATGACTAGTCTATCAATTTCCTCGATTATCATTGTACTGCTCATCTAGATACCATGCATATAGGGATAAAACTATATAAAATCAATTGCCAACTATTTAGATATCATGCTTCTAGGACACCGTCACCTGCCTAAGAAATTCCTCTATAAAATCAGCGCTGGTAATTCATGATTCTGGGGTCGTTTCACTGCCTTTTGCGCAAACAATCTAGAAACCATGCCTATAGATTTGTAATCTGCAAATCCGTTGTTGTACATTGCTAAAAAATTAGAATCATTTAGAAACTATGCCTATAGGATTTATAACGATTTAATTTGTCCTTACATTAGACTAAAAATGCAGCATTACCTGTTTGATACTAGAATCACATAGAAAGCATGCCTATAGGACCAAAGGACTCTAAGTCTTAAGTTCGAAATGTTCTATCATTTAATCTGAAAATCCGTCTGCGTGCTTCTTTGTTTATATGTGGAGGCTAACATGAGCCACTCTTTGCTATTATGTGTAGTCCTATTTGTTTTGTATGCGTGATTAGTTTTATCATTTTGAGCAACCTAAGTAAGTCTAGAACCACCCAAATAGAGGTCCAATGCCTCCTGGACCCTAGGCATGGGATGGGTAGTGCGCACATAGGACACGACTTAGAATTGAATTAGACCGCTTTAGGTAAACAACTTCAACATTGTAATCGGGTAGCAGGAGATGATAGTCTGTGCCCGCTGAATAATATGAGCAACTCCTATCTAAAAGGAGTTGCGAAGTATTATTTATGTTGTACGGGGTGATCCTTTAGGCTAAAAAACTTAGGACCCCCCTCCTTTATATACTTGCTATTCAGACTTAGTCATTTAATATAGACCATTGTAGTCGTATCCTTGTAATCCTTAAGATTTGTACCAATTCTCATTATGTCATAATGAAACTCTTTGACTTTTATATTTCTTTGTTTATCTGATCACCTAGCCTAATTATGCGATCCACATAGTCTTAAGTTCGGCCGGGACCCACAGTTGTGGACCTCGAAGAGTGCCTAACACCTTCTCTTTGAGGTAATTTGAGCCCTTGCCTGATTTTTGGTGGCGTTGACTAGTCAAACAGAGTTATTTTCATAATAGATGCCCTAACGCACCTCAAAACCGTTAGGTGGCGACTCTTCTCTTTTAATACCCTCCTTTAAAAGAGTTATCAGAGGTCGAAATCCGATTTCGCGAGAAAAAGGGGCGCGACAACAGGAGGAGAGACTTCATGATTTGTTGAGTTGGCAGGTGGTTATGAGTTTCTACACATCTCTTCCGTCGTGGCAGTATTACGAGAATTAAAACAAGGATTATGTATGTTATAAGGTATACGATGGGCTTTGGGTCAGTAAAAGTTTCAGTTATTGTGCTCGGGGTGATTGCCTTGGGCAAATGAGTTATGTAGCTCATGGTGTGATTTCAGATGAAGAGCATGGTCATGTTGTGTTCAGTGTCTGGTAATTGATACGGTGTACGTGTGTTAGGATCTGGTATCGTGGAGAATTTCGATGTTGGAATTTGGTTCTAAAGTTTGTTAGCTAAGATAGCAGGAAGGATCTTCTGTTTGGCTCGAGCTAATGTGCTCAACTGGGTTGTGGTAGCACGGGTATGTGCACGAGGTGTTAAACAACGATTTTGGACAACTCCGGAGCAGTTCTTAGCACGCTCGAGGACGAAAGTATTTTTAAGTGGGAGAGAATGTAACGACCCGACCGGTCATTCTGAGCTCTAGCACGTCATTCAGTGGTTTTAGGCCTTGAGTAGCTTCACTTCAGGTATTAGGACTTATACGTGTGGTCGGAATTGAATTTCGGGAAGTTCAGAGTTGATTTGGAAAGACAATTCTAATTTCGGAAGCTTTAAGTTGGAAGAATCAACTAAGGTGTGACTTTTGAGTAAACAAACTCATAATCAGGATTTGAAGGTTCCAATAGGTTTGTATGAAGATTTCGGACTTGGGCGTATGTTCGGGTTGAGTATCGGATCACCCGGGAGCGTTTCGGCGCTCAATATGGAAGGTTGATATTTTAAAAGATTAAGGAATTCCTAAGTTTGGTTTGAAATGGGATTTTAATATTATCAATGTCCGTTTGGGGTTTCGAGCCTTGGAGTAGCTTCATGATGTCAATTATGATTTGTGTGCAACGATTTGAGGTCAATCGAACCGGATTTGATAAGTTTCGGCATCAAATGATGAAGTTTGAAGTTCAAAGTTCATTAAGCTTGAATTGGGGTGCGATTCGTGGTTTTAGCATTATTAGATGTGATTTGAAGGCTCGACTAAGTTCGTATTGTGTTTTAGGACTGTTGGTATATTTGGTCGAGGTTCCGAGGGCCTCAGGTGGATTCCGGGTGGTTAACAGATTAAATTTGGCCATATGAAAAGGCTGGTGGTAGCATATCTGGTGTAACCGCACTTGCGAGGTTTTGGCCTCAGAAGCGACACGGTGGCCGCAGAAGCGACCTTTGGACTGGCTGGGATGGCCGCAAATGCGAGTGCATTTCCGCAGATGCGAGGGGAGCTCCGCAGAAGCAGAAAATGAGAGGGGCAGTTAGGACGCAGAAGCGGCAGGGTATCCGTACATACGGGAGCGCAGAAGCACGTGTTGGCCGCAGAAGCTGTCGTGCAGAAGCGAAATGTTGTCCGTAGAAGCGGATTTTGCCTGGCTTGGAGGGAACCGCACCTACGATGGATTTTTCGAAGGTGCGGCTAGTGTCCGCAGGTGCGGAAAGTCGCTGGGCAGTAAGGTTTTATAAAAATGGGACTTGGCCCATTTTTCTTCCATTTTTCACTTGGTTGGGGCGATTTTGGAGAGCTTCAAGGGAAGATTGTCATCAAGCAACATAAGGTAAGTGATTACCACCTATTACAAGTTAAATACATGGGTTTGATGCGGATTAGGGCATGAAAATTAGTAGAAATTATGGGGTTTTGTTAGAAAACCTTGAATTTGGCATTTTTGGAATTTGACCACGAAATTGGATATGGAATTAGGTATAAATTATATATTTGAGTTCTTGGTGTTATGGGTAAAGCTTATCTTCGAAAATTTTGGAATCCGGGCACGTGGGCCCAAGATTTAATTTTATAGAATTTTCTAGCGGAGTTGGGAATTGTTTAAATTGATTAGTTATGGGTATTAGAATGTATTTTGACTAGTTTGTACATTGTTTGAATAGTTTTGGATCGACGGGCTTTGGTTTGAGGTGTTAGAGAGGCCTTGGAGCCGGTTTTGGAACTTCTGAGTGAGGTAAGTCTCCTGTCTAACTCTGTGAGGGGGGAAACTACCCCTAGGTAATGTATTTGTTATGTGTTACTTATTATGGGGGCTACGTACGCACAAGGTGAAGAGAGTCCGTGCGTTGCTAGATTCATGTTATGTCCGGGTTGACTTAGGCTCACACCATGCTATAGTTGTACTACTTGAGTTGTTTCCTGTCTATTAAATTCCTTTATTTTTACGATGCAGCTTGAGACTTAACTTGTGTAGAGTAATGGACTTGCCATCGTAGAGATTCTATGGGCTTCATGACTAGCCGATGTATAATTGTACTCTCCTTACGAAATTCTCCCGTGTTATGCGTTCTCATCAAAAGGTTCCCCAGGGCTTCTTATAACTCACATGTCCCTTCGTGTGGGGTCAAGGACCCGTCAAAGCTTCTAATTCTAATGGGATCGGGTCGTTCGCCTCGGCGGGGTAGATACATCTATGGTTAGTGTCTTTCGACCCTCGACTGTGCGCACAATATGATGGATCGGGCCTTATGCCTTGACAGGATTATGTACCACACTTTCACGGGAGCGGGCCGTTCGCCTCGGTAATATAATAGATGTATCTATGGTTATATACCAGGTTATGATGGGATCGGGCCATACGCCTCGACATTTCTATAAAATATTCCTATGGAATCGTGCGTATTAATTGTCAAAAAGCCAGTGTATCTGGGAGTTTTCCTGATTTGAATTATGACGACCTATCTAGTGAGGTCCATTATATATATATATATATATATATATATATATATATATATATATATGCTCTGGTTAAGGAAGTAACTGCTAATTGAGAGTTTGAGTTTACTGTTGAGAGGAGGATTGTACCACGTATTTATACTTGTTTATTTTGTCTATTTACTCTTCCCTATATCTGTTTACCTCTTACTATATCTGTCTTATTGGACCACTAGTAAGTGTCGATGTCGACCCCTCGTCACTACTTCTCTGGGATTAGGCTAGATACTTACTGGGTACGCGTTGATTTACGTACTCATGCTACACTTGCTGCACATTTTGTGCAGGTACATATATGTCTGGTGGTCTTGTGGGCGCAGAGGCGCGGATGTTGCGGATGTTGAGTAATTAAGATAATCATTCACTGTTGGCTTGCCTGACGGCGGTGTTAGGTGCCATCACGACCTTAGTGAATTTTAGGTCGTGACAACAATAATATATAAAGAGAGGAAAATAGAGATAGTGTGAGGCTAATCATACTGTAAATTAACTTAAGAAATAGAATAAACTATCAAAATAATACTCAAAAATATTATTGATAATTTCAAATAATAAAATAATTCTGAGCAATAGAATAAAAGTCTAAGATTTATGACATATATTAAAAGAACTTCTTTGTTTAACCTTTGACCTAATTCAATACTATCCATTTAGAAAAATAATACAATAATATTCGTATTATAGATAAACATTACAAAAAAAATCAAAATATTATAGAACAAAAATTAATGTATAAAGAAGATAATAGATATAATGTGATTCTTGTCATGACCCAAGACCTACTATAGGTCGCAATGATGACGCCCAACGTCGCCGTTAGGCAAGCCAACGGTGAACTACCAACTTAATTGTTCATTTTATTATTTTTGAAATCATGAATCTTATTAGATAGAGAGATCGATGTATCAAAAAACGTACATACGTATGATTTAAGTAAAATATAAAGTAGAAGTGTCTCAATGGTAAGAAAAGTCATAAACAAATTCTAGAACACCCCAAAATTCGGTGTCACAAGTGCATGAACATATACTAGGAAGTACAGTAACAAAACATCATCTTTCTGAAATACAAGGTAGACAGGATAAAGTAAATAATTGTGATGGAAACTCTGTGTGCTGCGAATTGTGGCATGGAATATAGCTCACCATAGAGTCCCCTCAGTAACTGCGCCTCCGTGCCCAAGCGACCACCAAATGAACTTGTCAAATCCTACACATTAGGTGCAGAAGTGCAGCATGAGTACGTAAATCAACACGTACCCAATAAGTATCTAGTCTAACACTAGAAAAGTAGTGACGAGGGGTCAACATCGACACTTACTCGTGATACGATAAATTAAGTACAGCAGAAAGTAAACAAGTACGAGGCATGGTAAATAAAAATTGTAAACAAATATAAGTACACGGTACGATCCTCCTCTGAATAGTAAACACAAGTTCTCAATTACCGTTTACCTCCTCAACCGAAGTATATATATATATATATATATATATATATATATATATATATATATATAATGATCCCCACCAGATAGGCCATCACAACTCAAATCAGGAAAACTTACGGATACACTAGCTTCTTGTCAAATATTATGCACGATTTTGCCGAGGCGAACGGCTCGATCCCATAAGAGTGTTTCATGAAGTTGCCGAGGCGAACGGCCCGATCTCATAAGAGTATTTCATATAAATGCCAAGGTGAATGGCTCGATCCCATAAGAATACGATACTGCTGAGGCGAACGGCCCAATCCTATAAGAATATAATACTGCTGAGGCGAACGACTCGATCCCATAAGAATATGATACTACCGAGGCGAACTACCTGATCCCATAAGAATATGATATTTTAATGGGTCATTGACCCCACTCACAAATATACGTGTGAGTATGAAATTTAAGCAAGCTTTTCGATGAAAATGCACAACGCGAGAGAAATATTTAAGGAAGCACAATTATTCTGCGGCTAATCAAGTAGCTCGTCAAACCTCTACAATAGCGTGTCTATCACTCTACGCAAGCCTAGTCTCAGGTCGTAACGCGAAATCAAGTAACGGAGCAGGCAATAATAACTCAACCAGTACTAAAGCATGGTGTGAATACTAGTCTACCCAGACATACTCAAGAATTCTAGTATGCGCACGGACACTCGTCACCTCATACATGCGTAGATCCCACAACATGTAGCATATAACAAGAATAATACCTACAGGGTAATTTCCCCCTCACAAGGTTAGACAGGAGACTTACCTCACTACGAAGTTCCATAACTGGCTCCAATGCCTCTCTAACTCCTTCACTCAATGTAACAACCCGACCAGTCATTTTGAGTATTAGCACTCCATTCAGTGGCTTAAGGTTCCGAGCAGCTCTGTATTATGTGTTATGACGTGCGTGCGTAGTCGAACTCGGACTTCGGATGATTCAGGATTGATATGGAAGAAGGATTTGTGTTTTAGAAACTTAAGCGGTAAGAGTTGACCGAAATTTATCTTTTGTGTAGACGATTCCGGACTAAAATTTTTATGGTTCTAATTATTTAGTATGGTGATTTTGGACTTAGGCGTGCGTCCGGATTTGAATTTGGAGGTCCGTAGGGTAATTTGAAGCATTTCGGCGAAAATTGGAAAGTTGAAGTTTTTGAAAGGTTGAGGGGTTAAACCGAGAGTTGACTTTTGTGATATTGTGTTCGGAATGTGATTCCAAGAGTTGGATTATCTCCGTTATGTCATTTGGAACTTGCATGCAAAATTTGACGTCATTCCGGTTTGATTTGATGTGTTTCGGCATGGGTTTTAGAAGTTGGAATATTAAAAATTTCATAAGTTTGATTCATGGTGCAATTCATAGTTCCGACATTGCTTGATGTGATTTGAAACCTCGAGCGGGTCCGTGTTATGTAATAGGACTAGTTAGTGTATTCGGACGGGGTCCCGAGGGGCCCGAGTGTGTTTCAAATGAGCTTTGGATCATTTTCATGTTTTGGAACAGGTCTGGTTCTGGGGCTTCGCACCTGCGACATTTTGGAGCGCAGGTGCAGCTCCGCTTCTTCATGAGCCTGGTCGCTTCCGTGATCATTGTGTCCTAGGGGGAACTCACTTTTGCGGAGTTTGGGAACGCAGGTGCGATGGATGCTTTTACGGCCCAGAGATTGCAAATGCAAAGATCTCCGCATATGCGGCTTCTTGTGCGCTTCTGCGGAATCGTAGGTGCGGCTTACTTTTGCGCAGGTGCGGCTACTGGGCTGGCCAGTTGGGTTCGCAGATGTGGACCTTTTATCGCAAATGCGAGGCCACAGATGCGACATTCCTGTTCGTTAATGCAAAAAGCCTAGGTAGAATCCCATTTATGTCGAGGGTTTGATATTTTTAACATATTTAGAGTTCTACACCTCGATTTTGGGAGATTTTTTGTGGGTTTATCAAGCAACTCATTGGATTAAGTGTTCTCTACCTGAATCTTGTTATATTTCATGAATCTATTATTATTTTCATCATTTAATTAGTGAATTAATTTAGAAATTTGGGAAAAATTTGGGAAAAATTTGTAAAATCTTTTAAAATGTAAAATGATGATTTGAAGGACGAATTGAGGTCAGAAATTGATAACTTTGGTATGGTTGAACTCGATATCGAATGGGTCTTCGGTTTTTATAATTTTGGTAGGGTTCCGAGACGCGGGCTCGGGTCGACTGTTTGAAGCAATTTTTTAATTCTTAGCTAAGATCATTATTTCATTATTTAAATTAGTTTCCTATAGTTATAATTATAGTATGGAATTGTTTTGGCTAGATTCAAGCCGTTCAGAGTTGGAATTTAAGGGAAAAGGCCTACTAATTAATTGATTGAGCGTGGTATGAGGTAAGTATCTTGCCTAACTTTGTGTAGGGGAAACTATACCTTAGGTATTGAGTCAGTGGTGCTAATTGTTTCATGTAAAGTCCGTGTACACGAGGTGACGAGTACGTGCTCGAGCTTTTTTGTAAAAAGTTGACCTTTTAGGGCTCTGAGGTTCTTATGTTCATTGGATATGAAGTTGTTTTATTATGTTAAGTTCTCTATTTACTAGTTTCACCTCTACGTATCTTAATTGGAATTAATTGCTTCATATTCAACCCTTATTGCCTATTTGACTCTTGTGTGACTTAACTGAAGTTGTTGTCTCTTTGACTGCCATGCTATCCTTTCTTAATTGCTTATCCTTAATTGAATTTATTGTACCACTTTCGTAATTGCTCAACCCTAAATGAAGCTAGTCATCCTTGATTGTAGTGGACTCATCCTTATTTGGAATTATTGACTCATATTATCTCACTTGATGTCGGATTGTACTTTTGTGAAACCATTTGTTTCATATCATTTCTCCCTTGTTGATCTATTCTTATTGAAACTAGTATTTCCTATTGTGTTTATTTCTTGTGAGCTCGTTCTACCGCTTCTTTGTGATCCAAAGCTCTTGAGATGATTTACTTGTCGTATTCTCGTGCTATTATGTTGTTGTTTCTGTTGTACTCAGTTGTTGAGCCGAGAGCTATGCGTGGTTGTGGTATTAACATTGTTTAGATGAAATGTTGTGAAAGTCATTCTATTGTGATGTTGTGTGTTTGGCATGTGATATTGCCGGAAGGTTTTGTTCGGGTGTTTGCACGAGGTTTCTATCGTACTGTTGTTACTATTGATACATGCACATGCTGCGTGACAAGGCGGGCTATATATGTGGGTTTGCACATATGGCAAAACAAGGTGAGAATATTATTATACGCGTGCGACGAGACAAGGCGGGCATTTACTTTATTATTGCGCGCGTGGAAAGACACGGTGGGCTATGTCGGGGAATGATTTGTGATGACTTGTGATGGCCTGGGGTATTGTAATTGTTGTTATTTGTGTAGTGGTGGGCCTACCCTGTGTGAGTTATACCGTGTTCATTTCATGGTGATCGTTTCTTATGTGTCATTCATTGTCTCTACTCTTATTTCTTGACTTGAAATGTGGTAGAACACTTGCACAAACATACACGTAAATAAATCACCCATATAGGTTTAAGAAGATTAATCCTGATGTTATTGACTATTTACATGTACTCCTGTGTACTTGCCTTCTGTGTGAGAGTTATCCTGTTGGCACGTGAGTCGCCCGCGCGGTTATGAATTTGTAATGTGAGCATAAGAGGCCAAGTGATTAGGGTTTAAGGATTGGGACCCGTGATTTGTGATTATGAGGTTGGGTACCTCGTGGAAATTTCTGAATAGATTTGGTGTAAAAGTTGTTGTTCTTGTTTAGTTGTTACTTGTTTTCCTTTATTTGGTTTCATCGGACTTCGAATGTGTCCAGCTTACTCTACAGTATTACTATCTGTTTGCTTCTTGTTGCTAATTATTGTTTCTAGTGTTTCATTGCGAGTATTGTTTTGTCTTCCTTATCATGTTTAGCTTTATATTAACATTGTTTTCCCGTTAGTTCACCTTCATACTTGTTCAGGTTGTTTAGTCCAGTAGGTGTCTTGACTGTCCCTCGTCACTACTCCACTGGGGTTAGTCTTGATACTTACTGGCTACCGCTATGGTGTACTCATGCTACGCTTTCTGTATATTTTTGTGCAGATCCAGGTATTTCAGAGTTGGTTGATCAATAGCTAGTTGTTCGGGTTTTGCTGTGGAGACTCAAGGTAAACCTGTCGTCGCGTTCGCAGGCCTCAGAGTCACCTTCTGATATTGTACCTGTACTGTTTATTTCTATTCTGAAACAATTGTATTTAGGGATTTTTCTAGCAAACTCAGTAGAGCTTATGACTTGTACTATCAGTTTTGGGATTGTTGGCTTATATGGAAATTTCCATATCGAAATTCATAATTGTTGGTTAAATTTTGCTATTAATTTAGTAAGTGTTAGACTTACCTAGTCTTAGAGAGTAGGTGCCGTCACAACATCCTACGGAGGAAAATTGGGGTCGTGAAACTCAAAGCCAAACGATCTGAAAGTAGTCAAACAATATGCAAATCAATCAAAATATTCTCTAATGCTTATAATTAATCAATTTATAACAATTTCCAACTCCGATCGAAAAGTCAATAAAGTCAATCCTCGGGCCCACATGCCCGGATTCTAAATTTTTTTGAAGATAATCTATACTCATAACATTACGAACTCAAATATATGATTTATTCCTAATTTCATGTTCAATTTCGTGGTCAAAATACAAAAATATCATTTCTAGGTTTTCTTCCAAATATTCAACAATTTCCATGTTAAATCCTTATAGAATCTATGTAATTAACTTACAATATGTGAGAATTACTTACCTTGCAATAGATGATGAAAATCTTGCCTCCAAGAGCTCCAAAAATTTTCCAACCAAATGAAATTGTAAGAGGAATGGGCTAAACCCCGAAATAAAGTCTTAATAATAGCTCGAAGAAATGTTCGAAATTGCGAACCAAGACAAAAATTGGTAGACTTCACAAATGCGAAGAAATGTTCGCATATGAGAACCGAGGCAAAATTGGCAGACATCACAAATGCGAAAAAATGTTCGCAATTGAGAACCAAGGCAAAATTGGTAGACTTCGCAAATGCGGAGAAAAATGTCGCAATAGCGATACCTGAGCACCAACAACACCAACAGTCAAATTTTTGTTCAAAACCATTCTGGAACATGTCCTAAACTCATATGAGCCTTCGAGGCTCTAAACCAAACATCAACATAAGTCTAAAAACATCATATGAACTTGCTCGCGTGATCAAAATGCCGAAATAACATTTTGAACCACGAATCGGATGCCAAAACGCATTAAAATCACAATGACCTTCAAGAACTTCTAGGATTGCAACCAATCGTCCGAACCACATCAAATCAACTCCAAATGATACCAAATTTTACAGGCAAGTTCCAAATGGCGAAATGGATCTATTCCAAGTCCCAAACCCAAAATACGAACCTGATAGCCTTAAAGTCAAAGCATGGTCAAAATTAGGAAAAATTCCAAACTTTCAAACATTTAAACTTCGACGAACGCGTCCAATTCATACTTAAACGTCCCAGAATGACGCCAAACTTTACACACAAGCCACAATTCACGATACAAACCTATTCCAAGGCTCGGAACCCTAAATGGACATCGATAACAGCAAAATTCACTTCAAATCAAACTTAAGAAATTCTTAAACTTTCAAAATGCCAACCTTCCATAATAAGCGTTGAAATGCTCCCGGACCACCCGATACTTAACCCGAATATACACCCAAGTCTGAAATCATTATACGAACCTATTGAAACTCTCAAATCCTGATTTCAAAGTCGTTTACTAAAAGTCAAACCTCGGTCAACTCTTCCAACATAAAGCTTCTGAATTAGGAAATTTCCATCCGAATCAACTCCGAACTTCCCGAAATTCAATTCCGACCACACATACTAGACCTGATTCTAACATACGAACACCGTATCAATCTCCACACGCTGAACCCACACATGATCATGTACCCATGATATCACACAATGCACCGCATAACTCATTTGCCCATGGTAACCTCCTCCAAGCACAACAGCTGCAAATTCACTAACTCGATGCCCGTAGTACACCTCATAACCCATATAAGCCCGGTCTCAATCCTTACAATACTGTAACGATGAAAGGGATGCGCATGAACTCATAACCACACATCAAATCAATAGCTCACAAAGTTTCTCCGCTTGACAAGAACCGTTACCTCATTTTAAAGTGAATAGTGACATTTTCTCTTTAATATACCTTACATAAATCCGATCGCACCGATTTCAGGTCCAATAACTTTGTCTCACCCAGTACAAGCTTCTCAGGCCATAAGCCACCTCGAACACTGACCAAAATCTCATATGACACCATCAATGTGCCAACAAGCTACAACTAAAATATGACTCATAAGGAAGAACGAGCTCTAGAAAATAACTACCCAGCCCGCGTAACGAATAAAATGGCCGAACAGATGCTATAAACCTTTCTTAGAGAATGAGAAACAAAATACACAAAAATAAGTATAGGGAACCGTACTCAACATCTTACTATTGCGGCATGCAACCAGATCCACACATGAAACCGTTGCGGCATACAACCCGATCCAAACATGACATTATTGCGGTGTGCAACCAGATCCAAACAACATATCCGTGACGGCGTGCCACCCAATCTATACATAATAATAAATAAGGAAATACCCATCAAGCCATAATGCTTATACCTACGAAATACCCGAATATCGACTATAAGCACGCCAAGTGTAAAAATACAACCCTGGGGAGACGGATAACGTCATGCGCTACAAAACTCGAGCTCGACTAAGGTGCAATAATGACAAGCTACACAGAACCACAACACACGTGTGAATAATCAAGCCGTCTCACAACCCACATGGAATATTAGAGTATTACAAGGAATAGCTGACGACAGGAACAACATCCAACAGCCGAAGACTCCTCCATAAGAAGTGTTATGTTGAATGAACACATCTGACTCGATGTAGAGCATACAATTCACATTAGTTCTGATAGCGGACCTCAAGCCAGTTCTGAACATCCCATACTGGGCCAATAACCTTTCAAGGATCCATAGTTACCCTATTCATGACACATAAGAGTAGCCGTCAAATCCGCAACAAACTCCCACAGTTCACGACCAAAGGAACAGAGCACCTCTCAGTCATAACCTCTCCCATTGGCGACAGTACCAAACCTCCATACCTGATTTAAATCTCTAACAACCTAACGACTGACACATCATGCTTATATGATCATCTCATAGGATATACCCCCACAACCTTCCGCACCAGGTAGTAAAATATGAACATTAATGGCCATCGACCACGCTATTTCCATAGTCCTAGTCAAGCTTCCGGATTGCAATACCTAGCACTTCTTTCACAAAACAGGCCATCCTCAGACTTCCCCAAATTAGTGCCAGCATACTCTGAACAGCTGAAATCTTCCCCCGTTCCTCCGAGCTCGTGACATTCTTATCAAGACCGAACTGCAACCTTGATCCTCAACTTCCAATTTCTGTACCGCTCACTTCACCTACCATGTCGCTATGCGAGAGTCCAAGAATTTCATCACAACCCCTGAACCACCAGTAGAATAAACACTTCATCGGCTAGAACCCCCTTTCACTCCACTTATTTCAGAAGAACAGTTGCAACACAAGACCGAATTCCCATGACCGCAGAAAATGCAAACCTCTGGTCGTAGTCTAAACTGCCATAACTCATCCGGAACCCATCTACACATCACATAACCATCAGAATCAAATACCTCCAAATAAATCAATTCATGGAGGCTATTAAGCCTGCACGTACAACCACAAATCACTTGTATATCCTTAACACACCGAAGGAACTAATCATTTCCACCACTATGCTAGTCTAAATCATTGCGAACTAGCCCAATTTCTTCAAATTTACTCCTGACTTGTAATAGTAGCTCCATTCAAACACATAACAGATCTCAAACAACACTCATACCTAGTAACCCATATCACAATACCACATCGTCTCAATATCCATGAACCATCGCATACCCTCCTTAGGCACTCAATAGTATTTTCAACTGATACACCTGTTCTGAAAGATCTCCTGCGAATCCGAAGATGTTTCTCCTATTTCTCTAACACTGCACCATAGCCCCAATGATAACGTAGAAATTCTCCAAGCATTCTTCACACTCTGCTGCAAAACTCGATCCTCAGCCACCTAATGAACCCAAAGTCTTTAAACGACGTACCTTAATTCTTGTACCCACTAGAACCATTGTTAAGAGTCACCCACCCTGACCTGGTCCCAAATATGTAACCAACCTCTAGTGCTCTGCTAGCACATGAACACTTTCAAAGAAGCAACCGGATGAATACCTTCCTTTATACATCACATCCACAAGAAGCATAAATTCTGAGTTATCCCTAACACCTGCACATAAATCGATAAGGTAAAATGTAACACATATACGTCAAATTCCTCTTAGTCATAACTAATCCACCAATGCACTGATAACCAAAAACTACACAACCACACCACCACGTGCCTCTCTCATAGATGGTGGGCTCCCCCACTTAGCTTTACGCTACAACCACCTAGATCCAGACCCCACAACGACCTCTTCTTCCCAGTTACTATGATCTCCCACCGTTACTCGGCCAAATTTCTCATAAGTTCTTGTTGGACTAATCATAACACATCCAGAATTATCCACCACATCCAAAACTTCCTAGGCATAGAAACCACTTCAGAGATCATCTCCTTCGAGGCTTCGAGCCATCAACACTGAAAATGCCGATTCGGTCCTGAAGTCGCAGTACACAACCATCTCAGATAACTTCCTCTTAGGTTCCATCTCACCACACCGCGCCCATAGGCAAACAAATGAAGACCAGCATGACAATGAGCCTCAACCATTTAATCAAGGACGTAGACACCACGATATTAGCAAGAGTTCCACCAAATTCTAAGATATCAGATATAGACCATAAGCAACACAAATATTGGGATGAAATGACAGAACACCCCTCCATACGGCGACGATAATAGCCCACTCGAATACGTAGGGAAAAACATCATGCACCACATCTGCGATATCATTACAACTCCTCGATGCCTAATTGATAACAAGCACTCCACATTGTATAAGAATGAATAGAAAGGAAACGAAGGCATAAGCCTCAATGGAATCAAATCGCACAACGAGGAATCAAGAAGGGAAGTGCTCCTAATATCCCTGTAGCCTCTCGAAGATAAGTACAGACGTCTCCGTACTGATCCACAAGACTCTACTAGACTTGCTCATGACTCGTGAGACCTAAGTGAACCTAATGCTCAGATACCAAGCTGTCACGACCAAAAACCCACTATAGGTCATGATGGGGCCCAACGTCACCGTTAGGCAAGCCAACGGTGAACTACCAACTTAATTGTTTATTTTATTATTTTTAAAATCATGAATCTTATTATATAGAGAGATCGATGCATCAAAAATCGTACATACGTATGATTTAAGTAAAATATAAAGTAGAAGTGTAATCAATGGTAAGCAAAATCATAAACAAATTCTAGAACACCCCCAAAACCCGGTGTCACAAGTGCATGAGCATCTACTAGGAAGTACAATAACAAAACATCATCTGTCTGGAAGTAAACAATTGTGATAGAAACTCTGTGTGCTGCGAATCGTGGCATGGAATACAACTCACCATAGAGTCCCTTCAGTAGCTGCGCCTCCGCGCTCAAGCGACCACCAAATGAACATGTCAAATCCTGCACATTTAGTGCAAAAGTGCAGCATGAGTACGTAAATCAATGCGTACCCAGTAAGTATCTAGCCTAATACCGGAGAAGTAGTGATGATGGGTTGACATCGACACTTGCTAGTGGTCCGATAAATTAAGTACAGTAGAAAGTAAACAAGTATGAGGCATGGTAAATAAACAGTGTAAACAAATATAAGTACACAGTACGATCCTCCTCTGAATAGTAAACAAAAGCTCTCAATTATCGTTTACCTCCTCAACCGAAAGCCCATTCAACCACGAGTCCAACCATATCAAGTTTACCAAAATCCAACACCAAATCGTCACTCAAATCCCCAAATTAAACTCTCAAAATCCCTAGCCTCAAATCCCAAAATTACACCTCAAAAACACACAAACTAGGTGGGAAGTTCAATAAGAAACCAAAATTATTGAATAAAAATGATCTTAAGTGACTTACCTCAAGAAACCCTTCGAAATCTCTCTAAAGAATCTCCCCAATCCTAGTTTGCAACGTCAAAAAATGAGATAATTTACGAAACCCTTCGGATATAACACTACCAATGCTTTCGCACTTGCGACCCACTTAACCGCATTTGCGGTCCCGCAGGTGCAGACATTTTTCCGCTTCTACGACCAAGCATGAGATCTCTGCCTTCGCTTCTGCGATCCCACATGCGCAGGTGTGAGTCCGCATCTGCAGAACTCCCTCTGCATCTGCGCTCCACAGCTTTCTCTCTAAGCCCGCTTTTGCGCTCCTACTCCGTATATGCGACCTCGCAGGTGCGGAATTCCCTCGCACCTGTGACCACTGCATACTCCTCTCCAGGCCGCATCTGCGCTCCCCTGCTCGCACCTGCAATCAAAACTCTGCAGGTGCGATTGCACCATACCTGGTAAGTTTCAACAGTCTTTCAAAATCCAAACTTGATCCATTAACCATCCGAACTCCACCCGAGGCCCCCTGGACCTCAACCAAACACACCAACCAGTCCTAAAATACGATATGAACTTAGTTGAGCCCTAAAATCACATCAAACAGCATCAAAAACATGAATCGCGCCCTAATTCAAGCCTAATGAAAGCTAAGGAATTTCAACTTCTACAATCGATGCCGAAACCTATCAAATCATGTCCGATTGACCTCAAATTTTGCACACAAGTCATAAATGACACAACAGACCTACTCCAACTCTCAGAACCACAATCCGAGCCCAGTAACCACATAGTCAACTCTTGGTCAAACTTCTAAACTTCCAAAGCCTCTAATTTTCCATTTTTAGCCATTTCAAGCATAATTCAACTACGAACCTCCAAATCACTATCCGGACATACTCCTAAGTCCAAAATTACCCAACGAAGCTATCGAAACCATCAAAACTCTATTTCGAAGCCATTTATACATAATTCACATCCAGTCACCCTTTTCAACTTAAGCTTTCAAACCTTGAGACTAAGTGTCTTAATTCATTCCGAAACATTCACAGAATCGAACCAACTACCCCGACAAGTCACATAAAAATTATTAAGCATAAAATGAGCAGTAAAATGAGGGATCGAGACCACAACTCTCAAAACGACCGACCAGATCCTTACTGTTAACATTAGAAAATAAATCATCATAATAAGGAAAAGGAAATAAAATGAATGTACGCAAACAAGGAAAAGTCACAACCAACATGTTAGATATATTTATAAATTAATGAGAGACAAAAACTTAACTTACTTTACTCACTCATTTCAACGGCCTAACCAACCTAAAAGAAAATGAAACCTATTATTTATGTAAGTTATAAAATTAAATATGTATTAAGTATATATACCGTTATATAAATCACGAAACTCCAACACAAAATGTAGGCAAGGCACTAATGTGCTTGCCTTAGTAACCACGTGATTTATCTTCAATCGATCGACATTAGAGAATAGATATAATCAACTAATAGATATTAATTGTTAATAGTTTTTCAGAGATATTAATTATTAAGAAAATTATTATGAATGAATTTGTCACTTTTTCTTGCATTCTAAATATATTTTTTTTATTGCATTTTTTCACTAAGGCTACATTTTTACTGTGCTTTGCACTTAAAATACTAAGACCCGGAGAACTTTTAAAGAAATTCACCCTTTGATAATACTTTGTTCATTATTTGACCTTATTATTTAATTCAAAATTATTGTCCATAAGAAAATTAGCATCTTTGTTAAAAAGTTACAATTAATTTATAAGAATTTTATTGCTTTCGTGTATTCATTATTTGACCTTTTCAATTAATAAAAAATCTCATTAATTCATTGTATAGTCGTGGCAACAAGAATCCATTCCAAGTTTTTAAGTTATTATTTCAAATTTTCAAATGTAGAATTTTGTCTAATATTTTAGAACTTTAAGTTAAATTACTAAAATCTTCATATTTGTCGATAAGAATATTTTCAACAAGAGCCTAGGTAGTGTATTGACACAAATGGCTAACTTTGATATTGAGATACTAATTATTATATAAACTCTTACCACCTTTTAATTGGGTAGCGTACTGGACAAGCTAGAAGTTTCCCTCCGTCATCCATATTTCCCTCTGTCATCTCCGAATTCGAAGCCGGAAAATGGCTTGTGAATTTTGTGAGAGTTTTCACGGCCAAACGAAATGCCAGGGGAACGAGTGCATCTTTACAGAGATTCTGACTCAAGACGTGAAAAATGAACCCGATTTCCTCCGGGGCGGCCCAAGAAGATTGGTGGCTTAAAGCCAATTTTTAATTTGGGGCCTTTCAGAAGGAAATTTTTTTTATCATAACATCGATGATTCATTCCGATGTTCCTACACATAGAACAACATAATTTAGCGCATTTGTCGCACAATAACTCACTTAAACCAACAAAATATAGGGCGAGTAATGTCCTAAAAGTATAAAATTTTGGCCTAACATCAGTTGTTAATAGTTTCTTTTATAAATAATTTAGTCTCTCCTAAGATATTGTTGATCTTAGATAATAAAATCAAATTCATATAGATACCTCACTAATGATGTCACTCGAAAAATTTAAATAATGAAAAGTTTTATATTTGCGACAAGGGTTTAGGGGGAGTGATTCTCTTTCTGTATTTTTTGCTCAAACGATTACATCACTACTAAATTAAAAGTTATCTTGAATTTTTATAAAATATTTATTTTTTATTTTAACATACCCAATATATTTAGACTCTGCCTCTAAAGATTGTTGTGAGATGTATTTGATCCAACTTACCTTAATTAAATATATTGGGTTCGAGTCCTGTGGTTAAAAAAAATTCTGTTAAAACGTGTTCTCTCTTTTACTAGGTATTACGCGGTACAAATCTAGATTAGTCGGGGTCTCAATACAAATACGAGTAGAAAAACAAAAAAAAAATTTGGGCCCCTCAAAATTTGGGGCCTAAAGCCTTTGCTTTAGTGGCTTTACCGTTGGGCCGCCCCTGATTTCCTCCTAAAATTCAATCAGGTTTTACCTACGTATGGGACTATTGATTTGCTCCAGGAGCATATCCTCACCGCAATTTCGTTTGAAAAACAAGCCGGGTGGCTACAATGTCGCCTGGTGGAGGCCAGGTGTTACATTGATGACTCTGTCGGGTGCAGGAGTTGTCCTTAATCTGGAAGGTAATGCTGCAACAAGCATGTCACGACCCAATTTCACCTATAGGCCGTGATGGCGCCCAGCGTTGCCGCTAGGTAAGCCAACGTGAACTAGACATGTATTTACTCTTTTTAATGACTTCGAAATAGTTGATTTTATTTATTTATTAAGCAAGTGAGAGGTGAAAGATTTAATAAAATAAAGCATAAATAAATTTTAGGGCAAGTGTGGTAAAATAAATACTCAAAATCATAGAATGTCTACTTTTTTTCCAAGACCTGGTGTCACAAGTGTATGAGCTACTAGTAGAATATACAAAACACTATACTGCTGTTTGAAATAGAGTAGATAAAAATTAAATGCAAAAGAGAGACTCCGGGTGCTGCTGAACGGACTCGGAAGGTAGCTCACCACTCGGTCTCGAAGTATCAGGGGTGTGCGCCTAGATAACTGACAGGTGCACCTGCCTCAGATCCTGCACAATTAGTGCAGAAGTTTAGCGTGAGTACATAAATAACATGTACCCAGTAAGTATCCAGTCTAACCTCGAAGAAGTAGTGACGAGAGGTCGACATCGACACTTACTATGGGCCAACAATAAAATACAGGAATTCTAAACAGGTGTAAGCCATAGAAATAATAACAATAACAAAATGTCATGCAGTAAGTAAATAATCCATTAACTGATAATAAATTTCAAAATCTCTAACCAATATCTTTAACCCCAAATCAATTTCAATCATTTAGTAAATTTACAATCTCTCGAGCCATAAAGTAATATCAAGTGAAATCAGGCTCTGAATATTATTACGCACGATTTATGTCGAGGTCGTACGATCCGATCTAAAATATATATATTGTTTGCACTGCCGAGGCGAACGGCTCGCTCCCATGAGAATAGAGAAGTTTACCTCGCTCGCGGAAGTACTTGCAACGCGAGAGGACATGGATTTCTCAGAGATATTAAATATTCATCAATTCTTTCCCAAAATAAGAATTCTAAATTGGAAGTTTTTCAACTTTAAAGTCTCTAGTCTCAGTCCTATTCAAGATAATTAATATACATAACAAATATAATAGTACAATCAAAGCATGATGTATATGTAAGACTACTCGTACATCTCATAAAATATAAATACGCACGGACTCTCGTCACCTAGTGCATACATAGTTTTCCATACAAATAACTCACAACAATATACACCTAAGGGGATGAGTTCCCTCTTACAAGGTTAGGCAAGAGACTTACCTTATTTCAAAGCTCGCTTTCCGGCCCTTAAATTCGTTCTAAAGCCTCAACTCGGTGCCGAACAATCCGAAATTAACCAAATATTATATAAATTAGTCAATACATGTTCAAAAGTTCATAATTTAACTATTAGAGTAATTACCCAACCCAAATCGGAAGATTTCTAAAATTCACCCACGGGCCCACGTGCCAGGATTTCGAAATGTTTTGAAGATAATTATTACCCATAATCTCACTAACTCATATATATAATTTTTACCCAATTCCATAACTATTTTCGTGAGTAAATCCCATTTTATCAATAACTTAGGTTTTTCAACTAAACCCATAATTTTCATAATTTTACATGTTAAAATTCACCCATAATCTTTGTATTTAACTTACATTATTTAGGAATTACTTACCTTCAATAGATAGGTGTAAATCTCTGTCTAAGAAGCTCCAAAATCACCCAACAAGTGAAATAAATGAACCAAAAAGGCCTAAGTCCCGTATTAAATGGATCTCACTGCCTCCAGCGTTTTTGCTTTTGCGGACCATGGGCCGTATCTGCGGCCATGCACCTGCAGACAATCCATCGTAGGTGCGGTCCTAGCCCAGGCCGGCTGACTCCGCTTCTGCGGACGGGCTCCCGCTTCTGCGGAAAGTGGAGCGCACCTGCGGTCCAGGCCTGGCCGGCCTCTTCTCGCACCTGCGGCCTTTCCATCGCAAAGACGTGCCTGCTTCTCGGAAGTTCCTCTGCTTCTGGGGCCACTGACCACTCACCCCAAACCGCTTCTGCGGTCAAGAGCTCGCACCTGTTGCCAAAAAGCTCGCAGGTGCGGGAACACTAGATCTGGTGCACCAACATCTCTTTCAAGCCTAAACTCGATCAGTACATCGCCCGAGTAGCACCCGAGACCCCCGAGGCCTCGTCTAAATATACCAACAAGTTTGTAAATATAATACGGACTCGTTCGAACCCTCAAAATGCGTAAAAAATATCAAAATTAAGAATCACACTCCAAACCAAATCGAATCAACTTATGAACTTCAAGTTCTTCCAACTCGCTCCGAACGCGCCGAATCATACTTAAACTACTCAGAATGACTCCAAATTTTGCGTGCAAGTCTTAAATAACCATACGAAACTATTCCTAGGCTCGGAATTCCAAATCGACCTTGATAACACCAAAACCTATTTCAAACTAAATTTAAAGAACTTTAAAACCTTCAATGAGCCAACTTCCAACTTTAGGCGCTGAAACGCTCCCGGATCATCCAAAATTCGATCCGAATAAACGCCCAAATCCAAAATCATCATACGAACCTATTGGGACCTTCAAATCTTGATTTCGGGATTGTTTACTATAAATGTTGACCCAAGTCAAACTTCACCCTTTTAAGCCAATATTAAGGAACTAAGTGTTTCTATTTCAACCCGAACCCTTCCAAACTCAAACTAATCATCCCCGCAAGTCATAGAACAGTAAAAGCACATACGGGGAGTCTTATTTAGGGGAACAGGAATCTAGAAAGTAAAACGACCGGCTAGGTCATTACAAAGCAGGAGTAGCATCTTAAATGATTTGCGTAATGCCGCTGAAAAGATTACTCATATGCTAGCTCAGTTGATCCACTTTCTTGATCGCTTCGATGGCGGTAGAATGGCTAACGTTGTTAATCTGATAAGGACCCGCCTAACCTTGATTCATATGTTTACTTCAATGGCTAGAGTCTTCCTCAACTGGTTGAGGGAGGGGCATGGTGCACTTACCACTATTACTCCGAATAGCCGATTTTGAAGGCTATTCTTAGTGATTTGCATTGGGATTGTTTCCCTTTTGTTCATTGTGCTCTATCACAATGAGGGGTCTTTTATGCAAGGGAGGATCTGATAAATAAGATTTAATTGTACATTCTTTGTGCTACTAGGGGCAGAGCGAAAAACAAGATTCTATTGTGTACCTTTTTTCACTACTAGGTGTTATATCCCGTATGCCTGATAATGCTATGCTACCACTATGACTATTTCTAGTAAATGATGGGCTATAATTCTGTTCAGTTACTCTTAGGATCGATACATTTTATTACTTGATGTTGAAGTAGTCATCTAGCTTGCAATGAAGCTCGAATATCTTGATGGCATATTGGTACTCCCCGTGTAATTAGATCCTTTTCGGTGAGCAATATACTATTATTGTGACGACCCATTTTCTGAACAACACGTAACCGGCACCCGATCGCTAAATTTGACCGAGCGAACCATCTGCGCTTATTAAAACTATTATAACCTCAAACTTTATATGCAACAAGGCAATACTTTAACCAAATACTTTTAATTAATTTGAATATCTAAAATAAACCAACTCCAAAACTTTATTCGTAGTAACTACTGAAATACTGCAAAGTTATTATCAAAAACACTTGCATCTTAACCCACCGACTGTGTCTATGAAGCCTCTATTGATAAACTGACGCACTGCTCAGGACATGAGATTTTCTGGCCAGTTCTCCAAGTAAACAAAGAAATAACTAAATAATGACGACTCAAAGCAATACTCCACGAACAAAAGCGGAGCTCACCAATAGCACTGAAAGTGAGGGAAGTCCTAACATGTATCCTGCTCGTCCACAAAATCGGTTCCTATGTTGTACCGTAGACCAACACAGGTTTCCAAAAGAGAACGCCAGTACCATCCATTATACTCAGTGAGTCTCAACAGCAAGGGACGTAACTTTAATAGAATATCCATTACAAGCAAAGATTCTAAATGCATGGAAAACATGAAACTTCTACGAACAATTCTAAAATAATTGCATAACAATAAATTATGAATATTCTAAAAGAAATTCTTTTCTTTTTCTTTCTTATCTAAAAATAATACTTCACTTTATGTTTCGGGAGTTCCAACTATCCTGAATTATTTTTGTCTTAGTCACTGTGTGATCGGCACGAGTTCGATCCCAATCTGATCGAATAGGCCCAATCCACAAAGTGTCAATCGCTTCATGGTTCTCAACGGTCATGTATTATACCTTAGTATGGCTAGGAAAATTCTCAGGAACGAGACCTTCGGCTCGTGTGCTCCCTACTTTGGCACAAAAAATTTCAGGAAGTCAACGCCTTGGTCAGGACCCTCGGCCTGGACGATGATCCCTTCTCAGAATAGAGGATACTCCCAAAAATCTTATCTTTCTAAAACTTCTTCTTGTGACTTTTAGAGTCTAAATCTTATTTTTAAGTGATATATCAGCATTCATAATAATATTCTTGAGTGTATGCATAGCATAGGCATAAAATAAAATTACTCAAAGTATTTTTAAAAGTTCTATCTGACTCTTGAAACTTTAACATGTAAGATCATTTAATAAAGCATAAAAATATGAAAAATAGACGATTATACTTATCGAGTAAAATATATAAGCTTTAACTAGAATATACTTAGTCAACATGTATTAACTCGTTCCCACTAAGCACATGTTGACTCTTGAAAATATTTTATCAAATACTTTGTGGGCATATTTTCATGAGTAGAACCACTTTAGTAAAGGGTTATATTCACTCACCTCAAAACTCCTCAGGCCAATACGTAGGCCCCAGTCCAGTTTATGTCATGACCCCAAATCTACTAGTTGTGATGGCACCTAACCCAACCCGCTAGGTAAGCCAACTAGTAACTACCCAATTCCAATGATATTAACAAGACAAATAAATGATAGTAATTTATTGAATTTTATACATTTTTCAAGGACTGGTAGTACAAATCATGAGCTTCTAAGAATAGAATTTATAAGCTGAAATGAAATAAATACATCGTATGTTTGAAAAGTACATAAACAGAGTTTTATAGATCTAAAGCTACCACAAATAAGGGGCAGTTACAACCGGGACGCAGGTACATCTTCAATCCAGCTCCCATCGAACACAGCAACATCAGCAACCAATATCTGCACGCAAGATGCAGAAGTGGAGTATGAGTACAACCGACCCCATATACTCAGTAAGTAACAAACCTAACCTTAGGTTGAAAGTAGTGACGAGCTAACACAAGGTCGGGTACAATACCAATATTTCACAACAGTTCATAATAGCATAATACAAGTAATAAAAGATGTATCTCAGAAATAAAATGCTCAACTCGTTCACAGTTCCAGAAAACAATCATGCTTTTCAAGTATCTTAGTGAAAACCCAAATCTTTTACCGAAAATGCCAAAAATACGAGTAAGTTTGAAAACTGTAATTTTTTCAAAATTATCCTTTCCACAATAAATAAGATATTTTATTTTCTTTCCAGATAACAAGTGTGAAATACCTCTCTATGACCACATATCAATGTGTGTAAAAATTCATGAATGACGTGATACCGTACAGCATGAGGAAAAATGCATCTATATGCGTGTCTGTCATGTGTGCATGCCAATGCCATATATTTCAGAAATGAATCATGTACTCACACTCTCAGAGTACTCAATCTCACTGTCTCACACTTTCTACTCATCATGCCCAACCACTTAGTACTGTATATGGTCCATACGGCCCAGGGAAGATCCATCCCGGAATATATACATCACTGGCCATCAGTCACTCAGTACCGAGGAAGGCCAATCCGGCCCCATGGAGAAGATACATCTCCAAGTATATAAATGCTTCAGACAAGATCCATGTCCAGGGAAGATCCATTCCTCAATATAATCAAACGCGCTCACTGGGGGTGTATACAGACTCCAGAGGGGTTCCTACAGCCCAAGCGCTATCATAAGCCAGATCCAGGCATAAATAAATATAGCATGCTGTGGCGTGCAGCCCGATCCCATACCTGTCACTCAGAATCATGCTCTCGGCCTCACTCATTCATCAATCTCTCCAGTCTCACTCACAGGCTCACAATGTCATGAAACTAGCCCGAAAATAATGATATGATGTATCAATAAATAACAACTGAGATATGATATGATATGAATGCAAGAATATGACTGAGTACGAAATATCAATGAAATCAGTAAAATAATAGCAAGAAATGACCACTATGGATCCCAACAGTATTGGCATAAATCCTGAACATGATATCTAGCATGATTGACAGCTCAATTACTTTATCACATGGTGAAAACACGAATATCAACAAAATAGGGCCATTATACAGTGCCATGGAAATAATGGAGTCACAATTCACATGGTGCACGCCCACACGCCCGTCACCTAGCATGTGCGTCACCTCAATACCAATCACATAACACGTATTATGGGGTTTTATACCCTCAACACTAAGTTTAGAAGAGTTACTTACCTCGAACAAGCCAATACCAATGCTGAGCAAGCCAAGCGATGCTCCAACGATGCCATCACATGCGTTGCAACCTCTGAACGGCTCAAAACTATCCAAAAGCAACTCAAATACATTAAATAAATCCCAAGGAAAAAATTCCAAAAAGTAAACATAGAATATTTAATCAAAACCCAAAATAGGCCAAAAATCACACCCGGGCCCGCGGCTCGTAACCCAATAAAACTCACTGTAATGACCCGACCGGTCGTTTTGATCTCTAATATGTCATTCAGCAGTTTGAGACCCTAAGCAGCTTCACTTCAGGTATTATGACTTGTACGTATGGTCGGAATTGAATTTCGGGAAGTTCAGAGTTGAGTTGGAAAGAAAACTCTTATTTTAGAAGTCTTAAGTTGGAAAAATTTATTAAGATGTGATTTTTGAGTAAACGACCTCGGAATCGGGATTTAAAGGTTTCAACAGGTTCGTATGATAATTTTGGACTTGGGCGTTTATCCGGGTCGGATTTTGGATGATCTAGGAGCGTTTCGACACCTATTGTGAAAGTTGGCATTTTGAAAGAACTTCATAAATTTGGGTTGAAGTGCATTTCAATGTTATCAATGTCTGTTTGGGATTCCAAGACTGGGAATAACTCCGTATGGCGATTCTGGTATTGGGAGCGTGTCCTTATGTAGATTCGGAGTTCCGTAGGTCATTTTGAGGTCATTTGGCAAAAGTTAGAAATTTGAAGGGTTTTTTTGAGAAATTTGACCGGAAGTGAACTTTTTGATATCGGAGTCGGATTCCGATTCTGAAAGTTGGAGTAGGTCCGTAATGTCAATTATGACTTGTGTGCAAAATTTGAGGTCAATCAGACGTAATTGATTGGTTTCGGCATCGAAGGTAGAAGTTTGAAGCTTCAAAGTTTATTAGGTTTAAATTGGAGGGTGATTCATAATTTCGATGTTGTTTGATGTGATTTGAAGGCTCGATTGAGTTCGTAATGTGTTTTGGGACATGTTCATATAATTGGTTGATGTCCCGAGGGCCTCGGGTGGAATCCGGATGGTAAACGGATCAAGTTGGGACTTAGAAGAAGGGCTGAGAGTTGCTGTCTTCTGGTGTAACCGCACATGCGAGGTTAGGGCTGCAGGTGCAGAGCCGCAGAAGCGGCTTAGGATGGGGAAGGCTGGGACCGCAGATGCGGTCGAGTTCCGCCGAAGCGGGACCGCACCTGCACACGTGGAGCCGCAGGAGCGAAGGCGCAAAAGCGGATGGGGGCCGCAGATACGGAGTTGAGGGGTATGAAGGAGGACCGCAGAAGCGGTAATGTGGCCGCACCTGCAGAACCGCAGAAGCGGTTAAGGGACCGCAGGTGCGAGAGGTCGCTGGGCAGATTGTTTTAAAGAGCGAGATTTGGCTCTTCTTTACTCATTTAACACTTGGTTGAGGCGATTTTGGAGAGCTTCAAGTAGGGATTTTCATCAAGAAACACAAGGTAAGTGATTCCCACATATTGTAAGTTAAATACATGATTTATATAAGGATTTAAACATGAAAATTAGTAGAAATTTGGGATTTTGAATAAAAACCTAGAAATTGGTATTTTTGAAATTTGACCACGAATTTGGGCATGGAGTGGGAAATAAATTATATATTTGAGTTCGTGGTGTCATGGGTAAAGTTTATCTTTGAAAATTTTCAAAATTCGGGAACGTGGGCCCGAGGGTGATTTTATCAACTTTTCGAGCGGAGTTGGGAATTTATTTAAATCGAATTGTTGTGAGTATTAGTGTATATTTTTATGGGTTTGCACATTTATTGACTAGTTTTGTAGTGTTGGGCATCGGCTTGAGTTGTTGGAAAAGCTTTGGAGTCGGCTATGGAACTTTGGAGCGAGGTAAGTCTCTTTTCTAACCTTGTAAGAGGGAAATAACCCCATAGGTGAAATAATACGATATGTGCTTCTATTTGTAGGGGCTATAGACGCACAAGATGACGAGAGTCCCTGCGTAGCTACTATTATGCTAAGCCCGGGTAGTCTAGGACCCATATCATGCGATACTTGCGATATTTGCAGCCTTATTGTTAATTTAAATTACTTAAATCATATTGAACTTGGTAAATGAACTTTTAAAAAGGTTAAACTTCATTTTTCTTGACCGTTAAATGAGAATTGACATTTTCTTGGATAATTGCTCCTTGAAGAATTCTTGATTGACTGTTGAATGTGTTTATCTTTTGTGGAGCGGGTCGAACGCCTCGGCAGATTAAATAGATGCATATATGGTTCGTGTCGTTCGATCCTCGGCAGTGCACAGTTTAAATATTTATGTTGGAGCGGGTCGTATGACCTCGGCATGATTTGCGCATGATTTAATTGATTGCTTTGGAATTTACAATAAATGATATTGCCTCCTCGGCCTGAGATAAATTGTTAAATAATGGAAAATAAATTTGGAAATTTCTTATGAACAAAATAATTGTTTACTTATTTCATGACATTGAGCTTACAACCGTTCTACGTAATCCATACCCAATCATATCATTGATATTTTATTTATAGCCCATAGTAAGTGTCGAAGTTGACCCTTCGTCACTACTTCTTTAAGGTTAGGCGGGATACTTACTGGGTACGCGTTGAATTACATACTCATACTACACTTGCTGCACATTTTTGTGCAGTGCATATATGCCGAGTGGCCTTGTGGGCGCAGAGGCACAGTTATTGCGGGAACTTAGGTGAGCTGCATTCCACATTACGAGTCCGCAGCCAGCAGAGTCTCCCTCAGGGTATTTATATTTTCCTGTCCAATTTGTATTCCTGACAGATATTGCATTTAATTTTACATTCTTAGTTGAGGCCCATGCACTTGTGACACTGGATTTTGGAGCGATTATGGGTTGCACTGTATTGGAATTTTTAAAAATATTATTATTTATTTTATAAATTTTATCTTTCACCATTTAATTGAAGGGAATATGATTTCAAAAATATTAAAATGATAACCAAGTTAAGTATTTATTTTTGGCTTGCCTGATAGCGGTGTCCGGTGCCATCATGGCCTTTAATGGATTTTTGGCCGTGACACTCACAAAACAATCCTACAACTCATTCAATTACGAGTCCAACCATACTAATTTCACTCAAATCCGACTCAAATTCGATGTTCAAAACTCAAAATTTCATATTATGAAACTTTAGGCCAAAATCCCCAATTTCCTCTTTAAAATTCACTATCCAATTACCAAAAACGAAGGTAGATTCATGAAATATAACCAAAACCGAGTAGAGAACACTTACCCCAATCCTTGTGATTAAAATTGCTCCAAAAATTGACTCAATCCGAGCTCCATAGCTCCCAAAATGAAGAAAGAACCAAAAACCCTCGATAATATAGCTCCTGCCCAGCGATTCCGCAATTGCGGAAAATTAGTCGCATATGCGACCACTCGACAATTGACCCAGCAATCCCTCGCACCTGTGGTCTTTAAGCCGCTTCTGCGATCGCGCTTCTGCGCACTTGAACCGCACCTGTGATCCTCACGCCCAGCTCAAATTCATGCTTTTGTGACTCCTCTGTTGCTTCTGCGACCATCACACCTGTGCAAATCAGTCGTAGGTGCGATCACACCAGAACCAGCAGCTTAGCAAATATTCAAAAATGCAATGAAACTATCTAAACCTCGTCCGAAACTCACTCGAGCCCTCGGGACCCCGTCTGAACATGCCAACAAGTTTCATAACACAATACGGACCTACTCGAGGCCTCAAAACACACATAACAACATCAAAATGATGAATCACACCTCAAATCAAAATCTATGAACTTTGAACTTTAAACTTCCACAACCGATGCCAAAAACTATCAAATCACGTCCGATTGACGTCAAATTTTGTACACAAGTCCCAAATGACATAACATAGCTATTCCAATTCCCGGAATCACAATCCGAATCCGATATCAAAAAGTCCACTCCCGGTCAAACTTTTCAAAAATCTAACTTTCGCCATTTCAAGGCAAATTCCACTATGGATCTCCAAATCACAAATCCGGACGCGCTCCTAAGTCCAAAATCACCCAACGGACATACACGAACCATAAAAACTCTATTCCGGGTTCAAATTTACAAAAAGTCAAACTTGGTCAACTCTCCCACTTTAAAGCTTCAACAATGAAATCCATTCTTCCAATTCGATTCCGAACAACTTGAAGATCAAAACTGACGATTCACATAAGCCATAATACATCATACGGAGCTACTCATGCCCGTAAATTACCGAGCGAAGTGCAAATGCTCAAAACAATCGGTTGGGTCGTTACAATGTATACCCGTCAAATAATCAATTCTACAACAACCAGTGCATTTTAATTAATTTCAAAGTTTCACCCCTAAACACAGAACTTAATGTATCAACAGAGAAACAAGGGAATTAACAATCCAATTTTTACCTGAGTTCAAGAACTAGTGATTTGTAAAGAAACCTAGAACTTTTTTCGTTGCCTGCCTGAGTCTGTTTCGTGGTTGCCTCTATTTGTAGCGTTCTGTTTACTTTTATTTTGTATAAGGCTTTTTAAGCCTTTTGCCTTTAGCCTTTTGAAAGGAAAATACGTTTTTTGTATAAGGCTTTAAGCCTTTGCTTACAACAGCCACTTTATGGGATTTAGGTTAATCCCTACATGCTCTTTTTTTGTTCTTTCTTTTTTTGACTTAACTAATAATTAATGATAACCATTTAAAATAATTAATAATATTAAAATTATTAATATTCTCCTAATTGTATATCTTATTATTTATAAATAGAGAAGTAACTCAAAAGTCAATCCCAAGGGTTTAAATCCATAATAGAAGTATAATATTTATGCACTCAAGACAAGATTAAAAATATTACATTCTACATTTAGCGTGTGTTAAAACGTTTATAGATTTGAGAAGTGTTACAATCTTCCCTCCTTAAAAACATTCGTCCTTGAATATTACTAGGGCCTTATTCTTAAGCTAACAATCATTTATATGCCTGCTCCATGCCCGACCTGATTATGCCCGGTGGGTTTAGTGGTACATCCAGCGGAAGAATAAGGCCCTAGCACCGTGTGATCGGCACAGGTTCGATCTTAACCTGATCGAATAGGCCCAATCCACGAAGTGCCACTCGTTTTATTGTTCTGAGTGCTCATGTATCATACCTTAGCCTAGCTAGGCAAATTCATAGCAATGAGACCCTCGGCTCGTGTGCTCCCTACTTTGGCACAAGTAGTTTCAGGAAGTCAACGCCTTGGTCAGGACCCTCGGTCTGGACGATGACCCCTTCTCAGAATAGAGGATACTCCCAAAAATGTTATCTTTTTAAAACTTCTTCTTGTGATTTTTATAGTCTAAATCTTGTTTGAAAGTGATATATCAGTATTCATAATAATACTCTTGAGTGTATGCATAGCATAAGCATGAAATAAAATTACTCAAAGTACTTTTAAAAGTTCTATCTAACTCTTGAAACTTTAACATGTAATATCATGTAAAAAAGCATAAAAATATGAAAAATAGACGATTATATTTCTCGAGTAAAATATATATGCTTTAACTAGAATATACTTAGTCAACATTGTAATGACCCAACCGGTTATTTTAACTTTTAGAACCATGTTTTCTAAAAATAAAACTTTTCGTATGTGCTTTTAATGATTTATGACTTGTGGAGATGGTTGGTTCGGGATTTGAAAGTATTTGGGTTGAAATCGGAACACGTGATTCCTTAAGTTGGCTTTAAGAGGCCAAGTTTGACTTCGGCCAATATTTTTGAGAAAACGACCCCTGAATAGAATTTTGACGATTCCAATAGCTCCGTATGGTGATTTTTGACTTAGGAGCCTGTTCGAAATTTTATTTGGAAGTCCGTAGTTAAATTAGGCTTGAAATGGCTAAAATAAGAATTTAAGTTTGGAAGTTTGACCGGGAAGTTGACTTTTTGATATCGGGGTCGGAATTCAGTTCCGAAATTTTACATAGCTCCGTTATGTCATTTATGACTTGTGTGCAAAATTTGAGGTCAATCGGACTTGAATTGATAGGTTTCGGTACATAATGTAGAAGTTGGAAATCTTAAGTTTCATTAAGCTTTAGTTGTTAAGAGTGCGGGGATCCTAGTCACATGCGAAGGTTTTGCCCCAGGCTTCAGGGTAGACCAGTACAGCAGGGTCAGCAGCCTATGCTTACCGGACCAGTTGCTACACCAGTAGTCCGACCACCAAGAGGTGGAGGACAGGTAGGTAGGGGTCGTCCTAGAGGTGGAGGTCAGCCAGGCGGAGGCCAGCCAGCTGGCGCTCCAGCTCGGTTCTATGCTTTTCTGGCTAGACCAGTTGTAGAGGCTTTAGATGTTGTGATTACAGGTATTATTTCTGTTTGCGGCAAAGATACCTCATAATTATTTGATCCAGGATCCACGTATTCATATGTGTCATATCTATTTGCTCAATTCCTGGGTGTTTCTTGTGAGTCCTTGAGTACTCCTGTTTATGTGTCCACTCCTGTAGGCGATTCTGTTATTGTGAACCGGATCTACCGATCTTGTATTATTACATTCTGTGGTTATGAAATTATAGCTGATTTCTTATTGCTCGAGATGACCGATTTTGAAATTATTTTGGGTATGGACTGGTTATCTCCATATCATGCTATTCTAGATTGTCATGCCACAACTGTTACCTTGGCTATTCCATCTTTGCCTAGGTTGGAGTGGAAGGGTTCGTCGGTTAGTTTATTTAATCGGGTTATTTCTTTTATAAAGGATCAACACATGGTTGAGAAGGGTTGTTTGGATTATCTAGCCTATGTTCGGGATACTACTGCAGAGACTCTGGCTATTGATTCAGTTCCAGTAGTTTGGGAGTTCTCCGATGTATTTCCTTCAGATCTTCCGGGTATGCCACCTGATCGGGATATTGATTTCTGTATTGACTTGGCTCCAGATACTCAGCCTATATCTATTCCACCGTATCGCATGGCTCCGAAAGAATTGAAAGAGTTGAAAGAACAACTTGAAGAGTTACTAGCCAAAGGGTTCGTCAGACCGAGTGTATCGACTTGGGGTGCACCAGTATTATTTGTGAAGAAGAAAGATGGCACAATGCGAATGTGTATTGACTATCGCCAATTGAACAAATTTACTATTAAGAACAAGTACTCGCTGCCGTGTATTGATGACCTATTTGACCAGTTGCAGGGCGCTAGGGTGTTCTCTAAGATCGACTTGAGGTCGGGGTATCATCAGTTGAAGATTCAAGATTCAGATGTTACGAAAACTACTTTCCGTACTAGATATAGTCATTACGAGTTTCTGGTAATATCTTTCGATTTAACTAATGCCCCAGCAGCGTTTATGGATCTGATGAACAGGGTATTTAGGCCATATATTGATTCGTTTGTCATTGATGACATTTTGATCTACTCGCGCAGTAAGGAGGAACATGAGCAACATATGAGAGTAGTGCTTCAGTCATTGCGGGATAAAAAGCTATATGCTAAGTTCTCTAAATGTGAGTTTTGGCTAGAGTCTGTAGCATTTTTGGGACATAGTGTATCGGGCGAAGGTATTAAAGTTGATCCCAAAAAGATTGAGACAGTTCAGAATTGGCATCAACCCACTTCGGCGACTAAGATCAGGAGTTTTTTGGGTTTAGCAGGTTATTATCGTCGGTTTGTGGAAGGTTTTTCATCTATTGCGGCACCTTTGACCAAATTAACCCAGAAGGGTGTTCAGTTCCGATGTTCCGATGATTATGAGTCAAGCTTTCAGAAGCTCAAGACAGCATTGACTACAACACCAGTGTTAGTGTTACCTTCCGGTTCGGGAATGTATACAGTGTATTGCGATGCTTCACGCGTTGGTTTGGGTTGTGTATTAATGCAGGAAGGGCTAGTTATTGCATATGCTTCACGTCAGTTGAAGCCCCACGAGCAAAATTATCCGGTACATGATTTAGAGTTAGCTGCGATTGTTCACGCCCTTAAGATTTGGAGGCATTATCTTAATGGGGTGTCTTGTGAAGTTTATACTGATCATCGCAGTTTGCAGCATTTGTTCAAGCAGAGGAACCTAAATTTGAGGCAGCACAGATGGCTGGAATTACTAAAAGATTATGATATTACTATCCTATACCATCCAGGTAAAGCAAATGTAGTTGCAGATGCCTTGAGTAGAAAGGCGGAGAGTATGGGTAGTTTGGCTTTCATTTCAGCAGAAGAGAGGCTGTTAACTTTGGATACCCAGTCCTTGGCCAACAGACTTGTGCAGCAAGATATTTCAAAGCCCAGCCGAGTTCTTGCATGTGTCGTAGCTCAGTCTTCACTATTTAAGCAGATCAAGGCTCGCCAGTATGATGACCCATACTTAATGGTTCTCTGAGAAACGGTACTACGAGGTGGTGCCAAGGAAGTTACTATTGGTGCGGATAGTGTTCTGCGACTCCAGGATCATCTGTGTGTTCCTAATATGGTTGAACTGAGGAAAAAGATCCTAGATGAGGCACACAGTTCCCGGTATTCTATTCATCCAGGTGCTACGAAGATGTATCGTGACTTGAGGTAGCATTATTGGTGGCAACGAATGAAAAAGGACATAGTTGAGTATGTAGCTAGGTGTCTAAATTGCCATCAAGTTAAATATGAGCACTAGAGGCCAGGCGGCCTACTTCAGCAGATGACCATACCAGAGTGGAAATGGGAACGAATTACCATGGACTTTGTAGTTGGGTTACCGCGAACCTTGAGGAAGTTTGATGCAGTTTGGATGATTGTTGACAGGTTGACCAAGTCGGCACATTTTATTCCTGTTGTGACTACATATACTTCAGAGAGGTTAGCCCAGATTTATATTCAGGAGATAGTTCGGTTGCACGGTGTGCCAATTTCCATCATATCAGATAGAGGCCCTCAATTTACCTCACATTTTAGGAGAGCAGTACAGAGTGAATTAGGGACTCGTGTAGAGCTAAGCACAGCCTTTCATCCGCAGACCGACGGGCAGTCAGAACAGACAGTTCAGATTTTGGAGGATATGCTCAAGGCATGTGTGATTGACTTTGGAGGTCAGTGGGATCGTTTCCTGCCTTTGGCCGAGTTTGCTTATAATAACAGTTACCAATCCAGCATCGAGATGGATTCATTTGAGGCTTTATATGGCTGTCGATGCCGTTCACCTATCGGATGGTTTGAGCCCGGTGAGGCTAAGTTATATGGTACTGATTTGGCAAAGGATGCCTTGGAAAAGGTAAATTTGATTCAGGAGCGACTTCGTACAGCACAGTCCAGATAGAAGAGTTGTGCGGATCAGAAAGCGTGTGATTTATCATTTATGGTAGGTGAAAAAGTTCTCTTGAAGGTTTCGCGAATGAAGGGAATTATGAGAATCGGGAAGAAGGGCAAATTGAGCCCAAGGTTTATAGGCCCATTTGAGGTGTTGAGACGAGTTGGGGAAGTTGCTTATGAGCTTGCATTACCTTCCAGTCTATCGGGCGTTCATCCGGTTTTCCATGTATCTATGCTCCGAAAGTATCATGCTGACCTGTCACATGTGTTGGACTTTAGCACAGTTCAGCTAGATAATAGTTTGGGCTATGAAGAAGAACCAATTGCCATTGTTGATAAACAAGTTCGCCAGTTGAGGTCCAAGAAGATTTCTACAGTAAAAGTCCAGTGGAGGGGCCAACCAATCGAGGAAGCAACTTGGGAGGTCGAGGAAGACATGCGGAGCAGATATCCACACTTATTCATCACTCCAGGTATTATTCTAAACCCGTTCGAGGACGAATATTTGTTTAAGAGGTGGAGAATGTAATGACCCAATCGGTCATTTTAACTTTTAGAACCCCGTTCCCTAAAACTAAAACTTTCTGTATGTGCTTTTAATGATTTATGACTTGCGGGGATGGTTGGTTCGGGATTTGGAAGTGTTTGGGTTGAAATCGAAACATTTGGTTCCTTAAGTTCGCTTTAAGAGGCCAAGTTTGACTTCGGTCAACATTTTTGAGAAAACGACCCCTGACTAGAATTTTGACGATTCCAACAGCTTCGTATGGTAATTTTGGACTTAGGAGCGTGTTCAGAATTTTATTTGGAAGTCCGTAGTTAAATCAGGCTTGAAATGGCTAAAATAGGAATTTAAGTTTGAAAGTTTGACCGGGGAGTTGACTTTTTGATATCTGGGTCAGAATCCAGTTCCAAAAATTTACATAGCTCCGTTATGTCATTTATGAATTGTGTGCAAAATTTGAGGTCAACCGGACTTGAATTGATAGGTTTCGGTACATAATGTAGAAGTTGGAAATCTTAAGTTTCATTAAGCTTGAATTGGGGGATGATTCGTGGTTTTAGCATTGTTTGGTGTGATTTGAGGGTGCGACTAAGTTCGTATAATATTTTGGGACTTGTTGGTATAATTGGTCGAGGTCCCGAGAGGCTCGGGTGAGTTTCGTATGACTAACGGATCATTTTTGGCCTTTGGAACACTACTGATAACTGTTGGTATTTTCTTCGGTTATCCTTATATGCGATCGCGTAGAATAATTTAGGCAGAGGTGGATTTGTTCTACACGATCGCATGAATGGGGTTGCGATCGCGTAGGGTTAATTTGGGCAGCTGGGAATTTGTTCACTGCGATCGTGTGGACACGTACGCGATCGCGTAGGATTGGCCAGTATGTGTATCGTGATCGCGTGTTATTGTTTGCCATCGCGTAGGGGAAATTTGAGAGGAAGTTGGGCCACACGTTGTGCTATGCGATCGCATGAAGAGGGATGCGATCTCGTGAAGAGGGATGCGATCGCGTAAAGAGTCGAAACCTGGTGCATCGCGATCGCGTGGGACTTGATGCGATCGTGTAGGGTTAATGTTTTGGAAGAAAAAGTTTGTGCTACGCGATCGCGTGAGGAAGTTTGCGATCGCATAGAAGAAATCACTGGGTAGAGAGTTTAAGTTTTGAAAATCCATTTTTAACGATTTGGAGCTCGGATTTAGGCGATTGTTTGGGAGATTTTCAGAGAAAACAACAGGGTAAGTGTTCTTAACTCAATATTAGTTAAATTACCCGAATCCAACACTATTTTTTATCATTTAATAAGTGAATTGATTTGGAAAAGTTTGAAAACCCTCTTGGATAGATTTGAGTATTTGAGGGCCGAATTATTATCGGAATTTAGTGATTTTGGTATGGGTAAACTCGTGGTTGAGTGGGTGTTCATATTTTGTATAGTTTGTCAGATTCCGAGATGTGGGCCCCACGGACGAATTTTTAATTAATTTCGGAATTGTTATTGAAAATGTAGTATTTTCTTATAGAATTGATTCCAATAATTTTTAGTGATTGTATCGAATTATTTTGGCTAGATTCGAGCCAGACAGAGTTGGATAATCGTGGAAAAGGCCTTCTAGTGGATTAAATTGGAGCAAGGAGAGGTAAGTCTCTTGTCTAATCTTGTGAGGGGGAAATTTCCTCATATGTGATTAAAAATTAATAATTGTTATTAATTGTGGGGGCTATGTATGCACGAGGTGACGAGAGTCCGTACGTAGCTACTATTAATGTTAAAGTTCGAGTAGTTTAGGACTCAAAAGCATGAATTACTTGTGTAAATGGTAGTCTTTACTTAATTAAATTATTTAATATATTTATATATATGTTGTGAATTGTTAGATAAAGTATTAAAGGATGGAAATCTCATATGTTTGAATTTCTGTTTAAATTAATTAATTGTTAAAGAAATTATTCTTCCTCCAGAATTTATCTTATAATAAATATACTCTCCTTCCGGAGGTACATAAGAAAATGTCCTCCTTTCTTGTGAAGCGGGCCGAATGCCTCGGCATGATAGATGCATCTATGGATCGCGCCGCATGTCCCTCGGCATATCCTACACTCTGGATCGGGTCATACGTCCTCGGCAGAAATCGTGCTTAATAATAATAATTACATGATACTTTAATAGTTATTTCAAGCTTGCGAAGCTAATTGATAAATTGGAGAATCCTTGAAATTTAATGAATTATTATTCCTGCTTGTTAAGGGATTAATTGTTATTCCTCTAAATGAGATTAATTAATAAATTAGAAATTAATTAAATTTAAGGAATTTAATTAATATATTGAGAATTGTTGCATTTGAAGGAATATGATTATTTTCGCTAGTTAAATAAATTATTGTAAATTCTGTGAATCATGCTGATTTAGATATTCTAGTTGTATTTCAGTTATTATTATTGACCCATAGTTAGTGTCAAAGTCGGCCATCTCGTCTCTACCACTTCAAGATTAGGCTTGATACTTACTAGGTACACGTTGTTTACGTACTCATACTACACTTGCTGCACTTTTTGTGCAGGACCTGAGGCAAGTACTAGTGGGGGACCTATCGTCTTACGCCCACGTTATCCAGGGGCATAGTGGTGAGCTGCCTTTCTGAGCCGTTCTGCAGCTACTAGTGTCTCTCCTTGTATTTTTTTTTTCATTCTGTCTATTTTTATTTTAGACAGTATTTGAGGCTTTGTATAATCTACTAAATGCTCATACACTTGTGACATCAGGTCTTGGCACATACATTGGTAGGATTTGGTGTTTTATTATTTTTTTGATTTTAAATTTTATCAATATATGCTTAATTTATTAAGTTGGCTTGCCTAGCTGTAGTATTGGGCGCCATCACAACCTATAGGTAAAATTGGGTCGTGACAAACATGTATTCACTCGTTCCCACTAAGCACATGTTGACTCCTGAAAATATTTTATCAAACACTTTGTGGGCATATTTTCATGAGTAGAACCACTTTAGTAAAGAGTTATATCCACTCACCTCAAAACTCCTCGAGCTAATACGTAGGCCCCAGTCCAATTAATACTCGTCAAACAATCGATTCTGCAACAATCAGTGTATTTTAATTAATTTTAAAGTTTCACCCCTAAACACGGAACTTACTATATCAACAGAGAAAGAAGGGAATTAACAATTTAATTCTTACCTACTACTACTGTAGGATAATTGACAATAGAAAATTTTATATACCTGAGTTCAAGAACTAGTGATTTGGAAAGAAACCATAACTTTTTTCGTTTCCTGCTTGAGTATGTTTCGTGGTTGCCTCTATTTGTAGCGTTCTGTATACTTTGTTTTTTGTGTAAGGCTTTTTAAGCCTTTTGCCTTTTGCCTTTTGCCTTTTGCCTTTTGAAAGGGAAATACGTTGCGTTTGCTTACAACAGCCACTTTATGGGCTTTAGGTTAATCCTTACATGCTCTTTTTTTGTTCTTTTTTATTTTTTTTGACTTAATTAATAATTAATGATACCTATTTTTAATAATTAATAATATTAAAATTGTTAATATTTCCCTAATTGTATATCCAATTATTTATAAATAGAGAAGCAACTCAAAAGTCAATCCCAAGGGTTTAAATCCATAATAGAAGTATAATTTTTATGCACTCAAGGCAAGATTAAAAAAATTAAATTCTATATTTAGCGTGTGTCGAAACGTTTATAGATTTGAGGAGTCTTACAATCTTCCCTCCTTAAAAATATTCTTCCTTGAATGTTACTAGGGCCTTATTCTTAAGCTAACAATCATTCATATGACTGCTCCATGCCCGGGCTGATTATGCCCGGTGGGTTTAGTGGTACATCCAACGGAAGAATAAGGCCCTAGCTCTGTGTGATCGGCACAGGTTCGATCTCAACCTGATCGAATAGGCCCAATCCATGAGGTGCCACTCGCTTCATGGTTCTCAGCGCTCATGTATCATACCTTAGCCTAGCTAGGCAAATTCTCAGCAACGAGACCCTCGGCTCGTATGCTCCCTACTTTGGCACAAGTAGTTTCGGGAAGTCAACGCCTTGGTCAGGACCCTCAGCCTGGACAATGACCCCTTCTAAGAATAGAGGATACTCCCAAAAATCTTATCTTTCTAAAACTTCTTCTTGTGACTTTTATAGTCTAAATCTTATTTTAAAGTGATATATCAGTATTCATAATAATATTCTTGAGTGTATGCATAGCATAAGCATGAAATAAAATTACTCAAAGTATTTTTAAAAGTTCTATCTAACTCTTGAAACTTTAACATGTGAGATCATGTAATAAAGCATAAAAATATGAAAAATAGATGATTATACTTCTCGAGTAAAATATATAAGTTTTAACTAGAATATACTTAGTCAATATATATTCACTCGTTCCCATTAAGCACATGTTGACTCTTGAAAATATTTTATCAAACACTTTGTAGGCATATTTTTGTGAGTAGAACCACTTTAGTAAAGGGTTATATCCACTCACCTCAAAACTCTTCGAGCCAATACGTAGGCCCCATTCCAATTTATACCCGTCAAAAAATCAATTCTACAACAACATTATATTTTAATTAATTTCAAAGATTCATATGGAACTCACTGTATCAACAGAGAAAGAAGGGAATTAACAATTCAATTTTTACCTACTACTACTGTAGGATAATTGATGTCACGACCCAAACTCCCTCTGTATAATGTCGTGACGGCACCTAGTCTCTACGACTAGGTAAGCCTAATAAATTGCGGAAATATAACAAAAACAAAAATAAAACGTGGCAACTAACAGCAGTGGATAACTCAATAACTAATAACAATGTCGCTCTGTATGTATAATAACCAATACTCTATAATACACAGTCTTCCCAAAACTCAGAACATCATAAGTCACAAGCTACAGAAGAAAACTAGTATCTCTATACACCAGAGTCTAACAAAAAGATGTACGTAAGGTAAATGACATAGAAGAGAATAGAGGGGGACTCTGACGTCTGCGGATGCGGCAGATGTACCTTGAAGTCTCCGTACAGCAGCAAGCACTCTCAGCTAATAGCGGGGCTGATAAGTAGTACCTGGATATACACACAAAAACATGTGCAGAAGAGTAACATGAGTACACCACAACGCTACCCAGTAAGTGCCAAGCCTAACCTCGGTAGAGTAGCGTCGAGGTCAGGTCCGGGCCCTACTAGGATATAATAATAAAACATATGCTATAATAAAAATAAAGTGAAATGGAGAAGAATACAGCAAGTATTTACAAAGCAATAACAACACGGCACAATGATATAGCAACAGGGGCGCTCCCGAGATACCGTCTCGTAGTCCCAAAAGTAAATATGCAAGGAGAACTCCCGAGGTACCGCCTCGTAGTCTCAAAAGTAAATATGTAGGGAGAACTCCCGAGGAACCGCCTCGTAGTCTCAAAAGTAAATGTGCAGGGAGAACTCCCGAGGTACCGCCTCGTAGTCTCAAAAGTAAATGTGCAAGGAGAACTCCCGAGGAACCGCCTCGTAGTCTCAAAAGTAAATGTGCAGGGAGAACTCCCGAGGAACTGCCTCGTATTCTCAAAAGTAAACACACAGCTCAAACCCATAGATACAACAATTAACTACAAGAATTTTACAGTAAAGACTAATAATTATCAAGGAAAAAATAGGAAATCAATTAGGCATGCTGCACAGAGTTCAAATAAACAATTAAAGCACGTAGACATGAGATTTTAGACTGAACAGAATAGCTACACATGTTGGAATAGCTCAATTAAGAATGAAAACAGACTAATACTCATTTAAACGGTATAACTCAAATTAAAGGAAAGACAGATTACTACTCAATAAAATAAATCAGGTTTTTATAACAAATAGCACATGTACATATTCGTCACCTCGCGTACACGGCGCTCACGTATCATAACAGTACCAAATCCTAAGGGGATTTCCCCCACATAAGGTTAGGCAAGCCACTTACCTCGAATCAAGCTCAATCAATCGGTGACAATGCCTTTTCCACGAATATCCGACTCATAATCGCCCAAATCTAGCCAAAATCAATTACCATAACATAAATATAACTACAAGGAACTAATCTAGCTAATGAAATAAAAGTTAAAGCAAGAAATTGGAAAATCACCGTAAAAAGCCTCCCCGGGCCCACATCTCGGAATCGGATAAAAGTTACAAAATATGAACACCCATTCACTCACGAATTCACTCATACCAAAATTACTCAAATCCGATACTAAAATCTCGATCAAAATCGAAAAATTCGGCCTAAGAACTTTTCTCAACTTTTTCCCAAATTTTCAATCCCAAATCCGAAATTAAATGGAGAAAATAACTATAGATTAATGGAATACAACCAAAAATAAGTTAGGAATCATTACCCCAAAGCTTCCTCGAAAAATCCCTCGAAAAATCGCCAAATTCCGAGCTCTCAAGTTCAAAAATGAAGAATGAAATCAAACCCTCGCACTTAGCCCTTTTTCTGCCAGTCAAACCGCTTCTGCGGGCCTTCAACCGCATCTGCGATTCCGCACCTGCGGAAAATCCATCACAGGTATGAAAATCACTAAAGGGGATGGGACTACATATGCGGCAAGGAGGCCACACCTGCATGTGCACGTCTGCGGAGCACTGTCCGCTTCTGCGGTCATTCACCGCGCCTGCGGTTCCTATAATGCATCTGTGGGCATCGCAAATGCGGAAATTCCCTCGCACTTGCGATCCCTGGCCATGCCTCCAATCTCTGTTTCTGCGTTTTGTGCGCCGCACGTACGATCTCGCACCTGCGGTCTCCCCGCCGCAGATGCCTGAAAACTTCAGCAACAACACCAATCCAACTTTTTATCCGTTAAGCACCTGAAACTCACCCGAGGCCTCCGGGACCTCAACCAAAAATATCAACCAATCCTAAAATACCATACGAACATAGTCGAGCCCTCAAACCACATCAAACAACGCTAAAATCATGAATCATCCTCCGATTCAAACTTAAAGAACTTGAAACTTTCAAATCCGACATCTGATGCCGAAACTAACCAAACCACGTCCGATTGACCCCAAATTTTGCACACATGTCATATTCAACCTTACGGACCTACTTTAACTTCCGGAATTAGAATTCGACTCCGATATCAATAAGTCCACTATCGGTCAAAATCTCCAAAATTTTGACTTTTACCATTTCAAACCTAAATGAGCTACAGAGCTCCAAAACACTATCCGGACAAGTCACAATAGCAGAAACACTATCCGAATCTCCAGAAACCTCCTGGTAAGTCACAATAGCAGAAATAGATATGGGAGAAGCATTTAATAGGGGATTGGGGCTATAACTCTCAAAACGAACGATCGGGTCGTTACAATTGACAATAGAGAATTTTATATACCTGAGTTCGAGAACTAGTGATTTGTAAAGAAACCCAGAACTTTTTTTCATTGCCTGTGTGAGTATGTTTCGTGGTTGCCTCTATTTGTAGCGTTCTGTTTACCTTTTTTTTGTATAAGGCTTTTTAAGCCTTTTGCCTTTTGACTTTTGAAAAGAAAATACGTTTTTTTGTATAAGGCTTTAAGCCTTTGCTTACAACAGCCACTCTATGGGCATTAGGTTAATCCTTACATGCTCTTTTTTTGTTCTTTTGTTTTTTTTTTTTTTGACTTAACTAATAATTAATGATACTTATTTTTGATAATTAATAATATTAAAATTATTAATATTTCCCTAATTGTATATCCAATTATTTATAAATAGAGAAGTAACTCAAAAGTCAATCCCAAGGGTTTAAATCCATAATAAAAGTATAATTTTTATGCACTTAAGGCAAGATTAAAAAAATTAAGTTCTATATTTAGCGTTTGTTGAAACGTTTATAGATTTGAGAAGTGTTACAATCTTCATTCGTCCTTGAATGTTACTAGGCCTTATTCTTAAGCTAACAATCATTCATATGCCTGCTCCATGCCCGGCCTGATTATGCCCAACGGGTTTAGTGGTACATCCAGCGTAAGAATAAGGCCCTAGCACCGTGTGATCGGAACGGGTTCGATCTCAACCTGATCGAATAGGCCCAATCCATGAGGTTCCACTCGCTTCATGGTTCACAACGCTCATGTATCGTACATTAGCCTAGCTAGGCAAATTCTCATCAACGAGACCCTCAACTCGTGTGCTCCCTACTTTGGCACAAGTAGTTTTAGGAAGTCAAAGCCTTGGTCAGGACCCTCGGCCTGGACAATGACCCCTTCTCAAAATAGAGGATACTCACAAAAATCTTATCTTTCTAAAACTTCTTCTTGTGACTTTTATAGTCTAAATCTTGTTTGAAAGTGATATATCAGTATTCATAATAATATTCTTGAGTGTATGCATAGCATAAGCATGAAATAAAATTACTCAAAGTATTTTAAAAATTTCTATCTAACTCTTGAAACTTTAACATGTAAGATCATGTAATAAAGCATAAAAATATGGAAAATAGACGATTATACTTCTCGAGTAAAATATATAAACTTTAACTAGAATATACTTAGTCAACATGTATTCACTTAAGCACATGTGGACTCTTAAAAAAATTTTATCAAACACTTTGTGGGCATGTTTTCATGAGTATAACCACTTTAGTAAAGGGTTATATCCACTCACCTCAAAACTTCCCGAGCCAATACGTAGGCCCCAGTCCAATTTATACCTGTCAAACAATCGATTCTGCAATAACGAGTGTATTTTAATTAATTTCAAAGTTTCACCCCTAAACACGGAACTTAGTGTATCAACAGAGAAAGAAAGGAATTAACAATTCAATTTTTACCTACTACTATTATAGAATAATTGATAATAGGAAATTTTATATACCTGAGTTCAAGAACTAGTGATTTGTAAAGAAACTCAGAACTTTTCTCGTTGCCTGTGTGAGTCAGTTTCGTGGTTGCCTCTGTTTGTAGCGTTCTGTTTACTCTTTTTTTGTATAAGGCTTTTTAAGCCTTTTGCCTTTTGAAAGGAAAATATGTTTTTGTTATAAGACTTTAAGCCTTTGCTTACAATAGCCACTTTATGGGTTTTAGGTTAACCCTACTAGCCACGTGTATCAAGTCCACATTATCTTACCGCATGTGTTTCAACACCCAGAACTTATACTATTGCATGCGTATCAATATTACAACATATCACAATTCGCATCACAAGTGCCCAATATCACAACTTTCGAGAAAAGCCAAACAATAACAGAATTTCACAATAAGGAGCCCACGACTCAACCACAATGTACACAAAGTCTCAACAATAACAACCGGAGAGTAACTCAATAAAATGATAATTTACAATTTACACTTTGCCTCAATAGGAACCACGACCTTTGCAACTCAATACCAAATTCAACGGTATGATATCCCAAGAATAGCAATTTCAAGTAAGGATTTAACAGTTAAATAATAAATACGGAGCAAAAGAAAGCAAGTAATTCAACTAAACATGTAGGACAATATGCAAATAAGAGGTAAAACAAGTAGACATATGAAATTAGACTAATTATGAGGACTACACCATGTTAAACTAACTCAATTATAGCGTGAAAGGAAACTACATAGCTAAAAATCGAAAATTTCACATTTAGCCCGTATACGCACTCGTTACCTTACGTACACGACTTTCACATAACACTATTATCACAACAATACCAAATCCTAAGGGAAATTTCCCTCACACAAGGTTAGACAAGTCGCTTACCTCAAACCACGCTAAACCAATCAACTAGAAGGTCTTACCCTCGATTTTCCAACTCCAAACGGCTGGAATCTAGCTAAAATAATTTCATACTATAAATATAACTATAGGAAACTAATTTAAACAATGAAATTTTGATCTTTGCAAAGAATTAAAAAATCGACAAAAAAAGGTCACACCGGGACCGCGCCTCGGAACCCGATCAAAATTATAAAAATCGAACACCCATTCGATATCGAGTCCAACCATATAAGAACTATTCAAATCCGAACTCATTTCGCCTTTCAAAACTCAAGAATTTAGCCTAAGGAGTTTCTACCAAATTTTCCTAATTTTCAACTCCAAAGCACCAACTAAATGATGAAATTATCAATGGATTCATGTGAATTAATCAAAAATGGGTGAATTCCTTACCCCAAAGTTCTCTCTGAAAACCCCTCGAAATATTGCCTCAAACCGAGCTCTCTAAGTCCAAAAATGAATTATGAATCAAGCCCTCGAATTTTCCCCTTTTCTACCCAGCGACTTTCGCTTCTTCGGCCTTTGGGTCGCTTCTGCGACGCCTCACCTGCGGAAATACCATCGCATGTACGAAAAATACTTAAGTCCACAATTTTCACTTCTGCGGGCCATGGCTCGCACCTGCGAGCCCGCTCCTGCGGAGTATTCTCCGCTTCTGCGAAGGACGACCAAGCAGCTCTTCTTCCGCATCTGCGACCACATCTCCGCACCTGCAGATGTGCAGATGCGGTCCACTCCTCGCACCTGCGATCCCAGCTGGACTAAGACATTTACGCTCATACGATCACCAGCTCACTTTTTTGGGCCCGCACCTGCGGTCAATCCCTTTGCAGGTGCGATGACACCAGAACAGCCCAACTTTAGCAAAACACTAAGTCCAAAAATAATCTAATTTTCATCTGATTCACACCCGGGGCCCCAAGTACCCCGTTCGAATATACCAAATAGTTCCAAAATACATAACTGACCTACTAGAGGCCAAAAATCACATCAAATGACATAAATCCTACGAATCGCAAGCCAAATTCAAGCCTAAGAAATTATGAAATTTCAAATTCCGAAACTGAGGCAGATTCATACCAAATCAATTCCGATTGACTTTAAATTTTGCACACAAGTCATAAATGATATTACAGACCTATTTCAACTTTTGGAATCGGGATCCTACCCCAATATCAATAAAGCCCACTCCCAGTCAAACTTTCTAAAATCTTCTAACTTTTGTCAATTCATGCCAAAACGATCTACAAACCTCCAAAACAACATCCGGACACGCACCTAAAACCAAAATTACCCTACGGAGCTATCAGAACCATCAAAACTCTATTTCGGAGTCATCTTCACATAAGTCAAAGTACGGTCAACTCCTACGACTTAAACCTCCAACTTAGGGACTATGTGTCCCCTTTTACTCCGAAACTCACCAAAAACCAAAACCAACCACTACGGCAAGTTACATAACTACAATATAGCATAGAAGAAGTATAATTTAGGGGATCGGGGCTCAAATACTCAAAATGGTCGACTGGATCGTTACATGTTCCCTGATGTTTGGAAATATTTGCTTGTGCAAGCAAACTTTAGACACACGCGATTGAAGTTGCAAAATTTTGCATATGAAGTTACAAAATATGTATAAAGTTTGGCATATTGCTTGTTCAATCAAACTTAAGACATTTTTAATTGGAAGATTGATGTGGCAGTCTCAAACTTACTTCAGACAAAAATGTATGAAGTGTGGCCTAGCAATCCGAACTTGACTTGTCTAAAGTTAAAATGTCTGAAGTTAGGCCTAACCATCCCAAACTTCAGAGTGGGGTTGTCACCGGTTGAAGGGATAGCTACTACGGTGGTTTACAATGGTTTATATGGTGTCTTCATGGTGAGTTTTATGGTGTGTTTTTTTTTGAAAAATAAAGAAAAACAAGGTGTTTTGAAAGTTTTAGTGACTGGGTGTTAGCCCCTTGACAAAGTTCCTCGGCAGATGTGGGTTGTGACAAGGATTTTCATGATGGACTTGGCACACAACCTGAAAATTGGGGCAACATCATGACGGGCAGCTCGGCATGACGGATTGTGCGGAGTTGACAAACGTACCTTGACGGAGGCAAGGCGCATTTCACATGGACATATGGGATGGCATGACAATGGAAAGGCAAAACCATGTTAAAGCAGGGGCAAAGACATGGCAAGGAAAGGCAAGGCAAGCAATGACAAGGGCATGGACAGATTTGATCAAGTTGGGGCCTACTTGACATAAGCGGGCAGCTGAGGCAATGGACGTGTGCGGCTAAGTCAATGGACGACAAGATGTGAACATGACATTGGGGCGAAGCAGTGTGAAAGGGCAAGGCTGGGCGCAATGCCAGTCTTAGGCGTGTAGCAGCTGGCCAAAACAAGCACATGCAGTGCACATGACAGGGCAGTTGAGTAGTTACAACTTCTCCATCCAAACATGACTGATCATGGGGCTAAGTGGAGGCATGTTTTTAGATCATGACTGATTGTGTGGCTTAGTGATACACGTTTTTAACATGTTCTCCATGTTTGCCCATCAGTTGGGGCTTGTCAACTGATTGCTTTAAATGCTGCCAAGTGTAATTGGGCAGCCTGCACTATAAATATGTGCATGATGTCCCAAAGGGGTAGAACTTAGTCTTGTGGCAATTTGTTAAAGCCAAAACATAAGTGTATTCCTAAGGGTGAAAAATTATTTCGGGGCAGGGAACTAGGGTGTTTTTTGTTCTTGGCCATAGGGTTGGCTTTATTGTGTTCTTGTATTCACATATTAATACGAGTTGAGAAGAAATTCCTATAAATTCGTACGTGCCTTTACTTTTCTTGCTGCCTAAATTTCATTCTAAGTCCCAAACGTCCTACAATAATTCTAAGTGTCGGAAAGGCTGAAGTCAAGCCTGGTTGACTTCAGTACGGTGGTAAACCTCGGGCAGAATTCGAGTGACATAAATCACCGCGTGACACCGGGGGCAGTGGTGTTAATGGATGAGAAAAGTGCTATTATAAGGTTCTAACAATTTTCAGATGAATTCAGTGTGTATTACTAATATTTAGAAACGGTAGTTGGGGTGTGCCAACAGGGGACGAACAGGGTACTATAGGTATTATATTAACTTTCAAGGTTAAATTGATCATTTGGGCCTAATGTCTTTCATGAGACACGTGTAATGAAATTTATATGAGCAAACCACGTATATATTCTACTACTTTTGGTTAATGTGAATTGACAAAAAAAACCCAAATATTTCAGTTCAAGACATTTTTCCTTTTATACAATTTCGTAAAGATAGTGACGTTTGAGGACATTTAAATGCCATAAAAAGGCTGACGAAAGGTTACGGACAAAACTTGCTGCCCCTTTTGTTCCAATTTTGACGCCCGTTGGCTAAGGTGGGTTTTGGCTTAACCTTATAAGCATATTTTGACTTATTTATGTATTTGATAAATATCCAAACGTGTAATCAGTCATAAATCATTCTTATGACTTTTTAGCTTATAAATATTTTTAATTAGTTTGATCAAAGATTTTAATGGTTTATCCTTAATAATATTTTTTAATTCACAAACGGTGAGCGTCTCAACTTTCTTCTTCACTTTTCAAATTGTTAAGTTTTTCTGTTAATGGGCTGTGATGATATTTTATGCCGTACGTGAATTTCTTCTGTTTTCTTATTGATGTTCTTCTTCTGCTATATATAAGTTGAAAAAAAGGTAGGTTATGAAGTTCTTCTTCGTTTGCTTATTCTTTCTTCTAAAGTTTGAAATTGTGGTTTAAAGAGGAATCAGTCTGCTATATTCAATCTTCTTCCTCACTTTCCTTTCATCTGTCCGATTCTCGCTGAAGTTTGAAATTGTGGTTTAAATAGGATTGTGTAACGACATGGCTATAAGGTGTTTGCTCATTTACCTGAAAATTATTCCACTGTGTGATTGTTCCTATAGTGCAACTGAATATATAAGGTTGAAAGCTGCTCCCTACACTGCTAAATAAGGAATAATGGTGGAGTTTAAGAACAAATTAAAATCATCTCTTGACATATTTCACTGGAGTGGATTTTGATTAAGGCTTGGGAAATTGGATGATGGAAGAGAAGTGAGGAGAAAAGAAAGAAACAGTACACTACAAATGGGAAAAAATGTTGATCGGTAATGATATTGTATTAAAGAACAACAAACTACTACGATGTAATTTACATGTTCTACTGTATTAGAACTGTATAAATGCAAATAAAATCATGCTTTGCATATTGTATACGGTCAAAATAGATTCCGACCTTTCTACGTTCGATCGAGTTCGAATGGTAAGCAATCGGAGTGAGATTTTGGGATGAGTTCCGAAGGCAGTACAAACGAGCCTCGAGTCCAAAGGCTGATCGAGCCCGTGACCGAATCGGTCCGCAAGGCATTGCTTCGAGGTCAGAAATGCGCTACGTCCACCCCGGAGGTCGAACTCAAGCCAAAACCGAGGGTTCGACCCAATAACGAGCCCGAGCCAGTGTCGAGCTCACAGACAAGAGTCGTTACAACTGCACTAAGAAAGAGAATCTTGGCGGGAATCGAGGAAGAGACAAATCATCATGGGTCCTCCACTATATGCTTTATTTTACTATAAATAAAGTAGGATCCCTCTATTATAAAAGGGGGGGAGGATCCTTGTAAGCATCACACAGAGAAAAATACATTGTAACAAAAGATCACTTCTCATATTGAAAGATATCTCCTCATGCTTGTTTTATTTTACCTTATTCATTCTTTTGCTCACTATTCCCATTCTCATAGCCAAGAACACAAATATTGCTATTTCTCTATACGATTTGTATCAAATTGTATCACATATCCTTAGAACCATACATAAATTTAACGTTATCCGATTTTTCGGGTAAACAGTTTGGCGCCCACCGTGGGGCTAAGAATAACAGCGATTGTTTGATATAAATCTCCAGTACACACCAGTCTACAACTTCGAATCAACAATGGCTTTACCTATCGACCACGAAGCCGGCCTTCAAGATGAGACCAACAACTTGGTACTTGGGGCCGGAAGGCCGCTTGACGATGGCACTGAGGCTCAAATCGAAGTACCCGAAATTCGAGCCGAAGTACCGTTAGATATCAATTCGCAAATGGCTCTTGAAGCGAACCAACGTTCCGAACCGAAAAAAAGCATTCAGGGCGGTACCCGATCCGTAGCTCGAGACACCTATAACGTGGGAAAAATCAGAGTCAGCTTTTGTAGCATTTAAATGTCCTCACACCCCTACAGAAGCCTTTTCCCTCGAGTGCGGCCCCAAAACCAATCCCCAAAAAATTTCGTATGCCCGAAATTCTCAAATATAACGGTACGACCGATCCTAACGAATATGTCACCTCTTACACATGTGCCATCAAGGGTAACAATTTGGAAGACGATGAGATCGAATCCGTATTGTTGAAAAAGTTCGGGGAGACCCTCTCGAAGGGAGCGATGATTTGGTATCACAATCTGCCGCCAAATTCCATCGATTCTTTTGCCATGTTAGCAGATTCGTTCGTAAAGGCACATGCTGGTGCCTATAAAGGTTGCAACAAGGAAATCAGACCTCTTCAAAGTAAAGCAAAGTGGTAATGAAATGCTGAGGGAATTCGTATCCCGATTTCAAATGGAACGCATGGAATTTTCACCGGTCACAGACGATTGGGCCGTCCAAGCTTTCACCCAAGGTTTGAACGAGCAAAGTTCGATAGCATCGCGTCGGCTGAAGCAAAATTTGATCGAGTATCCAGTAATAACTTGGGCAGATATACACAACCGATATTAGTCAAAAATTAGGGTCGAAGATGACCAGTTGGGAGCTCCGTCTGAACCCATGTATCAGAATAGGACAGCTACTAAAAATCAAAGGGAGATCGACAGAGAACAAAGGTCGAACAGAGACCGATATCAACCGCACGTCGCAGATCGGATGAACAACGGTTCAACATGCAACACCGCTCGGAACAATCAAAGGATTGATCGAGGGCAAAATTCTCGGGGACTTATGAGCAAAAGCGACTTCGATAAATATGTTGATCCTATAGAAGCACCTCGGTTATCGGAATATAACTTCAGCGTTGATGCATCCGCCATCGTGTCTGCTATCGGGCGCATCAAAGACACTAGATGGCCTCGACCCATGCAGACCGATCCTTCCCAAAGGAATCCCAATCAAATGTGCGAATATTATGGCACCCATGGCCACAGAACGGAAGATTGCAGGCAACTAAGAGAGGAAGTAGCCCGGTTATTTAACAAAGGCCATCTTCGGGAATTTTTTAGCGATAGGGCGAGGAACCATTTTAAAAAGAGCCGCAGCACGTCATTCACATGATTATTGGCGGTGCCGATACCCCTCAGGGACCGGTGCTTAAATGCACTAAAACATCGGTTGTGAGAGAAAAGCGATCTCGAACTCAGGATTACACACCCATAGGAACTTTGTCCTTCAATGATGAAGATGTAGAAGGGGTCGTACAACCTCATAACGATGCACTGGTAATATCTGTAATCATGAATAAAACTAAAGTTAAGCGTGTATTGATTGATCCAGGTAGCTCGGCCAACATCATCAGGTTGAAGGTCGTAGAGCAGCTCGGCCTGTGGGACCAGATCGTACCCGCAGCCCTGGTTCTAAACGGATTCAATATGGTATATGAAACCACCAAAGGCGAGATAATTCTACCAATAAACGTGGCCGAAACCATCCAGGAAACGAAGTTTCACGTGATCGAAGGCGACATGAGGTACAACGCTCTTTTCATAAGGCCATGGATCCACAACATGAGAGCTGTACCTTCGACCCTACACCAGGTCCTCAAATTCCCAACATCGAGAGGAGTCAAAACAGTGTACGGAGAATAACCAGCCGCAAAAGAAATGTTTGCCGTCGAGGAAGCCAAACCAATATCCTCGCCTTCGTCAGTAAAGGGATCGGCCTCATAAGGAGAACGAGGCACCAAATAGCAATCACAGACATCGGCTTCGACCCAACCAGATAACCAGACGATCGAAGAACATGATGATCTAAGGGTCCCTCGATCCTTCGCGATTCCCGATGACTCCGACGCCACCAAATCAATAATTGAGGAATTATGGCAAGTCACACTAATCGAGCACTGGCCCGAACGAAAAGTATACCTGGGAACGGGGTTGAGCCTCGAACTCAGGAAGAAACTTGTTCAAATTTTTATCGATAACATTGATTGTTTTGCCTGGTCCCATTTAGATATAACAGGGATTCCACCGGACATAACACGCATCGGCTGAGCTTGGACCCTAAGTTCAGACCGGTAAAGCAAAAGAGAAGACCCCAGTCCGAGGTAAAACACGCATTCGTAAAAGACGAGGTAACCAAACTTCTCAAGATAGGGTCCATTCGGGAGGTGAAATATCCCGAATGGTTAGCCAATATAGTTGTAGTGCCTAAAAAGGAAACAAACTTAGAATGTGCGTAGACTATAAGGATTTAAACAAAGCATGCCACAAAGATTCTTTTTCGCTGCCCAACATCGATCGCATGATCGATGCCACAGCCGGCCACGAGATCCTCACTTTTCTCGATGCCTACTCCGGGTATAATCAAATCCAGATGAGCCCGGAAGACCAGGAAAAAACATTATTTGTCACCAAATATGGAACATATTGTTATAATGTGATGCCCTTCGGGCTAAAAAATACGGGGGCTACTTACCAACGCCTAGTAAATAAAATGTTTGAAGAACAAATAGATAAATCAATAGAAGTTTACATTGATGACATGCTAGTTAAGTATCTGCGCGCAGAGGACCATCTGACCCATTTGCAGGAAACGTTCGAGATTTTTAAGGAAATACAACATGAAGCTCAACCCCGAAAAATGTGCTTTCGGGGTCGGTTCGGGCAAGTTCCTCGGCTTCATGGTATCAAATCAGGAAAACGAGATTAACCCCGATAAAATCAAGGCTATCGAAGATATCACCATCGTGGACAGTGTAAAAACTGTACAAAGGCTAACGGGACGAATTGCGGCCCTAGGCCGATTCATTTCGAGATCATCATATCGAAGTCATAAATTTTTCTCCCTACTCAAAAAGAAGAACGATTTCGCTTGGACCCCGGAATGCCAACAGGCACTGAAGGAACTGAAACAATATCTGTCGAGACCACCACTAGTTCACACTCCGAAAGCAAACAAAAAACTTTTCTTATACCTGGCAGTATCAGAAATCGCAGTAAGCGGTGTCCTAGTTCGGGAAGAGCAAGGTAAGCAATTTCCCATTTATTACATAAGTCGAACCTTAGGAGAAGCAGAAGCTAGATATCCACACTTAGAGAAATTGGCACTTGCACTGATAAGCGCCTCTAGAAAGTTACGACCATACTTTCAATGTCACCCCATATGCATATTAACAACTTACCCATTTCGTAATATTTTGCACAAACCCAAACTATCGGGCCGATTGGCCAAATGGGTCGTCGAACTCAGTGGGTACGATATCGAATATCAATACCGTACGACCATCAAGTCTCAAATTTTAGCAGACTTCATGGCCGATTTCATGCCAACCCTCATACCCGAAGTCGAAAAAGAATTCCTGCTGAAATCGGGTAAGTCCTCGAGTGAATGGACCCTTTTTACGGACAGGGCCTCGAACGTAAAAGGGTCCGGATTGGGCATAGTTTTAAAGCCACCCACAGGTAAAACTATTAGGCAATCTATTAAAACTACCAGGTTGACTAACAACGAGGCCGAGTATGAGGCCATGATTGCAGGTCTCGAGCTAGCTAAAAACTTGGGAACAGAAGTCATCGAAGCCAAATGTGACTCTTTGTTGGTGGTAAGTCAGGTAAACAAAACCTTCGAAGTTCGAGAAGATAGAATGCAAAGGTATTTGGACAAACTACATGTCACTTTGCACCATTTCAAACAATGGACTTTACAGCATGTTCCACGAGAGCAAAACAGTGAGGCTGATGCACTTGCGAATTTGGGATCATCGGTCGAGGAAGGTGACTTGAGCTCGGGGACTGTCGTTCAACTCTCGAGGTCCGTGATCGAAGAAGGTCACGCCGAGATAAATTCTACGAGCTTAACCTGGGATTGGAGAAATAAGTATATCGAATAATTAAAGAACGAAAAGCTCCCATCGAACCCTAAAGACTCAAGGGCCCTACGGACCAAAGCTGCTCGATTCACGTTGGCTTCAGATAGAATGCTATACCGAAGGACATTCGATGGACCATTAGCAGTATGCCTGGGTCCAGGAGATACCGATTACATCCTACGTGAGGTGCACGAGGGCACTTGTGAGAATCACTCCGGTGCCGATCCATTAGTCCAAAAAATAATCAGGGCAGAATATTATTAGACCGATATGGGCAAAGACGCGAAGGAATTCGTTCGAAATTGTGACAAATGTCAAAGGTTTGCACCAATGATCCATCAACCCGGAGAGCAACTTCATTCGGTCATATCCCCAAGGCCATTCATGAAATGGGGAATGGACATCGTCGGCCCTCTACCATCGACCCCAGGTAAAGCTAAATTTATTTTATTTATGATTGACTACTTCTCTAAATGGGCTGAAGCACAGGCGTTCGAGAAAGTAAAAGAGAGAGAAGTTATAGAATTTATCTGGGATCATATCGTATGCCGATTCGGGATACCCGCCGAAATAGTATGTGACAATGGGAAACAATTTGTGGGCAGCAAAGTGACAAAATTCTTCGAAGACCACAAAATAAGAAGGATATTATCAACACCGTATCACCCCAGTGGGAACGGACAGACAGAATCAACGAACAAAATCATCATTCAGAACCTAAAGAAGAGACTGAATGACGCTAAAGGAAAGTGGAGAGAAATCCTTCCCGAAGTCCTTTGGGCATATCGAACGACGTCAAAATCCAGTACGGGGACGACCCCGTTCTCCTTAGTATATGGGTCTGAAGCATTGATACCAGTCGAAGTCGGCGAACCTAGTACCAGATTTCGATACGCAACGGAAGAATCTAATAACGAGGCTATGAAAACCAGCCTCGAATTATCAGACGAAAGACGAGAAGCTGCTCTCGTCCAATTGGCCGCCCAAAAGCAATGAATCAAAAGATATTATAATCGAAGAACCAAGCTCCGCCATTTCAAGCCCGGGGACTTAGTGCTAAGGAAAGTCACCATCAATACCCAAAATCCGAACGAAGGAAAGCTAGGACCGAATTGGGAAGGACCATATCAGGTTCTCGAGAACGTCGGAAAAGGATCGTACAGGCTCGGTATTATAAACGGCAAAAAATTATCAAGCAATTGGAATGTGGCACAACTAAAGCGATACTACTGCTAAGTACGACTCTCCCGTATTCATTTACATTTCAAAACTGACCCCCGCAGAAGTTCGATCAGGAGCTAAGATGGATCCCTCAATACGGAGCCTTAAGATCCGAAAGCACGCGTTGCACTCTTTTTCCCTTAGACCGGCTTTATCCCAAATGGGTTTTTCGGCAAGGTTTTTAATGAGGCAACCAATGATCGTACTGTGCTTACAACAGTATCTGAGGCCTATTTACAATCGACATCGAATACTGGGGGGGCATTAGCCCTCGAATATATCAAACTCTGATGCAAGAAAGTTATTTCGCAACAACGGGTTTCCAATAGGAAAAGTTGTAAGAGCCAAATGGTCAAAACGAACCATGCTCATGTAGTTGGCCTGAACCAAGACACGAAACATAAACACTTTTATAGTGACTTGCAAAGAAAGTTCTCTTTGCCAACATCTTATATCCAAGAAAAATTCCTCTATTTGGAGATTTATTATGCAAACAGAATTAAGATAAACTCGACCTATAAGCCTACGGGATACTTTATTTCGAGTTCGAACAAGCACTCACTCGACCATTACGCCTACGGGCTACATTACTTCGAGTTCGAATCATTCACTCGACTACTAAGCCTACGGGCTACTTTATTTCGAGTACGAGCAAGCACTCACTTGACCATTATGCCTACGGGCCAGTTTATCCCAAGTCGAATCATTCACTCGACTACTAAGCCCATGGGCTACTTTATTTCGGGTTCGAGCAAGCACTCACTCGACCATTACGCCTACGGGCTACAGTACTTCAAGTTCGAATAATTCACTCGACTACTAAGCCCACGGGCTACTTTATTTCGACTTCGAGCAAGCACTCACTCGACCATTACACCTACGGGCTACATTACTTCGAGTTCAAATCATTCACTCGACTACTAAGCCCACGGGCTATTTTATTTCGAGTTCGAGTAAGTACTCACTCGACCATTACGCCTACGGGCTACATTACTTTGAGTTCGAATCATTCACTCGACTACTAAGCCCACGGGCTACTTTATTTCGAGTTCGAGCAAGCACTCACTCGACCATTATGCCTACGGGCTATATTACTTCGAGTTCGAATCATTCACTCGACGATTATGCCTACGGGCTACATTACTTCGAGTTTGAATCATTCACTCGACGAGTACGCCTATGGGCTACTTTTATTTCGAGTTCGAGCAAGCACTCATTCGACCATTATGCCTACGGGCTACTTTTATTTCAAGTTCGAGCAAGCACTCACTCGACCATTACGCTTACGAGCTACATTAATTCGAGTTCGAATCGTTCACTCGACTAATAAGCCTACGGGCTACTTTTATTCCGAGTTCGAGCAAGCACTCACTTGACCATTACGCATACGGGCTATATTTCTTAGAGTTCGAATCATTGACTCAACTAATAAGCCTAAGGGCTATATCATTTCAAGTCTGAAAAACCAATCGATCAATCATAGAGACTACGAAGTCCAAATTCGATTAAGTTGTTTAGATCCTTGTAAAAACATTCATAAAGGCGTGAATAAAATCTTCACGAAACAGAAGCAAGTCGGCAGAATTATCAATATACAAAATTATCTACATGGTTGATTACAACGTAAAAACTAAAGACTAAACTTCTTGGTCATCCTTAGGAACGGTTTCTTCTTTATCGGGCTCCCCCCCCCCCAATTCTCGGATCCGCTCTTGCTACCGTCATCATCATCATCATCGCCATCAGAAGCCAAGGCTTTAGCCTCAGCTTCGAGCTCTTTAGCCTTCTTTATCTCTTCAGCAAGGTTGAAAGCTCAAGCATTTATCTCCTCGAGGGTCTCCCTCCGAGACCGACACTTAGCAAGTTCGGCAATCTAATGTGCTCGAGTGTCAGCAGTATCCGCCGCCTCTCGTGCCTCCATCTGATAGCCTTGGCATCAGCCTGGTACACGGCAATGGACTTGTCCTCCATGACTTCGATGACTCAACCTCTGCCTTGGCCTCAGCAAGCCGTACTTCAAGCTCCTCGATCCTCTTAGCCTGAGCCGAACCCTTTTGCTTGATGCTTCAAAGCTGAACATCGGCCGATAATAATTTGGCCAAGATGGTTTCTTTTTCTGCAGCCAGGCGGTCGATAGTCTCCTTCCACCGATTATATTCAGCCTTGATTTGATCGACTTCTTCCCGAAGTAACCCGATCTTTTCAACCTTTTGCTGCAGCTGAGATAACGAAGGGTTAACTTCCACAGTTGAGTCAAACCCATACTCTAACAGAACGAGGCTCACCTGCTTATCTAGTTCGGCCTCTTCTTCACGAGCCTTAGCCAAATCTGCTTGAAGGTCCTTTATAGCCTCGTCCTTTTGGCTGCAAAGAAGCCGCAGGGCATCTCTCTCCCCCGAGACCTTCTAAAGCTCGACCTCGCACTGGCTGAGGTCGACTCAAAACCTACTAATGGCCTGCACAGTAGGGAAAGAACACAAGTCAAGTTTGGGAAAAGAACGAAGAAACCAAGTACAGTAAAATCATTACCCGAGTAATGAAACGTTGGGCCTCCTATAGGAGAAGAGAAGCATCACCAATGTCGGAGGCATCATCGACTCCAGTAAAGCAATCCCGAAAAGGATCCCCTACACTAGAACCTCCGCCCATATCGGGGGTCTTCAATTCTCGAGCCTCCATTAACGCCTCCTCAGAAAAGGTTGGAAGAGAAGGCAAACGACCCACTGTCATGGTCCCAAGAAAATCACTCGGGATGCTCTGATCGAGACTCAGGGTAACGGAATCAACCCCGACCGGTACAGCCGCCATCGGCTCGGAAGCTCTGGCGACCTCGATAGCTTTCGCAGATCGGATCACCAAAGCCGAGGCATCATCTTTTTCTCCTTATTCTTCTTCCCTCAGTCATTGGACCGAGTCCATCAAAAGAGTGATTGCCTTCCTCCTCACCCTTCGAGTTTTGGGCTTGGTGTCCTCTGGCCGATAGACAGCTTTTCGCTTCTTATCTTTCCCCGATTCCGGGACCGGGGACTTGGTTCCTTCTTCACCACTTGAAGGCCTCAAAACGGCATCCTTGGTTACACCTGCATGAAAGGAAATCGGTGACGAATGGAGCATAAAAAATATTTCGAAGAACACGAGAATCAACCCTTACCATGATTCTTGGCCTCCCATCTACCTTTTGTCAAATCACGCCAAGCGCGTTCGGCATAAGAGGAAGTCGAGGCTAACTTCCGAACCCAATCCTCAAGGTTGGGTACCGCTTGTGGCATCCAAGGGGCAGCTGTATATCGGAGAAAGACATCAGATAAAATCAGAAAAAGATATGAAAAGCAAAGTCTTATGAAAACCACTTACGGTCGAAATTTCATTCCTCAAGGAACAGTATCTTCTCTTCCGGAATGAGGTCGCAGGTCCTCACTCGGATATAACGGCCCATCCAACCCCGATCTTTGTCTTTGTCGATGCTCGACATCAAAGCCTTTGATGCCCGACGATGAAGCCTGATTAGTCCTCGAAAGATTTGAGGCAGATACAGTCGTATGAGGTGATTCAGGAAAAATTCCAGCCCCCCGGCCTTGTTGGAAAAGAAGCGAAGTAAGGTTACTATACGCCATAGAGAGGGATGAATTTGACCAAGGGTGACCTGATATCTCTTGCAAAAATCGATGATCACCGGGTCGACGGGACCCAACATGAAGGGGTAAGTGTAAACACTTAAAAACCCCTCCACATGGGTGATGACGCTCTCTTCGAGGGAGGGAATTTGTAACACAACCTCGGAATCCCAGTTGCAGTCTTTCCTCACAGCCTCGAGATGACCCTCCGTTATCGAACACATGTACATCGACACATGCTCACATCGACCCGGAACAGATGAAGGATTCTCAACCTTAAAATCGATCTTCAGAGTACACGGGCCGGGAACATACTCATAGGTAGGCGGCTCCACCGGCACCTTGTCGCCGTACGGCCGTGTAGAAGAAGCTTTCTCCTTCTGAGGTACAATTTTCGAAGTTTTGGCCATTGATACAAGAGAAAGAAAGGCAAAGGAAGATGAAAAATTGATGCAGATGGCTTTGCAAGCGGCGAAATAGAGAGAAAGGGTAAGAAAATTTGGAAGAGTGAAAGATGTAAAAGAGGTAAATGTTAGATGGGGGGTTATTTATAGGCCTGCATCGTGACGGTTCAATATCAGAGGTGGCCGACCACCGTCTGACATGCATTAAATACCTTGAAAAGACTAAATCGATGGGACAGTTATCACATACGTCATGATCGAGCCTTGTGAAAACGTCATCTTATAACCCGATCGAACCATCGAAGATCATGTCGATTCTCACCACATCCTTCTTGAGAAACGAGGGGACTATCTGTATACGGTCAAAATAGATTTCGGCCTTCCTACGTTCGATCGAGTTCGAATAGTAAGCAACCAGAGCGAGATTTTGGGATGAGTTCCAAAGGCAGTACAAACGAGCTTCGAATCCGAAGGCTGATCAAAAAGTCGGCTCGATACTTTCATCGAGCCCGTGACCGAATCGGTCCGCAAGGCATTGCTTCGAGGTCAGAAATGCGCTACGCCCACCCCGGAGGTCAAACTCAAGCCAAAATCGAGGGTTCGACCCAATTACGAGCCCGAGCCAGTGTCGAGCTCACAGACAAGAGTCGTCACAAACGCACTAAGAGAGAGAATCTTGGCGGGAATCGAGAAAGAGACAAATCATCATGGGTCCTCCACTATATGCTTTATTTTATTATAAATGAAGTAGGATCCCTCTAGTAAGCAGCACACAGAGAAAAATACATTGTAACAAAAAATCACTTCTCATATTGAAAGATATCTCCTCATGCTTGTTTTATTTTACCTTATTCATTCTTTTGGTCACTATTCTCATTCTCATAGCCAAGAACACAAATATTTCTATTTTCCTGTACGATTTGTATCAAATTGTATCACATATCCTTAGAACCATACACAAATTTAACGTTATCCGATTTTTCGGGTAAACACATATAAACTTACGGTATATCATTATCCCCCTAATTTTAAAAAATACTGATTGATGCACTTAAGCTCCACAGATTCTCGCAATTTTGCAAAGGTTGACACAATTACTTTGACTAAGTGATGCAGAAAGCTAAATTCAGAACTTAAAAGAAAATTGCCGCAGATAAAACTACCTCTTCAAGAAACATGTGTTAATAGTATTAAAGACAAATGAGGAAAACATGAAAATTTGGATATGAAATCAGAGATTGATGCGAAGTTGAAGAGGTCAGTATGTAACTATTGATATTCAAAATTTTACCAGCTGGTAATATCAGTATATACAGGATGATATTCTTTGTCACTTACAAAGATGAGCTTCCGTTGTTATTGTCCGACTAAACAACAACATCGTAAGTATGCTTTTTTTATTTGGAAGGAGTTATATTATGTTGCATTTTTAATTTCTTTTGATTAGTGTTAACTATATCTAAAACTTATTTGCCTATAAAGGCATATCTATAACTATAAGTTCTTCCTATAAAAAAATAGTTATATTACGTGGGTACTTCTTGGCGCATCATAAAAATATAGATAGGATCGTTGTGTCAAAAAAAAAGTATTAAAAGCCAAATGTATCTTTCTGCTTCTTTCTTTCTATGTATTTGCTGGATTTTGATTCAGCTGAATAGACGGAAAACTTAAGTTCCTTTAGAGATATCTTTTGTGTAAATATTATATGCTAGCTATTCTATTATGTTGACTTCTGTACTTCCTTTGTGTCTACTGAAAAATTATGAGATGCTCAAATTATGACTTTTATGACCATTTTCTGGCTTACATCCAAAACAGTTTTAAACCCTCAGTAAGAAACTAGAAACTGGAGTGATGTAGAGTATTCAGAAAACGGAGAAAAGTGAACATTTTGAATATGTATTTACTTTTGTCATGTCAAAGGTTCTACAACTAGCTAGGCTAAAAACTTTTTGTACAAATTGACACACTGTAACTCTACGTCTATCATTTTATAACTCAACAGTGATTACAAGCTCTTTAAATACCTTATTGCATTAAGTTTGTCACTTCTTAGCTATCCGTCATTAATTTAATTTAATTGTTTTATCTTTAGGTATATTCAAGTAAAAGTATGAAATATTATTTGTTGCTAATTTCTCAGTTCCATGGTATATGTAGGAGTTTGAGGCGAGACTGTAAAGCTAAAAGCAAAAGAGATAAAAGGAGTAAAATAATAAATGAAACTATAAAAGAGGAGCACAAGTGATTTACTAGAGTTATATTGTAGCAATCAGTGGCGGAGGCAGGATTTTCACTAATGGGGTTTAAAAAAAAATAAGTTAAAAATTTTTAAAAAATTGGGGCCAATGGGAATTGAAAAACTAGTGACCTCTCAAAGTTTTTAAAACCCCCTTGACCACTAAACTATGTTTTTGGGTTATGTCAAGGGAATTCAAAACATAATATATATACGTAAAAAACAGATTTTGTCTTATATATTCGACGAAGGCGGTTCGGATGAATCCCCTTCCACCCCTAAATCCGCCCCTGGCAGCAACATCTTACCATAAAACATGGTAAGGCAAACCTCCACGGGAGTTGACTGGAATAGTTTTGCCATCAAACATTTTGTTGTTTTCTATTTAAAAACAAATCCCTCCGAATTTAGGAGGCATCAAACATTATTTGCTATCAGAATATCATATAGGTTTAGGTGAATGCTCCGATTGTACAATATTTTGTTCTTTGTTGGTTTGCATTGGATAGGTGCAAAGCTAATCGGTGATGTAAATATAAAATGTTCCTTGTCTATCACAACTTTATTTACAATAGTATATTTTATATCTTACTTTAGTACTTGCAAATAATAACAAAGAATTTGAAACTTTAGTAAGTCATCCTTACCGGTGAAAGTTTACAAAATAATCGAAGTATAATAAAATATGTAATAAAACAATATAACGTGTTCGCCCGGGCTACCCTTCCACTAGTTTTAAATAATTCAATGTGTGCGCGAAAATGGGGAGCATAAATCATGTTGTGCTGCGACGCTACATGACTTAGGAGAAGGATAGTTGGGTGTTTCCTGATGTCGTTAAAATTAGGTATAAGTTAGTGTCCAAGTAATTATAAGCCGTGAAAATTTTATAATTTTCGTTAAAAAAGAAATTTGCTGGGGTGGTTAGAACGACAAATCTCTGACGACTGCGAGTCATCTTTTCCTTTTATCTTCAATTATTGGTCTTATTATTCAAAAACCCAAGTAAGTAACTTGTGGATACTTTTTGTTTCTCCATGTTAGTTTCAAAGCTAATATACATAATGCGATAATTATTTTTAAGTCCGGTTATTCGGCTTAACTGATTTTTCTTTTTGAAACATTAAAAACCGAACCGAAAATTGGAAAATTCTAAAACGAAACCGAATAAAGAATCGAAGAAACCGAACTGGAAAAACCAAAATTTTGGTTCGCTCTATTTTTTCGGTTAAACTCGAAATATGCCACATCTGTATTATAGTTTCGAAGACTGGTTGATTTCGGTCATAATAAAAATAAAAAAATAAAAAAGTTCTTGTCTCTGCCTCTGTCATGGGCAAAGCCACATGCTCGTAAGGATAGTCTTCGTCAAAAAATTACACTGTGTATATAGGTAAAATATTACGTTTTAAAGGTATATAACACATATTGAACACCCTTTGTCGGGAATTTTTTTTCACTCCTTTCAAATTTGAACACCCTTGGAGAAATTCCTAACTTCACTGTCATGGCCCATTTTCCATCTGCACTACCCGGTATTACTAACTTACAATCATGAATTCAATTTGTTCATAACCATCTTCTATCCCCTTTAATACTAACTTCAAATCCTGAATCGAACTCTCCAAAGAGAAGTTTAACATAATCACCTTGATTTATCTATAGCAGAGGTCCAGAGTCATGTGAATTTGAGTAACAAATTCACGCCTAAATAGGTAACTCGGGTGGCATAACTTGATACCACAATGAAAAAAGATAAAAAAATCAAATTGATGTACGAAAGGGAAAAACATAGCATTCAGACAATCCATGTACTACATGGTAGCATAAGTTGAATAACATAAAGTTGGCAACTTTGTATCCTTCGAAAAAAACAAGGTAAAAATGTCATGTTTATTAAAACAAACAATAGAAGAGAAAATAAACAGAGAGAAGTCTCAGTACTACATAGCTATGACACTTCGAGAGTTTTTTGGATTGGCCTAAAGCTTTGCAAACCAGCTTTAAACTATTCTTTTGGCTTATTTTGGTGTGTTGCCCGTTTGGATTTGCTGAATTTAAGTACCAAATGCTGCAGAAACCGCACAATCTCAAAATTAATTTGCGTGCAGATAGTATTATCAGATGTACTACTGTTAACTCTACCTTTTCATTGAATTTGATGTACCACAGTACTAGTGCTGAATTTCGCATACACTAAAAAATCAGCAAAATCTGAATTGGAAATTTATGAAGCCATATTTAATACATCCTGTAACTGAGTCCATGGCACATATATGTGTACGTTGTATGAGCTATAAAAAGCTAAGCTATTTGTTTTAACGGTTTTAAAATAGGACTGCTTCTCTTTGCATTTGATAGTCATTAGTTTCCAGATATGTTATCATCTCCTCTCCTATCAAAAAGAGGGATATTTTCCCGTAAGTGCAGGGAGTTGAACTCTAGGAATGCCCAGCTATCATCTGCAAATCCTATAGTGTGAGACTGCTCAACCTCAAAAGTTGATCGCAGTACTGTAGGTAATGCTGTCAGTTGTTGTACTGTCAAGTATTTTGTGCTGATTTCATAATAAACTATAAAAAAAAAAAAAGCAAAATAAGACATGTATCTAAATCGGATATTTACAGGAACTAATCAAGTACATATGCATAATCAGAGTCCATGTTACAAAATTAGGTTCGTTGTCTGAGCTATAGTAAGCTAATTGTGTAACTTAATTAATTAGGGCAGCTTCTCTTTCAATTTAATTCACAGTCCAGTCTACTGTCAACTTCTCACTGATCTCAACAAGGGATATATTCCCACAATTGCAGGGCTTTGAGCTTTAGCATTTGAGCCAAGTTTGACTATGATGCGATGAATTAGATCATGAGGATAATACAGCAACTTTGTGAAAGTTGATATATAGGAGTGAGACATTAAGGAGGACTTTAATTTTGTTCCCAGCCTTGTAGGGAATTACAATAGAGGAAACTGGAACACTCTAGTTTCCAACCATTTCTTTTATCTCTTATCTTGTTCCTATCTATCACAGACAGTTGTCAAATTGGCATAGGCTGTCTTCCTTTCCAATAAGAATAGATGTTTAAAGAGTGAATAATTTTGGCACTGCTACTATTTTTTCTACGCGGGACTTCATTTATATTTCTTGTATGAATGTTGAGGACACCCTTATCTATGCAAGCTCAATAATCATAGTCTCCGATATTAGACGGAATGGGACTCAGATACCTGCATTAGGTTTTCTACCACAAGCTTAATCAAATAGAAGGCTCATTCATAGATCAGCACATAGCTTTAATTCGATTCAATCCAAGATGAGGAACCGAGTTCTTCTTACCATTGTTGGCACGAGAATACCTCTCAAAGGGGAATAATCAGATTCCATCTCTAGAGTTGAGATATTACTAGATTAGCAACACTCGCTTAACCTAAAGAAAGGTCAGCCTGAGAAAACACCTTCCTAAGCTGGTAGGAGAACTTCACTCACTAAATTTCTTGAGTAGAGGAAATCTTTCCTCAGATTACTTGAATGCGAAAGGTCAAATAATTGATTTTCAAATATGTCTGCTATTGTCATAAGACCTCCTAGGTGAGCCACTCGGAGGTGTGGTATTCAGTGTGTTTTACATGAGCTATTAACCGATTAATTTTACAAAGTGTAGTCAAAAGATATATTGAGGAGAAAATATCATAGGTGAAGAAGATAAAATGATGACCAAAGAGTGGATGTAACTACTATCATCTATGTTTATCACAGTTCATTTTCAACAGTTGGACTTGGATTAAAAAATTTTCTCAAAATTTTGGTTGTTCTTAATTCTTTGAACCATCCATCCTGGTTACTTTGCCAAAAACATTACTACTACTACTAACAACAACAACAACCAAAAAAAAAAAAAAAAAAAGTGTAATTCCGTAAGTAGGGTCTGGGGAGGATAGTGTGTACGCACAGTAGCGGACCCAGGATTTTGTGCAAGCGGGTTCAATCTTAGAAGTATATAAATTTAGTAGTAAAATAGTAGTTATCAAGTGTGTTCAAATAAAATATTTATGCAAAATTTACACAGCTTTAATCCTAATTTATACATATACACAGTATTATTTTTACCACTTGGGTCCGCCACTGTGTACGCAGACCTTATTCCTACCTTGAGAAGGTAGAGAGATTGTTTCAGATAGACCCTCGGCTCATGAAAAGATGAAAAAAAAAAAGCAGTACCAACAGGCAGTAATATCAGCAAAAATGATAAGAAAGAAAAAAGAAAATCTAATCCATGAACAGGTAAAACAAAGGATACTCAGGCCTTACCATTCACCAGAAGCTGCATTGTGATTGAGGATGCAAGGCTTCCAAAGACGGTGAATTATCCGAATTTCTTTTCAAGAAGGGGAATCCAGGGAATCATTCTGGGCTCGTAAAGATTAACGGTTAATATAGAGTTTAACTGCTAAATAGATCCCGTCATGTTACATTAGTTTTCCCCTTTTCCTTTGAGATCTCTTAATAGTGTTTTGGTTAAGTAACCTGTTCCACCCCCTCTACTGTTACACATTTCAATAGAGTTTGAGACATTGTTTCTCTCCTTATGTGCCAGATAGCTGCAGCCCTGCAACTTTAGATTTAACCTTATGAGATATATTGGCGAGCAATTTAATTAATGAACTAGGTTTGAATAGTTTCTTACAAAAATGAGACCTTATTTATAAAATCTTCCCTGAAAAATAAAAACCTAGACAAGGAAAGAAACTAAACAATGATCTGAAAATCAAGAAAAAATCAGCAATGAGTTCCTTTCCTCTTTATCTCTCTTCTATCCCTTCTCTTTCTTGTAACCAAACATGGTGTGAAGAAAAAAATCTGAAAATTTATTTCTCAGTTTTTCATAAACAACTGCACCTTTTGCTCAATTTTGCCTCCGATCAGTGCTGACATTTGCTCAGAATCAAGGGTTGTCGTGCGACTGGTATAGTTTGATAGTTTAACGAGTTACTGATCACTAAGATCTCTTCGTTAGATGCTCCAAGTTTTGTTAGTACATGAGTGGAGAATAAAACTGGAGTCATCATACCAAAACGAATATGTACTTGCTCTAAATAGAACCACTGAATCACTTTTTTCTTTTTTTGTGTGCGCAACAGATTGAATTGTGACCAAGCTTTCTGGCTATTAAATATAATAACGCTTAAACTGATTCCAAGTATCACTGTATTCATTCTTCCAACATCTATGAACTTCATATATCACAAAAAATACCATGTACAAAACTGGTATGACACAAGATCTGTTTTCTGTTTTAGGAGAAGAAGATGCTAGACGTACCTCTACCAGAAGTCACAGCAAGAACATTTACCATCCTTAAAGTGGTGAAAGCGAACACCATCTTTTAGGAAAATCTCTCGCCTCCTCAGCAATGACATGTATTTTGCAACTGTATGACAGTCTGAACATATTCTTGTATTATTGATCACTCTAATAGGTGCAGGACTTGTGGTCCTGATTAATCCATATGTAATTGCCAGTTTTTCAGTGTGAGCAAGTAGCACCTTTTCTTTCTCCACTTCAGGAATGTTCTGACAAACACATTTAGTATCAGGTGCATAGCCCAACTTCTTCATCTCAGATATTAACTTGTACAGTTCAAAGTATATCTCTCCTTCTTCTTGATGAGTTTTTCCTGCTGTAGAGAAGATGTGAATCCTCTGATTGACTTGTACCCAACTCCATACAGGTCCGATTTTCACTCCCATTGCTTCCATCTTGTCTCTGATACGGTCAACATCCTTCCATCGGTTTGAAAGTGCATAGAGGTTCATCATTAAGGCATAGTTAGCTGCATTATATGGTTCTAACTTGAAAAGGTATTCTGCTGCAATCTCTCCAAGCTCCACGTTTCCATGGATCCGACATGATGTAAGAAGAGCACCCCAAACAGCAGCATTTGGCTCCATCGGCATTGACTGAATAAAATCCAATGCTTCATCAAGGTAACCAGCTCTTCCCAGTAGATCAACCATGCAAGAGTAATGCTCAATTGTGGGGGTAACTCCAAAATCTGTCTTCATATGATCAAAATATTTCCAACCTTTATCGAGCAAACCATAATGTTTACAACTAGATAGAAGAGCTATGAATGTTATGGCATCTGGTTGGATGTTTGCTAATCTCATTCTATCAAAGACTGAAATTGCCTCTGTACTAAGGCCGTATATGGCAAAACCGGTGATCATGGAATTCCAGGAAGCTATTGTTTTGTCCTCAAGTCTTTGGAAAACCTTCTGAGCATTTTCTAAGTTCCCACACTTACTGTACATGTCTATGAGAGCCGTAGATACATACACATCATCTATAAAATCGTTTCGTATACACAAGCAGTGTATCTCTTTCCCAATATGTAACAAAGAGAGACCTGCACATGCTTGAAGTAAGCTTGAAATTGTAACTGAGTTGACTTTGATACCTTCATCCTGCATCTGAATTAAAAACTCAAATGCTTCTCTAAAATATCCTTGCTGTGAACAACCTGATATTAAAGAGGTCCATGAAATGACATTAGGAGACATGCCACAACTTTTGATCCTTCGAATCATACCCAAAGCTTCCTTAATGCAGCTAGACGTTGAATAACCAGAAACCATGCTATTGTATGTCACTATATCTGGTTTAATCCCTTCTTCCTTCATCTGATTCAAAAGATTACCAGCTTTTTCAAAATGTCCCTTGCAGGAATAACCAGAAATTAATGAATTCCAAGCACAAATATTTCTGTTTGTCATACAATAGAAAACAGCTTGAGCAGATGTCAAATCATCATTCTTCACATACATATCTACTAGTGAAGTTGCAACATGCAGGTCATAGTCAAGTCCATTTCTTATAACATGGCAATGGATCTCCTTACCACTATTCAAATAGCCTAATTCAGTCACTGCCTGAAGAACACTGGTTATAGAGTTGCGATTTGGATGATAACCAGCACTCTGCATTCTCCTCAGAATCGCCAAAACCTCTCGATATGATCCATGAAGAAAATGACCAGATAAAAGGCAGTTCCAGGTTATTATGTCCGGTTTTATGTTGGAAGTTATCATTTCATTAAATAGCTCCCATGCGTCATCAAGGTAACCAAGTGCAATATACCCCGAAATAATACTGTTCCAACAAGGCAGATTACGATTGTCTGTTGAATCAAAAACTACTCTAGCAAGTTTGAGATTGTCATTTTTTACATACATGTTGATGAGTGCAGTGCGTATCATTATATTCGATTCTAAGGCATATCGGATAACATACCCGTGAATCTGTTTTCCTTCATCAAGAGCACCCAATTTCCCACATGCTTGCAAAACTTTGGAAATGGTTAGGCTATTGGCCTTAACATGTAATGTCTGCATTTCATGAAACATTTGTAGACCTTCAGCCCATTTCTCATTCCTTAAATTAACCAAAATTGCTTCATTCCACAATAAAGAGTCACGGATTGATGTATCTTTAAAAACCTTATTAGCACTCTCTGTCCCACAACACCTCCCATAAAAATTCATCAGTGCACATTGTGTATAGACATCTAAATTAAAACCTTTCTTGATCAAACAAGCATGGATTTCCAATCCTAGCCACTTGTCTCTTAACTTTGAACAGATTTTCAAGACAAAAGCTAGAATTTCAGTGTTAAAGTTCACTCCTTTACTATGTAACCCACTGAAAACTTCAAGAATTTCACATGGGTTTCCACCAAAATAACTAAATTCTTCAAGGAAAGAATTCCAATACAAATAGTTCTCTGCAAACCCCACAAAGAATAACACTGCAGCTGATTGAAAATCACCAAATTCCAAGTAAGCTGAGATAAAAGACTGCATATTTCTCTTTGAATCCCATACACTAGACAATTTTATCATCTTGGCATGCATTGCTCTGACTGAGTTTAGTGAATGGAACTCTTTTTCATAATCAAATTGCAATGAAGAAAGTGGAGAAGGTGAGGTTGAGGGTGAAGTTTCAGGAAGTGTTTCTGCTACATTTATAAGGCCAAAATTTGTGGAATATCTTCTGGGTTGCTTTTGGGTGAGTGGCTGATGTGAAGAAATGAAGTGGTACAATGGAGTAGCAGCCTCCATTGTGGCTTTTGAGCTTGAAGAAAATTATGGCATCCACTCAAGGTAGTTGATTGTGAAATAATGACAGTTTAAACAGTAGGATTTGGAGGGCTCTAATAAAAGCTGGAAGACTAACTAGAAGGAAAATCCAGAAAGGGAAAGACATAGGGAAATAAATAATTATGTCTGAAAATCAAGAATCTTTAGTGGATAAGGTTTATCTAGTGTGCATTTTATAGATAAGCCACTGTACAATGCGATGGGCCTTCCATACCTTAAAAAGAAAGGGCGCAGTGCACCGGTAGCCACTTTTAAGCCTATTGTTTATAATATATAAACAATTTATATAATATTTTTAAAAATTAGTTAATTCATTCAAACTTTAGGACTAAGTATCCCGAATTTTTGTATCATGTTTGAGTTGCTAATTTGAAATTCTAGACTTAGTGTCCTAAATTTTTAACCTGCTAATTTAAAATTCAGGATATAAGAATTGAATATCTAGACACAATTTTCGAACTTTAGGACACGATATCCTAAAAGTTTGAACTTCTAGGTTTAAACTTTAGGACGGCGTGTCCTGAAGTTTGAGCGAATTAGCTAATTTAAATACATTTTAAACTGTTGATATATTTTAAATAACATGTTAAAAGTGACTACCTGGTGTCATTTCCGCAAAGGAAATCACTATAATTTTTCTCCCCAAAAACTACAGGCCTCAAAGTTTATTCTCTCTTAATTTTCCCTGTTCAGCAACTGGGATTCAGCTAGCGGACAAATTAAGAATTAAAAGGTATACGACTGAGAAAAACTTTAATAAAGGGTAAGAGTGTAAAATTTGACAAGATTAATGTGAACTAGTGTGAACATTTTTTTTTTTGATAATAACTGTGAATATATTACCATAACCCATCCAAATTGATACAACCTATAGGAGCACTCGAAATTTACAACCACCTTCTAGGAAGGGTGTTGAGTAATTCCAAGCCCCCGGAAAAAGAAACTAGTTACAAAACTTCTGAATCAACAAACTACCTCTATGTACTCTGGAATATTTCCTAAGTTCTAATCTTTTCTTTACTTCCTGTTTAATCTGTGTAGTGTTTCTCTATTTACACTTTCATTCTTGAACAACTTATAATTCCTTACTCTACATGTATGGTAGATCATGGCTCCCCAAATAGCCGTTGTTATCTTCTTCTTGAGTTTACTCCAGTATCTTCGTTTCATCCATCTCAGACTTTGCCCAACTCCCATACTCTGTATGTGTATGCCCGACTATTGTTCTATTATCGGTTTCAGTTCCTTTATCCATTAGCATTCAGAAAACAAATGTGAGGAAGTTTCCTCTTTTGCCTCATCACAAAGACAACATAAGTTGTTATCAGTAGGTATCTGCAGTCTAGCCAGTCTCTTCTTGGTCATTAATCTATCCTGGTTAGCCAACCATACTATTACCTTGTGTCTAGGTAGCATTGTTGAGTTCCATATTAGATCAGCAGCCTCAAGTTACTGCATATCCCCCAGCATAGCATTGTAGCTTCTAGTGACTGAATAATCACCCTAGTGTGAATATTTGGAAGCCTCGTTTTAGGAAGAAATTGGTATATGTATTTTTCATGCATTTACATTACATAATCATACTTTATGTGATGTCATGCATGACATTATTAAGGTCATTTCCCTTCTATAAATAGCAAGGTTTTGTTCATTTGTAAACACCTCTCACTTGCCTTCCTATCTTCTGAGACATTTGAGTCTTCTTTCTCTCTTGTCGTATTTCACTTATATTTTTGGAGTGAAATAAAGTTTGAGTTGATTGTGTCTGAGGACTAGGCAGAAAATCAAATTTTGCTGAACCTCGTAAACTTCTGGTGTTCTTTTTATTATTATCTCATTTACTATTTATTAGCTACCTTTAGATATAGTAGTTGTGATTTAATCACTTTCTATATATTCGGCTTTTGCAATAATTAGTATCAGAGTCAAGGTTCTATTTGAGTATGCTCTGTGGTTGCAGCATAGTCTAAACTTTCACATCAGAAAAGAATTACTTTGGTGTTCTATAGTGTCAGCAAATAAGTAGTATCTGTAGCAAAAATGGGAGAAAAGAAAAATGAAGAGTCCACATTGAGTGTTAGTAATACGTTGTTGGCATCTTCGCTTATGACAAGAATTATGTCAAATGCGAAATTTGCAGTTAAAATTTTTGACGGGTCAGGACATTTTGGGATGTGACAAGCTAAGATTCTTGATGTTCTTTTTCAACAAGGGCTAGATATTGCCATAGAAGAAAAGAAACCAGACAATATATGAGAAGAAGAATGGAAAATTATCAATCGCGTTGCTTGTGGTACCATTCGATCTTACCTTGCAAAAGAATAGAAATATCCATACACAAAAGAAACTTCTGCAAGTAAATTGTGGAATGCATTGGAGGATAAGTTCTTGAAGAAAAATAGTCAAAATAAAATTTATATGAAAAAAAAGACTGTTACAATTCTCATATGTTTCTAGTACTACAAAGAATGATCATATCACCAGCTGTAATAAGTTGGCGACAGATTTGCAGAATATAGACATGACTTTTACTGATGGAGATATGGCCTTAATATTATTAAGTTCACTTCCTGATTAGTACGAGTACCTTGAAACTACTCTACTTCATGGGAATTATGAAGTATCTCTCAAAGAAGTTTGTTCTGCCTTATACAGCTATGAACAAAGAAAGGGAGAAAAACAAAAGAGTGGAGAAGGAGAAGCACTGGTCGTGAGAGGTCGTTCTCAAAACCAGATAAGAACAAAGAAAGGAAGATTGAAGTCAAGATCTAGACCCAGCAAAGATGAATGTGCCTTTTGTCGAGAAAAGGGGCACTGGAAGAAAGACTGTCCAAAGTTGAAAAACAAGGCCAAACCTAATAATAGGAAGGTTGTCATAGATTCAAATGTAGCTAATTGTGACGAATCTGATTTCTCACTAGTTACAACAGAGCCATTCAAATCATCTGACATATGGTTGATGGATTCAGCTTGTAGCTATCATATGTGTCCCCATCGGGACTAGTTCGTTGACTTTCAAGAAGAAAAATATGGAGTTATTCATACCGCAAATAACAATCCTCTTACCGCATATAGTATTGGTTCAATCCAATTAAGGAACCATGATGGATTGATCAAAACATTAACAAATGTTCGATACGTACTGGATTTAAAGAAAAATCCCAATTCTGTGGGAGCCCTGAGTCAAAGGGGTTCAAAGTCATTGCAGAAAATGGGGTAATGAGAATATGCTCTGATGCACTAGTGGTAATGAAGGAAATTCGGAGAAATAATAACATGTATCACTATTACGGTAGTACAGTTATTGGGACAGTGACAGTGATATCCATTGATGACAAGGAGGCATAAGCGACCAAGCTATGACACATGCGCTTGGGACATGCAGGAGGAAAATCCTTGAAAACTTTATCAGATCAAGAATTGTTAAAAGGAGTAAGACTTGCAATTTGGAGTTTTGTGAGCACTGTGTCAAGGGAAAACAAATAAGGGTTAAATTTGGAACAGTTATCCATAATACTAAAGGTATTTTGTATTATGTTCACTCTGATGTTTGAGGTGCTTATAAAACACCTTCATCATGTGAGAAATACTATTTTGTAACCTTTATTGATGACCTTTCACGGAGAGTGTGGGTGTATACGATGAAAACTAAAGATGAGGTGTTGAGAATTTTTATCAAATGGAAGGTGATGATAGAGACTCAAACAGGCAGAAAGATAAATTGTACTCGCACAGACAGCAACGGAGAATACAAAAATGAACTTTTCAATAAGATTTATGAAGATGATGGCATTTTAAGATATTCCACCGTCATAAATACACCACAACAGAATAGAGTGACAGAACGTATGGATCGGACTTTGCTGGAGAAGGTTCGTTGTATGTTGTCCAATGCTGGCTTGGGCAAAGAATTTTGGGCTGAGGCAAGAACATATGCATGTCACCTCATTAATCATCTATCATCTGTCGTTGTTGGCATCAAGACACCATTTGATAAATGGTATGGAAAACCTGTTGAAGATTATAGTTTTTTCCATGTATTTGGCTCAATTGTATATTATCATGTGAAAGAATCAAAATTGAATCTGAGAGCAAAGAAAGCTATATTTATGGGGATTACTTCTGGAGTCAAAGGATACCACGTATGGTGTACAGAGACAAGAAAAATTATATTCAACAGAGATGTTACCTTTGATGAGTCTGCCATAACAGATAAGGTAACAGTTGAAGATGTCAAACAAACCGATGGTGGTTCAAAGCAAGTGGAGTTCAAGAAAAAATTAATTTTTCTAACACAGGGAGAAAATGAGGAAACAACAAAAGATTTTTCTCTGGAAGAAGAGCCAGTGGAGAGGGAGATTCCAACTCAAGAACCTCAACAACTTTAATCAATATCAACTAGCAAGCCAAAAAGAACAATAAAGAAACCTGCTCGTTTCATAGAGATGGTGGCTTGTGCAGCCTCGATTGTAGCTGATGGTGTTCCTACCACTTATAAAGATGCAGTCTAAAGTTCAAAAAAAGATAAATGGAGGATTTCCATGAATGAAGAAATGCAATCCCTTCGTCAGAATCGCACATGAAAATTGGCCAATCTCCCGAAGAGAAAGAAAGCAATTGGTGCAAATGGGTATTTGCAAAGAAAAAAGTATTTCCTAGCCAAGAAGATGTTCGCTACAAAGCAAGATTGGTAGCCAAAGGATACGCTCAAAATGAGGGAATTGATTATAATGAGGTATTTTCTTCAGTCGTGAAATACTCCTCCATTAGAGTTTTATTGGCTTTGGTAACACAATTGAATTTGGAACTAGTTTAGTTAGATGTAAAAACTGCATTTTTACATGGAGATTTGAAAGAGAAAATCTATATAACTCAGTCAGAAGAATTTAAAGTTGCTGGAAAGGAAAATATAATGTGCAAACTTGAAAAATTGATGTACATATTGAAACAATCTTCTAGACAATGGTACAAATAATTTGGCAAGTTTATGTTGCGGCAGGAGTACAGAAGAAGCAAATACGATCATTGTGTGTATCTACGCAAGCTTGAAGACGGATCTTTCATATATCTTCTCCTATACGTTGATGATATGTTGATAGCTTCAAAAAGTCAAGAGAAAATTGAGAAGTTGAAGATTCAACTTAAAAAGGAGATTGAGATAAAGAATTTGGGTAAGGCGAAGAAATTTTTTGGCATGGAGATAAAAAGAGATAGACATTCAAAGAAACTTTGTCTATCTCAAAAAGAATACTTGAAGAGAGTAATAGATCGATTTGGCATGAATGAAAATACGAAATCGGTTAGCACTCCGCTTGCTCCTCACTTTAAGCTTAGTGCTGCTATGTCGCCGAAGAATGAAGCTGAACGAGAGTATATGTAAAGAGTACCATATGCGAATGTCGTTGGTAGCTTGATGTATGCAATGGTTTACATAAGACCTGATATTTCACATGCTATCGGAGTTGTAAGCAGGTATATGCATGATCTAGGAAAGGAGCATTAACAAGCTGTAAAATGGATTCTACGGTATATTCGTAATACTGTAGATGTTGACTTGATTTTTTAGCAAGAAGATAGTCAGTATCTGGTTGGATATTATGACTCAGATTATGCGGGTGATATGGACAAGCGTTAGTTGGAAGTCTACTCTGCAGTCAACGATTGCTTTGTCTACTACTGAGGCAGAGTACATGGCAATTACGGAGGCTGTAAATGAGGTAATTTGGCTTCAAGGGTTGCTTAGAGAGCTTAGTATTGGTAAAGAAAGTATCACACTATTTTGTGATTGTTAAAGTGCTATCCAATTAGCAAAGAACCAAGTTTATCATGCAAGGACGAAGTACATTGATGTTCGATATCACTTTGTATGAGATATTATAGAAGAAGGTGGAGTCATGGTGCAAAAAATTCAGACTACAGACAATCATGCCGATATGCTAACAAAAGTAGTGATTGCGATCAAGTTGCAACATTGTTTGAACTTGATCAACATTGTTGAGCTTTAAAGATTAAAGTTGAAGACACAATCAAAATTTATTGGTGAGAGAAAATTGAAAGTGTGAAATCTTGCCAAGGTGGAGATTTGTTAAATTTGACAAGATTAATGTAAACTAGTGTGAACATATGGAAGCCTCCTTTTAGGAAGAAATTGGTAAATGTATTTTTCATGCATTTACATTACATAATCACACTTTATGTGATGTCATGCATGACATTATTAAGGTCATTTCTCTTCTATAAATAGCAAGAGTTTTGTTCATTTGTAAACACCTCTCACTTGTCTTCCTATCTTCTAAGGCATTTGAGTCTTCTTTCTCTCTTGTAGTATTTCACTTGTATTTTTGGAGTGAAATAAAGTTTGAGTTGATTATGTCTGAGGACTAGGCAGAAAATCAAATTTTGCCGAACCTCGTAAACTTCTGGTGTTATTTTTATTATTATCTCATTTATTATTTATTAACTACCTTTAAATATAGTAGTTATGATTTACTCACTCTTTATATATTCGGCTTTCGAGACCATGTGATAGTTCTAGGATCAGAGTGCATCATTTATTTATTCCTTAAGTCAATAATTCAACTGCCCCTTAATTCTAAATTAGTTGGACCACCTATATGAATCCTCCCATTTCATTTTATTCAGGCCAGTTTTCTTTCCAATTCTAAATATAATTTGTTTAAGGTACTTCCTGAAAAAGGAAAACTTGAACAAGGCGGACCGCATTGTTGGGTTAAAATAGCTTTTAAGTCAAGTTCGCACGGTTTTCCCCTAAGGATACAACAACATACCTAGCGTCATCCCATAAGTGGGGAGTGGGTTTTTTCCGAAAGGCTAGGAAACAGAAACCTGGATAACCTTGACGGGTGTGGGAATGATTTGAGATGGGTAAATTGCGTAGGAACAAGAACAACAATCTTTGATTATATTCCTCTTCTTTTTGTTTTTCCTTCGAATATTCTTTATCTTTACTATAATACTATTTAGAAACTCAGAATGTTTTGCCTCTACTGCAAACACAGTCAATTTGGTGATCCCTGAAACTTTGTTCTTTTTAAGGAGCAGAATATATACAAAATGCAGCATCTCAGCGGGCAAGATTGGTTACTTTGTGTAAATGTTGATCCATGATTCTCCAATTCGCAAATGAATCTCATGGCCTTTATACCATTTTTACACAATTAGTTTTCCCAGCGATCATTGATAATTGTAATAGAATTGAAAAAAGTTAGTACTTACCACTTAATTTCTATGCTATTTTAAATATGGTCTTAATGAGCATAATCTCTCATATCTTTTGGCAGGCATTTGATCTGAAATTGAGTAGGTTTAGGCACAGAATGTCATGGTAAATAACTAAACAGTTGTCTGCAACATCAGTTAGGCTCTTACTTGACCAATTAGCATTCATTACAAGTGAGATTTTATTAGCGAAGTGGTTCTTTATGCCGCGATTGCAAACGTTAGTTGTTCAATCCTTGGTTTACTGCACTGCTTATGATCAAATATGTTTAAATGTGGTTACTATGATCCATATTATTAGCGCAGTCTACCCATTCTTATTGCAGCTTTGAGCTGTTTCTGCAGTCAGCGTTTTTGCTAAGCCTTAGGCCGTATCTGATTAAAAGGCAACTGAGCACTTATGAGTGACTTCAAGCTCCAAAACACAAGTAGTAATAAGTTTTCTTGCAGAGACAGAATCTTAAAATTTTCGGGCACGTTTGATAATTACAAAGGAATATAGAATACAGCCAGCCACTTCTCAACTTCAAGAGGCCGATTCAAGATTTCAAGTCAGTGGATCACTGCACCTACAACTCCTTCGTGATGAGGGGTACTTTAAAATTTTCGGCTACACATACATATTTCGGTAGTTAATGCAGACGAAAATACAGCAGCCCCTGGTCAACTCAATTTAGGCCTTAGAATCATAATCAGGGTGAAAAATACATCACTCATTTGTCTTCTCTTGCGATCATAGAGGCATTTTTGAGCCGATGTACAGTTGATCCACCAAAACTGCATAGAAAAATAGAATCAGTTAATCAGAAGAAGAACATTAGTATTTTTTTTAATAACTGACAAATTCCAGTAGGCCAATGGCGCAGGTTTCGGAACCTGGTGGATAATTGGCTAGCCTCTCTACATTTCTCCACTTAAATACCATGCTTTTGTTTGCGGCAAGGGGAGAAGAATTGCTCCTTTGTTGAGTCAGAATTCTACCAATATATCATGGCAGAATTTATCCACTCTCACTCGAAAGACCTCTGGCACTAACACAAACCAAAGAATAAGGCATTTTAAGCCAGAAGCCCTTGAGGGAGAGTGAACAAAAACTGCCCTGTTAAGAGTAATATAGTTTCTAAATCCAGTTGTGAGCACTGAACAAGACACTTCTTATTGACTCTCCCCGCTCGAGCTTCTTTCGCTGCATGCTTTCTACTTTAACCTTAAATCATACTCTCTAAACATTGCAGGAGAGAAGCCCTTGAGGGAGAGGCAACAATAACTGCCCTGAAGAGTTAATTTATTGTATGAGCTAAATGTGTATTTGATTGGCAAACTGAGTGATTTAAGAGCAGCCTATTTATAGGCAAGAAAAGATACAGAATGGAAAAAAAGAAATTTGTGGGACCTTTGATATCTTGGCTCTTGATATGAGTGGCAAAACCAGATTCTTTTGATTCATAACAGAGCCCCATTAAAGTATGGATTACCTATAATCTTTGTTCCTTAGAGATAGAAGTCAACCCCTTGTGATTAAAGAATAAAAGCATCTCATCCTCTTCTCTATTTTATCATCATATTCGAACTATTCCCTGACGAATAATTCTTGCTTCTGATAGTCTTCTATGGGTGTTTCCGTTTCTGATTGCATTACTTTTTGCTAGTTTTGTATTTTTGCTTTAGATGTCAGATCGGTTTGCTTGTTATTGCCCCTCCCCTCTCCCCTTCCTGAACCGAGGGTCCACCGGAAACACCATCACTGCCTTTTTAAAGGTAGGGGTAAGGTGTGCGTACACTCTACCCTCCTCATACCCCACCTGTGAGATTACACTGACTATGTTTTTGTTGTTGATAGTCTTCTATGTTCTTTATCTTAATAGTATTGATAACGAAAATGGAAGCTTATATCTAAAATTCTCAACACGATCTTCGAATACTTGTACAATTATAGAGAAACTTCAACATTGATAACAGCACGGGAGCTCAAAAAAAGCACAAATAGTGAACGGCGGCTTCACAATTTAGTGGTATCATTTCCCTAGATGCAAGAGAATTCCCAGCCATGTGACATGATCTCATTTTATGTACATAAGGATGTAAGTATCCAATAGACTTTCATCCTAATCAAAAATCTTGTGTTCGAACGGAGAAACTCCTGGTAGAGAATATGCTTCCACCCTTTAATGGCGCCTACACAGTGCGCAAAACCGAATTACTCGGGTCCGTAAATTTCGAATACCGAATGATTATACCAAAAAAGTATCCAATTAGCGTATATTTGAACATTTTCAATAACTCATAGCATGCCCTTTCAACATTTCCTGTAACTTTAACCAGCCATTACGCCGCGTCTCCTGCATTGGCCTATAACTGAAAGTTACTCATCTATTTTTAAATTGAACAGATAGTACTGGGAAGGTGGGATTAACTTTAAGAAAATAGGATCATAAAGATTCTTTTCTAGACAAAGTTGCTTTACATAGAAAATAGGATCATATATATTGACGTGGATCACCTTATCTACATGAATTCTGCGTTAGTCTATACACGCAACTTTTATAAAACAAATTGTACAATAATCACTGTTAAGGATCAAAGAAATGACAAAGTAAATGATCTTCTTTGTTTGGAACCAAAAAACAAAGTGTGAGGTCCCCATATTCCCATAAACAACTAGGCTGCTAGGTTCCATGTTGAAAAAATCGACCTACCATCTTCTAATGACACATGTTAAGTGTGATAATAAAGAATGATCCAATCAGAGATATGGATTTGCTTTTTTGATCGGAGTAATCTAATGGGTGGCAGACAATATTCATGATAAGACAATGGCTGTAACAGTTTGGACATTGTGGTGAAGCTGCTCAAGAATAATAGAGTAGAAACATTGGTATTGACAAACAACATTAGTAAGCTACATTATCTGATTACATAATTGTTACCACAGAAATATAAGAAAGATATAACGAGTTTTATCTTTTTTTTCTGAATAAAGAAACAGCTCAATCTTATTTTCTTTAATCATGTGTCCGAACCCGCCAGCGCATACAAAACCAATACTGACAAGAGTACGGAATAAACAGTGCAGTACTGATTTTGTCATTCTTTTCGAACCCACTAAATCACTCTTAGGCTTATATAATTGATAATTCAAGCATTCCGTATCTTTGATATTGTATTGAGTAGAGTCCACTAACACAATAATGATACAGGTGGCAGCTATACTTAGATTAGGCTCGAGGATGGTGATCAAGGGAAGAGGACATTTATTCTACAAGCCTTTGCTCACAGAACAATCAAACACAACATGACTTCAAGAGCTAGCAAAAGAATATATGCCATAAATTCTTTTTTTTTACAAGCAAAATTTCGGTTGTTTCTAACATTGAATATTTAATTAATGTCCGCCCCCTCTACCCTTCCTCACTTAAACACTAGACTTGGTTCACAGCACTACTCGCACTCATAACATGCGTCAACCACAAATCCCCCACTGTAATATGATGCCCCTGACTGAGGGCGGGCTGATGAGGGCGGGTCAAGCAGGACTGGCAGGATTCTAGGCTGGCAAGCTTCTGAAGAAGGGGTGCACATGTCACCTTAGGCGAAGAGGAAAGTGAAGAGCTATATAAGGCATGACACAAGTTCACATGGTGTGTCACATGGTACGCGCGCTTTTGGAGCTTGAGGTGGTGTAGCCCAAAAAGACAAATCCGTGCAGGCCTAGGCCTAGGCCTACAGCGAATAATATGTGCCATGGGCTTGGGTCGCGACAAGTAATACCTTTGTCATTGAACCAAAGCCCTTGGGAAAATATATGCCATCAACTCTTAAGGACAACTGAGCTAAGCAGGGGTTTTCAAGACTAGCTAAATGCTCATATGTTTCAAATGACAACACACAAAAGATCGTGAGTCACTAAGCTATGAAAACCATGTTGTATTATGTAAAGAAGCTACATTTTACAATCTGGCAAATAATCTGAAATATGAAAGCTTTAGTGCTTAAATTAGTGCAGAACTACCAATTCACAAAGCCACTTCCAGCAGAAGCTTATAGGAGCTGTATAATCTATAAGATATTTAACTTAACGACAACATTGAACCATAAATCTAATGTAAAGATGCTTAGCCAAGGCCTATTAAGAGAAAGCAATGTGCACGCAGGGTGTTAAAAGAGTGGAACAGCCTTTTACCCTGGGATTTTAAACCTCGTGCACATGTAATAGGCTAATAGCAGAAGTTGTAACTTAAGATATTTTATCAATGTCTTTCATGCATGAAATAATCTCAAGCACAAGTTTATATTTGTCACCAGCGTTCCCTGGGGCGGCCATCTGGAAAAACAGGAACCAGAATCTTTTCTTCCTTCTTCTTTGCACCATTAACTTGTGTAGCCGGTTTGCTATCTTCTAGGTTAACAGTGCCTTCATCATCACTGAAGTCGGGAGGTATATCATCACCATCATCACTCCAGTCATCATCCAAATCTTCGTCGCCATCATCATCGTCATCAAATCCGTCACTCCCTAAGTTATCAATGTCAGACCACTCTTCACCTTCCTCAGCATCAGTTCCATATTTGGACTCGGATTTTTCTGCTTCATCAGAATCAGTTTGTGGAGTGCCTCTCCGGTTGAATCTCGTGACTGAAACAAGGGAGCGAAGCTTTTCCTTGATGAGCAATAACCTGTTCTTTTCTATCAAGTGTGAATCGTGATAAGCTTCACGGAGAAAAACTGAGTCCCGATCCCCTTTCAAAGAGACATAGAACATATCAGGATGCCTTATCAGCATGCCTCTAAGCTGTTGAGAGAATTTAAACTCTTCCCGAAAATGAGTAAGGTGATCAACAAGAGTCCTCTTCTCGACTGTGAGGCTCAGAAGTTCATGAACCACACCACATGCGTGTTTCTCTTTCTCCGGAGTACCAGGCCTTATTTCAGAGAAATCCTCATAAGGAGAAATGTAAGGAATGTCTCTAAACTGACTAATCCTTCTCATCTCACCCTTTGAAAGTTTAAGACCCTTAGGAAGCTTCACCCGATTGAACCTTGGTGGTCTATCGATGATCAAATTCTTCTCTTCCAGCTCTCTTTGCCTAGTATCCTCTTCAGCGATCTGTGCAGCAGAAACAGCAAGCTCAGGGTCCCAATGAGTCAACTCCAATGCCGGCCCTCGTCCAGTTGGAACTACCTTGAAGTATTGTGGATATCGCCTACAGATTGTATCCTGGAATTCTAAAGGAAGCCCTAAATCAGTCTTGAGATGTCCAATCTTCTCCAACAGAATCCGCTTGTCCAAAGACATCATCAATAGTTTCCTCAACTTGACAACCAACAAATCCTCCATTTCATTCCTAATCTTCATTTCCTCCAAGTAAAGCCTCTCGGCCTCGGGAGTCATTTTGAACTTAAGTGAGTAAGCCCCTTCTTCCATAATCTCAAACACACCAGGAAATTTCTCCAATAAAGCAATAAATCTCCTTTTTTTCTCCAGACCCAATGCTCTTCTATACCTACCCAGTTCGCGAAGCGACATAATTCTATCAGGCTGACTCACTAGAATCTTCGTAATCTTCATAACCAATTTCAACTTCTTGTCCCTTTGAATCACATTATCAAAAGGAAGCTCTTTCCTTCTCTTCACAGCACCAGCTGCTCTAATGGGAAAATTCGGCACCTGGGTTTTCCGTAAATTACATAAAGATTCATTCTTTTCTCTAAAAGATAAACTTTTGCCCAAAAATGGAGTCTTTTCTACCTGGGATTTCCTTAAATTACACAATGATCCATTCCTTTCTCCAAAAGATAAACTTCTGCCCAAAATTTGAGTCATTCCTAAATGCTCTGCTGATATAGCCAGATGGGTCATTGGACAAAGTCTAGTTTTATGAAGAAAAGATGATTTATGGGAAAGGGCAAAAGGAAAAGCTCCATTTGAAGCAAAGGGTTTTGATGCTGTGGAAAGAAGAAACTTGGGTTCCATGAGGAGTCCCAATTCTTGGTAGAATTATAAAAGAAACAGATTATAAAACATGAAATCTAAGGTTTTAAGCAGAATTTAGATAGCATTTATGTTTGATAAAGCAGTGTGAGAGAAAAGAGAGAAGAAGAGGATACACTGACCTTCGTGTGGTTCGAGCAGAGCTATGAATGCTGGAGATGTTGATATGGTTAGGGTTTATCAGAAAGGGTAAAACCCCGAGAAGTAGATAATATCTCTATCTTTATGCACTATCTTCTACGTCACCTAATGTTGATTAGTTTGTTTGGTTCCCAAACTAAATTATGTCACGATTATAATGTAAAACTTGTACTAGTAATTTTTTTCCTCATAATTTAAAAAATATCAATTTCATTTAATGGATCGATCTCTGAATTTAGCTTAAATATTAAATGATTTGTATTATGAAATAAAGGCCGTAAAGTAAAGACAACTATAGAGAGAAACTGATATATTATTTAAACTTTAAACTTATGTACATAATGAACTGAAATCTCCTCTGTTTATAGAAGAAAGCAAGTTGTTGTGTAAGCTGTTTCTGTACCAGATATAGATAATATTCTATTGTGGTAATGTTTATCCAAAACAGAGTACTGAAAGGATAAGCTCATTATACCAGATATAGATAATGTTCTACCGGTGATAATGTTTATCCATAACGGAGTACCGAAAGAATAAGATCATTATACCAGATATAGATAATCTTTTACTGGGGGTAATATTTATCCATAACGAAGTACCAAAAGGATAAGTTCATTATACCAGATATAGATAATCTTCTATCGGGGGTAATGTTTATCCATAGCGGGGTACCGAAAGGATAAGCTCATTGTACCAGATATAGATAATCTTCTACCGGATGTGATGTTTATCCATAACGGGGTATTGAAAGGATAAGTTTTTTCAAGAGACTTATTTCCAATAGAGTACTAAATAGATAAATATATTTACGTCGGAGTCTCATATAGATAAGTTTCTTCGGGAAGCTTATTTTCAACGGAGTACTAAATGAAAATCCATAATATAATATATTTATAACACTCCCCCTTGGATGTTCATTAAAAGATAATGTGCCTCATTAAAACCTTACTAGGAAAAACCCCTGGGAAAAAAATCTCAATGAAGGAAAAAGAGTACACATATTTAGTAATACGTATAACTAGTTGTCTCATTAAAAACCTTATAAGGAAAACCCTATGGGAAAAACCTTAGTAAGGAAAAAATAGTATAGCGCGTATCTTACTCCCCCTGATAAAAACCTTGTTTTAAAGTCTCTGCATTCCAATCTTGTATACCATCTTCTCAAAAGTTTAAGTTGGCAAAGATTTAGTGAATAAATCTACCGAATTGTCTCTTGAACGGATTTGTTGCACATCAATGTCACCATTTTTTTGAAGATCATGTGTGTAGAATAATTTTGGTGAAATATACTTCGTTCTATCTCCTTTTATAAAACCTCCTTTTAATTGGGTTATGCATGCAATATTGTCTTCGTATAAAATTGTGGATCTTTTATCACATTCCAAACCACATTTTTCTTGAATAAAATGAATCATTAATCTCAGCCACACTCATTCCCTACTTGCTTCATGAATAGTTATTATCTCAGCATGATTTGAAGAAGCAGCAACAATAGATTGCTTTGTGGAGCGCCATGATATGACAGTACCTCCACATGTAAACACGTACTCGGTTTGAGATCGAGCTTTATGTGGATCAGATAAATAACCTGCATCTGCATAACCAACAAGATCTGCACTACCTTTGTTAGAATAGAATAAACCCATATCAAGCGTTCCCTTTAAATATCGCAATATATGTTTAATCTCGTTCCAACGTCTCCGTATAGGAGAAGAGATATATCTTGCTAGTAAATTAACAGAAAATGTTATGCCATGCCTTGTAGCATTAGCAAGATACATAACTGCACCAATTGCACTAAGATAAGGTATTTCGGGACCAAGGAGTTCCTCATCCTCTTCTGGAGGTCGGAACAAATTCTTATTCACTTCAAGTGATCGAACAACTATTGGTGTACTCAATGGGTGCGCTTTGTCCATGTAAAAGCGTTTTAAGACCCTTTCTGTATAGGCAGATTGATGGATAAAGATCCCGTCTGCTAAATGTTCAATTTGCAGACCAATACAAAGTTTTGTCTTTCGAAGATCTTTCGTCTCAAATTCTTTCTTAAGATATTCAATTGCCTTTTGGAGCTCTTCTGGAGTTCCAACAAGATTTATGTCATCAACATAAACAGCAAGTATAACAAATCCTGATGCCATTTTCTTTATAAAAATACATGGATAAATAACATCATTTATGTAACCCTCTTTAAGCAAATATTCACTGAGGCGATTATACCACATACGCCCAGATTGCTTTAAATCATACAAAGATCTTTGTAATGTGATTGAATACATTTCCTGAGATTATGGATTTGCTTCAGACATTTTAAGTCCTTCGGGAATTATCATATAAATTTTATTATCAAGTGAACCATACATATAAGTTGTAACTACATCCATTAGATGTATTTCAAGCTTTTCATGTAGTGCTAAACTGATGAGATATCGAAATGTTATGGCATCCATAATAGGTGAATATGTTTCATCAAAATCGACTCCAGATCATTGTGAGAATCCTTGCGCGACAAGGCGAGCTTTGTATCTTTCAATTTCATTTTTATCATTCATTTTTTCTCACCAAAACCCATTTATGACCAACTGATTTTATACCAGCAGGTGTTTGGACTACTGGTCCAAAGACCTCTCTTTTAGCAAGTGCGTTCAATTCTGATTGAATTACCTCTTGCCATTTTGGCCAATCAGATCTTTGTCGACATTCTCCGACAGATCGGGGTTCAAGATCCTCACTATCTTGCATAATGTTAAGTGCAACATTATATGCAAAAATATTATCCACCACTATTTCAGATCTATTTAAATTAATTCCTTCACTAGTAGAACTTATTAAAATCTTTTGACTCACTTGAGTCTCGGGTTCATTGATTTCTTCAGGAATCTCAGAACTAATCAGATCTTGGGGTCTCTTCAGGGGATCCCTTCATAGTATCGTTTTGATCATTTATTATTATTTTTTTTCGAGGATTTCGATCCTTAGAACCTAAAGGTCTATCACGCTTCAGGCGTGCTTTAGGTTCACTAGCTCTCATGTTAGTAGATGGTCCTGTTAAGACATCAATTTGGATAGGCTCATTCTCTACATGGATATGTGACTTAGTTATCCTTTTCAAATCATTAAATGCGTCTGGCATTTGATTTGCTATATTTTGTAAATGAATTATCTTCTGGACCTCCTGATTACATATAGGGGTACGTAGATCAAAATGGGATAATGATGAAACTTTCCATACAATTTCTCTTTTAATTTTTTTTTTCTCTCCCCCTAATTGTGAAAAATTTATTTCATCAAACCGACAATCTGTAAATCAAGCAGTAAATAAATCTCCCGTCAATGGTTCAAGATAGCAAATAATAGAGGGTGATTCAAACCCAATATATATTCATAATCTTCTCTGCGGGCCCATCTTACTGTGATGTGGTGGTGCTACTGGCACATATACAGCACATCCAAAAATTCGTAGATGGGCAATATTTAGTTCATGATCAAAAACTAATTGTGATGGAGAATATTTATTATAATGTGTCAACCTGAGACGGATAAGTGATGTTGCATGCAAGATAGCATGGCCCCAAACAGTAATGGGCAATTTTATTTTCATAAGTAGTGGTCTTGCTATCAATTGCAGGCGTTTAATAAACGACTCTGCAAGGCCATTTTGAGTATGAACATAAGCTACAAGATATTCCACTTTTATCCCAACTGATAGACAATAATCATCAAAAGCTTGAGATGAGAATTCTCAAGTATTATCAAGGCGAATAGCCTTTATAGGATAATCTGGGAATTGTGTCGCTAATCAAATTATTTGGGCTAATAGCTTTGCAAACGCCAGGTTGCGAGATGATAGTAGGCACACATGAGACCATCTTGAAGATGCATCTATTAGGACCATAAAATATATAAACAACCCACTTGGTGGGTGAATAGGTCTACATATATCCCCATGTATACGTTCTAAAAAGGCAGGGGATTCAACGCCAACCTTCATTGGTGATGGTCTGGTGATCATTTTGTCTTGATAACAAGCATCACAAGAAAATTCATTATTTGTAAGAATCTTCAGGTTCTTTAATGGATGCCTACTCGAATTTTGAGTAATTCGTCTCATCATTATTGATCCAGGATGGCCCAAACGGCCATGCCAAAGCACAAAAATATTTGAATCAGTAAACTTCTAGTTTACGATAGAGTGTGCTTCAAATGTACTAATCTTTGAATAGTATAAGCCAGAAGATAAAGTTGGTAACTTTTCTACAATGCACTTCTGGCCAGAAACATTCTTTGTAATATAAAGATATTCCATATTCATTTCATTTATCGTCTCAACGTGATACCCATTTCGGCGGATATCCACAAAACTCAACAAGTTTCTTCGGGACTTGGAGGAGAATAATGCATTCTCTATTATAAATTTTGTTCCCTTAGACAGAAATATAGTGTCTCTTCCGGAGCCTTCAATTAAACTTATATTACCATAAATTGTTGAAACATTTGTTTTTTTCTTATGCAAATAAGAAAATTATTTCTGATCTTTGAATATAGCATGAGTTGTTCCACTATCAATTATACAAATATCTTCATGATTGGTCTTTGATCCAAACATAATTTGAGGATTATCCATATTCTTCAAAATGACATAAACAAAATAAATATGATAGTAAATATCATTATCAAAGCATAACTTTTATTTATGTACAACAATTACATAACCATACTATCTACTACAAACAATAAAAATTAAAATATTTACATCTCTATAGATTCATCACCGATCACATAACTTATTTCTCCTTCCGGGGGTGCAAAGTAATTAACTACATCCAAATGCATGAAGTATAAATTATCTTCAGAAATAAAATTTATTTCAGCATTTTTCTCTGTCTTCTTCAGGAAAGCTTGATATAGCTCAACCAGGTGCTTTGGCGTACGACATGTACGTGACCAGTGCCCTTTTCCCCCACATCTATAGCATGCATTTTCTGGCTTTGCTGCTTGCACCGCTTCATGCTTTTGCTCCTTCCTTTTACACTGCTGGTGGTGAGGAGGGTTCTTTGATGCATTATTATTACCATGATTAGAGTTTCTTCCCCGACTACGGCCATAACCACGACTGGGGCCACGTCCTCTTCCACGCTTAGATTGGTGGAAATTCGTCTCATTCACTTCAGGGAATGGACAAGAACCAGTAGATCGGCTTTCATGATTTTACATTAATAGCCCATTATGTTGCTCGGCTACAAGAAGATGTGAGATAAGTTCAGAATACCTTTTGAATCCCATTTCTCGATATTGCTGCTGCAGGAGCATATTCGAGGCATGAAAAGTGGTGAAAGTTTTCTCCAACATATCATGATCAGTAATATTATCACCACATAGTTTCAATTGGGAAATAATTTTGAACATAGCAGAATTATCCTCACTGATAGATTTAAAATCTTGTAGCCTTAGATGAGTCCAATCATAACGTGTCTGTGGAAGAACAACCATCTTCAGGTGATAATATCTATCTTTCAAATTATTCCACAGTATGACTGAATCTTTAATAGTGAGATATTCCATTTTCAAGCGTTCATCATGGTGATGGCGTAAGAATATCATTGCTTTGGCACGATTTTGGTTTGGTGCTTGATTTTTGTCCATGATGGTGTCTGCCAGACCCATCGGATCAAGATGAATTTTAACATCAAGCACCCAAGACATATAACTTTTGCCCGATATATCCGGGGCTACAAACTCAAGTTTAGAAAGATTTGACATTATTTAGAAAAAAAAAATTTGTACCTCTGATACTTTCAAAGTATTTGCTCGAGATGGCAGAGTCTCGTACTCATAACGTGTTATGAAATAAAGGTTGTAAAGTAAAGACAAGTATAGAGAGAAACTGATATATTCTTCAAATTTCAAACTTATCTACATAATGAACTGAAATCCCCTCTATTTATAGAAGAAAGTAAGTTGTTGTGTAAGTTGCTTCTGTACCAGATATAGATAATCTTCTACTGGGGGTAATGTTTATCCATAACGGAGTACCGAAAGGATAAATTCATTATACCAGATATAGATAATCTTCTACTGGTAGTAATGTTTATCCATAACGGAGTACCGAAAGGATAAGCTCATTATATCAGATATAGATAATCTTCTATCGGGGGTAATGTTTATCCATAACGGAGTACCGAAAAGATAAGCTCATTATACCAGATATAGATAATCTTCTACCGATGGTAATATTTATCCATAGCGGGGTACCGAAAGGATAAGTTCATTGTATGAGATATAGATAATCTTCTACCGGATGTGATGTTTATCTATAACGGGGTACTGAAAGGATAAGTTTTTTCAGGAGACTTATTTCCAATAAAGTACTAAATAGATAAACATATTTACGGCGGAGTCTCATATAGATAAGTTTTTTCGGGAAGCTTATTTTCAACGGAATACTAAATGAACATCCATAATATAATATATTTATAATAATTTGATGATTCTTTAAAAGAGATAAATGTGTGAATTTTCACAAAATAAATAAAAAGTTCTGTCAGTCATATAAAAGTGAATATGAAAAGTAAGATATTGATCAACATTTGATAGTTTCAATTTGTATTTATTAAATACTTTATAATAAGTTAATAAAATACACATTTATCATAAGTTATAATGAAACAAAATTGTGAATAATATGTATTTATAAGAGTACTATACATATGACCATATCAACCGATAATGGAAGAGTCATAATATTATTTTTCTTAATCATATAAATAATGCAAATATATTAAAGGATTCAGTCTATTAATGTGTAAGCAAATAAGTTAAGCGGTCATACAAAAATTTCTTGTGTTTTATTTAGTCCGAAGTGATTAAAGAATAAAATTCAGTTAAACCAACTTATCAGTTTATTTCTGTTGATATTTTGTCACCATTTATTATTCATTCACAGATTCCTTTTCCAACTTCGGACTACGCAGCTTCTGGACTGCTAATTCGTTGGAGACGTAGTAAATTTTTGGATAAAATTCATAAATAGCATTGAAAAATAACCATAATCGTAAACGTAATCGAAATTTAGCTATTTTTCATGTAAAGATAAATTCGAACAAAAATATTATTCAAAATTCGAAAAATATTCCAGCATAATATACTGGAGTTCGAATTTTTTACACGTGAACTTCCAATATAGTGGAGTAGTTCCACAATATTATATTGTAACTGCATCATAATAATATATTGGAGTTCCAGCATAATATACTGGTCCAGCATAATATGCTGGAAGTTCATACACGAGTGCTCCAATCTCCAGTATATTATATCAAAAATTTTCGTGTTACAGTAAAATAGTGACTATTTTTTAATAACTTTATAAATACTGACTATTTTTCAATTAACAATCCGAAAAATAGCTAGCCCGTGTAATTTTTACAAAATTTTTATTATGAAAAATGAGCTTTGTTCATTGCTTGGTTAGAGGTTAGTGGAAAATCAAGATGTCCAGTACTGGAGTACAGTGTACTGAAGTGAAGCAAAATGAAGTGGTACTCTAGAAAATCATCATTTTCTGCACTAATTCCTGGCCACACAATTGCCTCAGCACAATAAATTTCTCGATCCATCTGTAAATTGGTCTACATGATCGACAGCTCTATGATCTTATGTGACACGTGGAATCCAGCGACTGGTAGGATATCCACCTCTCCTTCCACGTCACTACCTCCCTAGCTTCACACTACACCAGCCAAATTACACCAATTGATGATGAAATATGCCAAAAAGCTAAAAACTTTTGGTAGATATCAATCAAAATTAGCTAGTATTACAATTTCCTCATCTTATGGTATAGCTAGAAAACTTCCAATCAACTCTCTTTGAGACCCCATAGAAATTCCACTATAATTTTTGATAAAGAATTATGCTATGGAGGCCATTCATGCAGTAAGATTGACACCTCTCTCTGTTCTATCTGATAGAAGAAATGAACCAAAAAAAATCCCATCACACCCCATTTCTTTCCCATTCAAGAATCTTTGTTCAGTAGAGAGTTTATCAAGAAATGTTCAAGGGGGTTTAGTACTTCTATCCTCAGCTCTAACTACAGGTTTAGCTAAAGCATTAACATATGAGGAGGCACTAGAGCAATCTACAACCAGTCCTGCTGCTGACTTTGATGCAACTGCAGTTGTTGAAACTGTGACCACTTTTGCATCAGACAATCCTTTGGTCATAGTTGGTGGAGTTGTTGCTTTGGCTTTGCCATTGGTTCTGTTTCAGGTTCTTGAAAAGCCTAAGTCATGGGGTGTTGAATCTGCTAAGACAGCTTATGCTAAATTGGGAGATGATGAAAGTGCACAGCTGCTTGATATAAGAGCACCTGCAGAATTGAGGGAAGTAGGGAGTCCAGATATAAGGGGTTTGAAGAAGAAGCCAGTTACAGTTGCTTATAAGGGTGAAGATAAGCCTGGGTTCTTAAAAAAGCTAGCTTTGAAGTTCAAGGATCCTGAGAATACTACACTGTTCATTCTAGACAAGTAAGATTTGAAAAGAATTGGTTAATTATTTTTTCATCTGATAGTATGTGGGTATTTAGCTTATCTTGCTGAAGTATTTGTGAAACATTAGCAGCAAGATGTAACTAAAAATTAATTTTTTGAGGATTGCTTGTGCTGACATCATTTAAGATAATTCTTATGCTCACCATCTTACATGCGGTGACCATTTAGACAGTCATGGAAATTTGCAAGAAGTTATATTCCAAACCTTTGAAAATTCTCTCTTTTCCCATTTAAGATATGAAAAAGTTAACATCGGATGTTAACCTACTCACTGGCTATAATTTAAAACTGTTTCGACTGAAGAGGATAACAGCTAGTGAGTCTCAGAAGGTTTTCATTATTAGAGTATTAGACTTCATATCATAGGCCTCAATGTGGATTTCTTGAACTTTCAACTATCTAATTTGATCTTGGGGTTTGGATTTACCTCTGAAAATCTTTAGTCTTCTAGGTCTTGCATCAACGGTTTAAAGGCACAGATCAAGGATCAGTAGGCAAACTGAAAATTTATAGAGATTTATGTACGGAGTTCTTGTATGAGCCAACTATTCGTAAAAATGAATCTATTCCTATCTCTTTATTAATTGTAATGAAGCCAGATTTGATGGGAACTCTGAGCTGGTTGCGGAGCTAGTCACAGCAAATGGATTTAAAGCTGCTTATGCGGTAAAAGATGGTGCTGAAGGACCCCGAGGATGGCTGGTATTCACAAATTTAGTTGTACTTAATTTATTTGTTAAAACAAGTAGGTGGTATGAAGCTTAACGAATTCCACTTTCTGCAGAACAGTGGCCTTCCTTGGATTGCTCCTAAGAAAACATTAAGTCTTGATCTGAGCAATCTCTCCGATGCTCTTGATGGTGTTCTTGGGGTATGTTCCTCTTTCTTAACCATGGTACTAATTACTAGATGTGATAATCCCATTTGATTTCAAGAACATCAACTGCATTCGCTTTTCTCTGACTCCAAACTAGTTACATTTGGTAGCAATTAGAGTTGCTGAATTCATATGGAAAAGGCTTTGATATTGTTGCCAGCACTAGGATTGTGGTTCATTTAGGAAATCTAACATAACGGGAAGGAGAATGGCTTGTTTCCAGCACAAGAAGCCATGTAGATAAGGTGATGCATGCTAGGGTTACCTAATATATTTGAAAGTAAGATCGTACAACAGATCACAAATAGCACGTAGCACAAACTCATCAGGTCGCAGTGCACACAAGAAGTTTAAGATGCCTTAGTTGCATTAAGAAGTTCAAAAGGTACACAATGATGTTACTATAACTTGGATGCAAATCTTAACATGACAATGATATGGCATACCCAATATTTTCAAGTTATGTTTGGTTCAGAGAATGCCCATGAAAATTCGGAAAATGCTGGGAGCTCTTGCAGAAATCTGTTTTGCTGCTTTTCTGCATTCTACTCCACATTTCTCAAAAAAATTCCAAGTGAATAGTATGGTAGTGATAGACTAGTGACATATCACAAACTCTCTCACTTGCACCTCCTAAAACTTGTGTCACCCATCTTCTCCTATTTTCCCCTGAAGCCCGCCCTAATCAAAGTTTTGCTCTATGATGAACTTCCTACATTCAACTGCTCATTTGCCCCATGACTGATTCTGTTGTTTTAAGACCTGAAATTATTTTTTAATTAAGATGCACACTTTCATAGACTCGTTAACTTTGCGCAATTATCAAATTTACAAGGGAACATGGTGAATTAGTAGTCTAGAGCTACTTGATCATACACTATATTGGCTTCTTATTTTAACATGCTCAACTTCAATGCAAGAACTTAGTTGGAATTTGGATATACAGGAAGGTTCTGATGCTGTTACTGTAGGCTTAGGTGCTGCCGCAGCTGCTGGGCTAGGAATTTTAGCCTTCTCAGAGGTCAGGCTCTAACTTCTTTTTCCCTCATTGTATACTGAGCTCAATTTAGTGCAAAGCTTACTATTGGTTCCTTTTTCAGGTAGAAACAATACTGCAACTGTTAGGTTCAGCTGCACTTGTCCAACTGATTGGCAAGAAACTCCTGTTTGCAGAGGTTTGTTGGTGCTATTTGCAGTGAATACCTTTCTTGCCTGTTGCAAGTAGAATGAGTGACTTTATCGACCTAACTCTTCCTAGTCTGTCTTAAAATAGATAATGATCGTGGGGATCAAAGTTATTAAATGTGACAGGTCCTTTAATATTACAATATTTTCCCTTTGCAGGACAGAAAGCAAACTCTGCAACAAGTTGATGAATTTCTCACTACTAAGGTTGCTCCAAAGGAGCTTGTAGATGAGATTAAGGCAATCTCCATATCTTCTCAAGATATTTGTTCCCATACCAGAGAAGAACAAAATTTTGGTTTAGTATATTTCTTCAAAATCACAATTTTGTTTATCGTGTTTTTTTTTCCTCGCCTTGAAAATTCAGCAACTAGGGAAGGCTCTCCTTCCAGAGACGGTGAGTAGCGATGCTCTACCTGCACCTGCAGAGGAAAGCCTTGCTGCAGCCACCGGCACTGTTGAGAAAACTGAATCAGTTCCTCAGGAAGATATAGCACCACCTAAAGTAGAAGCAAGTTCCCAGCCTACTCAAGAGGTCAATTCAGTCAATAAGGCAGATGCACTACCTGCAAGTTCAAGGCCACTCTCACCTTATCCTAATGTAAGTTTCTTTTTTCCATGTTGAACTGCTTCTTTCATCATTTCGTTCTAACTCCCTGAACGATATCCGCATGCGACATCTTCCAGTCCTAGTGCACCCTCTCTATCAATGGTCTGATGAGTGATAATGGTTCTCTTTCAAGTTCTGAGATTGTGCTATTGTTGAGTTGTAGATTGTTACCATACACCATATATAAGCTATACTTTATGTTCACTGTTGATCTGTCAAGTTTAACATCTTTTGCTTTGAATATGTTATATGCAGTATCCTGATTTCAAGCCTCCAACATCGCCAATGCCTTCACAACCATAGAGCTGGACTTGCAGACTGCCATATATCCAAGGCATAGCAGCCCTCATATTCTAGTTTGCAATGCAAGCTCCCCTGTGAAATTTTGAATATTACATAACATGCATTTGAGAGAAAATTGCAGTGCCAGTAGAGATCCTAATTCTCAACACTATTATGTCCTTATCTTCCATCTTAATTTGTAGCATATTCTTGTGAGTTTACCAATACATTTTCTTTTAAGCAGACATGTGAGAGCGTAATGAACAAGGATATCAAACTTGAATATCATTAACCTTGAAATAAATCATCTACACTTGGACTATGCCATTTTGCTTCTTGTTTGTCTATCAGTTTGGGTCTTGGAAAGGAGTATTTTTCAATATTTGAGTCTACGGATATCTATTTTAAATCATCAGGTGGTGGGGTTTACAAGCTGAGGAAAATAAATTAAATTCAAAGTCATTTTCGGAAAGTATAATATTCCAAAATAACAACTATTAATAGTCTGCTAGTGTATTTGTTTTAATTGCCACTTGCCCATGTTACCCTTGTGCTTTAGCAAATTGTTCATTGTGACAGGGCAATTTTGTCTTTTTATCATTTTACGCGAGAAGTATTTGTAAAAATCGCATAAATTTGATTGTTATAAAATAAAGACTATAAAGTAAATAAACCGAAGACAAGTAGAGAGAGATTGATATATTATTCAATTTCAAATCCATGTACATAATGAACTGAATTCTCCTCTATTTACAGAAGAAAGGAAGCTATTGTGTAAGCGGCTACTGCAAGTTACTGTGCAAGTTGTTTTAAGTTGCTACTCTAATGTCACGACCCAAACCGATGGGACGCGACGGGCACCCTGTACCTTACTCAATCGAGTACCAACATAACGTATCTTTTCGTATCATACTATCATAGATAACTGAGCCGGAGAGGCTGCCGTGAGATAAGTGGAATACAACATGAAATACCAACTTATACATAAGATATGCGGGCCTATAAGACCGAAATAACCACTCGTATACTGAACATAGGCCGACAAGGCCATACAAACTTTTACGTACATGACATCTGTCTACAAGCCTCTAAGAATACATAATTATCATAAAGGTCGGGACAGAGCCCCGCCATACCAAACAATACACGTCTAAATCATACTGACCAAACAAGCAACTCCGGAGCAAATGGAGCGCACCAACACCTTCCTCTGAGCTGATAGCCTACTTGGAGGACTCTCGACCTGTCTATCGGGACCTGCGGGCATGAAACGCAGCTTCCCCAGGCAAAAGGGACGTCAGTACAAATAATGTACAGACTATTTAAGGAATGAAAATAAGTAAATAATTGACATGAAAGAAACATGGAGTAAAAGATTCAACATGTAAGTCTGAACAACTCTGTGAATCATTAATATTTACAATGCCATGCATATGCGTATAAATGCCATACCATGCATAGGTATATGCGTGCATAACATCATCAAGCCTCTGAGGGCATCCCATCATATCATCTCGGCCACTGTGGGCAAATCATCAATGTATACCAGCTGATCATGTGGTGGTGCGTATATAACGTCGTAACCTTTTCCCATATCCCATATATATAACATACGCGTATATAACGCCATCTGGTCATGGGTCAATGTACATGTATAAATGCATGAAATGCATAAAAAATACGTTAATAAATTTTTTCGGAATATCATAAAATAAATATGTCTTTCGGATAAACTTTATCAAATACGTATTTTTCTGAGACCCATGAACAGAGGATATAATAATAATTCACATGGGGAATCAAGAATATAGACACTCCTAGTACTTCTATGAATATAATCATTTATGAAAATTGTGCGTTTACTCATTTTGTTTGTATCGTATGGATCATGCCAAAAAGAAAGAAGAGATAGCCTTAACATACCTGGAGTATGAAAAAATCCGTATGATATTTTTGAGAAAGATTGCACCGTACTCCCTTATAATTGCAAAATCTCATGTTGCTTAAGAAGCTATGAAATCTCACGTTTTTGAATTCCTGAAGATCCATGAAAGCTCACCGTATTGAATTCTTGAAGATCTATGGAAGCTCACGTTATGGAATTCTTGAAGACCCATGAAAGCTCACGTTCTTGAATTCTTGAAGATCTACTTTAGCATTTGATATATGCTAAAGTAGAGAAGCCTTATATTGAATGGGTGTGGTCCTCACTTCATGTGGTGGCTTAACCGCATGCCTTTAATTTGCCACATTTCAATGTAATTCAAGAGTCATTAGTTTGAAGGGTGGGTTGCCACGTTGGAAAAATTTAATCTTATCCAATTCTTTAATTAATCACCCAATAATTCCTTAATTAACTAGGTAATTTTTCATTACCCAATAATTAATCAATTATTCACATAATTAGAAATTATCTCAAATTACTTAAAATACTACTCGCTTTTAACATACTTTATATACCTTACTATCATGGTCATGTGGTACCTTATATGAAACTAGTCCATGAATATGAGGTATTATAGCTCGGACCGTATTTTATCCCAAATCGACAACCTTCGACGAAACTCACTTTCTTTGATTCGTTTACCCTTTAACCTTCACGAATTTACTCATCGCTTGTTGAAATAGCATAATGCTTATAATCTCAAAATAATCTCTTTCCCGAACTTACGTCGATTAACTTACGACGAAACTTCAACGTACGAAAATGCGGGATGTAACATCTTATTTCCGAGCTTATATCAATTTACTTACGGCGTACTTTTACGTACCAAAATATGGGGTCTAACATTATTCCCCCCTTTGGAACATTCGTTCTCGAATGTTGACTGATGCACTTATTATTATCATAACCTATAGCTCTTGCGAATACTTTAGTACTCTCCTTGCCATCTAGGCAATTGTTCTGTGAGTAAATTCAAAGATCAGGGCATTCCCCCCTTTAGGCCTCTTTCTCACACCATGACTTGTGATCGGAATCCTTTCAATCTTGTAACTGATACTACCTTTTATCATGCAGCATGTACGGCTATGACCTTGTAAGTGCGCCTATACGATTCTTCTCTCTCTTTTTTTCCCTCCAGTTTCTAGCCAATCTTTAGGCCTCACTTTGTAAACATATACAGAGCTTGACTAGATGTCCTTCTGGGCATCCATAGGTATACTGAAGTTCTTCGCTCGGTACTTTGTTGAACTTACTGATATTGCTATATCTTATTTCATAGGCCAGGTTATCTATCCGCATGACTTTACTGCATCCAAGTCTGTTATACTATACCATAACTCTTACCTCGATTTATCGTTACTGAGGTCTGCTATCAAACTCCAGGTTACTTTCGTTGCTTATCCCATATGCATAAATCTAAGTCCTTTAATGCTTCTTCACTACTGTTCATCTTAAGAATGACGACCTAATCTCATCTCATACTTTATAACTTTTATCCATCCATTGTTGATTCACCTCAATATTGATTTATAATCTACCACTGATAACTTGACCTTCTATGTAATATTGTCGCTAGGGCTCACGTCTCATCGGGGAACATCTGAAATGATTAGACTTATCCACCTAGGGCGATATCATGCTTTTATAACCGTATTTCATAGCATCCCAATGTGATTCACCTTATGTGGGTATTTTAATCCTGTGTCGTCCCTGAAATCCTTTTTTTCAAATCATTACTCAATCGAAGGCCCAAACGTCCTCCTTCATCTATCATAATTACATCCTTATTCTACTACTGTCACGACCCAAAACTAACCCCTGTCGTGATGGCGCCTATCGGGGAACTAGGCAAGCCGACTCATTTCCAAAACAAAATGATATTTTTATTTCAAAGATAATTTCAAGGTTATTTAACATAAAACCTCCATTTAAAGAGTTCAAATCAAAGAAAAACAAAAGTGCGGAAAACAAAAGCCCGACATCGGGGTGTCACTAGTCATGAGCATATACTACAATCTGTCTAACAATATCAAGGCTAACTCAGCCCGAAAAATAGCTAAATACAACTAGAGGAAGATAAGAGGGAGAAGAGCAGGGGCTGCGATCGCCAAACAGCTACCTTGCTATCTCCAAGAAAATCTGCAACCAGAACACTCAATAACCGCTACCGTGTCCAGCTACACCTGGATCTGCACACAAGGTGCAGGGAGTAACGTGAGTACGCCAACTCAGTAAGTAACAACAATAAATAAAGACTGAGCAGTAGTGACGAGCAATAAAGCATATAACATTCATATCAGGAAATCTCAGTAAAATACCACATGCTCTTAAAAAAATCAGGATTTGAATCAAACATCTCGTTTAAACCCAGTTCCAGAAAAAAAATTATTTAAAGACATTTTTCCAATAGTTTTTCAAACAAAGGCTCAATGCAAAGGTAAGCAAAAATGATAAAATCATAAACAGCCCCTCGGGCAAAACATTACTCATATACAACCCCTCGGGCAAACCTCACAGTCACTCGTGCCACTCGGGCATACCTCACAATCACTCTTGCCACTCGGGCATACCTCATAATCACTCTTGCCACTCGGGCATACCTCACAATCACTCTTGCCTCCCAGTCACTCAGCACTCGGCACTCGCACTCAGTAGGTACCTGCGCTCACTGGGGGTGTGTACAGACTCCGGAAGGGCTCCTTCGGCCCAAGCGCTATAATCTGCACGGACAACTCACGTGCGATAATAATAAAGTATGCTGCAGGTGGGCAGCCCCGATCCACACTCATCCTCACAAATCAGACCCTCGGCCTCACTCAGTCATAAAGTATGCTGCAGGCGGGCAGCCCCGATCCATACTCATCCTCACAAATCAGGCCACTCGGGCATTTCAGTAAAACAGGGCATTCGGCCCAAAATATTTATATGCAACAAAATAGAGTCATAAAACTGAGTTATGCGGTAAACAAGTATAAAAATGACTAAGTATAGATTTTCAATCGAAAACAGTGAGGGGATGGTAAGAAACAGCCCCTAAGGGTCCAAACAGCATTGGCGCAAGGCCCAAACATGGCATTCAACCTAATTTACAGAAAATCTTTCTAAAACATATAAGTATCAATGGTTTCAACAAAGTATGCAACTTTACAGTTGCTACGGGGCGGACCAAGTCATAAATCCCCAACAGTGCATGCTCACACGCCCACACACCCGTCACCTAGCATGTGCGTCACTAAAAATAGTAGAATGATACAAAAATCCGGGGTTCCATACCCTTAGGACTAGATTTACAATCGTTACTTACCTCAAAACGTGAAACTTTTTACTCTGTTATACCTTTGCCTCGCAAATCGGCTTCCGAATGCCTCGAATCTAGTCACAAATAATTCGTTTCAGTTAATAAAATTCATTGGAATTAATTCCACAAGATAATAATGATTTTTCCATAAAAATCCGAAAATTAGCTCAAAAATTGTCTGTGGGGCCCACGTCTCGGAACCCGACAAAAGTTACAAAATCCGAAAGCTCATTCAACCACGAGTCTACCCATACCAATTTTACCAAAATCCGACCTCAACTCGACCCTCAAATCTACAAATCTTATTTCCAAATTTCTTAGTTCCAATCTTCGATTTACACCTCAAAATCATGTAATCTAGTCGGATTATTCGATGATAATTCAATATTATGGAGTAGAAATGATCGCAAGGGACTTACCTTAAGTTTTCCTTGAAAATATATCAAAAATCGCCTCTCCTCAAACTCCAATTTGTCAAAAATGACAAATGGGACGAAGTCCCTATTTTTATAATTCTGCCCAGACATCCTCGGTTCTGCCTCGATCTTGGGCTTCGATCGAGGACCTCGATCCTGGTCCTCGGTCCTGCCCCTCGATCCTGGTTCTCGATCCTGGCCCTCGATTATGCCTTCGATCATGGCCCTCGACTCTGGGCTCGATCATGGCTTCAATCGTGGCCCTCGACTCTGGGCTCGATCATGGCTTCGATCGTGGCCTCGACCCTGAGCTAGATCTGGGCTTCGATCGTGGCCCTCAACCCTGAGCTCGATCTGGGCAGAAGCAATTTCCAACAAAAGGAAATTGCAGCAACTGTTCTAGTTCAATTTTTGATCTGTTAACCATCCGAAACTCACCCGAGACCCTCGGGACCTCAACCAAATATACCAACAAGTCCTAAAATATCATACGAACTTAGTCGAATCCTCAAATCACCTCAAACAACGCTAAACCCATGAATTACACCCCAATTCAAGCCTAATGAACTTTGAAATTTCTAATTTCTACAAACAACTCCGGAACCTATCAAATCACGTCCGATTGACCTCAAATTTTACACACAAGTCCTAAATGATATAACAGAGGTATTCCAATTTTCAGAATCGGATTTCGACCCCGATATCAAAAAGTCAACCCCCCGATCAAACTTCTCAAAAATAAAACTTTTGGCATTTCAAGCCTAATTCCTCTACGGACTTCCAAATAATATTCCGGACACACTCCTAAGCCCAAAATCACCATATGGAGCTGTTGAAATCATCAAAATTCAAATCCGAGGTCATTTACACATAGGTCCATATACGGTCCACTTTTCTAACTCAATTGTTTTTTTCAATTATGAGACTAAGTGTCTCATTTCACTCCGAGTTCCTTCCGGACTCGAATCTACTAATTCGATATAACATAATATAGCTGAATAACACCAAAAAGAAGTAGGAATGGGGGAAATAGGGTTATAACTCTCGAAACGACCGGTCGGGTCATTACAACTACCAGGGAAACATTCTATTTCTTCTAAATGCTACTAGTATTAGATTCCTTTGAGTTCATTCAGGCTATATTGAGCTTTCTATAACTTAGAGAAACCATCAGCTCTCTTGTTTTCATAGGCTTAACTCCAAGGACTTATCCATTCTCGTCACCTTCTCACTCGCGCTTTCTTATCCTTACTCCTGTCTTCCTAAAACCTTGTCGTTTTACCATACTTTAGCTTGCGACCAACACATATCTATTTATACTACTCGCAACCTTCCTTCAACTTGCTTGTACCTTGGATTTCCTTATGTTATTCTGAAACATAAAGCGAGACATCACATCGTCTCAAACTCTTCTTCACTCTCTTAACTAGGCCTCTCGTTACCTAGAAACCATATGCTGGAAGATATGCCACTGACGATGCCGCTATCATTCTTGGATACTGAATCCCCGCGCTTCTAGCCTTCTATCCGAAGTATGAACTGTTCATAAGCTTCTGAATTTGAGTATCTCGTACGTTGTTCACCTTTACCTTACTTACTTTAAAATTTCGCATCATATCTCCTATCTCTTTCATGACCTCACTTTAACACAGGTATAATTCACATCCACACGTGAAGCTCTATTATAATACTTACCCCTCTTGTGCATACACAAACCGGTGGGAGCTTCATACTAACTTCCTATGAGGCCGGTACTCTTTCTAACTGGCTTTATCGTTAAGCCATTATAGAATATGGTTGTTGTACTATCTCTTTTGTACCTCTGATATTAAGAGTGATTTTGCAATGTTCTTAATCATAATGTCTATAATTTTCTGGGTCCAATAATCAGACTCCCGATTTACTTGGTTGATGTAACTCTTTAGTTTCCTCTTCCTTCTGATCAACCTTTATGTAGGCTTAAGCTATCTTCCGATCTACGGCTCCTGGTTTTAGTTATTACTTTAACCTTTCATGGGCGCTATGGAATATCCATGATGCAATCTTCTAGTAGTTCAATCATTTGTCTATGACCTAGACTTCATTCCTTCTTTTAACTTATACCGGAGTCCTATATTGCTGTATGATTGTCAATATATATGTTGCATGAATAATACTCCAAAATCTTGAGTGCATTCATAACGTACTAACTCTGGATCATTGATCGAATAATTCCTTTCGTTCCATCTCAGCTTTCTTTAAATGTAAGCAATTACTTTTCCCTGGTCGTTCTGCCACTTGTTGCATGAATACTTGGCTTATCTTAGTGCCCACACATATTGGAATTCCATACAACCCATATGATCTTGAATATTACTTTTGATTTTTCTTCCCATTCATTAGCCACGGTAGGTGCCACTTTCTTTTGGAGTGCATACAATTTTGTAGTGAGACTGTTTTTACAAGACCATTTCCTCTTTAGGTAATTGTGCTTAGGTTGAAGCCTTCTTCCTTATTACCTCAGCTAGTCTTTCGTTGTAGTACTTAGGGAAGACCCTCTGACTCTTGTAAAGCTGCGAGCTTATTACGTCGTATACCCGATAGAATTTTTTGATGTCCTTCCCTGCCTATAATTATCCATAGTTACTTACCTCCACGCCCTGTGCTTGTAGGGTTGCTTCTGTACTGATATTTTGACTGTCTTCCTAGTGGGACTCTTTTTTATTTCTGTAACACTCATACGGTACCTTTACCATCCCAACTCTTATTTGAATATTTCTCAAGTATCACAATGTCATATCTGCGAGACTGAATTCCCTATGTTAGGGTTCACTACGTTTATCTTGCACGATCTGCTGATTTGTCTGTATCCTCTTGTCTAGCCATAACTAGGCTCTTCCTAAATCAACTACTAATTACTTGTTGGCCCATTCTCATATCAATATTCCACGTAATCTTTCGTGGGTTATTTCCTTTGTCTTAGCTTACGTCTCGCACTGGCTCCTTATTTATCAATAACATCCCGGGCAGGAACCCTTACTTCCTTTCCTTGACGCCGTGTTTGCATAATGTTATGGAATCGTAGCATATCTGTAGGATTTGAATAAGTGCAATCTTATCCCTTTCTCATTTTTATCGCATTATTCCTTTACCGTTTCATAGTTACTAGAACCACTTAATTCTTACTTAATGCCACATCACTCTATATTCCCCTCTTTAGGGGAGTACTAAGATTTAGTGCTACGATGATTTACGTATAGATATTTTACTTCTTCATATTTGGCGTCTTTTCACATCATCGATTATCCTTACTCGCCTCGCGGTAATCCTTCTGTACCAAGGATAACAAATTTCCTTACTCGCGAGGGTGACACTTAGTATAACTGACACATACAGTCCCTTAAGCTTAACTTTGCTCACATTGCTTGCTTTAGGGAAGCGTCTTCCTGAATGACCATTCTCTGATTTTCTCATTAATTTTCTTCTGTTGTCCATTCTATTATCGCCGGAACGAAGTCTGAAATTCTCATGATGTCGACCATTATCAAATCACTCAGTCCCTAATTCATGTTTAGTTTATCTTATTCACCAATCCATATTGATTTCTATTGCTCTGGGGTCTAACTTTTCCTTCTGGTAATCGCGTTAGAGTCACGAAATTATTTCTCGAAGTAAGGATATGACTTTATGGCCTATATTCTTTTATTGTCTCAAGGCGTGTCACCTTTCGTCTTTTCCTTCACTTGACTATAGACTCTGTAATACCTTCATCTTTTTGATCTACCATTGTCATCCATGTATCACATCTTACTCATAATGCTTTATTAACTCTCTTCTTATTTCCCGCTAACATTTATGTCTATCACTTTATTCTGAAAACTCGAACAAGATATTCTTTTGCTTTTAGCTCCCCTTGCTCCATCTACTGGCTCTTCGGTTTGCCTAACATTCTTTCTCTACTAGGGACAGGAGCTACACTAAGCTTCAAGGCTTCCAGTGCATATCTTTGTAGTATTCATATCTAGTTATACTATTTTAGAGTGCACCCTCTGGGTGTCTCACAAGGAGATCTATTAGCACATTTGCAATATCCCTTCGGAAATGTCAACTAACGCTAATAATCCATCCACCATTTTGTGTTACCCTAACCCCAGCTAGATCCTAATATCCTGCCTCCTCTTATACTACATCTGTTAGTCCCCATAAGGCATAAATGAGATGGGTGTGGCCAATTGTACATACCTCTGCTATTGTTGAAGGTAACTCAAAATGCTTATATTTCTTTGCCTGAATTGTAAATACTGATAATCATCATTAACTGGGCACCTCATACCCTTCTTCACCTTGCTTCTTTTATTTGTTCGAACTTGTATCTATCTTCTGAATCTCTCATTGCCTTTCACCATAGGGGTGGATAGATATTCTTGCCTTAAGGCTCCTTATCAAGAGGCTTACACGTATTAGTACACACATGATCTGCTAAAGACCTCACATTTACTCATCATAAGCATTATGAAAAATCGAGTTCCTCTTACTCAACTCTTCCACAACTATATCTCTTACCAACCGTCTTTCTGGATATAGGCATCGTCGTATTATGAATAAGATAGAGTTTAGGAAATTGAGTTCTTATAACTAAGCTCTATCACACGATCTAGAATAAGAAGAAAGAGTGACAGTCCTAAAAGCCTCGTAGCCTCCTGCTTATAAGTGTGGTGTACAACACACCCATAAACAAGACTCTACTAGATACGACTTGTAGACTCCCTAGGACAGAACTGCTCTAATACAACTCTTATCACGATCCAAACCGATGGGCCACGACGGGCACCTGGTACCTTACTCAACCGAGTACCAACATAACGTATCTTTTCGTATCGTACTATCATAGATAACTGAGCCGGAGAGGCTATCGTGAGATTAGTAGAATACAACATGAAATATCAACTTATACATAAGACATGCGGGCCTATAAGACCAAAATAACCACTCATACACTGAACATAGGCCGACAAGGCCATACAAACTTTTATGTACATGACATCTGTCTACAAGCCTCTAAGAATACATATTTATCATAAAGGTCGGGACAGAGCCCCGCCATACCAAACAATACACGTCTAAATCATACTGACCAAACAAGCAACTCCGGAGCAAATGAAGCGCACCAACACCTTCCGCTGAGCTGATAGCCTATTTGGAGGACTCTCGACCTGTCTATCGGGACTTGCGGGCATGAAACGCAGCATCCCCAGGCAAAAGGGACGTCAGTACAAATAATGTACCGAGTATTTAAGGAATGACAATCAGTAAATAATAGACATGAGAGAAACATGGAGTAAAAGACTCAACATGTAAGTCGGAACAACTCTGTGAATCATTAATATTTACAATGGCATGCATATGCGTATAAATGCCATACTATGCATAGGTATATGCATACATAACATCATCAAGCCTCTGGGGGCATCCCATCATATCATCTCAGCCATTGTAAGCAAATCATCAACGTATACCAGCTGATCAGGTGGTGGTGCGTATATAACGCCGTAACCTTTTCCCATATCCCATATACATATAACATACGCGTATATAAAGCCATCTGGTCATGGGTCAATGTATATGTATAGATGCATGAAATGCATAAGAAATACGTTAATAAGATTTCTCGGAATATCATAAAATCAATATGCCTTTCGGATAAACTTTATCAAATACGTATTTTCCTAAGACTCATGAACAGAGGATATAATAATAATTCACATGGGGAATCAAGAATATAGACACCCCTAATACTTCTATGAATAGAATCATTTATGAAAATTGTGCGTTTACTCGTTTTCTTTGTATCGTATGGATCATGCCAAAAAGAAAGAAGGGATAGCCTTAATATACCTGGAGTAGGGAAAAATTCGTATGATATTCTTGAGAAAGATTGTACCGTACTCCCTTATAATTGTAAAATCTCACGTCGCTTAAGATGTTATGAAATCTCACGTTTTTAAATTCCTGAAGATCCATGAAAGCTCACGGTATTGAATTCTTGAAGATCTATGGAAGCTCACGTTATTGAATTCTTGAAGATCTATGGAAGCTCACGTTATGGAATTCTTGAAGACCCATGAAAGCTCACGTTCTTGAATTCTTGAAGATCTACTTTAGCATTTGATATATGCTAAAGTAGAGAAGCCTTATATTGAATGGGTGTGGGGCCCACTTCATGTGGTGGCTTAACCGCATGCCTTTAATTTGCCACCTTTCAATGTAATTCAAGAGTCATTAGTTTGAAGGGTGGGTTGCCACGTTGGGAAAATTTAATCTTATCCAATTCTTTAATTAATCACCCAATAATTCCTTAATTAACTAGGTAATCTCTCATTACCCAATAATTAACCAATTATTCACATAATTAAAAATTATCTCAAATTACTTAAAATACTACTCGCTTTTAACATACTTTATACACCTTACTATCATGGTCATGTGGTACCTTATATGAAACTTGTCCATGAATATGGGGTATTATAGCTCGGACCGTATTTTATCCCAAATCGACAACCTTCAACGAAACTCACTTTCTTTGATTCGTTTACCCTTTAACCTTCACGAATTTACTCATCGCTTATTGAAATAGCATAATGCTTATAATCTCCAAATAATCCTTTCCCGAACTTACGTCGATTAACTTACGACGAAACTTCAACGTACGAAAATGCGGGATGTAACATCTTATTTCCGAGCTTATATCAATTTACTTACGGCGTACTTTTACGTACCAAAATATGGGGTCTAACATCATTCCCCCCTTTGGAACATTCGTTCTCGAATGTTGACTGATGCACTTATCATTATCATAACCTATAGCTCTTGCGAATACTTTAGTACTCTCCTTGCCATCTAGGCAATTGTTCTGTGAGTAAATCCAAAGATCAGGGCATTCCCCCCTTTAGGCCTCTTTCTCACACCATGACTTATGATCGGAATCCTTTCAATCTTGTAACTGATGCTACCTTTTATCATGCAGCATGTACGACTATGACTTTGTAAGTGCGCCTATGCGATTCTTCTCTCTCTTTTTTCCCCTCCAGTTTCTAGCCAATCTTTAGGCCTCACTTTGTAAATATATACAGAGCTTGACTAGATGTCCTTCTGGGCATCCATAGGTATACTGAAGTTCTTCGCTCGGTACTTTGTTGAACTTACTGATATTGCTATATATCTTATTTCATAGGCCATGTTATCTATCCGCATGACTTTACTGCATCTAAGTCGGTTATACTATACCATAACTCTTACCTCGATTTATCGTTACTGAGGTCTTCTATCAAATATTTGAGTCTCTGCATTCCAATCTTCTATACCATCTTCTCAAAAGTTGAAGTTGGCAAAGTGAACAAATCTGTTGGATTGTCGTTACTGAGGTCTGCTATACTATACCATAACTCTTACCTCGATTTATCGTTACTGAGGTCTGCTATCAAACATTTGAGTCTCTGCATTCCAATCTTCTATACCATCTTCTCAAAAGTTGAAGTTGGCAAAGTGAACAAATCTGTTGGATTGTCACTTGAACGAATTTGTTGTACATCGATGTCACCATTTTTTTTGAAGATCATGTGTGTAGAATAATTTTGGTAAAATGTGTTTCGTTCTATCTCCTTTTATAAATCATCATTTTAATTGGGCTATGCATGTAGCATTGTCTTCGTATAATATTGTAGTTTTTTTATCATATTCCAACCCATATTTTTCTCGAATAAAATGAATCATAGATCTCAACCATACGCATTCCCTACTTGCTTCATGAATAACTATTATCTCAACATGATTTGAAGAAGTAGCAACAATAAATTGCTTTGTGAAGCGCCATGATATGACAGTACCTCCACATATAAACACATACCATATTTGAGAGCGAACTTTATGGGGATCGGATAAATAACCTGCATCTATACAACCAATATGATCTGCACCACCTTTGTTAGCATTAGTAAGATACGTAAGTACACCAATTGCACTGAGATAGAGTATTTCAGGACCAAGAAGTTCCTCATCCTCTTCTAGAGGTCGGAACAGATCCTTATTCACTTCATGTGATCGAACACCCATTTGGTGTACTTAATATGTGTGCTTTGTCCATGTAAAAGTATTTTAAGACCTTTTCTATATAGACAGATTGATGGATAACGATCCCATCTGCAAAATATTCAATTTGCAGACAAAGACAAAGTTTTTCTCTTTGGAGCTCTTCTGGAGTTCCTATGATATTTATGCAATTAACATAAACAACAAGTATAACAAACTATGATGTTGTTTTCTTTGTAAAAATGCATGGACAAATGCCATCATTTACATAACCTTCATTCATCAATTCAGTGAGGCGATTATATCACATGCACCCAGATTGATTTAAACCGTACAAAGATCTTTGTAATCTGATTGAATACATTTCACGATGCTTTGAACTATATGCTTCAGGCATTTTAAATCCTTCAGAGATCTTCATATAGACTTAATCAAATGAGTCATATAGGGCATTGCATTTAGATAGCATGACATCTTCAGGTGTCTGGACTACATGTCCGATCCTCACAATCTTTTACAATATTGTGAACTATATTGTATCAAATATATCGTCGACGATCGTTTTGTATCGGTTCCTAAGCGACATAACTTGTTGAGATCTCATCATTTTCCTTATTTTCATGTACCTGAACTTCTTCTGGATTTCATGAAATGTTATGGCGTGGGCTCTTCTAGAGCTCATTTCCTCCTCATTATGATCATTTTGATCATTTGCTCCTATCATTTTTCAAGAATTGTTACTTTTGGAACCGATCAGTTTACTACCGTTCATGCGTGCAATAAACTTTATCCTTCAGGGACTTTAATTTTAATAGGATCATTTGCAGTTGAAATATGATATTTAATTTTGGATCAGCAAATGCTTCTGGCATTTGACTTGAATTATCTTCTAAGTGAGGATCATATTAATTATAATTCGATTCATATAGCATATTTTTCAGCTGTTTATTCCATCCCCAAGTGTTAGAAAAACTAACACATATCCCCAATCTTCTTTGTAAAACCTATCTTTGTGCATTGTGGTAGAGAAATTAATCATATACCACACATCAAAAGTTATTAGATAGTAAAAATATTTAGTTTCTGATCCTAAACCAATTGTAAGGGGAGGACTTATCATATTTTATTGGTCTGATCCATACAAGTGCTGCTGTATGCAATTTAGAAAATCTTAGACCAACATATGAGGCTTTGTTCTCATAAGCAATAGTTTAGCCATTAGTAGGAGGTATTCAATGCTAAACTAGCTTGGATATAAACCAGCATCATCAAGATGAACTATCTTGATTTCATAATCTGAAAATTATGCTCTTAATTGAGAAAGGCAATTTCAAATGTCAAACTGCAGGTTGACAATAAACACACATATAACCATCTCATATATGCATCTATAAGTGGTTCACATGATAGGTGAATGGGCCCATATTCACCTTTTATATATTCCGGAATTCAGGAATTTTAGTCCCAACTTTAGTTGGTATAATTAATTTATTTTGAGAACAAGCAACACAAGAGAATTCTTGAAGAATCTTCTAGTTCTTCAGTATATGCTTATCTGAATTCTCAAATAGCTTATTTAAAAATGGCAGATGAAAACTTCAAGTTTATCATGACATGTGCTATCTCTAAGTAAACTTCTAGTTTACTATGGCATAAAATTTTGCATCAGTAAACTTCTGATTTACTGTGGCTACTTTTGTATCAGTAAATTTCTGATTTACAGTAGCAACTTTTGCCTCAGTAAAACTTTTGGTTTACTGTGACTACTTTTGCATTAGTAAGCTTCTGGTTTACTGTGATATATGATATAGTACAAATTAAAGAATAAGGCGACTCACTTCTCGCATACATATTATTTTACCGCCTATGATTGTGGAAACATAAATATTTTCAATCTTCCAGTCATTTGTAGTCTCAATATGATAGCCATTTATTAGTAAACTTCAGATTTACTACAATATATATTTTGACCATAATCATATAATACGAATGACATATTTGTATATAAGCTCTTCGAGAGCCTTCATTTATTATCCACAATCTAATATTTATCCAACACTACTGGTGTCATGTGTCTTCTAGACAAACAATTAGATATTCAGGAGCTTTTGATAAATTTTGTATTACCAAATAGTATTCAGACACTTCTGGTGTCATGAGAGAAAATTATAATCAAATGAACAATATAAAGACAATTCTAAATTTATAAATGACGAAAATTAAGAATTTTAATATTTTTTTTACCACTACATAATATTTTCCGTCTTCAGTAGGAAATTTTAATTATTTACCACTTCAGGAGAAATTTGAAATATGAAATATTAAGTATATATTCTCTCAATCATATTAACTCTTTTGGAGGTGAATTGTAATATATTTACATCAAGAGCGCGTTCATATTTACGACTTTATTAATATTATCACATTCACTTCAAGGAATGGATTAGTATTTATCAAAAATTCTCATCCTTCAGGAAACCGAACATAATTATCTGAACGCGCATTAATCACATCAAATTGTGATGCTTCAACCTCTTTTAAAATATTTACTACTTCAGGAGCAAATCAAGGCGTGCATGTAATATAGAGAATATTTCTCTAGCTTATCTTTAATTATAACCATAGAAAGCCTAAATTATCACTTCTGGTGGTCATAGGCATATACCACTTCTGATGTTTAACAAAATTTAGTTACAATGAGATATACGAAACATAACCACTTTTGGTGGTTGTATATTTCTTGCAAACTCTGCTATAGTTTAAGTGGATCTAACAATGTTATCCACTTTGTAATTCTTTATTAAGATAATTAGGATGAAAATAAATACCAAAAGTAAGTACTGTATACATAACATATAACCAAGCAAGTGAAGATAAAGATATTAAAATATAAGCAAAAGGCTCAAATTAAATTACGCAAATTTGGCCACTTCAAATGTAAGTGGTATCTACATCACTACTGCCAAGAAGAAAAACTCACCACCTCAAGGATATAATCTGCCTTATGATGCTCGGAATGAACAAGATCTAACCACATACATAAGAGTGTCGCCTTACATCGGAGATGAACAATAAAATATAAATTAAATTCGAAGTAAGTGCTTAAAATGGTAGAGTCTCGTGCTGATAATGTGTTATAAAATAAAAACTGTAAAGTAAATAAACCGAAGACAAGTATTGAGAGAGATTGATATATTATTCAATTTCAAACTCATGTACATAATGAACTGAATTCTCCTCTATTTATATAAGAAAGGAAGCTGATGTGTAAGCTGCTACTCTAAACTGTTGTGTAAGCTGCTACTGTACCAGATATAGATAATCTTCTACCAGAGGTAATATTTATCCATAACGGAGTACCAAAATGATAAGTTTCTTCAGGAAACTTATTTCCAATAGAGTACTAAATAGATAAATATATTTACGGCAAAGTCTCATATGGATAAGTTTCTTGAGAAAACTTATTTACAACGGAGTACTAAATGAGCATCCATAATATAATATATTTATAACACTATTCTAGTTAATATTGCTTAATTGTCTTTGTGTTTCAATATCTTTTTCCACATATACAACACATATTTATCTCTTTATTTCCTTTCGCGCGGAAATTATTTGTTATTCTTAAAATCGGGTTTGGATAGTGTTGAGTGTTGACACTCCATTTTGTACCGCTCAGCCTAGGTACTTTTCAGTTTAAAAACAAATCTAAAGTATTTCTTTTAGTCCTTTTAATCCTCAAGTGATTTAAACATATGTTTATTGGTACTCTCTTTGTAGTCGACTCTATTTTACTTTTTCATCATCGCTTTTATCTGTGTGTCATTAATTAATCCTTATATTTATCATTTGTTTTGAATTAACTTGATATTTCACTTGGTCTCTAATTCATTTTTTTGCAATCTTACTTAAGTTTTTCTACATTTCGGAGAATCGCTAACATTTGTAGATAACTTATTCACTTAAGGTAGCTTGCTCACTGGACAATCAATTTACTATCAAACTTATAATTCCTGCTAAATAATTTTTCCGTCGTATCTATCTATAAAATAATTATTGTTCATAATATTTAAGTACCAAAATTAGATAGTACAGTGTAAAAGAATTTTAAGAGTTTAAATTCACAATGAGCGCCCAAAAGAAATATTGACCGTGCCCCCTCTCCACCCCACCCCCCTCTCTCATACGACCCTATTTCCCAAAACCTTCCATTTCTTTTTTCAAGGTAAAAACAGCTTTCACCATTTTTGTAAAATAACGGTCATATTGCTAACTGACACACACTCATAACGGTTGTTTTTATACCCTTCAAAGTTCAAACCCAAAATTCTAATCCCATTACTGTTTTGAAATTTTTTTATTCCTGTACAATATTTGAAATTTATTTATCAAAATTATCTTAATTTTGTATGTTATCCGTCCTAAATAAGGATTACTTACAAATTATATACAATCTATTATTAGTGTCTTAAATTAGGGGATTTAGTTATATTTTTTTCCTATTTTCTCTCCATTCCTCTTTTAATAAGACTTCTTCCTGTTGTGTATTACCTATTTTAAGCTATAATAACAAACGAAATTTCAGTTACAAAAACGAAAAAGATACACTACAATATGACAATAGTTTTGAATGCAATTGTCGCCAAAATTTATCCTTGTTTTCATCTCTACGATTGCTCTACTCTGCTTTTACTGAATAATTTCTTAACAATATTATCAAACTACAACACCAATCGCAGTTGAATCAAAAAGCATAATTGAGCAGATTGAAAGTTTTAGCAGATTTCAAATTAAATTCAATCGCCTCCAAACTTCGGATTCAACTTTGTATTAGTATTTCCAATAAGAATCTATGCTACCCAGTTAATTTTTCACACAAAATTCAAATCTCACATAAAACTCAGTTTCTCCGAAGTGCGACGACGACGCTTTTAATGTAAAACTAAAAATTTCTCCACCCAAATCATTCAGTTCCGATCAATATTCAAGTTTTTCCGTTCAAACAAATATGAATCAGTGTACATGAGTCGATTTGGAATTCATTCTCTAATTTTTTTTCCTTAATAAATCAACTGAGAAAACAATAATGTATTGTCACGACCCTAAATCTACTAGCCGTGATGACACCTAATCCAACCCACTAGGTAAGCTAATTAACCACTAACCGGTTCTAATAACAATTAATAAAGCGGTTGAGTAAAGAAATATATGAATCTTATACATTTTTCCAAGGACGGGTAGTACAAATCATGAGCTTCTAAGAATAGAGTTTACAAAACCGAAATAAAATAAATATATAGTCTGTTTGAAAAGTACATAAACAGAGTTTTATAGATCTAAAACTACCACGATCAAGAGGCAGCTACAACCGGGACGCAGGTATATCTTCAATCCAGCTCCCATAGAACACAGCAACATCAGCAACCAACATCTGCACACAAGGTGCAGAAGTGTAGTATGAGTACAACCGACCCCATGTACTCAATAAGTAACAAACCTAACATTAGGTTGAAAGTAGTGACGAGCTAACAAAAAGGGGTCGGGTCTAACACCAATATTCCACAACAGTGCATAACAATATAGTACAAGTAACAAACAAGTATCTCAGAAATAAAAGGCTCAGTTCCAGAAAAATAGGTATTTCTTTTCAAGTATCTCAGTAAAAATCCAAATCTTTTACCGAAAATACCAAAATACGAGTAAGTTTGAAAACTATGATTTTTCCCAAAAATTATTTCAACAATAAACAAGGTGTTCCATATTTCCTTTCAGATAGCAAGTGTAATATGCCTCTCTATGCCCATATGTAAAAATGTATGAGAAGTTACAAATGACATGATACTATACAACATGGGAAAAATGCTTCTTTATGCATGTATGTCAAGTGTGCATGCCAAATGCGATGCAAATCAATGATAAAGATCATATGCATACTCTGAGAGTATCAATTCACTTCGTCCTCCCAGTCACTTAGCACTCGACACTCGGCACTCACACTCAGTAGGTACCTGCGCTCACTGGGGTGTGCAGACTCTGGAGGGGCTCCTACATCCCAAGCGCTATAATCAGCACAGACAACTCATGTGCTGCACGGATAACTTACGTGCTATAATATCAATATCTGAAATCACACGGATAACTCACGTGCTGCACGGACAACTCACGTGCTATAGTAAGCCAATCTGACCCGCTGCGGCATGCAGCCCTATCCCATAATCATCCTCATAAATCAGGCCCTCGGCCTTACTCAGTCATCAATCTCTCCAGTCTCTCGGGCTCACAATGTCATGATACTAGCCCGAAAATAATGATATGATACATCAATAAATAACAACAGAGACTGAGATATGATATGTATGTGAATGCGTATGACTAAGTATGTAATGCAATGAAAGCAGATTACTCAACAAAAGAAATGACCTCAGTGGGTCCCAACAGGATAAACATGTAGCCTAGACATGGTTTCTAACATAATCACAACTCGATAACTCTAGTACGTAGAGATTTCATGATTTCATACAAGTTCAGGTAACTACACAATATCACAGAAATAACGGAAATCACAGTTCACACGGTGCACGCCCACTCGCCCATCAACTAGCATGTGCGTCACCTCAAAATCAAATACATAACACGTATATTCAGGGTTCATACCCTCAACTCCAAGATTAGAAGAGTTACTTACCTCAAACAAGCCAATACCAATGACGAGCAAGCCAAACGATGCTCCAACTATGCCATCACGTACGTAGCGACCTCCGGGAAGCTCAAACTAGCCAAAAGCAACTCAAATACATCAAAAAAGCGCAAGAAAATAATTTCAAATGAAAAAGGTCGAATTTTTAATCAAAAGCTCAAAATCGGCCAAAACGTCCAACCCGGGCCCACACCTCGGAACCCGATAAACTCACAAAATCTGACAACCTATTCAATTATGAGTCCAACCATACTAATTTCACTCAAATCGGACTCCGAATCGATGTTCAAGACTCAAAAATTAACATTATGAAACATTAGGCCAAAACCCCCAAATTTCTCTTTTGGAACCCTCAATCAAATGCCAAAAATGAAGATAGATTCATGATATAAAATCAAAAATGAGTAGAGAACATTTACCCCAGTTCACATGGTAAAAATTGCCTCAAGAATCACCTCAATCCGAGTTCCATAGCTCCAAAAATGATAAAATGGCCGAAACCCCCGAAATGAGATTTAATAGAATCTGCCCAGCTATTACACTTTGCGAACGTAGACAATTCCACGCGTTCGCATAGAGCAAATGCTCACCAGCTGAAAATTCTCTTTCGCGAACACAACACTATAGACGCGAACGTGATGAACAAACTCCTAGAGCTACGCGATCGCATACCACATTTCGCAATCGCGAAGAACAAACTCCTGACATCCTCAGGCCTTCCTTCCTACTACACGAACGCATCACTAGGCTCGCGAACGCACTGAACAAATGCCTCAACCTCCGCGAATGCGACTCTTGACTCGCGAATGCGATGAACAATCCTACTCATCCATCCAATAACCCTACGCGATCGCGTTCTATACTCCGCGATCGCAATTAAGGAAACCAGAAGCCCAGAATTCTGCAGAACCGGCAATGCAATTATGAAGGAAAATAGCTCGAAATCAATTCGCAACACGCCCGAGACCCTCGGGATCACGTCGAACATCCCAACAAGTCCCATAACATAACACTGACCTACTCGAGGCCTCAAAACACACATAACAACATCAAAACGACGAATCACACCTCAACTCGAAATCAATGAACTTGAAACTTCACGCTTCCATAACCGATGCTGAAACCTATCAAATCACGTCCGATTGACCTCAAATTTTGTACACAAGTCACATTTGACATTACAGACCTGTTCCAAGTTTCAACTTCCGGAATCGGAATCCGACCCCGATATCAAAAAGTCCACTCCCGGTCAAACTTTCCAAAATTTCAACTTTCGCCATTTCGAGCCAAATTCAACCACGGACCTCCAAATCAAAATCCGGACGCGCTCCTAAGTCCAAAATCACCCAACGGAGCTAACAGAACCATCAAAATTCCAATCCGAGGTCAAATGCTAAAAAGTCAAACTTGATCAACACTTTCAAATTTAAAGCTCCCTAGCTGAGAATCATTCTTCCAAATCAGTCCCGAATAACCTGAAAACCAAAATCGATGATTCACACAAGTCACAATACATCATACGGAGCTACTCACGCCCGTAAACTACTGAGCGAAGTATAAATGCTCAAAATGATCGGTCGGGTCGTTACATGTATGGTACATCAACATACAAATTAAAAATAAAATTCGTACAAATTTAATACAAATTTGAATATCTACAACAACATACATAGTAAAAATAAATTTCATACAACTAATTATATAGTATACAACTTATTTACAACTTATCTACGACTTTCATACATTATTTATACCTAGTTAAACACAACTACAACATCATACAACTTAAATATAATTTTCATACAAATTTTATACAATGCCTTATGTATGTATTTTGTATATGATTTGTATATATTTTGTAAGTAGCGTGTTCTTCTTCCACTCTAAAATTCCAGTCAAAACTGCCTTTCTTTAAATAATTTTGATACATATCAACAATTTTATGTAAAAATATAGTACTTATAACTTAAATACAAATTTCATACAACAATTCATACATTATACGACTATTTTTTAACTTTTATACAATATTCAAATAAAAATATATATAATTACAATATAATACAACTTAAATATAATTTACATACAACTTTTATATAATTTTGTAAGTATATTGTATATGTCATGTATTCTTCTTCTTCTTCTTCTTCGAGTTTCAATATGAAATTTCGCCAAAATCAACTCTAACTTCACCAAACACCCTCAAAATTGAGATATAAACTCCAAAAAATATTTTCAATTGTTTGCAACAACACCCAATCCAAATAAACAATAGTTTTTAAAAATTCAAATTCGAATTCAAAGCTTCAGAGCTTTTTAATGGCTGTCAATGGTGGAGAATCAACTACCTTCAAAATTTATTGATTGACAATTTCAATTCGAACACCAATTATGCAACATGAAAGAAAATTGTTAAGTTAAAACTCTATATTATAGCAATTGAAATTCATTGATGAATTTCATGGAAAAAAAGGATGAAAAGCAGAGAAAAACGAAGAAAAAAATTAGGGAAAGAATAGAGAACGAGAGAAAGAGAGAGAGAGAGAGAAAAAAAGAGATAGAGAGAGAGAGAGAGAGCGCAAAGATGGAGATTCTATATTCAATTCATAATATAAAGTATACTCATTTAAAACTAATGAGGGTAATAAAGTTTCATATAGTATAAGAAGGTAAAAATCACTTATTGTTTTATTGTTTTTGGTGCCTGTACCGTTGACAATAGTATTAAATTTGAGATTACGAATCTCCAGTATATTATGCTGGATCGGTCCGTGTTGCAGTAAAATAATGGCTATTTTTCAATGACTTAGCAAACGCTGACTATTTTTCAGTTATCAATCCAAAAACTGGCTAGCCCGTGCTATTTTCACGTATTTGCGTGTATAGTGTTGAGTTGATGCGCATATTATTCAGACCAACAAAAAATGCCTACTTGAGTGTATTTATATAATACATAAAACATAGTTGCTGCACATATTATTTGGGGCCTTAAAAAGACTTGTTTGCTTACTTGCATGTTCATACTTAACTTATAAAGTATCTCAAGTATTAAATCCTGCTTGAGTTAATTAAATTATGTCCACAAGGGAATCATGTTTATGCAAATATTCAGAGGTGCCTCACACGTTTCCGTTATTCACTTGAACCCTTACCTAACCTAGTATTTCTGATAACATAGCCTAATGAAGTTAACCATTGCAACATTTAGTAATAGTAATAATTTAACTGCTCTAGCATATGTAGTAACTTGTTAGGTGACGATTTCTTAAGTATTTAAATCATAAATATATTGCACTTTTACTTAATAATAGGGTGCGACATGTAGAATTTAAAAGTTTCTTTTAATAAATCTTAAGTGGAGAACTTCTTTTCTCAAATAATGATGAAGTTGAGAAATATAAAAAAAATATAAGAAAATACTTAAAAATATTACTTAGTAATTTAACATTAACACAAAAAATAAAAATTTAAATTCGTAATCTCTGTGAGTTGCATGACCAAAATATTTAAAATATAAAAGCTGACACATAACTGAGTTATGCTTCCAACCAACTAATAATCAATATTAAGATTATTAAAGTAATATAGCCTATTAACCCCCAAGAATTAACTATAGAGTGGAAAGAATAAATTAAACAAAGCCTCAAAGTAGATAAATAACTAATTAGGTGCAAAAGTTTTTTCTAAATTGTTTAATAGAAAACCTTAAATGACTTAGGTGCATATTTACAAAATTATAGCATTTCAATTCAACATTACTAATGTTAAATTTAACTCTTTGGTACTCTGAACCGCACCATTATCTTTTTAGGGGGACGGGAGTAGATGAGTAATTATAATTTGGATGATTGTGGTTAAAAAGATAAACTTTGTGAAATTAAATGGGCTAAACTGAAAATAAAAGCACAAATCCGTGGACCAAAGATATTTTCCTCCAACTATAGGTTGTAAATTTCAAATTATCGAAAAAAGTACTGGCAATAAAGCAAGTTAATGGGAGCACCTAGTGTCACAGTATCAGTGACAGGGGTAGAGTGCAGTTCCTCTTAATTCTTCAAAAATCAAAAAATGAAATATAGCGGGAACACATCCTTACATCTCTCTCTCTCTCTCTCCCTCTGATTTTTTTTTTTTACTTTCCCTACGCTTTCTACAATATCTGAACCAGATTAGAATTCCATTAAAATCCGCTTCAAATCTCCTCGGCTTCTTCTTTTGGTGTTTCTCCTCTTCTCTACAAAACAACACAGCCATGGCGAGAACCAAACACCTAGCCCTACGCAAACAAAGTCGCCCACCAAGTCGCCCTACAGCCACACGTTCTGGTTAGTGAAATTACTTAACCTCACACTCGTCTTCCTGAATTTTTAATCGGTTAGTGCGGAATATATATTTTTTCACAGTAGGCTCAGATTTAGTTAAACAATATTTATTAGTCGAAAAAAAAATCAACTATATATATAGCTAGAATGAGAGCGTGTGTTGCCTTTTGTGTGTGTGAATGTCTACACAAGCATATATAGTTCGTTTTTAGTTTCCGAGTTTAATTTTTGTTCAGTTAATAGTCAGTTGAACCCTAACTTTGGTGATGTTATACCTAAAATTTCAGCTGCAGCAGCTGCATCTTCAGCGCCTCAGTCGGTATGCTAATAACTCTGATTTCTGGGTTGTTTCGCAAATTTGAAATTATTAAGGTTATTTATTTGCTTTTTGTTTGGGATGAATCAGACGCCTACAAGAACAAGTCAGAGGACTGCACCTTCAAGTGAGCGTATATACTTGTAAAATTAATGTGCATTTCTTCACTTCTAAATGATGTTACTAAATGATGGGAGAATATTTGTTTGTTTTCAGCTCCGGGGCGGACGCAAAAGAAGAAGACTCGTTACAGGCCAGGGACAGTTGCGCTTCGAGAAATTAGGCGCTTTCAGAAGACATGGGATCTTCTTATTCCAGCTGCTCCTTTCATCAGACTTGTAAGTTTTCATTGCTGTCTCTTAGCGCCTCTGTCCACATGATTATTTGAGCTTATCAGCCACATGATTAGATGAAATAGGGGAAACTCCAAATCAATCATAGCTCGATTTTGTGCTTCGTTACCATGTGATTTGGCTAAATGGGAGAATGAAGCTTAAAGCCAAAGCTGAATAGTTGTGGTTTTCTTATTTGATGTAGATTACAATGAGAGGGCTATCATTGTTATGCCTTAATTGAGTGGACAATAGGTGAATTACTGTTGCACTAGCACTAGCGAAGAAGCTAATGTTAAGGGTTTCAAGGGGCAGAAGTTAATTGATGAGTATCAGTGAGTGAGACTAAATTGAAAATAAAATAAAATACTGAAGGGATGAAGAAAATACTACAGATCGGAGAGAGTAAGCCCTTTGAAAGAGGGAAAACAATCTGCATCTATAGCAAGCTGAAATTGACGTGCTACTCCATAACTCAGTTTCTCATTTTCCTTTGGACTGCATTAAGATGCACATTCACCTATTTTCTAGGATTTACTTTCACAATTGAGAATTTACTGATGTTAACAAACAGAAGGAAGACGAATTCATTCTTTTCTTTGAGTTTATCGTTTCTCTCTATTTTGTTTAAGGTCAGGGTTAGCTGGGCTCAATTTCCATATCAATTTGACCAGTATTGTTATTATGCACTATTGCCCAAAGGAAGGTTATTTGTTGTAACGCACAAGTTCTCCCTTTCTATTTTGATTTCGGTTGGGATTGGAGTGGCAGACCATTTATGATTAGCCTGCCTTACAAAAGTGAAAACCAGTTATCCCTATTCAATTAGAGAGGAGTTGCTTATGTAAGAGATTTTCTGACTTCAGATTTTAAGAAGGTGTTCTACGCTCTACATTTCAAGAAGCCCCTTGGACTTGGTTCATGGTTCTGGCTGAAAATGTGGACTAAGGAGTGCATGCTAAAATCTACAGTCTGACCATCTGTAGCTGACTTTCTTCTAGATGTAAATGTGTTGTAGAACTGTTATCTTTGATACCCTTGATGATAAATGGTTTAACTTATCCAAATAGTTACACATTTAAATCTTTGCTTTTATTAATTTTTCACCAAAGCTAACTGTTTTTTCCCCTCTTTCTTGTCTGGGGCAGGTTAAAGAAATTAGTCACTTTTTTGCACCAGAGGTAACTCGCTGGCAAGCTGAGGCTTTAATAGCTCTTCAGGAGGTACTACAACTTCTAAGAATAATAAATGGATCTGTTAGCTGGTATTTGGATCATTGCATTTAAGTTATCTGTAGGAACCATGTGTCCATGAAGAGGACAGGGAAAGAGATTCACGAATATACTTGCCCTCATAAATCATCTAGTAGTTTTATATCAACAACATATTTAGCTTGGAATAGTCTCTGCTCCATATACCTATTAAAAATATTTTAATGTATTTTAGAAAAATTTTACTCTTAATTCAGAGTGTGCTTAGTAATCTCCTCTAAAAGAATTCTTCAAGTTCTAGAAAGTTACATCAGTTCCTTAACAAAATAAAGCATGTGCAATTGTGTGGTCAGGTAGTGACTGAGTTATGAGAAGGGCCAATCTATTATCAAAGCGATGTTCTTCTTTTTGTTAGCACTTTAGCATACAGCAATTGATAGGCAACCAAAGATGGGCAAGGCCAACTAGTTAGCTAAGGAGGTTGGAGTTTCTGGAATATTATTGTACTTGGAGATTTCTAGTACAAGCTTTTGCTCCATGAAGGTTTTTCTACTTTGATTATGGTTGTGTATTTTTCCTTTATGAATCCTGCTCAACTAAGTCACTTTCTTTACAAACTGCAAAATACTATTAAGGTTTATTAATCAGGCAAGTTGAAAATAAGCACTACTTATCTGTTGGGTTTAGCTTAGCTAAGCTAATGTCCTGAATGGTACTACCCACAAATAAAGTTGCTACTTGACTTATTTGGCTTCTTATGTGAAAATGTTCTACTTGAGAGGGGGCGTATATTAGTTCAAAGTCTCATTGATTTCTATTGGCTTTTTTTTTGTTGTCATGAATTTCGGTAGTTATATATGCATCAATATACGACTGATCTTGCAGTGACAACTTGGCACCTTCTCCTTCCATGAAGCTAGTCAATTCTGACACAGGTTGTCGCTAGCGTGGAATACCTTATTTTCTAAGTTTCCCAGCAAAAAATGAGGCATTGGGGAGAAAGGGCTTTCTTAGTGGTTATGCCCTTTGGCTTCCTTTAATATTCCCTTGAATTCTTTCTGCTATAACCAAAAGTCCTGTGTGCTCTATCCATTTCTGACTGCATGTATCTATAAGTGTAATTGCTATTAATACATGGATGTAATTTCTCCATTTTAGACAATGACATTCTGATGTCCAGTAGAAACAGGTGGACTAAAAGGATTTGTCGTGCTGTGATTATTAATGAAAGCAGTTAGGATTGGGCATCAACATAGTAAGTCCTTTAAGGTGGTAGGGCACTGTAAAGGACACAGCCATCGCTCGTTGTGGTTGCCTAAGCATCTGTCTTAGTACATCTCTCTGCAAGCATACACTTGGGCTTTCCTATGAGATTTTGTTTGAATCTGAAGAGCATCAATGATCTTATGAATTCATGTACTTCATAGGACCCTAGCAATGTTTCTGAAATCCATTGTCCTCTCCTCTCAGAAGCAGTGGTCGAATAACAGAGAGATATCATAGAGGAACAGTCAGCAGCAGAAACATGAAGTGTCTATTCAATGTCTAAATTCGTATATTTAGTGTTGATACGAACTATTATTCATCTTGCAAGCCGTAGCCATCTGGTGTAAAGTTTAGAGTGAAAGAATTTTATCCCATTCTTCATGCAACTCCCCTCATGTCGGAGCATTGTAATCATGTTCAAACACTGCCTATTCTGTCAGGCAATTTGTCTTTACTTGCGTGGACAGTGTAGTAATAGTCCTATGATCCTTGGAAAGCATACCTTTCTGTGGATTTTTTTCATTATTTAATGCATCATTAAAAATTGCCAAATGTAGATGTGTGTACAAAGTAAGAAAGTCTATGAATGCATAGATTCTTATCCGGTCAACATTATGCTTTTCAGCCTTCGCTTGTAAAAGTACCTTTTTATGCTAAAATATAATTTTTTTGCTTCCTGTAATATATGTCATAACGAATACTCTTTCTTAATCACTATCAGTCAGAGTGATATAGTTTTCTTTGATGATTATTCTGCAGGCTGCAGAAGATTTTTTAGTTCATCTGTTTGATGATTCAATGCTATGTGCTATTCATGCGAAGCGTGTTACACTTAGTAAGTTTTTCTGTTTCACCTCTTCCTTTTCCTTTTTTTTTTTTTTTTTTTTGTTTTTGTTTTTTTATAGTGATATTTTTCCTTCTCTCCTTGGCTTTACTCTACACCCCCCTACTCATTTCCTTGTCGCTCTGGGGAATGGGCTGGCTAGGGCTGGTGCATCCAAAAACCCGTGTTTTAGGTTTCAGAAACCTGGTTGATTGTCAAACTCCTGGTCAGCAAATTTTGTTACTCTGTTATAGATTTTATCGGCCAAGTTAGCTGCTTCACCTGTATTATTGACAACCCCTCAGGGAAGAGGAGGAAATAATCAAGAAATGACATACAAATGGATCACCAGTTTAAATGTTCTAATATGCTTTGTCTATTTCTTGTTAGTTTTGGTTTCATAATAGAGATTGTAACAAACCATCAATGTGCATATTTTTTGTGTCCTAATTTTGTTCAGTCCAGTTTACATTGCTAAAAACACAGTGAAATGAGGCTCTCTCTTCTATTGCTTCTTCCAAGTTAGCGTATTCCATAGGGATTCTTCCATCAGATCAGGTACACCGTATTTGGATACCGGAAAAGTCTGGGGTGTTACTGCAGTGAAAAGATAGTCCAATGATCTTTTAAATTAGTACTGGTAACAGAGGCGAGCAGTATGGCCTTAGGGGTTGTTTGGTTACAAGGATAAGGGATAAGATCTTTTAAACTGCCTAGAGTATTGTTTGCTTGGCAATGCTTGTCATATGATGTGCAATTTATAATTTTTCGTCTTTCTTGATGCTCAGTGAAAAAGGATTTTGAGCTGGCTCGACGACTTGGAGGAAAAGCACGACCTTGGTGAAGACCAGATTACCATCCTACCCCAACTAGATAATCGCACAGCTTCAGTTCAAAGAATCAGCCTCCACCTGGAGTCTATAAAGTTTAACTATCAGTACTTGCACATTGTTCCTATTTTTAACCATTACCTCCTGTAATAGAATGGGTTAATTATGGTACATGATCTTCAACTTTCCATACTGTAGTAGCAATTCTTACAACCACACTTTGACTTAGTTGGACGCTATGCCATGTGATTATAGTGGACGAGTTACCTATATGGCATGCAGAAAGTAATCTGTATTCTATGTTTTAGGCTGCAGAGATACATCCTTTTGCCTTATCAGTTGTCTCGTCTCAATTCTCTTTCTTTCTTTTTTTTCCTTAGAAGGTTCCTTGTGCTGAAGGAATGACAAGAACAAGTGAACAACTCAGGTCTTTACAGGGGATCCATTTTCGTTGGTGTCGTATTTGCTGAATTGGATATTGATGAAGATGGCATTTGAAAGTGGGGTGGGTGTTTTGCATTTTTACACTAAAGCTGTGTTTCTTGCAAGTTTACGCCCTTCACGACTCGTTTAGGAATAACCTTGGAGCATCACATTGGAATTATAACAAGTTTCTGTATTTGGAGCAAGTGTAGTTGGGGGTGCTTTCTGGCATATGTTCTTTTTGTAGCTATCAAGAATTGAGTGTATGTTGGTCCTCGCAATCAAGTTCTCAAGACTCATAACGATCAACGAAGATCGCATTTTTTCAGGGAGGACTTGATTTAATCTGGCACTCCTTATTTTGGAAATGAAAGAGTTCTGATTACGCTGTGCCTTAAACACAATGGGATAAACCTGACAAAAACTTCAATTCTCCTTCGCTTATTAAGTGAAAAATAGTCGTGGGCCTTAAATAAACGACATGACTGATTCTACGAAGCTTTGTTTTTATAGTAGTGGCCCGTAATGCTTTCCTTCATTTGCTTGCCTCCTTTCAGCTTAGAATGCCTAATGTAGAGACAATGGCATAACAGTTGTCAGGAGATAAAATTGGCGGAAAGATTATGTAAAACCTCAGTATCCTTCCAATTTAATTATCCATTGGCAAGAGTTTGCGCACCATTTATTGAAAACTATGAAAGAACCTTGTCTAAATATATAATATTGGAAGGAATGACAACTGCAAGTCAAAGGGAACGTGTAGTTTGTTTAGTTAGGACCAGCCGTTGTTTCATGATAACAAATGCAGACAAATCTGTCGAACCATTCAGGACAACTATAAAAAACAGAAGCTGTCCTAACTTGTTTCGCAACAAACTCTCTGTTATTCCTCTTTTCTTGACCCTCATTATTCTTATCTTTTATTTCTCAACTTTTTTACCTAAATGGATCAAAATCTCCATCATCAGCCCAAGCTCATGCACCACCGATGTTGCAGCCATGAAGGTACAACCCTTTGCTGAGGTTCAGTTTCTTTCTTGGCTTATGTTATAAGGGGACTTTACCTTTTTTCATTTTTACTATTTAACTTTTTGTTTTGTTTTGTTTGGAAACAGAGGTTAATAGTATGGAGTGGGAGTTCATCAGCATGAGCAAGCAAGAAGAAGATCTTATTTACAGAATGCACAAGCTTGTTGGAGACAGGTAAAGCTCCATAGCTCATTAAACTTGGAAAAGATTGTCATAAGCAGGGGCAGATGTAGTATTTGGTTAACTTTGGATACAGCAACTTGTTGTTCTCAGCTTGAAATATATATATGGTTGAGCAATTTTTAAAATAAATTTACACTAAGTTCGCACACATTGACACAAAACAGTAGTGGATATAATCAGGAGCAGACGTAGTGCATGATATGTTACTCCTGCTAACTTAAAATATTTGATCCGCATGTGGATTTAATTAGGCCTATCTCTTTGAATTCTGGGGGGTGTTAACAAAAATCATTTTGGTTGTGAAGGTGGGGACTGATAGCAGGGAGAATACCAGGGAGAACAGCAGAAGAAATAGAAAGGTTTTGGATAATGAAACACAGTGATGGCTTTGCAAACAAGAGACGACAATTAAGAAAAGTGTAGCTGCTATATATGATCTCTTCTCTTGTACTAAAAGTTTTTTAAGAAAGCAGATTCTCTTTTTCATTTTGTTTGGGGAATCCTGGGGACCCTACTCAATTTTATCATTTCATTCTTCCCTTTTTATTGTACTTCCACTTATGGATTTCTATTTTATGCCTTTCTAATATCTTTTGGTGGTGCTTCTAGTTTGGTTGTTATGTCCAGTATATGTAAACTAGCTCTAGGTGGCAATACTATTGTTGTGGGGGCTTAGCCAAATATGTATCCAGAATATTAACATTATTATATCCACTAATACTTTGTGGCGGTAGGTGCAATTAACAAATGTTCTTTTTCTAAGGAAAAGTATTCAACAATCTACTAATAAGGTTTGTCTTGGTTTCCATGTCTTATATTCACTTTAGGTCCAGACTAATTTGTATTCATGTCACATCAGATTAATTAAAGAAAAAAGTGCTCCCTATCAGAATTTTTCATTCCAGTAGAGAGATCATATCTATTAAGGTTCAATCTGCCAAATGTTGCACCCCATTCAAGGCGTAGAAATTTCAACTGGTCATGTACCTTTTAAGGGTTAATTTTAACTTTTATGCCTGTTTTTTAAAAAGTTTAGCAAATACATAAACATTCACCAGAACTTCTCCTCTTCCTTCTTCTTGCAAATTATACCGGGTGCGTCAGGGCTGTGCATTATTTGGGTTAACCCAAAAATCCGAACCGATCCGCGTTATTCGGACTTGTTTGGATTGGATTTTAGCTTTTTGGATCTTTAATTTAATTATTTTGGATATCGGATCGGATGGTTTGGCTCAATTTACATTCAAACCGATCCGAAACCCGAAATATATATTTTACATATAAAAGTGAGGTGTGCCCTTTCAAAAATTCTAAGGTTTCTTTATTATTTTTCTCACTGTTTTTGCCTTTTCTTTCCTTTCAATATTAAAAGTAAAAGATATGGAAATGAATGAGTTTTGCTACTGAAAATTGTAGGCGAGCCTAACTAACCATTCCTAACTAATTGAGTAATGGCGAGAACCAAAGTGGTAACGTTCACACTTTTTCGTGGTTCTTATATTTGCTGTTTGGTGCGATACTGCTAGCTGCATTACAAACACCGCCCCAGTGGCCAATGTTGATGATCTAAAACCTTGTCATCTATGGAAATGCTCAGCAGTCAGCCCAAAGTCCAAACAGAAAACTACAGATGACTTGTTGTGCCTGTACTGCCTCGTGTATTTGTTTCGATCCTTTGTCAATGTTGCTGAAGAAACTGAAAGAAATTAAAACTGTCTTGCCTTTTAATTCATTACTTTGAATATTGTATATATGTTCAATCAAATGCGATGTATCTTTCATTTCTGCACGTGTGTTCAACCTTCACTTTAACTGTAGTTTCAATAAACAATGTTGTATCTTTCATTCTACTGATTATTGTACTAATACAATGTTACTTGTCCTTAGTAGTGACAAAATGGTTAAAAAAAATAATTATCCACCCATATTATCCATTAAAAAATGTGTTGGATAATGAACTTTTTAAAAACGGGACAAATATGGATAAGAACCATATTATTCATTTAGAAAATAGATAATTAATGAGTTTAATTTTTATATTTGTAAAACTTCAAATTGGGGGTTCCTAAAGTTTGGGAGACTAGGAATTCTCCCGAGAGTGATCGTATTCAAGAAGTCATGGATAATATGAATATCCATATTATCAGTCGGTTAACCCGTTTTTTATCCGTATTTAAATATGGGTCGGGTTGGATAATATAATTTATCCGGTTTTACATTACCCGTTTTCGACCCGCTCATATCCGACCCGACCGTTTTCTATCCTTACTTCTCCTCATCATTTCTAATCTAAATATATCACAAAGGCAAGGAGAAAATGGCAAAGTCAAGAACTTCTCTATACATAATGTGTCATTTCCATTTTCCCCCTAATTACTGTAAGAACACCTTCTTCAATACCCCTTTCTTCTTTGATTCATTCAATTAATAGAACAACTAAACCGAAATCAACATAAGACATTCCAGATTTCATTAGAAATCCGTTGACTATATTAGCAGCTAGTAGAACAATTCAAAATCTAAGAAAGTATAGAAAGAGACTAACATTTTCTCCTTTTTCTCTTTTGTTTGCTGGTATATATACGCTAGTCCCAGCCCCCAGGAGTAATTGAGAGTACAAAATAAATGAGGAAACAACATTGGATTTAAATTACATACATTAACAGCGTGAAGAACTTTTATCTGTCAGTCTAATTACTCAATTATACTAGGCTATTTAAGTTTTTTTCTCCTCAAAGGTTATTAGTTCTTGTTTAATATAAACAGGAGTTAATTTTACAGTGATGAACAAACTAAGTATCTAACGCAGAAAACCCATAAAGGAAAGTTTTAGTAATCAAAAAGTATCTCTACTATATCGAAAATCAATCTCGTCGGAAAATGTTTAATTCGGTCTGAAAAGTTTAAATCTGCTGCCACAAGCGAAATTGTCAAATAAACATTGCCACGGACACATATTTTTTTTAAATGGTAGGAGGAAATAGAAAAGTCGATTATTGGGGAGTCCTGCCGCAAGGGACACTGTCTTATTCTTCCATTATTTGCTATACTTTTGTACCATTGTGCTTAATGATTTTCTAACACTTTCTTTGTGAATGAAGTAAGAGAAACCAACATGGCAAAAATTTTTGGGAACAAAGGGAAGAGATTTCTTATTTTCTTTTCATATCACTTGTGTTTCCTAGTTTTCAAACAAATTGTAGGGACCATCAATATACACAATATAATACGGTAGATGACTATAATTCCTTCATCATTGACATCTATTTTCTTTTAATTTTAACTACTTAAGTCCCTTCAGCTAGTCCACAATAATTTTGTTTTTGAAGCATGAAATAGAAGCAAAGGTGAGATCGAGATCGACCCCAAAGTGCTAGTAGTAGTACTAAAGACAAATTCAAAAGGGTACGTACACTGATAGAAATCTGCCAAAATTCTTCCAAACACGAAATCGGTCAGAAGAGGAATAATTTTTTTACTAAAGTCAAATAAAATTCGTCCAAACTACTAGAAGAGGAATACATCGGTCACCAAAGTCAAATAAAATTTCTTACTAAAAAATATCGACCACTTTCGATCAGAAAAAGTGATCCCACAATAAAGAAACAATGCTTTGTCTCACACATATAAAAATTTTGACCGATTTCGGTCGGAAATTGGTCAATATTTGACCAAGCCATGATCAGACTTGCATATTATCTACCAAAAAAAAGTTTAATTAAAAATATTCAAGTATACCGACCGAATTCGGTCGAAATTTTTGATTCTCAATTATTTTTTTCCCATAACAAAAATAAGTTTTTAAAATTATTATGAATATACCGACCGATTTCGGTCTGTATTAGTGGTCAAAAATAGTCCACCACTTATAAATTATTCTTATTTACAATCTCTCTCTCTCTCTCGCTCTCTCTCTCTCTCTCTCTCTATATATATATATATATATATATATATATATATCATCCGTGTACTTTCGTATAAATTACACTTCATATCCGTATACGTGTAATAGATTCTAATAGAGTGTATGATTTTATTTCATTTATGATAATTTACACTTACATACATATGGCTAGCGATGATGATTTATTTTCAACTGTTCATACTCGAATGCTTGATCGGTGACTAAATAAGAAAACAAATCTTGGAGTTTAAGTGACTAGATGATCCGGTATAATGAGTGACTAGATGCTCCAAGATGTGTACAATCGACACAATCTTGAATGTTTTATTCTCGATCACCTTATATAATTATTAGTACTTTGCTCGGATACTTCATCAGTGGATCAGTTGACACAGAATCAACATCCAACACGCTATAACACATTTAAAAATAAAATGTATAGTGCTATAAGATGTAGTGCTATATTAAAACTTAAGTTGTAGCAACAACAACATATACTCGGTCAAATCACACGATTGGAGAATATACACACACACACACACACACACACACACACACACACACACATATATATATATATATATATATATATACATACATACATACATACATACATATATATGTGTGTGTATGTATATACATACAAAATAATTAAATATTAAATAATACCTATAATTTGGATCTTGGCTAAAACCGACCGACTTTGGGCGTATTGACGGCCTTATTAAATATATATTGAGTTTTAATGTTGGAGCGATCGAGTCTAAGTATCAGCATCCAATATATATATATATATATATATATATATATATATATATATATATATATATGTGTGTGTGTGTGTGGATATATACATACACAAATGTGTATATATTTCTTTTTTAAACATAAATAATTAATTTTTTTTTTAAAATTTAAAATTAAATTACTGTCTTACTTCGGTCGGTGTTTAAATTAAATATATTTTTTAAAATTTAACATTAAATGAAATCGGAATGGTCGTGGTCAAATGGTCATGGGCCACTTAAACTTACCAACCGAAATTTTCGACCGATTTCGGCCAAAAAATTTCAATTTAGGTCTCCACCAGTCGGGTTTTTTTCCCATTTTCCTCTCTTCCATCTCTCTTCTTCTCCTCCCTACATTCGCGATTAACCCAAATCCCCACCCAAAATCAACTCCTATCTCCCCGTTCACCCAAAAATAAAGCATCTAGAAGTCTCCCTCTCCTCCCCCGTCACTGTTCCGTCGGCCCCACTGCCTCTTCCGCCACCACTGCCTCCTCCGTCACCTAAAATCAAATCCCCTATCCTAGCATTTCAAGGTTAGTTATCTACATTTTTGAATTTAAGTAATTTTAATTATTTTAATTGTATAAATTAGGATTTAGTTAATGTTTAATTAAATTTAGAGTTTTACTCCTATTGATTATGTTTATGCTAGAATTTCTATGTAGGGTTACAACTTATGATAGATTTTGTTAAATATTTAAAATTTTTATTTTTATTTTAAGAACAAAGATAACTAGATTGTAAATCCTTTAAAAGTAAAATTTATTTAGGGATATATGTCAACTTTCAAATTACTTCTTTTAATTGAATTTTAAAAGAATTTATGTAGGGATATATATGAACTTTCAAATTACTTCTTTTAATTGAATTTTAAAAGAACTTATTTAGGAATATATGTGAACTTTCAAATTACTTCTTTTAATTGAATTTTAAAAGAACTTATTTAGGGATATATGTGAACTTTCAAATTGCTTCTTATAATTGAGTTTTAAAAGAACTTATATAGGGATATATATGAACTTTTAAATTAATATAACATGCAATTTATTTCTTCTCTGTGTAGATGGAATATCGTAGTTGGATGTATAATAGGAATTATACTAACCGTCAATTTTTTAGGGAGGAATTTATAGAAGGGGTTAATGAATTTATTAGGCATGCAATGTCACTTGAACCATTTCAAATAGGAGGGCTGATTAGGTGTCCTTGTGTGAAGTGCAAGTGTTTGCATTTTTTTTGGATCGGAGGATGTTAAGACTCATCTTTATAAAAAAGGGTTTATGGATAATTATTTTGTGTGGACTAGTCATGGAGAAGTTGGTGGTAGTTGTAACGACCCAACCGGTCGTTTTAACTTTTAGAACCCCATTTTCCTAAATAAAACTCCCTGAATATGTTTTTAATGATTTATGACTTGCGGGGATGCTTGGTTCGGGATTTGGAAGTGTTTGGGTTGAAATCAGAACACTTGGTTCCTTAAGTTAGCCTTAAAAGGCCAAGTTTGACTTCGGTCAACATTTTGAGAAAACGACCCCGAAATCAGGATTTGAAGGTTCCAATAGGTTCGTTTGATGATTTCGGACTTCGGCGTATATTCGAATCGGGTTTTGGATAACTCGGGAGCATTTTGGCGTTTAATAGTGAAAATCAACTATTTGAAGGTTTAAAGTTCTTTAAATTTGGGTTGGAGTAGGTTTTTGAGTAATTGAAGTCCGTTTGGAATTTCGAGTCTAGGAATAGCTCTATATAGTTATTTAAGACTTGCACGCAAAATTTGGTGTCATTTCGAGTAGTATAAGTATATTTTGATGCATTCAGAGTAAGTTTGAAAAATTTAAAATTTCTAAGTTGAATCAATTTGGTTTGAGGTGTGATTCTTAGATTTGATGTTGTTTTACACGTTCCGAGAGTTCGAGCGAATCCGTTTTATGATTTTAAAGTTGTTGGTATATTCGGGCGGGGCCCCACGTGCCCCGAGTGTTAACCGGACGAGGCTCGGACCAACTTCGGACTTGGGAGAAAAATCCTGAAGCTTTCTGCTTCTCGTACATTCGCACCTGCGCTCGGACAACCGCAAGTGTGACTCTCGCAGATGCGAGGTTTATGCGCAAAAGCGAAAAGGGAAGGGGAGGCCTGCCATCGCAGGTGCGGAATCTCGGGCGCACCTGCGAACGCACAGGTACGAGAAGAAGAGCGCAAATGCGAAAACTGGGCAGTCAAGCTAAGCTCGCACCTGTGAGGCTTTTTCGCAGGTGTGAAAGGCGCAAGTGTGGTACACCTTCCGCATGTGCGAAACCCCTGCTTGGCAGAATGTGTTAAAATCGGGGCTCAGACATTTTGAGCCTATTTTTCCTCCATTTCCGAGCGATTTCAGAGCTTTTGAGAGGGGGATTGTAATGACACAATCGGTCATTTTAACTTTTAGAATCCTGTTCCCTAAAATAAAACTTCCCGTATGTGCTTTTAATGATTATTGACTTGCGGGAATAGTTGGTTCGGGATTTGGAAGTGTTTGTGTTGAAATCGGAATATTTGGTTCCTTAAGTTGGCTTTAAAAGGCCAAGTTTGTCTTCAGTCAATATTTTTGAAAAAAAGACCCCGGAATAATATTTTGACGATTCCAACGGCTCCGTATGGTGATTTTGGACTTAGGAGCGTGTTCGAAATTTTATTTGGAAGTCCGTAGTTAAATTAGGCTTGAAATGGCTAAACTAAGAATTTAAGTTTGGAAGTTTGACCGGGGAGTTGACTTTTTGATATCGAGGTCGGAATTCAGTTCCGAAAATTTTCATAGCTCCATTATATCATTTATGACTTTTATGCAAAATTAGAGTTCAATCGGACTTGATTTGATAGGTTTCGGTACCTAATGTAGAAGTTGGAAATCTTAAATTTTATTAAGCTTGAATTGGAGGATGATTCGTAGTTTTAGCATTGTTTGGTGTGATTTGAAGGTTCGACTAAGTTCGTATGATGTATTGGGACTTGTTGGTATATTTGGTTGAGGTCCCTAGGGGTTCGGGTGAGTTTCGGACGACTAACAGATCACTTTTAGCCTTTGGGAGACTGCTGATAGCTGGTGGTATTTTTCTTGTGATTTCCATATACGCGATCGCATAAGTTGGTCTGTGATCGTGTAGAGTAATTTGGACAGAGGTGGATTTGTTCTACGCGATCGCGTGAATGGGGTTGCGATCGCGTGGGCTTATTTTGGGCAGCTGGAAATTTGTTCTATGTGATCGTGTGGGCACGTTTGCGATCATGTAGGTTAGGCCAGCTTGTGCATCGCGATCGCGTGTCATTGTTTGCGATCGCGTAGGGGAAACTGGGGAGGAGCTGGGCCACGCACTTAATGCTCCGCGATCGCGTGAGGAGGCTCGTGATCGCGTAGGCTTGCGGAGACTGTGCTTCGCGATCGAGTGGGACTTTATGCGATCGCGTAAGGTTATCTTCTGGGCAGTAAAATTTGTGCTACGCGATCGCGTCAGGAAGTTCGCGATCACGTAGAAAGAATCACTGGGCAGAGAGTTTAAGTTCTGAAAATGGGACTTCGTCCCATTTTTCATTTTTAACGATTTGGAACTCGGATTTGGATGATTTTTGGGAGATTTTTAGAGAAAATAATGGGGTAAGTGTTCTCAACTCAATATTGGTTAAATTACCCGAATCCATCACTGTCTTTATCATTTAATTAGTGAACTGAGTTGGAAAAAGTTTGAAAACCCTTTTGGATAGATTTGAGGATTTGAGGGCCGAATTGTTATCGGAATTTAGTGATTTTGGTATGAATAGACTCGTGGTTGAGTGGGCATTCATATTTCATAACGTTCGCCAGATTCCGAGACGTGGGCAACACGGACGAATTTTTAATCAATTTCGGAATTTTTATTGAAAATGTAGTATTTTCTTATAGAATTGATTCCTATAAATTTTAGTGATTGTATCGAATTATTTTTGGTTAGATTCGAGCCAATCAAAGTTGGATAATCGAGGAAAATTCCAACTAGTGGATTAAATTGGAGCAAGACGAGGTAAGTCTCTTGTCTAATCTTGTGAGGGGGAAATTACCCCATAGGTAATTAAAGTAATAATTGTTGCTAATTGTGGGGGCTACGTACGCACGATGTGACGAGAGTCCGTGCGTAGCTACTATTAATGCTAAAGTCCGGGTAGTTTAGGACTCAAAGTATGGATTACTTGTGTAAATTGTATTCTTTGTTTAATTAATGTTATTAGATATATATATATATATATATATATATATATATATATATATATATATATATATATATATATATATATATATATATATATATATAGATTGTGAATTGTTAGATAAAAATATTTAAGGATGGAAATCTCATATGCTTGATTTTCTGTTTAAATTAATTAATTATTAAGAGAAATTATTCTTCCTCTCGAATTTATCTTATAATGAATATACTCTCATTCCGGAGTAACATAAGAAATGTCCTTCTTTCTTGTGGAGTGGGTCGAACGCCTCGGCAGGATAGATGCATCTATGGATCGTGCACGTCCCTCGGTAGTGTACACGTCACTCTGGATCGGGCCGTACGATCTCGACAGAAATCGTGCTTAATAATAATAATTACACGATACTTTGATAGTTTATTGTAGCTTGTGAAGCTAATTGATAAATTTGAAATCTTTGGAATTTAAAAATTATTATCCCTGCTTGCTAAGGAATTATTGTTATTCCTGTAAATGAGATTAATTGATAAATTAAAAATTTATTGGAATTGAAGAAATTTAATATATATTGAGAACTGTTGCAAATTGAAGGAATTTAATTATTTCTGCTGGTTAAATAAATTATTGTTATATTAGGTGAATCATGCTGATTTAGATATTCTAGTTTTATCTCAATTATTATTATTGACCCATAGTGAGTGTCAAAGTCGGCCATCTCGTCTCAACCACTTCGAGATTAGGCTTGATACTTACTGGGTACACGTTGTTTACGTACTCATACTACACTTGCTGCACTTTTTGTGCAGGACCTGAGGCAAGTACTATTGAGGGACCTATCGTCTTACACCCACGTTATCCAGAGGCATAGTGGTGAGCTGCCTTTCTGAGGCGTTCTGCAGCTACCAGTGTCTCTTCTTATATTTACATTCTGTCTATTTTATTTCAGATAGTATTTGGAGTTTTGTATAATCTAATAGATGCTCATACACTTGTGACACCAGGTCTTGGCACACACACACTAGTAAAATGTTTGGATTTAAATTTGCTTCTTAGTTGTTTTAATTTATTAATTTTCTGCTAGTAAGAAGAGTTTAATTACTCGGTTAATTTAAAAAAAAATTGAATATGGTTTAATTTATTTGTTGGCTTGCCTAGGGCGCCATCACGACCTATAGGTGAAGTTGGGCCGTGACAACATGGTATCAGAGCACTAGGTTCACGTAGGTCTCACAAGTTATGAACAGACCTAATAGAGTCTTGCGGATCGATACGAAAACGTCTGTACTTATCTTCGAGAGGCTATAGGGTGTTAGAAAACTACCTTTCTTCATATTCCATCGTGCAATTAATGTAGTACTAAATATCCTTATCTTATTCTCTCACAGATGGTGAGAACGCGCTCTAATGAGGTTCCAGACCAGGGAAGAGCTACTCCCCCAGTTGCTAGAGGCCGAGGGAGGGCTCCAGCCCATGGTAGAGGGCGAGGACATCCTGGACTATTCCAGTTATGCTGCTAGTGGGTCCAGCAGAGAATCCCATTGTTGAGGAACAGGGTGAGGTGCCTGTGGCAGAGCCAACTCCGGTGGATTTCACATCTGCACCAGGATGTCAGGATGTCATGGGTCGTATGCTGCGGTTCATGGACAATATGACTTAGGCCGATTTATTTTCGGGAGACCCAGCCACATCTCAGGCGGGCGGGGGAGCACAGACTCCGACCGCACAGGCTCATGGACAGGCAGCTACTGTATATCAGACCCAGGGTGCACTACCCGTGAGTGGAGCCCAGTAGTGGCAACAGCTACACCTGAGCGCAGGCCAGCTGCAGCCACTGATCCTCAAAAATTATTGGACAGATGGACTAGATTACATCCTCCTGTCTTTGGGGGTGAGCGACATGACGATCCCCAGGATTTCATTGATCGGTGCAAGGATAGACTGTACAACATGAGGATATTAGAGTCTCATGGGGTAGACTTTGCTACTTTACAGCTAGAAAGCAGAGCCCGTAGATAGTGGCAGTCTTATGTTCTTGACAGACCAACAGATTCTCCTCCCATGACTTGGGGACAGATTCACCCGTATTTTCCTGGACAGGTATATTCCACCCTCTCAGAGGGAAGAGTTGCGCTTTCAGTTTGAGCAGCTCCTGCAGGGTCAGATGTCAGTGACCAATTATGAGGCGAGGTTCTCTGAGTTATCTCGCCATGCACTTATGATACTCCCTATTAAGGTGGAGAGAGTGCAGAGGTTTGTTGCAGGTTTACATACTGGCATTCTGGCCACTATGGCTCGAGAGGTTGAGATGTGTACTTCTTATGTGCTAGTCATGGAGATAGCCCACAGAATTGAGGGTGTACGTCAGCGGAGCCGAGAGAAGGTTATGAGAGATAAGCGATTCAGGTATTCTGGAGAGTTCAGAGGTGCTCCTTCTGGGGGCAGAGGTCAGTTCGTTAGAGGGTAGACCAGCAGGCCCCCATATCCAGCACCACCGCCTCCTCGAGGTGCTCCAGTGCGACACTATCTCAGTGCTATACAAGAGAGTTCTTATCGCCCACCAGCTATTCAGGGTCCTCCTAGTAGGTATTCAGTTCCCCAGGTCCAGACTCTTAGTCAGCAGCCCATCGCACCGAAGAGTTGTTACGAGTGCAGGGACACCAGTCACATACGGAGATTCTGCCCCAGGCTTTGGGGTAAACTAGTGCAACATGGTCAGCAACCTGTGATTACCGGACCAGTTGCTCCACCAGTTGTCCGACCACCAAGAGGGGAGGACAGGTGGGTAGGGGTCGTCCTAGAGGTGGAGTTCAGCCAGGCGGAGGCCAGACAGTTGGCGCTCCAGCTCGGTTCTATGCTTTTTTGGCTAAACTAGATGCAGAGGCCTCAGATGCCGTGATTACAAGTATTATTTCTGTTTGTGGCAAAGATGCCTCAGTATTATTTGATCCAGGATCTATGTATTCATATGTGTCATTTGTATTTGCTCCATTCCTGGGTGTTTCTCATGAGTCCTTGAGTACTCCTGTTTATGTGTCCACTCCTGTGGGCGATTCTGTTATTGTGAATCGGATCTACCGGTCCTGTATTATTATATTCTGTGGTTATGAAACTAGAACATATCTCCTATTGCTTGAGATGACTGATTTTGAAATTATTCTAGGCATGGACTGGTTATCTCCATATCATGCTATTCTAGATTGTCATGCCAAGACTGTTACCTTGGCTATTCCAGCATTGTCTAAGCTGGAGTGGAAGGATTCGTCTGTTAGTTCATATAATCGAGTTATTTATTTTATAAAGGCTCAATACATGGTTGAGAAAGGTTATTTGGCTTATCTAGCCTATGTTCAGGATACTACTGCCGAGACTCCGGCTATTGATTCTGTGCCTGTGGTTCGGGAGTTCTCCGATGTATTTCCTTAAGATCTTCCAGGTATGCCACCTGATCGTGATATTGATTTCTGTATTGACTTGGCTCCAGATACCCAGCCTATATCTATCCCACCGCATCGCATGGCTCTGAAAGAATTGAAAGAACAGCTTGAGGAGTTACTAGCCAAAGGGTTCGTCAGACCGAGTGTATCGCCTTTGGGCGCACCAGTATTTTTTGTGAAAAAGAAGGATGGAACAATGCGGATGTGTATTGATTATCGCCAATTGAACAAAGTCACTATTAAGAATAAGTACCCGTTGTCGCGTATTGATGATATATTTGACCAGTTACAGGGTGCTAGGGTGTTCTCTAAGATCGACTTGAGGTCGGGGTACCATCAGTTGAAGATTCGGGATGCAGATGTTCTGAAGACCGCCTTCCGGACTAGATATAGTCATTATGAGTTTCTGGTGATGTCCTTCGGTTTGACTAACGCCCCGACAATGTTTATGGATCTGATGAATAAGGTATTCAGGCCATATATTGATTCATTTGTCATTGTCTTCATTGATGACATTTTGATCTACTCGCGCAGTAAGGAGGAGCACGAGCAGCATATGAGAGTAATGCTTCAGACATTGCGAGAACAAAAGCTATATGCTAAGTTCTTCAAATGTGAGTTCTGGTTAGAGTCTGTAGCATTTTTGGGGCATGTTGTATGGGCGAGGGCATTAAGGTTGATCCCAAAAAGATTGAGGCAGTTCAGAACTGGCATCGTCCCACTTCGGCGACCGAGATCAGGAGTTTTCTGGGTTTAGCAGGTTATTATCGTCGGTTCATGGAGGGTTTTTCATCTATTGCAGCACCTTTGACCAAATTAACCCAGAAGGGTGCTCCGCTCCGATGGTCCAATGATTGTGAGGCGAGCTTTCAGAAGCTCAAGACAGCATTGACTACAACACCAGTGTTAGTATACAATATATTGTGACGCTTCACGCGTTCGTTTGGGTTGTGTATTAATGCAGGAAGGGCGAGTTATTGCATATGCTTCACGTCAGCTAAAGTCCCACGAGAAGAATTATCCGGTATATGATTTGGAGTTAGCTGCTATTGTTCGCACTCTTAAGATTTGGAGGCATTATCTTTATGGGGTGTTTTGTGAAGTTTACACTGATCATCGCAGTTTGCAACATTTGTTCAAGCAGAGGGACCTAAATTTGAGGCAGCGCAGATGGCTGGAGTTACTGAAAGATTATGATATTACTATCCTATATCATCCGGGGAAAGAAAATGTGGTTGCAGACGCCTTGAGTAGAAAGGCGGAGAGTATGTGTAGTTTGGCTTTCATTTCAGCAGAGGAGAGGCCATTAGCTTTAGATATTCAGTCCTGGCCAACATACTTGTGCGGCTGGATATTTCTGAGCCCAACCGAGTTCTTGCATGTGTTGTAGCTCAGTCTTCACTATTTGAACAGATCAAGGCTCGCCAGTATGATGATCCACACTTAATGGTTCTTCAAGAAATGGTACTACGTGGTGGTGCCAAGGAAGTTACTATTGGAGGGGATGGTGTTCTGTGACTCCAGGATAATCTATGTATTCCTAATGTGCTGCAACTCCAGGATCATCTATGTATTCCTAATGTGGATGGACTGAGGAAAAAGATCCTGGAGGAGGCTCACAGTTCTAGGTATTCTATTCATCCAGGTGCTACGAAGATGTATCGTGACCTGAGGCAGCATTATTGGTGGCGACGAATGAAAAAGGACATAGTTGAGTATGTAGCTAGGTATCTAAATTGACAACAAGTTAAATATGAGCACCAAAGGCCAGGTGGCCTACTTCAGCAGATGACTATACCAGAGTGAAAATGGGAACGCATCACTATGGACTTTGTAGTTGGGTTGCCGCGGACCTTGCGGAAGTTTGATGTAGTTTGGGTCATTGTCGACAGGTTGACCAAGTTGGCACACTTTATTCCTGTTGTGACTACGTATACTTCAGAGAGGTTTGCCCAGATATATATTCAAGAGATAGTTCGGTTGCAAGGTGTGCCAATTTCTATCGTATCAGATAAAGGACCTCAGTTTACTTCACATTTCTGGAGAGCAGTACAGAGTGAATTGGGGTCCCGTATAGAGCTCAGCACAGCCTTTCATCCGCAGACCGACGAGCAGTCAGAGCGGACAATTCAGATATTGGATGATATGCCTAGGGCATGTGTGATTGACTTTGGAGGTCAGTGGGATCGTTTCTTGACTTTGGCCGAGTTTGCTTATAATAACAGTTACCAATCCAACATCGAGATGGCTCAATTTGAGGCTTTATATGGTCGGCGATGTCGTTTGCTCATCGGATGGTTTGAGCCTGGCGAGGCTAAATTATATGGTACTGATTTGGTGAAAGATGCCTTGGAAAAGGTAAAGTTGATTCAGGAGCGACTTCGTACAACACATTCCAGACAGAAGAGTTGCGCAGATCAGAAAACACGTGATTTATCCTTTATGATGGGTGAAAAGGTTCTCTTGAAGGTTTCGCCGATGAAGGGAATCATGAGATTTGGGCAAAAAGGGAAATTGAGCCCAAGGTTTATAGGCCCATTTGAGGTGTTGAAACGAGTTGGGGAGGTTGCTTATGAGCTTGCATTGCCTCCCAGTCTATCGGGAGTTCATCCGGTTTTCCATGTATCTATGCTCCAAAAGTATCATGCCAACCTATCACATGTGCTAGACTTCAGCACAGTTCAACTGGATAATAGTTTGGGCTCTGAAGAAGAACCAGTTGCCATTGTTGATAAACAGGTTCGCCAGTTGAGGTCCAAGAAGATTTCTTTAGTGAAAGTACAGTGGATGGGCCAACCAGTCGAGGAAGCGACTTGAGAGACCGAGAAAAACATGAGGAGCAGATATCCACACTTATTTAGCACTCCAGGTACAATTCTAAACCCGTTCGAGGACGAACGTTTGTTTAAGAGGTGGAGAATGTAATGACCCAACCGGTCATTTTAACTTTTAGAACCTTGTTCCCTAAAATAAAACTTCACGTATGTGCTTTTAATGATTATTGACTTGCGGGGATGATTAGTTCGGGATTTGGAAGTGTTTGGGTTGAAATCGGAACACTTGGTTCCTTAAGTTGGCTTTAAAAAACCAAGTTTGATTTCGGTCAACATTTTTGAGAAAAAGACCCCGAAATAAAATTTTGACGATTCCAACAGCTCCGTATGGTAATTTTGGACTTAGGAGCGTGTTCAGAATTTTATTTGGAAGTCCGTAGTTAAATTAGGCTTGAAATGGCTAAAACAAGAATTTAAGTTTGGAAGTTTGACCGAGGAGTTGACTTTTTGATATCGGGGTCAGAATCCAGTTTCGAAAATTTTCATAGCTCTATTATGTCATTTATGACTTGTGTGCAAAATTTGAGGTCAATCAGACTTGATTTGATAGGTTTCGGTACCTAATGTAGAAGTTGAAAATCTTAAGTTTCATTAAGCTTGAATTGGAGGATGATTCATAGTTTTAGCATTGTTTGGTGGGATTTGAAGGTTCGACTAAGTTCGTATGATGTATTGGGACTTGTTGGTATATTTGGTTGAGGTCCCGAGGGGCTCGGATGAGTTTCAGACGACTAACGGATCACTTTTAGCCTTTGGGAGACTGTTGATAGTTGCTGGTAGTTTTCTTCTGATTTCCTTATACGCAATCGTGTAAGTTGGTCTGTGATCGCGTGAATGGGGTTGCAATCGCGTAGGCTTATTTTGGGCAGCTGGAAATTTGTTCTATGCGATCGCGTGGGCACGTTTGCGATCGCGTAGGTTAGGCCAGCTTGTGCATCGCGATCGCGTGTTGTTGTTTGCGATCGCGTAGGGGAAACTTGGGAGGAGCTGGGCCACGCGCTTAATGCTTCGCGATCGCGTAGGCTTGCGGAGACTGTGCTTCGCGATCGCGTGGGACTTTATGCGATCGCATAGGGTTATCTTCTGGGCAGTAAAATTTGTGCTACGTGATCGCGTGAGGAAGTTCGCGATCACGTAGATGGAATCACTGGGCATAGAGTTTAAGTTCTGAAAATGGGACTTCGTCCTATTTTTCATTTTTAACGATTTGAAACTTGGATTTGGACGATTTTTGGGAGATTTTCAGAGAAAACAATGGGGTAAGTGTTCTTAACTCAATATTGGTTAAATTATCTGCCCATCACTGTTTTTATCATTTAATTAGTGAACTGAGTTGTAAAAAGTTTGAAAACCCTCTTGGATAAATTTGAGGATTTGAAGGCCGAATTGTTATCGGAATTTAGTGATTTTGGTATGGGTAGACACGTGGTTGAGTAGGCGTTCATATTTTACAATTCCGAGACATGGGCCCCACAGACGAATGTTTAATTAATTTCGGGATTTTTATTGAAAATATAGTATTTTCTTATAGAATTGATTCCTATAAATTTTAGTGATTGTATCAAATTATTTTTGGTTAGATTCGAGCCAATCAAAGTTGGATAATCGAGGAAAAGGCCTAGTAGTGGATTAAATTGAAGCAAGACGAGGTAAGTCTCTTGTCTAACCTTGTGAGGGGGAAATTACCCCATAGGTAATTAAAGTAATAATTGTTGGTAATTGTGGGGGCTACGTACGCACGAGGTGATGAGAGTCCGTGCGTAGCTACTATTAATGCTAAAGTCCGGGTAGTTTAGGACTCAAAGCATGGATTACTTGTGTAAATTATTTTTTTTGTTTAATAAATATTATTAGATATATAAATAGATTGTGAATTGTTAGATAAAAATATTTAAGGATGGAAATCTCATATGCTTGATTTTCTATTTAAATTAATTAATTATTAAGAGAAATTGTTCTTCCTCTTGAATTTATCTTATAATGAATATACTCTCCTTCCGGAGGTACATAAGAAATGTCCTCCTTTCTTGTGGAGCGGATCGAACGCCTCGGCAGGATAGATGTATCTATGGATCGTGCCTCACGTCCCTCGGCAATGTACACTATACTCTGGATCGGGTCGTACGACCTCAGCAGAAATCGTGCTTAATAATAATAATTACACGATACTTTGATAGTTTATTGTAGCTTGTAAAGCTAATTGATAACTTGAAAATCTTTGGAATTTAAAAATTATTATCCCTGCTTGCTAAGGAATTATTGTTATTCCTGTAAATGAGATTAATTGATAAATTAAAAATTTATTAGAATTGAAGGAATTTAATATATATTGAGAATTGTTGCAAATTGAAGGAATTTAATTATTTCTGCTGGTTAAATAAATTATTGTTATATTTTGTGAATCATGCTGATTTTGATATTCTAGTTTTATTTCAATTATTATTATTGACCATAGTGAGTGTCAAAGTCGGCCATCTCGTCTCTACCACTTCGAGATTAGGCTTGATAGTTACTGGGTACACGTTGTTTACGTACTCATACTACACTTGGTGCACTTTTTGTACAGGACCCGAGGCAAGTACTAGTGGGGGACCTATCGTCTTACACCCACGTTATCCAGAGGCATAGTGGTGAGATGCCTTTCTGAGCCGTTCTGCAGCTACTAGTGTCTCTTCTTATATTTAAATTTTATCTATTTTATTTCAGACAGTATTTGGAATTTTTTATAATCTAATAGATGCTCATACACTTGTGACACCAGGTCTTGGTACACACACTAGTAAAATATTTGGATTTAAATTTTCTTCTTGGTTGTTTTAATTTATTAATTTTCTGCTAGTAAGAAGAGTTTAATTATTCGGTTAATTTTAAAAAGAATTGAATACGAGTTTAATTTATTTGTTGGCTTGCCTATCTGTAGTGTTGGGCGCCATCACGACCTATAGGTAAAATTGGGCCGTGACGGGGATTTCAACTAGAAACTAGGAGGTAAGTTAATTCTACACACCTTGAGTTAAATACATAGATTATAGGTAGATTATAACTAATAAATCTTAGAAATCAAAGATTAGATGAAAAACTTAGATTTTATAACAATAAAACGAGATTTTAACCACGAAAATAGTTATGAAATTGGGTAGAAATTATATATTTGAGTTCTTGAGATTATGGGTAACATTTTTATCCAAAGATTTCCAGAATCTGGGCACGTGGGCCCGCGGTGAATTTTAAAAATTTTACTGTTTTGGTTAGAGTAATTTATTTAATAGCCTAAATTCGAATTATTGAACATATATTAATTATTTTGTATAATATTTGGATAGCTTCGAATTTTTCGGCACCGAATTGTGAATTTAATGCGATGTGGTAATCGGAAAGTGGACTTTGAGACGAGGTAAGTCTCTTGTCTAATCTTGTGAGGGAAAAATTATCCCATAGGTAATTAAATTAATAATTATTGCTAATTGTGGGGGCTACTTACGCACGAGGTGACGAGTGTCCGTGCGTAGCTACTATTAATGCTAAAGTTCGGGTAGTTTAGAACACAAAGCATGAATTACTTGTGCAAATTGTATTCTTTATTTATTTAATATATATATATATATATATATATATATATATATATATATATATATATATATATATATATATATATATATATATATATATATATATTATGTGTTGTTAGTGAAGATATTAAAAGATGAAAATCTCATATGCTTAATTTTATTTTTAAATTAATTAATTATTAAAAGAAATTGTTCATCCTCTCGAATTGATCTTGTAATAAATATACTCTCCTTCCGGAGGTACATAAGAAAATGTCCTCCTTTCTTGTGGAGCGGGCCGAACGCCTCGACAGGATAGATGCATCTATGAATCGCGCCGCACGTCCCTCGGCAGTGAACACGACACTCTAGATCGGGCCGCACGACCTTGGCAGAAATCGTGCCTAATAATAATAATTATACGATACTTTGCTATTTTAATTGCAGATTGTGGATTTAATTAATAGATTGAGAATTGTTGCATTTGAAGGAATTTGATTGATAAATTGAAAATTTATTGGAATTGAAGGAACTCAATTATTTCTGTTGGTTAAAGAAAATCATTGCGAATTCTATAAATCATATCGATCTAGATATTACTATTTTTATTTTATTTATTATTATTGACTCTTAGTGAGTGTCAAAGTCGGCCATCTCGTCTCTACCTCTTTGAGATTAGGCTTGATACTTATTGGGTACACGTTATTTTCGTACTCATGCTGCACTTGCTGCACATTTTATTGTGTAGGTACATATATGTCTAGCGGCTTTGTGGGCACAGAGGTGTATTTTAATAATTGTGGGGACATAGGTGAGCTGCATTCTGTATTATAATCCACAGCCAACAGAGTCTCCTTAAGAGTTATTATAGTTTTCTGTCTAATTTGTATTCTAGACAGATGCTGTATTTTATTTTTAATTCCCTAGTAAATGCTCATACACTTGTGACACCGAATTTTGGGAATGGTTGTGAATTGTTTAGAAATTTAGTTGCTAAAAATATTTATCATTTACTCTATGAGTTTTATCTTTATTATTTCATTGAAGAAATTTTGATTTCAAAAATACTAAAATGGGTAATTAAGCTAAGTATGTATTGTTGGCTTGCCTGACAGCAGTGTCCGGCGCCATCACGACCTTTAATGGATTTTGGGTCGTGACAACATGGTATCCGAGCACTAGGTTCACTTAGGTCTCACGAGTCATGAGCAAGTCTAGTAGAGTCTTGCGGATGGGTACTGAGACGTCTGTGCTTATCTTCGAGAGGCTACATGGCTATTAGGAATACTACCCTTTTTGATTCCTCATCGTGTGATTCGATTCCTTTGAGGCTAATGCCTTTTTTTCCTTCCTATTCTATCTTATGCGACGTGAAGCGCTTGTTATAAATTGGGGATCGAGGAATTTGTTTTAATGGTACTACAGATGTAGTGCAGGATGCTTCTCCTTATGTAATTAATTGGGCTACTGTCGTGGCCTTGCGGAAGGCTGATCTGTCATTTCAAGTTAGGTATCAGTACTACCTAAGGTTTTGAGATTTGGCATTTATTTTTTGACGATTCGTGCGTTGTTATCGCACAGTGTTTATGTAATGGTAAAATGCATGTCTATGTGTCAGGGCAGTAAACAACTTGAAAGAAGGTTTTTCTTAGTACATGATTCAGAGGTTCCATGTTTTATTTCCAGCAGAGAAAAGGCAATCGAACTATGTATGTTTAGGTTTGGGGTTGATGGAGTAACCAAGCCTGATAATTTCGAGCGTGGTAGAGTTCTCAATTTTGATGTGGTATCATCGCCTTCTTAAATGCGTTAAGGTTTGCCGGTGCCTTCACGGCGGGGTGTTAGGAATTGGTGTAGGGGAAGCATTTATTAGAGATCACGGTGTGCGGTGGTTTAGAATCGAAGCAGCGTTCCTAGTATTGATGGCTCGAGAAGGATGATCTTCGGAAATGATTAAAGCTAGTAACGACCTATTGGTTCAAGTGCTACAGAGACGAATGTTTAGTTAAGGCAACAACTGGGCAGCGAAGGATGTGGAAGGACAAGTGGAAGGTGTCTTATGGTGGTTAGGTTCCGAGAAGGTCAAGTGTAAGAAAACATAAGTCGAGTAGTTTCTTAAAGGAGATGGTTGACCAAAGTGGGAGAATGGCAAGGTAGCACATGAGTTTCGTGGTAGGATGATTTCAAGTCTTGAGGAAAGTTTGGAGTGATTTGGGATGTAGAATGGACAGTGACTAGGTCTACGGACTTAAGTTGTAATATTAGCTGCTATATTGAGGAAGATTGGATACAACATGAGGGAGTTGCTTGATATGAAGAAGGATACAATATGACTTTGGATTGGAATGTATTGTCGCACCTTTAGTTGACGTCCATGAGGAGTGAACGGACTGGTGCAGCTGGTGAATGAGCTCGGACTCAGGATGATCTACTGATTTCATAGGAATTACACCCAGTGCAACGACATTGGAATATGTCAGCATGTAATTTCCACAGGTGGGTTATCTCCTAGGTTAGCGGTCGCGTAGTGTTGACGAAGCTTCTGCGAAGAATTTTACTAGCTACTCGGTAAGAGATTTAATGTGTAAATGTGGCTAGTGGTTCGTAGTGTTTATTAAAGGTTAATAGAAGAATTTCGAGAAATTTGGCGAGTTGCGTGTGCATGATCATGTCAACGGTGAAGAAAGAATCTCGGTGGATTCAAGAATTTTGTTGTAGCTTCAAGCTAAGTGGGAGAGCCCCACCATCTATGATTGGATTGCGTACTGTCAACTTGTGCAGTTTTTGGTTATCGGTGTATTGGTGGGTCATCACGACTAAGAAAAGAAAACATCGATGGTAATTTGAGCAAAGGATTTGAGGAATGTGTGCCATATTTGGCCTTATCGATTCATGTTCGGGCTTTGGGAAGACTCAAATTTCATGCTCCGTGTAGATGTAATGCACAGGGAAAGTGAGACAGTCGGGTGTTTCCTTGAGAAAGTGTCCATGTGCTAGCAGGGCCTTGGAGATGATCATGTTTAGGAATAAGTCAGAGCAAGTGACTCTCAATAACGGTCTTAGTGGGTTCAAAAATTTGAAGTACGGTGCCTAAGGATCTCGAGTCCGTAGTATGGTTGAGTATCGAACTTTTGAAACAGATTATGAAACGGGGCTTGGAGTACTCTGCGTTATCTTCAGGTTGTGGTGTAGCATTAGATAAACGGAAGAAAATAACTTCGGATTCATAAAAGATGTATCAAAATGGGTGTACCAGTTGAAGATGTAAAAGTGCGCACAAGGAGGGGTATGAGATGATTCATGGGTTTTGAAACAACGTGGTCTCGTGAAATAAGGTCACTCGGGATGAGTACGAATTTGAGTTCGTGATGTAATGAATGGAGCTATTATTATTATTTCTAAGGCAAGTTGAGAATAAATTGAGAAAAGACGGGTCGGCTAACAATGGTTGAATTGGCATGATGGTGGCAATGATCAGTTCCTTTAGTGCATTGAGTTATGCATGTGATTTGTGGCGGTACATGCGAGGCTTGACGGCTGCCGTAATTGATTTTATTTGGAGGAATTCAAGTATTATGGCATGTTATGTGTAGAGGGATCCCAGAAGAGTTATGGTGGTTTAGACCACTACTTGAAGCCGATATTTTCTGCGGATATGGGAATTCAGTCACGTGTTGCAATGGTTCTTTTGAAATGAGTTAAGTAGGAGGTTTCTATATGATGAAGTGTTTACCCTATTAGTGGTTCAGGAGTTATGATAGAATTTTGGTACTCCTGCGCATTTGCATGATTAAGTGCATTAAGTAGCATGGGATTCACAAGTTGAGGATTCAATATTTTGGTTCGGTGTTGACAAGGATGTCATGAGCTCGGATGAGCAGGGAAAATGATTTAGATGTTTAAAGCAAGATGGTATTGTTTTCGGCGTTACCTAAGGTCAATGTCAGATGTAAGAGACCTTATGTATTGATTTGTGGATTCTTGATATGCTTTACAGCATTATTGTAACCGGTAGCATAGATGTGCAGACTTGTTACTTGGCGCAGAAGGTCGTGGAAGCGTGTCCCACGGAAATATTGTGTAAGAGTGGCATGTAGTCACTTGATTGAGTGAAGATTGAAACCAAATATGAAGATTGTAGTAATATTGCTGATTCGAGAATTTATGCCTAGAGGGCGCTCGGTTCATTTGGTTGTGGAAGGTGGAAGTTTGTTCCGGTTATGATGGTTGTTCTTGTGTGTTATGGGAAAAAGGGTTATTATGGATCCTTGAAGGGTTATTAGCCTAGTACGGTGCGATCAGAATCGGCTTGAGGTCTGTGGATGGATTTAAATGTGAACACGGGCTCTATATCAGGCAAAATGTGTTTATTTCAGCATAGCGCTCCTTATGAAGGAGTATTCGGACGTTGGAAGTCGTTTCATCGTCGGCTATTTCACGTAATACTATATTGTGCTGTATAAGTTATGAAACGGCTTGATAAATTTCTTATGTGTTGAGGTTCCGCATAGCGATGGTGCTATGTGAGCATGATGGCTCTCGAAATTCAGATCATATATCACACACCTTAGTTGTGCTTGAGTTTTGTAGCGTATGGCACTGTCGGTCCTCCCAGGGATGGTATCATGCACTTAGCGTGCTTGTGTCCAATATTCGAATATTTTGCAGTAATGAGCATTCAAACTCGGTAAGTATTTCCTTATAGATTCTTTTTGTGCAGATCGAGTGGCATGCCGCCACGAGTATGTTGTTTGGATCGGGTTGCACGCTGCAATAGTGTGATGTCAAGTACAGTCCCCTATATTCTATTTTGTGTGTTTTGTGTTCCATTTTTCGAGGAAGGTTCATGACACCTTTTCAGTTGTCTAATTAGTTACGTGGGTTGAGTAATCCTTTCCAGAGTTCGTTTTCCTTATGTATTGCAATCGAGTCCATAGCTTATTAGCTCATTGTGGCGTCATATGAGGCTTTTTGATCGTGTCTGAGGTGGCTTATTGCCTGAGCAACTTATACTGGGTAAGACGAGATTATTGGATTCGGGATCAATGTGATCAAATTATATGAAGTATAATAAAGAGCAAATACCATTATTTGGTCCATAATGAGGCGATGGTTCTTGTCAGAAGGAGAAACTCAATAATTTGTTGACTCGGTAGTTGGTTGTGAATTTCTACACATTTCTTCCATCGTGGAAGCATTTCAAGATTTGGAACAGAACTTATATGTATCATGAGGTGTGTTGTGGATATCAGATTCGTGGAATTTCGGATATTGTTATCAGAGGATGTTATTATGGTCATGTGAATGGTGCAGTGCATGGTCTAAATTCGACCAAGGTATGCAATCCAGTATTGGGGCGTCGTGTAGTGATTGACACGGTGTTCGTAGGTTGGAAACAAGCATGGTAGAGAATTCTGGATGTTAGAATTGAGCTCTAAGGCTTAATTGCCTAAATAAGAGGGAGAATCGTCAAATTTGCTCGAGCTAATGTGCTCAATTGGGTGTGGTAGCACGGGTAGGTACTCGAAGTGTTAAACAGTGATTTTGAAAACTCCGGAACAGTCCTTACCACGTTCGAGGATGAACGTATATTTAAGTGGGAGAGAATGTAACGACCTAACCAGCCGTTTTGACTTTTAGAACCCCGTTCCCCTAAATAAAACTTCCTGAATGTGTTTTTAATGATTTATGACTTGCGGGGATGGTTGGTTCGGGATTTGGAAGTGTTTGGGTTGAAATCGGAATACTTGGTTCCTTAAGTTAGCCTTAAAAGGCCAAGTTTGACTTCGGTAAACATTTTGAGAAAATGACCTCGGAATCGGGATTTGACGGTTTCAATAGGTTCGTATGATGATTTCATACTTGAGAGTATGTTCGAATCGGGTTTTGGATAACCCGAGAGCGTTTTGGCGCTTAATAGTGAAAATCAACTATTTGAAGGTTTAAAGTTTTTTAAATTTGGTTTGGAGTAGGTTTTTAAGTAATTGAAGTTCGTTTGGACTTTCGATTCTGGGAATAGCTCCGTATAGTGATTTAAGACTTGCAGGCAAAAATTGGTGTCATACCGAGTAGTATAAGTATATTTCAGCGCATTCGGAGTAAGTTTGAAGATTTTGAAATTTCTAAGTTGAATCAATTTGGTTTGAGGTGTGATTCTTAGATTTGATGTTGTTTTACGCTTTCCGAGAGTTCGAGCGAGTCTGTTTTATGATTTCAAAGTTTTTGGTATGTTCGGGCGGGGCCGCGGTGGCCCCGAGTGTTTACCGGACGAGACTCGGACCAACTTCGGACTTGGGAGAAAAATGCTGAAACTTTCTGCTTCTGCTACGTTCGCACCTGCGCTTTTACAGCTGCAGGTGCGACTCTCGCAGATGCGAGGTTTATGCGCAGAAGCGAAAAGGGAAGGGGAGGCCTGCCATCGCAGGTGAGGAATCTCTGGCGCACCTGCGAACGCGCAGGTGCGAGAAGAAGAGCGCAGATGTGGAAACTGGGCAATCAAGCTAAGCTCGCACCTGTGAGGCTTTTCCGCAAGTGCGAAATCCGCAGGTGCGGTACACCTTCCGCAGGTGCGAAACCCCTGCTTGGCAGAATGTCTTAAAATCGGGGCTCAAACATTTTGAGCCCATTTTTCCTCCATTTCCGGGCGATTTCAAAGCTTTTGAGAGGGGAATTTCAACTAGTAACTTGGAGGTAAGTTAATTCTACACACCTTGAGTTAAATACATAGATTATAGGTAGATTATAACTAGTAAATTTTAGAAATCAAAGATTAGATGAAAAACCTAGATTTTATAGAACAAAATATATGAGATTTTAACCACAAAAATAGTTATGAAATTGGTTAGAAATTATATATTTGAGTTCTTGAGATTATGGATAACGTTTTCATCCAAAAAATTTCAAAATCCGAGCACGCGGGTCCGGGGTGAATTTTAGGAATTTTACTGTTTTGGTTAGGGTAATTTATTTAATAGCCAAAATTTGAATTATTGAACATGTATTAATTGTTTTGTATAATATTTAGGTAGCTTCGGATTTTTTGGCACTGAATTGTGAATTTAACGCGACGTGGTAATAGAAAGTGGATTTAATTAATAGATTGAGAATTGTTGCATTTGAAGGAATTTGATTGATAAATTAAAAATTTATTGGAATTGAAGGAACTTAATTATTTCTGTTGGTTAAAAAAAATCAATTCAATTTCTATAAATCATGTCGATCTAGATATTGCTATTTTTATTTTATTTATTATTATTGACTCTTAGTGAGTGTCAAAGTCGGCCATCTCGTCTCTACCTCTTCGAGATTAGGCTTGATAATTACTGGGTACATGTTGTTTTCGTATTCATGCTGCACTTGTTGCACATTTTATTGTGCAGGTACATGTATGTCTAGCGGCCTTGTGGGACCAGAGGTGTGGTTAATAATTGTGGGAACATAGGTGAGCTGCATTCTGTATTACGATTAGCAGCCAACAGAGTCTCCTTCAGAGTTATTATATTTTCCTGTCTAACTTGTATTCTAGACAGATGTTGTATTTTATTTTTAATTTCCTAGTAAATGCTCATGCACTTGTGACACCGGGTTTTGGGAATGGTTATGAATTATTTAGAAATTTAGTTGCTAAAAATATTTATCATTTACTCTATGAGTTTTATCTTTATTATTTCATTGATGATATTTTGATTTCAAAAATACTAAAATGGGTAATTAAGCTAAGTATGTATTGTTGGCTTGCCTGACAGCGGTGTCCGACGTCATCATGACCTTTAATGGATTTTGGGTCGTGACAGTAGTGATGGTGTATTTCATAACATAGGTGTTGGTGAATGTAGTTGGTCAGTGGGGAATAGCATTCAAAATCCTAGATACTATGAAATGGTTGCAGATGCTTTTGGGATGCACTTCGAGTTTGAACCCCATGAAAGTGTTGAACAAGCTCCTAACGAAGAGGCAAAATATTTTTATGAATAGTTAGAGGTCGCTAGTCATCCACTAAGTGAAAGGAGTATGCACTCTCAGTTGGCTGTTGCGGTTAGATTATTAAGTATCACATCAGATACCAATATTTTTCAAGCGGAATGGATTCTTTCATTGGCCTTATGAGTGAACTAGTTAACCCAACTTTCAACGTACCTGAAGATTTTTATAAGTCTAAAAGATTGGTTTCTAAGTTAGGACTCTCGTCTATAAGAATCGATTATTGTGAAGATGGTTGCATGTTGTATAATAAGGGTGATGCAGATAGAAAGTTGTAAATTTTATGAAAAACCTCGCTTTAAGCGGGTTTCCAGCGGGAAAAAGGTTGATGTGAAGTCGATGCATTATTTACCTTTTATTCCTAGATTAAAGAGGTTGTACGCATCGATGAGTTCCGCTCCTCATATGAGATGGCACTATGAAAATAGAAGGTTGATAGGATGTATCCGGATTATGCTAGTGAACCGAGGAATGTTCGATTGGGTTTGTGTGCTGATGGTTTCACATCATTTTCTATTTCTGCAACACCATATTCATGCTGGCCAGTCTTTATTACGCCGTATAATCTTCCGCCTGAAATGTGTATGACTAGTCCATATATTTTTTTAAATTGTGTTATTCCCGATCCCCGCAATCCAAAGAGTTTGATTGATGTATATTTGCAACCTCTGATTGATAAGCTAAATTAGTTGTGGTATGATGGAATTGAGACATGTGACATAAAACTAAGCAAAATTTCAACTTGCGTGCTAACTTAATGTGTTACTCATAACTGAACAAAACAAAGCATATTTTTGGAGTTGCCATATTGGAAGGATAATCGTCTTTGACACAATCTTGATGTCATGTATATTGAGAAGAACTATTTTGACAATTTGTTCAACACAGTGATGGATGATAAGAATAAGATAAAAGATAACTCAAAGGCTAGACTGGACTTACAAGAATATTGCAGACGACCTGAATTACATTTGCAGTCTACGAACAATGGTAAGGTGTTCAAGCCCAAGGCCAGATACACATTCACTTTGGAACAAAGACGACAAATTTGTGAGTGAGTTGCAAACCTAAAGATGCCTGAGGGCTATGCTTCAAACCTGGAAAACATGCCGATATGGTTGAACGAAGCTGACTCATACGAAAAGTCATGACTGTCATATCTTCATGGAAAACTTAATCCCTATTGCATTTTGTAGTTTGTTTGAAAATATCTGGAAACTCATCACAGAGATAAGTTTGCTCTTCAAAGACTAATTGTCACGACCCAAAATCCTAACCTGTCGTGATGGCGCCTATCGTGGTACTAGGCAAGCCGACATTACGGAATAATCCCAACACTTTTAACAGAAATTGATTTAAAGCATTTTAAATAACAAAAATTCTCATAAACAAGGATAGAAACACAAAACTCAACGCGGAATTCCAACTATTGGGGTGTCACAGAGTAATTGCATATCAAGTTCAACTGAAACAGAAGATAATATCTCTCAAAAATTTCCAAAATAGTTATATATGACAGCCGAAGTGCAAAAATAATGAAATCAATACATCCTTCTAGAGCAGCAGTCACTCAGTCCTCCCATTCACTCCAACCTCACAATCACTCTTTCCTCACAGTCACTCATTCCTCTCAGTCCCTTAGCACTCGGCACTCGCACTCAGTAGGTACCTGCGCTCACTAGGGGGTGTGTACAGACTCCGGAGGGGATCTTTCAGCCCAAGTGCTATGATCCGCACGGACAACTCACGTGTTATAGTATAATATCTGGATTCGCACAGACAACTCACGTGCTATAATATCAATATCTCACAATCAGGCCCTCGGCCTCACTCAGTCATCAATCTTTCCAGTCTCTCGGGCTCTCAATAATCATGAAAATCAGCCCCAACAGAAATGATATAATGTATCAACAAGGAACAATAGAGACTGAGATATAATAAATAAGTAAAACCGTGACTGAGTACAAAATAATAATTTAGCAAATAATTCAACATGTACACGACCTTTGTGGGTCTCTACAGTGCCAACACATAGTCTAAATATGATTTATAGTTCGATTTCTCTAATACGTAAAAAATGTACAGATATCCACAGATTATTCAACTACACAGTTCTATGGAATTTGACCAAGTCACAATTCCTACAGTACACGCCCGTCACCTAGCATGTGCGTCACCTCAAAACCAAATACATGACACGTCAGACGAGGTTTCGCACCCTCAGAACCAAATTTTAAACTGTTACTTACCTCAAACCGTGTAATGCTTTATTCCGCTATGACTTTACCTCGCGAATCGGCCCCCGAACACCTCGAATCTAGTCATAATTAATTCGATTCAGTCAATACAAATTATATGAATTAATTCCATATGAAATACTAATTTTCCAATAAAATCCCAAATTGCACTCAAAAATCGCCCGTGAGGGCCACATCTCAGAACCCGACAAAACTTACAAAATATGAACGCCCATTCAACCACGAGTCCAACCATACCAAATTTACCAAATTCGGACATCAACTAGACCTTCAAATCCTCAAATCTTATTTTCAAATCCCTAGGCTCAAATCCTCTAATTTCACCTCAAAAACACGTAATCTAGTCAAAATACTCAATGATAATTCAATATTATTGACTAATAATGATCATAAGTGACTTACCTCAAGTTTTCCCATGAATTCCCTCTGAAAAATCTCCCCAAACCGTGCTTGAAAGGTTCAAAATGACCAAAATGTCGGAACCCTCTGTTTTTGTACACTGCCCAAAGGTTCCGCACTTGCGGAATTTTTAATCGCTTCTGCGCAACTGCTTCTGCGCCCTTTTCGCTTCTGCGGACCATAGTCCTCTTCTGCGGACTCGCTTCTACGAAAAAGCTGTCCACTTTTGCGGTTTTGCCCAGCTTTCTTTTCCTCCGCATTTGCGACCTTGGTGTCGCTTCTGCGAGGTTCTGTTCGCTTCTGCGGACTTCACGCTTCTTCGATGCCTATCTCGCTTCTGCGAGCTCGCACCTGCGAGCTAATTTCCGTAGGTGCGATTGCATCAGAAGGCAGAAAATTTCCAGCTTTGTTCTAAGTCCAAATTTGATCCGTTAACTATCTGAAACTCACCCGAGGCCCCCGGGACCTCAAGCAAACATACCAACAAGTCCTAAAACATCATACGAACTTAGGCGAAGCCTCAAATCACATCAAACAACGCTAAAAATATGAATTATATCGAAATTCAAGCTTAATGAAACTAAGAAATTTAAACTTCTACATTCGATGCCGAAATCTATCAAATCAAGTCCGATTGACCTCAAATTTTGCACACAAGTCATAAATGACATAACAGACCTATAAAAATTTTCAGAACTGGATTCCGACCACGATATCAAAAAATCAACTCCCTGGTCAAACTTTCAAACTTAAATTTCTATTTTAGCCATTTCAAGCCTAATTTAACTACGAACATCCAAATAATTTTTCAGACACACTCCTAAGTCCAAAATCACCATACAGAGCTATTGAAATCATCAAAACTCTATTTCGAGGTCGTTTACACATAGACAACATCCGGTCAACTATTTCAACTTAAGCTTTAACCTTGGAACTAAGTGTTCCAATTCATTTCAAAACCTCACCGGACCCGAACCAATTATCCCGGCAAGTCACATAGCAACTATAAAGGACAAAATGAGCAGTAAATGGGGGACGAGATTACAACTCTCAAAACAACTGGCCGAGTCGTTACACTTATGTTCTACCACATTAAGGGAAGAAAACCTATTTCAAATGAATCGGAATATTCCTGTAATCAGTAATAAGTTGGAAAGTATTTTTCCATATGGTTTCTTTGAGGTGATGGAACACCTTCCAATTCACCTTGTATACGAGGCACGACTTGGAGGGCCGGTTCAATGCAGGTGGATGTATTTATTCGAGAGGTAATGATTAAACCTTGATTTATTATTGTAATTTTATTTAACGTTAGCGTCTAATATGATAATGTGCAGGACTATCGGCAAGTGTAAACGATTTATTAAACAGAGGAATAGGATTGAAGGATCCATATGCGAAGCCTATCTTGCAAAGGAAACTGCCCATTTTTGTTCTTACTACTTTGACAGTCATGTGCCATATGCTAGAAATAGGCCTTGTTGGCCCAAGTGAAGTTTTGTTTTGAATATTGACAAAGGAAACTCAGGCATGAATCGGGTCCACCCCCTGTGTACACAGACACGGGCATATATGAGCATGAGGAATGCACGTGAAGGAGATAAGCTTAACTTGTTATATATGATATCTCCTGATCGAAAATGTTACATATTTGATAAGGAGAAGGACTCCTTACTCAAAGAGAACACGACCCAAGATAAGGGAAGATTTAGAAGTTGAGGATAACTAGAACTCTTCCACCAAGGAAAAGTAGTATTAGAACTCTAGTTGTTTCTTATTCTACTAACTCTATATGTTGCAGGATGTTCTCATTCTACAGGTACACACAAAAGCAGAAGTTAAACGTGAGTTGAGAGCAAAATAGCAAGGCATTTTGCAAGCAATTCTTGTGTGATTCAAGTGTACGAACCTGAAGCTACATGAACCAGATAGAAGAACCAGCTCCAAGTGTCTGTCTTTTATTCTAGTTCAATTGTAGAAGGTGAGTTTCAAATTGTACCTTTCAGCTTTATCTAGAAGCAATTGTAATAGATACTCTGAGTATTCAAGTTAGAGTTAACTTGAAGTTGTCGCAACAGTTAGATGCTGGTTTCCACAATGGGATTAGAGGTAATCCTTAGGTTTACAAAGAGTCTTTGTAAATGCTATTTTGACTCAGTGATTTAGTAAAGTGTTGGAAAAAATCCTATTGAGTAATAGGTCGTGGTTTTTTCACCTTTTGAGCCGGGTGTTTTTCACATAAAATACTTGTGTTCTTTACTTTCCGCATTTACTATTTCAGCAACAGTAGGTTAAGGAACACTTTGAAGAACCAGGTCCTTCTATAATCAGTGCACGCGAAAATTGGACACCACACAAATCACCCCCTATTGTGTGGAATTGACATATAAAATATCAATTGGTATTAGAGCAGGTTATCCTTGAAAAGTCTAACACCTTAGGAGAAGATCAAGATGAGTGCACCACCTGGAAACTGGAAAGGGCAATCCACTGCTAGGCCACCAATCTTCAAAAACCAGTACTACTCCTGGTGGAAAAACAGGATGAGAGATCACATCATAGGAGAAGACTATGAGCTATGGGATATTATCACAGATAGCCCACTGGCTACCATGAAGATAAATGCTGAAGGAGTAGGGGTACCGAAGACAAGAGTAGATTGCACAGATGAGGACTTGAAGAAATGGGAGAAGAATTCCAAAGCCAAAAAGTGGCTTGTTTGTGGACTTGGTCCAGATGAGTATAGCAGAATCCAAAGCTATACCACTGCCAAGGAAATCTGGGACACTCTGCAAGTGGCTCACGAAGGAACTCTTCAGGTGAAAAGGTCCAGAGGAAATCTACTGTATTCTCAATATGAGAATTTTATTATGAAGGAAGGAGAAACCATTCAAGAGATGTACTCAAGGTTCACTAAATTGACAAATGAACTAACTCATGGAAGGATTATTTCTGAAGAAGATAGAGTCGAGAAAATATTAACAAGGGTTTTGCCTATTACTTGGGAGAGCAAAATTGCTGCCATTCAGGAATCAAAGAATATTGCCACCCTCCCACTGGATGAATTAATTGGAAATCTCAATGCTTATGAACTTAGGAGACAAACCATGAAAATGGATGTACCAAAGAAGGAAAGGAGCCCGGCACTCAGAATCACTGAAGGTTCTGATCTTGAAGATGATGAAATGGATATGATCACTAAGGATTTCAAGAAATACTTGAGGAGAGGAAAGGGTCCTTCAAGAAGTGAAAGCTATAGTAAATCAAAAGTTCCTAAGAAGCAAACTAATGAAGGATGCTACAAGTGTGGAAAAACTGATCACCACATCAAAAACTGTCCCCAATAGGAAATTGAATGGAAGAAGGAAAGAGCTGAACGAAGGAACAAGAAGAAGGAACAAGTTCAACCCAAGAAAAGCAAAGGATCAACCAAGGCTATGGTCGCTGCTTTGGGAAAAGCTCAGATGAAAGCTCAAATGATGATGATGGGGATGAACAAGCACTTATGGCCATTGGTGAATCTGATGACAAAACTGAGGTAAGTGTAATTCATCTCAAAGACAAGATTAAATTATTTTCTAAAGACAGGTTATCTCAGTTACTTCTAGAACTAATTGATAAACCTGAGGATGTAAACAATGAAAAGGAACAGTTGTGTAAAGAATGTGTGATTTTAAAAGCTAAGTGCAAAAACCTGAAACTTAGGGTTAGTGAAACTATAAGTGAAAATACTGTTTTAAAGAACCAGGTTCATGCACTTGACTCAATTGTCCTAGAGCTTAGATCTGAAAATCTAAAACTAAAACTAGGAACAGGTAAAAAGACAGTTGATCACACACAACTCATTCTAGAAGAAAATATAATAAAAATGAAAGATGCATTGTATAAAAGGGATGAGCAGTTAAGAATCCTAAAGGAGGATTTAAGCAAGGTCAAGCATGAGCTAGACAGAACTTGTAAATGGAATATGTCCTCCGATGCACGTTCATGGCTACAGGAACATCATAGTAGCAACAGAAGAGGATTTGGCTTTGGGAACCTGGTATCTAAATGGGATCCTAAAAGCAAGTACCTCACACTTCTTGAGAATAAGATTTGCACACACTGTGGTAAAACAGGTCACTATAAAAGTGAATACACTGCAAAAGAAAAGGCAAGTCAAAAGAACAAAGAATTTACTCAAGGGAAATATAGGCTACCAAGTTGGGCTAAAAAGAATTTAATTCATCCTTTATAGAAGGGACCCAAACTAGTTTGGGTTCCTAAGACTAACTCCTGATTTCTTTTTGCAGGTCCAAGTGAAGGAGAGCAGTCAAATATGGTACATGGATAGTGGATGCTCAAAGCACATGACAGGAAACAAGAACCATTTCCTTTCACTTGAGGACCTTAAAAGAGGTAATGCCTCATTTGGAAATGGGAAGAAAGGTGAGATCATTGGGGTTGGAAAGGTAGGCAAGAATGATTCTCATTCTATTGAGAACGTCTACTTGATAGATGAACTAAATTACAGTCTAATATGTGTATCACAACTGTGTGATAGAGGTAACATGGTAGCATTCACATCTACCAAATACTTTGTGATTAATCTTACTACTGACAAGATAGTTTTGCAGGGAAAAAGAGTGAACAACATATATGTTGTAGATCTGTCCACCCTTTCAAAAAATGAACTCACTTGCTTAAATGTATTGGATAATGATCCTCTCATTTGGCACAAGAGACTTGGACATGCCAGTCTAAGTCAACTCAACAAACTTATCTCCAAGGACTTGGTGATAGGACTGCATAACATTAAGTTCAAGGAAGATAAGGTTTGTGAGGCCAGTGCAAGGGGGAAGCAGGTAAGATCCTCTTTTAAAAGCAAGAAAGTGGTAAGCACCACCAGGACGATGGAACTGGTCCATATGGATCTTTGTGGACCAATGAGAACATTAAGCAGAGGTGGTAAGAGATATGTGATGGTGCTTGTTGATGATTACTCTAGGTTTACTTGGACCTTATTTTTAACATTTAAAAATGAAGCATTTTACATGTTCACTTCGTTTGTTAAAAAAACTCAAAAATAACTAGGTAATCAACTTGCATCAATTAGGTCTGATCATGGTACTGGATTTGAGAATGCTAAATTTTTTGAATTTTGTGATGAATATGGCATAGATAATAACTTTTCTGCTCCTAGGACTCCGCATGAAAATGGAGTAGTTAAAAGAAAGAATAGGGTACTTGAAGATATGGCTAGGACTATGCTTCTTTCTAGTAAGCTGCCCCATAGTTTCTGGACAGAAGCTGTGAATACTGCATGTTACATCATAAATAGGTGCATGACTAGACCTCTTGTAGAGAAGACTCCCTATGAGTTACTTAAAGGGAGAAAGCCAAACATATCCCATCTTAGGGCATTTGGATGCAAGTGCTTTGTGCACAACAATGGTAAAGACTCCCTAGGTAAGTTTGATCCTAGAAGTGAGGAGGGAGTGTTCTTGGGATATTATTCATATAGTAAAGCTTACAAGATTTATAACAAAAATACTATGTGTGTAGAAGAAAGTGTACATGTAGTTTTTGATGAAACTAACATTCTTTCTGAGAGATAGGAACATGAAGATGAAGCAATTGGGCTGGTTAGAAACCCAAATGAAACCACACCCCAAACTGAAGCTGCACCAAAGGAAGGAACAGGTGATGGAACATGTCCTTCTACCCAGGGCAACCTGACAGGGGGAACTGAACAAAGAAGAATTGATCCTCAAACCTTGAGGGAACCTATCCATGAACCTGTTCCTCGGCAACAAAACACTGAAGGAACATCTAAGGGAAACCAGCTGGTTGTGAAACCTTATAAGTACTAAAGTTCTCATCCCATTGAGAACATAATTACTAATCCAACCTCTGGAATAAAAACCAGATCTTCTTTGAAGAATATTTGTGCTTTTGATGCTTTTCTATCTCTTATTGAACCTAAAAATGTTGCTGAGACTTTGCAGGATGCAGACTGGGTGAATGCAATGCAAGATGAAATTAACCAATTTGAGAGAAGTCAAGTTTGGCACCTGGTACCAAGACCCAAGAACAGATCAATAATTGGCATAAAATGGGTCTTCAGAAACAAACTTGATGAAGATGGAACAGTTACAAGGAACAAGGCAAGATTGGTGGTTCAAGGATATAGTCAAGAGGAGGGCATAGACTATAATGAGACTTTTTCTCCAGTTGCAAGATTGGAAGCAATTAGTCTCCTCAGAGCCTTTGCTGCTTACATAGAATTCACTCTCCATCAGATGGATGCCAAGAATGCCTTCCTCAATGGCTATCTAAAAGAAGAAGTGTTTGTCAAGCAACCTCCGGGATTTGAAAGCAAGGAATATCCTGATCATGTGTACAAGCTTGACAAGACACTTTATGGGCTCAAGTAGGCTCCAAGAGCATGGTATGAAAGATTATCAAAATTTTTACTTGAGCATGGCTACAAGAGAGGTAAAATTGACAATACTTTATTCTTGAAAGAAAAAGGTAAAGATCTCTTGGTAGTTCAGATATATGTTGATGATATAATCTTTGGAGCAACCACTGATAAGTTAAGTATAGAATTTGCTAAACTAATGGGGAGTGAATTTGAAATGAGTATGATGGGTGAGCTTAATTTCTTTTTAGGCTTACAAATTAAATAAAATTCAAATGGAACTATGATCCATTAGCAAAAGTATGTAAAAGAGTTGCTTAAAAGGTTTAAAATGGAAGATTCCAAAGAAATTGACACTCCTATTGCAATAACTACAAAGTTGAATATAGATGAACCTGGTTCATCTGTTGATTAGAAGATGTATAGGGGAATGATTGGCTCATTATTGTATCTCACTGCTAGAAGACCTGATATTGCTTTCAGTGTAGGCCTTTGTGCAAGATTTTAGGCGAATCCAAAGGAGTCTCACTTGACTGTTGTCAAGAGGATCTTGAGATATCTAAAAGGCACCATTGACCTTTGTCTATGGTATTCAAAAGGTAGTAATTTCAATCTAGTGGGATATGCTGATGCTGATTATGCAGGTTTTCATGTGGATAGAAAGAGTACCTCAGGTATGGCATACTTTCTTGGCTCATGTCTCGTGTCTTGGGCCACCAAAAAGCAAAATTCTGTGGCCTTATCTACTGCTGAAGCTGAGTATGTTGTTGTTGCTTCATGTTGTGCTCAATTATTGTGGATCAAACAATAATTAATGGACTTTGGAATTGATGTTGGTTGTATCCCCATCTTTTGTGATAACTCTAGTGCAATTAGTATGACCAAGAACCCGGTTCATCACAAGAGAACTAAGCACATAGATGTTAGGCATCACTTTTTGAAGGACAACTATGAAAAAAGGGTTTGATCACTGTGGAATTTTGTACTACTAACAAGCAAATAGCTGACATCTTCACAAAATCTCTAAGTAGAGATAACTTTAAAGGAACAGGTTAAAATTAGGGATGATTAAGATCACCTAAAAGGACCAGTTCAAAATTTCACAATCGAAAAAAAAATGGTTAGAAAATCTGTAAATTTTGTATATAGTTAGATTAGATTTTGCTCAGTCTCATACTTTCAATAATATACTCCTCTTCCATGTGCTAAAATGACTCATTAATCTCTAATAATATTATCTCTATTTTCTTGGAAAATTTAGACCTACACAAGAGATTTCTCAATGAAGAACCTGGTTCATCAAGATTACTTGGTATGTATTCTACACTATGCATAATTTGGAATAATTATATTTGGATCATGATTAAAAGAAGAGTCCCATCTAATCCCAAATCCTTTTTGGACTTATTCGTTACAAATTGAACTAGTTCCGTTCAACAGAAGTCCTAACCCCATTAAGTGCCTAGATTCTAGGGATAGTCTTGAACGTATTTTCAAACTGAAGACTTCTGCAAAAGCTATCGTTACTCAAGTGAACTCCTCCACTTTATATTGATTACGATTCATTTGTTTCTTCACTTCTAAATTTCAAGCCGTCCAAATTCTCTCAAACTTCTCTCCTCTTATACTCTCACACAAACTCGTTTTCTAAAGCTCCCAAACTCAGAAATGGCAAACCCTTCTGAAAATCCTTCATCCCCACCCAAGGAAACCACACCCACACCATATATAACACCTTCAACCACACTTCTGTCTAAGAAAGGAAGAACTAAGATGCTTGCTCGCAAGACTGTGGCTGGGAGCACATTATCTAATAAATTAGATAAACAATTGAAGGATAGCCAGGTCCAGGAACCTCAGAAATCTGTAGGCTCATTTACGTATACTACTGAGGGGTAAGAAACGATTTCTTCTGAGACTGAACATGTATCATCTGGCCCTAAAGTTACTCCTGAAACTATTTCTGAGGTTGCTACGAATTTGGAGAATAAGTTTGTGCTGGTAGGATCTATGGCAGGTGTTGAAACTACTAAGTCTGGAAGGGTTAGTGGTAAAAATAAAAAAAGGAAAAGAAAAAGAGAGTGAGGGTGCTCGGAGTACTGTGAAGGAAAGGGAAAAGGAGTGGTTGGTTCTTTACCTACTCCTGTTAGTCTAACTAAAGAATAAGGTGCAATGGTTGTTTGGGGTGAGGAATCTGCTAGAATAGAGGAGAGTGTGAGAAAAATAGGGGTAAGTGGGTCTAGAGAAGCTGCTGAGGGGCTGGTTCAACTTGGAAAAAATATAGATGAACCTGTTCCATCTGAACAGGAAACTCTCGCAGACCTACTAAAAAGGGTGACTGCAAGTTACAATCCAAAGAAGAAAGGAAGTTCAGGAGTTAACACCCCTGGCACTGCTAGGGCAAACAAGAAAAGGAAGGCCACCTCTTCTATCCCTGTTGAAATTCCTCCTACAAGAGGAAGAGCCACAAAAAGTCAGAAGAAGCAGAGTGAGGCTGAACTGGATAAAGTCTTAGAAGAAAGTAAAAGAAAAACTGCTGCTAAGGGAAAGAAGAAGGTGGGTGATTTGTTGATGAGATAGACCTGGTCCTTCGAGATGAAGATGAGATAGAAGAAGTGGAGGTTCTGACTCCTAAAGCTAAGAAAGCCAAGACTTCCACAAAGAAATCTGTTCAAAGTCAAAGTCCGCTGAACCATCCATTTTGGCTAAAAGAACCAGGTCTGCTATGAAATCAAGAAAAGTGAAAATTGTGGAGGAAGAAGAATGGAGTAGAGAGGAAGAAGAAAATGATTCTGATGATGAGAAAGACAAGATGATTAAATTTGGAAAGAGGACTATCTTGAAAGGCAGACTCCTCAGGGACTTGGAGGAGGAATGAATGGTGATGCTTTTGGAGAAGTTACAGTTGTAAGGTCTGGAAGGACATGGTCCTTTAGATGGATGGCAGGCTGGCCAGAAATGAAATTATGGAGTTTATGACCAATTGTGAGATAAAAGATGGTAGGGTCACCAGTGTGGTAAATGGGGCGAAAGTAACTTTTGATGAGAAAGAGTTGGGAGAGATCTTGGGTGTACCTGCTGAAAGATATAATGATTATAAGAAACTAAAATGGCCAAGTCTAGAGAATCTCCCTACTGCCCTTGCCATTACTAGGAAATTTTGTGACAATGAAGAGGAACTTGAGCCCGAGGCTATTTACAAAAGTGAGATGAAGCCACCCCACAAAGTGTTGTTTGAATTTGTAAACAAAAGTGTACTGCCTAGGCAGGAAAGGAGGCTCATTTCCACATTCATGGACTTGGTCCTTATGGAATGTTTGGACATTGGGTGGCAAATCAATTGGCCTAGGTTTATAATCTAGCTTCTTGATAGGGTTCTAAATGGCACAAAGACTCATGCCATACCCTATGGCTTTATTCTCACGGCTGTACTTGCATACTTCAAGGTACCCATCATGAAATGGGAGGTTGGTACAAGCAAGGATCATTTTGGGGCAAATACTCTGACTGTTTGTGACTATGAAGTCCAAACCACTCCTAAAGAACCTGGTTCATCCAAAAAGGTTCCAGTTAATAGCAAAGTGCGAGCCTTGGTGCAAGAGAGTAGGGCTAAGGATGCTGAGATTGATAGGCTGAAGAAGAGGTTGGCAGAAGTGAAGACTAAGAGAGATGCTCTCAGAGCTGAGCTGGAAAAACAAAAGGAGAAGAATGATGGCATTCTTCAGAATATGCTGAAACTACTCCAAGCCAAAAACCAAGAACCTGGTTCTTCCCAGCCTTAAGCCTCCTAGCCTAATGCAGATCAACCAGTGACCTAGTTCGGGATTTTTTTTATTTATTTTGCTCATGTTCCAATGTTTTTATTTCTTCTTATGCTTTGTGGTAGGATCTTATCAATCAATGAAATTCACTGTCTTTTCTCTAACTGTTTGTTTATATTTATTAGATGGATAATTTCCTTAGATTGATATATGATGATTAATCCATGATTGCATGTGAAGTAGCCCAGTGGCCCTGAGTAATTTCTATTTAAAATCTGGTTATCTAACATTATTATGCAACTTTTTGATGATGCCAAAATGGGGAAAAAGGTTGTGCTTTCACTTTGGACAGTGATATTTATAACTTAATGAGCCCGGTCCATGATGATAAGTGAAATTAAAAAGGTAAAATGTTCTAACATTGTGTTGATGTTGGGCTGAGTTGAAATAGAGCTTAAGCTTATAAAAAACACATAGTTTGTCAAAATCAAAAAGGGGGAATTTGTTGGCCCAAGTGAAGTTTTGTTTTGAAGATTGACAAAGGAAGCTCAGGCATAAACCAAGTCCATCCACTGTGTACACAAACACGGGCAGATACGAGCATGAGGAATGCACGTGAAGAATATAAGCTTAACTTGTTATATCTGATATCTCCTGATCGAAAAGGTTGCATATTTGATAAGGAGAAGGACTCCTTACTCAAAGAGAACACTACCCAAGATAAGGGAGGAGTCAGAAGTTGAGGATAACTAGAACTCTTCCACCAAAGAAGAATAACATTAGAACTCTACTTGTTTCTTATTCTACTAATTGTATATATTGCAGGATGTTCTCATTCTACAGGTACGCAGAAAAGCAGAAGTTAAACGTGAGTTGAGAGCAAAATAGCAAGGCATTTTGCAAGCAATTCTTGTGTGATTCAAGTGTACGAACCTGAAGCTACATGAACCAGATAGAAGAACCAGCTCCAAGTGTTTGTCTTTTATTCTAGTTCAATTGTAGTAGGTGGGTTTCAAATTGTACCTTTCAGCTTTATCTAGAAGCAATTGTAATAGGTACTCTGAGTATTCAAGTTAGAGTTAACTTGAAGTTGTCGCAATAATTAGAGGCTGGTTTCCACAACGGGATTAGAGGTAATCCTTAGGTTTACAAAGAGTCTTTGTAAATGTTGTTTTGGCTTAGTGATTTAGTGAAGTGTTGGGAAAAATCCTACTCAGTAGTAGGTCATGGGTTTTTTCACCTTTTGAGCCGGGTGTTTTTCACGTAAAATACTTGTGTTCTTTACTTTCTGCATTTACTATTTCAGCAACAGTAGGTTAAGGAACACTTAGAAGAACCAGGTCCTTCTATAATCAGTGCACACGAAAATTGGACACCACACAAATCACCCCCTCTTGTGTGGCATTGGCATATAAAATATCAGGCCTAATCGACACAATGTCATGATTGAGATCGATCCATTATATCCACCAATGTCCATATTCAATCAACCAGGCTGAGGTTCTAAAGATCGAACAAAAAGGAGCCTAAGTAGTATGGAGTACAAATCAGCTTCAAATAATGTGTTGCTAAATTGTCTGAAAGTTCAACCCTTTCTTAAGTAAGTGTTGATGTAAGATTAATTTACATGGACTACTATTTAATTTGGTTGATGCAACTAACAAAATCTTCAATGTGTCGCTCAGTGACTTCGTGAGTCAATTTGGCCATGATGTTATATATTTTACATTTGAGGCATGGTTTAAGGAGTGTGTAAGTGCATCTTATATACTTTCTCACATGTGAATATATATACTTTCTCACATGTGAATATACATACTTGGTCACTTGTGAATATACTTGCTCACTTGTGATTTATTTAACACTACATGTAGGTCAATAATCCAAACAACGGTGTTAAATAATTTTTGAAAGATATATCTTGGGGACCTACACCTACAGTTACAACTATGTCTAAGTATTTTGTGAATGGTTACAAATTTTACACCAAGGAATGCTCCAAGTATAAAAAAAAGCAATAACAGTGGGGTGTGTGTCAAAGGTGGTAAAGGCAACCAGGATGGGGAAAATGATTATTATGGTATGATCAAAAAGATTCTAGAATTATCATATCCAGGTTGGCCAAATAAGAAGACCATACTTTTCCGATGCAAGTGGTTTGACCCAACACCTAGAAGAGGTACAAATGTACACTCTCAATACAAAATATTTGAGGTTAATAAAAAGAGGGAGTATGATCGCTATGATCCTTTTATAATTGCAGAAAAAGTTAGGCAAGTGTATTATGCTCCATATCCATTGCGGAGGGATAAGGCTGATTGGTTGGTTGTAATAAAAACTAAGCCTGTTGGTAGGGTGGAAGTTAAGAATGTGCTAGATGTTTCTTACCAAAACAATATCTTAAGTGTTAACCAAATGGTGGATGATCAGTTAGAAAATGACTTGGAGCATCCTCAACGTATATTAGAAAAGATTGATATGGAGGAAATAACAATCATAGAAAATGAGGACGAAGAATCACCTAATGAAAATGAAATAAGTGAAGAGGAAGAAATTTTGGACTAGGAAGGATACTTCGAAGACGACTAGCATGTTAGTTTTTTCAAGCGCTCTCAACTTATATAGATTTATATTCTCAATTCTAACATTTTCTTTAATTTATGTTGATGACCGGTAGAGGTCGAGGTAGGTCTAGGAAAGATAAGAAGCCTATTGATCATGATGATGGTGCTACACCCTCGCAACTTTCCTTTCCACACTTGCATCCCTCCGCTATTGATGGCCGGCATCAATATTCTAGGCACACATCTTTTCCACCACATCCATATACTCATCAGACTACCTACCATTCGCCTTCCTAGCAGTATTCTTATCATTCTCCACCATAGGGCAATACCCCACTTCCTCCACATGATCCTCCATATAGTTACATGGGTTCATAGAGTCAACAGTCATAGGGCCATGTGGTGATACGCCCGTCATCTGCTCAATTTGCTTCATCACTAGCTGGATCGCATCTATCTAGATTTCAGCCAGACGGATCGTAGCAGTGGTTTGGATCGCAGCAGGGGTCTAGATCGCAGCAGGGGTGTGGATCGCAACCATCTTCATCAGCGACTCCGTCTCCCTCTCCACGGAGTTCGTCTCCCACTATTTCCAGACTTTGCCTTCGGGATAGTAGCGCTGAGCCAGATGACTCCCCTTCTGCGCACGCTTCAGATTCATCGGAGGAAGATGATCCAGAGGAAATGCAGTATGATCGTTATCATAGGATGATCATCAGGCCTGAGGGCAATGGGTAAGATTTATTTATTACTTCTTTGTTTTTGCTGAATTATAATAACTAGTCTTGTTTATTTATTGTAATTGCTATGTTGCAGGTCCATACCTAATCATCGGACTAAAAAGATAATCACTTAAGCTCTTGGCCGATTGTATGATGCACCCTATGCGGCATGGAGTGAATTTCCATCGGAGCTCGTGGAGCAAATTTTTAACCAATTTAAGGTTTTAATACAATTTTTATCTATTTAAGCATTATATTAACAATATTTTCATCTAACGTTACATACTTTATTTGTAGACTATGTGTGCCTGGGAGGACCGACATAACAGTGCCATTCTTGTAAATTTTGAGTTCAAATACCGTAAGAGACTATCTGATTCTTTCTGTTCTGCTCGGAAGAAGAGCAAGAAGCCTTCATGGGTTCTATCGCATATATGGGAGGATCTGTTGAGGCAGTGGACCACTGAGAAGCTCGATAAGAGGAGTGAACAAGGAAAGAAGGCTCGAGCATCTGAGAAGGGTGGCTCCTTGCACTGTGTAGGTGCAAGGAGCATGGGGACTGCGAGGAGACTACTAATAATTCCTCAAAATATTTAATTCTATTTTTATCGAACTATATTTATATATTTTAATTTAATTAACATATTTTATTATATTTATAGGAAAAATATATGGGAGGATGATGACTCATGATGAGTTCTTCATGGAGATTCATATCCGGAAGAAGAAGGCACCGACAGATCTAACTAGATGGGTCGAGGACCAGACGGAGACTACATATGTAAGTTTCATAACTACTATGACTTGAAATTAATGTTTATAATATTATATAGTTAATAATTTTCTATCTTCTAAATAAAGGGTCGCTACAAGATTAATGTGGAGGAGTACACTCAGAGCTTGACATCAAATGAGCAAGGCGAGCGACCACCCTTTTCAGACGAAGAAGTGCAGAAGATATGGTTGGATGTTGTCGGTGGTCCTAAAAAGGGGATAACATACGGCCTTCCAGAGAGATCATTTCGGCGCTACATGGCTGGATTGCAAGGTATAGGGACTTCTGCCCAGGGCAAGGCAATTGATAGGTCAACTCTCTCGTCTATGGAGAAAAAGATCACAAAGCTGACAGCAGAGCTTGAAGAGATAAAGCCTAGAGAACAAAAGAGAGATAAACAATTTGATACCCTTCAAGTTCAGCTAGAAAAGAGGGACCAACAATTTTATCTCCTTCAAGGTCAGCTGGCCAATCTTCTTGCTAGTGGTGCTTTCCCCATTTCCTGGTCTCGTGAGCCTTCCCCAGATGCTAATCCTTCTCGTCATGATCTTTCGAACCATGCCGACGATGAAGCTTCTAGTAGTGAAGATGGAGATGATGCAATACAAAACACTCATTCAATGTTGTGTATTGCTAAACAAAGTCTTGAACTTGTGAATATTTAGTTGGAATAATTTTGAATGATGATTGTATTGTTGATATTATTTTGTTATTGAACATTTGTATTGTTGTTGTTGTGATTGGCGTTGTTGTTGCGGTTGTTATTAGCGTTGTTGTTGTGGTAGTGATTGTTATTAGCGTTGTTGTTGTGGTTGTTATTATCGTTGTTGTTGTGGTTGTTGTTGGTTAATTGTGGTTGTTGTTGGTTAATTATGGTTGAATGGCAGCAATGTAATGCTGCCATTATAGGATGGTTATTGGTTGTAATTGACAGGCGGTGTAGCTAAAAAGCAGGCATATTCTGCTAGGTTTTTACCTAGAAAACCGACCGATTTCAATTAGAATTCTCATATTAAAACCCAGAAATTCATAATTTCCGACCGAATTCGGTCGGTAATTTCAATATGCAATCTGCAAAAATTTGATATTACCGACCGAAGTCAGTCGGAAATAACTTTTTTTTTTTTTAATTATTCCGACAGATTTCGGTCGGTCTGTTAAAATTTAAAAAGAAATACAAAATTATCAAATAATTATATTTCTGACCGAAATCGGACGCTATTTTGAAAAATAAATAAAAATTAATTTACATATTACCGAACAATTTCGGTCAGTATATTTATTTTTCCAACAAAAATTATCAGTTTAGGTGGTCTACCAAAGGTTGAATTAACCGACCGACTTCGGTCGGAAAATTGCGACCGTTTTCGGTTGCCACACCTTAGAACCACTATTGTTTCGACAAATTAAAATCGATCGGAAATCGATCGGTTTTCCTATATTTTCGATCGATTTCGGTCGGTTTTCCCGCACGATTTTTGGCAGTTTTGTAATAGTGGTAGTTTAATTTTAAGTAAGTACATGAATGGTAGGTCAGATTTTTTTTTATATATGAGTTAGCTTGTTAGAGTAATCAGTGTGGACTTTCTATAATTGTCCTTTAATCCAACTAATGAGGAGAGTTGATTCGAATATGGAAAGCTAAACTGAGAATACCTAACTGTTAAAAGAAGCAGCAACACTAAGGAAAAAAACAGGAAATGTCTTGGAAACGGACCAATAAATGCTGGTGGTGACATATGAAGAAAACCTTCACAAACATCATATGAAGTAAACCTTCACAAACATACATTGAAAAAGTTCAAAGTCGAATATGAAAGTCCTCACAACGCAATTCATACCAATTGTTTCATATCCGTATATGCTAGATCCAAATTCCAAATTTCATCATTACCTTTTTTTTTCTTAATTACTTTTTCTCTTCGCAATGATAACGTTTCCTAAACTTGTGGGTAGGGAAAATTACGGTAAAATCGTCACATTAGGCTGTGCGACTCGCCTTTATTAAGGAATGTTTTACCTCTAATGTAAAAAAAATTGGCGCGAATCTGAATTTAATCGGCCTTAATGCCAGGGGCGGCTTAACAGTATTTGTGGCCTAAAGCCAATGTTAGAAACTTTATTTAAAAAAAAAAAAAATCATACACACATACGTGTGTGTGTATATATATATATATATGAATTCTATTTTTCTAATATTTTGAGATAGAAAATTATTAATAACTTTTTATAATCGATCTCTTCTAAAAATATTTTGGACAATATTATAATAGTTTTTAACTCTTTTATTTTAATTTTGAACAACTTGATTCATATTTTTCGTGGCATATTTAAATTCTAATAAATGAATAAAAGACAATATATAACTATGAAGTAAGAATAAAATGAGATGATAATAACACTTGAAAGTTATAATAATAGAATTTAATTCAAGAAAAATGATGACTTGATTTCAAGATATCTATTTGCTCCTTCAATAACACAAAATGCTTGAAACTTCAGGAAAAAACAAAAAAAAATTGCACGATATATGATATCAATAGTACTTTTAAGCTATGGGTTTTCGAATAATACTACTTCTACTAAGTTATCAGACTTAACCTCTGAAAAAAGCAAGAAAGAGAATATATAAGAGTATAAAGTTATGCGAGCGATTAACTCTTAGACAAACCAAGAAAGAAAATGAATAGTGTAAAAATATGATTTAGTACTACATATTTTCTGATGAAAAAATGGGTAAAAAATGGAATATAATAATTTCACTTGTTAGATTTTTTGTTCATACAAAAAAAGGTTTGAAAGAAATTCACATTTATAAAAAGTATTACGCTCACTTCAATTAGTTACACATCTATTCTTTTCTTTTATAAAAAAATATCTAATTTTTAAGGTAAAATCTACTCATTATTTTTCTAAAACAGCCTATAAACCTATTTTGGTATTAAAAAAATAGGGCCCTCAAATTTGGGGGCCTCAAGCATTTGCTTTAGACGCTTTACCCTATAGCCGGCCTTACTTAATGCGGATACTAGACACAGAATAAAAAATTAAAAAATGGGACTGTCGTCACCTTTGCAATTAATAATCTTTTATTCTGGGATGTACTCATAAAGTATTACTATACTTAAAGGTTAAAATCTCTTTCAAGCATACAATTTCCTGCCATTGAGTTAATGCTTCATATTTTGCCAAAATAAGCGAGTAACATTTATCCATTGGTTAGTTGTAAAAGTGAATTATATATATAATTCATATAGAGGGGAATCTATGCAGATTCGAAGAAGATGTCTATACACTGTTAGCAATCAATGCTCCTTTTTGGGGTCTTCTTCTTTCCTTAGACCTAGTAAACAATTAAAGCAAACATTTATACAGTAAAGTTGCTGATTTTTTTGTCCCACGCGTTTGAGAAAATGATATAGAAGGCTTCCTTCCATATGGAAATTATGGTTGGTTGGTATTTTCCTTGAAAACTAAAGTGTGACCCAATACGTGTTAACTCTTATTGGATGCTTCTTAGAATCATGCTACAGCATCTCAGAAAATCTAAACACAAAACTCCAATAACTGCTTTATGTCATATTTAATACTATTACCCGAAGGACTGGATAATAGGGACTAAACATCGGATATGTTGGACTAGATGTTGCCTTGTGAGACCGATCGTTATATACTGTTATTCTACGAATTGTCCCGTAAAAAAAGAAACTTTCTAAATGAGGTATCGTTGATCTCTATAGTGGTAGATCACCTCTACAATCATTTAGTACATTGAAAGTTTGAGTCACGTCAAGTGTAAGCTAAAGAAACTGTTAATTTTGTAAGTGGTGGGGGTGTTATAGCAAATAAACCAAAAAGATTGCCCAAAAAGATCTCGAATTGGCCGTATCGTGCACTTCGGGTTCAGCTCTTTCTTTTAAAAAGAAAAAAGAAAAGCAATAGTGGGTTGCAGCTTACAAGTTGTTTCTGTTCCGTTTTACTTGGTGCATCCTTATTTATTTTTTTGGAAATGAGATTTGAGGATTTGTTTGTCGATTTTTGTCTATCCGACAACAGAATCATCTTAATTTGAAACTCTACTGTTAAATTAAAGTCACTATGTCCCACACTGTTATGGCCGTAATCTATATGATATTACGTTTTTTCAAAATTTTAACGGCGGAGGATTCGAGTAAATGGTTAGTAGATAGTCGAGTTTTGGAAATCGTATATGTTCTTCATTTTTATTATTATTATTATCTTATTTCTTGATTTCTATTACTACTTTTTTTTAATCAATCCATCCACCTAGGATTTCATCTCTTGTGGTGATGGAGGTTTGGCCTAGACCCGTACCTTGTATATTAATAACTATTTGTTGTTTCTTTTGTTTCAATTATCTTATTGCTTTGTTATTTTGCTATTGTTATTGTTCTTATCTTCATTGATCTCAACATGGCTTTATCACTACTGTTTTCCTTTTCAAACTTGCTTTAAAATGCTTTTTTAGCTGAGGATCTAACGGAATCAGCCCTTCTAACTCCACAAGGTAAGATAATGTCTGCGTACATACCAACCTTTCTAGCTGTGAAAATACACCTGATATATTATTGTTGTATTCGAAAGGAAGGGATGAAAAATAAATCCAAATACAATGGAGAGAGAAAGGTGGATAAGGATCGAAGGAGTTCGATCTCTTTCAACTATGTTCGTTTAATCTATCGATTAATTAGAAAAGGGTGAAAATAATTTACACCCCTCAACTTTATTTTAAAAATCAAACTCTCCCCTCAACATTTAACAATAATCATTCCCCTTCCCCCTTTTATGTCCATTGACTTTTTAAAATACCTATTTACCCTTACATATCAACCCCTCTCTCTCTCTCTCTCTCTCTCTCTCTCTCTCTCTCTCTCTCTCTCTTTAAATTTTTTAAAATCATGAAAAATTTCTTTTGTTTATTAAAAGTTATATAACAAAAGTACCTGTAGAAAGCAGAAAAATTATTTTTGAGACGAAAAAAGAAGAGTGAGAAATAGTAATTTAAGTAATATATCCTATAGTAAAATAAATGAGCAGAATACAAATAATTTTATTTTATTTATAGCAATCAAAGCTCTAATATATATTTATAAAGTGACAATAAAAAGGAGTAAAAACTTTATAAACATATTTGAATGGAAGTAATACAAAATAATTAATAAAAATATAGATAAATTTATAATAGAATTCTATATAGATAAATGATCAGTTTTGATCGTTACTGATGAAATAAAAATAGAGATAAATGTTATAGCAGAATTCTAAAAGATTACCTATTTATATTGTAAATGCATTCTAAATTATAATTTAAAAATTATTTCATTAATGACGATCAAAACTCATTTATCTATATAGATGATAGAGAATAAGAGAGCAAAACTAAAATATATGTGTACGCATACATATATACATACATACATACATACATACATACATACATAATGCACGTAAAATTTAAATAACAATTATAAAAAAAAAATAGCGTTAGATTTTGTAATAAAATTATAAAAAGATTATTTTACTTATTATGTTAATAAACTTAAGTAAATCTAATACTAAGAGAGAAAATTATTTAAACTATACGTAGGTTAAAAAATAAAATATTATCCTATTTAATATAAAAAGGTATTACATAGATGGAGAATTAAAAATGTCAAGGGCAAAATTGATATTGCATAGGATAAGTGGGGGAGAATGACTATTGTTCAAAGCTAAGGGGGGAGTTTGATTTTTAGAGAAAAGTTGAAGGGGGAATGATTTTCACCCATTAGAGAATAGTATGTTATTTCCTATGAAGTTGAATAGCGTATTCCTTGGCAAAACGTTTTAGAAACATTAGTATGTGAATAATTTTATTAAATAAAATAATAGATAAGGACTTGGTGAGTATATCCTCGCTAGCAGATTTAATATATTTGAACACCTAAATATCCTTTGTTCGATAGGTGACGTCGTCACTATGTATTACCATAACGAACTAAATTCTTAAAAAGTAACACCTTGGGCAAATGGCGAGCTAAATGAAATTTGGGTAACTTAAAATGAGTTGAGTGACCTTCCCAAATATTGCTTGTATTACAATGGATTAGATTAATCTAGAGTCTGGACTAAACAGTATGTCATAATTCAAAACTGTTTTTTCGCTTGTTTGTGCCTATTTAATAATTATTATAATTACCAAATCAAATAGAAACAATTTATTTATTATTTTAAGATCAAGGAAGTAGATGAAATAGATCTCTTAATTCCCTAACCCAATCTGTTCAAAATACAACAAACTAAACATGTTATATTTATTTGGAGTAAACATGACCGTGAAAATCGGCTTGAAGATAGAATGTGGCAAAAAAAAAAAAAAATACAATGTGCCCTTTGGTTAACAAGTTAAGGTGGAGATATTATTGGGACATGAGGGTCTCAAATTAAAGTCTATTAAATAAAATACAGGCTTGTATACTTAAAGGTTAGTTTGCACTTAAGTATGTTAATAACTTCCGGTTGGTGTTATAACTTATAAATATCATAAACCAAAAAGAAGAGAAACAAAAACAAAAGTTACACACAATCGGTATACCAACCATAATAAATTTAACATACATGGAGTAAATGCTTCAAGTGAAGAGGACAATATAAAACTGCAATTTGGCAATTGGGGTTCCAGTACGTTACGTTGCAGGAGAAGGATTCCCAGTTTCCATAAATAGAGCACTAATTAACTAATGCTCAGCTTCAAATGATTTTGAAGTTGACTGTTCATGTTTGTTAAACAAAACCCCTAGTTTTCATGATTTTGTTTTAAATGGCCTCTACATTATGGACTAGTAACTTAATCCAAGAGGAGGATATGTTAATTATCTCTCACTTAAGCACAACTCATTGCCAGCATCAAATTAAAAAACAATAAAATTGTCTAGCTAGGTGCATGCATGTAATTCTTTTCTGTTTAGATTAAAGAATTAAATGATAAACTGTCATCTTCTTATTGGCCTTAATCTTATGTTAGACTTACATGATACATCTCTCTCTTGTGTTTCAGCGATCTAGGATCTTTTAATTTTACCAAAGCTATATATGACATTAGACAATTCAAAGAATTTCTAGTGATTTATTATTTCTATTTTAATTTTTAATTTTATCCTATATGATATTGGACTAATTAAGATGTTCTAGCTTAAATGGAGAGATCTACAATAAGAATTATCTAAGGTGTATCTTCTTAAATAATTTTTGAAATAGTATCACTGAATATTCTTTAATCAATATGTTTACCCTAAAAAACGGATAACAATTAAATTTGTAAGTGGTTTTAAGGATACATGGATTAATTCGATACAAACGATAAATTGCGTTAGATAAAACAAATAAAGATATAGTACATTCAAACCACGTGGGAGGATAATTCCAGCCTTGATGAGATATCCACCCTCAATACGGATTCACAATGGCTAGCATTGATGAACGAGAAAAGAGCTATGAATTGAATAACAGTGAAAATAATAGTATATTGCTTTGGAATACGTGTTAAAATGTGTTCAATGAATGATCAATCCTCCCCCTTCCCCTCCCCCCCTCCTTTATATAGTAGGAAAATCCCACTCTAGGTACAATTTCATAAAAGGTAAAAATATCCCGTTTAACTAATTACTGGATTTCCATCGGTGCGTGCCGAGATCCGCGCCGTGATACCCGGTTGGTCACGGATATTACGGCCTTCTGTTAATCGTGTTTGATTGCCCAATAATGCTCTCCGAAGTCTTTTGGGATTATGATCGATCCCGGGGTCATAACCTCGATATACTCGAGGGCAGGCGTCGTGCCCCCGGTGCCTGCCTCAACGAGTCCCTTACCTCAATTCTGGTTCCTTGTCATCACGTTCCTTGCTCGATTTATTTTATCGGGAACCAGGCCGGCTTATGGGTCCGATTTCACCCGTACACAAATAGTTCCCTCGTTTCTCGGAGAGTAAGTTTAACGAAAACGATGAGGAACGACATGAGTTCTTCGATCTATTCTTCAACATGCTGCGACACAAAATGACAAAGAAACCAAAACGTCCCGTCAGTCGCGTTACAATGACCCCTAACGCATTTCAGACGTCGGCAGGTCGTGCCTGAATGTGAAACGGCGCTAAGCCCCTATAAATACTCCTTCCTTTGTTCATTTTTTACTTTGGACCAAGCTTCTACCTTTGAGGGTGGCCTCACGCCTCTCATCCAACAGTTCCAGGCTCGTGCTGATGGATTCATCGTTTGACTCTTCGGTCACGTATCGGAACCTGAGACTTGGTTCCCCTACTTCGACCGGTATTAGCGCTTTAGCACCGTAGACCAACGAGAACGGGGTGGCCCCGATACTAGATTTTGAGGTCATTCGATATGCCCATGGGACTTCGGGCAAAGTTTCTTCTATTTTCCTTTGGTGTTGGTCAACCTCTTCTTAAGATTTTGGAGTACGGTTTTGTTCGTAAACTTCGCCTGGCCGATTCCACTAGGGTGATAGGGTGTTGATAGGATCCTTTTGATCTTATGGTCCTCGAAAAATTTACTCACCTTATTGCCGATGAATTGCTTACCGTTGTCGCACATGATCTCGGCCGGCATTCCGAACCGGCATATTATGTGGTCCCAAATGAAGTTAATAACTTCTTTCTCCCTCACTTTCTCAAATGCTTGGGCTTCCACCCATATAGAAAAATAGTTAGTCATAAATAATATAAATTGAGCCTTACCGGGTGCCCATGGCAGGGGGCCAGCAATGTCCATTCCCCATTTCATGAATGGCTAGGGTGACAAGACTGAATGTAGCAGCTCCCCGAGCTGATGAATCATCGGTGCATGTCTCTAACATCCGTCGCATTTTCAAACGAACTCATTTGCATCTTTTTCCATGTCGATCCAGTAGTATCCGACCCTGATTATCTTACGAACCAACGATTCGGCACCCGAATGATTCCCGCATGTGCCTTCATGAACTTCCCTCAAAACACACTCGGTATCTCCGGGTCCCAGACATATGGCGAGTTGGCCATCGAACGTTCTCCTGAATAGGGTGTTGTCCGAACAAGCTGAACCTGGCCGTCTTCGTGTGTAGAGATCTCGATTCTTTAGGATCCGAGGGCAGTTTTCCGGTCTTCATGTAATCTATATACTTATTTCTCCAGTCTCATGTTAAGCTTGTCGAGTTTATCTCGGCGTGTCCTTCTTCCACTACCGATTTCATAAGTTGTACGACCGTTCCCAAGTTAAATTCATAGTCATCAACCGACGATCCTAAGTTGGCAAGAGCATCGGCTTCGCTGTTTTGATCTCGAGGTATATGTTGCAAAGTCATTCCTTGAACCGATGTAACGTCACCTGTAGTTTATCTAGTTACCTTCGCATTTATTCCTCTTTGACTTCGAACGTTTCATTGACTTGGTTCACCACAAGTAGGGAATCGCACTTAACTTCAATCACTTCGGCCCTCAGGCCTTTAGTCAGTTTGAGACATGCAATCATGGCCTCATACTCGGTCTCGTTGTTAGTCTATTTTACAATTCTAATAGATTGCCTAACTACATTACCTGTCGGTGGCTTCAACACAATGCCAAGTTCGGACCCTTTTGCGTTCGAGGCACCATTCGTAATGAGGATCCAGATTCCGGAGAAAGTCCCCGAGTTCAACAACAACTTCTTCTCGACCTCCGGTATCATGGCTAGCGTGAAGTCGGCCACGAAGTCCGCCAAAATTTGAGATTTGATGGCGGTTCGGGTTCGATATTCAATATCGTACCAGCTGATTTCAATGGCCCATTTGGCCAATCGTTCCGAGAGCTCGGGCTTATGCATTATTATCCCAATAGGTAAGTAGTCACGATACATATGGGATGGCATTGAAAATACGGTTTTAACTTCCTAGATGCGCTTAGCAAAGCGAGCGCCAAATTTTCCAAGTGAGGATACCTAGCTTCGGCCTCTCCTAGATTCCTGCTAACATAGTAGATAGGAAATTGCGTAACCTCCTCTTCCCGGACTATGACTCCACTTACCGTTATCTCGGATACCGCTAAGTATAAGTATAATTGTTCATCTGCTTTCGGAGTATGAAGCAAAGGCGGGCTCGAAAGGTACTGCTTGAGTTCCTCCAAGGCTTGCTGACACTCCGGTGTCCATGAGAAATTCTTCTTCTTCTTCAATAACAAGAAGAATCGATGGCTCTTGTCGGAGGACCTTGAAATTAATGGCCCAATGCGACTATGCGCCCGGTTAACCTTTGAATGGCCTTGACATTGTTCACCACGGTAATGTCCTCTATGGCCTTGATTTTATCGGGATTGATCTCGATTCCCCGGTTAGACACCATGAATCTGAGAAATTTCCCGGACCCGACTCCAAATACGCATTTCTCTGGGTTCAGCTTCATATTGTATTTCTTCAATATGTTGAAGGTTTTCTGCAAATGTTTCAAATGGTCCTCTGCTCGTAAGGACTTAGCTAACATATCGTCAATGTAAACCTCCATTGATTTTCCTATTTGTTCTTCAAACATTCGATTTACTAGGCGTTGGTAAGTGGCACCGGCGTTGTTTAGTCTGAATGGCATTACGTTATAGCAGTAGGTGCCATACTTAGTGATGAAGGACATTTTTTCCTAGTCACGCGGGTCTATCCGAATTTGGTTGTACCCGAAATAGGCATCAAGAAAGTTGAGGATCTCGTGGCCGGCCGTCGCATCGATCATGCGATCCACGTTGGACAGAGGGAAAGAGTCCTTGGGGTATGCCTTATTCAAGTCTTTGTAGTATACATACATTCTTAATTTATTCCCTTTTTTAGGGACTTCCACTAGGTTTACTAACAAATCAGGGTATTTAACCTCCCGAATGGACCCTATTTTAAGCATTTTAGATACCTCGTCTTTGATGAATGCATGCTTGACTTTGTACTGGAGCCTCCTTTTATGTTTGACCGGGTGGAACTTCGAATCTAGGCTCAGCTTATGGGTAGTTATCTCCGGCAATATCCATGCCATGTCGATGTGGGACCAAGCAAAACAATCTATGTTAGCCATAAGGAATTTAATGAGGTTTTTTCTGAGCTCGGGATTTAACCCCGTGCCCAGGTATACCTTACGATCGGGCAGATGCTCGATCAATATGACTTGCTCCAGTTCTTCTACCGTTGATTTGGTGGCGTCGGAATCGTCGGGGACTATGAAGGATCTGGGAACTCCATAGTCGTCGTCCTCATCCGTCCCCTGCTTCTCCGATCCGGTCGGGGCCGGTGTCGGTGATTGCTATTTAGTCCCTTCCTTAGCGACCGAACTCGGATCCTTTAGTGTATAAAGTGCGGATATCGGGACCACCTCGTCAACCGCAAATATCTCTTTTGCATCCGGTTGTTCTTCGTAAATTATTTTAATCCCCCCTGGCATTGGGAATTTCAATACATGGTGCAGTGTCGAGGGCACTGCCCTCATGTTGTGAATCCACGGCCTCCCGAATAGAGTGTTGTATCTTGTATCTTCTTCAATTACGTAGAACTTTACTTCCTGAATGGTTCCGGTGGTGTTCACCGATAGTGTTTTCTCCCCTTAATAGTCTCACATGCCATGTTGAATCCGTTTAGAACTCGAACTGCATGCACAATTTGGTCTTATAGACCCAGCTGCCCTACGACTCTTGATCTGATGATATTGGTTGAACTACCTGGATCAATTAACACACGCTTAACTCGAGATTTATTTATGAGTACATATATTACTAGTACATCATTGTGTGGCTGCACGATGCTTTCAACATCCTCATTGTTAAAAGATACGGCTCCTTCTGGCACGTAATCTTGAGTCCGTTTTCTCTAGTAATGGACACTTTGGTACGCTTTAACATCGACCCCTTGGGGACGTCGACCCCACTGATGATCATGTTAATGATGTGCTGAGGTTCCTCTTGCTTGATCTGCTTATTAGAGTCCATATTCCTAAAATGGTTTTTGGCTCGATCGCTCGGGAACTTTCGGAGATATTCGTTGTTGAATAACCGAGCTACTTCTTCTCTCAATTGTCGGCAATCTTCAGTTATGTGGCCGTGAGTGCCATGGTATTTTCACATTAGGTTGGGGTCCCTTTTGGGCTGGATCGGACTATAAAGGTCGAGGCCACTTAGTGTCTTTGATGCTCCCGATGGCAGATACGATGGCAGCGACATCAATATTGAAGTTGTACTCCGATAACTTCGGCGCTCCTTAGGCCCGATGGGCCTGTCAAAATCGCTTCTTCTCATGAGTCCCCAGTTATTTTGACCTCGATCGCTTCTCCTTTCACTTCTCACAGGGTTTTGTCCGATCCTATTACCTCTTCGATCTCCATTGTATGGTTGATACCGGTCCATATCCGATCGTGGTTCACGATCAATATCTCTTTTGGATATGTCAATAGCTCTGACGAGATAAACGAACCCGGAAAGGGCCCTAAGCTGATCATCTTCGACCCTAATTTTTGATTGATATCGATTATGTACCTAGGCCCAAGTTATAGCCGGATACTCTATCAGATTTTGCTTCAACTACTGTGAAGCCAACAAGCTTCGAGTATTGAGTCACTGGGTGAAGACCTGAACGGTGCAATCGTCAGCGACCGGAGGCAAGTCCATTCATTCCATTTGAAACCGGGACACGAAATTTCTGAGCATCTCATTATCTCTCTATTTCACTTTGAAAAGTCCGACTTCCTGGTCTCGACCTTGATGGCCCCGGCGTGTGCTATCACGAAGGCGTCTGCAAGCATAGCAAACGAGTAAATAGAATTAGGGGACAAGTTGTGATACCATATCATAGCTCCCTTTGACAAAGTTTTCTCGAATATTTTCAGCAGGACAGACTCGATATCATTATCCTCTAAGCTGTTCCCTTTGATGGCGCACGTGTAGGAGGCCACATGCTCATTTGGGTCGGTTGTTCCGTTGTACTTAGGAATCTCGGGCATGTGGACGTTCTTCGGGATTGGCTTCGGAGCTGTGCTTGGAGGAAAAGATTTTTGAACAAACTTCTTGGAATCCAGGCCCTTCAATATCGGTGGTGCCCCTGGGATTTGGTAGACCCTGGAATTGTAGGTTTTCACCTTTTTGTCATTGGCTTCGATTTTCTTTTCCCACGATTCTACCTTTTTTGTTAGTTCATCGAGCATTTTTATGATCTCGGGGTTAGTCCCGGATTCGGCATCACTCGGACTCTCCATGACTGGTTCGTTTCTGCGAGCGATTTCACGGGGGCGGCTTAGGCTCAACCCTGCTGGGGGCGCGGCTTTGGTTCTCCAGCTGGGCTATCGCTGCATGTTGAGCCTGTAGCATTTCGAAGATCACTCGCAAGTTGATCACATCTCCTTCACCGTCGTGTGTATTTTAGGTTACCGATCGGACTCTCCCGCGGACGCTGTTCTCAGAATCTGTAGGAAAATTCGCATTGATGGCCACATGTGAGTTAGCGTCAATTGGGTCAGTGGCCGAAATTCCGTTGGGATTGACAGGGGGCACTTCGTTACTGGGTACCATATCGTTGTTCTCACCATGATGACTAGACTCAGCATCCACGTTTAGAGGGGCAGATTGGGAGTTCGACATTTTAAACTTTGACCTGAAATTAAAGGCACTCCAAAGAACAAGTGTAAAATAGGGTGTGTTATGAAAATTTGTATCAAATTGCCACTATTATTCTTATCCCCACGGTGGGCGCCAAACTGTTTACCCTAAAAAAGGGATAACAATTAAATTTCTAAGTGGTTTTAAGGATACGTGGATTAATTCGATACAGACGATAAATTGCGTTAGATTAAACAAATAAAGATATAGTAAATTCAAATCACGTGAGGAGGATAATTCTAGCCTTGATGAAATATCCACCCTCGATCCGGATTCACAATGGCTAGCACTGATGAACGAGAATAAGAGTTATGTATAACAGTAAAAATAATAGTATATTGCTTTGGGTTGCGTGTTACAATGTGTTCAATGAATAATGAGATCCCCCTCTATATAATAGGGGAATCCCACTCTAAGTACAATTCCATAAAAGGTAAAAATATCCCGTTTAACTAATTACTGAATTCCCGTCGGTGCGTGCCGAGATCCGCGCCGTGATACCCGGTTGATCACGGATATTACGGCCTTCCGTTAATCGTGTTTGATTGCCCAATAATACTTTCCGAGGTCTTTTGGGATTTTGATCGATCCCGGGGTCATGGCCTCGATGTACTCGAGGGCGGGTGTCGTGCCCCCGGTGCCTGCCTCGATAAGTCCCTTACCTCGATTCCGGCTCCTTGTCATCGCGTCCCTTACTCAATTTATTTTATCGGGAACCGGGCCGGCTTATGTGTTCGGTTTCACCCGTATAAGCAATATTATCGAAACAAAGTGAAACGGCAAAAAATTAAAGAAGCAGACACTCGCTGTTTGCTAACCCCAGATGTTTATATTTTTCGAATGCAGCAGTAGGATGTTTCATGGCAAGTCAAGTGCAAACAAACCATTTTCAAGAGAATGAGTCAAATACATGAAAATGTATTTACTAGGTGCGTGAAATTTGAATAAATTTCTAAAGCATTTAATTGTACGAATGTCAATAAGCAGATAAGTAATATATATCAAGTTACATAAAATTTAACACGTTAGCTACATACGCTTTCTCGGACAAAGCCAATGAAACTAAAACCATTATACAACGACAGATTCCACACACTCACATAAATCAATAAATTCTGATAGTTGGTCCGTAAATTTATTTTAAATGTTTGACACTTTAGAAAAAAATGAACCATTTATTACTTTTTTGTTCAAATCTACCATCACTTTTCTAATTTGTAAAGTGTTATTAAGTGAGACATTTCAGGATATATATATATATATATATATATATATATATATAGCTATCAAAAAATTTCTTAAGAGGTAGGCAAAAAAAAAAAAAAAAAAAGAAGAAGAAAAGAGAACATATATATGGACACAGATAATAGTAAATTAATGCACTGTTAGTAGCTTAAGATCTTGAATTGCCTCTCGGTGTTAGTCTAACAAAAAATTCAAAACGCAGGAAGCTTCTTGTTGGCTTAATTTTGAGATAACAACAAAATAATATAAGCCACAGAATTATAATAAGATTATATTACATGATATTATAAATGCGAAAATAAGTCAAATGAAGAATCTTCAAACGTGGTTCCGCGTTATTGCCTTTAAATGACGTTTATGGGGTGGCGTCATATATATACAACCCATTTCTTACGTTTATCCAATTATCTCACCCATTATTTATACACTATCACTATCTCAATGCATTTTTTTTTCTCTTATCCTTTTTCATTTTTCTGAGTCCTAAAAATAATATATGGAGATAATTAATGGTTAATATGTGGTCTAATTAGAAGATAAATAATATGGTCGAGATAGTGATATATGTTATCTTATAAATGTGTTTTACAAAAACAAAAAAAAAAACATAGTGTATTTGGTAAAGGTTTTTTTCTAGCTGAAAAATTGCGGCGCTATTTATTTGATCGAATTTCTTCTTATATAACAGTTGGAAATATTTTGTGGAGATACATTTTATTAGTAGCCAAAGATGATTTTTCAGTTGTTTCGCGTTCGCATTATGAAAACCTTTAGGGTTTTAACGTTGTTTTCTTTTGAAAAGGATATCTACAGACATATCTATCGAAATCAAATTAATTAAACACTAAAAATTATTTTTCCAAATAGTAATTCAAAAAAGATTATTCTTCCAAAACGAAACAAAAGCGAATCTATTCTCTATATAATCTAAATGTAGTTGAATATTGAAGCACGTGTTTCCACGTTCACACATAACTTGGACATATAAAATAAAAAATGGATTCCCTATGTCTCTTAGCTAACGAAGATGACGATGAGAGATGCAAAATAGATTTAATTAAGACAGGATAAGCCATAGTCATATATGACGCTATGATTAACGAATCACATTATGAGGACAGCAAGAAAATTAATATATAAATCCTAATAAACGATGATTTTAATATAATTTATACAATAAGTCATTTTGGTTTATTTATTAAAAGGGCAGGTCATGTGTTGAGCATATATATATATATATATATAAAAGCATAACTACATCATTCGATGTAGTTTAAGATATTAAGTTATTAAAAATTAAAAGGTAAATTATATGCCTAAGCTTTTCAAAATATATAACAGAAATTTGCTCAATGAAGAAATGAATGTAGTTAATAACATAAACAAATAATAAATTAATGAAATGAATTATTTAGTGCCACTTAGTTAAACATTAAAGGAAATTATTACTAATGTCCACTTAACTTGATTTTATTTGTAAACCAATAAGCTAATCTCTATAAGTGTAGTTTAGTCAATTTGAATCATATATGGGAGAGCACCTTGATAAACAAAATCATCCTTGATATATTACTTAAATTTGTTATAAGACATAATATGATGTTGCAAATATTATACCGGGAGAAAAAATCTACTAGCGCATATTTTATACAAAACCTAATTAAATCAGATTATTAAGTAAGAAATTATTCAATCTGAGGTCTAATAATTTGTGATAAATATCTTATAATGCTTGATTACATGGCCATGCTCGCCAATATAATAGTTAGGGAGGTTTTGTGTTTGTTTTCTAGATGTGACATTTGTACCTAAACTGGAATTTCCTTCTCATGAATAAGTAAATCAAATAAAACCCGACATAATCTTCAAATTTAGACTATTATTAGTATTTGATCGATTAAAACTTCAACGTCAATTAGTGATCAAGAATGATAAAAGACTAAACCGAGTAAAAGAGGGGAAAAAAGAGGGAGATGTGAACCGTGGTGGCCCGAAAAAACGCCGTTTTGAATCAGTCAGCAGTAGGGTCTCTTGAATATTTTCTGGAATTTAATTCTTCCATAGGAAAAGGAAAAGAAATTCAAGACATTACAAAGAAAAATCCAACAAAGCATAATCACAGTCAATATTTGCTCCCCCTCTCTCTTTCCACTTTTTTCCCTCTTTATATTCCTTTCCTTCCTTCTCTTTTTTCTAAAACTTACAACTCTTCACTTGCTCCCTCCTGCTTCCTTCTTGGCAATTGATTTGAATACACAATTGCCTTTATCTTCTACTTTCTTGTTTTTTTCCTACCCTTTTGTCACCATTTATATAGTTCTTACTCATCTCAAATAATACCTATTTAATTTGTCATCATCTTTTTTGTAAGTTGAAGATTCCAAAATGGAAAAAGTTAAAGCTTTGGAGAAAAAGAAACTGATCACTGAGCTAACACAAGGGAGGGAGTTTGTTAATCAGCTGAAAAAACAGATTGGTCCTTTGGCTTCTCCTGAAGAATGTGATTTACTACTTGGGAAAATACTATCTTCACTTGAAAAATCTTTGTCAATTCTGAATTTGAAGGCACTACTTTTTGAAGGTGGAAATGCTAATTCGACATCTTCATGTTCATCAATTTCATTTCTTGGTAATAATAATAGTCCAAAGAGTGAGGTTTTGGATTCTTCAAAGGATCAATTGGTTGGCCAAAATGTGTTCAGCAAGAAGAGGTAATTTTAGGACTCTTTTGACAATTTTTTTGTGGTTTCTTGCAAATCAATCATTTCTTGGATTAAGGTTCTTTTTCTTCTTTTTTTTTGGTCCATATTTGTAATTTGGAACTTTTTTTGGCTTACAGAAAGACACCAGAACAATGGAGTAAACAAGTTAGCATTTCTGGAACAGGACTTGAAAGTCAACATGATGATGGATATAGTTGGAGAAAATATGGCCAGAAAGATATTTTAGGGTCTATTCATCCAAGGTAACAATCCTTTTGCTTTTATTTCCCTTTATATTTTCCTGTGTTAACATTAATATTTATCTTTTATGGAGTCGACTCACATTTGATCACCAATTTTTACTAGGATTATGCACCAAAACAAAACCATAATTTGGTTTTTCCTACTATACTTTTTTTTAGCTGTTTGCTTAATTGTTAAATATCCTAAAATTGGACTTTTTCTCTCATATACAAACTACGTAATCAACAATTGAATTTAATATAATTTCATTTCACTAATTTAATGGCTTAAACTCAGTTTTACCTGGAAGTTAGTAGTAATAAATAAGGAGGTAGGCAGCTACTGTAATGGCCACTTGCCAGTTGCTCCAAATATAAATTACAGGGAACAAGATGGCAGTAGATGGGATCCCTGAATCATTCTTTTTATTTTCATTATTATTACTCCTTCCTCACGGTTTTAATTGTTCACTTTTGATTTTGTATTCCCTAAAAAAAAAAAAAAAAAAAAGTGTGCATTTTACAATTTTACCCTAATAGTGATAGAAATAATTCAGGGAATAAGTAGTTTATGATAATGGTAAAATAGAAAAAAAAAGATTGTTTTTCTCTTAATTCAGTATAGTAGATAAGTAAAAATAAAAATATATTTTTAGTATAGTAAATAAGTAAAAGCGAGAGAAGTGTAGTATATTGCGACCCCTATAGTAGGTCCTAGGTTTTGTCTTTGACAATTTTGGTTTTTTTTTTTTGGCAATTTCTTCTTTCTGTTTAGGCTACATTCAGTGCATGAGTTTTGGATCATTTCATGTGGTCCCCTCCTAAATAAAACACTTCCAAATATTATGTCCTTTCAGTAGCTGAAGAAAGTACCTTTTTTTATTTCTTATTAAAAGCAAACCAATATGATTTCACAACACATATGGAACTTTTAAGTTTCAGAGTCCAGACAACAACTTAAAGTTTGAAAGGTCTCTTTCTTTTGGCAACTTCTTGTGCTATGTGACAATAATTCATAGTGAAATGGATAAAGAGCATATGGAAAACATTCATATATTACTTTAATGCAAGGAGTAAATCTATTTGGATTTAATTCAATACAAATTTTACACCATCATTATTTTTATTCTGAGTTGTTGATTCCACTTATTATGGACTAGTTAATATTAGAGTTGCTTAATATTGTTGGCCTAATAGATTTTTTTTGTAAATGCAGGGCTTATTATAGGTGCACTCACAGGAATACACAGGGCTGCTTGGCAACAAAACAAGTCCAAAGATCAGTTGGAAACTCATCAACTTTTGAGGTCACATATAAAGGAAGGCACAGTTGCAAAATTGCACAATCAGAAATATTTTCACTTGTAACCCAAAAACGTCAGAAACACAACAAAAAACAAGAATTGGGTTATCAAAGACAAGAACAAGAGATGGTAATATTCAACTCTGGACCAAACCATAAAGTTGAAAACTTTAGCCTCACAAAAGAAGAAGTTTTCACTCCCTTTTCATTCCCTCCTACCCCACTGAATCTCGAAAATATTGAAGAAACCCAATTCTTTTCCAATTCCATGGTACCATTTTCACCTCCAATTACCTCAGAATTGTCCTCCTATTTGTCACTGTTGACAAATCAAATTGAGGAATTTGCAATGGACAACATTCTACAGAGCTCAGAGTCAGATGTTACTGAATTAATCTCGACCCCAACTTCAATATCTAATTCCCCATTTGATGGAGATTGGGATTTGTCTGTGGGATTTGAACCTAGTGTTACATTTGACATTGAAGAATTTTTCAAATAATTAGACATTAGATAAGTACCCCTTGCAAGTTTGTAATAACAGCAAGTAAGTGTTGTGCAATTATTATACTTATTATTTTTTTAGCCTAATTGATCCTAGCTAAATTCAATTGACTGATGTTTAGAGAAATGGTTAGTATTTCCTCTCGAAATGTTGTAGATGAATTCATGTTTGTGATTATATGGGCAGTTGAAATTTTAGTTATGCATTAGCACCATTTTGTTTTCTGTTATTAACTTTGATATTAAATAAAATACCTTTCTTAAATAATGAGCAGAATCACAAAGTTGTTACGGATCACAACGGCAGGAGTAAAAGAGAAAAAGAAAAAGAAAAAGAAAAAGAAAACTCAAGTCCTAAGAGCAATTCAACAATTCTTGCAAATTAAACTACAATTGAGGACAAATGGCATAATAATTTTGAAATCGTGGCCTTGAAGGTAAAATGCAAAACACCGAGATTGTAGATGGATAAAAGTAATTTTTAATTTAAAAAAATGAAAATGAAACAGAAAACAAAAGAAAAGTTATGTAATAGTCATAAACTGTCAATTGTGTGACGACCAAAGAAGATTAAACAAGAAAGACATGGAATCAGAAGCGAGATAGAACTATTCCCCTTAATGAGTTGGAAGTGTTCACTGATTTGCCTGCTTTGAATCTTCTGAAAATTTCCAAATATTTCTGATATAATTAGTAATATCGTATACTTTGCATTAGGGATGTCAAATGGACGTACTGAAATGAATTTAGACGGATCAAAACAGATTGAGTGTAGTGAATTAGGCTAGGTCAAAATAGATAAACAATAATTCTTAGTCAAACTCACGCTACTCTTACCGAGTTTTTATTTGTTTGTTTGTTTTCATATAATTTGTTTAACTATTCAACAAAATTAATTATTTTTTTCTTTAATAGCTATATATATATATATATATACACGTACTGAAATGAATTTAGACGGATCAAAACAGATTGAGTGTAGTGAATTAGGCTAGGTCAAAATAGATAAACAATAATTCTTAGTCAAACTCACACTACTCTTACCGAATTTTTATTTGTTTGTTTGTTTTCATATAATTTGTTTAACTATTCAACAAAATTAATTATTTTTTTCTTTAATAGCTATATATATATATATATATACACGTACTGAAATGAATTTAGACGGATCAAAACAGATTGAATCTATTTAAATATTTATAAATAAATCTATCAAACATAAGTTGTATTGTAAAATCATATCGTCCAAAACATCCCTAATTAGCACGCACGTTTTCCTAACACATCCTTTTTGGGTCTTCTTGTAAACCGGGCTTCAGGTGAAGGGACCTCTTATTGAATTGTGATAGCCCGTTCATGAAAATGGTCCACTTAGAATGAAAATTACGTAAAAATTGTATGGGCGCTCTTATTCGTCGTCCCTTTATATCTTGTACTCGTTTTATTTTTTTGTTTGTATCTGTACCCATTTTTTTGTTTAAAGCATTTTAAAAAGACAGTTTTGTCCTTCTTTAACAAAAGACTATTGACAAAAATGTAGACTGCAGGACAAAACTTCAGCATGTTTTGGTATGAAGTTTTAGCAAATAAACTAAATAACTCCAACATACATTAACAAAAACTCATTAGAAAATTACATACTGCAAGACAAAAACTTAAGCATGTTTATTTTGAAGTTTTAGACTGAAGTTTCGGATAAAACTCGTGACAAAACTATAGACTGCACGACAAAACTTCAACATGTTTTGGACTTTTGGTATGAAGTTTTAGCAAATGAACAATAACTTCAGCATGCATTAGCAAAAACTCATTAGAAAATTACATACTGCAAGACAAAAACTTAAGCATGTTTAGTCTGAAGTTTTAGCAAATGAATTAAAAAACTTCAGTTTGTTTAGACTGAAATTTCGGATAAAACTCATGACAAAATTGTAGACTGCGGGACAACTTCAACATGTTTTGGTATGAAATTTTAGCAAATGAACTAAATAATTTCAGCATGCATTAGCAAAAACTCATTAGAAAATTACATACTGCGGGACAAAAACTTAAGCATGTTTAGTCTGAAATTTTAGCAAATGAACTAAAAAACTTCAGCATGTTTAGACTGAACTTTCGGATAAAACTCATGACAAAACTGTAGATTGCAGGATAAATAATTTCAGCATACATTAGCATGAAGTTTTAGCTTCAATGTGAAATTTTTCCCGAATGAGGTTGCAGATCACACGATTAATGCGTGATGCAGGTTTTATATCTTTTTGTCATGGGTATAATTGTCATATTATTACGAATTTTTTGTCAGGTGGCTACCAAATCAATAATTTTAAAAATAGGGTACAAGTTAAAATGTGGCAAAAATATAGGGTACGGCTACAAATCCCCAAAAATTACGGATAAGGCCATTTGAAGTCCAATTGACCTTGTTTTTCTTCATCTTAAAATATGGGCCAATTTAAAAAAGACTCTAGATTTGTTTTGTTTTTTTTTCCTTAATAGACTCAAACCTACTTCTCCTTTCAGAGCAACAATGGAGACAATTTCAGAGAAACAAATTATTGGTCAAGATGTCATAATTTGAAAGTTGTATCTCAAATTCTTCAGTTGGAAATAGCATGGGAGAGTTTCGGAAAATTTATTCCTCCTCTTTCCAGCGATGTTATTCCAGAAATTAAAGGTAAATGTGTTTCAAAGAAAATATCTTTTTAATATATTTAAGCCAATTAAACACAAAAATTTTAAAATTAAATTCAGAAATCACACCCTAGGAGGAATCAACCCAGCAAATTAATTGACTCACGTGTGCAAAGTATTATTCAAGTATAGGCTTAGCGTGTAGGTTCTAGAAATCATGTATTGAGACTTGGTTGGTAAGCCTCCTCAAAAAATTTATTTGATTTGATGTCTTTATCCAGCCTCATAGTAAATATTATCTGCTATAGCTTAGTAAATTTTGCAAACTTGTCTCTTAGATTATGCCATATCAAAGCCAAATAATATGCATAACAATAAATTTTTGATCCATATTATATAAGTAGCACTTTATGACTTTCTCCCTTCTTAATAATGTAAGATTTATCAAAAATGCCATATGCATTTCTTCGGAAGTTTGCCAGCCTATCCTTGTTGATACACCGTTATCATCATCTTAATCATGAATGTTACATTTGTACACTATTACTACACTAAATTTTATTTTAAAAAAAAAGTTTTAATGATCAACAACCGTGAATTAAAGTCTCATGTGAAAGTAAATCAATAAAAGCACAAGTTTAAACCCAGTCTGCTTCACATTTACAAGCAATCCTCTATCTCTTGCTAAATAGAATTTGAAGTGATAATGAAAGATAACCCGATGAAAAGTCATTCAAAAGAAAAAGGGAAATATGGATAATAAAAAAAAAACAAAAAACAAAAATGTGGAAGAAATCAAGAACTGTAGAAAGTGGACTATGAGTTACTAGGTTATGGCACTTTTGCCTAGCATTCTTGATGATTAATATAAAAAGGCGCTTTTAAATTATTGATGGGTGCAGTTTCACTGCTTTGCATTTTGGGTAAGTGGCCAACACATTAAAATTATTTAGACTAACCTCATGCATTTGGATAAAACTACCAAAAAGTTGCAATAAAGATACTTTTGCTAGATCGGAGTATTATAATCCAATACAAACGCAATGTGCCAAAGAGCATTCACCACGTTATTGACTTCACTTTCCCATTTTCCATCTTCTTTTTCTTTCTTTTTTTGTGCAGCTCCTACTACCAAATACTATCAATTAAACGATTTCTGTTTGTACACTCTTTTAATTTATTATTAAATTTGTGGAATGAGACAGAGTTTGGGAGATAAGAACAGAGGAGAAAAAATTGGAGAAGGAAGGAATTCATCTCTGTTAATTGATCACTTTACAATGGGATCTTTACTTTTATACACGTATAACTTCTATAACTAACTGCTAACTACAGTTGGCTAAACTATAGTTAAGTTAAGTTACACCACTAACCACATAACTTGTATTACTATTGCTACTCTCAACAATCCCCCTCAAGCTAGAGGAGGTGAAGATATTCTTCATCCATAGCTTGGATAACAAAGTAGCCATGCAAGCTAGGTAGTAAGGAAGCAAAGCACAAGCATCCTATGATGCTTAGACGAGATAGGGAAGGTTGTTTGTGATACAGCAACTCAAAGGGTGATTTGTTGTCAAGGACAGTGGATCGCACTCTATTTATAAGATATACAACTGTCTCAATACAATCTCCCCAAAATCTAGCTAGTAGATGACCTTGGAATCTGATAGCCCTTGTAATTTTTAAAATATGTTTGTATCTTTTCTCTACTACCCCATTTTGTTGGGGTGTGTAAGGGCATAAAATTTGATGTAAGATCCCATGTAACTGAAACAGTTCTCTACAATGAGTATTGAAAAATTCACTTCCATTATCTGACCTAAACATCTTGACAGACTTGCCAAATTAAGTTTTAATCATAGTAAGGAAGGTTTTAAGGATGAAAACTACATCAGATTTCAGTCTCAACAGAAAAGTCCAAGTCCATCTAGTGTAATCATCTACTAATGTAAGAAAAAGCTTTATTCCATTATAGGTAGCAACCTTGTATGGTCCCCAAACATCCATGTGAATTAGTTGAAAAGCCTGAACACTTCTAGTAGTACTTATTGGAAATGACATTCTAGTTTGCCTTGCCAAAGGGCAAATCTCACATCTATGAGCATTATTAAAGTCTATACTATTTCTGAAACATTGTAATTTCCTAAAAGCTATTGGTACATGACCCATTCTCTTGTGCCATATATTTGGATCTCCTTGTTTGATAACTGCAAAGGCTTTGCAAGAATGTAACATGTTGTGTGACTCCACTGAGGTCATGGTGTACAACCCATCTTCCTCCCTACCAATCTCCTTCACCCTCCCAGACAAGAGGTCCTGAAATACGCAAAATATAGGAAAGAATGAAGCAAAGCAGTTCAGGTCTTTTGTCACCTTGGAGACAGACAACAGAATAACTTGAAGGCAGGAACATATAGAAAATTCTTAATAGTGTCACCTCCTAACAATTGACAATCTCCTATGTGAGTAATTTTGGCAGAATCCCATGTTGGCAGCTGAACTTGACCTGCGTTTTCTGTTTGTGTTCCATGGTACAATAAATCTTTATTTTCTATCATGTGGTTTATAGCTCATGTGTCCAATATCCACTTAAGAATGCTAATATTGTTGTAAAGAAAAGTACCTGCCATTGCTGCCATAGTGCCACTTAATTCACCAATTGAGCTTTTGTTCAATAGCTGCAGGATCTGAGAGTATTGTTCATTGTGAACATGTGTGTTGGAACTCCTTTGTTTGCTTCCCGTGAGACATTGTTTTCTATCTACGCTGCATTAGCTCTTCTCTTAGGCTTAAAATCATATGAATAGCCCATTATTTTGTAGCAATTCTCTTTCGAATGACCTGGTTTGTTACAGAATTCACACTTCATCAACCTATAGTAGCTTGCCTTTGTATGCCCCTTCTAGTGACAATACTCACATTCTACGCCAAAATTCTTCCTTGGCTTATTCCCTGACTATGTGGTGAACATGGCAGTGGGCTCAACCTATCCTATATGTGTGTTGAAGTGGTTACCTGAGATTATTCTTCTGCTTTTATCTTGAACTATCATAGCATATGCTTGATTAATGGAAGGGACATTAGGCATCATCAAAATCTGACTTCTAGCTTGCTCAAAACCGTCGTTCAACCCCATTAAGAACTGCAGTAACCTCTGAAATTCCAACTGTTTAACATAATCCTTAACAGGAGGTGGTGGTAACATAGCATCATACTCAGCCCATAGGTCAGTTAATTTTGTAAAATAGATGAAAACAGATGATATCCCCTGTGTAGAAGTGAAAATTTCTTTGTGCAAGTAATAAAACCTCGAAGCATTTACTTTGTCAAATCATTCCTTAAGTTGTGCCCAAACAGTTTGAGCATTTTCTGAGAATAGAACATCAGTAAGGAGGTGTGAATTAACGTTACTCATCAGCCACGAAGTAACAATGGCATTGCAACGATCCCATTGGTGAGCTAATCCTGGTCCAAAATCACTTTTCGAGGTAGTACCGTCTACCTAACAAAGTTTATTCTTTCCTAGAAGACCTACTTTCATAGCTCGATTCCACAATGTGTAGTTTTCCATTCCAGTTAATAATAAATCAATCGACAACGAACCTGGTCCATAATATGGATGCAAGTAGAGTAGGTGATTGTGGTCGAGAATCGTTCCAGTCGGTGTTGTTGCGGTGGTGCTATCGCCGGAATTATCATCGATCGCCATGGAATTGAAGCAATTACGCAGTTACGCAATTGAAGCAAAAATTAGGGTTTCGATCACAAAATCGTCGTTCCCGATTTTGAAAGAAATTGAAGAAATTTAAGAAAATTGAAGCTGATTCTCTCGATTTGCTTCGACTTTGCAAAGAAATCCCTAGAATCGCTTAGTAATCCGCTCTGATACCATGTTAAATTTGTTGAATGACACAGAGTTTGGGAGCTAAGAACAGAGGAGAGAAAATTGGGGAAGAAAGGGATTCTTCATTTTTGTTACTTGATCATTGTACAATGGAATGTCTACTTTTATACACGTATAACTTCTTTAACTAACTGCTAACTATAGTTGTATGGTTAAGCTAAACTATGGTTAAGTTAAGTTACACCACTAACCACATCACTTGTATTACTACTACTACTCTCAACATTTATAAAATGATAAGAACTTCCTCACGTTCGTCGCTTACCGACGTTGAAATATTTGTAATTTATTTACTCGAAAATGTATGTTACAAACACAAAAGGTTAAAAGAACAAATAAATCAACGCGTTGGATTGATGGTCAATTTTAAAAGTATTTATTAAAAGGTCTTTAGGAAAATGATGATCGAATGTAGTTGGATGTTCTTAATACACAAACTCATTAATTCTTCTAGAAGTGTTGAAAATATGAGTTGATTAATACTTGATGAAGGAAGATCCCTAGTTTATCTTCTTTGCTTTTGTTGCCAAAATTCAGTTTTTCAAATTCAGCGTCTTCCCCTTGTTCCTGAGGAGTAATGAAAATAATTAACCCTCTGCTAAGGCGTGAATCTATTTTATTTTTGTTATCACATTATTTTGATTTGCTCTGATTATTTAAAATCCAGACGAACACTTTCCTTAATTCCTTTTTCTTTTGTTAATTGTGTTTATTCAAAAAGAAAGGAATCTTAAGAGTTGCTTTATTGTTTTATGCCTTTGTTTATTCAACCAGGACAGAATCTGTTTTCTGTCTCGAATCTCTGCTTTATCATATAAGTTTGTTTAATTTGGCACCCAATCCTTTCTTTACTGGACTTATAATAAGATATGTTGTCCCAAGAATATTTGGAAGTTCCATGCAAGTGTGAACAAATGGCCATTGAACTTTGTACATTTGCAGAATAAATAGATAAAGGCTGTATTAAATCTTAAGGAAAAAGTCTGACCAAACCTTTTGAGTTATACAAAATTGAGCTCTCTATGTAATTAATACATTTGTAACTTTTACTTTCTGATAGTCAAAATCTTAATATTTTTAACACGAATTCTTTTTTTAACTTGTCTTATGTTTAAAAGAACTTGTACGTAGTAAAAAAGCTGTTGGTTCCTGAAATGTTATAAAGCCATATAAAATGGGAGATTAAGTAACCCCTGTAAGGAGATAAATTAATTGATGCAATTTGAGATCTACCTAGAACGGAAAAGGGAATAAAGAAAATACTATTACTATTCGTATCACGCTTCTAATAGAACATTAAGGCCCCGTTTGACCATAAATCTTTTTTTTTTTTTTTTTGCTTTTCTCAATTTTTTTAACGTTTTTCGAAATCAGTGTTTGATAATGAAAATTTCAAAATTTACTTGAAATTGAATTTCGGAATTTTTCAAAAAATTGAAAAAATCCAAAAAGTAATTTTTCAAAATTTTCACGTCAAACCACTTACAAAAATTCAAAAACATCTTCAAATTGTATTAAAATCCAAACACAACTCTAATTTTCAAATACCATTTTCACTTAATATTTTTTTCATTTTTTCGGAAATTTCACTATTCTTATGTCCGAACGCCCACTAAACCTCCACAAAATGACACCTTACTCAAATGAATTACACCATTCTAACTGGACCTTATTGGTATCACAGTTGTTTCTCTTCTTCAACTTTGGTGATTCTCATTTAAAGTGTTGGAATAGGTACTCTAAAACTGGTCACTTTTCTGGCATAATACTAACAAAATAATCTCCTGCACTGGCCCAAAAATAATAAAGAAATAGATACTAATAAAATGGTCAAGATGCTCGAGCAATAATGTAATACGAATGTCAAAATAAGCTGCCATGTACTTTGGGAAAAATTATTGGCTAATGGGGAATCAAGCTCTAGAATTCAGAAAGTCTAATTAAGGAAAAAAATTTACCTTAAGCAGCCATGTACTTGAGACCTCAAACAAATCTTGGTAGCATAGTAACTAATTGCAGATTTGTTATTTTAAATCATAAATGCAGTGAACTATTGCACTTATTATTTGTTCGTCACAGTGTATTTCAAGTTGGTACAAACATATTTTTTCTATAAAAATATTAACCATATATTATACGGCTAAAGTTGAAGACATCCACTGATAGAGGCCACGACAATAACTTAGTTAGCGTTTGGACAATAGATTTGATTGTAACTTAAAAAAAGAGTTTTTAAAATTGTATTAAAAAATAATTTTTAAAAGTTGAAGTTGTGTTTGGAGTTTGGACATGCATTTTATTTGGAGAAAAGTTGAAGTTTAGGGCAGTTTTTGGGAAATTTAAAATTTTTATTACCCAAAACATGATCATATTTCATAAACAAATAATGTTTTCAAAATTTTTTGAAAAAAAATAAAGCCAAAATTTATGGCCAAATAGGAGCTTAATTTAACCAAAAATAATTAGCCAAAAAGGACAATTACTTAATTTAAGAGTTGACCAGCCCCTTGCGTTAACCCTATTTTTGAGCCGGCAGTGCAGTGTTACTGGCTTACGGAGTACGGACGCATTCGACGGACCTTCCTTTTGGATTTTTACTCTAGTACATTTTTAAAGCATGCTTGACTTGAATTTTGATTTTTAATTAATTACACCTAATTTTAATTGCAAATAAATATTTGATAATTATGATAACGAATTAAAGTTTTGCTGGAAACAGCATCGGTTTAACGATGCTTACGAAAATTATTTATTTGTACAATGAAAACAATGTAAGTAAATTCCAGTCCAACACGTTTAATTAAAGGTAAGCAAAAAGAGATGTAAAATAGCTTCCCCAAAATCAGAATAATCTGTTTGGTTGATACTGTATAGGTCGAAATCTGTCTCAGTACTTGGGCAAAATAACATCGAGAAAACAGTCATCCGAGGTCGACCAGGAGATAGCGAGGCTCGTGGTCGAGATGCAAATGATGGTCGATGCCGAGTATCACAAAAAAAGTTGTAACTGCTAGTTTATAAGTAAAGGGAATTAAAGAGAATATTTTATTGAATATTCTCTCCACTTGTACTGCTAGAGTCTATTGGGGTATGTCTCATGTAAATAGAAAAAAGTTAATGAATAGAGGCATGTGATATTCATTGTGATAATAGCAGACTTTGCTAAAAGATTTTTTATCTCTTGTAAAGATGTAAAGACTACATTTTTATCAAGATTCTTTCTCATATTATTCCACACGTTTTCATCAGATTCAGAATATTTCGAATGTGCTAAGATCTGTCTATCACTCATCATTGTCATGAGAAATAATTACCTAGCTCATTGTTTATTGGGTGAACCACTTCTCCTATTTATTTAAATGTCATTTATTGTTATTTATTGCTAGTTACTTATCCATTAATACAGATATCTTTCAAAACACATATTGAATGCTCCTGTCGATTCTCTACTAGATCTGTTTAAACGTTAACCATTTTGTTAGAATACATATCCAGAGATATTATCATTAACCAGGTTTAACCCGTTATTGTATAAATATAATCAGTGAGTATATTGTTACCATTGGGGGATTGTTATAATCATTGTATATTTATTTTCTTATCCATGCATTCCCTTATCATGAAAAGAGACTAACCAAACGTTTTGTACAGCAAAAAATAGTTAGATAATTTAAATTTTAAATGATAGTATAAAATTATGAATTTAATATTAAAAAATGTGATTATATTAAGAAAAGAAAAGGTATGAGAAGTGTAAACTTGATAATATGGAATATGCTATAATATATGGTCGTCTTTATAACATAATCGGTTAATTTCGAAGTTAAGGTTCAAGATTGAGATTTCAAACACAAATTGCTTTGCATTTATGTGTTCGTTTATGCATTTTGAAACTTTTCCTTTCATTTTGCGTTCTGTCCCAAATTGAAATTCGTCTATAGTCCTTGCGATAATGTAGAATTTCAATATTTACCTTTTTATTCCAAACTACTCCCATTTCTTTTTTACGTTATTTAAGTTCACCATTATTTAGTATTAATTAAGTAACACATTTAAGAAAGTGATAACGCATGATTTAGACAAATGCTGTTATGTATTAAATATCATTCTTAAGTAGCATGTTATAAGGCAATAACATGCACTATGAGAGAGTATTAATTTACAATCTGTGAATAATCTATTTGTATTAAATTCATCAAATACTATTAAGCTATTTCTATTAAAGGCCACAGGTAAAGTAAAAAGCATACAGTAGTGGGAAAAAAATTAAAAATTGTCAGGGAAAACAAGGAAAAACTTTGAATTGACGAGAAGAATATAATGACATGAGGCTAACGTGTGCCTTGACATCACTGTATAGGTTTATCATGTCAATTGTGGCACCGCACCATTAGGTTTGAATTTTCTCATCTAGAAAACACCAGTCCCCTTCAAACAAAACTGACTCCTTTTACAAATACGACCACCCACACATGTATTGTACATTTAAAAATTAAATAAATTTAAGTAAGTAATCCGATTATTAGATTACCTAGCTTTATTATTAGTACAATTCTGTATTTGGGTAACAAAACAAATCAAATAAAGCTGTCATTGTCCTTCCACACGTACCAATGATATCATCTTTCTATCTATATAAATAAAGGCCCTCCCTCCTAATCTTATTGCTATCAAAAAGTAAAGCGCAAATAAATCAGCGTAATTTTACTAGTTCCCATCATCATTTTCTCTCCATCTCCTTTTTTAAGCTCATTACAATGGCGGAAACTGCTATAGTGACAAAATCACAAAATCCCCATATCGTAATTTTACCAAGTCCTGGTATGGGTCACCTAATCCCTCTTGTTGAATTTTCTAAGAGACTAATCTCTCAACACCAATTTTCTGTCACTCTTATTCTCCCTACTGATGGACCTATCTCGAATTCTCAGAAAATTTTCCTGAATTCTCTTCCCTCTTGCATGGATTATCACCTTCTTCCTCCTGTTAATTTCGACGATTTGCCTCTTGATGTTAAAATTGAAACTAGAATCTCCCTTACTGTTACGCGTTCTCTTCCTTCGCTGCGTGATGTTTTTAAAACACTTGTTGAATCCAAGAAAATAGTTGCTTTTGTGGTTGATCTTTTTGGTACTGATGCATTTGATGTTGCCATTGATTTCAACGTTTCCCCTTATATTTTTTACCCTTCTACTGCCATGGCTTTGTCTCTGTTTCTTTACTTGCCTAAGCTTGATGGAACCGTGTCATGTGAGTACAGGGAGTTGACTGACCCGGTTCAGATTCCGGGTTGTATTCCTATCCATGGCAAGGATCTTCTCGACCCGGTTCAGGACCGGAAAAACGAAGCTTACAAATGGCTTCTTCATCATTCAAAGAGGTATAGAATGGCTGAGGGAATAGTAGCTAACAGTTTCAAGGAATTGGAAGGAGGAGCCATTAAAGCTTTGCAGGAAGAAGAACCCGGTAAGCCACCCGTTTACCCGGTTGGACCACTTATTCAGATGGATTCGGTTAGTAAGGTTGATGGGTTGGGTTGTCTGACGTGGCTGGATGAACAGCCACGTGGCTCGGTTTTGTACATCTCGTACGGGAGTGGTGGGACCCTCTCTCATGAGCAGCTCATCGAAGTTGCATCAGGATTGGAAATGAGTGAACAAAGGTTCTTGTGGGTAATTAGATGTCCCAATGACACTGTAGCCAATGCCACTTATTTTAATGTCCAAGTTTCAACTAACCCTCTTGATTTTCTCCCAAAAGGGTTCTTGGAAAGGACCAAAGGATTAGGTTTAGTGGTGCCCAATTGGGCCCCACAAACTCAAATACTTAGCCATGGTTCGACGGGCGGGTTCTTGACTCATTGTGGATGGAACTCGACTCTGGAAAGTGTGGTCCACGGAGTAGCACTCATAGCTTGGCCACTTTATGCCGAACAAAAGATGAATGCGGTTATGTTAACTGAGGATATTAAAGTGGCACTGAGGCCAAAAGCCAATGAAAATGGAGTAGTGGGAAGATTGGAAATTGCTAAAGTTGTGAAAGGATTAATGGAAGGTGAAGAAGGAAAAGGAGTGCGCACTAGAATGAGAGACCTTAAAGATGCAGCAGCTAAAGTTCTGAGTCAGGATGGTTCTTCTACAAAAGCACTAGCTGAATTAGCTATTAAATTGAAGAATAAGGTGTTAAACAATTGATATAGCCATTAATTATTTACCAGTTTCTAGTTACTTGTTATAAGCTGGTAGTAATTGTGCTTTTGCAGTTGAAAAGTTAGACATGTATGGCTTATTGCTTGCTTTGTGTACAGCCATGAAAACTAGTATCTACTCAACTACTCCCTCCTATTTTAAGTACCACCCGTTTTTAGCAAATTGAATTCCAAAATATTTAATGTTCAAGAGATTACTTCGTTTTCCAAATCTATTCTTCCAACCTCCAATTAGTGTGTACACACACACACTCTCGCAAATTCTATTTCGGGATTTCTAACAAAATAGATTATATTTTTTTCATTTACACTTAATAGTAATTGTTCTTGAAAAATGAGATAGCACATAAATAGAGTAAATATTCAATAAGGAGAGGTCATATTTTAAGAGATAAATAAGGGTAAAATAGTCTAAAATCCCTTCTAATTAATGTTTATTAATGAGTGTATAAAATAGAAACATGACAGATAATTTGAGACGGAAGGAGTAGTAACATATTCAAAGAGAGAAAAAAAAAGAATAATTTAAATAAATATTACTATGTTTAAGGTTATTAAATATTTTGCTTAGGGAGTGTACAAAGCATTAATCAAACGACAAATAATATTAGATCATAGGAGTGAGTAAATTTTTTCTTTTATCTGGTTAATTATTTTTGTTACTATGAAGTAGTAGGTAAGCAGGGTGGGATGAGTGATCAGCAGTGGAGGAGGACCCAACCACTAAGAAATTGTGTTAAAATCATGTTTAAACATGGTGGGCACTTGGAAATTGGAAATAAATGGAGTTGTTGGCTGGCATTGACAATTATGTCTATCACCAGCAGGAAAGATATTTACTGTATGTGTCTTGTAGTGTGAGTACTGAGTATAGTTATTTAAAAATCGACTAAACTAATTGTACTGTATCGAATCGATTTTTAGGTTTCTTTTAATAAAATTATAGATTTTTATATAAATCTATAACCGTACTGTTGCGGCCAAACGCACACGCAAGTATACGCGGTCGTCAAGTAATAAAGTGACTAAAAGTCGGATGTCGAACCCACGAAGACTTATGATTAACTATTAACTAAATTAGACTATCCTAATTATCTAAACAAGAATTAAACCTAAAAATATTTGATTCTAAACTAATTAAATAAAAAAATATAAATAATAAACTTTGAACAGAGAAAGAGCAGATTTTTTATGATATCAATGTAATGAAAACGATCTAGGGTTATGGGCTATCTAACAATCATATTGTATTCTTAAATTGAATTTACCGACTAATTTATCTAGCTTATTGGTTGACAGGGTTAATATTGCTCATAAGAATCTGTCGAGTTCTTACTTGCCTATTCAAGCTAACTTAACGCCTATATGTCTATGGAGTTAGAATCAACAAGAACGCATGTATAATTCCTGTAAATCAACCAAGCAAGGCAATTAGGTATATGTCTATCCTAACCACGAATCCGTTCCCCGATGCCCGAGTTCAAGAACTTGCCCTACTCAATCCTATATGCAATATAGAATTCCCACTTTCGAGTTCAATTCTAGATTCGTAGATAATATTCAATTGGTGATCAAGCAATTAAATAATTAAATGCAAGATTGAATAAATAAACTAATATGATAAATCAAGAAGTCAAAATCAATATCCGAATAACAATAGTCATGAAAGAACCACAACCCTATAATGTGAAGTTTAGCTCCATATAGACATGGTAGCCAAACAACAAATCATACAAAGAAACATAAAAATTACTAAGTTTGGTGGGAGAAAGATGGAACTTGATGAATTCCGGCCTCCACAGCTTTGTCGTGGCTTTTTCTCCCTTCCGAATATGTTAGATAACCTAAAGGAGGCATTTTTGGCTTATATATTGCGTACAAAAGTCATGGGCCAAAGTTTTCCTATTCCTAGTCCAAATCGGCTTCACGGATTGATGCTAAGGTGGATGCGACGCATCCACCTCGTCCTCCATTTCTCAGCTTTGCATGCGAGGGTGGATGCGACGCATCCAACCCTTGTTCCTCCATCTCAGCTTTGCCTAGGTGCGGATGCTATGGCGGATGCTATGGGCTGACTTCACTGCTAAGGGTGCACGAAATCTGATTTTTTTCTAGATTGGATGCGACGCATCCAATCTCTCTTCCTCTACATAGAGCACCTTTTCTTCATATTTTTTGCACTCCAAACACCCTAATTCACCACACACAACTCAATTAGTCGTAAAATCAATAATTAAACCATGTTGGGCATTTTAAAGATCAAATAACATCAAAAAGCGGTTAAAACATGGGTAAAGTAACATCAACACATATCGAAATATGCCAAACATCACTACCCCACACTTAAACCTTTGTTCGTCCTTGAACAAACCACTATAGTAGACAAAATAAAATTAAGATCTTATCATTCAAAGCACACCACACCTATGACTATGGTCATTTGCCACAATTAGGCTCTAGAATATTCATCATATGCACTTACCTTTACTTGTGTCATTCTTTTAAAAATATTCAAACAAAGACAACATGCTCATAACAATCCTAACCTCAAAAACCGACTCAATGTCACAATGCACTCATGGCTTGAACACCCAACATCATAGAGAAGTCTAATAACGTTACATATCCCTTGTGAAAACATGTGCCCTCACAACAAAAATAAGAGAGCGAGTTCAATCCACACATTCGAATCTCATGATCAAATATATTTTAATGACTCACATATATCAAAGAAAATCGCTCACTCTCACAGAGAAGTCACATGCATACAATTGGTACCATAGGCTTGCCCTTAATGTAAATCTCTACTAATGTAAGCTCGCTCGATCTAAAATCAATTAGGACTTTTTCATGGTTGTAATGTGGGCTAAGGGAAAGGTAGGATATATTTTAGGAATAGTGACTCAACCTCCTAAGCACTTTAACACATCATCAAATAACTTAAGCGCAAATTCTTCAACACCACTTCAATTTCACAAATAATATCACCCCCAATAATATTTTCTCTTTCTTTAAGCACTACTTTAATTCATACCCACTAGCAAGAACAAGACAACAATTTATTCATCTATATTTTTCTTTCTTTTTTTTTTCCAGATTTTTCTCTTCTTTTTTTTCTTTCAATTTCCGCTAGTGGTGTATTATTTTACAAAATAAGTGCACCCTTCTTTCTTTCATTGGTTCCACTCAAAAGTCACCCCACACTTAGTCCCTTCTTACTTCTTTTAGCGCTCATCTAACAATTAAAGTGCTTTAAGAGGTAAAAGGATCAAAACAATGTCAATTAAGAATAAAAAGGGTATAGGCTTGTAATGTGGGTACCAAATAACAGGTCTACAGGCTCAAAAGGGTTAACTAGGGATAGATTTTATTTGTGATAAGCAATAGGCTCAAAAAAGATCAAAGAAAGCCTAAAATCATTTTTCAAACCGAGTATCACCTAAAATTTCGCTTCAACTCACATACCGGGCAAGTTCTAGACACAAGTACAATACATGGACAACACAAAAACCTCACCACACATGGCACATGACTCACTAAGGACGATCACATTCCGACTCTCAAGCAATGCAAGTATTCACGGAGCTATGAGATATTAAGTATTAAATACAAGGTGAACATAAGTCATGTAAACGAGACATAGGCGCCACAAAACATGCTATCCAATTTAACAAGGCATCATCAATAAATTCAAATCATACAGAAGATACTACACATGCCAAAGCATAAATATGTTACTATCAAACAAGTCAAGGGCGCCTAGGTTCATCATTCTTGCTCATTTTATTCACTAAATTCCTAATCTACTCGGAAAGAAAAAAGCTACCCGGTTCAAACTACATCCCATGGAAAAGAACCGAGGCACAAAGAAAAATCACATGAGATTATTACTACCTAAAGAAAGCTAAAAGACATATTTTGGATTTTTGTTTAGACTTTAATCCCTCAAGAAAACTGTCTAGGAGATCAATCGTTGGGAAAAGTCCAATTTTTCTACTTTTTTCGTTTTTTTTAATTTCTTTTTTTATTTTTTCTTTTTTATTTTTTTTATTTTTTCTTTTCACAAAAGCTACTACACTTAAGAATGAGTACTACAACTAAGCTAAAATAGCACAGAAACTCATCCAAACGATCTCCTCACCCCACATTTAAAATTTTGCAATGTTCTCAATGCACACTATAAATAATAAGAGGGTAAACGAGGCTCCCTGGTAGGCCAAAGGCCGAAGTAATAGCGGCTCACGAGGTACTCAGACTTTCCCCAGGCATCGTCCTTTGTGTGGGCACCCCACACTTAGTCCTCACCATCTATTCCCGCCTGTCACGCGGGTGACCCGAGTTCGATCCCCGATAACGGCGCCAAAAACTTATTGCGGCCAAACGCACACGCAAGTATACGCGGTCGTCAAGTAATAAAGTGACTAAAAGTCGGATGTCGAACCCACGAGGACTTATGATTAACTATTAACTAAATTAGACTATCCTAATTATCTAAATAAGAATTAAACCTAAAAATATTTGATTCTAAACTAATTAAATAAAAAAATATAAATAATAAACTTTGAACAGAGAAAGAGCAGATTTTTTATGATATCAATGTAATGAAAACGATCTAGGGTTATGGGCTATCTAACAATCATATTGTATTCTTAAATTGAATTGACCGACTAATTTATCTAGCTTATTGGTTGACAGGGTTAATATTGCTCATAAGAATCTGTCGAGTTCTTACTCGTCTATTCAAGCTAACCTAACGCCTATATGTCTATGGAGTTAGAATCAACAAGAACGCATGTATAATTCCTGTAAATCAACCAAGCAAGGCAATTAGGTATATGTCTATCCTAACCACGAATCCGTTCCCCGATGCCCGAGTTCAAGAACTTGCCCTACTCAATCCTATATGCAATATAGAATTCCCACTTTCGAGTTCAATTCTAGATTCGTAGATAATATTCAATTGGTGATCAAGCAATTAAATAATTAAGTGCAAGATTGAATAAATAAACTAATATGATAAATCAAGAAGTCAAAATCAATATCCGAATAACAATAGTCATGAAAGAACCACAACCCTATAATGTGAAGTTTAGCTCCATATAGACATGGTAGCCAAACAACAAATCATACAAAGAAACATAAAAATTACTAAGTTTGGTGGGAGAAAGATGGAACTTGATGAATTCCGGCCTCCACAGCTTTGTCGTGGCTTTTTTCCCCTTCCCAATATGTTAGACAACCTAAAGGAGGCGTTTTTGGCTTACATATTGCGTACAAAAGTCATGGGCCAAAGTTCTCCTATTCCTAGTCCAAATCGGCTTCACGGATTGATGCTAAGGTGGATGCGACGCATCCACCTCGTCCTCCATTTCTCAGCTTTGCATGCGAGGGTGGATGCGACGCATCCAATCCTTGTTCCTCCATCTCAGCTTTGCCCAGGTGCGGATGCTATGGCGGATGCTATGGGCCAACTTCACTGCTAAGGGTGCACGAAATCTGATTTTTTTCTAGATTGGATGCGACGCATCCAATCTCTCTTCCTCTACCTAGAGCACCTTTTCTTCATATTTTTTGCACTCCAAATACCCTAATTCACCACACACAACTCAATTAGTCGTAAAACCAATAATTAAATCATGTTGGGCATTTTAAAGATCAAATAACATCAAAAAATGGTTAAAACATGGGTAAAATAACATCAACATATATCGAAATATGCCAAACATCACGTACCGGTAATTAGGGTAGGTTTTTTATTTTATGAAAATAAACCAAAAAAATACCGAATTGTACCGAATAAATTTACATATGAAAAATATATTTGTATATTAAGTTAAAAATAATAAAGTACTAAATTTTTCCTTGGGTCACGGAATTATGAAAACTTTTACAAGCCAACAAGTAATTAAGATCAAAATCCTAATTCCCAAACATATTATGCTACTCCTACTGAAACTAAATTATATCCGGCATATTCACTAGCAAGACACAAAGTATTCTAACGATTATGAGTAGCAAACTACAATGCATTTAATATTTTTCCTTTTGTATGATTTAGATTTATCTTTTTGAGTATTTTACATTCTATAGACTTTATTTTTGAGTCCCGACTTAGTTAAGATCTTTTTACTTGTGTAATTTATCTTTTCTTTGACTTAGTGTAATTTCTTTTACGCAGCGGTAGAGTAGTTGATAGATCTATACTCTGACCATCTTTTATGTTTTCATAATTCATAGTCATTTATACAGTAAAACTGTCAAGACAATTTTGTTAAGTCCTATAAAAGTATGTATGTTATTGCATTATACTTTTACTAGTGACTTTTATATGGCATTTAAAAAAATATCGAAAATTAACCGAACCATACCGATACCGATACCGAAGAGAAACCGACATGATTGGGACGGTTTCAAAAGGTTTAATTTTGGTTATACATAATAGAATAACTGAAAAAATTGATATGATACAAATTTTATAAAATAACAGGTCGAACCGAACCATTGACACCCATGCTGAGTAGTATAAATTAACGATAGTTTTTGCATGAAAGGACAAGCAAGAGAAAGTGCGAAACATGATTTCTTTAGTGTCATTTTTTCTTTGCGTTTTGAATTGCTAAATGGATTTTAGTTGTTTTTTCTATTTGTATGTTATATAAGTAGGAATAATTGTTATGCAGATCCTATTCCTTCAAAATTCTTTGCGAGTTTATGTTTTATATATTATCCGAATATTTTTCATTCATATCTTGGTAATTTTTATCTCCCTTAAAATTCAAGTTCCAAACGGGTTCCAATTAATTTAAACTTGCTTCTCGCAAGAGCAACCTAAGGTTTACCTCTAATATAATTAACATTTCTCTAAATGATGTGGAGTAATTAATTATTACCTCTTCGAAGCTTTTCTTGCTTCTGGTTTGTTTCCTTCTGCATAGTATTTAGGGGTGTACAAACCGAATCGAAAAATTGCACCAAACCAAAAAATCAAACCAAATCGATTAAAAAACCCGACTAGGTTTAGTTTGATTTGGTTTGGTATTGAGTAAAAAACTCGAACCAACCCGACATATAAATATTAATTTTTATGTATACTTTTAAGATTTTATATAGAATTTTCTTTAAAAATGTCTAGATATATTTGGGATTTCCTTGCGGATATAAAATTTAATAGAATATGAACTGCTTCATATTTATTGACCTTAAATGCTGGGTTGTATGATCACTTTCTTATCAAGTGTTACTAAAATGTGTCTATCTCTTTGTTCTTCCATATTCATATCATATGTTAAGATCTATTAGATTCTTATATTTTTTTCGAATGTGAAGTGATTATTAATATTTAGGTATCATATTGATTTTTATATTTAATTACTAAATTTGGTTAACCTGAAAGTGTACATCAACAAAAAATTATTGTTAGACGACTAAAAAAATAACTATTATGTGTTACTAATAGAATTCTCCCATAAGAATTTTTTAATCAATAATATGTTTGTCAGTTTTTTATATTTTTACTAAATATATATTTACTTATCAAATATTTAACAAAGTAAGATTGAAATAATATTTAAGTAACAAAAAATCCGAAAAACCCGACAAAACTGAACCAATCCAAACCGATATAGTTGGTTTGGTTTGATTTTGATAAAAATCGAACCAACCCGGTCCATGTACACCCCTAATAGTATCCATCAATTTGTTAAACAAAATGGTGGAACTTATTTTATTTCTTATCTTTGTCTCTAAGTTCATCTTTTGAACCCCACAAATAATCAATGTTGCAAGTTTATTTATAGAAATTTTACCTCATATAGCAAAGGTATACCCCCTATTTATTATAAACTAAAATTATTTTAAAATATTATTTTTTATAGCTACTTTTTATATTTTATAGCAAAATAGGTATTTATGGTATATACAAGCATTGAGGCATAAAATACGCTATTTATGTTTTTCCTCTCTTTCTTTCAATTAACACACGATTCTCTCTTAGAATTTTTCTTTTTTATCTCTCTCTCTCTCTCTCTCTCTTCCTTCTCTCTCTCTTCGAGCAACTCAAGATACACGCCCTAGTATTGATGGCCGACGAGACATTAGAATCTCTCTCTCTCTCTTCGAGCAACTCAAGATACACGCCCTAGTATTGATGGCCGACGAAATATTAGAATAGAGTGGAAGGTAGCAAGGAAACAGAAAAGAGTGAATTTTTTAAACGAAAAAGAGCAATGTGATGAACTCTTATCATAAATTTATTGTACGGATCCGACGAACTTTCTTCTCTTCTTGGCCGGAAAATGCCATCCCCGACGAACTTTCTTCTCTTCTTTACTATTTAGTCACATACAAATGATACGAATATATTGTATTATGTACAAAGTCACTCAAACACATTGTATTTTTGTATAAATATATGTTTTTGCCTATATTTATGTATTTTAAAGGTTTGTATTCTTTTAATACAACTGAATACACATGTATTCATATAGACTGTACATACAGTATGCATGAATACAAGATATAAATATTGAAATACACTAAAAACAAACATTAAAATAGAACAGAATATAAACAGTGAATACATTTAATTTTAAAATACAGTGAAATATACTGAATACAAATAGAAATACAATGAATACAACCAATGAAATATACTAAATACGAGAGTAATAACTACGGGTGTACATAGGTCGGGTTAGTCCGGATTTTTTAATTACCAAACCAAATCAATTATGTCAGATTATTAAATCTAAAACCAAACCAAACCAATAAAACTCGAATTTTTTAATCTCGATTTTTCTCGGATTTTCGGTTTTTTCGGAGTTTTTTTCGGTAAAATCTGTATATAACTTGCGCTCCAAATATATCTTTAATCCTAGTAAGATACAACTATATAAGGTGTTTTCCAAGAAAATAATACAAAATATGAGATGTGTCATGGCATTATCCTAATAATATTCAACAATAAAGATAATAAAATCACATAATATAAATATTGCTAATTAAAAAGCCATAATAAAAATAAACATAATCTAAAAGTACTAAGTCATGGTAAAATAAGTAGACTAATAAGGGAGTATTAATTACATGACTAAACGCTAAAGAAATAATAAAAATAGGTTATGCATTTTTATCTAAATCATTGCAAAACTAAAAATAGATATCCAACATATTGTCATTCATAGTATTGAATTGAATATCTTTTGTTAGCATTAGTATTGATTTGATTTTGGTTTGGACTTTTGTTAGCATTATTTGAGTTACTAATATTTATGGCTATAAAACTTATTGGAACATTCAAAAGTTCTAAGTCTAACATTGAAATAATACCTTAAAAGATAAAATTATGAAAAAGTTTAAGAAATATTTATAAATTACATCACAATAAGTATATTTATATATTAAATATATCTAAAATTTCTATACATGTAATGTCGGGCTGGTTTGGTTCGGTTTGACTTTTTTAGTTAAAACCAAACCAAACCAATTATGGTCGAATTTGTTTCCAACACCAAACCAATTCAAACCAATCTATGGTCGGGTTTTTGTTCTCGGTTTGACTCAGATTATCGGTTTAGTATAGTTTGTCGGTTTCCTTTGTACACCCCTAGTAATAACATGTATTAGGAATAATTAAAATATTGTTAATACAAATACAATTGAGTATACTGAATATAAAATAGCGAATATAGTAAATACAAACATTGAATCTACTGAATGCAACAGCAAAAAAATATATTGAAACACACTAAATACAAAAGTTAAATACAATCGTAATATACAACCGAAATCATTCTAATTAATTGGGTTGATAATGAGGCATGTTAGAATTGATTTTGTTGAGTTATATTAGGAGTGTATCATGCTAATTGATCCTATTTTCGTTATTAGACAGTTGGACATACATATTTTTAAAGTGATTGTTGATACTGTATTCATGAATACATGACGCGAATACATGTGAATACAGTCGCGTACAGCTATAACCCCTTATTTTTAGGCGACTTTTGTTACTGTATTCATGAATACAGTAACGCGAATACAACGAATACACTACCGTAACAACTGAATAGTAATTATAGAAAGTAATTTTTTATATATATAATTATCATATATATATATATATATATATATATATATATATATATATATATATATATATATATATATATGTGATAATTATAATAGCAACTAAACAATAGTGATTTATAAAAATTCCTCTTTAGTTATTATATGTTTATCCTTAAGCTATTGTCGATCAGGATGGCCAATTGTAGGTGATCAAACATTAATTTAGCAAGTCCGCCATTTTTGACTCGATTTCGAATAATTTTTCACACGTTTATCATAGTATCATTTGTGTGTTTAGTGCTTATCCTCAAAATAAAAAGAAGAAATAAATATTTTATTGAAGATATAAGTGATGGTCATGTACATCAAATCATAAGACGTGATGCTAGTGAAACCACACGTCAATAGTTTGAAACCGATTTTTGACAATATCTTTTGCATTATATATAGCTTTGGTCTCTCGCAGTACAGGACAAAATGAACTAACAAGCCAGCGGTTGATATTTCTCTAATCATTTTATTAGCATATAAATTTCCTACGATGACAACCTCCATCACGTACCAAAGTTCAAATACCAAAAAGAATAAGTCATGTTTACTTCTAGGTAACTCGAAATATTAATATAGTCTTGCTTGGACCTTTCTGTCTAATTAATCTACTAAAAATGTTTCACCAATAACCGGGTTGTGGGGGTGGATATCCAAATTTGTCAGCAGGTACAGTTAGCTGAAAAACTCTATATATAATTGGACAATTTATCAAAATATATGTTTATATTAAGTGCGCATCGATTATCACAAAAAAGTAGAGAGTACACTTAAATTCCATTACAGTAAAATAAGAACTTAGATTTACTTATGCAAATAACACAAGCCCTTACATAAGATAGAGTATTAGTATTATATTTTCGAAATGATATCCTCTGCGTGGCATCAGAATATGTCGATCCACAATATAATGACATTAGAATGACCTAGAGATGATGCAAGTAATTTGAATATAACTTTTTTACCTGACTCTCTCGTGTTAATGAAAGATAAATAATCTTTGGGATAGTACTTTTGAGCATGACATTACACGATTGAGGGGAAAAGAGGTGTAATTAATAATTAATGAGATAGAACTAAACCCTGATTTATCTAATGCTTGGACAAAAGTTAGAAAATTCTACTTCTCCCGTTCACTTTTACTTATCCACTATTCTAAAAATAAATTTTCAATTTCACTTGTCCACTTTCGCATATCAAGAGAAAAGTAATTTGGTTTTTCTATTTTGTCTTTAGCATTAGTTACTCATTTCAAATTATTTTTCAAATTCATTAAGACTATACACCAATTAATATGGGTATCATGGTAAATTATACACTTTATTTATTATTTCTTAAGAGGTATGCAAAGTCAATAGTGGACAAGTAAAAAAATAAACGGAGGAAGTACTAATAAATTCATAGATAATGAAAATTAGCTGAGTGTCTATCGGAAACAACCTCTCTGCCCGTCCAAGATAGGAGTAAGGCTACTTACATTTCACCTTCCCCAGACCCCACTTGTGAGAATACACTGTGAGCACATGATTTTTGCCCGACAAAAATATTCCTATAGAAAATTCACAGATAGAGTTTTCTTAATTATTTTTAGTTTTTATAGAATTCATAGGATTTTGGTTAATTATTACTTGCATTTAGTGACATATTTAATATTCTAAAAATCATAAGAAAAACACCAAAATGTCTAAAAGTGTTTCATACATAACACTTTAGGTCTAGTTGCATTTAGGATTTAATTACATAAGTTAATTACTTTATTAAACAGAAAATCACAAAATATGGGTCATTTTTATATTTTTAGCTTTTAATCGCAAATTAAGTAATTCTTCCTTCATTAGTCTAAATTAATTAATGGTAAAATAGATAACTAGGTTTATTCCTACAAATTAGATTGATTTAACACTTAATTTAAGTTTTTGATTAATTAATTTTATTTAAAATCAAGAAAAAGAAAAAGAGAAGGAAATTCGGTTTGGTTTTAAATTTGGGCCAAAACAATTTGGCCCAAACAATCACCTGAAACCCGCTAAGCCCACCCCCACACCCGGCTCAGCCTCGCCACTTAACCAAAACGACGTCGTTTCGTTAACGGTTGATCTCGACCGTTGATCTCTTTCGATCGAACGGCCCGCAACTCCCTTGCCTTAACCCTTATATCTGTCGGGTACACCCCCCAAACCCTTCAGACCCCCCTCACTTTTCTCTTCTTCTCTTTCCCTCGCCAAATCCTAGCCGCCCCCAAACCCCTCATCTCTCTCTCTCTCAAACTCACCCCAAACCCTAGCCGCCCAGAATCCCCACGCCGGCGGCTCACTCCAAATCCTCTCAAACTCGCATCCCATAACCCTCATACCCTCCTAATCCCTAATCCCTCATCAATTTCATCACAAACCCCACCAAAATTAGCGAACCTTAGATCTAAAAATTCCAGAAAACCCTAGTCTGGTTTATTTCGGAATTACTTGTTCGTTTCTATTTATTTCTAGTTCAATACCCACATGCATGGAGTAATCCCGTTGAAAGTATTTGTTCTGGGCTGGTCTCGACCCGTTTCGAAGTTACCGGAGATTTTGGGTCTTTTCGTCGATTCGCGGCTAGAATCCATCATTTTCACTGCTCATCGGGTTATTTCATTTACTCTCTTCTTTAGCATTTAGATTAGTGTTTTTGTTTTCTTTTCTTGTTTTGTTGTTCTCTTTCCTGTTCATTCTTTTTCTCTTTTCTTTTCTCCTCATTTGTTCCGGCTCTGTGCTTTTCTGGTTGGTTTTGTTTTTGTTTTTGTTTTATTGTTTTTCCTTCTTTTTCTTTTCTTTCAGTCAGTTAATTAAACTTAGTCGTTAATCGCATGCTCAACTAGTTCAGCTAATGGATTGATTTAGATTAATTGAAGGTTAAGCACTTAGTCAAATCTCTGATTTTATTTGAAATATGACACTTGTTTGTTTCGTTTTTTTTTGGGCTATTTTCTGGGCTTGGCCTTGGGCCATCTAGGTCATGGCCTCTAGCCCAAGTTTAAGCAGATAGTTTGCTTCTGGAAGCGGACAGCTGTCCATATTCAATTGCAAAAGATGCTATTTCCCTGATTTTCAGGGAGCTGGCAAAAGATTCCCAACCCCCTATTCTTCACACACAACACATGCTTACCTTCTATAAAGGGACGCATTCTTTTCTTCATAAGCAGAGATTTTTTTGGGGGTTCTCTCCCGAGTTAAAAGGGAGAATACAGAAAATTGGCTTGACTGTACTGTTCTTGGGTCTTCATTTGGTTCTGGGTTTCTTTTGGAGTTGGGTTTATCTCCTCTGCTCCGCTGTTTTCTGCTGCTGCTATTCTTACTGCTATTGTTTCGCTGCAACTTCAGAGACTTATCTTATTTTGTTGATCTTGTTGGCCAGGTACCTCTTTTGAACCTTGGACTGTAAATCGGATATGAAATATGCCTACGTGGAAGAGATATGCGTGCTTTGAAATTAATGAAATCAGTCATTTTCTACCTGTATTTCTTGTGCTCTGTTGGAGTTATCTAGTTCTCTTTCTTGTGAATTATTTTTTTTAGTATCACGCTTTCTTATTTATTAGCAAATCCAGTTATGAAGTTGGTACCTAAATCTTCATGTAATGTTCATGGTACTGATTGAATATCACCTTTCAATATAACATCATATATGTTTTCAGATTTGAGACATGGTTACTTTCAATTGCTGTTGTTTGGATCGCTCTTCGAACTCAGACTAGATTCTCCTTCGTGGCAGAACCTGTAAACGTTTGGTATATGAAAGTTAGTAGCTATAATATGAATATGATACTATTGTTGAGTTTTGTTAGGATCTGAAATCAGTATGTCTGTTCTAGTTTTCAGATTCGTCGTGTATGTCTGTTATTGTAAGTCTTGGCATTTGAGTTGATCGATTGGCCGAAAAATGAAGGTTAAAATTGACTGTTACTCAAAATGGCCATCACTGCAATGTCCAAAGTGGCCATTAATTCGTTTCCGGCTATACACGAAATTCCTCAAAAGTTAAATTGTGATCCAACCACCAGACCTGCTTACTTTGCTTCTCTGTTGAACACATGGTCGTAAGTGTCTGTTTTGTAGTTATCTTAGTAATGTTGAAAACGAAGGTCGGGCTTTCTAGTTCGAATGGAAATCCAAAGTATGTTGAATTATGATTTCTTATTTTTATTGCAATAAATCTGTCACAATTTCGCAATTTGATTGATTCTGTGGTAATGTTTAAGAAATCTTGTAACCCATCTTCCATAATTCTGGACTTGCCACATGATCTCAAGCATCAGAAAATTAAGCAATTTTGAACATCGTAGCTTGCTTTAGACGCGATTAATAATAGAGCATCGTGACTATGGGTATGGTTCCCATGGCATAGTCATGATACGTAATCCCCAATTCGAGTGCGTGTTTCACGCGACTCGACCATAACTTCAAATAATAATAAAATTTAACATGCTGTAAATCGCGGGTGCATTTTATGTGGCGCAATTTACGATGTGTACCAAAATAACAAGTGTACGACATCGTGACTTGTTCCAGAAATAATTTCATAAATAATTAAAAGTGATTAAAAAGTAAAAATGCACAATAGGCTTTAAACATGTATTAAATCAGATAATTAGGCTGATTATTGATAGTTGAGCGACCGTGCTAAAACCACGGAACTCGGGAGTGCCTCACACCTTCTCCCGGGTTAACAGAATTCCTTACCCGGTCTTCTGTGTTCGCGGACCATAAATAGAGTCAAATTTCCTCGATTTGGGATTTAAAATAAACCGGTGACTTGGGACACCATAAATTATCTCAAGTGGCGACTCTGATTTAATAAATAATCCCATTTCGAATATTGTCACTTTAATTGGAAAAACTCCCTTATCCTTTGTCCCCGCAGAAAAAAGAAGGTGTGACATACACCGGATCGTTTTTGTTGTTATTGTTGTTATAGTGAAAGTTAGGATTGCATGGATCAATTCTGAAATGTCCCACCATTATATTATATATGGTCACACAATATATGAAAGCCGACTTATTAAATACTCCGTATTATAAAGTTATCCAATATATTCATATATCACTTTCTTCTTTCATATATAATTTTTCTTAGCATGGGTTTATAGAAGAAGTGTGTATTCAAACCATACGCGTAGAGTTTTGGATTATAATCCTTTTCAATTTATAAATGCACAGTAAAGGTTCGAAAATTCTTTTTAGAAGAATTAACCTAAATAACCGTCTATCTAAACCGTTTAAATTAAAAATAATCAGTAGATATTTATATATATATATATAATTAATATATAATTAATATATATCGGTTAAAAAAATAAATAATAAATCTAATCTACTATTTATGTAAAGTTCTCATCATAAATAAACTAACCCCATAAACTTTGGAATAGGAGAAAGAACTGTGATGATAGCCGTCATGATTTTTCGTTTGTCTTCCGTGACTTTGGGTCCCATTTCAAATTGTGAGACTCACAATAACGATATTTCTTACTTCTTCAAATGGTAGAAATTCAACTTGTTAGGAATTATTAAAGTAAATGTATTTATATATCTAATTTAGAATAAATTGAAACTTTTCATTTTCTGCTTCATTATTTAAAGAAAAATTGATACCACTTTTTGTCATCTCAGAAAAAAGATAGGAGTATAAGTCTTTCCTTTTTAATTGAATCATCAACATCTCAATGATTTAAACAAGCTTCCAGTCATTATGACCATGTGATTGTTTGACACCTATTTCATCTAATTACTATTACTTGAAAGAGAAAAAACACCTTTTCACTTACCCACTTCATTAATTATTCTCCTTCTTACATGAATACTATGTATCTGATGGTGCTTATTACCTAAATTTGTTGCAATCAACTGATTTGAGACAATTAGGATTTGTTTGGAAATCCATCAGGTAATTGAAATTTGTGTAATTACTACGATAGTAATTACATAATTGTGTAATTACTACTCCATGTTTGTTTGTTATAGTGTAATTATACTGTAATTACAAGTTTACTATTTGATTGCACAAGTATAATTACACAGTTAGATTAAATGTTAAATGAAATAATTATCAAAACTTAAAAGTTAATATATTAAATATATGCCTATAAATTTTTATAAGTATAAATGATATTATACTTGGTATTTAGGATGTATATTTTTTCGCGAATATAATATACATTAATTAATAATCATATATTTATAACTAATATTGTAAAAATAATTTATATATATTTTCCAAATTAATAATATTTAGTTTAGATACTTACAAAAACTAAAAACATACATTTTGTAAGAATATCATGGAATTCATATTTGATAAAATAAATTAATATTTATAAATATAATGTCATAACATTATTCAAATGTTTGACAAAATTAATCTATCAATTCTAACTAAAAAATGAACAACATGCAATATGAGCCAATACTACTAAAACAAATAAATTGGAACCAGGAATATAACACAATTTTAAAATCCAAAAAAATAAAGTTTAATATATGTCAAATTCCAACATAATAATAGTAAGTTCCACTATAACTTAAGATTAGGAAGCATATAGTTTATAACCACATTCAACAATGAAATTCCACTTTAATTGCATCACTCATTATATACCAAGTTTGTTAATGACCCATTATTTCTAATATTAGAAGGTGTAGTTTCAAAAATAATAATAATAATAATGAATAAAATATAAGCAATTACATGAAATCATAAGAAGTAAAGGTAGAGAAATAAAAGATAAATACTATACAAAGAAAAATATATTTTAAAATTTCAAAAAAAATTTAAAAGTAAAAAAATAAAAAAAAATAGAAATAAAAAGTTATAAAGAAAATAAATTAAAATAAAAACAAAAAGGAAAGAAACTAAAAAGCAACCTTGTAATTAGTGTAATTACCGCCAATTCTCACCCCCCCCCCCCTTGAGAATTGGAGAGTGTAATTACACCCCTTCAATTACATCAATTCTATGTTGACTAAGTAATTACTTGACCAAACAAATATATCAAACTATATAATTACATCCGATTACACCCAAATCGGAGCGACTTTCCAAACATGCTCTTATAAATTTGAGGAAAACATCAAAAGAAAGTTGAATCGAAAATAGTGAGAAGTTGACTCGAGTGCGTGGCCAGACCTTCTTGAGGCTCAGCCATATTTTTGGGCAAGACTAGAGCATTTGTATATATACTCAATTTAGGGTTACCATTAAACTTATATTCACTTTGCACAAAAATTTGTAAGTCTATCCATTTTAAGATCAACTTTAAATTTATCGGGTCTAAAGGTGAAGGAAATAAAGTCTGAAGTGCAATGCGCTTAAGGCCAACTTTAAATTAAGTTTAAAGTACAAAAATTACACTTAAGATACACTTAAGGCCAAATGGGTCAAAAGTACAACAAATATTTTCATGCACATAAAGCCAAATAGGTTTGAAGGAAAATTTTTGCATTTAAGGTGCACTTTAAGCCAAGTAGGTTTGAACTGCAACCAATGTTTCATGCACTTAAGGCTAAATATGTTTGAAGTGCAAGTTGTCCAGAAACAGAAATTTATTTTTCGAATTTCAACAATTCAACACACGATTCAACATCTAAATCTACTCAAAATGATCTCAAATTTGAAACATTACCTCCAAATATCATAAAGAACAAAACTCAATCATCAGTTTGTCAAAATAACAATAAATTTAACAAACCGATTTTGCAATTAAGAAGAAGAAGAGGCATAAGTAAAAGCAAAGAAAGGAGCGCCACAACAGCTCACTATCGCAAAACACTATAAATCACCTTAAAACTCGCTCACAAACACCATGCAATTTCACTGTCACCTTTGTTTTCACATTGACGAAGGAGGAGGAGGAGGAAAAGGCCTTAACTTGTGTGTACTTTGGATACTAATTAATTTTTGTGTTTTAAATATGGATACAAGTTAAATGGGGGCGGCCAAATAGGGCACCCGTGAAATTTTTACAAAAATATTCCGGAGTTAAGTTGAGAAAGAACCCAAATTCATGGTCCTTAAACAATATTTTTGAAAAGAAATATTGCGGACAGTTATACATTTGTCTGGTTGACCAAAATAATTATATTCGCTAGTGAAACATATATTATATATATGTTACATGTATATTATACATTAATATATAAAATTACATATTTTAGTGACTATTATTTTTGGAAGCGGCTATACTGTGTAATGTTTTTAGAGATACTAATATTGGGCCAACAGTGTAGATTTTGTTATAAAGCATCTTCCAATGGTTTCAAGTTCCTTATACATGGATTTATTAGCAGTAGTCACTATGCACAATCTGAAGCTTTGAGTGTTAAAATATTTACTTGGAGAGGAAACAATGGTGAGAAATAGTGTGTAACCATCTTTGCAGATGAAACAATTACAATTGCTGGAGCAAAATCAAAATCTAATGTCACACCATTTTCAACTGGTGAACAACATTTCCATCATTACATCGTTCCACGAATCTATGGGACCGGGCAAGCACCAATGTAGACAATCATTCTGAATTTTTTTGTTCTTATTTTCTTTAGCAAATGGCTGATATTGTCTGTAGATTCCAGGGTGCCCATCTGGCCTCAGCAGCGAAAGGAATGTAGTATCGAACAATTTCATTGTCAACCTGTCTGCAGATTCTGTTCTCGATATACTCTCGAATTCTTCTAATTCAATTTTGCGCATCACCTCATCTACATAACCAATATCAACCTCATCTTGTTTGAAGGGTCCTGTTCTATTACAATAACCTCCTGTATTCCATTCACCATTCTCAAAGTGATCGGGGGTAGTCGTTCTAAAAAATGTATACGCCTTGTTCTTCGAGCTTGTGATGAATTTCATGGTCGAATTCATTGCTTTGCGATATGCGTAGTCAAATCCCACTTCTGTAATGTTCTTACCAGGGCAATAGTGGCAGCCAACAATCTTATCGTTTTCATAGTAAATTGCAGATTTCAGGTACCACTTGCCACCAGCAATGACTACATAATCAAAACTGTCAAATTTTCGAGTCCAAACATCATCCAGTTTGTCAAGATGAAGCTGGATTATATCCGTGGAAACTCCATTGTCGTCTTCAAAAATAGTGGCTTTTGCAAGAAAAGGCGACCAGACCACAGAAAGAGTGAAATTATGGGTTGGGAAGTACCATCTTCTGCTTTTAAATTGCTTGTCATGGTATACCTCATCGCCTTGTTCCTCCTGCATTACAACGTAAACGTGATTAGGAGCTACTACCTTTCTAAATTCAAAATAACAGACATGGACTTGATGTGGTGAATGATGCTTGGACTACTCAACAATATCAAATTACAATCTATTCCTTTTATAGACAATTCTGATTTAAGAAACCCCTCATAATAACAAGAAAAATAACTCAACCTCATCTTCAGAGTATTTGCCCATTTTGCACCTGATTAATGTATCTCTCTACTAAACGTCAACCAGGCAACTAAGAACTAAAGAGGTATGCAGGAAATATTTATATACTTGATGCTGATTAATGATGTTAATTAGATTACTAATTCAGGATGGAGTTTCTCCAAACGGCAGCCTCTGATTTTATGCATAAAGAAAAGTCCATAATCAATCAGAGATATTTTCCAACTAAAATAAGTATTACTGAGAAAGAATCAGCATGCTCAGCCAGCTGCCTATAGACTAGGACATTTCAATAGGAGGGTTCTTTCAATAGGCGTAACAGACTAGAAAATATCCACAATGGCATTTCCTTATTCTCTTTTGTAACCACCATTAAGGGGTTATTGTTTCATTTTCTTTGAATAAAATGGTCTGCAACCTCTTAAACAATAGTGAATAAGGCCAGGGGGGTCAAAGATCCTCAAAATCACTTTAAAACTACTCCTTGATTTTGTTATCACTTGTCACTCACATTTTGCTGAAGTCCTAAGGAGATAATAATGAGGCCAGCTAGTTTTCTTGGTCAAAGGAGCTAGACAACAGCGAAACCTGAGCGATAGTCTTGAATGTTCATCTAGTTTGGCTTGAGACTAATAGACTGGCCAAGTTTCTTTTTAAGCTTTTTTTTTTTTGTCAAAAAGTTTTTTTTTTTTTTCTTCTTCCGTGTTTGACCAAGTTTTTGAAAGGAAAAAAAGTGTTTTTGAAGAGAATCAGAAGTAGCTTTGGAGAAATAGAAAAAAATAGTTTCTCTTTAAAAATACTTTTGTAAAAAACACATTTTTGATAAATAACTTAGAAGCAATTTTTTAAAGCTTGGCCAAACACTAATTGTTATTCAAAAGTGTTTTTCAAATTAATTAGCGAAACACAAACTACTTCTCACCAGAAATACTTTTGAAAAAAACATTTTTGAAAAAAAGCGGTTCTCAAAATAAGGTGATTTTATGTTTGAATTAACTTATTAACAACTTCAAAACAAATGTTACAACTAAAAAGAGCCTTTACAAGCTGGCTTGCGGGTCCAGTATCCATGTAACTGAGAGTGACACTACTGATAAAGCCAATTTGCAGAGGCATGCCCACTTCATACACAAAAGATCCTAATTATGATTTGTGAGATACAACTGGATAAGCCAACAGCTTATAAAACATGAGTGTCCCACAAATTTTAATGAAATACACTAAAATCCACAAAAATCTTGCTTTTACTTGTCCACTATATTAAAAATATATTTTTACTTTTATTTGTCCACTATACTAAATCAAGAGAAAGAAAGATGATTTTTTTTTCCTGTTTTACCTTTATCGTTAATTACTCATTTTCAAAATTATTTCCCAAGACTTTTTAAAATGCTATCATTATTAGGAGTTATATGGTAAAATATATATTAAAATTATTATTTCTTAAGAGACGCAAAAAATTCAAAGTGGACAAGTAAAATTGGAGGGGGAGTATTTAGTTGAGATCCAAATTGACCATTTAAGAGCAATTATTGATGTTAGCAAGTAGTTAAGAAAAAACATCTAAGTCATGAATCATGATTCTTGTGGTTGCATTAGCCAGCTCTCAGCATTTGAATTAAAAATATCAATGACGAATAACAAAACAAAACTGGAAAGCAGAGAACAATTAGAGCAGTTAGTTGCACTGATTTTATTTGAGCTTGAAATGTACCTGTGAAAGAATGCAAAGCAATGACTGTACATGATTGCGCATAATTGAATCGCCAATGAAGGCAAATGATTTGTTCCGCATCAAATTGAGGAATTTCTTGGGGCTGAATCTTGGTAACTCACAGTCTCTGGGTTTCCATCTCCAGTAAAGATAATCAGTATCAGGTCTCCCATTTTTCATACAATTCTGGTGAGATTCAATTGTATAGCAAGTACTGTTAGTGTAAACAGGACCGTTGGGATCTGACACCCAATCTCCTATAAATAAATTACATTTTCCTGTAACCAAAAAAAAGAAGAAAAAAAAACACAGCTTTTCAGAACTCATACACCAGAGACCAAGCTCAAAGTGCAAATCCAATTATTAATTCAAAGTTGTTCCTTTTTCTGTGTAGTAGTACATACTAACATTCACTAGAATCACTACCTATCAGCCAAAGACAATATCATAAACCAGAAATAACAAGTGCTTCTAAGTCCTACTTATTTTCAGTTCTTTTAGCACCCAAAAAAAAAAAAAGAGAACACAAATTCCCCAGTCCATTGTTATCCTAATAAATTAATCCGTTTTTAATGGAGAATGTTCAGTTTCTCCTTTTCTTAAGGGGTTCCTCAGAACATAACACAAATTGTTAAAAAAACTTGTTCCTCCTAACACAAATTAATCACAAACTGGACTGAAGTGAAGGGAAATTATTCACATCATTTGATACCAGAAATTCCAAGCATACAAATATGATAAGCTAAAAAGAAATATAAAAAAGGGAGCTTTCAAGAATCAATTTTTAAAATAAGTGGTCGTTCATGCATGGCCAGAAAAAGCAAGATAAGAAGAAGAATATTAACCAACCATTTTGCAAAGTTCGGTCCATTACGTTCTCTGGAAGATAACCCGTTACCGGCGGCTGATTCATGGTGGCCGGCGGCGACAATGTGTTGTCGGAAACAAAAGCTGTGTCATTCACCTCAATCTGAGGAAACTGTTGAAAATTGGACAAGAACAGACGGTAGGCAAGCCCAAACAACAGAAAACAAACTGCAAACTTTACAAAAACTAAGGAAAGTTGTTTCTTGATAACGTTGTTGCTATTCAAGGCCTTCATTATTCTTGGTCTCTGCACTTGTTGTTACCGAGACCGAATAGTATAATAGGGATACTTGTTCATTAAGGTCTGTGCAACAAAATAATATAGAAATAGAAAAAGATTAGGAGTAATAAACAAAGGGAAGAAGAAGAAGATGATGGTGCAATAATGGTAGGAAAAAATAAAGGTTTAAAAAATTGAGTATTTTTGGCAACCAACTGTTAACTACTACTAAGAAAGAAGAAAAAAGAAGGGTGGGGTCGTTAGAAAATAGGCAAAGTAACACAAAACTACAAAAGAGAAGCATACAAAGGAAATAAAGTGGGGCTTCACTTTAACAGTGACATGGTGCACACCAATGTGTGTTCACAAAGTATAACATGTTACTATTATTTTATTATGTTAATACTGGTATGACATCAAAATGTAAGATTTAAACAGTTAAATGAATTTATTTGTAAAAAAGTTGTGAAGGCTGTATAGAGTGTTTTGAATTATTTCAGAATGAAAGTTTAAAGAAGAAAAAGGAAAAAGAAAGAAAGTGAGGATTATTCTAAGGGCTTCTTTAGCCCATATTTTGGCTCCTTTTTTTTCCTTTTCTTTTCTCCTTTTCTCACATTTTTCCTGGTTGGTTGTCAACTAACAAGAAGCTAGCTTAAGAGTTAAAGAGCAAAGTGGCGTGGGTTTGAAATGACAGCTTAAATTTCAATGAATATAAGTTAATATTGTCAGTACCAATGGAAATAACATGACCAACAACAACAAGTATATTTTGTAGGAATACTTTGTGAATTCAATTTTACAATTCTCCAACCAATATGATTTTTTATGTGAAGAGTGAAAGAGATAAAGAGCTAATCATAGTTTAATCTCTGCGATTAGAGAAAAGATAAACAAATGCAATAAAGTGGGGGACCATAGTGTCTTTTGGGGTAACTTTCAAAGAAAACCAATGGAAATGTCTCTGACTCAACTGTTCCATTTCTAATTTAGTTTCCATTTCCCAAAGTTCAAAGCTTATCTTTTCACGCTGGAGGAACAGAGCAATCAGCGAATCACCAAGTATTCAATTACTCCAAACAAATATTTCCATTTCTAGTAAATTGTAAATGGTGATTAACGAAGCTCATACCATAGAAGTTAACACCAAACAAATGTTTAGATATTTAGTGCTTCTAATTGGTCATCTTTATGATGTAGAAGCGTAGATTAAAAAAAGATTTATAGATGCTTTAATCTGTTTTTTCTATTGGCACTGCTCCTTGATCAATCTTCTATCTCAATTAATTGTAGTTTATTTTTCAATTATCTCAATTAATTGTATACTTTATATTTTTTTCATAAAGGGGGGCAATTCAAGATCTAAGGCCTGAGGTCATTGTAATATTTAATTCCCCCCTCCCCCCCCAAAAAAAAAAAACAAAAAAACAACAAACCCCACATTGATTAGGCACATCATGCAACTTTATCAGGGAATAAAGACATCCACTTTCCCACAAATAAATCAAAGATTATTTGTAAGATTCTGGCATTTCCTTATATCTACCCGGATTCGGTTATTTTTCTGCAAAATTCCTACTTTAACTTATATACTTATTGATTTTTTATTATAAAATTGAAATGAGAATGGATCGGATTAAGGAGCATTGCTGTGAAGCAGATTGCGCATAAGACTTTTGAGTTTTCATATGAAAATTTGCTTGCTAGTGGCTCTTAGAGAACTTACATGGCTTCAAAATAAATTATAGAAATATTATTATTTTATTATGAGTTTAAGGAATATCTTTATCTTGCACGAAAATCCTTTTGTATAACTCCATTACCTAAACCACTAATTTGTTTCTAAACATTTAAAATTAACCTCCAAGTAAAATCAGAGGCGGATCTAGGATTTGATGATGACGGGTGCCATAATTTTCTTTGATATACACCTTGTAATAATTAATATAGAGTTTGTTAGAAACATGTATTCGACTCGATTCCGTTTCTTTTGAGTTTATTTGGGTCAAGTTAATAGATGTTTTTTATTTGCATATGAAAATTACATCTCAATATCAAGACAAATGTAATTAACATTTTATACCGGAATCATACCTTTATTATTAACAATACAAGTAAAGTCAATACTTTCACTAGGTATTTAAAATAAATTTACGCAAGTAGAATAACATCTTGAATTAGAAAATTACACCAATTAAAACAAGAAAAAATATATTTTCACTTGGTAAATTACACCCCTAATAAGTAAATATAGAATTCGATGAAATATAAATTTTCAAAAATAAAAATGATAAATTTCATATTTTATCTAAGCAATATTTACAAAAATTTATCATAATTTAATAGTAAAGTGATTTAAATTGAACTTAACAACCAAAGAATAACACCAATTTTTATGATATAATAAACAAAAGAAATTTCGAAAGAAGAAAACTCGCAATTTTCAGATTAAGAGAAATGCTTATATTTATGGAATTTTAAAATTTTGGTGTCTCTTTTTTTTACTATTCTCGCTAGAAGTTAGAGAAAAACCAATAGAACAACGGAAAGAGAAATATAAAAAATAAGAAAATGACAAGTAGAAAATTGGGAGATAACAGAAAAGGGAAATAATTGAGACAAAAGAAAACAAAAGCACAAAAAAGGAAGCCAAATAAAATTTAACATAAATTCGAACTTGGATATTACACACAAGAAAAGCTCTCAAAAAGGTATCTCAATCATTGCACTTTTGTTTAGTTTGCGACTAGGGGTGGCAAGATCAAATATTTAACCTAATTTAAGAAAATTTTAACATAGATATATAATGATTTTATCAATCTAGTGGGTGCCATACCACCCCACCCTAAGGAGTGGATCCGCCCCCGAGTAAAATGAAGATAGAACATATGGATATGTAACTTGGTATTAGAGCCAAAATCATCCCTATTATTATGTTTTTCAATTTTTGCCTCGTGTTATGTTATCTATGCTATAGTTTTATCCGAGCATAAGTTTGCTTAATTTGTAGTACTTTGACAATCTTCATGTCATGAATTAGGCTTTGACGTTGAAATTTGATCCAAAATTCATTTTCTTAACAAAATGAATCCTACATTGTTTTTGGGATAAAATGTATTTTTTTTGTGACACTATTTGATTGGCATGGTGTTAAAATATTAATTTGACTTATGACAAAGCACAGGAACTGGGGGGGGGGGGGGGGAGGTGATGGCTATGGGAGCCTGGAGGAGCAGTAGGGATGCGAGTTGTATGTGGACTACGATAACGGAGTGTATTAGATTAGTTGTGGGAGAGGTGTTAGGGGTCTCGAAGGGTTTCATTGGTGGCCACAAAGGTGACCGGTGGTGGAGTGAGGAGGTACAAGAGAAATTAAAAGCTAAGAAAGCGACGTACTTGAAGCTTGTAGAAAGCATGGACGAGGAGGCAAAGAGGATGAACGGGGAGGGGTATATGAGGGCTAAGAAGGAGGCAAAATTAGCGGTTACGGCGGGTAAGACTGCGGCATTTGAGCGTCTGTATGAAGAGTTTGGGGTCAAAGGCAGGGATAAGAAGTTATACAGGCTAGCCAAGGTGAGAGAGAGGAAGGCCCATGATCTGGATCAAGTTAAGTGCATCAAAGATGAGGAAGGTAGAGTTTTGATGGAAGATGCTCAAATTGGACGAAGATGGCAGACGTACTTCCATAAACTCCTGAATGAAGAGGGTGATAGGAATATTGTGTTGCGCGATTTGAAGCACTCTGAGGATCGCCGGGATTTCGGGTATTGTAGGCGCATAAGAGTAGAGGAGGTCGAGGGGGCTATGCGCAAGATGCACAGGGGTAGAGCAACCGGGCCAGACAAAATTCCCGTGGAATATTGGAAGAATGCGGGTACTGCAGGTTTGGAGTGGCTCACAAGGTTGTTCAATATCATTTTTAGGATGAAGAAGATGCTCGAAGAATAAAGGTAGAGTAGGATGATTCCGTTGTATAAGAACAAGGGAGATATTCAAAGTTGTAATAATTATAGGGGGATTAATTAAGGTGCTTAGTCATACGATGAAAGTTTGGGAGAGGGTGGTTAAAGTGAGGGTGAGGAGCAGTGTGTCTATTTCTGAGAACCAGTTCGATTTTTTACCGGGACGTTCGACTATGGAGCTATTCATCAGGTGAAGAGATTGGTGGAGTGGTATAGGGATATGAAAAAGGACTTGTATATGGTATCCATTGACCTAAAAAAAGCGTATGACAAGGTCCCGAGAGAGAAGCTTGGAAGCTAAAGAGGTCCCGACAACCTATATTAGGATAATTAAGGACATGTATGATGGAGCTAAGACTCGGGTTAGGACAGGGGAGGAGACTCAAAATATTTTTCGGTTGTGATGGGGTTGTACCAGGGATCAACTCTTAGCCCATTTCTATTTTTCTTGGCGATGGATGCATTGTCGCATCACATTCAAGGAGATGTGCCATGGTGTATGTTATTTGCTGATGACATAGTTTTGATTAACGAGATGCACGGTGGTGTTAATGAGAGGCTGGATGTTTGGAGGCAGACCCTGGAGTCTAAGGTTTTCAAGTTGATCTGGAGCGAGACGGAATATTTGGAGTACAAATTCAACAACATTACCCAGGAAATGGACATGGAGTTATCCCCAAGATAGGTAGTTTCAAGTAGCTTGGATCTATAATACAAGGTAACGAGGAGATTGATGAGGATGTTACACACCGTATCGGAGCTGGGTGGATGAATGGAGGCTCGCTTTGGTGTCTTGTGTGATAAAAATGTGCTGCTGAGACTTAAAGGTAAGTTCTACAAGGTTGTAGTTAGACTGACTATGTTGTATGGCGCAGAGTGTTAGCCGGTCAAGAACACTCATGTTCGAAAGATAAAAGTAGCTGAGATGAGGATGTTAAGGTGATGTGTGGGCATACCAGATTGGAAAAGATTAGGAATGAAGTTATTGGGAATGGTAGGAGTGGCTTCTGTAGAGGAAAAGATGCGGGAGGCTAGGTTGAGATGGTTCAGGCATGTTAAGAGGAGAAGTATAGAAACCCTAGTCAGAAGGTGCGAGAGGTTAGCCTCGGTGGGTATCAGGTGGGGTAGAGGTAGGCCTAAGAAGTTTTGGGGCAAGGTTATTAGGCGGGACTATGAAAACTATTCATATCTGGGCGTTCGACTATTGAAGCTATTCATCTGGTGAGGAGATTGGTAGAGCGGTATAGGGAGATGAAGAAGGACTTGTATATGGTGTTTATTGACCTAGAAAAAGCTTATGACAAGGTTCCGAGAGAGATGCTTGGAAGCTAAAGGGGTCCCGACAGCCTATATTAGGGTGATTAAGCACATGTATGATGGAGCTAAGACTCGGGTTAGGATAGGGGAGGAGACTCAAAACATTTTTCGGTTGTGATGGGGTTGCACCAGGGATCAACTCTTAGCCCATTTCTATTTTCCTTGGCGATGGATGCATTGACGGATCACATTCAAGGAGATGTGCCATGGTGTATGTTATTTGCTGATGACATAGTTCTGATTAACGAGATGCACGGTGGTGTTAATGAGAGGCTGGATGTTTGGAGGCAGACCCTGTAGTCTAAGGTTTTCAAGTTGATCAGGACCAAGACGAAATACTTAGAGTGCAAATTTAACAACGTTACCCAGAAAACGGACATGAAGGTGAAACTTAAAACACAAGTTATCCCCGAGATAGGTAGTTTCAAGTACCTTAAATCTATAATACAAGGTAATGAGGAGATTGATAAGGATGTCACGCGCCGTATCGGAGCTGGGTGGATGAAGTGGAGGCTCGCTTCCGGTGTCTTGTGTGATAAAAATATGTCGCTGATACTTAAAGGTAAGTTCTACAAGGTTGTAGTTAGACCGACTATGTTGTATGATGGAGAGTGTTGGCTGGTCAAGAACACTCATGTCCGGAAGATAAAAGTAGCTGAGATTAAGATGTTAAGGTGATGTGTGGGCATACCAAGTTGGAAAAAATTAGGAATGAAGTTATTGGGGATGGTGGGAGTGGCTTCTGTGGAGAAAAAGATGCGGGAGGCTAGGTTGAGATGGTTCAGACATGTTAAGAGGAGAAGTATAGAAGTCCCAGTCAGAAGATGCGAGAGGTTAGCCTCGGTAGGTATCAGGAGGGGTAGAGGTAGGCCTAAGAAGTCTTGGGGCAAGGTTATTAGGCGGGACATGGCGCAGCTGGAGTTGACTGAGGATATGGCCCTAGATAGGAGGGTGTGGAAGTCGAGGATCAGGGTAGAAGGCTAGTAGGTAATCGGGCGTATCTCTTTGTCTTTCTTTCCTAGTTCGCTAGCATTAATGTTAGTATGATATCCTTTTATTCATAAATTACTATTATTACCTAGAGTTTAACTGCTTTCGTGGCTTCAGTATTTTTATCTTGTTGCTATTCCTTCTTGTTGCCATTACTTATGTCATTCGTTCTCCAGCCGATGGTCTATCGGAAATAGCCTCTCTGTCCTTTTAGGGTAGGGGTAAGGCTGCGTACATCTCACCCTCCCTAGACCCCACTCGTGGAAAACTACTGAGCTTATTATTGTTGTTGTGTATAATATAAATACAAAAATATCTATGTAATATATGCTACAAGATGCTTTAAATCTATATAGTATTCTTTAAGTGGATATTCATTATGAATCGACTTCTATGATCTTTCTTCCCACTTACCTATAGCTAAAATTTGAATTTTTGAAGAAGAAAAAAAAGTACCTCGTATAAAAAACATGCGATGTACTGTTTAAGTTTCACTACGGCTAATTTCGTCATTTAATACGAACTTGTGCTTTTATATAGTAGCACTAGAGAAAAGTGGTTCCTTTTTATGATGGGCTTACTCATAATCTTGTGTTACTAATGATATAGAGCCCGCATTCTTTATTATCTTCATCTCATTCTTTGTCACATATCCCATACCAATCATTGCATTGGTCCTTTCAAGTGGTTTATAGTAGTTTTTGCCCTTCACCTATGCCACGACCAATAATCTTTTGCCAAGAAACGAATAATTGTTATGTCTACTACAGTTTTACGTATCCAGTGCGAAATATGCACATCAAATCATATGCCAATTGAATTTTGTTCTAGGGTGTGGTACCCTTTAGAAAAGCACTTATCACTCATGATCGTCATATCAAGTAACAATTGAATTTTGTACTACCGAATGATTTTTAGCTAAGACTTAAAAATGTTTTAATTCATCATTTTAAACTCAAAATAAAGTGTTACTGCCTAATTCTGATTTTCATTCTTGTGTTAATGGACTAACTTTCAATTTGTTAGAAAAATAGGGCGAAATAATTAGATCTTGATAGTGTAATTACTGTCATTAAGGAATTTAAGCCTCCCACTTTCGTTGCTGCAGGGATTATGACAAAATTGCTCCAGGATTCTACAAAGTCTCTTAACAACTAACTCGAATTTTCACTGGAACAAACTTTGTGAATTATAGATTGCAGAAAAAGTATAAGATGAAAAATTGTTGCTTTTCTGACTAATCTAACACAATTAACGCTCTTAGCTTTAGATACCTAACAACTTCTCCCGGGAACTAACAATTGCACTTGGTGTGACAGAGAAAACATTATACTCGTACTGATTAGAGTTTAAACCTTATTTACTCCATCTCTACTTTTCATGCACAAACACGCTCTCTCTTTCTCTCCGGCTAACCTCTCCAACCCCAAACCTCCAAATAAGAACAGATCACGTTAGCTGCAACCTATTAAGCTAACCTAGTCTTAAGAGTGTTCTTATTACTTAAAGTATATGCTAACGTCAAGTTGAACTCGGTATAAGAAAACAAGCTATAATTAATTCCCAGCAAATATGAGAATAAAGATTCCAGATGAAGTTAAGGACTAAAGGAAGGAGCCGGGAAGGTGATAGGGTGGCTATTTGTCGGTGGTATTCGACTCTGGAGAGTGTTTGCAGTGGAGTGCCAATGGAAAATTGATCATTGTATGAAGAGACAATAGAGTAATGCTTTTCATCTGGATCTATGGCAGTGGGGTTTAAAATGGGTTATAGGAAAGGTTTCAAGTGCACAAATTCCTTGCTTTCTTGCTTGTTTTGTTTCGCTATATACACAAATAAGTACAAACGAATGTGGCAATTAAAAAAAGAATCTAAAACTAAGGTATGTTCTTAGTCCATTAACACAAGGATGAAAATCGGAATCTATATATATATATATATATATATATATATATATATATATAAAGCTGGGCATTGAGAAGGTTTCTTGGGTATTTATCTTTTATCTCCTTTTTTTTTGGCATTTTTACCTTCTTCCTTCACATTCAATAAATAAAAAAAACTGTATTAAACAAGAAACAACCATTGTTTGAAACATTTCTTGGGTCATTTATTGGAGAGTCCAACCGTTTCTTGGAAGCCCAAGATAAAAGAGCGGTCCCTTCCTCAAATCTCTCCATACGGCTCACATAACGGTTCTCTCCCTCAAATATAAGACGACAAATTTGGAGCCAATTGTGGCAGACTTTCAATTCGGATTTCGAGTAAGAAATCAGCGATTAGCAACTGTTGACAAATTTTTAACGGATGTCCCTGAAGAAACCTACTGTTGTATTAACTTATTGTAATCAATCGATTTCTGACTTCTCATTCTATAGTGCAGAGTATCATCAAAGCTTTATATAAAAGAAAGAACACTACCAGAATTTTGGAGAAAAGGAGACTGACAAGGTTCATGTCTTTGGTTTCTTCAAGCAACATCGATAGCCTTTACATCCTCTTAACCAATTCAAGGTATTCTTGTTGTTTAGCTGTATTTGTAAAATAATTATGGAGAAGATAAAATAACATAAATGTAAATGAAACAGAATTTAATCCGAGCCCACTAAATTCACAGTGTTTCCTTAAGGAATTTAATCCCCTCCTAGTACCCAAGGTTGTAGATTATTTCCTCCCAGAATAGAACGAATTACACACTGGTATAGCGATACTTCAAACACTAATGTTTCAGCGAACACAAAATCGGTAGCAAATCACACTTATTGATACTTTGTTGTAGTTAAAACAATACAGAAGAAAGGAGGAGAAGTCAAAAATTCGTATGGAAAAACTGAGAGAATGGACTGGTATTTATAGCCAATGTTGAGCTCAATCTGAAGAGGTGCAACTCTTCAAATCCGAAGAGGTGCCAACTGTTTCTTCAAATCTGAAGAGGTGCAAACTGTTCTTCAACTCTTCAGATTTGAAGAGGTACAAACTGTTCTTCTGAAGAGGTGCAAACTGTTTTGTAAATGTCTTTTACAAAAAGTGAAGGGCATATACTATTACGTTTGGATTTAATATTAATATTCCGTTTATAAAAAACCGGATATTTAATAATAATTCTGTTAATATTTACTATTAACAAATAAATTTGGTCCAAAAAATTAATCAATCAATCGATCATTTGACCGAATCCGAAGCCGAAGCCGAAGCCGAAGCCGAGCCGAGCGAGCGAGCGAGCGACGACGGCGCGAGACTTGCCTTCTTCTTAACTCTTTAAGAGCTAGAAGAAGTGCACTTGTATATATACTCATCAAAATCTCTTCCTCTTCCAATATGAGACAATATCCCTTTGTCAATGAGGGAAACTCAAATATTTTCAATTTCCCTCTATTTCCCATTTACCCTCTTTTAAGCTATATTTATGCTTAAAAAACCCAACAATCCCCCACATGAATGGGGAATGATTATATCACGAAAATATGCATGAAAAACTGTGTGATTCGCAAGCAAGGATTAATTGTATCAGGATAAATAGGTTTCCCTTTGAACTTTCCGTAGTGAACTTATGTCGGATATACTCGGTCAATCGGTAGATTTGATATCTTTGAACCGTCGAACTTTGGTGTATACCTAGACAACCATAAGGTACACAACCGACCCTTAACCGTCTTTGGCTCTCATTGTTGTGTTCGTTTCAACCATGAACACCGCCTGGTTTAATAAGTGCGTAGAGAATTGGCCTTACAAAATTCTCCTTGAAGCGGCTAACACTTCACACTTACATAGGTGATTCCTAAACATGTCATCCCGTAGATACATTATTTGATATACCTCGTATCAAATTTAGAAATCATTAAAAAGCCTTAATGCTTTATCCTTGGTACTGAACATTATCTCATCACGGGAATGGACCAAACTTTTAGTTGACAATGTTGAACCGTCATTAATGACTTTGTTTGATCTCCTTGAACCTAGATCTTGGGATCTCCAGTCTTCTAGGTAGAATTACCGCCACAATGGCTTGTTTTCGGCCATAGTCCCATTCCCCTCGATGATTTCTCAACTACCTCTCTAGTTAGGCCTTTTGTAAGTAGATCAGATACATTATCGCTTGACTTTACATAGTCAATCGTGATAATTCCTCTAGAGAGTAATTGCCTAACAGTTTTATGTATTCGTCGTATATGACGAGATTTACCGTTATACATCACGCTCCCAGCCCTTCCAATTGCAGCTTGACTATCGCAATGTATGCATATTGGTGCCAACGGTTTGGGCCAAAATGGAATGTCTTCCAAGAAATTCCGGAGCCATTCAGCTTCTTCACCGGCTTTATCTAAGGCTATGAATTCAGCTTCCATTGTAGAGTGAGCAATACAAGTTTGCTTGGACGACTTCCAAGATACCGCTCCTCCACCAATAATGAATACATATCCACTTGTGAACTTAGAATCAGTTGAACCGGTGATCCAATTTACATCACAATATCCCTCAATCACCGAAGGATATTTACTGTAGTGCAAAGCAAAGTCCTGGGTATGTTCTAAATATCCCAAAACTCGTTTCATCGCCATCCAATGAGATTGACCTGGATTGCTCGTGTATCGACTCAATTTGCTTATAGCACAAGCTATATTTGGTCGTGTACAATTCATGATGTACATTAAGCATCCCAACACACGAGCATAATCCAATTGTGATATGATTTGGCCTTTGTTCTTTGCTAATGCAAGATTCACATCAATTGGAGTCTTTGCAACTTTAAACCCTAAATGCTTGAATTTTTCAAGTACTGTCTTAATATAATGAGATTGTGACAATGCCAGACCTTGAGGAATCTTATTGATCTTAATCCCTAGAATTAAATCAGCAACTCCCAAGTCCTTCATATCAAACTTGCTAGTTAGCATACGCTTAGTCGCGTTTATGTTGGCAATGTCATTACTCATTATTAGCATATCATCCACATATAAGCAAAAAATGACTATGTGATTTGGAATATTTTTAATGTACACACATTTATCACATTCATTTATCTTAAAACTATTTGACAATATTATTTGGTCAAATTTCGCATACCATTATTTGGGTGCTTATTTTAGTCCGTAAAGAGACTTAACAAGTCTACATACCTTCTTTTCTTTGCCAGGAACCACAAACCCTTCAAGTTGTTCCATGTAGATTTCTTCCTCCAAGTCTCCATTTAAGAAGGCCGTCTTAATGTCCATTTGATGAATTTCAAGCCCATAAACTGCAGCTAATGCTACTAACATTCGTATGAACGTAATTCTTGTAACCGGAGAGTATGTATCAAAATAATCAAGACCTTCTCGCTGTCTATACCCTTTGACTACAAGTCTTGCCTTATATTTATCAATAGTGCCATCATCTTTCATTTTCCTCTTAAAAATCCATTTAGAACCCAAAGGTTTATTTCCAAGAGGAAGATCAACCAATTCCCATGTATGGTTATTCAATATGGATTCTATTTCACTATTGACTGCCTATTTCCAAAATAATAATTCTGAAGAAGACATAGCTTCTTTAAATGTTCGAGGCTCATTTTTCAATAAGAAAGTCACAAAATCTTGTCCAAATGAAGTAGACGTTCTTTGACGTTTACTACGTCTTGGATCCTCCTGATTAAATATACTTTCTTTTGTTTCTTCCCGAGGTCGTTTAGATCCTTCACCAATCGACTCACATTCCTTGTTATACGGGAATATATTTTTAAAGAATTCAGCATTATCTGATTCTATAATCGTATTATTATGAATGTCGGGATTTTTTAATTTATGAACTAGAAATAGATATGCCTTTCTATTGGTCGCATATCCTATGAAAATACAATCAACAGTTTTCGGTCCTATTTTTACTCTTTTGGGTTTAGGAATTTGTACTTTTACCAAACACCCCCACACTTTAAAATAATTCAAGTTGGGTTTTCTTCCTTTCTATTTTTCATATGGAATGGATTGTGTTTTGCTATGGGGTACTCGATTTAGTATCCGGTTAGCCGTAAGAACGGCTCCCCCCCACAAGTTCTGTGGCAAACTAGAACTTATCAACAATGCGTTCATCATCTCCTTTAATGAGCGATTCTTTCTTTCCGCAATTCCATTGGATTGGGGCGTGTAAGGGGCAGTTGTTTGATGAATTATTCCATATTCTAGACATATTTCTTCAAAAGGAGATTCATATTCGCCACCCCTATCACTTCTTATCATTTTAGTTTTCTTGTTAAGTTGCGTTTCAACTTCATTTTTGTATTGTCTGAATGCATCTATTGCTTCATCTTTACTATTAAGTAAGTAAACATAGCAATATCGAGTACTGTCATTAATAAAAGTTATGAAATACTTCTTTCCACCGCGAGATGGTATTGACTTCATATCACAAATATCTGTGTGAATTAAGTCTAAAGAATTTGAATTCCTTTCAACTGACTTATAAGGATGTTTAACATACTTAGATTCCACACATATTTGACATTTTGATTTGTCGCATTCAAACATAAGCAATACTTCCAAATTAATCATTTTTCTCAAGGTTTTGTAATTGACATGACCCAAACGTATATGCCATAATTCATTTGACTCAAGTAAGTAAGAAGAAGCTGAAATTTTATTATTATTCTCAATAACCATTACATTCAGCTTGAAAAGGCCCTCAGTGAGGTAACCTTTTCCTACAAATATTTCATTCTTACTTATTACAACCTTATCAGATACAAAGACACACTTAAAACCATTCTTAACAAGAAGTCCAGCAGAGACTAAGTTCTTTCTAATCTCGGGAACATGAAGGACATTGTTCAAGGTCACCACCTTACCAGAAGTCATTTTCATAAATATCTTTCCAGATCCTTCAATTTTTGCCGTTGCAGAATTTCCCATAGAAAGCGTCTCTTCGGGTCCAACAAGAGCATATGTAGCAAATGCTTCTCTAACAGCACAAACATGGCGAGTGGCTCCAGAATCAATCCACCACTCCTTAGGATTTCCTACCAGGTTGTATTCAGAAAGCATAGCACACAAGTCATCGATATCTTCGTGCTTTTCAACCATGTTTGCTTGACCCTTCTTCTTATCTTTCTTTGGAGCACGACAATCTGCAGATCTGTGTCCAACTTTTTCATAGTTGTAGCAATTTCCATTGAACCGCTTCTTGCTTGGGTTGCTTTTCGGTCCATAAGCCTTATTCCTCTTTCTATCCTCAACAATGTTTGCTCCCATTATTGTTGAGTTTTCACGTCCTTTCTTTTCAGCAGCTTTATTGTCCTCTTCGATTCTCAACCGAACAATGAGATCTTCAAGGGACATCTCCTTTCGTTTGTGTTTCAAGTAGTTTTTGAAGTCCTTCCACAAAGGAGGCAACTTTTCAATTATTGCTGCAACTTGGAACGCTTCAATGATGACAAGACCTTCAGTGAAAATTCTGTTAGTAGAAACAATATAATTAATACTTTCAACATTAGTATTAATTTGACTTATACCTTCAGCAAGGAGATCGTGAATAATCACTTGTAATTCTTGGACTTGGGTAATAACAGACTTGTTATCTACCATTTTATAGTCCAAAAATTTAGCGGCAACGAATTTCTTTAACCCGACATCTTCCGTTTTGTATTTTCTTTCAAGCGCTATCCACAGTTATTTTGACGTCTCCATATTACTATAGACGTTATACAGATTGTCCTCTAGTCTACTAAGAACGTAATTCTTGCATAGAAAATCAGAATGCTTCCACGACTAAGTCACGAGAAAGCGTTTATTTTCTGGAGTTTCATCGGGCAGAACAGGAACATCTTCCATAATGAACTTCTACAAACTTAAAGTCGTCAAGTAGAAGAACATCTTTTGCTGCCAGCGCTTGAAGTCAATCCCGAAAAAATTTTCGGGTTTTTCTGCCGGTGGTGTTCGGCTTGTCGATGCGTTGGCAGTTACCATAGGAACAACCTGGTTCCCATTGTCGTTCGTCATTTCTGTAAAAGAATGACACAAACAAACGTTAAAATCACGTAGATTTTAATCTCCACTGGAGTAGAAAACCACACAGATTTTAGTCTCCAGAAATAGTGAATATAACACAAATACAGAAAAGATTAAATTCCTTAAGCTTGTTGTTTAGCTGTATTTGTAAAATAATTATGGAGAAGATAAAATAACATAAATATAAATAAAACAGAATTTAATCCGAACCCACTGAATTCACAGTGTTTCCTTAAGGAATTTAATCCCCTCCTAGTACCCAAGGTTGTGGATTATTTCCTCCCAGGATAGAACGAATTACACACTGGTGTAGCGATACTTCAAACACCAATGTTTCAGCGAATCCGAATCCGAAGCCGAACCCGAACCCGAAGCCGAAGCCGAAGTCACGTAGATTTTAATCTCCACTGGAGTAGAAAACCACACAGGTTTTAGTTTCCAGAAACAGTGAATATAACACAAATACAGAAAAGATTAAATTCCTTAAGCTTGTTGTTTAGCTGTATTTGTAAAATAATTATGGAGAAGATAAAATAACATAAATGTAAATGAAACAGGATTTAATCCGAGCCAACTGAATTCACAGTGTTTTCTTAAGGAATTTAATCCCCTCCTAGTAACACTGGTGTAGCGATACTTCAAACACCAATGTTTCAGCGAAGCCGAAGCCAAGCGAGCGACAACGACGGCGCGAGGCTTGCCTTCTTCTTAACTCTTTAAGAGCTAGAAGAAGTGCAATTGTATATATACCCATCAAAATCTCTTCCTCTTCCAATATGGGACAATATCCCTTCGTCAAGGAGGGAAACTCAAATATTTTCAATTTTCCTCCATTTCCCATTCACCCTCTTTTAAGCTATATTTATGCTTAAAAAACCCAACAATTCGTACTTTAGTATTGAATGTTTTTGCTTTGCTACTTTTACTATCCTTCAAAGCTTATATTTGTCTCCCCTTGCAACGTTTCTTTTGAGAGCAATACTTGGACATATCCTGGAATGAGTTGTGCCTTCTTTAAATAAATAAAAAAAATATTTTGTGTTAAATAAACTTTTTTTTTTGTGACAAATGGTTGGAACTTATGTGTATGTGTGATATGAGGATTTTAAGAATATTATTGCAAAGACTATTTCAAAGAGTGCGGTACCGGCAAAGCAATCGAAAATCTATGGGGATCTATTATATTTTCTAGATTTCTTCTCATAAAGTGCTCATTGTCTCTATATTTGTGTATATGTATGAGATCATTTTTTGTTACAACTTACATATATGTATGCCATTTAGATTACACAGATGCTTTACGTAGTTAAATTGTTATTTCAATCTACAATCTGAATGGGGAGGTATATGTTATAGGGTGAAAGGATTTCTCCGGCTGTGTCAAGTGGGAGATCATACTTTTGTTTATAACTAAGAATGTGTTGTACATTTTATTATTTCTCCTGCAAAATATGAAAATATATTATCTGATAGATTCTATGTCGTTCTCAAATGATGTTGTGCTTGACAATTATATTACGATTATTTGTGGTTTTAGATTTCTATAGAATGAATAGGCCTGAATAAAATTCAAAAATATGAAATGGGTCTAAATAGAGCGGAGTAGGAATTAATGACTATTCTTCGTTGTCCTCTTTCAGCTTCTTCTCTTTTGTTTTTCATTTTTGAAAAAGTGATTTGTTTATGTGTATTTTTGCCTTGATTGTTTGGTAACGAACATATATTTTGTATTCTTTGAATTAATATAATATCACAAAAATACATAGAAATACTAAAAAGAAATTAAATGTTGAGTGAACAATGATTAAATATCGTAAAAATGATATTTTCTCCTTTTTTTTGCTTCTTTTCTTTCATTATTTTCTTTTTTCAAATTCAAATTAGGGTAGAAATCCCAAAAGTTTGTATTAAGAAATTAAGTAATGAACAATCAAAATGGCTTCTTGATTCTTAGTGACCAAACAAATAACTTCTTAAGTAATGGTAAGGGAGTAATAAGCATTCAAAATTAGAAGAATGAGGAACGGCAAGACTAATTAAAATAAAGGAAGATGAGTTTGTGTTTGTCATTGTTGTTTTGGGAGTATATGCTACTATAACTTGCGGCCATACGCATAAAACATTACATTGAGGAGGGACTCAGTCATAATAGTGGAGTAAGGATTCAGGATATGAGAAGATGCCATATTCATATTTGACCAATTCTACTGTATCCCCAAAGAATGCAACATATATTGAGGACTTAAGCAATTTGCTTGCTCAAGTTTACTTTGTGTTAGATCCTTTCTCATATGTGTATTTCATTTCATATGAAGTATTTGTTGCTTTCTTTTTTTAGTTACCATGGTACAATAATCTATTTCAATGTTTAGTAGCTAGAATAAATATGCATGCTTTACGTTTCACAAAGATGTTGTCTTGTACTTTTAATTTACTATAGTTCTATTTTAGAACTAGTTTTTCTTTTATTCAGTTGTATCAAATGTTGATATATTGTTGTTATATGTGACATTAAATTTCTAAATTCAGGATATTATTTATGAATAAGATTTTGTTAAATTTATATAGCACTGTCTATCTTCAAATCAAGTACCATAGCTATTGTTATAATTTAAGTTGACAGAGGAAAATAAGGAGTATCAATATGCTTGAGACTTCAAAATTTTAAAATATAGATATCTTGTGATGAATTTTTAGTATATTTGAATTAGTATAATTTTAGAAAAATAAAAAATTATTATGAAAGGACATCAAAAACTAAAAGTGTTGAGAATTTTCCAGTATTTTAAAATTAATATTTTCTATCATTTTCTCCACAAAACACAATTTCCGACTCTTTCTCTCTCTATCTATCTATCTATCTATCTCTCTCTCTCTCTCTCTCTCTCTCTCTCTCTCTCTCTCTCTCTCTATATATATATATATATATATATATATATATATATATATATATATATATATATATATATATATATATAGAGAGAGAGATAATATATATATATATATATATATATGTATATATATATATTTCTCAATTACTTTTGTATGTTTATGATAGTTATTAATTTCAAGGATACTAAATGCAAAAAATACCAAACTCAAGCTTTTGACTGCCAACCAACAGGCCAAGATGTTTACATTTCTCCAAATAAGAAAGAAGTAGAGAACGAAGTAGATATCCTAAAATAAGAATAAAATTAAAACTTGTGTTGGATTTTTAATATTTGGTATTCTTGAAACTATTATAGTATCATAAAAATAGAATTTTTTTTTATTAAAATACATAGAGAACTAAAAGTTGTGGTGAATATTTGTGTTCAATATTTTGAAAGTAATACTTTCTTATTTTTATATCTATATTTATATATTATATAAAGTTGGTCATAGTTAAGGTGACGTGATACCCTCTAAGGCCAAGAATCGTATTTGATAATATTATGATAATATTGAAAAACTTTTTCAAGTAATAATATTATGTGATTTGTATATTTTATGTTCTCTAATTGAAAAAATATTTCTATCAGTTTGAAGATGGTGAGTCCAGAATTGTATGGAATCATACATACTATAATTTTTGACAATGATTTATTATATGAGAGGCTAAGCCCATTGAATATATAGGCTCAAAGCTGTTACTTACAATTTCCAGAGTCATTGCTAGCTTTAATTTGAATATTCTCATACGATTAGGGTTAGAAACTTTACTTACAATTTTCATAGTCATTGCTTGCTTCAATTTTTTCATGTGATGCAAAATTTAAAAATATAAAATTAAGAATAAGGAATAAGATCAATTCTATTTGAAATCTAATCTATTTTGACTTGGATCGAATATTAGAAAAATGATTAGTTCATAAATTTGATGCAATTTTTTATGATTGCGCGAAGCGCGAATAAGTTGACTAGTTAGGCAATTTCAAGGACTAAAACCGCTATTTCCCTTTACAATATTATTTTCTAAATATCGACTTAACATTTGTCTTGCTTGGCTCCAACATTGGTCAAACGACCCTTCAGTAAGAAAAAAGCGACAACGTACCAAAATGGAAGAAGCTAAAGTAACCTAACGTGGTGGATGATATAGTAAAAGAATTATTAGTAAAAATGAGTTCTGCACAAATATTGCTCAGGGGAATTTGGTATAAACATCTTGCTGTAATTTAAGTAGAAATACAAATTAGAGAAACATTGTGAACTAAAGCTAGAAAACTAACATTGCAAAGGAGCAAAATATCCCCACCATAATAGCCATGATTCATTACCCAGTTAAACTTTCTTTAGTGTTCCAGAAGTGCACACAGCTGCTACCTTTTGGTGAATTTACATTGACACAGAAAAAGGTAGCATATAGAATATGTAAGATTCATTTCTCCCTGGCGCAAGATAATAAAAATCATCTAGTTCCATTTTACATGTCTCATTCGGAATAACTAAAATTCACCTGCCAGGAACTACAGCTCTAGTAATGTCCAAAATCCAAAATATACAAATAAACAAACAGATATATAAATATAGTCACTTGTGCTATTTTTGGCCTCCTACATACATCAGCAACAAGATAAATGTCAAAGAGTAAAAGACAATAGGTTTAAACTCAAAGAATGAACAGCTTGAACGATTGAAGGTCCCGTTACCCACCAGTAATGTCCAGGTTGCATAGGTCCAGCACACTTTTCTGCCTTTTTAAAAAACCGATCTGGTATAAGATGCCGGTTAACTGTAGTATTGGCTTTTTCCTCCTCTGCAGAATGATTGGATCGGCTGAATTATTTAAAGCTCATCTTTATACTGCCCGAGAAGAATGATTCGTTAGTAGCTTTCAGTTGGTCTCCTTCTTTACTAGATTACCAGACGACTCTAAAGACGAGCGAGTGTCACCATACTCATTGGATGGTATGTTAAGTGGAGTTTTGCTGTGAAGGTCATTTTCTTTGTTAGCATCTCTGCATCTGAGCGCACTTTTGTTTCCATGATCCAGACGGTTCGCAACATAATATTTGTTAGAATAGTCAAAGTATTCTTGCAGTGGTGAACCAGCTGGTGGTGGAGATTCTTTACCCTTCATTGGCAGCTCAGAGTCAGACTTTTCCATTTTTACAGCATAGTTATTGAGGTTGTCCTCTTCCCTTGAACTGTGGCAAGGCTTCTCATTTCGGCAGCTTTAATGGAACTTCCACGGCCTGTTGACAGTGACCTGAGTTCTTGATCATTGAATGGAAATCATATCTAGAATTATCGTCATCTTCAGAGGAAATGGTCATGCTAAGACGGTTTGTATGTCCATTGGAGTATGATTCTCTTCATCCAACAGGACTCTATGTTGATGACCCATCTTGTCAGTACTTTTATCCACTCGTAATTATGAGCACATGCTTGTCTTAAGAACTCAATGATTTAAGTGCTGAAATTAATTTTTATCCATAGTCGCATGAAATAATCTATGCGACATGCATTTTACACTTCACATATTTACCTGAAATGATATTTACCGCTTCACAATGTCACCATGGAGCTTCTTGAATTTGAAGATAAGCATTTGCAAGTCGACATTACTCAACAGAATGTGCATAGCTCCTCTTCGAAAAATAAGGTAGCTGATAGTTTAGTTAATTCTTTGATCAGACATCCTAAAATAATATATATGTCATCATTGTCCGAGTGAGATCTGTCACCAGAGATAAAGGTATGAACTGTGTCCCCTACATATACCCAACTGCAACCAGCAGTTTTCTTGGCCTCTCTTCCTCTCATCATTTTCATTACCCTTCCCATCTCATTCCATTTCCCCTCCGAGGCATAGATCCCAGCCAACTGCGTATATCTAGAACCATTCCCTCCTTCGATTTGCAATAGCTTATCCTCTGCAGCTTTTGCAAGTTCAGCATTTCTGTTCATTTTGCAAGCATTTAGAAATGCACCCAGAATTACAGCATCTGGTTCTATAGGCAACTTTTCCATTAAGCTTACTGCCTTCTCAAGTTGATTTGCCCTTCCATACAAGTCGATCATACTTGCATAGTGATCAGTTCCAGGTGATATATTGTAATCTTTGGTCATGGAAAAGAAATACTTTTCTCCCACTTTTACTAATCCACGGTGCCGGCAAACTGATAGAAGGGCAAGGAAAGTGACTGCATCAGGTTGGAAACCTCGCTCTGTCATCTGACTGAAAAGCTGAATAGCTTCATTTTCATACCCATGGAGAGCATAACCAGCTATCATACTATTGTAAAGGATAGAATCTATATCAACGGCGAATTGGAAAATCCTCTGTGCATATGTGACATTTCCACATTTCGAGTACATATCAACCAATGAATTTGCCAACTTAGCATCCATTGCAGAGCCAGTTCTCAGTATGCAGGCATGTATTTGCTGCCCGTAATTAAAGGTTGCATGTATGGCGCATGCACCAAGCAGGTTTATAAAAATCAGTTCATCAGGAACAGTTGTTTCCTGTGTCATTAACTCTCTGAAAAGCTGGAAAGCATCTTCACATTGATGCGTTTTCACATATCCAGATATCATAGTAGTCCATACAACATGATTCTTACCAGGCAATGAGTCAAAAAGCCTTCTTGCTTCTAACATATTACCCATTCCTGAATATTCTACAATTAATGGTGTGATGGCAAACGGGTTCTCTTTCTGAGTAGTTGCACAAACAGATGATGCATAATTCAAGAGACCGCACTTGCAATAAAGATTAACGAAACTACAGCTAAGAAATGGATTCAAACTCATCCCTTCCTTCAAAATCCAAGCATGAATCTCCTTTCCAAGTTTCAGATTCTTCACGCCAGAACAAGCACTTATAACGCTAGAAAAACTGTGTTCATTCCATACGAATCCCTCCTCCATCATGCTCCTGAACAACTGGATGGCCTCCTCTTCATACCCATTTTGGGCAAAACCCGAAATCATTGTGTTCCAAGAAACTTCATCATTCAACTGCGGCATACTCGAAAACACATCTCGGGCCATTTCCACCTCACCCTCTCTAAAACAAGCTGCCACCATAGCGTTCTTGGAAACCGTGTCAACAGCCTTAACATCAGATCCATCAAAGACCCTCCAAGCATCTCTGAAGCACCCGCATTTCGAATACATAACAATCAAAGAACTCAGTGCATACCTACTTAAACTATTCCCACTCTTCAACATATATGAATGCAATTGCCTACCATATGACAAAAGACTCAACTTTGTTACTAAACCAAGCATGGTAGTCAAGGCATATTCAGATACTTTCTCAACACATTGCATTTCGGCAAATAATGGAACTGCTTGATCCTGAAATCCTTCACAATTGACATAACCAGACAGCATTGTGTTGTACGTGACATAATCCTTTAGGGGAGCAGCATAAAAAAGTGTTCTCGCTTGAACAAAGTTTTGAGCTTTAACGTAAGTGTTTATAATAGCATTCCAAGTGAAAACGTTTCTTTCAGGCATTTCATCGAACATTTGTTGGACATGTTGAATAAGGGAATGCTTTGAGTAAACACGAATAAGGTGGTTGGCGTCAATGATTCGTGGGGTTAGACCAGATTTGATGATATGAGTTTGAAACTTGGCGCAGTCTAACAGTGATTTCATTGGTGACCTTATGAGTGTTGTTAGTTAGTTATAACTGGCTGGAGCTTTGGTTTTGCGAAATGGAGCTCGCCTCTCATATTTACTTTGTATCAGATATGATATGATCATATGACATATGGGCTTGCTTATAAGCTTTTGTTACAAAATAGCAGTTTTCAATAATCTTATTCGAATTTATATACTGTAAAAATTATGTTTGCATACTAATACAATTTACACATCTAATCTATATGCACATCAATCATATCTATGGCAATTGAATTTTGTATAGGGTGATAAATTTTAGGGAAGGACTAATCAGTCATTATCATCATATCATATGGAAGTTGAAATTCGTACGCTAAGACATATAAATATATTCATTCTTTCATCATTTTATATGTGAGAATATTACTTGTCCAGCTTGGCTCCAACATTGTCAAACGACCCTTCAATAAGCAAAAAGCAACAAACACATTATTAAAGTGGAAGAGGCAATGGAGGATACATATAGTAGAAGAAATACTAAAATATGAATTTTGTACAAATATTGCTCGAAAGAATTTGGTATAAACACCTTGCTGTAATTTAAACAGAGATATAAATTAGAAAAACATTATGCACTAAAACTTGAAAGCTAACAACGCAAAGGAGTAAGCGCAATACTTCCACAACAATAGCCATGATTCGATAACCAGGCAAACTTTCTTTACTACTTTAGAAGTGCACACAGCTGCTACTTTTTGACGAATATACAAACATTGACAGAGAAAAAAAGTAGGATATAGAATCTGTAAGACACATTTTTACCGGGCACAAGACAAAATAAAACTCATCTAGTTCCATTTTACATGTCTCATTTGCAATAACTAACGTTTTCCTGCCAGGCACTACAGCTCCAGATTTTCTGTATACTGTACTGTAAGCAACCTAATACGGCCAAACTCTTTTTTCTGATAGTTATGCTGCTACTTTTGGAAGTCTCATGCCGAAGCCATGCTTTGCTTTCTCAACACTGAAAATGAAGTATTTAGTCAGCATAACGTGAAATCAAAGTATAATTCAAAATGTTTAATAATTATGAGAAACGGCTAACATCATAACAATATGCGTGCACTGCTCTTTGAAAATGGCAACAGCAACAGTAAAACTGGGAATAATCAAGGGCTTAGTGACATTAGGGAAGTGGTATTAGAAAAAGAACATCCAAGCTTCTTGCTAATTTCATATCATTTTTTATGGCACAAGTGAAACTCCGGAATAACATAAACCTATCCTTTTTTTTTTGTTTGGCAACCTACCAGCCTCGAACTCTTGACCTAGTGGCATGAAGAGAACTCTATCGACCACTATGACCAAGAATGGCCGGTGAATCAGCCTATCTTTTGAATGTCAGGAAAAGTTTAGCCATTTCATGGAAAAGACCTAAGCATCTGCTCATTTATCTTAATCATCCACCCCTACTGTAGGGTGAATGGAAGGAGGTGACTGAGTATTTTTGTGTTGCCAATGAATTCAGTGTATGATAGCTAACATAAAGTAGGGTAGGGGTCATTCAACCAACTGAAAAAGCAACATGAGCAAATTTAATTGATCAAGAGAAAGAATTATTGAAAAACTAAAGCCATCATAGAATTGATACTCACGTCGGAGCAAGTTTGCCCAGGCTCTCTAACTCTTCACCAGAGTCCTCATCAAGGACTCTGCCAGAAATTTCTATAATATAAGACCTGTCTCTCTCAGCTGGGAGACCTCTACTCGAAAGTAATTTCAGATCCTTTGGGTGAAGCTCTCTCCCGTTGACAAATACTCCAGTATTTCCACCAGCACATTTCTCAGGCATGGGATAATTGAATTCTTCAATAAATGGCTGCAAGAGGAATAGTTATAGTATGGGAAAGCATAACAATAGTAGTAGAACACAGGCTACAAGTATCTACTGGAAACAGTAAATCTTACAGGGATAATGCCCAGGCAAGGACCACCAGTCACTCCCCAGAATCCAGCTCGAAAATCATACCTGGTATAGGAAATTAAGGCAAGAAAGCAATATACTTTAAATGTGATTTTAGGACAAATAAAAATGTGGTACAGGACCAGGTAAAGTGAATCTTTGCAGTTGAATAAATGTGGACCGATTGACAAAACTGAACCATAAAACATAGGAACCATCTTACAAATTTGAGTATAAAAACTACCCATCATGTACACTTTCAAATAATCAATACTGCATTAGAGCTCTTTCTCAGATATTCGGTATCTTTTTCACAGTATCTCAGTAAATAACAGTGCTATATGCATGTTGAAATATTGCTTCCAAGAGGTTCCACGCTTGCCCATTGTAACCTTGCAACTTCTGTATGATCATACTTATTGGTGGATTTTATGTTGCAAATCCTTTAATGAAATTCTACAAAGTTAATAGATTAAATAGGAAAAGTATAATCTCGTTTGAATATTTCACCTAGCAAACAAAAATTATATAGAGCTTTATTTTACACCCGCACCCAAAATATAAAACAAATAAACAAACAGATATATAAAATAGTCACTTATGCTATTTTTGGCCTCCTACAATACACATTAGCAACAAGATAAAAGTCTCAGAGTAAAAGATATCAGGTTTAAACTCAAAGAATGAACAGGTTGAAATGATTGAATGTCCCAATACTTACCAGTAATGTCCAGGTTGTATTCGTCCAGCACGCTTTTCTGCCTTTTTAATCAGCCGATCTGGTATAAGATGCCCATTAACTGTAGTATTGGCTTTTTCCTCCTCTGCAGAATGATCGGATCGGCTGAATTCTTTAAAGCTCTTCTTTATGATGCCAGAGAAAAATGATTCTTTAGTGGCTTTCAGTTGGCCTCCTTCTTTACTAGATCCACCAGACTCTAAAGACGAGCCAGTGTTACCATACTCATTGGATGGTATGTCCATCTCAGTTGCTACAGCTGTATCTCTCATGGAGTTTTGCTGTGAAGTAGTCTTTTTCTGCATCAGCTTCTCTGCATCAGAGCGCACACTTCTGTTTCCATGATCCAGGCGGTTGGCAACATGAAATTTGTTAGAATAGTCAAAGTATTCTTGCAGTGGTGAACCAGCTGGTGGTGGAGATTCTTTATCCTTCATTGGCAGCACAAAGTCAGACTTTTCCATTGTTGCCGCAGAGTTAATGAGGCTGTCCTCGTCCCTTGAACTGCGGGAAGATGTAGAACCAAGGCTTCTCATCTCAGCAGATTTAATGGAACTTCCGCGGCCTGTTGACAGTGACCTGAGTTCTTGATCCATTGCATGGAAATCATATCTAGAAGTATCGTAATCTTCAGAAGAGAAGGTCATGCTAGGACGGTTTGTATGTGCATTGGAGTATGGATTCCCTTCATTCAACATGACTCTATGCTGATGATCCATCTTGTCAGTGCTTTTATCCACTCGTTCTTCAATAGAAATAGCAAGTCTATTGTCTAAAACTGCAATAACCATAACTGTAGAACATGCCCCACATTTCATTTTTCGCCTTTTACCTCCACGAAAAACTTCCTTAGGCAATTGCAGCAACTCAAAACAATTGTAGCACGTCAAAAATGGGGCTCCACCAGCCACAGGGCGGCATTGTTGTCCACTAGGCTGCACCCTGGGAGGATGTCGACGAGCATAACCACCCGCTGCAGAGTTCATATCACCAGAATGAGTCATTTGTGATAGAGGATTTTGTTGCTTTAACGGAAGAGGATTGGCATTTCGAGGATTATAATCTTGATTACCAAATGCACCACTATTTTGATGACGGTAGAACATTGGTTTCTGGGGAATGTCAGAGAACCTTTTATCACCAAAACCAGTGGGTGGACCTCGACTATGGATTTGATTTACATTGCAGCAATGAAAACAACTGCAAGATGGATGATGAGGATTAGTCTGAGGCTGGTAAGGTCGAAAAGGATCCATAGGTGGGATTTCATTGTCCATTGACCGCCCAGGAAAATGGGCATGAGATGGCTGCAATTGAAATGGATCTGTGGCTTGGTATGGATCTCCACTAAACAACTGGGAGCTGGGAGGGCCTCCATATCCCTGGATATGGTCTCTAGGAGGATAAAATCCACCGCCAGCTCTATTCATAAAAGGCGAGGGCGCATTGTTGTGGTTCAGATAGGGAGGTCTTTCACCAGATACAGGATTTTGTGCCGAAGCTCTATTCATGATCCTTGTAGAGCTTTGAGGAAACAGATCATAGGGATTTCCATGATGAGCCATCCTCCTTTCAAGTGGGACTCTTTCGTTAGGCTTCTCAGGCACATCACCAAACCGACTGAGCTGTTCTTTTAGCTCATCAAACTTTCTCAAAAGCTCTGCGCGCTCATCAACGGGACGATCAACCTGATTGAACCCATCCACATCCTTCCTATACAACCTCTTATCATTATCATAATTTGAACCTGACCAGTAGCCAGAAGGACCCTCTTCTGAGTTAATGGAGGACGCATACCTCATACCTTCAAGATCAACTCTTCTAGCCCTGGGCAACACCTCTGCCTCAGAATTCTCCTTACTTCTCCAATCTGGAACTCGTCCTGCTCTTCGTGTTTCAATTTCTTTTCCATGCTGGGAGTCAAAATGTTCAAATTCTTTAGCTATACTTTCTTGAAGTTGTTCATCCTGATCGATCCCATCCACATCGTTCCTGTACAACCTGTTATCAGTGTCATAATTTGAGCCTGAACAGTAGCCCGACGGACCTTCTTCTGAGTTAATGGAGGATGAATTCCCCATAACTTGAAGATTAACTCTTCTAACCCTGGGCAAAACCTCAGCCGCACTTCTCTCCCTACTTCTCCTATATGGAACTTGGCCTGGTCTTCGAGATTCAATTTCTTTTCCATTCCGGGAGTCAAAAGCAAACTCATTGGCCATATTTGCTTGACTTTGTTCATCAATGTTAGTCTTATACATCACCCTCTCATCCTCATTAGCCCAATCACCAGCAACATTCCTAAAGCTGGTCCCGTAAGCTTCAGGCGCATCGCGCAAAACCCTCCTCCTCTCCCTTGTGCTGGAAGAACTTGTACTTGACTTGACATCATGCCCGGAACCATCAGCCATATTCATAAGTTTCTTCTCTGAAAGATCAAAATTCTCCACAATTCCTCCCACAGTTTCTTCTACTACGGACTTTCCTACAAATTCCTCCAACTCCCCATTTTTATTTTTAGCTGTAACTTTAATAGGAAAGGAAAAGAAAAAAGACAATCTTAGAAGACTTCCACTATAGCAAGATCCAAACCACAAGTTCAAACAAATCAATCTGACCATATAAAAAAGGGGGACCAGTCAAAGAAAATGCAAAGCAGAGAACTTGAAGAACAAGTCCAAATTCAAGAATTGCTTTTTACCCTTTCTTCTAGGAAACTACCTAAGCAGAAAACAACAAAGAATGCAAAGAAAGGAAGAGTAAGAATGGAAGTGTACCTCGTAAAACAGCACCACAACCACCACACTGGTAAACAGAATAATCAGTGAGCTCCGGAAGCAAATTTTCACACTTTGGGCAACGAACCAAACGAACCTTTGCTGGTTCAGACATTTTAGGATGTCTTTCAAACAATCTTGATAAACACAACAAGGAAAATCACACCAAGCAAACACCTTTGGCCTCTTTCAAAAAAGTATCTATGCTCTTAGCTCTCAACAAGGTTCAGACATTTTAGGAACTCCTTTAAAACAATCTTGAAAACCCCAACGAGGAAAATAATTACCAAATAGCTTACGTACTCTCACAAACTTTTCAATGTTAGTTAGCTGTCATCAATGCCTTTGTACAAGAATGCATCTGAAGAAAAGAATGATAAAGAGGTTATTTTTGCATAAAATTGAACCAGAGAATCTCTAGTAGAAAAAATGGATTTGATAGGAGCTGAAAAGAAACTAAAAATCTAAGTAGGTATGTTGCAGCTGCTTTCTCAGTTCTTTGTTTCACATTTGGGAGAGGGCCGAGTGTACGGACTCTGAGGACTAGAAAATGCATCTTATTTTCTTTTCTTTTCCACTTTTTTTTTATGATTCATAAGAGGAAATGGTGTTATTTAGAAATTAACGAAAACCGAATTATACTAAATACATAGGACTTCTGACAAAAAATTGGAACGGTGACTTTGCAAAATTGCACCAAGTCAATAAATTACTTACGTTATTAGTTTTCTTTTATGAATGGACCAAAAGTTTTGTTTACTGTCAAGTGGATTTTCTTTTTAAAAAAATACTAGGTGGATAGTAATATACTGCAATATCTACAGTGTTTTCATTTTTAAGTTTCTTCCTTGGAATAAGTCTAGTATTGAAAATGTTTTTGCTGTTATATAATTTAGGGATAATGTTTCTTCCAGCTATGAAATTTGTGCCGACGTGCACACCCTAACACGAGCAGCAATCTTCTCCAAGTTTATAATAATCGTGAGAGATAATTAATGTATTTATTCATCTCCATTTACAATCACTCAAGCAGATTTTTCATGTAGAATATTATCTTAAAACATAAAAGTAGAGAAAAATATGTATATTTTCAAAAGACGCTAAGTTTTATCCACAACAAAATATTTAAAATATACCGTTCGGAACGGGTTATCTACTTTTCTTCATGTATGAATCTGTAATTAACATTTAGTGGATCTAACTAAGTAAATAGTTTTTGTGTTGTTAGAAAAATAACTTAAATTCTTCTCAAAAAAATCAAGATAGACATATTTATCGTCCCAGTTTAATTTATGTGACTTTTTTTAAATATTGATATTTGTTAACAGCTCAGATTTTTTAATTATTTCAACTTTAATTGAGGGGGTAAGAATAAAATAAAGGGGGAAAAATACGTCCCAGTCCTAGCATGGCTGTCTTTGTATGACTTCGTAACGTACTTTCACGTGTAGTGGGGTACGAGTTAAAGAAGTAAAAGTCAGAAAAACAAACAAATAAATACTCACAAAGCAAAGGAAAACTAAGTTTTGGCCTTTGTAAAAAGAAACTGAACAGGACCCTCTTTGGAACTGTTGTTAATTGTGTTGTTTTCTGCACTTCATATGACTTTGTTTGGAAATTGGGAAGAAATGAAAGCTAAAAGCTAAAATAAACTCATGAGGGAACTGACACTTCTCAGCTTTCCTATCTTGGAGTATTAAATTCTTCAAATTCTATTGGCTCATCATTATGCAGTTAGACCTAACTCCCCTGTCCCTACCACACTTTCTTAAATACTAGTATCGTATACTAATATCAATATGTATTTTCGTTGCTACGAACTAGGATGTATTAATTTGGTATAATTCTAATGATTATCTTGTTTATAAAAGTGATACTCTATTTTAAAATTTATAGAATATTAATTATCAACAACCACAAATAGGGGTGTACAAAAAAACCCGATAAACCGCACCGAACCGATAATCTGAGTCAAACCGGAAAAAAAAAATCCGATGTGATTTGGTATTGGAAAATAAAACCCGACCATAATTGGTTTGGTTTGATTTTAACTAAAAAAAATCAAATCGAAACCAAACCAACCCGATAGTATATTTATATAATTTTTAAAAATATTATATACATATAAATATTTATTGTAATATAATATATATATTTGTAATGTAATTTATAAACATTTCTTAAACTTTTTGACAGTTTTATCTTTTAACGTATTATTTCAAGTTTAGACTGAACATTCTTGAATGATAAATACATTTTATAGCCCATAAATGTAGTAATTCAAACAAAAATTAAATCAATACTAATGCTAACAAAAGAAATTCAATTCAATACTAAGAATGACGATAGTGTTCGATAATTATTTTAGTTTTACATTGGTTTATAATGAAAATTCATAAGTTAGTTTATTTTTTTCTTTAGTGCTTAGTTATGTAATTAATATTAGTACTTAATAGCTATACTTATTTTAGCATGACCTATATAGTATTTTTAGATTATGCTAATTTTTATTATGGCTTATTAATTAGTAATATTTATTTTATCTTTATTATTGAATATTTTAGTATAATGCTATGACTTATCTCATATTATTGTGTTATTTTCTTGAAAAATACATTATATGTAGTTGTATTTTACTAGGATTTAAGAAATATTTGGAGCACAAGTTATATATTTTATGCGAAAAAAACTATACCGGAAAAAATCAGAAAAATTCGAGAAAAATCGAGATTGAAAAATTCGATTTTGTTGGTTTGGTTTGGTTTATAAATTTAAAAACCAGACACCATTGGGTTTGTTTGATAATTGAAAAATCCGAACCAACCCGACCTATGTACACCCCTAACCACAACCACAACAACAACGATCCCAGTGTAATCCCACAAGTAGGGTCTGGAGAGGGTAATGCGTACGCAGACTTACCCCTACCTTGAGAAGGTAGAGGGGTTGTTTCCAATAGACCCTCGTGCTCAAGAAAAGATGAAAAAGAAGAAGCACTAGTAGCAACCAGTAACACCAGCAAGATAATAAGAAAATCGAAGCAAGAATATTAATTATCAGAAAAAATAAACAATTGTTGTTCGAACAGTATTATTGTAATCATGGATTAATGGTCATTTGGTAGGATGCATTAGATAAAATAATGCATGCATTAGCTTTGTTTATTATACCTTGTTTGGTTCACGTTTTGAACTTATGCATTAGTTATGCAAGCATTAATTATACACCATATTTGGTATTGTCCTATGCATAACTAATGAATAGGAAACTATGGTATTAACAATGCAATGGATTTTAATGCATGCATTAGCTTAGTCAAATACAAAATTGCCTTTCAAAATTTATGCTTGATTAAAATATGTTATTATATTAATGCAAGTTTGATGTAAAGTTTGATACTGAAATTGCTCCCGTTCTTTATATCTATACTCCGTCAATTTCTTTATAAATCTGCACTCTAGTACTACGTACTAGAATGCACTTGTCATCAACTCATTTTCCTTTTATTTTTTTTAATTCGAACTTTCTTTGCCTAATAATCCAAGAAAGTTGAAAATAAAATTACATCCCTAATAGATATATAAATACTTAGCATATTTTTTTTTTATAAATAAATATTCAGTTTATACTACAATATAGGCAGACTAATCAAATAGTTTTTTAAAACCCTTTTTCATATAAAAAGTTTCCTTAACATATGTTTCTTTTAAAAAGATAAAGTGATAGACTAGTTATGAGAGTATTTTTGTAAACAGAAAATTCTTTTAGAAATTGTGCAATATTTTAATACATCAAACCAAACAATAAATATGAAATATGTCAGCATAAGTAATATCAACATTATTAATAAACTCTGTTCACCATTATTCTTATTCGCCCTACCAGACACCTAAAAGTTTTCTCAATCCATTTTTGTAGAAGAAACAACAATAAACAAAATTATTATAGCAGAGGAGCATTTTCCATACAAGCGGAGAGAATGTCGGGGAAACCAAATTTGACCTTCTTTCTTTCACTGGACTTCATCATGTTGTTGAAAATGTAAATCTCACTTTGAATTTTATGCCGAGATGGATTCATAATTTCCACTATATAAGAATAGCTTTTTATCATCTCCCATATTGTTTGCTTTAAATATATGTATATATATTTAATTTTATTTTGTTTTGGTTTTGCAGTACATATTGATTTCTTGAAGAATACTATAATTTTATGCCTCCAAACGCCACCTACCCTTTAAGCAAAAGCAAAAGAAAATGGATTAAGTGCATGCAGTTTCTTGTTTACTTTATTAAAGTTTGACTTGTTCATCATAGACGTGTCAAGTTAGCAAATCTTCATTCTTTATACCATTATACCTGCAAATCAACTTTCTTTTTTATATTTGAACTGTTTAAGAAAATGTAGTATCATTTTATTTACAGCAAAATAAGCCGTTTCGTCAGAAAGAACTATATTTTTCTACTCCATTCAACTTTTAACAAGTAAAACAATTTGGTCATTGAAGAAAACCAAATCGTCTTTTGCTCATTCCACCTGAGAATTAAAAATCTTCTTTTGCTCATTCCACCTGACTTTTTCGTTGAAAGCTACCGAAGCTTATCAAATGTAATTCACAATATATACCTCTTGGTTTGAAGAGCTGTGTTTTTTTTCCCCCAAAAGCAATTGCACATGCAAGAGTTAGACCTAGATTTGGAGTTATTTGAACTTTGATTTTAAATTTGATATTTGTTTTATTACACAAAAAAATATAAAAGAAAATTCTAAGAGGGCAATACACGCCATGCTGATTAGTGGGATGTCAAAATTTGAGCATCGCTAGTATGTTTTTCCTTCGTACCTTTCTTTGTTCGGAGTTCAATATTTTGGTGTCTTAGGCGTAGAAAAAAAAAACCATATGAGTCCATCCTGAGTTTAGTTTGCCAACCAACTTGACATGTTCAGTCTCGATTTAATCATCGTAGTAGTCCTTTGATGAAAAATATGATCGATCGATCACTAAGTTTGTAATATCAGATATAGGGGTGTACATGGACCGGGTTGGTTCGGGTTTCATCAAAACCAAACCAAATCAATTATATCGGTTTGGATTGATTCGGTTTTGTCGGGTTTTTCGGATTTTTTTTGTTACATGAATATTATTCCAATCTTGCTTTATTAAAGTTAATAGATAGAGTTTTGGTAAGTGAATATATGTTTCCTAAAAATAAAAAAAATTAACAAACACATGTTCTATTAAAGTATTCTTATGGGAGGATTATTTTTAGTAATATGTAATAATTTATTTTCTTAGTCGTCTAACAATAATTTTTGGTTGATGTACGCTTTCAAGTTTAATCGAATTTAATAATTAAACATAAAAATTAATATGACACCTAAATAATGATATGTTCTATGTAATTTTAGATTATCAAAATACTAATTCAATTACAAAAAAGATATAAGAAGTTGACATATGAATATGAAAGAACAAAGAAATGATTGACGCATTGTGAGCACCTAATTTTTGACCGTGTTTGAATTTTCGCCCACTCATCTCACCAATACCACACTTTATCTCCACTCCACTTTCCCTTGTCCCACACGCTTTCCCCCATGCTTGTCCCCCACACTTTGTCCCCACTCCACTTTTTCTTGTCCCCCACGCTTGCCCTCCATGCTTGTCCCCAATACTTTGTCCCCCACTCACAAACCCCATACCCTATTTTCAGCCATTAAAACACACACATAGAGACCCAAAAAAAAAAAGAGGACAGACCCCCTCCCTAAAAACAAAAACCTAGCCACGTTTTTCCAGAAAAATGGGAGCTCTCACTCATTCTCTCATCTTCAAGAGAGAAGCAACAACCGCATCCTTCCATGGCTTACACCCTTCTGCTGATTTCTTCTTGAAAACGAAAACAACCTCCAAACTCTCTCATCTCACTCATCTCACTCACTTACCCATTCCCTTTCACGCAAAAGGAAGCCTAGAATTCGCCATCATAAATACCTCTCTGGAGCACTGACTCCCACCCACTAAATAGCAAACTTTTTGGAATTAAAAAAAATCTGAACAAAGGAAAGCAATCAAAAGTTTAAAGCTTAGAGGCAGAAAATCGAGTCAAGTTACTTCTGGTTTCTACTCGTTTCGTTGTGCCTTCGAGCTTAAGCCTTCCATTTCGGTTTCATTTGGATAATTTTGAGCTGTATTGTTATTGTCGAGGTATGATTTTTAGTCTAAAATAATATAATTATTTCTAGCGTTAGTGTTATGAAATCTGTATCCATGTGTTTACTTCAGCGTTTGTTGAGTCATTTTATTTGTTAATTGTGTAGTTGCAATTTGATGTTAAAATGCTTGATGTAATTGGTAATTAATAATTTCATGTGTTTGACATAAGTCTAATATGGAATATGGAATTCTCCTCATTGATAATTGAGTTCATGAGCTAAAAATGGATTTTTTTTTTTAAATATTTGTTCTGTATCTTGCCTCTTTAAGTCATTCGATGAGTTCACTAAGTAGTTAAAGGATGGATCTGGGCCAAATGACGCAAGGATTGGAAAAGAAAACCATAGAGAGCTGTTGAGAAATTGTGAATAACTACAAAGTTATCATTTCTGGGTTTGCAAAGTTTGATTCGATCTTTGGTTGTTGTCGTTACTGCTATTCCATTGTTGAGCTCCAACACTTCATTTGAGAGTCTTTTAATTGGTCTTTTCAGCTTGTTTGAACACTGGATGCACACATAATCTCATGTACTTATGTTTGAGTTGTATAATTGAATCACCTAGCTTCCCTCATTAATTTAATGTTGGATTTAGGCTCCTGTTATGGAGTAGTTCAACTATTTATGGTAATTTTCTACTAGTTGGGTTGTAAATAGTGTAAAAGTAGTGCCAACACATTTTTTTTGACTCATGGATTAGTTTAATAGCTGTGAAAAACTAGCAAGTTGTTTCCTATATACTAACGTTAATTTAACATGCTATTGTAATGAACAACTTTCAAATACATAAAGATTCCCCGTTAAGATCTAACACAATTGTTTTGTTTCACTCAAGTCTCATACTTCATCCACAAATAATTCCCATAATTCATAAACCTCACAACAATTCTCAAATTAGTTTAGGACAACAACTCAGGAATATCGTAACTTGCTTTAGGCGCGATTAATAAATTATCGTGACTATGGGTACGACTCTCGTGGCATGGTCACGATACGTAAATATCAAATCGAGTGCGCGTTTCACGATACTTGATCAAGAGGTTGTGAGTGGGTTGCTCTAGTGGTGAGCACCTTCCACTTCCAACCAAGAGGTTGTGAGTTCGAGTCACCCCAAGAGCAAGATGGGGAGTTCTTGGAGGGAGAGAGCCGAGGGTCTATCAGAAACAGCCTCTCTACCCCAGGGTAGGGGTAAGATCTGCGTACACACTATCCTCCCCAGACCCCACTAGTGGGATTATACTGGGTTGTTTTGTTGTTGTTGTTGTTGTTGTTGTTATTGTTGTTATTGTTGTTTCACGATACTTGATCACAACTTTAAATAATAATAATAATAATAAACATGTTGTAAATCGTGGGTGTGTTTCACGTGACGCCATTCGCAATGTGTACACAAAAACAGACGAGTTGTGATATCGCGACTTGTTCAAACAAATTCCATAAACACTAAAAGCGGTTACAATTTAATCTAAATCGGTAACGCATACAAAGTTTTAAACATGTAATAATCCAGATATTCAAGCCAAGTTTAAGTGAATAAAGCGACTGTGCTAGAACCACGGGACTCGGGGAATGCCTTACACCTTCTCCTCGATCAATAGAATTTCTTATCCGGACTTTATTTTCGCAGACCAGTAATAAAAGAGTCAAACCTTCCTTTGACTAGGGATTCAAATAAAAGGTGACGTCTAACACCAAAAATCAATTCCAAGTGGTGACTCTGAATAACAAAATAATTTCTATTTCAAAATGTCACTTTAATTGGAAAAATCCTTTAACCCACAATCCACATAACACATATATATCTTTTGGGGGGTATAAAAGGGGTGTGACAGCTCTGGCGACTCTGTTGGGGACACCCTAAGAATTCGAGCTTGTACATTGACTTTGTTTGGCTTTATTAATTTTTGTGTATATTGTGATTTATTTGGGCCTAATGTGTTACTTGTCCATTTTTTTCCGTTTTGATATTGTTGAACTGTACATATAAATTGTATCCTCTCGCACCCCTATGAGTCTTCTTATAGTTAGTTATGTTGTGTTTGCCTACCAGCATCACAAAATTTCTGTCTTGAGATAAAGCCAGTTAGCCTACCAGCTTCTGGTGAAGGATTTAGTCACACATGCTTAGGCGGGAGACCTTCTAGCTAGCCAGTGTTGTTCTACTACTGGTGACGCTTGACGCTCCTCGGCTCAGGTTGTCCGCCCGGGTAAGACAGGTCTAGATACCATCTCCTTTAGGATTTACAAACTTAGAAGAACAAGCCACAAGCAATGAATATCCCTAGTAGGCTACGCTTTATTTGCATCATGTGCATTTTACTTAGCAGCGCTCGACACAAGGGGCGAGTTCTGTTTTAGGACAGGCCTTGTTGAGACCATTATGTCATGTTATGTGCTACTTGTTGCATTATTTGGGAGGCTTGCATGTCGACCGACTTTAGCATAAATCAGTTGAACGAACAGAGAAAATGTGGTCTAGTGCATATGGTTTTTAAAGATTAATTTTCATATAAAAAAAGAAGAAGAACATAGCCGATTTTGACCGAACTACATGGGTCTGATTCTCACCGGATGTGAGATACGCAGGCAAACCTCATCGGTTCCGACCCCCAATTTTCAAAAATCCAAAAAGATATTTTCCTTTAATTGCTTCTTTATAATTTTTTTTTTTGAGACCAAAAATCCAAAAATATTTTCTTCCTTTTTTAAAAAAAAAAAGTCTTTCACCCAAAATTCAAAAAAATATTTTCTTTCTTTAGAATTTTTTTAAAAAAATTCTTTTTTCTTCTTTAGAAGTTTTTCTTCACCAATTCCAAAAAAACAAAAACAAAAAAAAATCGAAAACAAAAATTAAAAATATTTTCTTTGCTAGGAGATTTTGTCGGATTAATTGTATATGAAAAAAAAGAGTTAGTTTATCTATTTTATTTCTCATCCACCGAACTACGCGGGTGTGATTCTCACCGGATATGAGATACGTAGGCAAACCTCATCGGTTCCGGCCCCAGTTTTCAAAAAAAGAAAAATTCAAAAATAGTTTCCCTTTCCTTGATTCCCTCTCTAGAATTCTTTCCTTAGAAAATCCAAAAAGAAATTAAATCCAAAAATATTTTCCTTCTCTTCCGAAGCCTTTCATTCGAAAAAAAAAGAACAAAAACAATCTTCAAATCAAAATCCAAAATATTTTCTTCCTTCTTTAGAATTCCTTCTTTTTTTTAAAAAAAACAATTCAAATTTCATAAAAAGAAAAAAAAAACTCAAAAATTATATTTAAAAGTCTTTATATATAAAAAAAAATAAAAAATGGGTCTGTCTATTCCCAATACCCCTGAACTACGTAATGATCTGATTCATGCGGCGACATGATACGTAGGCAACCCACCAAAGGTTCGATCAAAATATTTTTTAATGATTCTAAGATGAGGGATCAAAATGAGGCGTGAGTAAAAAATAAAAATAAAAAATAAAAAAAAATGAGAAGAAAATAAGTGCGTCAATAAGAAGCAACCTCATAAGACGAAATGAAACATGAAGCCTCCAAAAGCATGATAGAAATAGTGACAATGATAGGAGCATGGCACATTATGTGTGATTCATATCTATAAAATGCTTAACCCTAACACGTTTGCTGTCTCTTACGTAGTAAGCTTAAGGTGGTTAGTTTGTGGTGAAACTGGCAACACACTATTACTTCACTAGATCTAAGGGAGCAGTAGTAATGGCCAACGATGATGAGATCGAGCTGATCACTGACGACCCCCAGGGTCAATCAGTTGAACAAGAGTCGGAGGAAATAAGAAAATTGTGACAGCAGTTGTCTGATGTATATCAAGCTTGGGTGTCTGGTCAGCCTCCACCCTGTGGTCCCTCAGAGGGAACTTCCACCGCACCTCTGGCTTCTCAACCACCTCTCCATACAACGAGCGACCATATCCCACCACCAGGGTATGTGCCAAACTACAGCCTCCACGTTGCTCCTGGTATCTCTAAAGTGCGACCTCCAGTCGCACCGGTCAGGAACACTCCTCTAGTCGTGTCTGGCGCACCGGCATACACAATCCCGCCTCCACCTCCTGTGATGAGGCCAATCAACAAGCCGCCATCTCATGCTTATGATGGCCAATACTACTCTCCAAATATGGCTTTCGGGGTCTCGACTTCATATAATCAGACTCCTCAGTACGAGTCACCAGTGGAAAATGAAAAGTTTGCCAAGACGGTTGAGCCGGATGAGATGGCCAGGAAAATGAAAAGTCTTGAACAAAACATAAAGAACATACAGGGACTAGGGGTCACAAAAGTGTTTCGTTCAGTGATCTATGCATGTTCCCTCACATCCATTTGCCACCAGGGTTCAAGAACCCAAAATTCGAGAAGTATGATGGACACGGCGACCCTATCGCCCATTTGAAAATGTACTGCAACCAGCTGAGGGGTGCAGGTGGAAAAGAAGAATTACTGATGGCTTATTTTAGGGAAAGTCTTATGGGGGTAGCCTCCGAATGGTTCATTGACCAAGATATCTCTCACTGGCATGTCTGGGATGACATGGCCGAAGCCTTCGTCAAACAATTTCAATACAACATAGATATTGCGCCGGATCGCAATTCCCTGTCCAATATGAAGAAAAAGCCGACTGAAAGCTTTAGGGAGTATGCAATCAAGTTGATCACTGTTTTTCTGGAGGCCCAAGAGCCTGATTACTTTCAGAACATGATGTCCGCAATGGGTAGACCTTTTGCGGAAGCGATCAAAATAGAAGAAATGGTCAAAAATGGCCTCAAGACTGGCAGAATTATAAGTCAAGCTGCTCTCAAAGCCACCACCCAAGCTATCCAAAATGGGTCGGGAAGATTGGCAAATAGAAAGAAGAGAGATGAAGGGTCCATGATGACTTCGGGATCCAGGGAAGTTCAAAGAAGGGCATCGCACCCTTATGTGCAAGTTCAGCAGGGGCAATCCAGCTACCCTCAACATTACTATCCCCTGCCAATTCCTCAGTACTCCGTGGGACCGCCACAATATACAGTGTTTAATGCTCAATCATATGCTCGTCCTCCCAATCAACAGGTACGGGTACCGGCTCCAAGATTCCTCCGACCTCAGCAGCAAAATTTTCGGGCACCCTACAATGCTCGTCCTAGGCAGGATTATGGTCGAGAGCAGAGGCCGGTGGAAAAATTTACTCCATTGGCTGAATCATACTCTAGTCTATTCCAGAAGTTGAAGCAGATGGGCGTGATTGGACCCATCGCTCCCAACCATATGCATCCTGATTCACACGGATTTCAAGCAAATGCTAGATGTGAATACCATTCAGGTGCTCTGGGGCATAGCATTGATGACTGTTGGACCCTGAAAAGAGCCATAGAAAGACTCATTATTGAAAAATTGATTGTAGTCACGAATGGCGAGGACCCTCCTAATGTGACTAATAACCCATTGCCAGTACACAATTATGTTCATTTTGTGGGAATGATTGGCCGAGATCATGAATACAAGCCGGTTAGTCGAGCAGAAATGACAGTGGTAACAATTCAAGAGGGAACCAAACTGGAAGTAAATCCAAGCCTAGATGCACCGTTGATTGTGAAAGGCACTCAAAGCTTAGAGAGGGCAACTTTATTTGTTCCAAAAATCTCGAGGTTGGAAGTTCGCTCCAATGTTTCAAACCCAAAGTTATACGTCCTTAGAGGTCACCCCATCACAAAGCAGAATCAGGGCGATACGACGGGTATAATAGAACCGATCATAATCAAGCCTGCCACACAACCCCGCGTAACAAATACGAAAACCATCCCTTGGAACTACAACAAAACTGTAGTAACCTACAAAGGCAAGGAAATCATAGAAGAAGTGGGGGAAACTGGAGGTTTGACTCGATTAGGGAGGTGTTACTCTCCAGAAGAGTTGAGGAAGGCTAAGCAAATCAGAGAAGGCCAAATGCCAATAAAGAAATCGGTCACTGAAGAAGAGGCAGAGGAGTTTTGAAAAAGATGAAAGTTCAGGATTACTCAATCATTGACCAGCTGAGAAAGATTCCTGCCCAAATCTCTCTATTATCTCTGCTCATACACTCAGGAGAGCATGCCCGTGTACTAATCAAAATCCTGAACGAGGCACATATCTCAGAGAATACCACCGTGAATCAGTTAGAGAAGATGGACAATAGATTTTTTGAGGTGAACAAAATTTCCTTTACTGGTGATGAACTTCCTAAGGAGGGATCCGGTCACAATAGGGCTTTGCACTTATTGGTCAAATGTGAGGGGCATTACGTGAAGCGAGTCATGGTTGATGGAGGCTCGAGTGTAGATGTATGCCCCCTCTCCACCTTGCAAAGTATGAAGATCAATACAGACAGGATCCGACCCAGCAATGTTCGCATCCGGGCTTTTGATGGCTCAGCGAGAGATACCATTGGGGAGATCAACCTCACCATGACGATTGGGCATGTTGATTTTGAAATTGTCTTCCAAGTAGTGGACATAGAAACTTCTTATAACTTTCTTCTTGGAAGGCCATGGATCTATACGGCCCGAGCTGTGCCATCCACCTTGCATCAGATGCTCAAATTCGAGCACGACAGGCAAGAAATTATTGTTTACGGAGAAGACGAGTCATCCATTTATAAAGACCCGTTAATCCCATGTATTGAGGCCAAGGAAGGATGTGAGTCTATTGTCTATCAGGCTTTCGAAGTGGTTGTTGTGGACCATGTCGAGGAAGGAAAGCCCATTCTGCATCCTCGTCTCTCCGCCACATCTGTAATGGTGGCTGCACTTATGATGAGACAAGGTTATGAGCCAGGAAAAGGCTTGGGGGCATCATTGCAAGGAATTTCAGAACCTATTTCTCCGTTCAGTAACAAGGGTACTTTTGGTTTAGGCTTCAGGCTAACACAAGCAGACGAAGACAAAGTCAAGCACCGCAAAAAGCACGGGTGGGTCTTGCAGCAACCTATCCCTCATATTTTCTACACTTTTGTCGAGCCACGATTCAAACATGGTCAAAATTCCTTGGCGCATGCAAACATTGATGAAATTTGCCGTGACCTCAGGCAGATGTTTTCTGAAGTGAATATGATCCAGGCAGGTGAAGGCACTAGTTGTGCCGATATGCAACTAATTGGCCCAGAAACCATGCTCAATAACTGGGAAGCAACTCCTCTCCCCACAAGGAAGGAGTCTTGTTTTGTTAATGTCGGCTTTAATAACATGACATGCATGCGAAATTCATGCCCAGATCTCAAAAAGCTGTCTAATTTCGAAATAATGCATCAAGAGGTCGAATATGATGAAGATAAGGTTTTTGATGAAATAAAAAGAGAGTTGGAACAATTTGAAAACAAGCCTAGGCCCAACCTCAATGAAACTGAGCCAATTAATATCGGAGGTCATGAAGAAGTCAGAGAAACAAAGATAAGCATTCACGCTGAACAAAAAACCAGAGATGCCTTGATTTAACTTTTATTTGAGTATAGAGATGTGTTTGCGTGGTCTTATGATGATATGCCTGGTTTAAGCACCGATTTAGTGGTTCATAAGCTTCCCACGTATCCTAATTTTCCACCAGTCCAATAGAAGCAACAAAAATTTAAAACAGACATGAGTGATAAAATCAAAGAGGAAATAATGAAGCAATTGAGCGCCAATGTTGTCAGAGCCATACGATACACCACCTGGGTGGCAAATGTTGTGCCCGTGCCAAAGAAAGATGGAAAAACTAGAGTTTGTGTTGACTACAGAGACCTGAACAAAGCAAGTCCGAAGGATAATTTTCCTTTGCCGAACATCCATATTCTTGTAGATAATTGCGCAAAGCATGAGATACAGTCGTTCGTGGATTGCTATACTGGGTACCACCAGATTCTAATGGATGAGGGTGATGCAGAAAAGACCGCTTTCACCACTTCGTGGGGTACCTATTGTTACAGGGTCATATCATTCGGTTTAAAGAATGCAGGGGCAACTTATATGAGGGCCATGACCATCATTTTTCACGACATGATGCACAAAGAGATTGAAGTATATGTCGATTATGTCATCATAAAATCAAAGACACAGGCTGATCACGTGAATGATTTGAAAAAGTTCTTCGAACGGCTTCAAAGGTATGACCTTAAGCTCAATCCAGCCAAATGTGCATTTGGGGTTCCATCTGGGAAACTCCTCGGTTTTATAGTCAGTCGGAGAGGCATCGAATTGGATCCATATAAAAAAAAGTCCATTCGAGATCTGCCACCCCCGAAGAACAAAAAGGAGGTCATGAGTTTGCTCGAAAGGTTGAACTACATCAGTAGGTTCATTGCTCAGCTCACAACCACGTGCGAGCACATCTTTAAGTTGCTGAAAAAGGATGTTGCAATCAAGTGGACGGACGATTGCCCAAATGCTTTTGACAGGATCAAAGATTATCTATCAAAACTCCCTGTACTGGTCCCACCTGAACCTGGTAGGCTTTGTTTTTATATCTATCGGTGATGGATAATTTCTTTGGATGCGTTCTGGGGCAACATGATGCAACAGGCAAAAAGGAACAAGCAATATATTATTTGAGCAAGAAGTTCACCAATTATGAGGTTAAGTACACCCTTTTAGAAAGGACATGTTGTGCCTTGACTTGGGTCGCTCAGAAGTTGAGACATTATCTTTTGGCCTATACTACTTACCTCATATCCAGAATGGATCCTCTGAAGTATATCTTCCAAAAGCCAATGCCCACCGGCAGGCTCGCAAAATGGCAAATCCTGCTCACAGAGTTCGACATCGTCTATGTCACTCGCACCGCGATGAAAGCACAGGCTTTGGCCGATCATTTGGCAGAGAATCCAGTTGATGATGAGTACAAGCCACTTACCACATACTTCCCAGACGAAGAGGTCAACTCAATAGAGGAAGTAGTTCCAGACGACAACCCTCTATGGAAAATGTATTTTGATGGAGCTGTCAATATCAAAGGAGTTGGGATCGGGGCAATCTTCATATCACCTATTGGACAGTATTACCCTGCAACAGCCCGACTTTGGTTCTTCTGTACTAATAATACGGCAGAATACGAAGCCTGTATCATGAGTTTGAAAATGGCCCTCGATCAGGATGTGCATGAACTATTGGTTATGGGAGATTCTGACTTGCTTATCCGGCAAACCCAAGGCGAATGGGAGACTCGAGACATAAAGCTTATTCCATACAGATAATGTGTACAAGATTTGAGCAAAAGATTCAAATCCATTGAGTTTAGGTACATTCCCAGGTTTCACAACGAGCTAGCCGATGCTTTGGCTACTTTAGCCTCGATGCTCCCTTATCTGGGAAACACCCATATCGATCCACTAGAAATCCAAGTTCGGAATCAACACGGTTACTGCAATACAAGTGAGACAGAACCAGATGGTGAACCATGGTATCATTACATAGAAAATAAGAGAATACCCAGAGCACGCCAAGAGAGATCAAAAAAGAACTATAAAGAGGCTCGCCAGCGGTTTCTTCCTGAATGGGGAAATTTTGTACAAAAGGACCCTAGATTTGAACTTGTTGAGGTGCGTAGATGCCACAGAAGCTGAGCGAATCATGAGTGAAGTGCATTCGGGGGTATGCAGACCTCACATGAATGGATATGTTTTGGCGAAGAAGATTCTGCGGGCAAGGTATTATTGGCTTATAATGGAGCGAGATTGCTTCAGTTTTGTTCGCAAGTGTCACCAATGCCAGATTCATGGTGACCTGATTCACTCGCCACCTTCGGAGTTGCATCCCTGTCCTCTTTTTGGCCTTTCGTTGCTTGGGGAATGGATGTTATTGAGCCAAAGGCTTCAAATGGGCATAGATTTATTTTGGTTGCAATTGATTACTTCACCAAGTGGGTAGAGGCCGTCACTTTCAAAGCAGTCACCAAGAAAGCAGTGGTAGACTTTGTTCATTCCAACATCATCTGCCGCTTTGGTATCCCAAATACCATTATCACTGACAATGCAACCAATCTCAATAGTAATTTGATGAAGGAGGTATGCGAGCAATTTAAAATTATGCATCGCCATTCTACCCCTTACCGGCCAAAAGCCAATGGAGCCGTTGAAGCAGCGAACAAGAACATCAAGAAGATTCTTAGGAAAATGATCCAAGGTTTGAGACAATGGCATGAAAAGTTGCCTTTTGCTCTTTTGGGATACCGCACGACTGCTCACACATCTGTTGGTGCAACTCCTTATCTGTTGGTATATGGGACGAAAGCTGTAATACTGGCTGAAGTCGAAATTCCCTCTCTTCGAATCATTGTGGAGTCGGAGATTGAAGATACAAAATGGGTAAAGACCCGATTAGAACAACTAATGCTGATTGATGAAAAACGGCTAGCAGCAGTGTGCTTTAGCTAGTTATACCAGCAAAGAATAGCACGCACTTACAACAAGAAAGTGCGTCCAAGGCATTTCGAGGTAGGCCAACTCGTTCTGAAATGCGTTCTTCCACACCAAGTAGAAGCTAAAGGAAAGTTCGCCCCAAACTGGAAAGGACCCTACATCATCAAGAAAGTGTTACCAAAAGGGGCCTTGCACTTGGTAGATGAAGAAGGACGGGTACCAGACATGACTATTAATGCAGATGCAGTCAAAAGATATTATGTCTGATATATACCCACTGTGGAACTTTCACGCATGATTTTCTTAGATCGAGATGATGAAGGCTACCATTGCTCGCTATTCCAAGCAAGTGTCACCCTTTTGTTACCCTTTTTAAGCTGTATTTTTTTCTTTTTCCTTGTTTTCCATTTTCTGGAACCTGTGTACTCAAAAAGAAGAAGTCAAACAATAAATTTTTTGAGAATTGAACTATGTCCGACCTGATTTCGAAAGGATACGTAGGCAGCCTTACCCTGGGTTCGGTCCCATCGCAACAAAAATCGATATTCCCAATACTCCAAAACTGGGGTAGAAGTTTGTTTTTATCTTACGGTTTTCCCGTAGAAACAGTTCCAAAAGTTGTAATTTAGTTCAAGGTTCTTTCCACCTTTTCCTGTCAAGAATTTCTGATCGATATTTGAGAATACTTGAAGTCCTCATGCCAGTGGGCATTGGCCAGCATTCCGCATGAAAAAAAAGAAAAAAAAAGAAGAAATGAGAGTCTTATCGGTGAAAACCCATATGAGCACTGTAAGGCGACAGTAAGCAGAGAAATGCAAGAGTCTTATTGGTGAAAACCAGATGGGCACCATAAGGCAATGGTGATTAGAGAAATGAGAGAGGCCAGTTAGCGAAAACCCGCAAAGGGCGCTACTAGCCGAATAAGGGTCTTCGATGCTCCGGCATGAGCACAACCAAGACAGTTTCAAGATGAACATTTGCGACGTATTTTGAGAATTAGACAGCTCAAACAGATCAGGCGTCCAGTCCAAAATGCATGTCATGATTCATTGAAGTCGGCACATATATCCAGATAAGTCTCCTTATTTCTCTCCCCGAAAGGGACACCTTTTATTTAGACACATTCCCTTTTTCACTTCCAATTGCTCTTCTATTCTTTTCCATAATTTTTCTTAAATTCCCTTTCGGTCTAATCTTGCATCAAAAGCAAAGAAAAAATGGCTGCAAAACTGTCTACAGTTTTCCCGTAATACCGAGCACAATTTGGAGCATATACGGCATTGACGAAGGCAGGAATCCATCTGTGATCTCTTTTGATATGGCTGACAAAGTGTCTTAAAGAAACTGAAAAGCTCGCCTAAGCAAGAGTTGCTTCATGGGAAAAGTTGATAAGCACTACATACACAAATTGGTTCTGAGTGCAAGACAACTAAGTTTGATTTTAAAGAAAATTTGCTTTGCCTTAGATACAAGGGTTAACGGTACTGTGGACATCCGGGTATGAAACAACCAGGGGAGACGTCAAAAAGACAGTCTCCAGAAAATGATACAAAGTATCCGAGCATCTCGGTACCACTCTGATAGAATCAGTTCTTCGACAACGGGGTGTCCGTGAACTCAAACTCCTCAGTGCATCAAGGCCACAAACCGACCACCACTTTATAAACTCATAAATTTTCTTTGTTTGAAGCCGGAATAAAGCAGTGCAGAATGGCGGTTCTCAAAGGACGAATGTCACCAAATGTAAGCTCCTTAAAATTTTCAGCATGCATCACTACTGTCCATACCTCTCATTTTCATAGCCTAACCCAGGTAAAACCTTTTTACCTAGGGGGATCCAACTCATAGTTTCGGGTAGAAGTACTCTTCGTTCAGGTTGTTTTAAGTAGCTTAATAAAGGTAGAACCTTCTCGCCTAGGGGGATCCAGCTCATAGTTTCGGGTAAAAGTACTCTTCGCTCAGGATGTTTTACGTAGCTTAACCCAGGTAGAACCTTTAAGCCTATGGGGATCCAGCTCATAGTTCCAGGTAGAAGTACTCTTCACTTAGGATGTTTTATGTAGCTTAACCCAAGTAGAACCATTTTGCCTAGGGGGATCTAGCTCATAGTTCCAGGTAGAAGTACTCTTCGCTCAGGATGTTTTACTTAGCTTAACCCAGGTAGAACCTTTCCGCCTAGGGGGATCCAGCTCACAGTTCCGGGTAGAAGTACTCTTCACCCAGGCTATTTTTCGTAACTTAACCCAGGTAGAACTTTTTCGCCTAGGGGGATCCAGCTCATAGTTCCGGGTAGAAGTACTCTTCGCTCAGGTTGTTTTAAGTAGCTTAATAAAGGTAGAACCTTTTCGCCTAGGGGGGATCCAACTCATAGTTCCGGGTAGAAAGTACTCTTCGCTCAGGATATTTTACGTAGCATAACCCAGGTAGAACCTTGTCGCCTAGGGGGATTCAGCTCATAGTTCCGGGTTGAAGTACTATTCGCTCAGGATTTTTTACGTAGCTTAACCCAGGTAGAACTTTTTTGCCTAGGGGGATCCAACTCATATTTTCGGGTAGAAGTACTCTTCGCTCAGGATGTTTTACATAGCTTAACCCAGGTAGAACCTTTTCGCCTAGGGGGATCCAGCTCACAGTTCCGGGTAGAAGTACTCTTCACTCAGGATGTTTTACGTAGCTTAACTCATGTAGAACCTTTTCGCCTAGGGGGATCCAGCTCATAGTTCCGGGTAGAATTACTATTCGCTCAGGATATTTTACGTAGCTTAACCCAGGTCGAACCTTTTTGCCTAGGGGGATCCAACTCATATTTCTGGGTAGAAGTACTCTTCGCTCAGGATGTTTTACGTAGCTTAACCCAGGTAGAACCTTTTCGCTTAGGGGATCCAGCTCACAGTTCCGGGTAGAAGTACTCTTCGCTCAGGATGTTTTACGTAGCTTAACCAGGTAGAACCTTTTCGCCTAGGAGGATCCAGCTCACAGTTCCGGGTAGAAGTACTCTTCGCTCAGGATGTTTTACGTAGCTTAACCCAGGTAGAACCTTTTCGCCTAGAGGGATCCAGCTCATAGTTCCGGGTAGAAGTACTCTTCGCTCAGATTATTTTACGTAGCTTAACCTAGGTAGAACCTTTTCGCCTAGGGGGATCTAGCTCACAATTCCGGGTAGAAGTACTCTTCACCCAGGCTGTTTTTCGTAGCTTAACCCAGGTAGAACTTTTTCGCCTAGGGGGATCCAGCTCATAGTTCCGAGTAGAAGTACTCTTCGCTCAGGTTGTTTTAAGTAGCTTAATAAAGGTAGAACCTTTTCGCCTAGGGGGGATCCAGCTCATAGTTCCGGGTAAAAAGTACTCTTCGCTCAGGATGTTTTACGTAGCTTAACCCAGGTAGAACCTTGTCGCCTAGGGGGGATTCAGCTCACAGTTCCGGGTAGAAGTACTATTCGCTCAGGATGTTTTACGTAGCTTAACCCAGGTAGAACCTTTAAGCCTTTGGGGATCTAGCTCATAGTTCTGGGTAATAGTACTCTTCACTCAGGATGTTTTATGTAGCTTAACCCGGGTAGAACCTTTTCGCCTAGGGGGATCTAGCTCATAGTTCCAGGTAGAATTACTCTTCGTTCAAGATATTTTACTTAGCTTAACCAAGGTAGAACCTTTTCGCCTAGGGGGATCCAGCTCACAGTTTCGGGTAGAAGTACTCTTCACCCAGACTGTTTTTCGTAGCTTAACCCAGGTAGAACTTTTTCGCCTAGGGGGATCCAGCTCATAGTTCCGGGTAGTTATACTCTTCGCTTAGGTTGTTTTAAGTAGCTTAATAAAGGTAGAACCTTTTCGCCTAGGGGGGATCCAGCTCATAGTTCTGGGTAGAAAGTACTCTTCGCTCAGGATGTTTTACGTAGCTTAACCCAGGTAGAACCTTGTCGCCTAGGAGGATTCAGCTCATAGTTCCGGGTAGAAGTACTATTCGCTCAGGATGTTTTACGTAGCTTAACCCAGGTAGAACCTTTTTGCCTAGGGGGATCCAACTCATATTTTCGGGTAGAAGTACTCTTCGCTCAGGATGTTTTACATAGCTTAACCCAGGTAGAACCTTTTCGCCTAGGGGGATCCAGCTCACAGTTCCGGGTAGAAGTACTCTTCGCTCAGGATGTTTTACGTAGCTTAACTCAGGTAGAACCTTTTCGCCTAGGGGGATCCAGCTCATAGTTCCGGGTAGAAGTACTATTCGCTCAGGATATTTTACGTAGCTTAACCCAGGTAGAACCTTTTTGCCTAGGGGGATCCAACTCATATTTCCGGGTAGAAGTACTCTTCGCTCAGGATGTTTTACGTAGCTTAACCCAGGTAGAACCTTTTCGCTTAGGGGATCCAGCTCACAGTTCCGGGTAGAAGTACTCTTCGCTCAGGATATTTTACGTAGCTTAACCAGGTAGAACCTTTTCGCCTAGGAGGATCCAGCTCACAGTTCCGGGTAGAAGTACTCTTCGCTCAGGATGTTTTACGTAGCTTCACCCAGGTAGAACATTTTCGCCTAGGGGGATCCAGCTCATAGTTCCGGGTAGAAGTACTCTTCGCTCAGGTTGTTTTACGTAGCTTAACCGAGGTAGAACCTTTTTGCCTAGGGAGATCCAGCTCACAGTTCCGGGTAGAAGTACTCTTCACCCAGGCTGTTTTTCGTAGCTTAACCGAGGTAGAACTTTTTCGCCTAGGGGGATCCAACTCATAGTTCCGGGTAGAAGTACTCTTCGTTCAGGTTGTTTTAAGTAGCTTAATAAAGGTAGAACCTTCTCGCCTAGGGGGATCCAGCTCATAGTTCCGGGTAGAAGTATTCTTCGCTTATGTTGTTTTACGTAGTTTAACCCGGGTAGAAAATTTTTGCCTAGGGGGATACAACTCATAATCCGAGTAGAAGTGCTCTTCGCCCAGGTTTGCTTTTTGTGGCTTAACCCAGGTAGAACTTTTAAGCCTATGGGGATCTAGCTCATAGTTCCGGGTAAAAGTACTCTTCACTCAGGATGTTTTATGTAGCTTAACCCAAGTAGAACCATTTTTCCTAGGGGGATCTAGCTCATAGATCCAGGTAGAAGTACTCTTTGCTCTGAATGTTTTACTTAGCTTAACCCAGGTAGAACCTTTTCGCCTAGGGGGATCCAGCTCACAGTTCCGGGTAGAAGTACTCTTCACCCAGGCTGTTTTTCGTAGCTTAACCAGGTAGAACTTTTTCGCCTAGGGGGATCCAGCTCATAGTTCCGGGTAGAAGTACTCTTCGCTCAGGTTGTTTTAAGTAGCTTAATAAAGGTAGAACCTTTTCGCCTAGGGGGGATCCAGCTCATAGTTCTGGGTAAAAAGTACTCTTCGCTCAGGATGTTTTACGTAGCTTAACCCAGGTAGAACCTTGTCGCCTAGGGAGATTCAGCTCATAGTTCCGGGTAGAAGTACTATTCGCTCAGGATGTTTTACGTAGCTTAACCCAGGTAGAACCTTTTTGCCTGGGGGGATCCAACTCATATTTCCGGGTAGAAGTACTCTTCGCTTAGGATGTTTTACATAGCTTAACCCAGGTAGAACCTTTTCGCCTAGGGGGATCCAGCTCATAGTTCCGGGTAGAAGTACTCTTCGCTCACGATATTTTACGTAGCTTAACTCAGGTAGAACCTTTTTGCCTAGGGGGATCTAGCTCATAGTTCTGGGTAGAAGTACTATTCGCTCAGGATGTTTTACGTAGCTTAACCCAACTAGAACCTTTTTGCCTAGGGAGATCCAACTCATATTTCCGGGTAGAAGTACTCTTTGCTCAGGATGTTTTACGTAGCTTAACCTAGGTAGAACCTTTTCGCCTAGGGGGATCCAGCTCACAGTTCCGGGTAGAAGTACTCTTCGCTCAGGATGTTTTACGTAGCTTAACCAGGTAGAACCTTTTCGCCTAGGAGGATCCAGCTCACAGTTCTGGGTAGAAGTACTCTTCGCTCAAGATGTTTTACGTAGCTTAACCCAGGTAGAACCTTTTCGCTTAGGGGGATCCAGCTCATAGTTTCGGGTAGAAGTACTCTTCGCTCAGGTTATTTTACGTAGCTTAACCCAGGTAGAACCTTTTCGCCTAGGGGGATCCAGCTCACAGTTCCGGGTAAAAGTACTCTTCACCCAGGCTGTTTTTCGTAGCTTAACCCAGGTAAAACTTTTTCGCCTAGAGGGATCCAGCTCATAGTTCCGGATAGAAGTACTCTTCGCTCAGGTTGTTTTAAGTAGCTTTATAAAGGTAGAGCCTTCTCGCCTAGGGGGATCCAGCTCATAGTTCTGGGTAGAAGTACTCTTCGCTCATGTTGTTTTACGTAGTTTAACCCGAGTAGAAACTTTTTGCCTAGGGGTATACAACTCATAATCCGAGTAGAAGTACTCTTCGCCCAGGTTTGCTTTTCGTAGTTTAACCCAGGTAGACCCTTTTCGCCCCGGGAATTCAGCATCTGGTTACATTTCTTTTTCAGTAGTAGAGGGCACCAACCCCTGGTTACATTTCTTTCTCAGTAATACAGGGCGCCAACCCCTGGTTACATTTCCTTTTCAGTAATACGGGGAGCCAACCTCTGGTTACATTTCCTTTTCAATAATACAGGGCGCCAACCCCTGGTTACATTTTCTTTCTAGTAATACAAGGCGCCAACCCCTGTTTACATTTCCTTTTCAGTAATACAGAGCACCAACCCCTGGTTATATTTCCTTTTCAGTAATACAGGGTGCCAACCTGTGTTTACATTTTCTTCTCAGTAATACATGGTACACCAATCCCCTGATTATATTTCCTTACCAGCATAGGGTACACCAATCCCTGATCTCCTTACCAGTATAGGGTACATCTATCCCTAGCTGTATTCTCCAACATATGGTACACCACTCCCTAGTTAATTTAATTTTAAATGCAGGATACACCACTCCCTAGTATCATTGCCAATATAGGGTATCCCATTCTCTGACCACATTTTCCCAACATGAGGTACACAAATCCTTAGTTGAGACATTCTTTTGGGACAATAATAAAAAAAAATCATCATGACCTTTTCAAGGTATACCATTACTATTTTTTATTTGCTTTCAATAAAGAAGTAGTTTAGAATTTTGTTACAATAACTCACGAAATATTTTCTAGAAAAACTGGGGCAGAAAAATTTCGTTCGTTTGTTTGTTGTGATGTTTGAGCAGGTTTTACCTCGAGGCATAAGGTTCAAGATGAACAAAAGAAGAAGTCTGAATCCAAAATAAAGAAAAGAAAAGAAAAAAAAAGTGAATACAAATACAGAAGCAGATGGAAATGATATGGACTGCTCAAAACATGACTGAAGTTACGAGCTTCACATTTTCCGTTTTGCTCAGAAGAAGCTGTAGGAGAATGAACTAGTACCTACAGCTAGCAAGCATCAAGGTTCAGATCAGAGTCTACATGAACAACCAGTCAAGACTCAAGATCAAGGTTCAGAAGACTTATAAATAGGAATCTTGTAACTTATAGCTCATAGGCTTGTTTAGTTCCTTTAAATTTTGATGTAATAACATGGCCACAGACCGGAGCCTTGACGGAACCTAGCTCGACTTTCGAACTTATCACTCCATCATTCTTCTTGAACTACACGCGACCTGATTCCCTTATAACCTTGGGATATGTAGGCTGTCCAAAACCAGGACTCGGTTGCACCTTTTTCTTTTATTTTCTTCCTCTTTTGAATAACGATATGGTCAAAACTTAGTCACATCGCTCATCTTTTCTTTGCCTGAAAACTCTTCATGTTTCCAAGCAAAGATGGGCATGCTGTGAGCACCTAATTTTTGACCGTGTTTGAATTTTCGCCCATTCATCTCACCAATACCACACTTTATCCCCACTCCACTTTCTCTTGTCCCCCACGCTTTCTTCCATGCTTGTCCCCCACACTTTGTCCCCACTCTATTTTTCCTTGTCCCCCCACTCATTCTCTCATCTTCAAGAGAGAAGCAACAACCGCATCCTCCCATGGCTTACACCCTTCTGCTGATTTCTTCTTGAAAACGAAAACAACCTCCAAACTCTCTCATCTCACTCATCTCACTCATCTCACTCACTTACCCATTCCCTTTCACGCAAAAGGAAGCCTAGAATTCGCCATCATAAATACCTCTCTGGAGCACTGACTCCCACCCACTAAATAGCAAACTTTTTGGAATTAAAAAAAATATGAACAAAGGAAAGCAATCAAAAGTTTAAAGCTTAGAGGCAGAAAATCGAGTCGAAGTTACTTCTGGTTTCTACTCGTTTCGTTGTGCCTTCGAGCTTAAGCCTTCCATTTCGGTTTCATTTGGATAATTTTGAGTTGTATTGTTACTGTCGAGCTATGATTTTTAGTCTAAAATAATATAATTATTTCTAGCGTTAGTGTTATGAAATCTGTATCCATGTGTTTACTTCAGCGTTTATTGAGTCATTTTATTTGTTAACTGTGTAGTTGCAATTTGATGTTAAAATGCTTGATGTAATTGGTAATAAATAACTTCATGTGTTTGACATAAGTCTAATATGGAATTCTCCTCATTGATAATTGAGTTCATGAGCTAAAAATGGATATTTTTTTAAAAAATATTTGTTTTGTATCTTGCCTCTTTAAGTCATTAGATGAGTTCACTAAGTAGTTAAAGGATGGATCTGGGCCAAATGACGCAAGGATTGGAAAAGAAAACCATAGAGGGCTGTTGAGAAATTGTGAATAACTACAAAGTTATCATTTCTGGGTTTGCAAAGTTTGATTCGATCTTTGGTTGTTGTCGTTACTGCTATTCCATTGTTGAGCTCCAACACTTCATTTGAGAGTCTTTTAATTGGTCTTTTCAGCTTGTTTTGAATACTGGATGCACGCATAATCTAATGTACTTATGCTTGAGTTGTATAATTGAATCACCTAGCTTCCCTCATTAATTTAATGTTGGATTTAGGCTCCTGTTATGGTGTAGTTCAACTATTTATGGTAATTTTCTACTAGTTGAGTTGTAAATGGTGTAAAAGTAGTGCCAGCACATTTTTTTTGACTCATGGATTAGTTTAATAGCTGTGAAAAACTAGCAAGTTGTTTCCTATATACTAAAGTTAATTTAACATGCTATTGTAATGAACAACTTTCAAATACATAAAGATTCCCCGTTAAGATTCTAACACAATTGTTTTGTTTCACTCAAGTCTCATACTTCATCCACAAATGATTTCCATAATTCATAGACCTCACAACAATTCTCAAATTAGTTTAGTACAACAACTCAGGAATATCGTAGCGTGCTTTAGGCGCGATTAATAAATTATCGTGACTATGGGTACGACTCTTGTGGCATGGTCACGATACGTAAATATCAAATCGAGTGCGTGTTTCACGATACTTGATCACAAAATAATAATAATAATAAACATGTTGTAAATCGTGGGTGCATTTCACGTGATGCCATTCGCAATGTGTACACAAAAACAGACGAGTTGTGACATCGCGACTTGTTCAAACAAATTCCATAAACACTAAAAGCGGTTACAATTTAATCTAAAGCGGTAACGCATACAAAGTTTTAAACATGTAATAATTCAGATATTCAAGCCAAGTTTAAGTCAATAAAGTAACCGTGCTAGAACCACGAGACTCGGAAAATGTCTTACACCTTCTCCTCGGTCAATAGAATTCCTTATCCGGACTTTATTTTCGCAGACCAGTAATAAAAGAGTCAAACCTTCCTTTGACTAGGAATTCAAATAAAAGGTGACTTGGAACACCAAAAAACAATTCCAAGTGGCGACTCTGAATAACAAAATAATCCCTATTTCAAAATGTTACTTTAATTGAAAAAACCCTTTAATCCACAATCCACATAACACATATATATCTTTTGGAGGTATAAAAGGGGTGTGACACGCATTTCAATAACACTTAATAAGAAAGTTATACAATCCATTATTTAAAGTAAATAAAAATGAATGCACTTTATAGTTCTATTAAATATTACATCCAATGAGAGGATCTCAAATATTTCTAGATATCTTTTAAACAAAATTCTATATAAAGTCTTAAAAATATATATAAAAAATTATATATTTATACATCGGTTTGGTTCGAGTTTTTTTATTCAATACCAAACCAAATCAAACCAAATCTAATCGAGTTTTTTTTATCGATTTAGTTTGACTTTTCGGTTTGATGTGATTTTTTGGTTTGATTTAAACACCCCTAATCAGATGCCTTAAAAATTCAACAACCAAACAAATCTTCATAACGAACAAGATGTCAAAAGACGGTGGAAATGATATAGCTTCCATATATTGTCAGAGTTTCTTAGTAAAAGTGCATATTTACCAAAAACTTAGTTAGTAATTTAGTACGTATATCATTTTCATTTTCTCTCTACAAATTACCATCCATTCTTTAAACTATTGTGATGGCGAACCTTGCCGTCTATACACTACAGTGATTGCATTCCTTTTAAAAAAAAAAATAATATATATATATATACTGTGGTAGTTACAATTCTTTATTCAATATACATAGTTTTTCGAACAGTTCAGGAAATTCAATCAATTTCTATCTAACAACAAATTTAGCTGTTTCGTTGGAAAGAAATTTTAAATTTCTATTCAACTTTTATCAATTAAAGCAATTCTATATCATCATTATATTCGTGAAGTAGTTCTTTTGCTCGTTCCACCCTGACTTTTTCGCTGAAAGCTACCCAAAATGATCAATCAAGTTTCACCCATATCGTCATTTCATGAGTTTTCTATACTATTATGATAAATTGCATATATCTTATTTTTCAGGTTATTAACTTTACTAATTATTATGAAAGATTTACATGTAATTACTTTAAAGTGACTTGAGAGTGTAAAAGAATTTCATTTGTCCACGTATAAAAAGTAATGAATCCGTTTAATGGTTTTGAGGCTATTTTGAAACTCAATGGAACTGGGAAGTTAATAACTGTAATTTCACGTTTACTTTAGGATTTCAAAAAATTGGCTAGTTGGCAAAGTAGTATTAGATGTGAAGCGTACGGTAGGATTTAGGAGTTGTGATTAGGAAGGTTGTCTTACGGAAAAGCATAAGTTGGGGTTAGTATAGTAATGTTTGTTATATTCTATTGGGATTTGCTTTGGCTCTCATTCTCAGAGTTTGGTTGAAATTTTCTTAAATTTAGAACGAGCATAAGTTGACTTTGACTAAAAAAATTATACTCCCATTGTTTCAATTTATGTGAACTCATTTGACTGGTTACGGAGTTTAAGAAAAAAGAGAAGACTTTTGAATTTATGATTTAAAATGAGGCACATATATTTTGTGTGACTATAAATCATTGTATAAAAATAAATTATTTCCAAATAGAAAAAGAGGTCATTCTTTTTGGCACAGACTAAAAAAGAAATAAGTTCACATAAATTAAAACGGAGTGAATATTAATTACCTAAAGTTTTAGGTGGTTGGCCAAAACTTTGGTGCATCTATCATCGTATAAGCATGGCTTATTTTGCTATTATGGTAAAAACTCTATTTGAGGCTAATAATTTGTTATATAAAATTACACTGTGCTCTTTTAAGTTAGAAAACAACACAATAATTTCTTGATAAATTGGCTGCGAAACCATCTTGGCAAGACGATATTTAGGGTTCCAATTTCTTATTCCTGTTTTCTTTTACAAAGTTAACAAAGAAGCTGATCCATTTTGGTCAAGAGTGATTTAAACCTTTTCATACTGTAGTTTGAAGGGTGATCCTTAACCATTAAATTCTCTGTGAAAACTCCAAATCTTGATTAACAATGTCTAATTTCATAGTTTGTCCTTTATTTGGTAAGGAAATCTGAACCGCTCTTATAGTTCGGGCCTCACCCTCACGTGCCACAATATGGGGTTTGGGCACTTGAAAGGACAGCAGACGAGTCTTTGTTATTTGGGCTGCATTCTCTTATTTTGGAAATGGGCTGGAGTGGTAAAATCGGGCTTTATCTACTACTTGCCCCGGATTACAACCCATGCGACCTCAAAAGATGCTAAGTGAGCTACTTTAGCCCATTAAGCTGTTGTTACAGGGCAGTTTCGTCATTTACGAGTTATGACTAATTAAACGAAGGGACAATAATTTTTAAAATGACTAGTTTTAGAGTACGCGCGCACAAATTTTTAAAAATTAGGTAAATAATATTGGAAAAACATATTTGAGTTATAAAATAGAATCTAAGGAAATAAATCGTAAGTTTATGAAAATGGTAAATGTTAAATTGTTGATCATATTTAGCAAACTCATTGAAGGAAGAAACCATGTCTTATAGAATTATCTAACGTTTATGGAATGTAAATATTATTAAAAATATGAAAAAGCGAATCAAACTAAATATATATTGGCACTTCAACCAACGACACCTAAGAAAATCATAAATTAACTATATGCATATTCTTGAAAAATTTGTTTGGAGTTATAAAATAAAATTAAAGTTATATCTAGACATTTGGATTTATAATATATTATGATTGAGGATGTTATTTTAGTGATCTAATACTTGAATTTAATAATTGGGTCAATATGCAACGATGATAATAAAATAAAGTTAGTTCAATATGATTTAATTAAAATAATATTACTTATTAGGTGTGTATATGTTATTAAGTTGTACCACATGTAAACGTCTTTCTTTGCTATTAATTTTTGAATAATCGAAAAACACAAAGAAATGGCTAGCTTTTGAGCTATTGACCACGTGAATAGAATAGAAAAGAACAAACTTTTAATTAAAAGAAGCGGCTGAAACGGGGAGGGAAAGAGGGGGGTGGGGGGTGGGTGGGTTGCTGATGAAGAATCTAAACTTTAATAGTAATATTATTACAGAAAATAGATTTTAAAATGGGAGAAATTAATAGAAAAAAGAGGATAAAATCAATTAGGCAAAAGTTAAACCAAACTGATAAAAAAACACCAAACCCAAACCCATACCAATTAAGTTTGTTTTGAAACAAACACCACGAATATTGTTTGGAACAAATATTGTTAGTTTACATGCTCAAATAAGGAAAGAATTTGTATAATGTTAAGTTTAAATTGATTTAAAAATCTTAAATATTAAAATTTTCTATATAGTTCAAACAAGGAAAGATTTAATAAGAAAATTTTTTAGTTGATTTCAAGTTTTAAATATTAGATAAATAATTAAATGACTATTTTATCTAGTATGAACTCTATTTTAACAAGGTCAAAAATGCGAATGACATTTCATTAAAGGTTTTCGTGCTTTTAATATAGTATAAATAGACATACATATGCTGGACAAATCTAAGAGCCTCGCCAGGTGTGTATAGGCCAAAATCCGCCCTAAGGATACTTAGCGTAATATGACATTAATAAAAGAGTCGGTCGAGGTGGACCAGGAAGCAGCAAAGTCATTGGCCGAGGTGTCAGCCATGAGCCGTAGTCGAGGTGTCGATGAGAGCCGTAATCGAAATATCAACAAGGGTCGAGGTCGAGGCAGAATATTGATGACAGGAGCACCAACGACTAGTTTGTCAGGGTCGGATTTCTAGTGGATATTCTCTACACTTGTACTACTAGGGTTTCTTAGGAAAATGTTCCATATATATAGAGAGAAGAGACAATGACAGGGGCATGTAATATTCATTTGATAAGAAAACTTTTCATAAGAAGAATCTCTCACTCTTATAAAAATACAAAGATTGCCTTTTGATAAAGATTATTGCTCATATTATTCCACATCTTTCCACCAGATCCGAGAATTGTTCAAATAAATCTTGAATTTTTCTGTCACTCATCATTGTCAGGAAAAATATTCGTCCAGTCCATCCGTTATTGGGTGAATCATTCTCCTTATTTACTCAAATGCCATTTATTACTATTTATTACTAGTTACATCTCCATTATTGCTCATACTTTGAGAATATTTTGCACTTATTGTCATCAATCATTTACGGGGCCTGTCCCCACCTTCCGCGCGTTTTTAAGATTTACATCTAAAGTTATTATCCTTAACTAGATTTAACCCGTTATTATATAAATTTAATAGTTTAATCGAAGGTTACAGTTTTTGGTCAAATAATTTGGTGCCGTCTGTGGGGATCTTCTAGTTAAGTCTTTTAGTTCCTTCTAGATCTACAATCGACACTGGTTACTAACGTAAAAAAAAACAAGAACCTTTTTCTCTCTACATGCATAGATCTGATATGACAGGTAACAGAGAAGAAAGAATGAGAATAATGAGCGACCTCCCAACCAACCTCATGAATATCATCCACGAAAGCTCTGAAGCAGTGGACAAGGACACAACGCCCAATGCCTCTCCTAGGCGAGGTGGATTACCCACTCCCCACTGCAGCATCACAAAATCTCTTGGCAAGTCAGCCTCCACATCCGTGGGAGAGGAGGTACCACCAGCGATAAAGAAGCTCATCGAGGCATGGCTAACTGATACACTGACTAGCGTCCTCTACAAGCCTGTTCAATACACAGACACAGTAAATGCGAGAACTTGTGCTACACCACTAGTGGACAAGCAACATGGTCAACCTCCCACGACGACAAGTTTTACTCACAATGTTGTTAACAATGTAGGCGACGACGCTCTCATAACCATTCTGAAAAGGATGGAGGAAATGGAAAATGAGAACAAGGCACTTCGGGACCAAATGAGAGAACACCAAGAAATGGTCGATAAAATACCGGGCGCTCCTAAGCTATTACTGAAGAGAGACACCGGTCGGTTCGTCGAACAGCCGTACAGTGATAGCGCTGCCCCACATGCCATACCAAAGACCTTTAAAATGTTGCCCAATTTGAAAATATACGATGGCACAACTGACCCCGAGGATCATGTGACCCATTACATCACCGCCGTGAAAGGCAATGACCTCGCCAAGGAACAAGTATCCTCCATTCTGCTAAAGAAATTCGGCGAAACCCTCACGGGGGGTGCATTAACCTGATATTCACAACTACCTGTACGTTCCATAGAAACCTTTGAGGAAATGGTCGATAAGTTTGTGACGGCCCATGTCGGGGCTAAGAAAGGCGAGGCAAGAGTGAACGACATCTTCGCTATCAAACAATCTCCGAGAGAGGGGCTGAGGGACTTCCTCACCCATTTTAACCGAGTAAGAATGACTTTGCCGAACGTATCGAAAGGAAGGACGTTAGATTCTTTTCAAAATGGGCTAAGCAGAAATGGTTCAAGGGCGACAAGAAAATTATTAAGTCGGCTTACGAAATATCACCCAATAAATTTGGACTAAATGCATACTGTGCCGAAGTCCGAGCAGATAAAGACGACCTCAATGGGCCAACTCATCGACTGACCTCGGTACAAGCAGAATCCAAAAAAGATCGGAGAAATTATATCAGAAGAGATCCCGTGGCCTCACGACCAAACCGAGAATGACATCTCCTATATGTTAGAACTGCCGTTGCATCCTCATCTCGCCATGAAAAAGGCCCACCCCCATCAAGAACAGGGACTCACCAGAATGAGAGAGGTATGCCCCCTTTACTATTCGCTCACAATTTTTGCATGTCACCTACAGATATCGTCTACACCTTGGAGAAGCTCGAACCAAAGGTAAAGTGGCCACAAAAGATGAGGTCGTACCCGAGTACCAGAAAATCAGACGCCCTCTGCGAGTTCCATCAAAAGCGAGGACACAAAACCGAAGACTGCATCGCCCTAAGACATGAGGTCATAAACATGCTGTGACAAGGACACCTCAAGGAATTTCTGAGCGATAGGGGAAGGACCAACTTTGCTAGGGGATGCGAACAACATCAAGGGCCGCCGAAATCGCCCAAGCCAGCCCGCACCATCCACATTATCATCAGTGGCGGGGATGACGCTTCCATTAACAGCGTGATGTTCACCAAAACCCACAAGCTCAAACGGTCGATCACCTACGAATGATATGATGAACTCGAAGAAAGTATCGTCTTCGATAAGTCAGATACTAACGTTGAGAGAACGTCTGGCGAGATCACACTCCCTGTCCTAGCGGGTGGCGTCACTCTGGAGACCACGTTCCATATCATGGACCAGGACACGGCATACAACGCCATCATAAGGCATCCATGGATACACACCATGAGAGTTATCCCCCCCCAGCTTGTATCAAATCATCAAATTCCCAACTCCATAGGGGGTATTCAGTATATGAGGGGAGCAACGCACATCCCAGGAATGCTATCGCATCGCCCTAGACTGCACGACCATCCAACAAACAAAGGATAAAGAAAAAGAGGCATAACAATCAACAGGGTCAAGGTCGATAAGAGATGACAGCGAAGACGTCATCAGAGATCCTGATATGGTCGAGGCCGCAGGATCGACCATAGAGGACCGCGATCACGTTCAATTAGACATCAACGACCACAATTAGAAAGCTTACATCTACTACAAACTTCAGGAACCAGGTAAGTTTCATGAATTTTTAACTACTAATGCGGACTTGTTTGCTTTTATCCATGCAGATATGTCAGGTATCCCAAAGGAGATCGCCATGCACAAATTGAACGTCGATCCACTCTACCCCCGGTGAGGCAAGTTCGACGTAAATTTAACTCCGCAATCAATGATGCAGTGCGCGAAGAAGTAGAAAAATAGCTGGAAAATAGCTCCATCAGAGAGTCGAAGTACCCCCAATAGGTAGCCAATGTAGTCATGGTGAAAAAGAAGAATGACAAGTGGCAGAAGTGCGTAGATTTCACTGACCTGAATAAAGCTTGCCCCAAAGATTCATTTTCATTACCTCATATCGACCGACTCATCGATGCAACAGCCGGGCACGAGTTGCTAAGTTTCTTAGATGCTTACTCGGGCTATAATCAGATCCTAATGGAGGAAGAGGACCAGGAAAAGATCACCTTCATCACCCACCAGGGGATGTACTGCTACAGGGTCATGCCTTTCAGACTAAAAAATGCAGGAGTAACATACCAAAGGTTGGTGACAAAGATGTTCAAAGAACAACTCGGAAAACGATGGAAGTCTACATCGACGATATGCTGGTCAAATCCAAAAGGAAAGAAGATCATATCAACTGCTTGAGAGAAGCCTTCGGCATTCTCAGGCATTATGGCATGAAAATAAACCCCGAAATTGTGCATTCGGCATGGCCTCAGGGAAATTCTTGGGCTTCCTAGTGTCACAGTGAGGTATGGAGGTCAATCCTGACCAAATCAAGGCCATCGAAGGGATATCAGAACACTTGACCACCAAAAAGCAGGTCCAGAGGTTGACTGGCCATATCTCTGCCATTTCGAGGTTCATCTAACGATCCTACGATAGGTGCCATAAGTTCTTTGGCATACTCAAAAAGGAGAACGGCTTCCAATGGACCTCTGAGTTCATCCAAGCCCTGAAGGAGCTAAAGGTGTACTTGTCCTTGCCACTATTGCTCTCAAAACTAGAACCGGGACAACCTTTCCTCATCTATCTCTCTGTGTACGAAGTAGCTGTGAGGGCAGTCCTAGTCCAAGAAAATAAAGGTACGCAATCTCTCATCTATTACATTAGCATAACACTAGTCGACGCCGAGACAAGATACCCCCATCTTGAAAAACTGGCTCTGTCCTTGGTCATAGCTTCACGAAAGCTAGACCGTATTTCCAATGCCACCCCATGTCGGTCATCATGACTTTCCCTTTGAGAAGCATTTTACACAAACCCGAGCTATCGAACAGGTTGGTCAAATGGGCCATTGAACTGAGCGAGCATGATATTACATATCGTCCGCGAACGGCGATAAAGTCACAGGTCCTCGCAGACTTTGTCACCGACTTTAGCGCAAAAATAATGCCTGAATTCAAAAAAGAAGCCGTCCACACTTCTCCCTAAACACAAAACCTCTGGTTCCTGTACACTGATGGCACATCTAACGCGTCAGGATCCAGGCTGGGACTTGTGCTTGAAGTCCCGACAAGCGAAGTGATTCGCCAGTCGATAAGATGCTAGGACATGACTAACAACGAGGCCAAGTATGAGGCTGTAATTGCAAGACTGAGACTAGCACTCAGATACGGGGTGAAGCGACTAAGATTGTGCTACGATTCTCAACTCGTAGTCAACCAAGTCGTAGGGACTTTCCAAATCAAGGTGCAAAGGCTGCAAAAATACCAGACCGAAATCTGCAGGCTACTGCCTAAGTTCGATGAATGTCAACTCAACCAGATCCCCCGGGCACAGAACACTGAGGTGGACGACCTTGCCAAGTTAGCTGCAGCTACCAGAAACATTACAACCGGAGAAAGAAATATGGTCCACCTCCTCAGCTCGTCGATAGATCAAATCGAGGTAAGAACCATAAACCTGACTTGGGACTGGTGCAACTGTATTATTACATATTTATAGGACGGCGTACTCCCCAACGATAAAAAAAGGACAAAAAGCTGCGAATGTAAGGAGCCAAATACAACATCATCCACAATGACCTGTATAAAAGGACATACAACGGCCCTCTGGCAAAATGCTTAGGTCTAAATCAGACGTGTGATGGTAGACTATAATCCCGTGTTTTACTCACTTATTGCACTCTAATTCACTGCACTTTATTTATGTTGAGCTTTAATTAGTAGTTTTTTGCACTTATTGAGTGTTTTATGCCGTGTAGGAGTGATTACGAGTTATTTAGATGTTGCGGAGCTAATTCGAGCTATTTGGAGCTTTGAAGTCTGAGTAGAGCCCAAAGGATTAAATCGGGATCGTGTTCGGGGGTCGAGGACCAAGTCCGAATGTCAAAAATTGAAGAAGCGAACTCACTCTAAGAAAACTGCACAGTCGCGCCGTATGGGACGACGCAACAATGCAAATTATGCCCAGAAATTGTTTTGAGAAGTGTTCTGGAAATTACCACAAGCGCCCCCCCCCATGTCACGGCGCGGTAGCACAAAAATATTAAAGTAACTTCTCATTTCATCTAAAAAGGGTAATTTCGTCCGGGGTTTATTGGGGATGGTTTAAATACACGGGAAAATACCATTTTAGGCACTTTTGACACATTTTCGACCTAAGGAGGCCAAGGAGGCTAAGGATGAGTTGGAAGAACACAAGCACAAGGATTTCATCATTCCTTCTTCACTCAAGATCCGGGTTTGGATTGAATTTATGTTTTCCTATACTTTAGTTACATTTGTGAAGAACTTCTCCATGTCTATGGAGTAGATCCTTTTGGGTTTTGATGGATTTAGTGTATTGATGATTGTTAGTGGATTATAACTCTATTTTTATGTATTTGAATCGTTTTTGGAAGATTTAATTATTGCATCTATATTCACTTGTTCTTGTAATCGAAAGAGGCATAACTTGTGATATCTTTGCATTACATTGTTGGTTGAGTTCATAGATTCTTCTAAGTAATCGAAAGAGGCTAGTTGAATCATTGATTAAACCTAGTTAGGAAAATAATCGAAAGAGGTTTTCCTAAACACCGATCCACCACACATTCCTGCATACCTTCACAGTGCTTAAATTGGTTCATTTTGTGAGGTTAAGACTTCATCGAGAGATGAGTTTTTGCTAAATATTTGAACTAATAATAGAGTGAATTCGAGAGACTCACTTGAACATTGGAAGTGAATTATCTAGAGTTAGATCCCGAACAATTATCTTGCACTTATTCCGTCAAAACCCTATCCTCTCCCACCGATAACCTTAATTGCTTATTCCTTGTTTTGATTGTGACTAGTCAATAGCTGTAGATTTTAGATTATTAGTCATATAAATCTCAATTGGTGATCCTCCTGGATAGCAATTAAGCTAGAAACTACGAGAATACTGTTTAAATCTAATCCTTGTGGATAAGATATCATACTATACTATCTTTGACTAGCGAGCACAATTTAAGTGTGTGTTTTATGCTCGTCAAATTTTGGTGTCATTGCTGGGGATTGACAATCAATAGTGTTTGAAATAGTTTGTAGTGCTAATTCAGGAATTTATTTTTATTTTCTTTACTTTTATTTTGTTCTTCATGGGTTTCTCCTCCATGTACAGGCAACAGGTTAAGTCCGTGGTGTATGACACGATCTTCTTCTAAAGAAGTGATACCCTACAAACCGGAATTGGAAAAACACCTGCGACAACTGAGGAAGGAGAAAGAGTCCACCGTAAAGTTCTTGGGGCAACCTTCAACCCAAGAACACATGGATAATAACGGTGACGACGAGGTAGAGTGTCACGCCCCGAACCTGGGGGCGAGACGGGCACCCAGTGCCTTACTTAACATAGCGTGCCAACTTGCGACTGAGGGACTCTGAACATACAATGCATACTTTGGCCATGGGGACACATTTCATTACAATTTGCGAAGAAAAATATCAAACAGAACGGAAACTAGCTTTGACCAAACATCAATATAAAGCTGGGCCGACAAGGTCGTCATAACTACTACAGCTGACAAACCAACATAATATACATACAAATCCTACAAGCCCAACATGTTGCACTAACAGACAGGATATGTCTACAAGCCTCTACTGATGGATGTACTGTGATCGGAACAGGGTCCCGAACTACCCATAACATATATACATATATACATAATATGTACACAAAACCCTAGATCCGGCAAATCCAAAGGACGTGGAGCTTACCGATCAAGCTGAACTTGGGCAACACCTATTGAGGAGGTCTACCCGTCTGTCTATATGAACCTGCACGCATGAAATGCAGCGTCCCCAAGAAAGGGACATCAGTATGAAATAATGTACCAAATATGTAAGACAATAAAATAACTTAAAGATGAAACTGAACTGATAATATAATAACTGAAAGTAATTGGGAGTCAAAGATGATCTGGAGATATACTTACCTGCTGATACTGACTCAACTCTCTCAATATAATAAGTAAAATAAATGTCCGACCCTATAAGGCTCGGTACGTGTAACTGCTCGGCCATATTAGGCTCGCTCATAGGCGCTCAACCATACTAAGCTAGGTATCTCGGCCATTCTGGGCTCGCTCATAGGCGCTCAACCACAGTAGGCTCAGTATATAAATTACCATCCGATCAGAGGTTGCCCAATAGGGACCTGCCCATCGATTATAGCTCGATGGTGGTGAAAGTACTGTAATACTGTATATATATATATAGACCCTCTGCTCTCTTGACTGGAAAAAAATAATACTTAACTAAATATAAAGTCTCGATAAGGGAGAATACTGTAACTTATGAGACTAGGATAATGTACATAGGTTCAGGAATACGAACTTCTCTTTATGTCTCGTTATCAAACTCCTGTAGTTACGAGATCATGCCAAAATGAAAGAAAGGTTTAGCCTTAACATATCTTATCACAATCTTTCCAATCACCAAGTTGAACTCGCCTCTTCTCACCTTAATCTACAATAATGATAATAATACTATCATTAAGTTAGGAAGGGTACAACTATCGCACAATGAATGACAAGCTTATTTTGTATTCAAACGGGCAACATCTCCCCTATAATCCTTACTTCCTCCAAATTCAAGATAAAACCAACAACACAAAAACACAACAATATAAACATATATACATTATTTTCCAACCTTATATACACCACAAAATACTACAAAACAGCCCAATACACCCCAATCTCTTCATACACAAAACGACCACCGTAGAAGTGTCAAATAACTCGAAAATATTACGACGAATGACCATCCCACCACCCTGCATTTATGTTGTATTTCTCCACACCCTTACTCCTCCAAAACTCCACAAAACAGTAGTAAAACACGCAGACCAACAGCATCACAAAACAGTCCACAAAACAGTCCGCTACAAGTGAATAACTCGAACTCACGACTTCCGATCATCGTCCTGTGAGTTCTTACAATTATAGAACGATTTTCCATACATCTCCAAAAGAAAAAATGGATAAAAGATAGCAGTTATCTTACCTTATTTTTTGAATAACTCAGATCCTATCTTGGTTCTTCAAACTATAGGTTTTACCTCCAACTAGAACTTGAAAAGGAAAGAAATTCAATTAGGGTTTGTGTGTAATTTTTGGGAGGATGTTTGCAGGGGTTTAGGTCTGGTTATTGTTCCCTCTTATCAGTGTATTATATGAACAAAATAAGCCTTTAACATTTCTCTTTGGACGAATCGAACTGGCCCATTTACGAACTCTCATTTAAGCAAGTAGGTGACACACCTACTTGTCACCTAGAAGCTTGCGCAGTCTCGCAAAAATGCATATATCTCTCTACTCCAATATAGTATTGACAAACAGTTTAATGCGTTAGAAAATAGACTCATTGGTATTCAATTTTATGGGTGGAACACCCCGTAACTCTAAGTATATTGGGAGAAAATTGCAGTTACATTTGACCAAAATTTCAGTAAAACCTATGAATGTAACTTGTGATGACTTTCATCGACTTTTGTTCTACAACTCGCTTGACTTTAAAACATAACACACGACTATCATATGACTAACAAAACTCATAACATAACCTCCTTATAATGTTAAGCACCCTAGTCTCATTTTTGGTCCTACATTAGTTTGCTTACGACGCACTTTTACGTATGAAAATATAGGATGTAACATCATTCCCCCCTTGGGAACATTCGCCCTCGAATGTTTACTCTTAGAGACTTTGGATAATTTTGCCAGAGTCTCCTCCATACACTAGACTAAAACCAACCTGCACGCAACCAAAAAATATACTATATATGCCACACATGGCCAATGTCTATAAATAGCAACACTTGGCCTCACATGACCGTCAATCATAAATACTAAAAGTCAAAAATAAGAGCTTACCTGATGACCTACTGTCCTGAATAGAGCTGTGCTGGTGTATCCCATCTCGAGCCATATCTTCAGTTCGAAATAGGTGGGGGTATTTAGACTTCATTTCTTCCTCCGCTTCCCACATAATCTCTTCCACATTCTTGCTTCTCCATAAAACCTTCACGGAGGCTACCTCCTTATTTTGTAGCTTGCGAATTTGTCGGTCTAGGATGTCAACTGGAACTTACTCGTATGACAAGTCATCCATAATCTGTACATCATCAGTGGGCACCACTCGGGTAGGATTGCCAATGCACTTTCGTAGCATAGATACGTGAAAAATCGAATGGACATACTCCAATTCTGAGGGCAATTCTAACTCATAAGCTACTTGTCCCACTCTCCGAATAATCCTATAAGGCCCAATATACCGTGGGCTAAGCTTGCCTTTCTTGCCAAACCTCATCACGCCCTTCATAGGAGATATCTTTAAGAACACCCAGTCATCAACCTTGAACTCTAAGTCTTATCGCCGCATGTCAGAATATGACTTCTAACGACTTCGGGATGTCAACAATTGCTCCTGGATAAGCTTTACCTTCTCTACGGCCTGGTGAATCAAGTCTGGCCCATGTAACCCAGATTATCCCACATCAAACCACCATATAGGAGATATGCACTTACGTCCATACAAAGCCTCATACAGAGCCATCTGGATACTGGAGTGGTAACTGATATTATATGCAAACTCGATAAGAGGTAGATGTTCATCCCAACTTCTTTTAAAATCCAACACACATGCTCGTAACATATCCTCGAGCGTCTGAATTATGCGCTCGGCTTGTCCGTCAGTCTGTGGATGAGAAGTTGTGCTGAGATTCACCTGAGTCCCTAGAACTCCCTGAAATGACCTCCAAAAATGTGTTGTAAACTGGGTCCCACGGTCAGATATAATAGACACTGGTACTCCGTGTAGCCGCACTATCTCCGTAATATATAACTTCGCAAAATCTTCGGCTGTATACGTAGATCTGACCGGTAGGAAATGGGCTAATTTTGTAATCCTATAGACTATCAACTATATAGAATCAAACTTACGATGAGAACGAGGCAAACCTGTGACAAAGTCCATGTTTATCGCCTCCCATTTCCACGTCGGGATCTCTATAGCCTGCATTAGTCCTCCAGGCTTCTAGTGCTCTACCTTCACCTGCTGGCAACTAGGACACTGGGCGATAAACTCAACAATGTTCTTCTTCATATCGTTCCACCAGTACACATCCTTAATTTCATGATACATCTTCGTCGACCCTGGATGAATAGAGTACCACGAATAATGTGCCTCTGACATAATCCTGTTTTAGTAAAACTTATGAATGTAACTTGTGATGACTTTCATCGACTTTTGTTCTACAACTCGCTTGACTTCAAAACATAACACACGACTATCATACGACTAACATAACTCATAACATAACCTCTTTATCATGTTAATCACCCTAGTCTCACCCCAAAAATACATGTTATAACATTCTCAACTTGTTGACTTTCGACGAAACATTATTTCTTCAATTACTTTAGCTTCTGAACCTTCCAACGCTCTTTGTACTTGTTGTTCATGATCTTCAATATTTGTAACCTCCGTGGTAACATGATTAACTTAATTTATATACTTTCAAAGACGATCTCATTTTTGGTCCTACATTAATTTGCTTACGACACACTTTTACGTACGAAAATATAGGGTGTAACATAGGGTGTAACTATGCCAGACCAGTCTACAATAAAGGATTGTCAAGTGTTAGATCACCTCCAATTGCAGCAAATAATTTTGAGTTGAAGCAAGGTTTGCTTCAAACCATTCAAAACAACTGCATTTTTAGAGGGAAGATGAACGAAGATCAAAACACACATCTGATGGACTTCGAGGAGATTATGAACACCTTTCAATACAATGGGGTGTCACAAGATGCGGTGTATTTAAGGGCATTCCCCTTTTCACTTAAAGATGATGAGAAGCAGTGGCTTCGAAGCTTGCCAAATGGATCAATTAGAACATGGGAGGAAATGACCAGAAAATTTCTTGATAAATATTTCTCCTCAGCTAATATAGGCAAGTTTAGAAGAGAAATACATAACTTCTGCCAGAAATAGAATGAAAATGTTTTTGAAGTATGGGAGACGTTTAAGGAGATAGTTAGAAAGTGTCAACATAGCGGAATTGAACTATGGATGCAACTCTAGGATTTTTGGGATGGATTGACACCAGCCTCGCATAGAACATTGAGCAATGCAGTTGGAGGCCCTTTTATGAAGAAGACTCTAGAGGAGATAGTTACAATTCTTGATGAGTTATCCGAAGATGTTAATCAGTGACCCTCTGAGAGTGTGGAAATAAAAAAATCAACTGGTGTTCACCAAGTTGATGCTACTACATCTATGCAAGTACAACTTGATGCTATGGCTAGAGAAATACGAAAGCTAATTGTAGCTTCGATGGAAAATGTACACCACACAACTTGTGATATATGTGAAAGAGGACACCCTACTCATGAGTGTCAAGCCTCAACTGAGGAAGTGAATGCTATAGGAAACTATAATTTTAATGCAATGGGTCAGAGGCACCCTGGTGTTTCATGGAGTTCTCCTGGGGGTACTAAAAATGCATGGCAACAAAACAACCCCAGATTCTAGGAACAAGGAGCTCCAGATTTTTAAACCCCAGAGAGGAGTTTTTGCTAAATATTTGAACTAATAATAGAGTGAATTCGAGAGACTCACTTGAACATTGGAAGTGAATTATCTAGAGTTAGATCCCGAACAATTATCTTGCACTTATTCCGTCAAAACCCTATCCTCTCCCACCGATTACTTTAATTGCTTATTCCTTGTTTTGATTGTGACTAGTCAATAGCTGTAGATTTTAGATTATTAGTCATATAAATCTCAATTGGTGATCCTCCTGGATAGCAATTAAGCTAGAAACTACGAGAATACTGTTTAAATCTAATCCTTGTGGATAAGATATCATACTATACTATCTTTGACTAGCGAGCACAATTTAAGTGTGTGTTTTACGCTCGTCAAATTTTGGTGTCATTGCAGGGTATTGACAATCAATAGTATTTGAAATAGTTTGTAGTGCTAATTCAGGAATTTATTTTTATTTTCTTTACTTTTATTTTGTTCTTCATGGGTTTCTCCTCCATGTACAGGCAACAAGTTAAGTCCGTGGTGTATGACACGATCTTCTTCTAAAGAAGTGATACCCTACAAACCGGAATTGGAAAAACACCTGCGACAACTGAGGAAGGAGAAAGAGTTCACCGTAAAGTTCTTGGGGCAACCTTCAACCCAAGAACACATGGATAATAACGGTGACGACGAGGTAGAGTGTCATGCCCCGAACCTGGGGGCGAGACCGGCACCCAGTGCCTTACTTAACATAGCGTGCCAACTTGCGACTGAGGGAATCTGAACATACAATGCATACTTTGGCCATGGGGACATATTTCAATACAATTTGCGAAGAAAAATATCAAACAGAACGGAAACTAGCTTTGACCAAACATCAATATAAAGCTGGGCCGACAAGGTCATCATAACTACTACAGCTGACAAACCAACATAATATACATACAAATCCTACAAGCCCAACATGTTGCACTAACAGACAGGATATGTCTACAAGCCTCTACTGATGGATGTACTGTGATCGGAACAGGGTCCCGAACTACCCATAACATATATACATATATACACAATATGTACACAAAACCCTAGATCCGGCAAATCCAAAGGACGTGGAGCTTACCGATCAAGCTGAACTTGGGCAACACCTATTGAGGAGGTCTACCCGTCTGTCTATATGAACCTGCACGCATGAAATGCAGCGTCCCCAAGAAAGGGACATCAGTATGAAATAATGTACACAATAAAATAACTTAAAGATGAAACTGAACTGATAATATAATAACTGAAAGTAATTGGGAGTCAAAGACGATCTGGAGATATACTTACCTGCTGATACTGACTCAACTCTCTCAATATAATAAGTAAAATAAATGTCCGGCCCTATAAGGCTCGGTACGTGTAACTGCTCGGCCATAGTAGGCTCGCTCATAGGCGCTCGACCATACTAAGCTAGGTATCTCGGCCATTCTGGGCTCGCTCATAGGCGCTCAACCACAGTAGGCTCGGTATATAAATTACCATCCGATCAGAGGTTGCCCAATAGGGACCTGCCCATCGATTATAGCTCGATGGTGGTGAAAGTACTGTAATACTGTATATATATATATAGACCCTCTGCTCTCTTGACTATATATATATATATATATATATATAGACCCTCTGCTCTCTTGACTGGAAGAAAATAATACTTAACTAAATATAAAGTCTCGATAAGGGAGAATACTGTAACTTATGAGACTAGGATAATGTACATAGGTTCAGGAATACGAACTTCTCTTTATGTCTCGTTATCAAACTCCTGTAGTTACGAGATCATGCCAAAATGAAAGAAAGGTTTAGCCTTAACATACCTTATCACAATCTTTCCAATCACCAAGTTGAACTCGCCTCTTCTCACCTTAATCTACAATAATGATAATAATACTATCATTAAGTTAGGAAGGGTACAACTATCGCACAATGAATGACAAGCTTATTTTGTATTAAAACGGGCAGCATCTCCCCTATAATCCTTACTTCCTCCAAATTCAAGATAAAACCAACAACACAAAAACACAAAAATATAAACATATATATATTATTTTCCAACCTTATATACACCACAAAATACTACAAAACAGCCCAACACACCCCAATCTCTTCATACACAAAACGACCACCGTAGTAGTGTCAAATAACTCGAAAATATTACGACGAATGGCCATCCCACCACCCTGCATTTATGTGGTGTTTCTCCACAACCTTACTCCTCCAAAACGCCACAAAACAGTAGTAAAACACGCAGACCAACAGCAACACAAAACAGTCCACAAAACAGTCCGCTACAAGTGAATAACTCAAACTCACGACTTCCGATCATCGTCCTGTGAGTTCTTACAATTATAGAACGATTTTCCATACATCTCCAAAAGAAAAAATGGATAAAAGATAGAAGTTATCTTAACTTATTTGTTGAATAACTCAGATCCTATCTTGGTTCTTCAAACTATAGGTTTTACCTCCAACTAGAACTTGAAAAGGAAAGATTTTCAATTAGGGTTTGTGTGTAATTTTTGGGAGGATGTTTGCAGGGGTTTAGGTCTGGTTATTGTTCCCTCTTATCAGTGTATTATATGAACAAAATAAGACTTTAACATTTCTCTTTGGACGAATCGAACTGGCCCATTTACGAACTCTCATTTAAGCAAGTAGGTGACACACCTACTTGTCACCTAGAAGCTTGCGCAGTCTCGCAAAAATGCATATATCTCTCTACTCCAATATAGTATTGACAAACAGTTTAATGCGTTAGAAAATAGACTCATTGGTATTCAATTTTATGGGTGGAACACCCTGTAACTCTAAGTATATTGGGAGAAAATCGCAGTTACATTTGACCAAAATTTCAGTAAAACCTATGAACGTAACTTGTGATGACTTTCATCGACTTTTGTTCTACAACTCGCTTGACTTTAAAACATAACACACGACTATCATATGACTAACAAAACTCATAACATATCCTCCTTATAATGTTAAGCACCCTAGTCTCATTTTTGGTCCTACATTAGTTTGCTTACGATGCACTTTTACGTACGAAAATATAGGATGTAACATCATTCCCCCCTTGGGAACATTCGTTCTTGAATGTTTACTCTTAGAGACTTTGGATAATTTTGCCAGAGTCTCCTTCATACACTAGACTAAAACCAACCTGCACGCAACCAAAAAATATACTATATATTCCACACATGGCCAATGTCTATAAATAGCAACACTTGGCCTCACATGACCGTCAATCATAAATACTAAAAGTCAAAAATAAGAGCTTACCTGATGAACTACTGTCCTGAATAGAGCTGTGCTGGTGTATCCCATCTCGAGCCATATCTTCAGTTCGAAATATGTGGGGGTATTTAGTCTTCATTTCTTCCTCCGCTTCCCACGTAATCTCTTCCACATTCTTGCTTCTCCATAAAACCTTCACGGAGGCTACCTCCTTATTTTGTAGCTTGCGGATTTGTCGGTCTAGGATGTCAACTGGAACTTACTCGTATGACAAGTCATCCATAATCTGTACATCATCAGTGGGCACCACTCGGGTAGGATTGCCAATGCACTTTCGTAGCATAGATACGTGAAAAATCGAATGCACACACTCCAATTTCGAGGGCAATTCTAACTCATAAACTACTTGTCCCACTCTCCGAATAATCCTATAAGGCCCAATATACCGTGGGCTAAGCTTGCCTTTCTTGCCAAACCTCATCACGCCCTTCATAGGAGATATCTTTAAGAACACCCAGTCATCAACCTTGAACTCTAAGTCTTATCGCCGCATGTCAGAATATGACTTCTAACGACTTCGGGATGTCAATAATTGCTCCTGGATAAGCTTTACCTTCTCTACGGCCTGGTGAATCAAGTCTGGCCCATGTAACCCAGATTATCCCACATCAAACCACCATATAGGAGATATGCACTTACGTCCATACAAAGCCTCATACGGAGCCATCTGGATACTGGAGTGGTAACTGATATTATATGCAAACTCGATAAAAGGTAGATGTTCATCCCAACTTCTTTTAAAATCCAACACACATGCTCGTAATATATCCTCGAGCGTCTGAATTGTGCGCTCGGCTTGTCCGTCAGTCTGTGGATGAAAAGTTGTGCTGAGATTCACCTGAGTCCCTAGAACTCTCTGAAATGACCTCCAAAAATGTTTTGTAAACTGGGTCCCACTGTCAGATATAATAGACACTGGTACTCCGTGTAGCCGCACTATCTCCTTAATATATAACTTCGCAAAATCTTCGGCTGTATACGTAGATCTGACCGATAGGAAATGGTCTAATTTTGTGATCCTATAGACTATCAACTATATAGAATCAAACTTACGATGAGAACGAGGCAAACCTGTGACAAAGTCCATGTTTATCGCCTCCCATTTCCACGTCGGGATATCTATAGCCTGCATTAGTCCTCCAGGCTTCTAGTGCTCTACCTTCACCTGCTGGAAACTAGGACACTGGGCGACAAACTCAACAATGTTCTTCTTCATATCGTTCCACCAGTACACATCCTTAATTTCATGATACATCTTCGTCGACCCTGGATGAATAGAGTACCACGAATAATGTGCCTCTGACATAATCCTGTTTTAGTAAAACTTATGAATGTAACTTGTGATGACTTTCATCGACTTTTGTTCTACAACTCGCTTGACTTCAAAACATAACACACGACTATCATACGACTAACATAAATCATAACATAACCTCTTTATCATGTTAATCATCCTAGTCTCACCCCAAAAATACATGTTATAACATTCCTAACTTGTTGACTTTCGACGAAACATTATTTCTTCAATTCCTTTAGCTTCTGAACCTTCCAACGCTCTTTGTACTTGTTGTTCATGATCTTCAATATTTGTAACCTCCGAGGTAACATGATTAACTTAATTTATATACTTTCAAAGACGATCTCATTTTTGGTCCTACATTAATTTGCTTACGATACACTTTTACGTACTAAAATATAGGGTGTAACATAGGGTGTAACTATGCCAGACCAGTCTACAATCAAGGATTGTCAAGTGTTAGATCACCTCCAATTGCAGCAAATAATTTTGAGTTGAAGCAAGGTTTGCTTCAAACCATTCAAAACAACTGCGTTTTTAGAGGGAAGATGAACGAAGATCAAAACACGCATCTGATGGACTTCGAGGAGATAATGAACACCTTTCAATATAATGGGGTGTCACAAGATGCGGTGTATTTAAGGGCATTCCCCTTTTCACTTAAAGATGATGAGAAGCAGTGGCTTCGAAGCTTGCCAAATGGATCAATTAGAACATGGGAGGAAATGACCAGAACATTTCTTGATAAATATTTCTCCTCAACTAATATAGGCAAGTTTAGAAGAGAAATACATAACTTCTGCCAGAAATAGAATGAAAATATTTTTGAAATATGGGAGACGTTTAAGGAGATAGTTAGAAAGTGTCAACATAGCGGAATTGAACTATGGATGCAACTCTAGGATTTTTGGGATGGATTGACACCAGCCTCGCATAGAACATTGAGCAATGCAGTTGGAGGCCCTTTTATGAAGAAGACTCCAGAGGAGATAGTTACAATTCTTGATGAGTTATCCGAAGATGCTAATCAGTGACCCTCTGAGAGTGTGGAAATAAAAAAATCAACTGGTGTTCACCAAGTTGATGCTACTACATCTGTGCAAGTACAACTTGATGCTATGGCTAGAGAAATACGAAAGCTAATTGTAGCTTCGATGCAAAATGTACACCACACAACTTGTGATATATGTGAAAGAGGACACCCTACTCATGAGTGTCAAGCCTCAACTGAGGAAGTGAATGCTATAGGAAACTATAATTTTAATGCAATGGGTCAGAGGCACCCTGGTGTTTCATGGAGTTCTCCTGGGGGTACTAAAAATGCATGGCAACAAAACAACCCCAGATTCCAGGAATAAGGAGCTCCAGGTTTTTAAAATTAGCAGAGGCAGCAATATCAATCTCCACAGTCGAATCAATCCAGTATGGAAGATCTTATGAAGACCTTCATTATCAAGACAGATGAGAGGCTTGATGCCCATGATGCAATTATCAAAGATTCGGGTACATCTTTTCGAAGCTTGGAAAAATAAGTTGGGCACTTAGCTACTCTAATGTCTGAGAGAGCCCCAGGAACACTCCTGACTGATACAGAAAGAAATCCTAAAGAGACAGTAAAAGCTATAATTTTGAGAAGTGGACAAGCGTTGAAAGATCTCACCCCAATCCAAAAAGATATGATACATAAAAAAGAAAGTGGGGAGCAGCTGAAAAGTGGTGTCAAAAAGAAGAAGGAAGAAAACTCGAGAAGGGAGGAACCTGAGACGAGCAAGCATATGCCTGTGCTACCTTTTCCCCAAAAGCTAAGTCGAGAAAAGCTGGACAAGCAGTTTGAGAGATTTCTGGATGTGCTGAAACAGGTTCATGTAAACTTACCATTCACAGAAGTGCTCTCACAGATGCATGCTTATACTAAATTCTTGAAAGAGATCCTTACGAAGAAGATGAAATAGAGGATACCTCAGTGGTCAAGCTCACAGAGAATTGCAATGCGATATTGCAAAATAAACTCCCATAAAAGTATGGAGATCCAGGGAGTTTTACCATACCTTGCTCTTTAGGCTCTGCTAATTTTGATAAGTCTCTAGTGATTATGGTGCCTCAATTAATCTAATGCCTCTATCTATTTACAGAAAACTGGAAAAGGAGATTAGAGAGATAAGGCTTGCACCAATATCTTTGCAGCTGGTAGACCAAACGACTCTAATACCTGAGGGAATAGTTGAAAATGTCTTAGTTCGATATGGATAAGTTTGTATTTCCTGTGGATTTCATAGTGGTTAATATTGAAGAGAACAAGGAGGTCCCCTTCATCCTAGGAAGACCATTCCTAGCAATGGGCAGAGCAATATTAGATATACATGAGAGAAAACTCATGCTTAGAGTGGGTGATGAGACTGTGATTTTTGAGATGAATGTAGAAACAAGGGTGAAAAGGGAGAAGCTAGCTGCTAGTGTTGTGTGGAAAGTGAAGGGCGTGAAAGAGAAGGCCGCAGTGAGTGAGGAAGATAAGTGTGGGGTTTACCCCAAGAAGGCTGATAAGAAGCTATCTGCATGGATGAGTGCACTAGTTCGAGCGCGAGGGATGGAGCCCAACTTCGACTCAAACCCTGACTAGATGTTCAGGGAAGTTTTCCTTACCTCTTGCTTTTTATTTGTGTATCATAGGGACATGACACAATTTAAAGTGTGTGGTAGGGATGTATATATGTATAGAATGTATAAATGTCTATGTGTGTTTTACTAATTCATTTGTTGAAAATTTTAATTTTTTTTTCCCGACGATCGATGTCATTCGACAGGTTTCTTGAGGGATTAAGTCAAAAGAAAAAGACAAGATTTTTTTTAGGTAGCGTCTGAATTCCCCCTTGGTTTTTCTTTGTGCCGCGGTTCTTTTCCAAGGGTTTTGTTGAGCCGGGTGTAGTTAGTTTTTATTTGATTAGGATTAGGAAACCTTGTGCTGTGATTTGAAATGAAAGAAATATCTCTTAACTGTATTATGCCTTGAGAATAGTAAGTGCTTTAGTTGTGACGCTTAGGCTCAATTTTTTACTCTTGTATAAGCACCTTAAATTGTATGATCTTAACTTTGCTTAGCTGCTTTGACTAGAGTGTCTTGATGAGTTCGATCCTGAGTGAGTTATATTCCATGTGTGTGTGAGGTTTTGGTTATTCTGTGCAGTGCATTTAACGTTTAGAACTTGCCTCGTGTGTTTGCAAAGAGAAATAGTAGTTTTATTCAGTCTTGGAAATGATATAGGCATTTCTTTGTTGAGCCAGTTATATGTTGTTAACCACCTAATTGTTATGTATCCTAGTTGACCCCTTTGAGCCTGTAATCCTGTTTCTTTGGCAATCACATTACAAGCCTTACCCAATTGTTTGAATTGACCATCTATTTGAACCTTCTTATCTCTCATGAACACTTGAAATTGTTATGAACTTTGTAAAAGTTAAAATGTGGGGTGTTGGTTTGGCTTTTGAGTGAAGCAGTTGAATTAAGGAGAAATGTGCATTGTTTTGAAAAAGTAAGATCCACTTGAAATCTTGTGGTAATTCTTAATGTATTTGCGCTTAAAGAAGCGGGGAGTTGACAAAAGTGTGGGATTTTGAACGGTCAATTGTATGTATTAAAATGCTTAGGAACGTGTAGTCAATATATCCAAATGTATCCTACCCATTGATAAGTGGGGATTTTGACTACTTATTAGCGCCCTTTAGCTTTCGTTTTAGTCTAAAAACGTTTAATTGTATTCCCAAAAACTGATGAAATGTGCTTCATTGCAGGAATATTGGAAGATGAGCCCCCGAGATGAAATCCAACTCAAGAAGGAGTAATCTGAACTCAAGGATAAAAAAAGGCACAAAAGCTCAGAAGTGCAGACAATAGAATATCATCTGCGGCCGCAGGTTGTGAAGAAAAACCCATCATAGATTGGTGCAAAGTGCGGTCCGCACATGAATTATGCGGCCGCAGAAGCTAGGTCAGAGCAAAGTTCAGAGAACCTGCATTTCAAGTCTACCAAAATTGCGGACCGCATAATTATTGTGCGGTCGCAGAAGAAGAGTTGTGCGGAGCGCAGAAGAGCAAGGTATGGTCGCAGTTACTATTCTGCGGACCACAGAAAGAATGCAGTGCAACTGCAATTCAGAATTATGTGGCCGCATACTTCCTATCCTGTCAAGCTGAAGAAAAGTGTGGACCGCACATGGAATTGTACGGCCGCAGAACCTTCGAAAGGGAATTTTTGTTCGAAATATCCAGCCTTGTATAAATAGAAGAGTTTCACCTTTTTTAGTTAATTTTTGACATCAACTGCTATAGTAGACGGTTCCTTTTACTCTTTTTAGTAGTTTTTGCTATTTTGATCTTTTTGAATATAGAGTTTATCAATTTAATTAGCAAGATGAGTGTAATTATCGTTTCTTCTCCTATTTCTTCCATTTTAAGTATGAGTAGCTAGATTTTCACTAAGGTTGTGACCTAATCCTAGTGTGTAAACTTAATGGATGTTTGATTTATTGCTTGTTTATGGTTGAGTGTTTATTATTTAGCCTTGTTCTTGCTTTGATTTGCAAAATTAATGGTTGCAAATATTAGTTCATGCCTATTTGACTTGGTCTCTACTTGAGAAAGAGAGACTTAGTCTAGGAAAACTTGGCTAGCAAGAAATTGAGTCAATAGAGAGATTGATAAGCCCAATTAAAGTGCTGAACCTAGAGATAGTAAAATCTGACTTGAGTTTTTTATCAATCGTTTTGTTCAATACCCATTTGGACTTGAGAAAGCCAAATTAGGCAAAATCACTCTCTGACCGAGAGGTATCGATTGGGTAACCGAGTGTTGATAGCTATAATACACCTCGACCAATAAAATAAGCTTTAAGTTTATAACCCGTTAGGCAAACACCTAGGCGAAGGTCATAGCCCTAGGCCTTTTACAATATTTTAAAACAAAAAAAAAACAATCTTCTAGTTTTATTTCTTAAATTGCAATTGTAGTTTAGATTAACTCACACGCTAAGATATATACTACTAACTCTCATACATATAGCTCCCTGCAGAATTCGACCCCGAATCTTGTTGGGTATTACTATTGCATCGACCGTTTTCATAACCCCAAATAGAGGAGTGAAATTGGACGAGCTCAATTTTTGGCGCCGTTGCCATGGAGCTAAAAACGGTGCTAGCTATATATTTAGGTGTGTTTTTAGGATATCTTCTTTTCCTTCCTTGTTACTAACGTGTGAGTATTGTAGGTGCAATCATGGAAAATAACGAGCTCGGAAACATAGCCATGGGGGATGTGGATGTTGTGAATGATCAAATGGATGAGGTCCCTCTTGAACCTCAAGCCAATAGACAAGGCCGACCGCCTCAAGACAATGTACCCGCTCCACCCCTACCTCTATCACGAGTGGCTCCGCACCGGGTGTTGCCGAATGAAGGGTATGCAAGTGCTATATTTGTTACACCCTATATTTTCGTACGTAAAACTGTGTCGTGAGCAAACTAATGTAGGACCGAAAATGAGATCATCTTTAAAAATATATAAAGTATGTTAATCATGTTACCTCTGAGGTTACAAATATTGAAGATCATGAACAACAAGTACAAAGAGGGTTGGAAGGTTCAGAAGCTAAAGGAATTGAAGAAACTAATGTTTCGTTGAAAGTCAACAAGTTGGGAATGTTATAACATGTACTTTTGGGGTGAGACCAGGGTGTTTAACATGATAAATAAGTTATGTTATGAGTTATGTTAGTCGTATGATAGTCATGTGTTATGTTTTGAAGTCAAGCGAGTGGTGGAACAAAAGTTGATGAAAGTCATCACAAGTTACGTTCATAAGTTTTACTGAAACTTTGGGTCAAATATAACTGCGATTATCTCCCAATATACTTAGAGTTATGGGATGTTACACCCATAAAATTAAATATCTATGATTCTATTTTCTAATGCATTAAGCCGTTTGTCAATACGATATCGGAGTAGAGAGATATGGGCGTTTTTGCGAGACTGCGTAGACTGTCACCTACTTGCTTAAACGAGAATCCAAAAATGGGCTAGTTCGGGTCGTCCAAAGAGGAATTTTTAAAGGCCTATCTCCTTCATATATTAGACTGATAATAGGGCATAATAACCAGACATAAGATCTGCAAAAATCCTCCCAAAAATTTCCCACAAACCCCAATTGATTTTCTCTCCCTTTTAGGTTCTAATTGGAGGTAAAAACTTAGAGTTTGAAGAGCCAAGATATGAGATGAGTTATCCAACAAATAAGGTACGTTTACTTCTCTATTTCATACATTTTTTCTTCTTTAAATGTATAGTAAGTCGTTCTATATTTGTAAGAACTCACGGGACCGTGATCGAAAGCCTTGAGTTCGAGTTATTCACTTGTAGCGGACTATTTTGTAGACTATTTTGTGTTGCTGTTGGGCTGCGTGTTTTACTACTTTTTTGTGGAGTTTTGGAGGAGGAAGGGTGTGTAGAAATACCACATAAATTCAGGGTGGTGGGCTGGTAGTTCGTCGTAATATTTTTGGGTTATTTGACACTACTACGGTGGTCATTTTGTGTATGAAGAGATTGGGTGTGTTGGGGCTGTTTTGTAGTATTTTTTGGTGTATATAAGGTTGGAAAATAATGTATATTGGTTGTTATTGTTGTGTTCTTGTATTGTTGGTGTTATCTTGAATTTGGAGGAAGTAAGGATTATAGGAGAGATGCTGCCCGTTTTAATACAAAATAAGCTTGTCGTTCGTTATGCGATAGTTGTACCATTCGTAAATTAATGATAGAATTATTATCAATGTTGTAGATTAAGGTGCAAAGAGGCTAGTTCAGCTTGGTGATTGGAAAGATTGTGATAAGGTATGTTAAGGCTAAGCCCTTCCTTCATTTTGGCATGATCTCGTAACTATATGTGTTTGATAACGAGGCATAAAGAGAAGTTCATACTCCCGAATTTATATACATTATCCTAGTCTCATACGTTATAGTATTCTATTTTATCGGGACTTTATATTCAATTGAATATTTTCTTCTTCCAGTCAAGAGAGTAGAGGGTCTATATATATATATATATATATATATATATATATATATATATATATATACACACAATATTACAGTAATTTCACCACCATCGAGCTATAATCGATGGGCAGGCCCCTATTGGGCAATCTCTGATCAATATATTCATATATATATATATATATATATATATATATATATATATATATATATATATACCGAGCCTACTGTGGCCGAGCACCTATGAGCGAGCCCAGGATGGCCTAGATACAAAGCCTAATATGGTCGAGCGCCTATGAGCGAGCATACTATGGTTGAGCAGTTATACGTACCAAGCCTTATAGGGCCGGACATTTATTTTACTTACTATATTGAAGGATTTGAGACAATATCATCAGGTAAGTATATCTCCAGATCATCTTTGACTCCCAGTTACTTTCAGTTATTATATTATCAGTTCAGTTTCAGATTTCAGTTATGTTATTGCCTTACATACTCGGTATATTATTTCGTATTGACGTCCATTTTCTGGGGATGCTGCATTTCATGCGTGTAGGTTCAGATAGACAGACGGGTAGACCTTCTTAGTAGGTGTTCCCTGAGTTTAGCCAGATCAGTAAGCTCCACGTCCTTCGGAGTTATCGGGTCTAGCATTTCGTGTACATCTTTTGTATGTATGTATATATGCTATGAGTAGGTCGGGCCCCTGTTCGATCACAATACATCCATCAGTAGAGGCTTGTAGACATATCCTATTAGTTAGTGCAGTATGTTGGGCTTGTAGGCCTGGTATGTATATTTTGGTGGTTTGTCAGTTGTAGTAGTTATGACAGCATTGTCGGCCCAGCTTTATATTGATGTTTAGTCAAAGCTAGTTTCTGTTCAGTTTTATATTTTGATTCGCAAAGTGTCTTTAAATGTGGCCCTATGGCCAAATTATGACATTATATATTCAGAGTCCTTTAGTCACTATTTGGTACGCTAGGTTAGGTGAGGCACTGGGTGCCGGTCTCGCTCCCAAGTTCGGGGCGTAACAAACTTGGTATCAGAGCAGTTCTGTCGTAGGGAGTCTACAAGCCGTGTCTAGTAGGGTCTTGTTTATAGATGTGTTGTGCACCACATTATATAAGCAGGGAACTACAGGGTGTTTAGGAGTTGGTTACCCTTATTTCAAAAGGACCAGGAGTCTTCACTAGACGTTGTGACAGGTATATTGACCATTTGCTCTCACGATACTTATGCCTTGATAGACCCAGGATCTACTTTAACGTATATTATCCCATTTGTCGCGGGTAAGTTGGGTATAGTGCCTGAAATACTAAGTGATCCTTTTACGGTATCTACACCAGTCAGAGAACCGATTATTGCTAGACAAGTTTACTGAGGTTGTACGGTGATAGTTTGTAGTCGTCAAACCTCAGCCGACCTAGTTGAGCTAGAGATGATGGATTTTGATGCTATCATGGGCATGGACTGGTTAACATCTTGCTATGCCACAGTTGACTGTCGAGCAAAGAAATCCAGATTTCATTTTCCGGGTGAGCCAGTCCTTGAATGGGTAGGTAATACAGCGACACCTAGAGGTAGGTTTATTTCCTATCTGAAGGCGAGGAAAATGATCGCAAAAGGGTGCATTTATCATATGGTGCGAGTTAGAGATGCAGATGCTGAGATACCTACACTTTAGTCTATTTCCGTAGTCAAAGAGTATGCATATGTGTTCCAGATGAGCTTCCACGTATTCCTCCAGATCGAGAGATTGATTTTAGCATCGATTTGCTTCCAAGAACTCAACCAATATCCATCCCTCCATATAGAATGGCACCTGTCAAATTGAAGGAGTTGAAGGAGCAGTTAAATGATTTGTTGGAGAAAGGTTTCATCAGGCCCAGTACCTTACCTTGGGGTGCACCGGTACTATTTGTGCGGAACAAAGATGGCTCGCTTAGGGTGTGTATCGATTATAGGCAGCTGGACATGGTAACTATTAAGAATAAGTATCCACTTCCAAGGATCAATGATTTGTTTGATTAGTTGCAGCGAGCTAGATTCTTTTCAAAGAAAGATTTGAGGTCGGAATACCACCAGGTCAGAGTTCGGGAGAAAGATATTCCGAAGACAGTCTTCAGGACCCGATATGGCCACTTCGAGTTCCTTGTCATGTCCTTTGAGTTGACGAATGCACCCGCCGTATTTATAGACTTGATGAATAGCCTATTCCGTCCATTTTTAGATCTGTTCGTGATAGTATTTATTGATGATATTCTGGTGTATTCAAGTTCAGAGGATGAGCATGCGGACCACCTGCGAGTGGTACTCCAAACCCTCCGTGATTGTAAGTTGTATGCTAAGTTTTCTAAATGTGAGTTTTGGTTGAAGTCTGTAGCATTATTGGGGCATATTGTATCCGATGAAGGTATAAAGATAGACACTCAGAAGATTGAGGCCGTGAAATCTTGGCCTAGACCTACCACTCAGACAGAGGTTCGTAACTTTCTAGGCTTAGCATGATACTACCGAAGGTTCGTAGAGGGGTTTTCTTCCCTTTCGGCACCATTGGCGAAGTTGACGCAGAAAGCAACTAAGTTTCAGTGGACGGAGGCTTGCGAGCGGAGTTTCCAAGAGCTTAAGAATAGGTTGACCTCAGCGCCAGTTCTAACACTTCCAGAGGGTCCAGAGGGTTATGCCGTGTATTGTGATGCCTCGAGTGTCGGGTTAGGATGTGTCCTGATGCAACATGGGAAGGTAATTGCGTAAGCTTCAAGGCAGTTAAGGAAGCATGAGAAGAATTATCCAACCCACGACCTCGAGTTAGCTGCGGTTGTCCATGCACTTAAGATATGGCGACATTATTTATATTGTGTTCATGTTGATGTATTTACAGATCATAAAAGCCTGCAATATATCTTCAAGCAAAATGAGTTGAATATGCGACAGAGGCGATGGCTTGAGTTAATGAAAGATTACGATGTTAACATTCTCTACCATCCAGGGAAAGCTAATGTTGTAGTAGATGCCTTAAGTCGTCGATCTATGGGTAGATTAGCACATGTAGAGGCCGAAAAAAGACAATTAACTAGAGATATTTGGCTTGTTTGGGGGTTCGGTTAGTAGATTCCGACGATGGTGGAATTGTACTCCAAAACACTGCAAAATCATCTCTCATAGTAGAAGTCAAAGAAAAGTAGTATGAGGACCTAGAGGTTGTCGAGTTGAGAGAGCGAGTTCCGCAACAGAAGAAGTCATTGTTAAAGCTCAAGTGAGATGGGGTTCTCAGATACAGGGGGCGTCTGTGTGTTCTAGATGTAGCAGGGCTACGAGACAGGATTATGTCTAAGGCACATTATTCGTGGTACTCCATTCATCCTCGGTCAGCGAAGATGTATCATGACTATAAGGATGTGTACTGGTGGAACGATATGAAGAATAACATTGCTGAGTTTGTCGCCTAGTGTCCTAGTTGCCAGCAGGTGAAGGTAGAGCATCAGAAATCCAGAGGGCTAATGCAGACAATAGAGATCCCGACATAGAAATGGGTGGCGATAAACATGGACTTTGTCACTGGTTTACCTCGTTCTCATCGTAAGTTCGATTCTATATAGGTGATAGTCAATATGATCAAGAAATCAGCTCATTTCCTACCGATCAGATCTTCATATACAACAGAAGATTATGCAAAGTTATATATTAAGGAGATAGTGCGGCTACACGGAGTACCAGTATCAATTATATCTGACCATGGGTCCCAGTTTACAACATATTTTTGGAGGTCATTTCAGAGAGGTCTAGGGACTCAGGTGAATCTCAGCACATCTTTTCAACTACAGACTGATGGACAAGCCGAGCGCACAATTTAGACGCTCGAGGATATGTTACGAGCATGTGTGTTGGATTTTAAAAGAAGTTGGGATGAACATCTACCTCTTGTCGAGTTTTGATATAATAACAGTTACCACTCATGTATCCAGATGGCTCCGTACGAGGCTTTGTATAGGCGTAAGTACAGATCTCCTATAGGGTGGTTCGATGTTGCAGAATCTGGGTTACATGGGCCAGACCTAGTTTAGCAGGCCGTAGAGAAAGTAAAGTTTATCCGGGATCGACTGTTGACATCCTGAAGTCGTTAGAAGTCATATTATGGCATGCGACGACAAGACTTAGAGTTCGAGGTTAATGATTGGGTATTTTTAAAGGTATCCCTTATGAAGGGCGTGATGAGATTTGGCAAGAAAGGCAAGTTTAGCCCACAATATATTGGGCCTTATAGGATCATTCAGAGAGTGGGCCAAGTAGTTTATGAGTTAGAAATGCCCTCAGAATTGGAGTCAGTCCACCTGTTTTTTCACGTATCTATGCTACGGAAGTGCATTGGTGATCCTACTAGAGTGGTGCCCACAGATGATGTACAGATTATGGAGGACTTGTCATACGAGGAAATTCCAGTTGCCATCCTAGACCGACAAATCCGCAAGCTACGAAATAAGGAGGTAGCCTCCGTGAAGGTTTTATGGAAAAGCAAGAATGTGGAAGAGATGACATGGGTAGCGAAGGAAGAAATGAAGTCTAAATACCCCCACCTATTTCAAACTGAAGATATGGCTCGAGATGGGATGCTACATCACAACTCTATTCAGGCTAGTAGGTCATCAGGTAAGCACTTATTTCCTGACCTACAGCATTTATGATTTATGACTGTGTGAGGCAAAGTATTGCTATTTATAGATATTGGCCATGTGTGGCATGCATTGTATGTTTTTTGGCTGCGTGCAGGTTGGTTTTAGTCTAGTGTACGGAGGAGACTCTGGCAAAATTTTTCCAAAGTCTCTAAGAGTAAACATTCGAGGACGAATGTTCCCAAGGGGAGAATGATGTTACACCCTATATTTTCGTACGTAAAACGGCGTCGTGAGCAAACTAATGTAGGACCAAAAATGCGATCATTTTTGAAAGTATATAAAGTAAGTTAATCATGTTACCTCGTAGGTTAAAAATATTGAAGATCATGAACAACAATTACAAAGAGGGTTGGAAGGTTCAGAAGCTAAAGGAATTGAATAAACTAATATTTCGTCGAAAGTCAACAAGTTGGGAATATTATAACATGTACTTTTAGGGTGAGACTAGGGTGTTTAACATGATAAGTAGGTTATGTTATGAGTTATGCTAGTCGTATGATAGTCGTGTGTTATGTTTTGAAGTCAAGCGAGTGGTGGAACAAAAGTTGATGAAAGTCATCACAAGTTACGCTCATAAGTTTTACTGAAATTTTGGGTCAAATAAAACTGCGATTTTCTCCCAATATACTTATATTTATGGGGTGTTACACCCATCAAATTAAAAATCTATGATTCTATTTTCTAATGCATTAAGCCGTTTGTCAATACGATATCTGAATAGAGAGATATGGGCATTTTTGCGTGACTGCGTAGACTGTCACCTACTTGCTTAAACGAGAATCCAAATATGGGCCAGTCTGGGTCGTCCAAAGAGGCCTTTTTAAAGGCCTATTTACTTCATATATTAGACTGATAATAGGGCATAATAACCAGACATAAGCTCTGCAAAAATCCTCGCAAAAATTTCCCACAAACCCTAATTGATTTTCTCTCCCTTTCAAGTTCTAATTGGAGGTAAACACTTAGAGTTTGAAGAACCAAGATAGGAGCTGAGTTATCCAACAAATAAGGTAAGTTTACTGCTCTCTTTCATCCATTTTTTTCTGCTTTAAATGTAGAGTAAGTCGTTCTATATTTGTAAGAACTCACAGGACGATGATCGAAAGTCGTGAGTTCGAGTTATTCACTTGTAGCGGACTGTTTTGTGTTGCTGTTGGGGTGCGTGTTTTACTACTGTTTTGTGGAGTTTTGGAGGAGTAAGGGTGTGGAGAAACACCATATAAATTCATGGTGGTGGGATGGTCATTCATCGTAATATTTTCGAGTTATTTGACACTACTACGGTGGTCGTTTTGTGTATGAAGAGATTGGGGGTGTGTTGGGCTGTTTTGTAGTATTTTGTGGTGTATATAAGGTTGGAAAATAATGTATATAGGTTTTTATTGTTGTGTTCTTGTATTGTCGGTGTTATCTTGAATTTGGAGGAAGTAAGGTTTATGGGGGAGATGCTGCCCGTTTTAATACAAAATAAGTTTGTCGTTCGTTGTGCGATAGTTGTACCATTCGTAACTTAATGATAGAATTATTATCGTTTTTGTAGATTAAGGTGCGAAGAGGTGAGTTCAGATTGGTGATTGGAGAGATTGTGATAAGGTATGTTAAGGCTAAGCCCTTCCTTCATTTTGGCATGATCTTGTAACTACATGTGTTTGATAACGAGGCATAAAGAGAAGTTCATACTCCCGAATTTATATACATTAGCCTTGTCTCATACGTTACAGCATTCTCCCTTATCAGATCTTTATATTCAATTGAGTGTTGTCTTCTTCCGATCAAGAGAGCAGAGGGTCCATATATATACAGTATTACAGTATTTTCACCACCACCGAACTATAATCGATGGGCAGGCCCCTATTGGGCAACCTCTCATCAGATTGTAAGTTATTTATATATATATATATATATATATATATATATATATATATATATATATATATATATATATATATATATATATATATACCGAGCCTACTGTGGCCTAGCACCTATGAGCGAGTCCAGGATGGCCGAGATACAGAGCCTAGTATGGCCGAGCGCCTATGAGCGATCCTACTACGGCTAAGCAGTTAAACGTACCGAGGCTTATAGGGCCGGACATTTATTTTACTTACTATATTGAAGGAGTTGAGTTAGTATCAGCAGGTAAGTATATCTCCAGATCATCTTTGACTCCTAGTTACTTTCAGTTATTATATTATCAGTTCAGTTTCAGATTTCAGTTATGTTATTGCCTTACATACTCGGTACATTATTTCGTACTGACGTCCCTTTTCTAAGGATGCTGCATTTCATGCGTGCAGGTTCACATAGACAGACGGGTAGACCTCCTCAGTAGGTATTCCCCGAGTTCAGCCTGATCGGTAAGCTCCACATCCTTCGGAGTTATCGGGTCTAGGGTTTTTTATACATCTTTTGTATGTATGTATATATGTTATGGGTAGGTCGGGGCCTTGTTCCGATCACAATACATTTATCAGTAGAGGTTTGTAGACATATCCTACCAGTTAGTGCAGTATGTTGGGCTTGTAGGTCTGGTATGTATATATTTTGGTGGTTTGTTAGCTGTAGTAGTTATGACGACATTGTCGGCCCAACTTTATATTGATGTTTAGTCAGCGCTAGTTTTCTTTTAGTTTTATATTTTGCTTCGCAAAGTGTCTTGCAATGTGGCTCCCAGGTTCGGGGCATGTCAATAGTCCATGCCCGTATTAGGGCGGACAACTTCCAAATAACTAACGTGATGCTCACTTTGCTCGAGCAACGAGTGTTCTTCACCGGTGCACCGGGTCAAAATGCATATAAACATTTGAAAGGGTTCGTAGATACGTGTTGGGGGAGCACACAAACAAATGTCTCCGAGGATGCTTTGAGGCTAAGGCTTTTTCCCTTCTCTCTATGGGGGAAAGCTTTAGATTGGTTGGAACGTTTGCCAAATCATTTCGTTCATACTTGGGATGAACTAGCGGAGAAATTTATCTCTAAGTACTTATCCCCCAGGCATATGGATATTCTTTGGGATGAAATTCTAGCAATCAAGCAAGATCCCAATGAACCACTACACAAGATATGGGAAAGATATAGAACAAAGGTGAAAGAGTGCCCCAAACAAAATGAGTATTAAAAGGATATGTACGATATTTTAACACGTATTGCGGAATTATAAATTTGCGTCCTAATTTGGAGACCTCATCATGCCCAAGGTAGGCCTAGTGACATATAGCTTTGGAGAAAACTCAATGCCGATAAATGCGTCATTTCATTAATATGATAAATAGACCAAATCTCTACTAAAACGACAATAATTATAAAGAGTCACTAGTGGCATTTGCCTTATTACAATCAAATTCTAAAATGAATCTAGAAAACATCATTCCTAATCTACTCGGTCCCAGAGGGACCTTCTCCAAGCTTGGCCTTCTTAGCCCCGTCAATCAGATTCCCCAGGTTGCGCATGTGCAATAACAAATACACCCTTGCTAGATGTCCTCCTTCATTGCCCTATGCGTTCTGACAATCCAAGACCATTTTCCTCATCTTTCCCTCAAGTTCCATCAAACCCTGCTCCAAATAGTCCAACCTTTCTATTGATTTAGTAGCGATTCCACTCCATTCATTGATTTCCATGTCCACTTTATGTTGTTCCAAATGCATGGCCCTAGATTCAAAGACCCTTTTGCGCAACCTCCTGTATTTGACTTGTGCTTCAGCAGCGTCGTCTATGACCCTATTTCTCAAATCAACCCCTGGCTTGACCTCTCATGCTATGTCATCGACCAACCATGATGGGTAGAAGTACACATGGCCGGCATGAAACCTGTCTGGCTCGATGGTATCTTTCTCCACAATAATCTTTTGATACCACATGTGTTGTGCCTTGAACTTGAATGGAATGGCATTACCTTGGAAGTCTATTTTGTAATGAACCATTTTGGAAACTCATGGTATAACCTATTTTCTCCCAGCTTGCCTCATGACTCTGATAGGAGCATAGGGATAGATTCTCATTAATCCGATTAGCACTAGATGAGGAACATCTCTCGACCTGATGATGAATTCACTGCTAGGGAACCACTCGAACATCCAATGTACCTTGTCATCAGTCAGATTGCTAAAGACATGTACCTAGCTCACAGCGTTTCCCGGTTGGGCAAACCTGTCTAGGATAAAAGTCATGCTTGAGTTACCACGGGTATCATCTGGCTGTTTCATAAAAAATAAAGTTTTCAAAAATGTGCGTGCATATGATGAATGTAGTTATTTAAGATACATTAGTATGCAATATCGGATAAATTAGATGAACCAATGACTGTGACACTTTAGAGACATTGCGACTTTCTTAGAATTTTGAGGGTCCTCCTCAAAATTCTGCCCCAGTTTACTTAGGCGATTCTCTGACCGTTCTGCATATGATGACATTGGCTGGACTTGCTCCGGAATTTTGAGGGTCCTCCTCAAAATTCTGCCCCAGTTTCTGGTTGTGGGAAAAATGAAATTTTTATTGAATTGTGAACCCACAGGGCTGCCGTTCCCCTCTTAAACGGGAATCAGGTCGAGCGTAGTTCAATTATATCAGATGAAGAAATGCGAACATTCTAAACATAATATCTTTTGACTGCATCTGAATTGATAGGCTTTGGCCAAACCTCTCCATCCATTTCTGCGAGTATGAGTGCTCCTCCTGTTAGTACTTTTTGAACCATGTAGGGCCCTTATCAATTGGGCAAAAATTTCCTTTTGGCTTTATCTTGATGCGGGAAGATCTGCTTCAGTACCAGTTGCCCCGGTGCGAACTGTCTAGGTTTCACCCTTTTGTTGAAAGCTCTGGACATCCTATTCTGATAGAGTTGACCATGATACACTACATTCATTCTTTTCCCGTCAATGAAAGCTAATTGTTCATAGCGGCTTCTTATCCATTTTGCATCACTGAGTTCAGCTTCTTGTATAATTCTTAAAGAAGGAATTTCAACCTCGGCAGGAATGACAGCTTCGGTACCGTAGACTAGCAAATAGGGAGTTGTCCCGGTTGATGTGCGGACTGTGGTACGGTACCCCAATAAGGCAAATGGTAACTTCTCGTGCCATTGCTTATGGTTGTCTACCATCTTCCTCAGTATTTTCTTGATATTCTTGTTTGCGGCTCCACGACTCCATTCATTTGAGGCCCGTATGCTGTGGAATTCTTGTGCTTGATTTTGAAGGTCTCGCATATAGCTTTCATTAGGTCACTATTGAGATTGGCGACATATCGGTGATAATGTACTCTAGAACCCCGAATCGGCAAACAATACGATCTCTGACAAAATCTGCGACGACTTTCTTGGTTACAGCTTTGTAGGATGCAGCTTCCACCCATTTTGTGAAGTAATCTATGGCCACTAAAATGAACCTATGCCCGTTTGAAGCGGCGGGCTTGATTGGTCCAATGACGTCCATTCCCCAAGCGGCAAAAGGCCAAGGTGCACTCATTGCATTGAGTTTATTTGGCGGCACCCGTATCATATCTGTGTGTATTTGGCACTGATGACATTTCTGGACATACCTGATTCAGTTTGTTTCCATAGTGATCCAAAAATAACCTGCCCTCAGTATCTTTTTGGCTAAAACGAAACCATTTATGTGTGGTCCGCAAGTTCCAGAGTGTATCTCTTCGAGCAGTTTGGAAGCTTCCTTGGCGTCAACACACCGTAATAACCCTAAGTATGGAATCCTTCTGTACAGAATTCCTCCACTTTGGAAGAAATGGTTGGACAATCTTTGAAGCGTGTGTTTTTTAGTATGATTTGCATGCTCCGGGTACTCTCCTTTTGCCAAGTACTCCTTGATATCATGGAACCATGGATTCCCGTCTGCTTCTTCTTCAACATGAGCACAGTAATTTGGCTGATTATGAATCCTTACCGGAATGGTGTCGATGAAATTCTTGTCCGGATGCTGTATCATGGAGGACAAAGTGGCCAATGCGTCTACGAACTCATTCTAGATTCTCGGGACATGTCTAAACTCTATCTTTGTGAACCTCTTCATCATCTCTTGCACATGATATATATATATGATAATATCTTGGTATTCTTTGTAGCCATTCTCCATGCACTCGATGTACTAGAAGATCTGAATCACCAATTACCAGTAATTCCTGGATATTTATGTCAAGGGTCAAATTGACTCCCAATATGCAAGCCTCATATTCTGCCATATTATTGGTGCACGAAAATCTGAGTTTTGCGGATATCGGATAATGTTGACCTGTTTCTGACACCAAAACGGCTCCAATACCCACTCCTTTGAAGTTTGGGGCTCCATCGAAAAACATTCTCCATCCGTTGTAGGCTTCGGCGATATCTTCTCCTACGAATGACACTTCTTCATAAGGAAAATACATTTTTTGTGGTTTGTATTCTCCTCCTACAGGATTTTCTGCAAGATGATCCGCCAATGCTTGTCCCTTAACCGCCTTCTGAGTCACATAGACGATGTCGAATTCACTCAACAATATCTGCCATTTTTCTAGTTTCCCTGTAGGCATGGGTTTCTGGAAGATGTACTTCAGAGGATCCATCCTTGATATGAGATAAGTGGTATAGGCACAGAAGTAGTGCCTCAGTTTCTAGGCTATCCAGGTCAAAGCACAACAGGTGCGTTCCAGCAAAGAATACCGTGCTTCGTAGGGTGTGAACTTCTTACTCGGATAGTATATGACCTGTTCTTTCCTTCTTGTCTCATCATGTTGTCCTAAGACACAACCGAAAGCCCTATCTAATACGGAGAGATAGAGCAGTAGTGGTCTACCAGGTTCTGGCGGGACCAGGACTGGCGGTGTGGACAAATATTCTTTGATTCTGTCAAAAGCTTCCTGGCAGTTTCAGTCCAACTGGTTGCGGAATCCTTCTTTAACATTTTGAAAATCAGCTCACAGATCACGGTTGATTGTGCTATGAAGCGGCTGATGTAATTAAGACGTCCCAAGAAGCTCATCACATCTTTCTTGTTCTTTGGAGGTGGCAAATCCTGGATAGCCTTAACCTTTGATTGGTCTAGCTCAATTCCTCGGCGGCTGACGATGAATCCTAACAACTTTCTTGCGGGGACCCCGAAGGCACATTTTGCGGGATTCAATTTCAAATTGTACCTCCGAAGCCGATCAAAGAATTTCCTCAAGTCTGATATGTGATCTGTACTTTTCTTGGATTTGATGATGACGTCATCCACATATACCTCTATCTCCTTGTGTATCATGTCGTGGAAAATATTTGTCATGGCCCTCATATAAGTGGCCCCAGTATTCTTCAGACCAAACAACATCATTTTATAGCAGTACACCCCCCACAGTGTAATAAAAACTGTCTTTTCGGCATCCTCTTCATCCATCCAGATCTGATGATATCCCGTGAAGCAATCCACAAAGGAATGGAGTTCATGCTTGGCACAGTTGTCGATCAGTATGTGTATGTTGGGTAACGGGAAATCATCTTTGGGACTTGCTCTGTTTAGGTCCCGATAATCGACACATATTCTGACTTTCCCATCCTTCTTTGGAACTGGCACGATGTTAGCCAACCAAGTTGGATGTTCAACCACTTTGAGAACCTTAGCTTTGATCTGCTTGGTGACTTCTTCTTTGATTTTTAGACTCATATATGGCTTGAACTTTCTAAGCATCTGCTTTACTGGCGGACACATTGGGTTGGTGGGTAGTTTATGAGCCACTATGGACGTGCTCAAACCAGTCATATTATCATAAGACCATGCAAAAATGTCTTCATAATCTTTCAGGAACTGGGTGTATTCTTCTTTCTCTGATGGTGATAGGTGAATGCTTATGCGAGTTTCTTTGACTGTTTCGGAATCTCCCAAGTTAACTATCTCAGTTTCATTCAGGTTGGACTTAGGCTTGTTCTCAAAATCTTCAACTTCTCTAAAACTTTCCTCAGGTATTATATCCTCTTCTTCTATTTCTTTCGAGTCACTATCCTTATGTTGTGTTGTCTCATTACATGTCACAGTTGTTGGATCATCACGATAAGAAATAGTAATGTTGTAGAGAGAAAAATGTAGAGAATAGTAATAAATAATAAAATAGCAAACCATTGATAATTATCAAGATGTCAAACAAAAGCGATTTTCAATGATTCAAACAAATGTTTCAAAACAAAATACTGAAAATGTTTTAAAAATTCTCATAAGAATTGTTTTCAAAATAAATGACACTAGCAGCCACGCTACCCCGGAACTCGGTGGGCCCTTGATGGTGTGGTAGTCCAGTTCCTGAGAACAGCTCCCTTCTCCACTATCTGGATGACGAGGCCTTCTTCCTCCTCCTCAACTATTACACTGCAGTCCATGTCTTCATCTTCCAAGAATTGATTCCTTAATCCAGCTAGCGCTTCATCTTCTTCGGATCCCCACATCATATCAGCCTGATAGAAGGATTGGCTCAAATATGGTATCGGCTGCTCGAGAGGGTAATAAAGACCGCGCCATGATGGCGACCAATTCGCATACTCGTGCTAGGTATAATGATATCCCAGTCCAAAGGTCATGCCGTGACGCTTTAATTGTATTGGTTTGGTGATCCCTTGGAGATTCTTGCCAAGACCTTTGCCGGGTTCATACCTTGTCCATGAAAATATGCTTTCTATTTTGCTACTCCACCATTTATCCTTCTCGATCGCGTTAACATGCTCAATGCGATGGTAAGTCTCTCCCCCTAACTTCCTCCTATTCTCCACAACCGGGACAGTCTGGTTGGTGTAAATAGGGTTACTCCCATCTCCATGAATGATCACCTCTTGATGATTCCATTCGAACTTTACAGCCTGATGCAGAGTAGGCGCTACATCCCCAGTGACGTATATCCAAGGTCGTCCCAATAGAAGATTGTATGAGGCGGATATGTCGAGCACTTGGAATTCAACATCAAACCAAGTTGGACCCATTTGTAAGCAGAGGTTGGTTTCTCCGATTGTGGCCCTTTGAGACCCATCGAACGCTTTTACGTTCATAGTTCCTGCTCGTATCTCATGCAAACCTTTACCTAACCTCTTCAAAGTAGTCAACGGGCAGATGTTGAGACTTGAACCCCCATCTATCAAGACCCTGGCAATGAATTTGTCTTCGCACTGTACTGTGATATGCAACGCTCTATTATGGCTCAACCCTTCTGGTGGCAATATATCATCGTGGAAAGTGATCTTATGGGTTTCCAATACTTGTCATATCATATTGGCCATCTCTCCACTGGTAATGTTGTTGGGTACATAAGCCTTATTCAACACTTTCATCAACGCATTCCTATGTGCCTCAAAATTCTGCAGTAGTGATAGAATGGATATATGAGCAAGGGTTTTGTTCAAATGATCAACCACATAATACTCCCTTGCTTGCACCTTTCTCCAAAGATCATCCGGGCCAGTTTCAATGATAGGCTGCCTCGAAGCGGATTCTTTACTTGTTCCCCCCCCTAATGTTCGGGCGTGTAAACCCTACCAGTTCTGGTCATACCTTGTGCTGCACCAGTTTCTTCCATTTTCAACTTTCCTTTCCTTCTCGCTTCTGCAGTATAGTCCCAGGGCACAACATTGGAATTAAAGGAAGGTGTGGATGCTACCGTTACGGTGAATGGTGTGGTCACTTCTACTTCGAACGGAGTTGGCGTGGCTGAGGGCGTTGTTACTTCAACCTCGAACGGAGTCGGTGTGGCTACCTCAACTTCAATCGGTTACTATATCTATACCACAATAGGCTTGAGAGTGACTAGAGGCATTTTGGGATCATCCTCTTCTCGAATAATCCCAATTGACCCCTCCGGGTCCCAATCTTCATCAGTTTCTATCACATTTACCACTCACCCCTGTGATCGGGGGGGGGGGAGATTATTGCGGACGTTAGGTGGAGTCTCCTTTGCCTGTAGAACTTTAGTATCAATCAACGTCTGGATCTTATCCTTCAGAGTGCGACATTCATCAATAGTATGACCCTACATGCCCGAATGGTAGGCACATGTCTTATTCAGATTGACCCATTGAGAGGAATTTTCCATGGCGACAATGGGAATGGGAGTGACATAATTGGCAGCTTTTAATCTCTCATACAACTGGTCAATAGGTTCGGCAATAGCAGTGTATTGTCTGGGCGGCCTACGGTCAAAATTTGGCCTGAGTTTTTGGTAGTTTTGGCGGGCTGGTGGTGAGTGGTAATATGCTCACTGAGTGTTGTAAGTGTGGTAGATGGTAGAGGGTTGTTGATATCTAGTAGGTGAAGGCTGATATGTGGGTGGAGGTGTTTGGTATGTGAGAGGAGACTTCGGACCTTGGGCTACCATCACAGTCCCTACTTCCTTCTTTTAGATATACCCCCAGACTGCAAGGCTTTGTTCGTAGCTTGGAGTGCCTCGAAATTTGTTACCATCCCTCTTTTGATTCCCTCTTCTATTCTTTCTCCCAATTTGATGATGTCGGAGAATTTATGATTTTCAATAACCATCAACCTCTCACAATATTGCGGATCCTGGGCCCGAACAAAGAATTTGTTCATTTATTCTTCTTCCAATGCTGGCCTTACTTTTGCAGCCTCTGATCTCCACCGAGTAGCATACTCGCGGAAAGTTTCTATCGGCGTCTTCTTAATATTTTGGATATAGAAGATGTCTGGTGCATTCTCTGTGTTGAATCTGAACTGATCCATAAAATCTGATGCCATGCTTACCCAATTAATCCACTTTTTTGGATTTTGACTGATGTACCAGGATAGGGCGTCTCCAGTGAGGCTCCTCATGAACAACTTCATGTCGATTCTTTCATCTTTACCAACCCCTATGAGTTTGTCACAATACGTCCTTAGATGTACCTTTGGATCACCTATCCTATCGAACATTTCGAACTTAGGAGGTTTGTAACCCTCTGACAGTTCTACGTCCGGTTGAATATATAAATCCTCATAGTTCAAATCTTTGATGCCTTTACCACCTTCAACACCTTGGACTCGACTTGTAAGCTTCTTAACTTCTTCCGCCATGTTCTTGATGAGCAGGTCCTTCTCGGCGGATTCAGGTGTATACAGGGTTTGTTGTGAAGTGTGGGGTAAAGTTTCCACGTATATGGGGTTACTTTGGTGGACTCTAGGGATTTGGGTGTAGTGGTGATCATTGGTTGAGTTTTCGGGGTCAGGAGTAGGTTATGGTGCATTTTGAGGAGTGTGGTAGGTGGTAGTTTGTGGGTACTGGGTCGGATGATGATGATGTTGTGGAGGAGTTGGTACTGGTGGAGGATTAGGATTTTGGGGAGGCGTAACGAATTGATGAGGTGCGGGAGGATTTTGCGGGTGCTGGTTTTGTGTGTTTTGAGGAGGTGTTGGGTTTTAGGCGTTTGCTTGGTTGATGTCGGGAACATTCAGGGTAAGGGAAAGGTTTGCCAAGTTACGGACCTGCTCAAGTTCCCCTTGTAACTCCAGTATCTTTTGCTCTAACCGTAAACCAAGTCATTCTGTGCCGGAGTACTTCGACCATCTGAAGTTTCGACTTTATCGGTGTGCGCATCGTTGTATTTCCTGTTACCACTCATATCGTCCATCTTAGCTTTTCCTTTGTTCTTGGGATCACTTGGAGGAGGAGGAGGTGGAGGACCTCTAGATCTGGTATGATATGCTGATGATGCCAGTATGCAACCAACCTTAGGGGATGGGAATAAACAAAGAAAAGTTGAAAAACAAAAGGTAAACAAGTCAGTAAGGAGTATTAAAAGGATATTTACGATATTTAAACACGTATTGCGGAATTATAAATTCACGTCCTAATTTTGGGGCCTCATCTTGCCCGAGGTAGGCCTAGCGACATATAGCTTTGGAGAGAACTCAATGCCAATAATTGTGTCATTTCATTAATATGATAAATAGACCAAATCTCTACTAAAACGACAATAATTATAAGGAGTCACTAGTGGCATTTGCCTTATTACAATCAAATTCTAAAATGAATCTAGAAAACATCATTCCTAATCTACTCGGTCCCAGAGGGACCTTCTCCAAGCTTGGCCATCTTAGCTCCGTCAATCAGATTCCCTAGGTCACGCATGTCCAACAGCAGATACGCCCTTGCTAGATGTCCTCCTTCATTGCCCTATGTGTTCTTACAATCCGAGACCCTTTTCCTCATCTTTCCCTCAAGTTCCATCAAACCCTGCTCCAAATAGTCCAACCTTTCTGTTGATTTAGTAGCGATTCCACTCCATTCATTGATTGCTTCCATGTCCACTTTATGTTATTTCAAATGCCTGGCCTCAGATTCAAAGACCCCTTTGCGCAACCTCCTGTATTTGACTTGTGCTTCAGCAGCGTCGTCTAAGACCCTATTTCTCAAATCAACCCCTGGCTTGACCTCTCCTGCTATTTCATCGACCAACCATGATGGGTAGAAGTACACATGCCCAGCATGATACCTGTCTAGCTTGATGGTATCTTTCTCCACAATAATCTTTTGATGCCACATGTGTTGTGCCTCGAACTTGAATGGAATGGCATTCCCTTGGAAGTCTGCTTTGTAATGAACCAATTTGGAAACTCGTGGTATAACCTATTTTCTCCCAGCTTTCCTCATGACTCTGATATGAGCATAATGATAGATTCCCCTTAATCCGATTAGCACTAGATGAGGAACATCTCTCGACCTGATGATGAATTCACTGCTAGGTAACCACTCGAACATCCAATGTACCTTGTCATCAGTTAAATTGCTAAAGAAATATACCCAGCTCACAGTGTTTCCCGGTTGTGCAAACCTGTCTGGGATAAAAGTCATTCTCTTCGGATGGTGATAAGCTATGTGGTCATTCCATGGCCGTCGCAAAAATGCTTGACGGTACTGTCCTCTCTGAAGGTGTTCCAATAACCATATTTGCAGCAACAGATTGCAACCCTCGAAATACCTATATCCCTTTTTGCAACGGTCTAAGGCTCGGTACATCTCAGCCACTATCATTGGGACAATAGTGTAAGTTTGACCCTTAATTCCTTCTATTAGGGTCTTAGTGACCATAGCTAGGCGAGTGTGGATCCTTTCTCCTTGTATCGGGAATATCAGCATTCCTAGAAAATAGACAATGAATACAAAAACCCGGCGGTGAGTCCAACCCAAACAAGTGATGGCAAATTCATCATGGTAAAGACGATATGACTTGTTGTGACCATAACACTCATAAAGGAAGTCGAATGGTATGTAAGATTTCTTCAGACAGACTAACTCATCATTTTTCCTGAAACCCATCATTTTTAGGAACCCTCGAGAAGTACGGTTTTCCGGTACCAACAAGCCAGGGCTATCCCATGGGAGCCCAGTGAAGCCTCCTATTTCCTCTAGAAGGGGAGTAATTTCTATATAACCAAAGCGGAAGACGGCCCTCTTCTCATCCCAGAACATGGTGGAAGCCTCGATTAACACATTGTTCGGCTAAATATATAACAAAGAAGGTAAATTCCCGAGAACCCTTTTCACATGGTTTTTGTCACTTGGCGAGAGATTTTCCCACCAATCTAGCAACAAAGGTGGGATACTTCGAACCAAGCCGAACTTGGGGACTTCGTGCCTCATTTCTGCAAAATAAATAAAGTTAGCCCTTTCCCCCTCCGGATTCGACTATTTACACATTAATGATTAGCATATCGGCACGTTTTCTCCAAATAATGCACATATCATGATTGTACCCATTGGGATTTAAGGAACTCCCGGCGGGCTTTGGAAAAGTCTTGCCTTAGAGAGTTATTACGCGGATAACGTTCTAACCCATACTAGGTTTAGACATGATGCATGCACAGTTACTATTAGAGTTGGGATTTCTAGAAGAGTCTAGATCGGTACCCTCAAGTGGACAACTTGAGAGGGGAAGGCATGAAACCATCGATTGCACCACTGATCGACTAGTTTTACCGCAAATAAGCCTTTCCAAATTTAAAAGGGTGATTTAGGAAGAGCGCGGACACTCATCAAGCGCCGCTATGGTATTAATTACGCACGAGTGGAATATGATGTGGAGCATGCTTTATGTAAAGATAAAACAACACGTTGTCAAGTATTTTGCATGATGAAGACAATAAACGAGGTATTAAATGGAGCGTAAAGACATAAAAAGAAAGGAAAACAAGGAAGAAGTTAGTTCGCACAATGTGAAAGAATTGCAATAAAGCAAGCAAGGAGTAGGGGTAGGGAGAGACATGATGTAGCAACATTAAAAATGATTCGGAGCAAGTGAACATGACTAGAAAATAAAGGAAAACGCACATTGTAACCAAATTAAGCAAAGATTTGCATATTAATACAAATTCAAAATAGAGGAAAATAGGGGAAAGGGTGTGCATGTAGCCATAAAAAGGGAAAATGGTAGCGGGATGTTCATGTAATGATAAAGAACAAGGAAACACATTCATCAAAGAAGACTAATTCATATAGACCAAGTTCACTATGGTAAGAGCCTAAACTATCCCCAGCAGAGTCGCCATGCTATCGCACCCCTCTTTCTCGCGAAATCGGGTTTTGATACGTGACAACTCTTTTAAAGGAAGGTGTTAAAAGAGAGAGTCGTCACCTAATGGGTTTGAGGTGCGTTAGGGGCACCTATTTGCAAATAACTCTAGTTTAACCAGTTTGCGTCACCAAAGATCGGGTAAGGGCTCAAATTACCTCGAAGAGAAGGTGTTAGGCAATCTTCGAGGTCCACAACTGTGGGTCCCGACCGAACTTGAATTATATAAATTAGTCAAATAGTCAGAGAGAAAAACAGTAAGTTTGAAAAAAAAAATCATTATTAGAAAGTCCTTGAGTAAACACAGATAATTGGTTTAAAGACAAGATGGGGGGTCCTAAGTTTTTTAGCCTAAAAGATCACCTGGTGCAACATAAATAATACTTCGTAACTCCCTCGAGGTGGGGTGTTACTCATATTATTCAGCGGGCACAAACTATCATCTCCTGCTACCCGATTACTATCTTTAAGTTTTTACCTAAAGCGCACTAGTTGATTCTAAACCGTGCCTTATGCGCGCACTACCCGTCCCATGCCTATGGCCCAGGAGGCATTTGGACCTCTATTTTGGATGGTTTTTAGACTTAGATTAAGCTGCTCAGAAATGATAAAACTAGGCGACATACAAAATAAGTTGGACTTCATGTAAAAGCAATTAAGGGCTCAAGTTAGCCTCCACACTTAGACAACAAATGCACGCGAATAAATTTTCACATTAAACGTTAGACAATTTCAGGATTGAGGCAAATTAAAGCCATTAGGCCCTATAGACATGGCTTCTATGTGACCTGGATTTTGAACGTGCAGATAGTTTTGTATGCAAAGATGCTACCTTTATAGTCGTGATTTCTGAACAACTATACATTTTAGGGAATCTGGTATTGCGAGCTGATTGTTGAAATTACAGATTACAAGTGGTTAAACCTATAGACATGATTTCAAGGTGATTTGCGCAGTAGTTGGCAGTGATAACTATTGAAAATACTCAGAATTACCCAGTTTGATGCTATAGGCATGCTTTCTAATAGCGACAGAGTTAAGCAATGAAATAGTGTTGAAAGTTCAATTTTAGCACTTAAAGCAAGATTCTACGATTAACGATTGAAATTGATTTTAGCTCCTATAGGCATGTTTCCTAAATGAGCAATTATAACAATAACACATTAACCAATTAAACCCTATAGGCATGATTTCTAAAATGCAGATTTGGTGGAACATAAATTAACAGAACCCTATGGTCGTAACACCTAATGAATATGCTGTAATGCACATTGAGACATTGGTCATTTTATTTTCTACAGGCATGGCATCTAGCATGTAGAAACAGAATATGTTAAACGAATTAAATACCTATAGGCAGGTTATCTAACACACACAATAGCAGAACATGTTCGAGCAAAGTAAACACATATAGGCAGGATTTCTACCCGTTTCATGCAAATATTAAAATAAACCCCTTTTCCCAATTTTACTAACACCCCAATTGTTATTATAACATTATTACAAGCCAATGAGTGAAATAAACTATAGAATTACAGAATAGCTATAGTGGGCCTAAGGCAAGCCCAATGTATACCTAGCCTAGCTAGGCCTTCAACACAGTTTCACAACAGCCCAAAAACAATCTCCATTCACACAAAATAGCCCACATCCAGTAGCCATCAAAAGTCCCATAGGTATAGCCATTTACACAAACCAACTGGTTTATCCAGTAGGTGAGAAAGGAGGGGCAGAGTTGAACAATTAGGACAAAGTGGACCAAAGAACCTTAGACCCTAATGTGTCAGAGTTCACAAGGGTCTCAAAATGGACCCTGAGCAGTGCTCACACTAGGGAGGTTGATAGAGAAGATTTAGGGGAGGGGGACCCTGGCTTTCAGCCGGCCCAGAAATAGACTCATAACAAGAAACAATCAATGAAAATAGTAATAGGTTTGGAAAAGCATTTGCAAACACTATAAGATAATCACATAATGAACTCAATAAGCAAACTAACACATTTGGCAAGGTGTCATATGATAAGAAACAAAGAGCTTGGGATTGCAAAGTCAACATGCAAGGGCATTAGACTAGTAAAACCAAGTAATGCAACCAGTGTAGAACTTAAAGGATCAGATTATACCAAACTCAGGACTACACAGTATAATACAAACAGGATTAGATATCATAGAGGGTATCAGTCAAGGAGGATTAGTTTAAAGGATAACAGGTTATTAGAGGTGCAGAATTAGACATGGCAAGAACACATAGAGTGGCAACCATAGTCATAGGAGCATACTACACTTAGAGTAAAGGTCTTAAACAAGTTAAGATATTCTAATAACATCAATTAATCACTAAAAGTTCAGAATTAGGCAAAGAATATGGATTAAACCATATAATCAAGGCAGAACATTCGAATTATCAACAACACCAAACTAAACATGCTTCATTCTGTCTAAATTAACTAAGTTAGGTGCAAAGACATTATTAGGCTAGCAATTATAGGCAAAATCACATATAAAGAGAGACAATGGAATACATTAAGTCGTGCAGTTTCAAAGAACATGCTAACATAAGACAATAAACATTGCGAGGGTTTAGAAACTAACCAGTGATTGTTCAATAAACGAGAAAAGAATAGCAATAAGGACCCAGAGTCTCAAATGTGTCAAGTTCCCAAGGGGTTTCAAGAACCCAAGGCAGTGTTCACACCAAAGAGATGGTCAGAAAAATAGAAATCCAGTGGCCTTGGCTTTCAGCCGGCCAAGAGCCAAACAGAACAAAATAGTAAACAAATACAGAGTAGAAACCTCAATTTTTAGTGAGAGATTTTTAGTGCTTTTTCCTTTCTCAAAAAGGGGAATGGGAATGGGTTTATATAGTGGTAAAAATCAGCACATAAGTAAGGAAATAAAATCAATCAGACCATAAAAGGAAAGAAGAACACATAAATCAATTTAAAATCAAATTAGGAGAATAAGCCGGTACACCATAGTTTTTTTAGGAAAAATAAATATCAACTGAATATACACAGAAACGGTAGCATAGGACGAATATGGACACAAATAATACTCAAAATCAGAGAATCGAACCAATTTTGGTTCGATTTGAAGAGATTTATAAACCCTAGTTTTTTTAGGAAAAATAAGAATCAACTAAAATGCACAAATATTAGTACTCACAGTAGAACAAAGGATGAACACAGACAGAATAGCAGAAAGATCAGTGATTTGAACCTATTTTGGTTCGATCTTGTGGAGATCTGCTTGCCATGTTTAGGCAAGCAGTATAAGAGAGTAACCAATTCCCGGAGGAGGTCATATAAAGCAAGTAGTAGCCATAGAATCCCATATTAGACAAAATTATGAGAGGATTTAGGGGGCGACGACTAGGGTTCTTAGGAGGGAGAAGGGGGGTAAGGGATATTAGGGACGCAGGCGGGGGAGAATGGGATTAGGGTTGGGGTTTGGGTTAGTTTAAAGGGGAGGGTTTGATATGGGTCGTTGATCTCAGAGATCAACGGCCACGATTAAAGGGTAGTTGGGTCGGGTTATTAGAAACGGGTCACGACCGGGTTAGGGGTTGGGTTACTTTGGTTTGGCTTGGGGGTTGTTTGGGCTAGTGTATTAGGCTTTGGGCCTTTGTTTGGTCCGAAAATAAGTTCAAGAGTGGGCTAATTTTTAAATACCCAATATTTTAGCAAAAACAAATAATTTATAAAAGTAATTAATAAATAAAAAAAATATTACTTGTGCACTAAAATGATTAAAAATAATAACTTACATTATAAAAATATAAAAAGTTATTTTTTGCATAAATAATGTAATTATACATGAATATGGCCTATTATTGCAAAAATGTGCAATTAGCCCTAGAAATGCAAATGTAATTAAAAAATGCACTGAAAATATTTAACATATCATGTTGGTGTAAATGATAAGTTTAGATGATTAAATCATCATAAAAATAAATTTAAGGATAATTACTGGGTATAAAAATGCGGAAATAAATCGATTTAAAGCCTTTAAAAATTATGGAAAACTATGAAAAATACTTGTATATGCTTATAAACTAAATGATAATGCAAATACACTATTTTGAAAGTATATATATATATATATATATATATATATATATATATATATATATATATATTATAAAAATATGAGGAAACAATTAGGTATCAACAAAAAATTTCATCCGGTCTACTATGCTAGTAAGACCATGAATGATGCCCAAGTTAATTACACTGTTACTGAAAAAGAGCTCTTTGCCATTTTGTTTGCAATTGAGAAATTCTGCCCATACTTGACGGGTGTAAAGGTTATTGTTCATACGGATCATGCGGCACTTCGCTATCTTATGAGCAAGAAAGATTCAAAGGCTAGGTTGATGATATGGGGGCTATTATTGCAAGAGTTTGATATTGACATCCAAGATTAAAAACCAGAGTGAAAATAAAGTGGCAGACCACTTGTCTTGTTTGGAGGAGGAGGGGAGGCCGCATGATGGCTTTGAAATCAATGACTCTTTCCCCGACGAGCAACTCTTGGTTATTTCAATGAAGGAGGTGCCATAGTTCGCAGATCTAGCAAACTTCCTTGTGTGTGGAATCATCTCGGATGAGTTCTCTTCAAATCAAAGGAAGAAGCTCAAATGAGATTGTCAAGATTATTATTGGGATGAGCCTTACCTCTTCCGGATTTGTATGGATGGGGTAATTAGAAGATGTGTACCGGATGAAGAGCAAAATGTTATTCTTGAGGCTTGCCATTCTTCGCCGTATGGTGGTCACCATGGCGGAGCAAGAACGACGACTAAAGTGCTAAGTTGTGGTTTCTATTGGCCCACTTTCTACAAAGATGCAAGTGATATTGTGAAAAGATGTGATGAATGCCAATGGGCCGTTGGAATCTCGAAGAAGAATGAAATGCCTCTCACTACCATTTTGGAGATCGATATCTTTGATGTGTGGGGTATTGACTTCATGGGTACTTTTGTGAGTTCTTGTGGAAATACCTACATCTTCGTTGCAGTTGATTATGTGTCTAAATGGATTGAGGTCATTGCTTTACCCAACAATTAAGCGATAAGTGTGGTGGCGTTCTTGAAGAAGAATATTTTCACAAGATTTGGTACTCCGCGAGCTATCATAAGCGATGGGGGGTCGCAATTTTGCAACAAGGCTTTTGACACTTTGCTTAGCAAGTATGGTGTCACTCATAAAGTTACGACTCCCTATCATCCTCAAGCTAGCGGTCAAGTGGAAGTCTCCAACCGGGAGATAAAGAATATCTTGTCTAAAACAGTGAATGTTAACCGGACGGATTGGTCAAAGAAGCTTGATGATGCACTATGGGCTTATCGAACTGCTTTCAAAACTCCTATCGGGATGTATCCATACTGGTTGGTATTTGGCAAAGCTTGTCATCTTCCGGTGGAACTTGAGCACAATGCCATGTGGGCTTTAAAAAAGTTGAATCTTGATTGGGATGCAGCCGCTAACTTACGGGTTGCACATTTGAATGAATTGGATGAGTTTCGGTACCATGAATATGAAAGTTCGTCCTTGTACAAAAAGAGAATGAAGTACCTTCATGACAAATATATCTGAAGCATAGAGTTCAAGGTGGGCGATCTTGTTTTGTTGTTCAACTCACTATTGAAGATGTTTCCCGTAAACCTAAAATCCAAATGGAGTGGTCCCTTTGAAATTGTGGGTGTGACACCTTTTGGTGCATTGAACTTGAAGAACAAAAATGATGAGGTATTCCGAGTCAATGGTCACCGGGTGAAGCATTATTTGGGTTAAGATGATGATGGCCATGTAGTGGCAGTTATTCATTTGAAGTGATGGTAATCTGCATCGTGCCGCGATGTTAAATCATGCGCTTCTTGGGAGGCAACCCATGTTTTCTTTTTCTTTTCTTCTTTTGTACATAGGTGTTATTTTGTGCTAAATGGATTTGAAGTGTGTTGCAGGAAAGAGTGTGCTTTACAGGAACTGTGCTCAGAAAATTGGCTAAGTGTGGAAAAAGTGCGGACCGCTCAATTTTGAATGTTATAGCAGAAGGGAACTGCGGTCGCACAATTCTTGTGCGGACCGCACAAATTGAGATGGGAAATTGCAAACTCTCTGAAGTTTGGTCTGTCAGAGAAATGACCAATCTACGGCCGCACATTAAATTTTGCGGTCCGCAGTCAAAATCTGCGATCGCACCCCAAATTGTGAAGACCGCAGATCAGCAAAGGCTTTTGAGCCTTCAGGTAAGAGAGTGTAGACCGCAGAAGGAATTCTGCGACCACACTCCTCCTTTGTTCCTCAAGTCAACCCGTCTAAGTATAAATAGTAGCCTTGGGCTACTATACGAATTTTTTCCCTCTCTGAGCACTCTAAACTCTAACACTTTGAAATTATATGTTCAATCATCTGCGATACTCCATACACATCTATGATCACTTAGTTGCACTCCTTCATATCTGGTATGCTTAATTTCTCATAGAATGTTTCAACTTTTAGGTATGCTTAATTTCTCATAGAATTTTTCAACTTTTAGTAAAATTTATAATTTGTTAGGTAGATTTAAGCCATTTGTCAATAGATTTCAATTTTACTACCATGTGGAATTTAATCTGTAATGGGTCAATTGCTAATTGCTTTATGGGAAATGGCTAAATTGATTGGAATGCTTAATTGCTAATACCATGTTGAATATTTGCAAAACTTGAAAACCCTAGAAGTCTGATTGATTTGGTTTTGAAATTTGCGTCCGCACAAGAAATTGTGCGGTCCAAAGAAGTAGACAATATGGATCTTGTTTTTCTGCGGACCGCAGAAATTCCACTGCGGCCACAGAAAACTGTGTGCGATCATAGAACAGACCAATCTCTGTCATCAGAGAGTTGGCACTTTTGGGAAATTTAATGTGCGACCGCAAACATAATTGTGCGGACCACACTTCAATCCTGCGGTCACACTCAAAATTATGCGGACTGCAGTTCCATTTCTGCGGCCGCAAGTTCAAATTGTGCGGTCCGCACAACACAGTCTGCGGCCGCACTTGTAATTGTGCGGACCGTACTTCCCCACCCTGCAAATATATTCTCAATTGTGTTTTACTGTCTGTTTGCATTTGAACTACAACTGACTGATGTTGTTGCTTATTACAGAAAATGGTTAGATCTCATGGCCGCGGTGACACTTCAAAGGGGAGGGGTGAACCTTCCAAAGGTCGAGGCAAAAGCACTTTACCCCTCGCCCTCCAGAAGATAATCACCAAAAAAGCTACAGCAGGCCGAGGAAGATAGTCCGAGCCCTCCGAATCTAGTTCATATGCCACATCTCGGGAAGCATCGGAGGGCAACTTAGTGCAAGAGCAGCCTGCAGTCCAATCACAGCCACAATAACCATAGGGAAGGTATCAACTCCGGGACGATCCTTCCTTCTCACACAGAGTATTTGGTCTGGGTGTTCTATGCCAGCCACACAAGTACAATCCAGAAGTGTTGAGACAGTTTTGAGAGAGGAATGGTTGGATGTGGTTCACCCAATCAGTTGTGGATGCCAAAGAGTATTTGGTCTGGGAGTTCTATGCCAATGTGGCACATATTAAGAAAGGGACTAAATTACAAAAGTGAGAAATCTGAAGGTGTGGTTTGAGAAGCACACACTGAACTCATACTTGGGGTTTGAGGACATTGAGCCGGCACAGTACTTGGAGAAGCTGGCGATGGGTGATGCAGCTCGCCCATGGCTAGCTGAGCTTCTTACAGCCCCGGGGCCACCACCACCATGGATCACTATAGGGGTTCCTATTCAGCGGAACACCATAAATTTCGAGGCGAAGGGATGGATACCTTCGTATGCAGTAGACTAGACTCGTGCCAGAACGAGACAAACTTACCTATTCCACGGGCAGTTATAGTCACCTCTATTATGGCCAGGTACCCGATCAATGTGGGTGTCGTGATGTCGTCCAACATGTTAGTGGTCACCAGGCAGGCTGATACTTCCTACCTGTATCCCAACACCATCACTGAGTACTTTATGGATGCACGGGTAGAGCCTAGAGACTATGACAATAAGGTTCGGGCAAAGAAGCCCATCTCTTGGTATTCTCTGATGGATGCACACAACCCAAAGAGAAAGGGTCAACCGACTACCACCGTAGGCCAGTCTGATGAGCCATCGGTGGTAGGTACAGAGACAACTGATATGTCATCCACTTTAGTAGAGCCTTCTACCAGTGTTGTTTCCATGCCTCCACCTTCAGCCTCATTGCCTCCCACCTCAGCTTTGAAGTCTGTACCTATGCCATCTGCTCCACTCTCTGTGCTGCGAGTCTCCCAGACACTGGCAAGTCTCAACAATTAGATGCAGACAGCTACTATAAAGTTGACTGACATATCCAGTCATGTTGTAGCACAATCATCCTCTCCGGCACCCTAGATTCCCCCCACAGTTGAAGAATCATTGAAGAAGCTCTTGGAACCAAAACACAATTATGGCCACTCTAGTACAACATGGATAAGTCATAGAAGAGCTGGGAAAGGAAGTAAAGAAGATGCGGAAGTCACAGGCCTCCAAAAAGTCAGTGGACAAGCTCTGACGATAGGTTACCAAGATTGCAACAGCCGGAGATATTCCATTTGATATGTTTATAGACCCGCACCACCTAGACCCAGATCCTATAGCACCTACAGCACCAGCTGGCTAGTCTGAGGAGCCTGACACTGCTGCTGACACTGCCGAGGCAGTACGTCAGATGTTCACCAACCCATCCACTCCCGTACTTGAGGATGATGAGATCCAATTGGATGAGGCTAAGGTCGGCGCCACTGCTGGGGACAGAGAGATGGCCACAGAGCCATAGGGAGTTTTCTTCACTCTCACCCTTCTTTTACTCTCATGCTGTTAAGCATTGGGGACAATGCTTAGTTTTATTCGGGGGGGGGGGGGAGTTTCTTTGACACATCTTGATGAGTATCTATTTTGATAACTATGAGACGTTTGGCATGTAATTAACTTGTTACTATTTTCTTCTTCTTTCTCATTATGTATATATTCTATCTTATCTCTCATTATGCATATTCATTATTCTTTCAATAGTTTGCTTTGTAGCTTCTTTATCTTTATGTTTGTCTTCTTTTTGAATTAGTAGCTTCTTTTTTATTCAATAACTTCTTTTTTATGTTTTAGTGGATAATAAACCTTTGGTTTTCTTAATGCCAGGGTTCTTTCCAAAGGTGGTATTTGTGTGAACCGAGTGATTCTTCCCAATGATGGATGGCATGACAACCTTCTTAAGCGGTTGAATCCGTTTTTTGGTGTTTAGGTAATAATAGTAGTAGTAATGAATAAGAAGGTTTAATTGAGTAATGCTCGAAGAGTTAAATATGCTTCACTTGGTACCAACACACTTAACTGCATACTAATGCTTAAAAATAAGGTTTTTGGAAAGAAATAGCTCTAGTTAGTGACCTTATGACTCTCGTGTTGACTTAGACAATCATCGAGTGGTTCAATCCAACCATAATGACTTTCAATCTTGAATATGGTTGGTGTGGGCCATCGATTCTATCCTCTTTAACAATCTAGTTGCGTGAGAGGTGAGATGTTGTTGTTACAAGTCCTAGTACCCGTGCTAATGCTCTAGAATTTGCCCCGAATATGTTTCTAGGAGAAATTTTAAGTTTTGCTTGGCTTGAGAAGTGATTGTAGGCTCTCCTTGACCCGCTTGAAGTTTTCCATTGCCCACCAATGTTGTTATCCCTAGTCAACCCATTTGAGCCTAAAACCTTTCTCGTGACCCTCTCTTGGCACCCGAGCTTTTCTTAACACTCTTGTGAAATAAATGCCTAAAAATATAAGTTTGGGGGAGAGAGGAGGAGTTTGAAAAGGGTATCAAGGCACAAAAGAGAAAAGAAATGGAGAAAAGGAAAGGCAAGAAAAAGAAAGAACAAAAAAAAATGCAAAAGGAAAGTGAAAAAGTTGAAGAGTTGAAAGGGATTCAAAGAAAAGTAATGATGCAAAGCATTGAAAAATCAAAAAAAGAGAAAAATGAATATCAGGACCAAGAAAGAGTGATGTTAAGTCTCTCTAATTCCCCTATGGAAACGAAAATGCCTCAAAGAATTGGTAAAGCATGAGCCGAGAAAAGAAAATGGAGTGCTTAAGGAAAGATGAACTCGTTCTATCATAGCATATCCAACCTTAGTCCAAAAGCCTTCATTACATTCCGAAAATCCCTATGTAGTTTCAAACCGAGTGAGCTTACATTAGTGGTGATTTAAATGAGGGAAAATCCTATGGTATTTAAAGTTGTACTTGCGACATTTGTTTGAGAGAGATAAGCAAACCTTTCACAAATATTTGGATTGCGTGCTAAATTCTTAAATGAGGTTGGCGAACAGAGAGTAGAGGAGGAAGAGTTTGGGATCCATAATGACTTACATGATAGAGCGAGCTTCCTTGATGAATAAAGTCAACTCTTGATGCTCAAGTGTTACATTAGAACTATCTGTGCTTAAAAGTTTAACTTGTTCCCTTGTTGATAATTCATAAGTGGTGTGGGTAATTGTTTGTCCCAATTGATGTGTGAATGACTCACCTTTGATTAGCTGGAATAGCTCTTAACTTGTGGAGGTGGGATTACTTTATTTGCTTGAGGAAAAGCAAAAGCATAAGTTTGGGGGAGTTGATAAGTGGGGATTTTGACTACTTATTAGCGCCCTTTAGCTTTCATTTTAGTCCAAAAGCGTTTAATTGTGTTCCCGAAAACTGATGAAATGTGCTTAATTACAGGAATATTAGAAAAAGAGACCCCGAGATGAAATCCAACTCAAGAAGGAGTAATCCGAACTCAAGAAAAAAAAAGGCACAAAAGCTTAGAAGTGCGGACCGTAGAATATCATCTGCGGCCACAAGTTGTGAAGAAAAACACATCAGAGATTGGTGCAAAGTGCAGTCCGCACATGAATTGTGCGGCCGCAGAAGCTGGGTCAGAGAAAAGCTTAGAGAACCTACATTTCAAGTCTACCAAAAGTGCGGACCGCACAATTATTGTGTGGCCGCAAAAGAAGAGTTGTGCGGCCGTAATTACAATTGTGCGGACCGCAGAAGAGCAAGGTGCGGCTGCAGTTACTATTCTGCGGACCGCAGAAAGAATGTAGTGCGGCCGCAATTCAGAATTATGCGGCCGCAGACTTCCTATCCTGTCAAGCTGAAGAAAAGTGCGGACCGCACATGGAATTGTGCGGCCGCAGAACCTCTGAAATGGCATTTTTATCCGAAATTTCCAGCCTTGTATAAATAGAAGAGTTTCACTTTTTAGGTTAATTATTGACATCAACTGCTACAGTAGACTGTCCTTTTACTCTTTTAGTAGTTTTTGCTATTTTGAGCTTTTTGAACATAGAGTTTATCAATTTAATTAACAATATGGGTTTAATTATCATTTCTTCTCCTATTTCTTCCATTTTAAGTATGAGTAGCTAGATTTTTACTAGGATTGTGACCCAACCCTAGTGTGTAAACTTAATGGGTGTTTGATTTATTGCTTGTTTATGGTTGGGTGTTTATTATTTAGCCTTGTTCTTGCTAATTAATGCCCTATTCAGTGACTTAAGGTCTCGAGCAGCTTTGTAATATGTATTATGACCCGCGGGTGTGGTCGAGTTTCATTTTTGAAAGATTCGGGATTAAATTGAAAGAACAATTCTCACTTTTGAAGCTTAAATGAAAAGAGTTGACCAGAGTTGGACTTTTGAGTAAACGACCCCGGAATAGAGTTTTGATTATTCCAATAGCTTTGTATGGTGATTTTGGACTTAGGAGTGTGTCCGTAAAATTATTTGGAAGCCCGTAGTTAAATTAAGCTTGAAATGGCGAAAATATGAAGTTTAAGTTGAAAGTTTGACCGGGGAGATGACTTTTTGATATCAGGGTCGGAATCTAGTTCTGAAATTTTTTATAGGTCTGTTATGTCATTTATGACTTGTGTGCAAAATTTGAGGTCAATCGAACTTGATTTGATAGGTTTCGGCGTCGAATGTAGAAGTTGGAATTTCTTAGTTTCATTAAACTTGAATTGGGGTGCGATTCATGGTTTTGATGTTGTTTGATGTGATTTGAGGCTTCGAGCAGGTTTGTGTTATGTATTGGGACTGGTTGGTACGATAGGACGGGGTCCCGGGGGCTTCGGGTTTGATTCGGGGTGGTTCCGGACCAAGTTTGGGTGTTTTGATACTGCTGGTTGCTGGTTCTGGTGCTGTTCTTCGCATTCGCGATGAGCCTCTCGCATTCGCGAAGAAGGATTTTGCTATTGGGAATTTGTTCTTCGCATTCGCGAAGAGGCTCTCGCGTTTGCGAAGAAGGAATTTTTGCTGTCTGTTATCTGACTTTGGAGGCTCATATCTCGCAATCTATAAAGAATTTGGAGATGATCCAAGTATGAAGGTTGTAGCACTTTGTGTCTAGTTTCCAGAAAAGTAAACCATTTGTCATTTGGATTTGTGTACAAAAGGTTATGGTGGATACACTACATGCTATTTGGGAAGAGTTTGGAAATGTCTGTTGCACAAAGCTGACTTTGGGAGCTTATATCTCGCAATATATAAGGAATTGGGAAATGAGAAACAAATGAAAGTTATAGTCCTTGGAGTCTAGTTTTCAGAAAGTTAAACCATTCATCATTTGGATTTTTATACAAAACGTGATGACCATTATACTAGAAGTTGTCTGAGAAGAGTTTGAAAATAGTTGTTGGAGAAATTGGTTATCGCGAACGCGAGGGGAGGGTCGCGAACGCGAAGAACAAACCCCTGGGCAGCAGAATAAAGTCCAAATTCGTCTCATTCTTCCATTTTTGGACCAAGGAAGCTCGAGTGAGGCGATTTTTCAAGAGTTTTTCAAGGAAAACATTGGGGTAAGAATTTCTAACTTGATTTTGGTTAAATTACATGAATCTATTATTGTTTTTATCACTAAATTAGTGAATTGGGTTGAAAATGATAGAAATCCTCTAGACTTTAATTTAAGATTTGAAGGGCGATCCGTTAACGGAATTTTATAATTTTGGTATGGTTGAACTCGTATCGGAATGGGTGTTCGGATTTTGTAAAAAATTTGTCGGGTTCTGAGGGGCGGGCCCCGCATTGACTTTTTGGAATAAAATTTTAAGTTGGTATTTTATTATCTGGAATTATTTTATTATCTGGAATAAAATTTTAAGTTGGTCAATTCAAGCAAGAAGGCTATTTTGGAATATCGACCTAACTTCAAAAAGGTAAGTATTTTGCCTAACCTTGAGTGGGGGAATTAATCCTTAGGCATCGAGTCTTATGTGCCATTTGTGAAATATGAAAAGTCGTATGCGCGAGGTGACGAGTACGTATTCGGGCTTATATGTGCAAAATATATTGGGTTAAGGTCTTAGGCATATTGTGTAGTAAATTGAATAATTGTTGACATTTATTAAATCATCTATTTTGCCATGCCTCAATTTGTGTTTGTTGAATTTATTTTTATATGACAATTTGATGTGTCCATGAATTGATGATTTGATATTTCTTGGAAATTAATTTCAATATGAATTTTCTATCTGCAAATAATTAATTAAATAACTTAAGAAGAGGTGTTTATATAATTATTAAGAATTTAGATTAATGAAAGCGTTGCCCTATACTGAGTATTTTACATCACTGTTGATTGTTTGAGGTTTTATATACGTTGTGTGGAGCCTTGGGCTATTTGTTGAGAAATTTATTGATTCTGCTACATATTTGGAATTTGATTATGGTCAGTGGCAAATTGTGATATAAATTATTGTATTGTGTTGTGGTTTAAACACTCTCCTTGATGTTATTTATGATTCCTACCTTGCTTGTTAATGATATACATGTGCTTGGTAAGGAAGAGTGTAAAGCATGAAGGGTGATGCCGTGCCATTTGAGAGTGTAAAGCACGAAGGGTGATGCCATGCCATTTGAATTATATTATCATGCGAGGAAGAGTATAAAGCACGAAGAGTGATGCCGTGCTATTTGAGAGTGTAAAGCACGAAGGGTGATGCCGTGCCATTGAGAGTGTAAAGCACGAAGGGTGATGCCATGCCATTTCATTTATATTATCAGGTGAGGATGAGAGTAAAAGCACGAAGGGTGATGCCGTCTCATTATTTTTATATTATCATATATTCATGGCACGAAGGGTGTTTCCGTGCAGGCGAGGACGATAGGCATACATTATATTGTGATATCGTTTTGTTGTGTATATATTCATGCCTTTATCTTGAGATGTTATTGTGCACCTATGTTTTCTATGTGACTTGTAGTCGTTGTTGCTTACTGTGTGCCTCCCATTTTATTTCTTTTATTGTTATTGACTTTTCTCCCACCTAGTTGGTATTGTTATATGTATGCACAGTGAGAAAGAGATAAATGCACGAAGGGTGTTGCCGTGCCAATTGATTTGGTGTGTGTGCATATATATATATATATATATGGCGAGAATGAGACAAGTGCAAAAAGGTATTGCCGTGCCATTTGATGTGATATGTTGAATATATTTCTCACGCCAGGAAAGTTAAATGAGGTGTCACATGGTGACTTTTATTTGAAAGAATTATATTTGAAAGATATTTACTTGAAAGAATTATATTTGAAAAATATTTACTTGAAAGAATTATATTTGAACAATATTTACTTGAAAGAATTCGGAAGATATTTATTTGAAAGAATTATATTCGAAAGATATTTATTTGAAAGAATTATAATGGAAAGATATTTATTTGAAGGAAGTATATTCGAAATATATTTATTGAAAATGATTATATTCTAGAGACTTTTATTGAAAAACTTATAGATAAAAGATGTACATCTTGAAGGACTTGATTAATTGGTTGTACTTGTGTTTATTATTCGTTTGAGCAATATTTATGGTGTTCCTGTTGCCTTGCAATTTAAATCACTAGTTGATTGGTGTTGCTATCACTGCTATTTATTTTTTATTATTTTTGTATGCTATATTGCACAGGTTATTTGACTAGGCAGTGTTTTGACTGTACCTCGTCACTATTCCACTGAGGTTAGTCTTGATACTTACTGGGTTCCGACCGTGGTGTACTCATACTACACTTCTGCACATTTTTGTGCAGAGCCAGGTATTGAAGATATCAGATTCGGACAGAGATTTGAGTATGATCGCAAGCATTCAAGGTAGGACTGCTTGGTCATCGCAGTCCCTTGGAGTATTTCCATTTTATTGTACTGTTAATTTCTTATTCGAACAATATTGGTTTCTTTTACTCTTTTTAGTAGTTTTTGCTATTTTGAGCTTTTTGAATATAGAGTTAATCAATTTAATTATCAAGATGAGTTTAATTATCATTTCTTCTCCTATTTCTTCCATTTTAAGTATGAGTAGCTAGATTTTCACTAGGGTTGTGACCCAATCCTAGTGTGTAAACTTAATGGATGTTTGATTTATTGCTTGTTTATGGTTGAGTGTTTATTATTTAGCCTTGTTCTTGCTTTGATTTGCAGAATTAATGGTTGCAAATATTAGTTCATGCCTATTTGACTTGGTCTCTACTTGAGAAAGAGAGACTTAGTCTAGGAAAACATCGCTAGCAAGAAATTAGGTCAATCGAGAGATTGATAAGCCCAATTAAAGGGTTGAACCTAGAGATAGTAAAACCTGACTTGAGTTTTTTATCAATCGTTTTGTTTAATACCCATTTGGACTTGAGAAAGCCAAATTGGAAAAAATCACTCTATGACCGAGAGGTATTGAGTGGGTAATCGAGTGTTGATAGCTATAATACACCCCGACCAATAAAACAAGCTTTAAAGTTTACAACCCATTAGGCAAACACCTAGGCGAAAGTCATAACCCTAGGCCTTTTACAATATTTGAAAAACAACAACAACAAAAAAATAATCTTCTAGTTTTATTTCTTAAATTGCAATTATAGTTTAGATTAAACTTTAAAACAACCAATTTTTGGGGAAGTGCAAATTTAGATATACAAACTCACGCGCTAAGATATATACTACTAACTCCCATACATATAGCTCCCTGCGGAATTCGACCCCGACTCTTGTTGGGTATTACTATTGCATCGACCGTTTTCATAATCTCGAATAGAGGAGTGAAATTGGACGAGATCACCCGTCCCGCAACCTACATTACAACCAAATAAAGTCCTACTTGATCCTTGACTGAATGAGATCAATTAGTAGAGTAATACACTAATTATGCTTAACATTATTATTTTTGGAATTACTCTAATTTGTAGTACATGAATATCACTTCTGAGAGTGAGTGAATTCTTTCTATCTTGAGTTCCTAATTATGCTTAACATTATTATTTTTGGAATTACTCTCTATTGTGTGTGATGGCACTTGATTCACGAAGGAAAGGTAATGTCGTTGACCTCTGTGTTGGAGTAAGTGAGTAGGTTGTGAAAAATGTATGGTGCTTTTGAGTCAAATCTTGAGACGAGGATGTTACAGTATTGTGCATAATATGTTTCGATTATTCTTGGTGTGATGAGTTAGGAGAGTTTCTTAAAAAGGTCGTGTCTATGTGAAGTGTAGTTTAATTGCTCGAGGACGAGCCTTGAGTAATGGTTTAAGTGTGGGGTATTGATGGTAGACTATAATCCCGTATTTTAGTCACTTATTGCACTCTAATTCACTGCACTTTACTTATGTTGAGCTTTAATTAGTAGTATTTTGCACTTATTGTGTGTTTTATGCCGTGTAGGAGTGATTCTGAGTTATTTAAACGTTTTATGTCGAGCTAATTCGAGCTATTTGGAGCTTTGAAGTCTGAGTAGAAGCCCAAGGGATTAAATCAGGATCGCGTTTGGGGGTCGAGGACCAAGTCCGGATATCAAAAATTAAAGAAGCAAACTCACTCTAAGAAAAATGCACAGCGCCGCATGGGGCGGCGTGGCAGTGCAAATTATGCCCAAAAATTATTTTGTGAAGTGTTCTGGAAATTGCCACAAGTGTGCCGCATGCCGCGGCGCGGTAGCACAAAAATGTTAGAGTAACTTTCCATTTTCGCTAAAAAGGGTAATTTCGTCCGATATTTATTTGGGGATGGCTTAAATATACGGGAAAACACCATTTTAGGCAAGTTTGACACATTTTCGACCAAATGAGGCCAAGGAGGAATGGGAAGAACACAAGCACAAGGATTTCATCATTCCTTCCTCACTCAAGATCTGGATTTGGATTGAATTTATGTTTTCCTATAGTTTAGTTACATTTGTGAAGAATTTCTCCATGTTTATGGAGTAGATCCTTTTGGGTTTTGATGGACTTGGTGTGTTGATGATTGTTTGTGGATTATAACTCTATTTTTATGTATTTTAATCGATTTTGGAAGATTTAATTATTGCATCTATATTTACTTATTCTTGTAATCGAAAGAGGCATAACTTGTGATATCTTTGCATTATATTGTTGGTTGAGTTCATATATTCTTCTAAGTAATCAAAAGAGGCTAGTTAAATCATTGATTAAATCTAGTTAGGAAAATAATCGAAAGAGGTTTTCCTAAAGACCGATCCACTACGCATTCTTGCATATCTTCATAGTGCTTAAATTGGTTCATCTTGTGAGGTTAAGACTTAATAGAGAGAGGAGTTTTTGCTAAACGTTTGAACTAATAATAGAGTGAATTCGAGAGACTCACTTAAACATTGGAAGTGAATTATCTAGAGTTAGATCCGAAATAATTATCTTGCACTTATTCTGTCAAAACCCTATCCTCTCCCACTAATAACCTTAATTTCTTATTCCTTGTTTTGATAGTCACTAGTCAATAGCTGTAGATTTTAGATTATTAATCATATAAATCTCAATTGTTGATCCTCCTGGATAGCAATTAAGCTAGAAACTACGAGAATACTGTTTAAATCTAATCCTTGTGGATACGATATCATACTATACTATCTTTAACTAACGAGCACAATTTAAGTGTGTGTTTTACGCTCGTCAATGCGGTGCATCCTTGAAGAAGTACATGAAGTCCACTGTGGAGCTCACTCCGACAATCGAGCTCTAGTCAGATGCCTTATACGGGCAGGGTATTACTGGCCCACCATAAAAAATGAGGCCGCGAACTTCATGAAAAAATGCGAGCAATGCTAGAAATACGCCTCAATGATCCACCAACCAGGAGAACACCTACACTCAGTAATCTCCCCTTGGCCATTCATCAAATGGGGAATGGACATCGTGGGTCCCCTCCCGGCAGGACGAGGTAGCGTACGATTTCTCTTGGTTTTAACTGACTATTTCTCTAAATGGGTGGAAGCAGGAGCATTCGCCCAAATACGCGAACAGGAAGTGATCACCTTCATATGAAAAAACATCATATGTCGTTTCGGTCTCCCCAAAGAAATCAACTGCGACAACGGACCACAATTTGCAGGAAAGAAGGTCGCCCACTTTTTTGAAAAATGGCACATCAAAAGAATACTCTCAATGCCTTACCACCCCGCGGGCAACGGGCCGAAAATATTACCAGAAGTACTCTGGGCCTACCGAACAACGCCAAAGACGAACACAGGAGAAACGCCATACTCGTTAGTCTATGGGACTGATGCGGTAATACCGGTCGAGGTCGGGGAGCCCAGCTTAAGGTACTCCCACGAAATTGGATCCCAGAGCGATGACAGTAGAATGCAGGAACTCGACGAAGTCTAGGAACGAAGAGATATGGCCTACATGGGAATGATTGCCCAAAAGCAACAAGTAGAATGCTATTATAACAAAAAGGCAAAAATAAGGCCACTTAAAGTCGGGGACTACGTGCATAAAGTTAAAACACAAGCAAGAAAAGACCCGCGAGAAGGCAAACTAGGAACAAACTGGGTCGGCCCCTACAAAATCACAGCAGCAGCAAACAAAGGGTCATTCACACTAGCAACAATGGAAGGAAAGCAACTACCAAACAACTGAAATATTACACACCTCAAGTACTTCAACTTTTAAAGGACGAGGTCCCCAAAGTCGCACTCTTTTCCCTCACTCGAGTTTTGTCCCAATTGGGTTTTCTCGAGGAGGTTTTTAACGAAGTGACGACGGCGATACTTCAGGATTGAAGTGCGCACAGACGAAGGGACTGGAGGGCTAGTTCATTTCTCGATCTCTCACTACTTTTCTAGTTCGACCAATGAAGGGACTAGATAGACCGGGACTGGGACTGAACTGCCAGCCAGCGCCCGGAAAATATGTAAAACTCTCCAAGTATATGAACAAAGCATAAATACATGGAGTTTATTTCTTCTCTCCCTAAGCACGAGTTACATTTGACCTTGTTCGAATTAATACCTACTCGGCCCACGTCCTTAACTAAATAAAGGTTACATTCGACCTTGTTCGAATTAACACCTACTCGGCCCACGGCTTTAACTAAATGAAGGTTACATTCGACCTCGTTTGAATTAACACCTACTCGGCCCACGACCTTAACTAAATGAAGGTTACATTCGACCTCGTTTGAATTAACACCTACTCGGCCCACGACCTTAACTAAATGAAGGTTATATTCGACCACGTTCGAATGAACATCTAATCGGCCCTCGACCTTAACTAAATAAAGGTTACATTCGACCTCGTTCGAATTAACACATATTCGGCCCACGGCCTTAACTAAATGAAGGTTACAGTCGACCTCGTTCGAATTAACACCTACTCGGCCCACGGCCTTAACTAAATGAAGGTTACATTCAACCTTGTTCGAATTCACAAATTCGAACCACAACCTTAACTAAATGAAGGTTACATTCGACCTCGTTCGATTTAACACCTACTCGGCCCACGACCTTAACTAAATGAAGGTTATATTCGACCACGTTCGAATGAACATCTAATCGGCCCTCGGCCATAATCAAACCTAGGCTTTGTTTCCACCTCGTTCGACCTACTCGAACAAAGTTATTATGACTACGGCAACCAAACAAAAAAATCAAAAAAGCATACAAACCCGAAAAAAAGAAAAATAATCATGTACGAATAACAGAACTAACATTTCATACTTAGAATAGTTTTTACAAAGGCACGAATACACGTCTACAAAGTATACACACAAGTCTGCGACTAAAGAAAAAAAAAGAGAAAGAAAATCAACTAATCGCCGCCTGGCCCAGCAGCACCACCAGCTTGATTGCCCAGGCCATCCTCATCTACTTCTTAGCCATCGCCATTGTCAGCATGATACTCATCATCGTACCAGGCATCCTGGGCTATCCGATCCACGCCCGCAACCTCATTGTCATCACCGGTCTTCGGTGTAGCGGGATCGTAGCCACAAGAAAATCGAGCTTTACATGCCTTAGCACGAGCGTCCTCGAAGTCGGCTTTTGATACAGCTCCTGCCCCCCATCAGATCCCTAAATATATCTAGCTGGGCCTCGGTGTGAATCCATTCCTCGTACAAATCCCGCGGAACATCAGGAAAAATAAAAGTACGAGAAGAGGACGGTTGAGCCAATAACTGTGCCTTCTCAGCCTCGAGAGCAGTAACTCGATCACAAAGGTCTGAAGCCTCTTTTTCCAGCTCCCTTATCTGCTCATCGAGCCGCTCCTCTCTGAGCCTAGCAATCTCCAGAGCACTCTCCCGCTCAGAATGGAGAATGCAGATCAATAACTCCAAAGACTCTACTTTCCTCGCAGTCGACAACTAGGCCATCTTGGCCTTCTCTAAACCCGCTACCTTCTCAGCGACCTCGCCACTCAAAGCGTTCTCTTTGAGGTGACACTCCTCGAGCTCGGCACGCAATGAGACCACTTGGGCTTGAAGGTCGGCACATTGGGCCTCGACCCCCTTGCTCACCTCAAGATCCTCCTCTTTTTCCCTTAACGCCCCCACAAGAACGCTGCATTTTCTGATGACTCGTACCAACTCATCATCCTTCTCCTTCAGTTCATCTCGGAGAGCCCGAAAGTTGCCGCTCTCGCCGAACCTTCTGCAAATATCGCGATGCTTGTTACGATATTCACGCTCCATCTTCTAAAAAATAGCCTTACGACTCTCCTCGCGTCGGGAACTCTCAAACTCCAAAATCACAATCTGAAAGAAAAAGAAACAGAAAACGAAGAAGTAAGAACGAAACTTTAAACTCGCCATGCAAAAACGAAGAGGGATTGAAAAACTTACCCTCAAAGCGAGGCCGGCTATGCTCCTAGACATAGTGGCATCCTTCAAATTTTCGAGGGTTTTACCCTCCACATCAGAACAAAGGGGACCAAGAGAAGGAACCATGTCCTTCGTGTCCACCAGCAAATCCCAATCCATGGGGATCGCAAAAGTCCACGTGCTCCCCTCTAACCACACCTCGAGTCAAGTGAGTCCTTCCCCCATCATCCTCACCTCCTCGCATCCATGTCGGAGCCCGTCTCGTAACCTTCTTCAGCCACGCATTTTCCTTTTATGTCCGCCCTCGAAGAAGGATCCTCAGTTGGTCGCGAGGCCGACAGCTCGTCCTACCGCAGGTCGTCAGATACTCTCGCCGATGGACCTTCAAATCCCATCACGACCTCAGGGAGAGATGTACCCTTTTTGTCTTCAGACGATGGCAGAATCACGGGCGGCAATTCGGCGTCACTTTCAAGCTCTATAGTCGCCATCTCTTGGAGGACGAAATCTTCCATCACTTATCTCCTCTTGCGGGGAAGCAAGTTACCTCCACTCGGCGACGATTCCCCTTCCTCATCCTCGTTTACTAGATGATGCAAAGGAGAAGTCGGAAGTCTTGCTGCAGGCATAGTCGACGACCGGGCAGATCTAGCCGCGGCAGAAGAAGGAATAGATGCGGACAATCGGGCGGGCCTGGTCGCGGCCATAATGGGAACAGACCCCGAAGAAGAAACAACCTTCCTCTTACGAAATGCAGGAGGAGGGGCCTTCGGTCTATTTAAGGGTCCTGGGGCTGAAAAGGGAAAGAATAAAAGATTGTCACTTCCTACATAAAACCACAACGCGTAAGCGGCCATGAGGTCAAAACAGTATAGATAAACAGGTGTATAGGTGAACTCATCGGTCGCGGAAGGCGCAGGGCCGAACTTCTTGAGAAAGGTCGGCCATCACGAACCCCCACTGTGTAAGGGAGAATTCGGCTGACCCAGCCATGAATGTCCGCGACCAAAGGAGGGGGCGTAGTCTCGGCTGCACGAAGAAGGGATGGAATGTCAGACCACGACTAAAATATGCAAACCAAACGCTCGACTAAAGAAAAAATAAAGAAGAGATACTTACAGGCGTAATTCCAAACCTCAGGGAATCCGCTTGCGTTGACCACCACGTCCTCGGTTTTGACGAAGAAGTAATTGAGCCAGAACGGGCGATTTGCCGTATCGTCTATCTTCACTACCATGCATTTACTTCCTCGGTGGTGAAGATGCAGCATCGTCCCCCTATAGAAACTAGGGGCAAAGAGATGCATCAGGTGGAAAAGTGTGACTTCGACCCCGGCCAATTCCGCGAATTTTGTTAATATGCGGATGAGCTTGTAGATATATGGAAAAAGTTGGGACGGGCAAACACAGTAAAAACGACAAAATTCCTCTGCCAATGGGAGAAAAGGAAAGTAATAACCAACATAGAAAGGATATGCGTAGAACGCGCAATACCCGGGGCCGGTGTACTTGTACCACGTCGCGCTCCACTGGGATCAGATCGATATGGGCAAGAATCTCGAACCTCGCCCGAAACTCAGCAAGATCTATCTCTTTCATCGTTGATTCCTAGACCTCGGGATAGTCCTCGGGCATCTTCAAAAAGTCGGACCTAACTTTTTCACTACGAGGGATTATTTCCTCCACCGTAGGGATATTCTCGTCTTCAGTGGCAACAGAAACGTTGCCATCATGAGGAGGTATACACATCGCCAACGGGATAGGGTCATATGCTGCGCCAGAACTAGAAGATACGTTAACCATACTTTAGAGATAAGATGTTATAAGTACGGAAGGGTTAGAAGCAATTGGAATTACCAGAATCAGGGGAGTGGATACGCAACAACGAAGCAAAGAGAAGACAGGGATTCAATGTGAAAAATAGAGAAGAAGACATAGGGATTCAATATTAAGAGTATGCAAAACACAAACGAATGGTCTCGCATCCTTATTTATAAGAGTTCAAGCATCAGGACCGAGAAAATCAGACCATCAATACCAGCGCAGCTATCGAAACGGTAGAGGCACGGGAAACGATACATAGCATCGAGAAAATGCGCCACAATGATGTATGATGTCATGACATCATTCTGAAACGATGCGACCCCAAAGGTTGCGGCTCATGAAAGGTCATATCGTCACCTCATCCGAAACGCCACTACTCGACTTGCTCGGCCAATTTTGCCAACTATGATAAACAGAGTCCGCTCATCAAGGCTGCCTACGATTGGCCTTAATAAGCGGAGGGACTAGCTGTATAGGCCAAAATCTGCCCTAAGGATACTTAGCATAATATGGCATTAAAAAAAGAGTCGGTCGAGGTGGACCAGGAAGCAGCAAAGTCATTGGCCGAGGTGTCAGCCATGAGCCGTAGTCGAGGTGTCGATGAGAGCCGTAATCGAGATGTCAACAAGGGTCGAGGTCGAGGCAGAATATTGATGACAGAAGTTGCAACGACTAGTTTGTTAAGGTAGGATATTAAAAGGGAATATTCTAGTGAATATTCTCTGCACTTGTACTACTAGGGTATTTTAGGAAAATATCTCATATATATAGAGAGAAGAGACAATGATATGGGCATGTAATATTCATTTGATAAGAACACTTTTCAGAAGAAGAATCTCTCCCTCTTATAAAAATATAAAGATTACCTTTTGATAAAGATTCTTGCTCATATTATTCCATATCTTTCCATCAGATCCAAGGATTGTTCAAATAAATCTTGGATCTTTCTGTCACTCATCATTGTCAGGAGAAATATTCGTTCAGTCCATCCGTTATTGGGTGAATCATTCTCCTTATTTATTCATATGTCATTTATTGTTATTTATTATTAGTTACATCTTCATTATTGCTCATACTTTGAGAATATTTTACACTTATTGTCATCAATCATTTACGAGGCATGTCCCTACCTTCCGCACGTTCTTAAGATTTACATCTAAAGTTATTATCCTTAACTAGATTTAACTCATTATTATATAAATTTAATAATTTAATCGAACTCATTATCCTAACATATCGTTTTCAGATGTCCCATAAACTGAGTACACTTCCCTAATTTTATATTTCTTCTTTTTGACCTGTTTCTTAAATGGATACAGTAAATCATACCGCGTTTTGTGTTTATATGATCAATATTCTTGACCACGAGTTAACTTACTATTGACAAGGCCGGCTCTAATAGTATGACTGGTAAGGTATGTGCCGTAGGTCCCCAATTTTGAGGGGCTCATTTTTCAAAAATAATATATATTTTATAGATATTTAAAAAAATAATATGTAGTAGTACTTTTGTGTTTTTCATATAAATGGAAAGAAAATCTTTTAGAATAAATAATGTAAAAAATTGACTTACTTAAAAATGATAGATGAATAATTTTCAATTTGAGTTGATTTAATAATTTTATTTTTTACTTCTTCTTTTCTAATGCTTCAATCTTACGGTTGTCTGTTCATATTCCAGAACCTACATATCTTCTTCCTTTCTCTTTATTCTTGCTTACCTTCTTGAATTTTTTCTCCAATATTTTTTTCTTTCTCCAAAAATTTATTAGTTCAAGTGTTCAATAATATTTTTAAGATTTCAATAGTTCTATACTTCTATTACTTTATAAAAAATGTAGTATAGTTTTCAAGATTTACAACAAGAATTTTGAAGTAGACAAACAACAACTAAATATTTTGAACTCAAAGTTTTCATTCTTCAAACTTCCTGAATCAGTAATCGAGTAATATCTTTCTAGTATTGTTTTTATTTGGGATTTGATATTTCGTATTTCATTAATTTTACTACATACATATTATTTAAGTTTTTTTTTTTAAATTTAAATACTTAGGCCTCACATTTAACTTTCGCCTTAGGCCTCACATGCCCTTGACCGCCCCGACTATTGATATGTTTTTTCTTCATATCTTGGAGATCTTGAAAAGTAGTGGTGGAAGTGTTGTGTCGACTTCTTGAAATCCTAATTGACCACATTGGACCATGTTATCCACATTGGACCCATGTTACCCCAAAGAACAAAACACATATGAACACATGAAAGTGTGTTCCTTATCTATAGACGTTTCAACGTGCAATCTGTTTTGTCTCAAATGTTCACTACAAAACTAACCACTTTGCCTGCTTATCATTTTTCATTGGACTATAATTGATCAATGGAACTCTGTGGAAAACTATGTTTGTGGATTATCAAATTATTAGCCAAAAAAAAAAAATTATCAAATGGGGTCAATATTAGCCAAAAGTTTGAGTGAAACTAGATCTATTTTCTGCTAATGATCTATCAAATCATTTATTATGCACGTCATGATTAAGCACCGACATTTTGTAATTATATAAGCAGCCTAAGACACTGAAAAAATATGCACCGTTGCATGATTCGGAAATAAGAACTTTTTTTAGCACCAAAAAGGAGAAAATGAAAAACACGTGTCAACCCCAAAAAGCTTTGACAATAAACTGAAGAACTTTGAGTTAGGCTCTACTTGGGAACTTTAGGATCAGTATCAAATTCATCCAATCTTATTAATCTAGTTTGAAATTGATATAGATTTAATTAAACCTAGTTTTTTTTATATCTTTATAGCCAAATAGGTGTACGCCCCTTAAACTTGGTTTCAGTTTCCATTTTGATATTTTAACTTAGCGTTTGTCTTATTGAACACTTTAATATTATATAAAGTGATCTATTCAACACTTAACTCATAACCAGTAAAAATAATAAGGTGCGTGTAATTCACACATGAATAACTTAGCAAAATAACAAATAAGAGGGAGACACGTGACATTTGAGTCCAAATAGTCAAAAAGAAATTTTGAAAACAAAAAAGATTTATTTTAAATACCCCCCTCCCATCGTCACCTTCTTCCCAACTACCCCCTTTCTTTTTTCATTCCATGGAATCCCACCAGCCCCTTCCATAGAAACCCACCTCTGCCTTCACCAATCTCCTTGGCTCTTCAACCACCAGAAGACTACCGTTTTCATCTGCCAAAAGAAAAAAATACTGGTACCGTTTTTGGATTTTCAGATCTAGGGAAAGGAGAAATTTATGTCAATTTTTTTCCTTTCTTTTTTGGGTTGAAAATTCCTTCTTTTAGCTAACTGGAGAAGAAAAAATCCAAGTTGAGAAAAAAAAGGGAAGAAACAAAAAAGTATCTGGCGATTCTAGCAACCACCGGCCATTGCTCATTTTCTTTCCTCCTTCATCTCTATTATTTTGTTTCGTTGTTGTTTTAGCTGATAAAAGAGCAGAACTAAAAGAAGTAACCGGACATTTAATATTTTGGGGGCTACTATTAAAATAGGCGACATTTATCACCATTTCTGGTATTCCATCATTGTGGTATCGGAGATTCGTTCGTGTTCTGTCTATTACTGATTTCGTAGTTGATGTGTAAATGTTAAAATCTTGATAACATATTACTGTTGCTTGTCGCCTCTTTGGACCTGGCCGGAGTTCTGACTTTTCCGGCGATCTTCATTAATTCTGGTAATAAAATTTATTGACGTTCTTCTTTTGCTTTCGTTACTCGTCGGGGATCAGGTGGTTATGGGTGACCTTTAGAAAAAAAAAAGTCAATTTTAATTTAAACAAAAAAAAATGATCTCAAACCCATTAAAATCACGCGCGTAAAAGGGGATGAAATACATCTCTCTTGCCATGTCAATTTTTGTGTTTAATAAGCATATATTGATTTGGGTTAAAGTGTTCAATAGGTAATGGGCTTAATTAATGTGTCAAAATAGAAATTGAAGCCAAGTTTAAGGGATCGTACATCTATTTGGCCTATCTTTATTGATAGAAGTTTGGTGTTAATGGAGTAACAATTTACTTAAGCCTCGTTTCAAACTTGCATGCCCAATATTTTATATGTAAGATATTGAACCAAAACACTATTGTAAGATATAACATGTTGGAAAATTTTGATTACGGAGAATATGAGTTATCAATGTTTGAGGTGTGTCAAAGATTTCGTCCTTAAAGATATTTTGCTCACACATTAAAGAATAAAATCAGGCGTATTCCTCGATATTCAACAAGCTTTTTCATTTATTAAATTGGAAAAAGAACTAACAGAAAATTTAAACAAGAAACTTTGCGTATAGGAGAGAGAAGAAGATTTAAAAAGTTGTGTTAAAAAGTATGTTTTTAGCTCTCCAAAAACCATATTTATATAGGTGTTGCTCCAACGGCTAATTATGGTTAGTTTCCAACAGTTAGTTTGACTATTTTAAAATGAGAGAAAGTAGATAAAAATAAAGAACCCTTTCTTTTAGATACCCACAAATTCCGAATATAACCGACATACCATATTCATGCTCATAAAAGCGAAATAAAAATCAGATAATTTTAGGAAAAACCAAAATCTTAATTGATCAGTTTGCTCCATGGTGATTTATTAAAATCAGACAGCCCTTTATAACAGAAATAACATACAAAAAGAGAATGATAATAGATTAAGCATATACCTATTTAAGTGATCTTTATTTAATTTTCTTCCAAGAAATAATCCTGCTGCAAATTTTAACAATCCCCCATTTCATCTTCTTTCTTCTTTCTCCATCAGCAATATCCTTCTCTTTTATCTTCTCCATTGAACCATTGTGAAACCTCACCATTAAAGACCCTTTGATCAGCTTATTCTTCGAAGTTGTAACCTCTTCAATTCTTGATTTTGCCTTTTGAGAAGATTCATAAGTCTCTTTTCTTGATCCACTTAGACATGGTAATTCCATAAGATGCCTATCAATTAAATGGCTGAGAGCTACAAATTCATAGGAGTCATATAAGGGACTCCCACAATCCCATATCTTTATAACTTTTTCTTCTTCATCATTTTCTTTCCCTTCATCAAATTCTTCTTCTTCTATTCTGGAGTTTTTATCTGAGAGAGTACCATTATCAGCTGGCATGTTGCACAATTTCTGCTCAGATTCTGTGACAGTTTAAAGCTATGAACTTTGCCACATATATACTTATTATTTATATGGGAATTACGTAATTTGGATTTGGATTAAGAGTTATTTTTGCTTAACTTGGAGGATTAAATACCTAAATTGCCCAAAATACAGTGCTTTAAAAGAATAGGTGCACCTATTTGCATTAATTTATTATGCAACAGTGAACTTGCCCGAATCTTAGGTGCTAAAAGTTTGTTTGTGAAAAATGACCGATCTGCTAATTTTATAATGGATTACTATAATAAATAGATATGACCGATCTGCTTGTGTAGATTGTTGAAGCTTATCCTTTTTACTATTACTGTCACATTTATTTTGCTTGTTGATCTGCAACACCAATTCTTAATTAGTACTTTATTTCACCTTTTTACCTTCCTACCACATCATACTAATCTTTGTTTGGCAGTTTGTTAAGTTTATCCTTCTGACTATTACTATCTACAAATAATAAAAGAATATATGTTAAAAGTTTCACCTCGATAAACCTTTGAAATAAAGATGGTCAAGCTACCGATAACTCCCAAGTTTACTAAAATAGGAGATATTCCGCGAAATACTACTAGGTCAGATTTCTTTGCTTATTGATCTATGGAACATCAATTATTTGTTTTATTTCAACTTTTTACCTTCATTCCACGTCATAATGCTTAACCAAATTAGACCAAGAACTCCTTTTCTATATACAATTTTTTTCTTCTTATTATGGTCTTGTCCTCTCAGGACTCAGATACATGGTTCTGCATTTACAAAAAGTAGCATGCATGCCTATATGTGTAATTCCATTATTAAATATTACAAATAAACCATATTTTCAGTCTTTCTTAACATTTGTACGAAGTCAGACTAAGACATTTATGTTAAAATAAAAGGGTAGAAGAATAATTTGAAAACATCATTACCTTATAAAAAATATGATAACCAAAGTCATATGGAGTAGTTGATAGCTGATTAGACCGTAAAATGTACATAGCAGTGATTTAAATATATATAGCGAAAGGTCCCGCAGCTTGTGTGGCATCATCATTCCCTATTTTTCCTGGCCTATATAACTTATGAATAGATTAGCTTTGCGTGCTCCTATGCCGTCATACTTGTCCCAGAAGTGAATCACCCATATGCTGGCATTTCTCTTTTACTGCTCTATATACGTACATATAGTTTAATTAAGTACTGGCAATGTTAAAAAACTTTAAAATGCCATAGGGTATATTGATAGGCTGGATGTTTCAACGCATTACTGCCATAGGGTATATTGGTCCTTGGCTAATAGTGTAAGAGTTGAAGAGTAAATGTTCTATAAATTAAAGCTAAGGTTATTTCATCACTTTAGTACACTTTCCACTAACTAACTTCTTTTGTTAGTCGAAACTAAATGTGTTAAACGGGCCGGACAGCCCACTAACAATCCGGTTCGATCCGGTTCAGTCCGGGTCAGTAATGGGTGGGATGGGTTGGCTACGGTAAGGGTTGTGCCGGACGGGGTTGGGCCTTTTTGGGCTACCGGTGCACCGAAACCCGGCTAGCCCGGTAATCCGTTTACGGGTTTTAACCGGGTTCCAGCCCGGTTTTTTTTTTTTTTAACCGTTGCCAACGGTCAAATTTAAAAATGACCGTTGGGCAATGGCCATTTTTTGCACTTTTAACCATTTCGGCTTACCCCTTACTAAAATTTCCCCCACTCCTAATAATTGATAAATCACATTTTTAGCCTTTTAAACACTATAAATAGCCCCCCTCCCCTCCCTTTATTTTTCTCACAACTTGCTCTCTTCTTCTACTCTAATTTTCTCTCAATTCCCCCTTGATTATTGAATTGCTTATTGCTCTCAAATTCTCAATTAATTATTATTTCAAGTTTTATCAATTATTTACGCTAACTACAAAATTACAATTATCAAGTGAAATGTGGTTACCATTTTTGTTAGGTTCAAGTTCAATCATGCCTCGTGCTTCTAGAGCACGCTCACATGTTTGGGAACATTTTGAGATGGTAGAAGAAAATGAAGAAGCTCGCAAAGTAGAATGCAAGAACTGTGTTCGAGTCTTTAATACTCATTGAAAGTGGGAGGGCACATATGGTTTAAGGAAGCATATCAAGGGTTGTCTTTAGCGTCTTCCAGGAATTCGTATTTAAGTTGATTTGAGACAATTTGTGTTATTTTAAATTTTTTAGACTTATTTAAGCTTAATGTGTTAGTTTATTAGACAATTTGCTCTTATTGACATTTGGCAGTAGTAAACACTAAACTTTTAATTGTTGTAAACTTTTAATTTACAAGTTCAAAAATTTAAAAAATCAAAATAGAAGTTGCAAGTTAATTTGAAATATTATTATGCAATGAAACTATGAAATGAAAGACTTTGAAGTTTGATCCTTACATATTGGTCGTATTAAATAATTTTATGTAGCCACTTAATTTCAATTTTAAAATTTTAAAATTCAAATTTAACACTTTAAAGTTCAAAAGTTTAATTTTATGTCGTAAAATACTTATTTTATTATTTAGAAGTTTGCAAACACATAAGTATCAATTACATTGAACATGAAAACATAAATACACTAAGAAAAGGAAAAGAAAACCCGGCCCAGTTCAAACCGGATAAGCCCGAACCCGGACGAGCCTATTAGAACCCGGAATTACCTAGCACACTAATAGCCCGGTATGCCAGCCCGCCCACTAACCGGACGGGCTGTTTTTTTGGTGACCAGCCCCGTCCAGTCCTTCCAGTAAACACCCATACTCCAAAGTCCAAACAATGCATAAGCTTCATTAACAAAATCCAACAACTAAGCTTCATTTTCTTTTCCGAACAACCCTTCAACTTTGTACAATTATTAAGAATACATCACTAAAAGCAAAATTCAAGTTCAGCATCAAGAGAAGGCAGTACTAAAATAGCTCTTAACAACATCATTACACAGTATTTGCAGCAGTGTGCTATTGTTTGGACCAACACATCTTGGGGTCTTGAACTGGCTAACAGCACCCCCTAATCCTACAAAATGATCTAATATCTTATGGAATGTTCCTCTCTTCACAACTCTAAGCTCAAGCGCTCCAATGGCATTAGCCTTCCGAGAGCCCAGGTAGCCTGCATCGATGAACGATTTGTCCAAACAATTGCAGCATTCTTGCAATGTTTCATCACTTGCTTCACCACTTAGTTCCCAGAAAACCACGTAGTGCCCTGGATCAGCTGCAATATTCACGTGGCTCGTGAAATCGACTACCTCTGACTTTTCATCTACTAAGAGCTTAGCTGCTGCTTCCACGGCTAGCTGTAAATCTTTCTCAGTGTTCTTGTCAATATTAATGCTTAGCAAAAGATTTCTGCGGCAAATGAACTGCAGTTCTGGTGTGGCATTATGGAATCCTTTTATTTTAACTACATCACCGAGTCTATAACGATACAACCCTGACATGTACAAAATTGTTCAAATTTTGGCGAATGCTTGAAAAATCAAGAAGAATTTAAAGCCATGAAAAAAGATGAAACTCCTCACTACTTTTCCTTCAAAGTCACACTCCTCTTCTTTAAAGGTAACAGATTAATAAAATTGCACTCAACAGTAATCACCTACTCTTAGTAGCATACATAGAGTAAGACAAAAGATAGACCAAGTAACGTGCATTAAAAAATGTATTACAAGCGATGAAGCACCTAAAACAACTAAACAAATATTTGAAGGCAGAATGCAGTACCATTTATTCCTTCAAGATGTGTAAAATATTAAGTACTAAATAATTAGCTCTTCTCTAGATAATAGACATGCTTAACAACATTGAGGAAGAGGTCAAGAGAATATGAACGACACCCACATGCAGGCATGTGGATAAGCACAAATATGTACAGCGAAAGATGAGCAGGGCAGCAGGCTTTCATGTATATAGTAAAAAGTTTCTAAAACTATACTTTTATATTAAGCTACCACTTCTCATATAATCATTTTTCATGAAATAGTTCCAGAAAACGGACACCAAGATTGAGCTACCACTTCTCAAATATAAAATCTCCCTACTAAAATTGAAAAAGAAGTAGATGAAAAATACTCATAGTTTATAAAGAGTAAGTACCAACTGTATCTTAAATGAACTACTCCTATATTATGGTGCGCAATAAATAATTGAGTAATGCCTTATAAACAGTAGCATGGTACCCTCTCAATAATGGTATCATGATAACAAAGTTATTTTTGCATCAGAAATTCACAGAAGTCACTGACAAAAAGAATAATTTGGTCAAATAGAAATAGTAGGAGGGAGAAACTTGTACCTGCAAAATTGGTGACAACAATTTCATACTCTTCACCAAGTTTAACTTCAGCAAGACCCAGTGGTGTAGGCTCAAGGCCGTCTAAATTCCCCCTTAGAGGAATGAATTCAAAATAACCAATATTAGGAAGAACAGCATAAGTAACTAGCTCAGGGGGCAACTTAGGATTGACATTTGCTCCAATCCATCCTTCAGAAGACCCATAATCTGCACTTTGTAATGGTAGCTCCCCTGCATAATGCCTCAATTTCTTGAGGTAAGGTTCCATAGACCCCGTCATGATTCCGTATATGTACTTGGCATTTGGGAAGAGTACAGGAATCAAACCATACCAATTTCTTAATCCCGAACACTTTCTAAAAATGTTATCAGCCTGTTCTGGATCAGGTTTCAGCAATTTCGACATTGCTGATCTAATGGAGGGGACAGTGACTCGGCTAGAGAGGACTCCTTCTCTTATATCTACAACAAGTTGTTCCCACACTTGTTCGAAAGTTCTAAAGGCGTGGACAATGCTGTGGGCGAATGTAGAGGAGATAACTTGCACTTCGTCCCGAAAAATAAGCCCACACAAAAGATGGCAGTATAAAGATTGGTGAAAATCAGGACCAAATATAACTTCGTCAGGGCTACAACATGGGGTTTGCATTGCCTTCATTGTTTTCTTGAATTGTGCATTACGATATACATTGGTAGTTGCAGTTCCAGCTGCCAAACCTCCCTTTGTCTTGAACTGCTTGCTGCTGTAAATGAACTGCAAAGCCTTCCCATTCCCAACTGGAAATTCTCTGCAAAAATACAAATAGTAATTTTTAAAAAGATAAATAATTAGCCATAACATTAAGCAAAGCAACAAGAAACCAACGAGTACAAATTACTGATAAAAGGAACATGGCGTCCTATTTCTCAAACAATTTTCCTGCTGTGGTTACCAGAAAATGTGACAGAAGTTGGGAATCTGTCCCCACATATTTCATCATGTGAAATGAAACTCTAATTACCAGTACTAAGAGAAAAAAAAAGTATTATTTCCTCCATTTCAATTTATAAGACACTTTGATTCGGTGCGGAATTTAAAAAAAAAATACGATCTTTAAATCATAAAGGATCACAAGTAAAAATAGTTAAAATGGAAAGTTTAAAACTAAATTATTTTCAAATATAGATATAATCACTCCGGTCACTTTTATTTGGCACGTTTTGACTTTTCAAATCTCTTAAGAAATAATAAATGAAGTGCATAATTTACCATGTTACTCATATTAATTGATACATATTTTATTGAATTTGAGAAAATAATTTGAAATGGTAATAAATATTGTGGGTAAAACATAAAAAAATTTGTTGTCTTTTCTTAATATGCGTAAAGTGCCAAGTAAAAATAAACATTTATTTTCATTATATATGCCAAGTAAAAGTGACTGGAGGGAGTATATCATTTTTTTTTTACCATAGACTAATAAGGAAAGAGACAACAATAACAGAAAGTTGTGAATTTTAGGACTCCCGGTGGACAGACAAGGTGAAAACCAAAATGAATTCATTTTCAAGAAGATGTTGAAGTGTAATAATGAAAAACAAAATTTCCTGAATCAGCCCCACTTTTGCAGATGGTACCAAGAAGCAAAAAATGGGAAAAAGACAACAAGTATGACAAAATGACATAGCAAAGCATTATTAAGGTAATACACCAAAACTACATTACCGATTCCTAAAGGCAAAAGAAGTTTTGTATATCTGTATAGTGGATTCCATCAATTCATCATTGAAAGGTACAAACTTTGGCCTTCCCTGTGTTGTACCCGAACTGCAGCAAAAAACAATTCTGTTAAACTTTCTAAAAATTGTCAACTTTATGGCACCCCACCACCAAGAAAAATCTTCATGCAAGTACCAACAATACTCTTTTCTTTTTTCACATTTATTGTAATTGACTTAAAACTCTTTATAACAATCTCATTTGCTGTTATAAAAGACATACTCTTGTATTATAAGATAATATGAAAATCTATTCCGAGAAAAACTAGGCTTTTATAGTGAATAATATAGAGAGGACCAACGGTAGTTAATATTGGTCCATAAAATGGAGAAAATAGTTAAGATCTGATACCTTAATGAAATGGTTGTAATAGGTTTTCCAGTGAGAAGAGGGGAAAGATCCCCATCAGCAATTCTTTGAATGTAAGGCTCTAAATCTTTGTGAGTGACAAGAGGAACAGAAGCTGTGAAAGACTCAGCGTCAGTTCTTCCATTTAGACCCCATTGCTGTAAATACACTGTGCCTCCATTCTCTTTTAGAATCTTTTTAAGTGTCTCTTGTTGAACTTTACCAGCGTCTTTGGTCAACGCCTCAAATTCCTCAATCACTTCTTCTGGATCAAATTCCATATCTGTCTTCTCCACCATCTTCACTATCTCTTCCTGTAATTAACAATGAGCAATATTCATAAGCATAACATAAATTAAGTTCCTTTAAATCCCAAACTAGTAGGGGTTGACCACTTGCAAAAGAGAAAGGAAAAACCAATTAAAAAGAAGAAAAGGGCAATTTCAACAGGGTAATATCAATCAATTAGTACTTGTTTAAGATTAATCATGAAGATTAACTTACTGTAAAATAAAGGATGTAACTTGAGGGAGAGAGAAGGAGGGGGAAGAGGTGTAGTATGGGTATAGGATAGAACAAAAATAAGTTCAAAGTTTAGGAGGATTGGCCAATATGAAAAGGAGAAAGTTCATGGAAGCTGTTAAAGAACTTTTTTGAATGTATCATTGACGTTGGTCCACTTGGTCAGCACGTAGAACTTAGTTAAAAAAGACAATAAAATAAAATAAAATAAAAACACATCGATTTGATGTTCTGATAAAAGTTTCCATGGAATTTCGCAACTAATATCCAAAGAAAGATACATGTATGAAGGTGAAAAGATCAAATAAAATGAAAGCAAGCTGAATTGGTGGCTACCAAGTGTACAACAACAATTAATATTTCAAATTGGTTACAAGAATCCTCTATATTCGTTCTACTCGACTCAAATTGAACCAACTATTAATATTTTCTTTTGTAGAATACATTAATTCGCCTACGAACATATGTAATTATCACCTACATGTATAACCAGTCACACAACGTAAGATCTACATATAAGATTTTCTTTTCGAAATAAGAAAGAAAATTGGAAAAAATAAATATAGAACCACGAGAATCCACACAAACTCCAAAAGTTACTTAAAGAAAGGTCCAGCAAAAGAATTTCCAAAATATGGAAAATATAGAGAAAGGGAAAAAGGGGTTTCAGAATCCAAAAATTAAAAGCCAACGAAGAATCAAGGGAAGTTTATGATAAATATGAACTATCGGGATAAAAATCATTAAAAAACAGAAGCAGCTAGCTCTCCGGCCAACTGCTCAAATTCCGACCAAGAAAAGGGTCAAAACAAACATGAAAAAAAAACAAGCAAAACAATCATATGAGTATTTCAAAACACAGTACCTGTAATATGAAAAAAAAAAAAGCTGCTCAAATCAGCGGGGAATTTAAAGTAACGGTTTTTCGTAATGGTATCAATCACTATATGACAAGACTCTGTGAAAGAAAAGTGATTTTGAATTTCGACACTGTAGAGCACTAGAGCTATGAGCAAGAGATATATAATTACACAATTAAAAACACGACAGTGTATTCTTTTTTGTGTATTCCACCTCTTGTTTCTCTCTAGAGAAAATGACTTTGTTAATATGAATATGTGATGAGGTGTAAATGTTTGGATTTATCGAGAAGAGTCCTATTAAGGCTCACTTTCATTAAATGGTCCAATATAATTATTTGTACATGGACTGGAAGCCCACATTTCTTTAGTCTTATTTTTCATTTTATAGTTCTAAATATTTTTATCTTTGGAACAAATGAGAAAGAAGGATACGATAATATCAATAAAAGGTTTCTCTCTTCTCTCCCATTCTCTTATCAAACCCTAGAACAATTCGGTACAATTTGCTTCGATTTTACGCAATCAACATGGTATCAGAGTTAGGGATAACATAGAGTGGGATTTGCTCTATCCTCCAATGTTACTCTCATTCAATTTCACCGGAATTGTATTCTTCCGGCACGGTTCATCAGTTCCAAAAATTTTCTGATTTTCTTGGCGTATTTTCTGCGCAATCTCGTTGAGGATAATCATTTCGTGTTTCTTCCGGTGATTTGTTGTGAAATTTGGTGCTTTTACAAGTTCCTCGTGGACCTAGGGTTCCCTATTGGTGAAGCTGGTACTCGGTGAAGCTGGTACTTTACTTCACGACTCTTTTCTTTTGAAGGTCGTACCTCTCCGGTTGCGACGAGGATCGGTACAATTATTTTCTGCTTCGTTTATATATAGTGTCTCTCTGCTGATTGTGATAAATTTGATTTACTGTTGTTATTTCTTTCATTAAATCATGACTATTACATATACTACTCTGTCTCCACCTACTGGTGACAACTTAACCCACACTGCTGCAAGTACACATCTTCTCTTTCATCCTGATGACTACACACACCTTTGCCATCCTTTATATGTCCATCCGTCAGATTTGTTGGGATCTTCTCTAGTTACTGATCGTTTTGATGGGTCATCATATGGAAGTTGGCATAAATCCATATTAGTTGCTTTATCTGTCAGGAACAAACTTGATTTCATCCATGGCACTTATGAAAAGCCACCTGAGGGTTCTCCTTTACTTCGTCAATGGCAACGATGCAATAATCTGGTTGTTGCATGGCTTGCTAATTCTGTCACTAGAGAGATTGACCAGACTGTTGTCTATTCTGAGTTTGCAAAAGACATCTGGAGGGAATTAGAAGCTAGATATGGGCAAACAGATGGGGCTAGGGTCTTTGAGTTAAAAAAGAAGTTGACACATGTTTCACAAGGTGCACTTGATGTAGCCTCTTATTTCAACAAGATTAAGCACCTTTGGGATGAGTTGGCTTCAATTAATGTGAACTCCCCAAATAGTTGTACTTGTGGTGGGAATGCTAAGTCTGAAGAAGAACAACGTGTGTATCAGTTTCTTATGGGTCTCAATGAAGTCTATGTCCAAGTCAGGAGTAATATTCTCATGATAAAGCCCCTTCCCTCCGTGGATACTGTTTACAGTATTCTCCTAAGTGATGAGAAACAAAGACAAGTATCTGCAACTTCTCAATTCTCTTCAGACTCTGCTTCCTTCCATGCTGGGGTTTCCAAACAGTCATACCCTGCCAAGGTAGCCTTTGATTCTCATAAATTTGTTATCACTTGCAAATATTGCAAGAAACCTGGACATAGCATTGAGAAGTGTTTCAAGCTTCATGGTTTTCCATAAAATTTCAAGTTCACCAAAGGCGGTGGTCCTCGCAAGGCTGCAGCTAATGTAGCAGCTGATGTTTCTGGTTCACAATCAGTGCCTTCTAGGTTAGACAGCTCTCCTGCTCAGGTTACTCCTGAACATACTTCTGGGATTCCTGGCATCACTCAACACCAGTATGTTTAACTGATACAGCTTCTTCAACATTCCCATCTCAATCCTAGTTTCTCTTAGTCTCTTATGGCTTCTGCTCACTTTACAGGTAGAGAAGCCACACACAGTGTTTTACTTAAACCATGTTTGTTTTCACAAGTAGACAGTTCTGTTAGGATTATAGATTCTGGGGCTTCTGATTATATGACTTCTTAGAAGTTACTTCTTTTTAATATCCAACCTCTCTTTATTCCCTGTCTTGTTTCTTTACCTAATGGTTATGAGGTTAAAGTTACCAATTGTGGTTCCTTAACTTTGTTCCTAACTTTACCTTGCACAATGTGCTTTATGTCCCTACCTTCCAATACAACCTCATCTCTATTTACTATTTGGTTTCACAGTTTGATGGCATAGCTCAATTCTCTAGCACTTTGTGTTATTTACAGGGCCCTTCACTGAAGAAGCCTCTAGTGCTTGGTAGATTGGACCATGGTTTATACAAACTGGAGATTCCTCCTCCTACTTCTTCTTCATGTGTTTCAAGTTCTTTAGTTGCTTATCCTGCTAGTTCCAATTCTGATGTTACTATTTCTGATAGTGTTAATAAGCATGAGTTTGTTGTTATCCCTTCCACTATTCCCCATTGTAATTCTGCTCATGCAAATTTGAATAAAATGGATGTGATTTGGCATTTTAGACTTGGTCATATTCCTTTTTTCAGAATGAAACATATACCTGTTCTTAGTTCCTCTCTTTCTTCCAAACAATCCTTTCCATGTTCTAGACAAACCAGACTCCCTTTCCTTGATAGTATTACTCATTCTACTGCCCCATTCCAACTAATTCACATTGATACCTCAATTCTCCCACTACTACTGGTGCAGAATACTTCCTAACTATTGTAGATGACTACTCTAGAGCTACTTGGACTCATCTTTTAGGGGCTAAGAGCAATGCTTTTGATATGCTCAAAAATTTCATTGCTATGATTGAGACTCATTTTAATACCACAATCAAAACTGTGAGGAGTGATAATGCCCTAGAGATGGGCTCTAGTACTACTGGTTCCAAATTTTTTTCAGACAAAGGTATTATTCATCAAACTTCCTGCCCACACACACCTCAACAAAATGGTGTTGTGGAAAGGAAGCATAGGCATCTCCTTGAAACTACAAGGGCATTGCTTTTTCAGTCTTCTTTACCTATTTCCTTTTGGGGTGATTGCATTCTTACAGCTACCTACCTAATAAATAGATTTTCTTCTTCCTTGTTACATAACAAGAGTCCTTTTAAGATACTGTATGTTAAGTCTCCCCCATATGCTTACCTTAGAACTTTTGGTTGCTTGTGTTATGCCATTGTTCCTAAATTTTATAGAGACAAATTTGAGCCAAGGTCTGTTCCTTGTATTTTTTTAGGTTATCCCTTTGCTAAGAAAGGCTACAAATTATATAATCTCAATTTTAAATCTTGTTTTGTCTCTTGAGATGTTGTTTTCCATGATTATATCTTTCCCTTTGCGCTTCCTTCTCCTTCTCCTTCTACACATGCCTCTGTATTCTCCCTTCCTCATATTCCTGATGATCCTGTTGTTCCACTTATTTCATCTTTTTCTCCTGTTCCTCTATCACTTTTTGTTTCTCCCTCTTCTTCTCCTGCTTTACCCATTGCTTCTTCTCCTTCTCTTGTCGTACCTGTTGCCCCTCTTCCTTCTCTTGTTCTTGAGGTTCCTGTGAGGCAGTCTTCTAGACCCCACAATCCTCTAGGATATTTGAAGGACTATGTTTGCACACTTCCTTCTTCCTGCTCCACTTCTATTTCCAACACTGTTTCTACTAGTGTACCTCCTGTATTTGAACCCTATATATTTTTTCAAGTTGCCTCCATTCCTGAGTGGCAAGAGGTAATGAAGAATGAATTTGAGGCTCTTGACGCTAACAGGACTTGGGTGGTTGTTGATTTGCCTTTGGGGAAGAAGCCTATAGGGTGTAAATGGGTCTACAAGGTTAAATATAGAGCCGATGGTGCTATTGAAAGATATAAGGCTCGGTTAGTGGTTAGGGGTGACACACAGGTAGAAGGGATTGACTTTGATGAGACATTTTCCTAGTTGTGAAAATGTCCACTGTCAAGACTTTGGTTGTTGTTGCCATCAAGAAACATTGGCCCTTATTTCAGCTTGATATCAATAATGCTTTTTTGCATGGGGACCTGGATGAGGAGGTTTATATGAAGTTGCCTCCTGGTTATACTGTTCCTTTCACTTCATCTTCTGAGCAGCTAGTTTTCAAGCTTCAGAAGTCTCTTTATGGTTTAAGACAGGCATCCAAACAGTGGTATGCCAAATTGTCTCAATCCCTATCTTCTAGAGGCTATACATCTTCTCTGAATGATTACTCTCTCTTCACAAGGGGTTCTGTGGATTCTTTTGTTGTTTTAGCTGTGTATGTGAATGACATCATTCTGACTGGGACTGATTCTAATGAGATTTATGCTTTAAAATCCCTCCTTCATCAACAATTTAAGATCAATGATTTAGGGTCTCTTAGCTATTATTTGGGGATTGAGGTTCTATATTCTTCCACCGGGGTCCTCTTACATCAAAAAAAGTTCATTGCTGATATGTTGTCTAAGTTTCATTGTTCAGATGTTTCTTCTTTTTTGTGCCCTCTTGATATGAATGTGAAGCTTAAGGCAAATGAAGGTGATCCTTTGCCCAAGCCTGAACTGTACAGATCTTTGATTGGTAAGCTGAATTTTTTAACTCACGCGAGGCCTGACATCAGCTATGCAGTACAACATCTCAGTTAATTTATGCAGTCTCCCTGCCTTTCACACATGTCTGCTGGCTTGCATCTATTAAGGTACTTGAAGGGTACTTCTAAACATGGGATCTTCTTCAATGCCTCTCCAGACTTGTCTGTTTCTACTTTTCGTGACAGTGACTAGGCTGCCTGCCCTGACATTAGGCGTTCTGTCTCTGGTTATTGTGTTTTATTGGGTGGTAGCCTTGTGGTTTGGAAGTCCAAGAAGCAGCCCATTGTTAGCATGTCCTCTGATGAAGCTGAGTATAGAGCCATGAGTAAAGGTGTGGTTGAGCTTACCTGGTTGTCTAGATTGTTTGCTGACTTAGGTCTTCCTTGTTCTTCCTTCATTCCTTTATTTTGTGATAGTCAAGCTGCAATCCAGTTGAGGAATGAACCAAACATATCGAGTTGGATTGTCATCTGGTGCGGACCAAGCTTGCTGAGGGTTTGATTCATTTGGTACACACTTCTTCTTCTACTCAGTTGGCTGACCTCTTCACTAATCCACTTCCAGGTGCTGCTCATCATGGTTTTTTGCTCAAGTTGGGGGCCTTCCCACCCTCCAACTTGAAGGGGGTGTTGGAGATATTGAGAAGAGTCCAGATTAAGGCCCACTTTAATTAATTGGCCCAATATAATTATTTGTACATGGGCTGAAAGCCCACATTTCTTTAGTCTTATTTTTCACTTTATAGTTCTAGATATTTCTATCTTTGGAACAGATGAGAAAGAAGGATACGATAATATCAATAAAAGGTTTCTCTCTTCTCTCTCATTCTCTTATCAAACCCTATAACAATTCTGTACAATTTGCTTCGATTTTCCGCAATCAACAGTAAGATTCTGTACGCTAGGTGGAAAATATATATAGATGGAGTGACGAAGAGAAAATGATCCATCAAGGTTTTTGTACAATGTGTTTACCCGAAAAATGGATAGAGTTAAATTTATACGTAGTTCTAAAGATACGTGGTATAACTTGGTACAAATCAAAAAAATACATAAAAATATATCTAATATTGACTGTAAAAATGAATGAAATACAAACCAAATTGAGTAGAAAATGATTTATGAACAAGCAAGATGAATCAATGTCCAAAGCCCAAAAAAGGATAATCTCTACTATATTTATGTATAAATATCAATAATCTTTGAAATGTGAGAGTGAATTGATGTCTCAATGTCCAATGTCCTTTACAGAAATGATAGCCACTCTTCATATAATAGAGGGATCCTACTTTGGATATGATTAAAAATACATAGTAGGGATCCCATGATAGATTAGTTAATTAGTTTCTCCTTAATTCACGTCGAGATTCTCTCCCCTAGTGCGGCTACAACGGCTCTTTGTCTCTTAGCTCTATCTTGGTCGGTCTTGGATCTCGAGTTCGATGTTGACTCGAGCTCCATATTGATCGATCTCTGGCTCTTGAGCTCGTTAACATCACTTCACATCATAGCTCGATATTGACTCTAGCTTGATATCCCCCCCTCGAGCTCGATATTGATTGGTCTCTGGGTCTCTGGGTCTCCGGGTCTTGACCTCTATCTGAGCTCGATATCGACCTTGGTTGTTCCCGACCTTGATCGGTTTCTAGGGCTAGAACTCAGCAGCCAGACTTCACATTATAGCTAGATATTATAATAATGAACCTCGGTCTACCATGCCCCAAACCCGATTAGTAACACGAGGGCAAATTCGGTTTTGACCGTACATAGATAGTCCCCTCATTTCTCGGAAAGAATATGGCGAGAAACGATATGATTTTTCAACCTCTGACTAGATATATACTGGCGTCTGCATTGAGCTAGATTGTGACGTGTGTGACAAATGTCCCGTCGGTTCAGTTACCAAGGCATTAAATGCGCGCAAGTCGATGGTCAGCCACTGCCAATTTTGAACTGTCATTGTGTAACCTATAAATAGCCCCCTTCCTTTATCATTTTAAACTTTTACTTTCAACTCTTCTCATTCTAACTTTCATAGTTCTTCGTCTTCCCTGGAATTATCTATTTCTAGGTTCTGAAAATTTCTTTGCTTGTTCTTCACCAAACACCAAAATATTTCAACTTCCTGTCTTCTTTGTTCCTTGAAAATTTAGATGGCCAAGATATCCAAAACCGTTCCTCAGAAAGAGGTTGCTTCCTCATCTCGGCCGGCTGGTGAAAAATCGGTGGTGGAGCCACGCCTTGAAGAAATTATTCCCGGGGGATGTGTTATTGATTCTGATTTTAAAGTTGATAAACCGTCATTGGTTGCCGGTATCGCGATATATATACTCAATATCGGTAAGTCTCCTTGATGCGGTGAAGAAATATTGTAATTGGGTAAACAAAGAGGTCATGATACCGACACCTGAGGAATCGATCACTACCCACGTGGAAGGGTATCTGAGTGTTTACACTTACCCTTTCACGCTGGGTCCCCTCGATCCAGTCATCATCGATTTTTGCAAGAAATACCAGATGACCCCCGGCCAAGTTCATCCTTCTTTCTGGAGGATCGTGATCTTGATCCTTTTCTTTGTAAGCAAAATCGACAGGCTTCCCTTCACCCTCGATCACCTTATAACATTGTATAGTCCTCGACTTTACCTAGGCAAGCTGATAAATCTTCAACATCGTGCCACCAAGGTGTTCACATTGAGCATAGATGAAGATAAGTATCAGGGCTGGATGGGCCGGTTTGTGCTAGTGAAGACCTCAGACCTAAGCCCGGCTGAGAGTATGCCATTTCCCGAGAAATAGAATATGAACCGTGAGTGTGATATCGTTCTTAGTTTTTGTTGTTTTTACTTCTTCATATTTTCTTATCAGTGTTTTTCTTGACATAGCCGTTGCTTGGATGCCGGGTGCAGTTCCCCATCTCGAGAACTGGGTCAAAAACCTGGTCTCGACATCAACATTTGCCGAGCGCTCATGGAGCAATTTGTCGAAGGGTCGATGTGAAGCTCGTACTCATAGTAAGCTTTCATCTTGGTCTACCGATTCGTTTGTCATTCGAGGTGACATGTTTATTCGAAGTATGAGTTTACTTATCTTCTCTTTTCATAGGTCTCGGAAAAGATGTGGTCATGAGGCCCCCGTTTGGTGGTGAAGAAGTTTAACCGCTTGTCTCGAAGCCGTTGAAGGAAAGTAAGAGAAAAAGGACCTCGGATTCCGAGGGTATGAAACCTAAGAATGGACAGTCCGTAAGGCCAAGGGAACCACAATCCTATTGATTATGGAATCAGTCCTTCATCTAAGGGATGAATAAGAAGAAGAAGAAAGTGATTCCGAGTTGTTGGCTCATGCCCGGGATAGCACCGATACTCAGAATATTTCGGTATCGGTGGGAGTTGATACTGCTCCAAACATGTTTGATAAGGTCGAGGAGGGGACTTTTACCCGAGTTCCCGAGCCTTTGGAGACCGAGGATCTTTTACCTCGGGGTAAAGAGATCGTCGAAGAGGCGGTGAATGTCGGTGTGCAAACTGAGCTTAGGGCTCCCGAAGGCAGAGGCGGTGCCCCAAAAGACCTACTCAAGGTGATAGACATCGGGGATTTTCCCGCTTTCCCTTATTTCTCCCAATCGATGATACGTGACGCTCAAGCTGTGGGAACTTATCACGGGGAAAGATCCTATGGAGGGGAGGATCCTTTCCATGGTTATTTTATCGGTGTAGAAGACATCACCAGTCCGAGTGACTCGGAGTCTCCGAAAAAGAGCTCGAGCGAGGTAGGAATACCTTGCCTTTTTAACGAAGCCCAACAAGTCCTGAATCGGGTAATTTCATATTTTCTTTGCTAATTTTCATACTCGTGTTTTCCTTTCCTTACATAATCCCTTATTATTTTCATAGTCTTGTGCGGTTCATCACGAGGCATTTCTTCAGTCCCGAGGGGAGCTGAGCCGGTACAAGGCCGAAGTTCGAGGGCTTACCGAGGAGAGAGATGCCTTAAAGCTTCTCGGGGGGGCAGAGAGAAGGAGAAGTAAAAATTCTTCAGGTCGAGTTGGAAGTATCTCGAAAAGAACAAATCGAGCTGGCCGAGCAGGTATAAAGAATCTTTGGTTTTAATGATATTGACTTGGAATTAATGGCTAATAACTCAGTCCTGCAGGTTGAGCAAACGTTCGAAGTGATTAGGCAGCTTCGTGCTGAAGTGGATGTCGTGAAATCGGAGGCCGAGGAGTGGAAAAAGAACATGGACCGCCTCGCCTCAGAGAAAGAGACTGCCCAAACACAACTGGCTTCGGCTGAGGTCCAACTCCGTAGCTTAAAAGAGAAAACCTTAGTGCAAGCCAAGAATATCGAGGAGTTCCAGTCTCGGTTGGGCTCAGTGACTTCTGATCGAGAGAGACTGGCCTCAGAACTGGCAGCGGCCAAATCGGAGGCCAAAATAGCTATGGCTAATGCTGATGTAATGATGACTATTTATCGGTCTGATGCTGAAGCCGCTCAGGTTCGAGCAAAAGAGGTTGTCGAGGCTGCTCAAGCTCGAGCAAATTGGGTTGCTGAGTATGTTAAATGACAATCTCAAAGGGAGACTCAAGAGGAGATCCACACTCGTGGCTTTGATCTTACAGCCGAGATCGAGAATGCAAAAGGGCTCGAAGCCGAAGCCAGAGTGTTGGCCTTTCCCGATAATGATGATATCGGGAGTATGAGCGGTTTTGAGAGCGAGGGAGGCCTCGAGGGTGAAGATGCTGCTTCTGGAGAGGACTAAGTCCTTCTAGTATTTTTCTTCTTTCTTTTAAGACCGTTTTGGTCTTTTGTGGAAAAACGTGATCAGGCCATCGTGCCCTTGTAAATGACTTCTGGTATATATAAAACTTTCTTTCTTTTATGGCCTCTGAATCTTTTGCCTTTCTTGTTAATTTATACGAAGGCCAAAAAGTGCCTTAGCATGGGATAATTACTTGAAGGTCCGAGTGAATGTTCGAACTCAACTGAGATAGCTTTTAGACTTGACGAATAGAGTTCAAGTGAAATGATTTGCTCGAATTCGAGCTAAGGTAGTCTTTAGGCATTTCGGTCGAATGAGAGTGATTTCTTGAACTCGAACTAAGGTAGCCCTTAGGCTTTATGGTCGAGTGAGTGTTTGCTCGAACTCGAATTAAGGTAGCCCTTAGGCTTTTTAGTCGAGTGAGTGTTTGCTCGAACTCAAATTAATGTAGCCCTTAGGATTTACGGTCGAGTGAGTGTTTACTCGAACTCGAATTAATGTATCCCTTAGGCTTTACGGTCGAGTGAGTATTTGCTCGAACTCGAATTAGGGTAGCCCTTAGGCTTTTCAGACTAGTGAGTGGTTGCTCAAACTCGAATTAATGTAGCCCTTAGGCTTTTCAATCAAGTGATTGTTTGCTTGAACTTGAATTAATGTATCCCTTAGGCTTTACGGTCAAGAGAGTGTTTGATCGAACTCGAATTAGGGTAGCCCTTAGGCTTTTCAGTCGAGTGAGTGTTTGCTTGAACTCGAATTAATGTAGCCCTTAGGCTTTTCAGTCGAGTGAGTGTTTGCTCGAACTCGAATTAGGGTAGACCTTAGGCTTTATGGCCGAGTGAGTGTTTGCTCGAACTCGAATTAAGGTAGCCCTTAGGCTTTATTCGTAGTCCCGATTCGGGGTTATGGTTCAAACTCCGATCATGGTCGGCCCTTAAGCCTGTTTGCATAATTGATCAAGAATATTAAGCAGAAGAACCTTTCTGAGATATGAGATGTTGGTAAAGAAGAAATTTCTCTTTATAAGTCATTATACATGCGTTCATGATTTGTGCCAGGGCTGGAGCAAACTACTCGGGCATGGTTCGTTTGACCATTTGGCCCTTACAAATTTTTCCTATCGAGACCATGTTGCCATGAAGTAATTTCCTTGCATCGATCTTGCTATATTCGAAATTTTTTTCCTATCGAGACCCTGTTGCCATGAAGTAATTTCCTTGCATCGATCTTGCTATATTCGAGTGTAATGTTCCCCAGTATTCGGGGTTGATTGTAAAAAGGCCTCGGATACTGTTGAGTTGTTCTAAGTTAGCACGATCAATGGCTTCTTCATTAAAAACCTCGCAGAAAAACCCATTTAGGTAAAAACGGTCTAAGGGAAAAAGAGTGCAACGCGTGCTTTCAGATCTAAGGCTTCGAGTTGAAGAGTCCATCCCTATTTTTGGTCGGACACGTGCAAGGGTTAATTTCGAAATACAAATGAACATGGGAGGGTCGTACCTTAGCAGTAATATCATTTTAGGTGCGATACATTCTAATTGCTCGGTAGGTGTTTACCGTTTATCACACCGATCTTGTAAGATCCTTTTGCGACGATTTTGAGAACCTGATATGGTCCTTCCCAGTTCGGACCTAGCTTTCCTTCGTTCGGATTTCGGGTGTTGAGGGTGACTTTCCTTAGCACCAAGTCCCCGATTTTAAAATGTCGAAGATTGGTTCTTCGATTATAGTACCTTTCGATCCACTATTTTTGGGCGGCCAATCGGATGAGAGCGACTTCTCTTTTTTTGTCCAATAATTCTTGGCTCGTATTCATGGTCTCGTTATTCAACTCATTTGTCGTATATCGAAACCTGATGCTAGGTTCTCTGACCTCAACCGGGATCAAAGCTTCGGCGCCATAGACCAACGAGAATGGCATTGCTCCGGTACTGGATTTTGATGTTGTGCGATATACCCATAGGACCTCGGGTAGTATTCCTCTCCATTTTCCCTTGGCGTTGGTCAATCTCTTCTTAAGATTTTGGATGATGGTTTTGTTGGTCAATTCGGCTTGTCCATTTCAGCCGAGATGGTACGGTGTTGATAGGATCCTTTTGATTTTGTGATCATCGAGAAATTTAGTTATTTTGTTGCCGATGAATTATTTTCCATTATCATATACTATCTCGGCTGGCACCCCGAATCAACATATGATGTGGCCCCAAATGAAGTCTATCACTTCTTTTTCTCTAACTTTCTCGAAAGCCCGCGCTTAAACCCATTTAGAGAAATAATCAGTCATAAACAAAATAAACTGAGCTTTACCTGGGGCTGATGGGAGGGGGCCGACGATATTCATTCCTCATTTCATGAAAGGCCATGGAGATAGGACCGAGTGGAACAGCTTCCCTGGTTGATGAATCATGGGCGCATGTCTTTGGCATTTGGCGCATTTTCGAATGAACTCCCTCGCATCTTGCCCATATCGGTCCAATAATTCACTGCTCTGATTGCTTTGTGGACCAGCGAATCGGCGCCGGAATGGTTTCCACAAGTGTCTTCGTGAATTTTCCCGTAGGGTGTAATCGGTATCTCCCGGTCCCAAACATATTGCCAATAGTCCATCGAACGTCCTTCTATACAACGTTCCGTCCTCAGACAGGGTGAACCGTGTTGCCTTTATGCAAAAAGCTCTCGATTCCTTTGGATCTGATGGAAGCTTCCCGTTCTTGAAGTACTCTATATATTTGTTTCTCCAATCCCAGGTTAGACTGGTGGAGTTTATCTCGGCGTGACTTTCCTCGACCACCGATCTTATGAGTTGTATGACAGTCTCTGAGTTGAGTTCGTCATCTTCGACCGATGAACCCAAGTTAGCAAGAGCGTCGACCTCAATGTTCTGTTCTCGGGGTACATGTTGCAAAGTCCATCCTTTAAATTGATGTAGAGTCACCTGTAATTTATACAAGTACCTTTGCATTCGATTTTCTCGGACTTCAAAAGTCCTGTTAACTTGGTTTACCACAAGGAGGGAATAACACTTAGCTTCTATGATCTCCGCTCCCAAGCTTCTAGCTAGTTCGAGAGCTGCAATCATGGCCTCATACTCGGCCTCATTGTTAGTCAATTTTGTAGATCTGATAGGCTGTCTAACTACATTACCTGTGGGTGATTTTATTACAATGCCTAGTCCGGACCCTTTCGCGTTCGAGGCACCATCCGTGAAAAGGGTCCAGACTCCCGAAGAAATACCCGATTTTATCAGTAGCTCTTTTTTAATTTCGAGTATGAGGGCCGGTGAAACGTTAGCCATGAAATCTGCCAAGATTTGAGATTTGATAGCAGTTCGGGGTCGATACTCGATATCATATCCACCGATTTCTATGTCACATTTGGCCAATCGACCCGAAAGCTCAGGTTTGTGCAAAATATTTTGAAGAGGGTAAGTCGTTACAACATGTATCGGATGACATTGGAAGTATAGTTTTAGTTTCCTAGAGGCACTTATTAAAGCGAGCGCTAATTTTTCTAATTGGGAATATCTAGTTTTGGCCTCGCCCAAGATCCGACTGACATAGTAAATAGGGAATTGCGTACCTCGTTCTTCCCGAACCAGGACTCCACGTACTACTATCTCTAAGATAGCTTAGTACAAGTAATGTTGTTCGTCCAATTTCGGGGTAAGAAGCAGAGGCGGGCTCGATAAATACCGCTTTAGTTCTTCCAAAGCCTGCTGGCATTCCGGAGTCCATGCAAAGTTGCTTTTATTTTTAAGCAGCGAGTAAAATCGGTGACTCTTGTCTGAGGATCTCGAAATGAATCGTCATAGGGCGGCTATCCTCCCCGTTAAACTTTACACGGCCTTCACATTATCTACTACCATGATGTCCTCGATAGCTTTGATTTTATCGGGGTTGATCTCGATTCCTCGATTGGATACCATGAAACCAAGAAACTTGCCCAAGCCAACCCGAATGCACATTTTTCGGGGTTTAGCTTTATATTGTACTTCTTTAATACGTTGAAAGTTTCCTGCAAATGCATTAAATGGTCCTCTGCTCGCAGGGACTTAACTAACATGTCATCAATGTAAACTTCCATTGATTTTCCTATTTGTTTTTTGAACATTCGATTTACTAGGCGTTGATAAGTTGCACCAGCATTTTTTAGACCGAATGGCATTACGTTATAACAATAGGTACCGTACTTAGTGACAAACGAGATCTTTTCCTGATCCTCCAGGTTCATCTGTATCTGGTTGTACCCAGAGTAGGCATCGAGAAAACTGAGAGTCTCGTGGCTAGCCATGGCATTGACCATACGATCGATGCTAGGCAAAGGAAAGGAATCCTTAGGGCATGCCTTGTTCAAGTCTTTATAATCTATACACATTCTAAGTTTGTTTCCTTTCTTAGGGACTACCACCACATTTTCTAGTCATTCAGGGTATTTTACTTATCGAATGAATCATATTTTAAGAAGTTTGGTTACCTCGTCCTTGATGAAGGCATGTTTGATCTCGGACTGGGGCCTTCTTTTTTGCTTTACCTGATGAAATTTTGGATCCAAGCTCAGTCTATGAGTGGCTATTTCCGGTGGGATCCCTGTTATGTCAAGATGGGACCAAGCGAAACAGTTCATATTAGCTATAAGAAATTGAATAAGCTTTTTCCTGAGCTCGGGATCTAACCTCGTGCCCAGGTATACCTTTCGTTCGGGCACATGTTCGATTAGCATGATTTGCTCCAGTTCTTCGTCTGTTGACTGGGTAGCGTCGGAATCATCGGGGACCACAAAGGATCGAGGGATCCCATAGTCATCGTCCTCGTCAGTCTTCCGATTCCCTAGTTGGGTCGAGGCTGACGTTTGTGATTGCTATTTGGTGTCCTATTCCGCCTTCGAATCTGATCCCTTTGTCGATGATAGTGAGGATATCGGAATCACTTCATCGACGACAAACATTTCTTTTGTGGCTGGTTGCTCCCCAAAGACCATTTTGATTCCTTCCGATATTGGGAATTTCAGAACCTGGTGAAGGGTCGAGGGCACTGCTCTCATGTTGTAGATCCATGGTCTCCCAAACAAGGCATTATATCTCATATCGCCCTCGATTACGTGGTACTTCATTTCCTGGATGGTCTCATCCATGTTTACTAGCAAGATTATCTCGCCCTTAGTAGTTTCACATGCCATATTAAATTCGTTTAGTACCAGGGTAGCGGGTACGACCTAGTCCTCTAGACCGAGTTGCTCTACGACCTTTGATCGAATGATGTTGGCCGAACTACCTGGATCAATTAACACACGTTTAACTTGAGTTTTCCAAATATTTTGCATAATTAAAATACAGAGTAAAGATGAAAAGATATATAAATGATGATTCTAATTCCAAGGGGTGATTCCACCAGCTCTTCTTGCCTCTAGCTGCCCAAAAATGTGGCTGCTCAAAAACCCTCCTTCCAAGTGGTGTTTTAGGTCTATTTATATGTGTATAAGAAACCCTAAATGTGTGGGCCGAGTCTTAGTCAAACTCGGAACGAATTAAGTCTTCAAAACTCGGATTGGACTTGGCCTCAGGCCTGGCGTCGCCAGCCTAACGCCTGGAATTTGGCTTGCCTCGCCAGGCTAAAGCCTGGTTCAGCCTGGCCTTAGGCTGGCCTCGCCAGGCTAAAGCCTGGTCCAGCCTGGCCTTTGGCTGGCCTCGCCAGGTCTCTCCTTTTCATTGTTCTCGAGCACACTTTCAACGTTTAAGTATCCATTTTGCTCTACTTTTATCTCCAATTCACCTACACATAAAATAGACTCTATTATGCACAAATAATGGATAATTTATCATTAAATCATGTAAAATGCAAGGCACATAATGTACGAATCTATGGAATTATAGCCACACATCAGTATGTTTCTTTCTTTCTCTGCTATTTTTTCCAGCTTCTAAATGACTGTATTTTAAGCTTTACCTCTTCTTATCTCGTAGGCCAATTTTCTTGCTTCCGAGGGCCTACAAAGGTTAATCCGAGAGAAGGAGGAACTCTCTTCTAAACGGGATCAGCTTTTGGCGGAACGGGACCAAACTGTTCTTTGCCTTTTGGAACTGGAAACCAGGGCCACTGAGGCCAATGTTTTTGGAAGCCCATTTGCAAGAAGTGGTAACCCTCAGCCAATAAGTTGGGCCACTGAGGGCCGATTTTGATGAAGTCAAGGCTAAATGGGTTGAGGTCCAGAATGCCATTCTTGCTGCCAATGATCGTGAGGCTGCTACTACTTAAAGGATAACTAATTTAGAAGCAACCTTGAATTCTAAGGCAGAAGAGCTTGCTGCCGCGGGGGCGAGACATGCCCAGTTGGAGGAGAAGTATAAGAAAATTATCGAGCACAACAGACTCTATAGTTCAACTGTCCATGATCTCGATGTCAACCTCCGATCTGCTAGGTCCGCCCGAGACAATCTTTCTGCCGAGATCACTCAACTCAAAGAAGAACTCAGGCGCCGAGAGGCTTCTCTCATTGTTGAAAAAACTTACTCTATGTACAACATGAGGAGAAAGACCTTGGAAGGAGCCAAAGCTGGCGTTTTTGATATTGGTGCCGAAATTACTAAGTCCGCGAGCTTGAGTTAGCTTTAAAGAAAGGACTCCTAGCGCAGTCTGATGCTCCAGGTTCTTCTGATTCTTGTTCCGAGATTTCGGGCACTGAAGAGGAATCGAAAGGCGATGATGCCGAAGATCAAGTTGGGAAAGATGTTGAGCCATCGGCTGAACCGGCTACTGCTCCCAGGGATATGAATACTTCTCTTCCTCTCGATTCCAGTGATGATGTAGCTTAACTTTTCTTTCCCTGTTTTGTATTTCCTTTTGGTACATCCTTGTAAATAAAGACGTATTGTTGCTCAACTATTTGGTTGTGTCATACTTTGCTTGTGCATGTCTTCCTGCTTTTCTGCATGTGGTCTCGGGTGCATTTTCTTCGATGCACTTCTATCTCAGAGAATTATCCATTTTACATGAGGGTTTCAATAAGCATTTGTGCAAGTTTGGTTTCTGTGTCTTTTTCATATGTGGCTTCGGGTGTATTTTTCCCTAATAGCATTTTTGGTCCCAGGCATATATTCTTCCGGGACCAACCCTTTAACAGGAGGGTTTTAATAAGTGTTTGCGCAAGTTCGGTTTCTGTATCTTTTTTATATGTGGCTTTAGGTGTATTTTTTCCCGATAGTATTTTTGGTTCTAGGCATATATTCTTCCGGAAACAACCCTTTAACATGAGAATTTTTATAAGAGAGGGCCCTCTTGTGTTTACGGTGCTCTTGAAGAGGACATCTCCTGTTCATTATGGCACTAACATTTGAAGTACTTGTTTAACTTTCAAATGACAAAATTAGATCCTCGTGCAGACAAGAAACAAGATAGAAGCAAAAGGATTTCATTTCATTCCTTTTGTTTTCATAGTTTACACAGGCATTTTACTATGTAGAAACGAAGTTGCCATGACTTGTGGCTATCTTGTATAACTTGTTTCTTCGGGGCTGATTGTGTAGTCCCTGGTCCCGATGATGCGTGGCATTCAGTGTTGCCTTGTCGGATTTTCATTCCCGGTTGATGTGGCATTTAGTGTTGCCTTGTCGGATTTTCATTCCCGGTTGATGTGGCATTTAGTGTTGCCTTGTAATCATATGTAATCATATCATTATCCCCCCAGTGTTCTAATGCAAAGAATACTATTTGGAAAACTGGAAGTCTTGTATCTTTGAAGGTTCCACCGATGAATTGCTACGTAACCCTTCGCTCGGTAACATATTTTGCTTTCCCCTCAGGAATTCATGCTGTCGAGCGAAAGAATACCTAAAAATCCTCTAGTGGTTTGTGCTCATGAATGATCGTGTAACCTTTATTCGGTAGCAAACTTAACTTCCCGGTGGGAATTTGCTATCGAAGCAAATATTACCTTATCGTCCCCGAGTGGAAACTCATTTGTTTGCTTTGTCATCAAAGGTATTATTACTGCTATTTTTGTAGTATGCTTGCGGTCGCTGCCTCATTAAAACCTTGCCTGAAAAAATCCAATTGGGATAAAAAACAGAACGAAGGACAAAAGAGTGCATCACATACTTTCTGTTTGACCGTTGTTTGTCAGCAGTAATATTTTTTGAGATGAACCACGTTCCAATTGATGTGCAACTTGTCTCCATTGCAGTTTTCCAACTCGTATGACCCTTTATCGGTGATAGCCAAAACCCGGTAAGGGATTTCCCACGTAGAGGCTAATTTGCCGGCGTGGAGTTCTCGGGTGTTTTGCGTCACCTTCCTCAAGACCAAGTCTCCCACTTTGAAATAATGAAGGTTGGTTTTTTGATTGTAATACCTCTCCATGCTCTGCTTTTAGGCTGCCATTCTGACATGTGCCAAGTCCCTGCATTTCTCAAGCATTCTAAGTTGATTAGCATTGCCTATGTAACGACCCGACCAATCATTTTAAAAGTTGTAGCCCCGTTCCCCTATTTACTACTTCTTCTGTGCTTTAAAACTGTTATGTTATGTTACTTGCCGGGGTAGTCGGTTCGGGTCCGAAAAGATTTTAGAATAAATTGGAACACCTAGTTCCAAAGTTTAAAACTTAAGTTGAAAATATTGGCTGGATGTCGACCAATGTGCAAACGACCCCGGAATAGAATTTTGATGATTCCAACAGCTCCGTAAGGTGATTTTGGACTTAGGAGCATGTTCGGAATTTTATTTGGAAGTCCGTAATTAAATTAGGCTTGAAATGACTAAAATAGTAATTTAAGTTTGAAAGTTTGATCGGGGAGCTGACTTTTTGATATTGGGGTCGGAATCCAGTTCCGAAAATTTTCATAGCTTCGATATATTATTTATGACTTGTGTGCAAAATTTGAGGTCAATCAGACTTGATTTGATAGGCTTTAGCATCGAATGTAGAAGTTGGAAATTCTTAAGTTTCATTAAGCTTGAATTGGAGTGTGATTTGTGATTTTAGTGATATTTGATGTGATTTGAGGTTTCGACTAAGTCCGTATGATATTTTAGGACTTGTTGGTATATTTGGTTGAGGTCCCGAGGGGCTCGGGCGTGTTTCAGATGGTATTCTCATATGTACAGATATTACCAGTGTATCATTATGGGGTTGCATAATTCCTTCCGCGTCTTCGTCACTAAAGGACAAGGTTCCTTTAGGTATGTAATCCTGAGTCCGAGATCGCTTTTCTCTTACAATAGACATCTTAGTGCGTTTAAGCACCGGTCCCTAGGGGGAAGTCGATCCCTCCGATGATCATGTGGATGATGTGTTGTGGCTCTTCTTGTTCATTTTGTCTATTGAAATCTCTGTTTTTGAAATGATTTTTGGCCCGGTCACTTAAAAATTCTCGAAGGTTTCGTTCATTGAATAAACGGGCTACCTCATCTCTCAATTGCCTGTAGTCTTCGGTTCTATGGCCATGGGTGCCATGATATTTGCATATTTGATTGGGATTCCTCTGGGCTGGATCGGAATGCAGAGGTCGAGGCCACTTTGTATCTTTGATATATCTGATAGCCAACGATCTCCTTTCTCCTTGTACGGAGTTACGTGCAGGTTCTCTACCCCTACGATATCCGTTATACGGCCGATATCAGTCCTTATTCGACCTTGGTTCTCGGTTGACATCCCTTTTAATAGCAAACCCAGAACCCAATTGATCATCTTCAACCCTGATCTTCGATTGATATCGATAGTGCACATCGTCCCAGGTAACAACCGGGTACTCGACTAAATTCTGCTTCAGTTATCGTGAATCCATCGAGCTTCGTTCGTTCAGTCCTTGAGTGAAAGCTTGTATAGCCCAATTATCCATGACCGGTGGTAGATCCATTCGTTCCGTTTGAAAACGAGATACGAACTCTCTTAGCATCTCGTTATCCTTTTGCTTTACCTTAAAAGGGTCCGACTTCCTAGTCTCGACCTTTATGGCTCCGGCGTGTGCTTTTACGAAAGAATCTGCAAGCGTAGCAAAATAATCGATAGAGTTAGCCGGTAAATTATGATACCATATAATTGCCCCTTTTGACAGGGTTTCCCCGAACTTCTTCAATAGTACGGATTCGATCTCGTCGTCTTCCCATGTGTAAGAGGTGACATGTTCGTTGGGGTCGGTCGTTCCATTATATTTAGGAATTTTGGGCATGCAAAACTTCTTGAGGATTGGTTTAGGAGCCGCGCTCGGGGGGAAAGGCTTTTGTATGATTTTGTTTGGAATCCAAGCCCTTTAGTACCGGTGGTTCCCCCGGGATCTGATCAACCCTGGAGTTATACGTTTCTACTTTTTTGTCGTTTGCTTCAATCCTCTTTTCTCCTCACTCAATTATTTTTGTCAGCTCCTCTAACATCTTGATAATTTCGGGATTAGTCCCCGATTTTTGTTCATTTGATCTTACTACGGTTGGCCCAGTTTCGTGGGTGATTTCTCGGGATGGACCAGGCTCGGCCCTGCTCGGTGTCTGGATTTGGCTCTACAACTGAGCTATTGCTACCTGTTGAGCTTGTAACATTTCGAAGATCATGCACAGGCTGATGCCGTCTTCTCCAATATTTTGGGTGTTTCGAACTGCAGGTCGAGTCCACCATGGATGATGTTTTCAGGGTCGGAACGTTGGTTAGCCTCGATGGCAACAAGTGAATTGACGTTGATTGGATCTACGGCCTGAGTTCCAACAGGATCGACGAGTGTCCTTTCATCCTCGGTTGTTAGGTTGTTGTTCTCATCTTGAAGGCTAGCTTCGTTGTCAATAGGTAGGGCCATTGATTGAGCGTTCGTTGTTTTTAACCTGAAATCAAAGACACTTCCAAGAGCAAGTGTAAAATGGTGTGTTTTGCAGAGATTCGTACCAAATAACCACTATTATCCTTAGCCCCACTGTGGGCGCCAAACTATTTACCCAAAAAACGGATCGAGTTGAATTTATACGTAGTTCTAAAGATACGTGATATAACTTGGTAAAAATCGGAAAAATACGTAGAAATATATCTAATATTGATTGTAAAAAAGGAATGAAATACAAACCAAATTAAGTAGAGAATGATTTACAAACAAGCAAGATGAATCAATGTCCAAAGCCCAAAAAAGGATAATCTCTACTATACTTCTGTGTAAATATCAATAATTATTGAAATGTGAGAGTGTATTGATGTCTCAATGTTCAATATCCTTTACAGAAATGATAGCCAATCTTCATATAGTGGATGTATCCTACTTTGAATATGATTAAAAATACATAGTAGGGATCCCATGATAGATTAGTTAATTAGTTTCTCCTTAATTAACGTCGAGATTCTCTCCCCTAGTGTCGCTACAACGACTCTTTGTCTCTTAGCTCAATCTTGGTCGGTCTTGGATCTCGAGTTCGATGTTGACTCGAGCTCCATATTGATCGATCTCTGGATCTTGAGCTCGATAACATCGCTTCACATCATAGCTAGATATTAACTCTAGCTTGATATCGCCTCGAGCTTGGTATTGGTCGGTCTCTGGGTCTCCGGGTCTCGACCTCTATCTGGGCTCGATATCGACCTTGGTTGTTCCCGACCTTAGTTGGTTTCTAGGGCTAGAACTCAGTAGCCCGACTTCACATCATAACTCAATATTATAATAATAAACCTCGGTCCACCATGCCCCAAACTCGATAAGTCACACGAGGGCAAACTCGATTTTGACCGAACACACAACGGTAAATATTCGTTAATCAAATCTCGAGTTTGAGTTTTGTCTATTGAGTTATCTCAATATAACGACCTAGTCGGTCGTTTTGAGTATTACAACCCTATTTCCGCATTAACTGCTCAAATTTTACTTTACAGTTATTGTGTGAATTGTCGGGGTAATTGGTTCGGGTCCGGTGAGGTTTTAGAATGAATTGGAACACTTAGTCCCAAGGTTTAAAGCTTAAGATAGAATAGTGACAGGATGTCGACTTATATATAAATGATTCGGAATCGAGTTTTGATGATTCCAATAGCCCCGTACGGTGATTTTGGACTTAGGAGCGTATTAGGAAAATTATTTGAAGGTCCGTAGTAGAATTAGGCTTGAAATGCCGAAAGATAAATTTTTGGGAAGTTTGATTGGGGGGTTGACTTTTTGATATCGAGGTCGGAATCCGATTCTATAAATTTGAACAGGTCCGTAATGTGAAATGTGACTTGTGTGCAAAATTTGAGGTCAATCGGACGTGATTTGATGTGTTTCGGCACAAGATATAGAATTTGAAGTTTCAAAGTTTAATGATTTCGAATTTAGGTGTGATTCATCGTTTCAATATTTTTATGTGGGTTTTGAGACCTTAAGTAGGTCCCTGTTATGTTCTGAGACATGTTGGTATGTTCGAACGAAGTCCCGAGGGGCTCGGGTGAGTTTCGGATGGTTAACGGATCAAATTTGGACTTAAAGAAATGCTGGATCTGCTATCTTCTGGTGTGATCGCACCTGCGAGGAATTGGCCGCAAGTGCGGTGCCGCAGATGCGGCCCTTTTACGCAGAAGCGGAACAAGGCTAGCCTGGGCAGGGCGCAAGCGCGAAGGAGTTAACCGCATCTGCGAGCCCGCAGGTGCGAGCGAGGCTCCGCAGATGCGGAGTTGAGGGAGAGGCAGGTCCGCAGGTGCGAACCTTTGAGCGCAGAAGCGCGACCGCAGGTGCGGTCCTTGGTCTCGCAGAAGCGATTATGGCTGGCCAAGCTGTTCTCGCAGAAGCGAGATTTTTCCTGCAGAAGCGAAGGTCACAAATGCGACCCCTTGTCCGCATATGCGGAAATCGCTGGGGCAGAAACTTAAATTCGAGGGTTCGACATTTTCACCCATAATGATCTTGGAATTTTGTAGAAATTATGATTGCTGTGAATTATTTGTTTTAAATTAAAAATTCATACTCAGTCATATTCATTTCATTGCATATCATATCTCAGTCTCTGTTATTTAGTAATACATCATTTCATTATTTTTGGACTATTTTTATGACATTGTGAGCCCGAGAGACTGGAGTGATTGATGACCGAGTGACGCCGAGGGCCTGATTATGAGGATTATTATGTGGATCGGGGCTGCCCGCCTGCAACATGCTATATATACTTTATGATTATAGCACGTGAGTTGTCCGTGCAGATTATAGCGCTTGGGCTGAAGGAGCCCCTCCGGAGTCTGTACACACCCCCAGTGAGCGCAGGTACTTACTGAGTGCGAGTGCCGAGTGCTAAGTGACTGGGAGGCATGAGTGATTGTGAGGTATGCCCGAGTGGCATGAGTGATAGTGAGGTATGCACGAGAGGCATGAGTGACTGTGAGGTTTGCCCGAGGGGCTGTATATGAGAGATGTTCTGCCCGAGGGGCTGTTTATGATTTTATCACTGAGTTGTATCGCATTGGCATGCACACATGACATACAGGCATAGAGATGTATTTTTCCTCATGCTGTACAACATCACATCATTCATGATTTCTCACATATTTTTACAGATGGGCATAGTGATGCATTTATTTTACACGGGTTATCCGGAGGAAAATGAAATATCTTATTTATTATTGAAAAGATTTTGGGAGAAATTATTATTTTCAAACTATTCATTTTTTCGGCAACTTCGGCAAACGATTTGGGTTTTCACTGATGTATTTGAAAGGAAGAACTATTATTTTTGAAATCATGATTTGGCTGAGCATTTTATCTCTGAGTTACTTCTGGTATTATTTGCTTTATGTTGTTATGGACTGTTGTGGACTATTGGTTATGGACCCGACCTTGGTAGAAGCTCGTCACTACTTTTAACCTACGGCTAGGTTTGTTACTTACTCAGTACATGGGGTCGGTTGTACTGATACTATACTTCTGCACATTGCGTGCAGATGTTGGGTGTTATTGTTGCTGTGCTTGATGGTTGCGGGACTTGAAGATGTACCTGCATTCCTGTTGTAGCTGCCTCTTGTTCAAGGTAGCCTTAGATTTATAATAGCTTTGTTTATGTATTATTCAAACAGTCTATGTATTTATTTTATTTCCTCTTTATATACTCTATTCTTAAAAGCTCATGATTTGTACTACCAGTTCTTGTGGATTGTATAAGATTAAGATCTTTATTCACTTAAATTGCTTTAATAATTATTATTGGAATTGGATAATTGAAAGTTGTCTTACCTAGCGGGTTGGGTTAGGTGTCATCACGACTAGTTGGATTTTGGGTCGTGACAAGGTGGTATCAGAGCTCAAGGTTCATAGGTTCTACAAGTCATAAGCAAGTGTCTAGTAGAGTCTTGCAGATCGGTATGATGACGTCCATACTTATCTTCGAGAGGCTACAGGACATTTAGGATATATACTTCCCATCTTTCTTTCCTTATCGTGCAAGATTGATTCAGCTTGAGACATAAACTCTTTGAATTCCTTTCACGTATTCGTATGCGCACATGAGCGCTCAGTATCAGCTGTGCATCGCCGGCTTGTGATTCCATGAACAAAGTTCGAGATGAGTATTCTATATTTTGGTGATGGGCCAGTTTGGAGGACTAGAGGCCAAGTTTAGACCGCAGCTTAAGCTCAGTAGCTTCAGTTGTAACTTGTACATTTGGACTCATATGTCTGGTAATGTCCCTACGAGTGGAAATTGGTGGCTCGATGAGCGGTGAAATGGCTTTATGATGAGTATGATGTAACTGCGGTATGTGTTAAGACAATGTGAATGTGGCGAGAATTGTTTCCTTGAAGTGTAAAGGAAGGCCATTGGGTGCTTGATTTTCATTTTGATGTGGCGTACAGTCTCGAGTATGAATATTTTGAAGGATCTTTCACATTGTTTAAATTTTGGGACAAATTAAACTCTTGTGTCTGGTTAATGAGTTTGGACTCATATAGACTAAGTGATTGCATAGTAATTGTGACTGCGAAAGGGTATAACAAGATACCAGTTTGAGGCTAAGCAGGTAGGTTATCCCCAGCGGAGTAATCTACGTAGGTTTATTCCTTATGATGTGAGTGGAGAGTTTCTTTTCTGCCGACGGGGCATATGGGTGGAGATTTGAATCTGAATCTGGTTGAGAAAGTTGACTTGTGTGTCAAGAGGATGAATACGAGCTTAGTGGATGATTAGGGTATTTTTATGGTTGGCATTGTATGAACTTGGGAAGGAGTTTCGTTGGACTGACTGTGGCATTATGGCAGTAAGAAAGTATTGGTATTGTGAGTTATGGAATGTTTTAATCTATGGCTTTGAGCCAAGTGGGGGAGTCTGCTATTGACAATTTGATTTCATGGTTAGGTGTTAAATTTTAATTTTAGTCTGAGGCATACTTTTGGGTTAGCTATGACTTGCAGAAGTTGAGATCGAGGATGACTCAAATAAGAAAATTCCTGGTTAAGGATTATATTGCACGTATGAGCATATGAAATTCGTGGGATGAGTTAGTTGTTATTGGTAAATGATGTAGTGCGCATGGAGTATGAATTTGATATGTGGTGTTAAAGTAGAGTTACTTCTTTGAGTGTTGTGGTGCTAATGGGGCACGTGTCTTTTGGCCTAAGTGGGCGGTGCAATTAGATTTGAGCAAAGTGGGTAACTCCCGAGAAAATTCCACTAGGTTTGAGAATTATATATAGCAATTGAGAATGTTTCTCGACTTGTGTATGGATAAAATTTGAGATTTGCGTTTGATGTGCCTGGACTTGCGGAAATTCTATATGACTATGGATTCTACATTTTTTGTATAAGGAAGGTAAGAAGAACAATTTCAAACTCACATAAGGTATTCTCAGAGTGAGTGTTATAGTTGTGGTATTTTTGAAGGTGCTTAAGAAGAATAAAATTGCTTATGGGTCGTAGGGCGTTGTGGTTCTATGCTAGGTTTGTGGGGTGAGCTGTGGCTAAAGATCGTGGCGTTTTAGCAAGGAGAAGTATTAATCTGAAGATAAATTCGGAAGAAACTCGGAGAAAATTAGACAAACGGGTAGGTTGGATCAGTATGGTAATGGATACGATCGGTTATTTGGGTGCTTATGATTTGGGGTTTTCTACAGGTGCTTTGTGGCAATACACCTAGTCTTGGCGACCTGCGTGGCTTGGTTTATTTAGAGAGATTCAACTCTGATGGCCTGATTATGTGCAAATGGATTCCAAAGTATTCTCGAGGTTTTCTACAACGGTTTGAGATGGGTATTTTCCTGCCGGCCTGAGGAGCATGTTAAGTATTGTGATTTTATACCGGATGGGATCAAATGTAAGGATTTTGGCTGATCAGATATGTATTTTACTTGTGACTTAGAATGATTATGAGGTTCTCGTATTTTTCAACTGATGGCATGATAGATGCGGTATGTTATGTGGGATTAAGGTTGGCGTGTGTAAGGTCATGGTTTAGCTTTGAAAGGGAAGGTCATAAATTCTTAGAGGGCATGAACAGTTTTCGATGTTTAGATGAATGCTATAACTATTTGGTATTGCGTGAGTAGAGTGTATATTTCAGAAGGCGCACTATGTTTTGAATTATGGATATCTCATAGGTATTGCGGCATTTTCCTGGTTGATCGACTGCTGATATTCAAATTTTGCGAAGTGGCACGAAAGAACTTTTAAAGTATTTCTCGTGGGATGATCGTGTATGAGAGAGGTGTTAGGCATTCGGGCGGTGGAGATGGAATCAAATATGGTGATTCGCGTGTTCTATGGATTTGGAGATTGGGAGTTCTAAGGAGCAGATTGTTTCATGGTTGTGGACTGTGAAGTTGTGGCCGGAGCTAGCCAGATGATAAAATGTGTTATGATTCAGTCATTATGGATTTTCGGAGGGATTTTTATCTATTTGTGGGTAACCCGAGTTGATTTGGGGGTCCATAGGTAGGCCCATTTAAGATGTGTATTCTACAACGAGCCGGAATGGTTGGCTCCATACTGCTATTATTGAGGAGTTGTGATTTATTGGTTATGTGTACAGATGGTGCGGTTCTATTTGAACTTTATAGCGGAATTTGAGTGTGATAAGTATTTGGGTATTGCATGATCGATTGCGTAATGGTTATGTTCTTTCAGGTTTTGTGTGGTATTTTTGTCATTTGCCTCTCTGTGGTTATTGATTTTGAGCGGGGTGGCTCGAGGTATATATTATGGACCAACGTTTGGATGGGGTCACGCACTGCAGCAGAGTTATGTTAAGGTATGAACCTTGTGTTAGGATCGGGTGATGGTTCTACGATGTGTGATAAATTTTCAGCATTTCATTGTGGCGGTACTTGTTAATCTGGCGGGGTAGTTCTCTCATTTGAGTCATTTTTTTTCATGACTAGGTATATTTGAATTGTTGCGTATGGGTGCACGGATGGCACGTGTTAGGGTTCTGAGTTATATTGGTGCGGCATGTCTGTGGAACAATTCTATTTAGTAATATAAGGTCATTGGACCTGGAATGGGTACTATCAGGTTTAATTTCGGTATATTCGGGAGTATAATATTAAAAGTCGGCTCAGAAAGCGATTACGGTTCTGGTTGGGGCGAGAGAGCTCCGTGACTTATTGATATGGTAAGTGGTCATGAAATTTTGCGTGTTTCTTTTATTATCAACAGTATGCGAAGGTTTTGGGATGAGGTTTGGTTTGATAGGGGCGTAATACTAATATGTGGTGGGTTTTGGAGTAGTCACTGTGATCAGGAATGTTGCTACGAGCATGCGAGTTGTGTAATATGTTAGTTGATTATATCTATGGTTATGATTATGGCTTGAAACGGCTGTTCAAACTCATACAGTGTGTAAATGTAAGATTCGTGTCTTGAAACAAAATTTCTAAAGGTTGGAAATTAAATTCCAAGATGTATGGGCTAAAGTTAAATCAATTATTTCAGTTGTATTATGTTGTCAAGCTTATATGGAATAGGGTGATGTGGGTTCACCCCCGGGTACGTGTGTGGTAAGATGGAACAGTGATTTGATGGTTTGGAAACAACTCTTGGCACGTTCGAGGACGAACATATGTTTAAATCGGGGAGAATGTAATGACCCGGCCGATCGTTTTGAGTATTACAACCCCATTTCCCAATTTACTGCTCAAATTGTACTTTACAGTTATTGTGTGAATTACCGGAGTAATTGGTTCGGGTCCGGTGAGGTTTTGGAATGAATTGGAACACTTAGTCCCAAGGTTTAAAGCTTTAGTTAAAATAGTGACCGGATGTCGAATTATATGTAAACGACCCCGGAATGGAGTTTTGATGATTCCAATAGCTCCGTACGGTGATTTTGGACTTAGGAGCGTGCCCAGAAAATTATTTGGAGGTCCATAGTGGAATTAGGCTTGAAATGCCGAAAGATGAATTTTTGGGAAGTTTGACCGGGGCTCAACTTTTTGATATCGAGGTCGGAATACGATTCTGGAAATTTGAACAGGTCTGTAATGTGAAATGTGACTTGTGTGCAAAATTTGAGGTCAATCGGACGTGATTTGATGTGTTTCGATACAAGATATAGAATTTGAAGTTTCAAAGTTCAATGATTTCGAATTTAGGTGTTATTCATCGTTTCAATGTTGTTATGTGGGTTTTGAGGCCTTGAGTAGGTCTGTGTTATGTTATGAGACTTGTTGTTATATTTGGACGGGTACCGAGGGGCTCGGGTGAGTTTCGGATGGTTAACAGATCAAATTTGGACTTAAGGAAATGTAGGATCTGCTGTCTTCTGGTGTGATCGTACCTGCGAGGAATTGGACGCAAGTGCGGTGCAGCAGATGCGGCCTTTTTTATGCAGAAGCGGAGCTGGGCTAGCCTAGGCAGGGCACAGGTGCGAAGGCGTTAACCGCATCTGCGAGCCCGCAGGTGCGAGCGAGGCTCCGCAGATGCGGAGTTGAGGGAGAGGCAGGTCCGCAGGTGCGAACCTTTGAGAGCAGAAGTGCGACCGCAGGTGCAGTCCTTGGTCTCGCAGAAGCGATTATGGCTGGCCAATCTATTCTCGCAGAAGCGAGATTTTTCCCTAAGAAGCGAAGGTCGCAGATGCGACCTCTTGTCCGCAGATGCGGAAATCGCTGAGGCAGAACCTTAAATTTGAGGGTTCGACATTTTCACCCATTTTTGGATTTTGGAGCTCGGGTTGGGCGATTTTGGAGAGAAAATTTTCCACACAACTTGGGATAAGTGTTTTTAACTCCCTTGTAATTATATTCCATGAATTAATCTTCATTTTTGGTGTAAGATTATTGAATCTTCAAGAGAAATAAAAGAAAATTTCTATAATGTCACAAAATGAATTTTTCAAGTTTGAATACCGATTTGGAGTCGGATTTGAGTAAAATTAGTATGGTTGAACTTGTAATTGGACGGGTTATCGTATTTTGTGAGTTTCGTCGAATTTCGAGACGTGGGCCCCACGGGTGATTTTTGGGGCGTAATTTCGGATTTTGTGAAAAATATTAGCATTTTGATATGGAATTAATTCCTATAAATTGTGTGGACTGAATCAAATTAATTATGGTAGATTCGAGCCGTTCGGGAGTTGATACGCGCATAATGGAATTTCTAGAGCATTGTTTAGCTTGCTCGACATTGGATTCGGCTTGTTCGAGGTAAGTAACTCTTCTAATCTTGAAGTTGAGGGTATGAACCCTGAATATATGTATTTTGTAAATTGTTGGGAGGTGACGCACATGCTAGGTGACGGGCATGTGGGCGTGCACTATAGAAATTGTGACATAATTGTTTCTTTGGAATTTTGTAGTTAAATGATCTTGGCATTTTCCATGCGGTTTTATGAGTTAAAGAAATTGAGCTGAACAGCATATTAAAAATCATGTTGAGGCTATGTGCCAGTATTATTGGGACCCACAGAGGTTATATTGTTGTGAATTATTTATTTTAAATTAAAAATTCATACTCAATCATATTTATTTAATTGCATATCATATCTCAGTCTCTGTTGTTATTTATTGATACATCATATCATCATTTTTGGACTATTTTCATGACATTTTGAGCCCGAGAGACTGGAGAGATTGATGACTGAGTGAGGCCGAAGGCCTGACTATGAGGATTCTTATGTGGATTGGGGTTGTCCGCCTGTATCATGCTTTATATACTTTATGATTATAGCACGTGAGTTGTCCGTGCAGCACGTGAGTTGTCCGTGCAGATTATAGCGCTTGGGCTGAAGGAGCCCCTATGGAGTCTGCACACACACCTAGTGAGTGCAGGTACCTACTGAATGCGAGTGCTGAGTGACTAGGAGGCGTGAGTGATTGTGAGGTATGCCCGAGTGGCATGAGTGATGGTGAGGTAAGCCCGAGAGGCATGAGTGACTGTAAGGTTTGCCCGAGGGGCTATATATGAGTGATGTTCTGCCCGAGGGGTTGTTTATGATTTTATTGCTGAGTTGCATCGCATTGGCATGCACACATGACATACATGCATAGAGATGTATTTTCCTCATACTGTACAACATCACATCATTCATGATTTCTCACACATTTTTACAGATGGGCATAGTGATGCATTTATTTTATACGGGTTATCCGGAAGGAAAATAAAACATCTTATTTATTATTAAAAAGATTTTGGGAGAAATTATTATTTTCAAACTATTCATATTTTTGGCAACTTCGACAAACGATTTGGGTTTTCACTGATGTATTTGAAAGGAAGAACTATTATTTTTGAAATCATGATTTGGCTGAGCATTTTATCTCTGAGTTACTTCTGGTATTATTTGCTTTATGTTGTTATGGACTGTTGTGGACTATTGGTTATGGACCCGACCTTGGTAGAAGCTCGTCACTACTTTCAACCTACGACTAGGTTTGCTACTTACTCGGTACATGGGGTCGGTTGTACTGATACTATACTTCTGCACATTGCGTGCAAATGTTGGCTTTTATTGTTGCTGTTCTCGATGGTTGCGGGACTTGAAGATGTACCTGCGTTCCTGTTGTAGCTGCCTCTTGTTCAGGGTAGCCTTAGGTTTATAAAAGCTCTGTTTATGTATTATTCAAACAGACTATGTATTTATTTTATTTTTGCTTTGTATACTCTATTCTTAGAAGCTCATAATTTGTACTACCAGTTCTTGAGGATTGTATAAGATTAAGATCTTTATTCACTTAAATTGCTTTAATAATTATTATTGGAATTGGATAATTAAAAGTCGGCTTACCTAGCGGGTTGTGTTAGGTGTCATTACGACTAGTTGGATTTTGGGTCGTGATAGTCAATTAGAAAATCTAAAGTTCTTTGAAACCCAAAAACAATGTGTATATATATAGCCCGTGGTGGGGCCGGGAAGTTTTCTGTGTTTGCAATCGATAATACCCATGAGTGGAGGATATTGTGCTAACTACACTAAAAATATTGGTGAGACTAAGGAAAATTTATACTATATTTTTGGATCTTTCACTTAAATAAAGTGGTCCTAACTTGTAAGCATAGGTGGTCAGTGGATAAATAATTTTAAATTAGTACAAAATATTGTTTTGACGAGTGAGAGTTCTAATACCGTAAAACATCTCTATAACAAGTCTTTATATAATATCTCTTTACTATAAAAGTCAAGTTTTTTCGGAACTAATTTTCATGTTATGTTATAATATATATTCTCTATAACAGTATTTCGCTATAAGATCCAAAAATATTCGAAACAAACGAGACTGTTATAGAAAGGTCTAACTATAGTTAATGAATATTTTTACCTCCAGTAAATTAAGTGTCCAAGTAAAGATATCGAGCGAAGAGTAAAAAAAAAAAGAGAGACGGTTACCTACCATTGTTTGCACCAATTATCACCAGAGAATGATGAATTTAATAGAGTTCTACAATCTACACCACTTGACTTAATATTCTAAATTCAGCTCCAAACAAAAGGGATATATGTATTATGAAGGGGAGATGCGAATTGGAGTAACTCAAAAGGGTGGAAGTGAACAAAAGCACGTGTTTTGAATTGGAAAACAATCATCCTTGTAAGATTTATTCGTTCATGACAATAAGTACGAATTTAGCGTAAATAAATATTTCAACAAGTTCTTTTAATTATATATTCGTTCATGACAATAACTCGTCGACAGCAATTTGTGTACATCTGTACAGTTTCAACAGCCAATAGGACGCAATGCTAATCGTAATGTATGGTTTGATTTTGTAAGTGAGTGTAAGACTTTGTTGTTCATCAAATATTTTCATCGATCATGCTAATTGAGAATTCAAAAAAATGAAAATTAAAAATATTTCATGTTATATACATTGATAATATGATTTTTTTTTTTTACTCTATCAACAAAGTTTAGCCTGTAATGATAGGTTAATATTTTCTTACACTATCAACGAATATTTTCTGAAATCAAACACTAAAATAATTTATTTTCTTAAACACATTTTCTCAAAAGTACTTTCTGTTAGGCAAAACACATATTAGTGATCATGTTGATGGACAGTGCCCCACAAGGTGGAACTTAGTTTTAGCAAAATGGGTTAACTTTTAAAAGGAAAAATATGTCCATATAAAGGTGGACTTGTATTTTCGGGAACTCTATTTCCACGTTTTTAAGTTAGTAACTTTGGAGGTGGGAGAGGTTGATATTGGAGGGTCTACGAAGAGGTAAAGGTAGGTCGAATAAGAAGTGGGGAGAGGTGATTATGCAAGACATGGTGCAGGCACAGCTGACCGAGGACATGACCCTTGATAGAACGGTGTGGAGGTCGAGGATTAGGGTAGTAGGGTAGGTAATCTAGAATATTCATAACAATTGTATTGGTACGCAGTTTCGCTTTCTGTTGGTAGTGAATTTTTATGACTAACCGTTGTTATCTTTCATTGTTGATTACCTTACTATCTTTTTATTTTTATTCTGCTTTTACATGACTTTTTGGTGCTGTCCCTTCTTATCTATATTTTCATTAATGTGGTGCTTATATTTTCCTGAGTCGAGAGTCTATTGGAAACAACCTCTCTATTCTCACAGGGTAGGGATAAAGTCTGCGTACACACTACCCTCCCCAGAACTCACAGTGTGGGATAATACTGGGTATGTTGTTGTTATTATAACTTTGAAAAAGAATTCAAGGACAATTCAATATTTATTCAATTACCTCTTGACTAAGTTCCTCTTACTTTTCTGATATATAATTGTATATACAGTCAACCCTCTTTATAACAATCTCGTTTGTTCTGATTTTTTTGGCTTTTATAGTGAATGGTTATTAAACAACCATGACAACATTTGACATTTAAATATTTTTTGACTGTTATAGATAAAAATTATCTAAATATCAATTATTTTTTCTTTTTTAATGTGACATATAAAAAATAAGAAATTATTCAATTTATTTTACTAGTTAAATATTGAAGAAAGCTAATATATTATTAATAAATTCATAACTAAATGATAAAGATTTAAACTCAAAGGCACACATTTAAAGCTACTTAGAAAAATAAATTCTTTTAAGATTAATGGAAGAACTTTGTAATTGTAGCTCGTTTCGTAGATTTCATTCTTTTAATAGCGATATAACGCTTGAATTGGCGAAGATTCGTATCCAAATTTTCAGCAAAAAGGGTATCCAATAGCTTTCGCTTGAAGATAATCTAAGAGCTTAACAGTTAAATCTTCTATCTAAATATTTTTTGACATTTGTCCAATGGAAAAGATATCATGTGCAAATCTTCAAATCTTATGTCTTATGCAAAATAGAAACTTTGTGCAATGAAAAAGATTGTGTGCATATTTTTAGAATTATTATTAGTAACCATGATTCTATATGATTGTTATAGAGGGGTAATTTTACAAAGAGTGTTCTACTATAAGTATGGTTGTTGTTGTTACCGATAAAAAATTATTATAAAGAGGTAAAATATAACTTAAAAAATTGATTCCGCGGAAAACTTAGTGCTATAGCCATTTAGACTGCCGACATGCTTTCTTCCCATGTTGTTTTCTTTGTTCTGAAGGGTTTTTTCATATAAGATCATAGCCAAATTGAAATAGGTAATTTTGCATTTGCAAAAATTATTAGATGCACACTTTAATTATTCGTAATCGTAGCCAATTAGTACATGGGATGATTAAGACTAGAAAAATCTATTTGCAACTAACAATTCATGCCAAATTTAGAGGGTTTTAGGTATTTAGCCTAAAACAAAACCATCAAAATTAAAGATGCTAATTAAGTTGGTGACAACTTTGATACGACTATGCTTACGAAGTGCATTCAATGTAAATAAATTATTTACATTGATACACTTAACATATAATTAATCAGCATATATATGGAGATCTGTACTGATACATGCACCAAAACTTAATTAATTATGTACATATATTAGTTATTATTATCTTTATAAGTTATCGATCACGCCCAACTATGTCTTGTAAAAAGGATTAAGCGATCGTTGCAAATATAATCCGATTTACAAGTCCGGAGTCAAATCCCATGGGGAATTAATTAACCTACTAATCACAACTGCTAGTTTCGCAAGAATTCAAGTAATCAACTTCCAAAAATATTGAATAATGAGTTGAGTATTTACCAACTAAAAGTAAGGTAACTAAAAAACTGTAATTTTATTACTAACAAAGCAAATGTTATAGATAAGATTGGAAAGGTCTAGGGTTACGATTTTCCTTCTCGTCGGAATCCTCTCCGCCACGCCTCATATAAATCTGCTTAAATATTCTCTACAGATTGTGAGCACTTTAGGTGTCGTAATTCTCTTCCGAGCAACTACAACAATATACTAGACGTATTCTTCCGAACTACACTAGCTAGCATTAGTTCACCACTCACTAAGTTCACACCAACGTTTCGTTATTCCTTATCCCACCTTTAAACCCTCCGTATTGATCCATTATATACGTTAGGAGTGATGTTGTTCAACAACTACCTAACTATGTACCCTTTTTCAAGTAATACACATTAAATAGGCATAGCCAATTGAGGGCCCTTCAATCAACCACAATAATCACCTAATTGAACAAGTAGAGAAAATCCAATGGCAAACTTATATTAAACGCAACAAAAATTCATCCTCCAAGAGGTTCCATCAAACCCTAGAAAAAAGAGTTTAGCTACTCATAATTGTTTGCACAACTACAATATAAGAATTCATCGCCAATAATAGAAAAGGGAAGAAGAAAGATAAAAACTCGTTTCGAATCTTCCGTCTTGCTCCTTGCTTGTTCTTGCCTTCAAATATGTTATGTAGCCCTTAAAATTTCGTTCTTTGATGTATTTATATCACTTAGGATTGCTAAGGGGCGAAACTTTTCAATCCCACTTCAAATGGGAAAAGCTGGAATTTGCGTCTGCCTTCGCGCATCGCGCGCCCATGGACGCGGATTCAGCTTTTGAAATTCTTTCATTTCGCGAAGCGATCCGTGCCTTTGCTTCACTTCTCTGTTTTGTGCCTTCACTTTTCTCCTTTTTCGCGTCCGTTTTCGTGCCACGCACGAGAATAGGCGAGCTCCCAATCCTTTCATTTTTCTCCTTTTGCAATAATTTGATATCTTTTGCTCCATTATCATTCAAGCTCATACAAATGAGATGAAAATACACTCAAAATCATGCAGTTTTGGCCATTTATCAGTTATAAATCTAAGTTTGCTATAGAAAATTGTCTTTTACTTGACTTTTTTGTTGTCTGATAATTTAAGAAGTTTTTATATTGTCAGTTTATATAATTAAACTCCAGTGATAATCCTTGGTAAGATTTTCTTTTGATTTCTTCCTCCATGTGGTCGGCGAGAAGTCAGAGGAACGGTACACGTGTCGAAGACATTTGTCTTGCCATCTCTAAAGACTAAAGAGTTACCTACTGTGCATGGGCAATTAACTAAATTTATCCTGAATCTTAAAAAAATTATTTTCAGCATTTCCGATTACAAAATATTGATATCTCTAAGCTAGTTTAATTGTAAAATTACAATTTACAAACGCATTAATGGTGTCTGCTCTTATGTTAAAGGTTAGGAATATGACACACTACGAACCATTTCAATTGAAAAGTAAATCAAAATGTTAGTACCTACTACCTAGGAATAGAAGGGTGACTCTTGATACAAAGAGGAAAGTGAATAACCGGAGTGAGAATCAAACCTTAAACCTTTACACCTCTATAGTAGAATTTTTATTAGACCAACTGTTTTTTCCCCTTTTCTTTATGAAGTTCTTTTGTTGTTTCATTAAGTTCATATTATCTCTTAGTTTACATATATTTGCGTTGCTATCTTTTCTTTCTTCCTTTTAGATATTAGATTGACTATGGAACAAAATTTGAGGGGAAAAAAAAGAGTGGAAGAATATTATAATCAGTTGTCACCGTCGAACTGACTCCGGATAAATCACAAAGAAATAAAAATTTGGTGTAATGATCCATAATGAATGTACCATCACTTGACAAAATTTTAAATTGAAAGTCTGATCATCTTGATTAATAATGTCCTAATTTGTTGCTTTCTCCTCTCAATTTTCAAGTAAAGTTATTTTAAGAAGGAAAAAACAATCAGACATAGAAAACTTGTTACTTCTATTCACTGTTTGAAATTCATTGAATTGTTCAAACTAGGGGTTAGAAGTATCCTTACGACAGCAGGTGCAGTTACACCAATTGCGTCAACAACAAAAAAAATAGAAAATAAAAAACTTTTATGCTAAGTCTGCACTTATAATTGTCAAAAAGGAATAGTAGATTTACTGGTATTATATTTGCACTTACTACTTTAAAATTCTGGATCCACCTCATTCAAACTAACCATCCATTTTTTGCGCTTCAATTTGATTGATCTCCGAATTAACATGGTACAATATTAGATTTGTTCTTCAATCCCATCGGACCCATACCGCCTAGTTCTCTCTTACTTCCCAATGTTGAATAGGTCGATGACAACATTCGTCCCCCCCCCCCCCCAGGCCCAACAAACCCCCAAAAAAAGAAAATCGAAGTGCTTCTTGTTTTTGGGTTCTATTATGTTAAATAGAGAAAATAAAGCTGCTTGATCTAATTGGCATTAATTACTTGCTGATATACATAGCCAGCGATCGAGAGCCACACACAATAGTTATAGATTCTAGGGAATCAAGATTCTAAGGCATCACTATGAAACTTAAAAGACGATGGCTTAAAAATTAAAATAGTACATATTATAACGGGAACGAAATTTCTTGCAAATTCTTTGTGTTAATATCATGTCTTAATCATAAGCCTTTCGGACTAATTTACATCATTCAAGCGCAAGATAGGAACCCCTTATCCAGTAGCCAATAATCGTTGTGAATTGTGATGGGTTCATAGAAACCCTCTTGATTTCATTCACGCGTAATTAATTAATTAATTAATTAACCTAATCTTAGTCCCCAGTTTCAAGAGCAAATTAGTTCATCTTTTGTTAAGTGTTCATTTTGTGAAGATAAAGTGGTTAATGAAGGATCGTGACATTTAACAATGTTTAGTATTCTTTTATATTACTTTTCCAAGCAAATTAGTCAGTGCACCATGCTTGATCAAGTGTTAAGTAATAGCCCACTTAAATTCTTTTGAGTATTCTAATCTTCACGATACTGGAGAATGTTCCTTCGCTGCAACGTAACGATAGTTAATTGGAGCAACCTGTTCCAAAATGAATGATGAGATTCAAAGCGTAAAGCTATTTATACAACACAAATTAAAGTGCACGACTAGAGATTGGAGATTTTTTGCTTCTTGGCACTCCTATATATGATTTAATAGAGTTCCTATGTCTCAAAATGAATGATGAGATTCAAAGTAAAAAGTCAAACTTCTTATTATCATATAGATTGGAGATTATATTGATCTCTTTAACTTTTTCCCATCAATTAATTGACAATCTCAAATTAGCTAATTAGATTGGTTATATATGAATTATTTGTATATATTCTGCATTATATAATCTCACCTATTTATCAAGAAAATGATTCAGATGATTCATTGTAGTTCGGTTATATTATTAGCCTATGAAAAATATTTATCAAAAACCAAAAATTACATTCTTTTAGAATGAATTCACATAAGCAACGTGCTCAATATTTTACCTTTTTTATTTTATCATTTACTTATTACTAGTGACACCCACATCGTTGCGGCTTATTTCATTAAAATGAAACACATGGCTTAAGAGATTGCCTAAAACATAATTTGGTCACCTCTTTGTGTCTTTCAATTATATCTAGCTCACAACTTTAATTTAAAAAGTTCATCCTACTAGTTAAGATATATCATGACTAGATTGAGTGTTGGACTATTTTGAAGTGAATAATTAATGAGACACGATCCTTTCAAGACTTGTAAAGTACCTTGTTTTTGTACTTAATTAGTTTACTTGAAATATTTTATTTCCACGTGGAAGTTTATACATCACTTAAATATGAGATCATTCATTAACCTCTACTGAAACTTGAATTTTGAAGTTTATCCTATACAAAAAGAGGAAGGTACTATCCCATACTCTAGGGTGAATATGGATAAAGGTCACTGTGCGCATTGTAGACTCTGTTCTACTTTCTTCTAAACATTCTTTTCTTTTTCTTTCGTTTTTCTTGAAGGTTTTAAGAGATATGGTCTGTGCTAAATTTTGATTAGATATTATGGATTGTGGCACTGACACTTGAATTTTTGCACGTGATGCATGTTCAAAGTTACGTTTTTCTTGTAATATATGTAGCAACGACCCCGGAAAACTTTTATAAAAGAAAGGTAATAGCTTGTTCTGCATTTGTCATCTTTTATGAATTTGTGGTTAATAATTGGATTCTTGCCCAACGATTATCCTTATTCGTGTAAAAAGGATTTCGAAACGAGATAAATTATTTATATATGTACTTGATGTTTGACCAAGTCAAGTTAATTTAATTTTAAGATTAGCATTAGTTACGAGTTTAGATATTTCTATTAATTAATCATGGCTGAGTGCAAGCTAGACCTCTGTAAAAAAAATTCTAAAAATTCGGATTCAGTTATGCAATAGTAGGCATAGAGGTTAATAATAGTAGAAATTCGAACAGTGCGCTAGGGAATTGAAGGAAAATGTTGGGCAGGAGTAGGCATTTCTGCTGCCCATTCTGCGGCCGCAGAACCACTCTGCGGACCGCAGACTGGTCGCAGAGTGTGACAGTTTTCTGGGGCATTTTTGTTGTCAATTTCGCGGCCATTATGCGAACGCATAACTGTTTCGCGGGCCGCACTCTTGTCGCATATCTCGCCTTGAAATTTTTCGGAGGGAGGTTTTGCGGTGTACTATGCGACCGCAGAACTGTTCTACGGTGCATTATGCAACCGTAGAACAAGTCTGCGGGCCGCATAGTGACCGCAGACCCTGTCAGTTTTTTTCGAGTTTTGGCATCCCAATTTCGCGATCATTTCGCTGACCGCATAACCATTATGCGGTCGCATATCCGACCGCAAAACCTATTCCGGAGCTTCATTTTTAAGGTTTTTAAACCCGACCCTATTCCATTAAAACACCTACCTTGGACCATTTTGATCTTATTTTATGATATTTTTAGAGTGAGAGAGAGGGTCCTAGAGGGAGGAAGTGATCTTCATCAAATTGCTCTTCAATTCTCACTTAAAACCTTGAAGATTATCAAGAGAGGCACCTAGGTTGTCACGCCCCAAATATGGGGAGGCGTGGCTGGCACCCGGTGCCGTGCTGGCCTGAGCAAACCACTGTGTAACTTATTTGTTTTTCTTATGTAACTATCATGGGCGAACATGGCCACAACTCATAATGTATATCTATAAGTGGGCAATACTATATCACTGAACCATTTTTCTTAAAACATGAATACATATGGGCCGTCAAGGCCTCTGACATACTGTACAAAATGAACCTCTATCTACAAAGCCGCTAAGATTATTTGACATCAAATGGGACAGGATACCGGCCTACCATAAGTCTTTAGCAAAATTCTGACACGATGACTCATAGACTCGGCTGCACTCCGAATGAGGTGGAGTCTTACCGATCTTTTGCTGAATGTCAATCTCGTCTACTATGAGGGCTCGTCAAACTGATTATCTATACCTGCAGGCATGAATACAGTGTCCCCAACAAAAGGACGTCAGTACGAATGATGTACTGAGTATGTAAGGCAGAACTGAAATATAACAATAAGTCCACATTACGTTAAAGACATATAAGAATCAACCTGAATCTCTGAAGTGCCACCGTATATGCATACTTATTATACTTATATATATAATAATTCTCTTTGAGACTAATCCATATCGTATGATGTATGACTGCCCAACTGATCAATGGTAACTCCCCGACCGGCTGTAGCTCGGTGGTAAATGCATAACTGCCCAACCGGTCGTAGCTCGGTGGTAAATACGTAACTGCCCTACCGGCCGTAGCTCGGTGATAAATGCATGACTGTCCGACCGGCCGTAACTCGATGGTAGATGTATATATATGACTGCCCAACCAATGATAAATAATGATACATAACTGCCCAACCGGTGGTAACTGCCCGACCGGCCGTAGCCCGATGGTAAATGCATGACTGCCCGACCGTCCGTAACACGGTGATAAATGAATATGCATGAAGATGCATGTATTACTATATTATAGACATTAACATCTCTATCATATACCTCAATAGGGACTAGATATATATTTAGACATGCTTGAATATCATTTTACGGGAATGAATAATATCATTTTACGGGAATGAATAACATAGACATCCTTAACTGCTAAGAGTAGAACCACTTATGAAATATCATTACGTTTACGTATCGTTTCTTGAATCATGCCAAAAAAAAAAATGATTAGCCTTAATATATCTGAGTCGGTTCTCTTAACAATCCCTCTACTTTATGCTTCTCAAGAAAAAGAGCAAAGTTTATATCACGAAGCTTGCACTAGTAAAATCTGTCGGAGATTCTGTCTCCGATTGAAGAGAAAACAGAGAAGATCGTGGAGGCATGTCAGGCTTCAACTGGTAATTGACTAAAATGCTTCAGATCAAAAAATTTCTAACGGCTGATTTATTAAATCCCGTTACAAACTATATTTGACAGATATATCACCAATTTAGTCCTTGTTTGCTTTAATAAATTAATTTGGTTGTTTGGCACCATGATCTCTGCAGAACACTCAGATTGTAAATTCAATTTGTGTTTGTCTAGTGGAAAGGATATGAAAACCTTATAAAAAGAAAAACCGTGCACACACATTTTCACATAGCAATTGTGCCACAAAAGTATAGTCCTTTTTCTCTAACCTCTAAATTCCATATCCTGCAATATTATTTCCATCAGTACCTCTTTTTCCTCTTTGATATCAGGCCGAATTAAGCATGATTTGGTAATACTAATCAATTATAAAAAGCAAAATGCTAATCTTCTAAGAATGTCTTTACACGTAATTGAAGATTGTAGTGTCTTGTATTTATCACTTTAGTTGCCACCTTTCAAGCTGATTCATGAGTCACTTAATTAATGTTATATGGCTGCCACGTGAAAGACTTATTAACCTTATCCAAATAAACTAATTAATTAGTTAATTTTTCACTAAAATTATTAATTACTTAATTATTCACATAATTAAAAATTATCTCAAATTAATTAAAATACTACTCACTTTTAACACACTTTATACATCTTACTATCATGATCACGTGGTATATTATTAGTCCATAAATACGGGGTATTACAGCTTGAACCGTATTTTATCTCCAAATGTCAAACTTCGATCAACCTTATTTACCCTCTCACCTTCATAACTTTACTTATCATTTGTTATAAATATCATAAGCACTTATAACCTCAAAGATAGTTTTGTCCTCATCGTAAAGTACTACTATTATAATATTAAAATAATAAATCGTGGTACCATATAAAATCAATACATACACTATTATTTCGTTAAAATATCCATGTAAAAATACATATATTTTCTCAACTTTTAATTTTGCTAATCTCGTATAAAGAGTACAAATTTTCGTACGCTTAATTCTAAAAATGGTAAAAACATAACCTTCTTTTGCGAGAAAATAACTTCTATTTTTTTATAATAAAGAAAATCTTATCTATAAACTTTCTCATATTATGTGTATAATTTACCATATCCGAAAGTAGTAATAATGGTAACTATCCAAAATTATACTTATAAAACTTTTTACTAAAATACTCAACTTAAAAGAAAATACCACACTAACATAATATCTAACGGTATCAAGGTTGTAAACTTACAGGATCTCATAATAATAATGTCTTAAGCCCTCTATAACCTCTTAATAGACATAATCCCTCCGAACTCATGTGTATTTACTACGGCACATCCTTATGCTAAGGTACGGGATGTAACATAGGTCTTCTTCCTAAGAGGTAAGATTCTATCACCCAAACTCTTAATTTCAAAATGTAATTAGAATGGGCCATTAGTAAGGTAATTCATGGGGATGGGAGTGCTTACCTTGCATGCATGTATCCTTGTAGTATGTGGGTAGATTGTGAGCCAAAAATGGTAGAGAATGGGTTGGGAAATGATGGAATCTTCCACAAAAGGGCCTTAAAATATTGATGCACACCTAGTGTTTGATAATATGCTTAAATGAGCTAAAGCCATATTCATCTTCCTAATTTTGGTCCAACTTGTTATATTTCTAAAATAGATTGAAGTTGCTAAGAATTGCGGGTCATTTTAGAGTTTGAGAAGCTCAATTGAGGTATGTTTGATAAACCCTCTTCTTCTTAGAATCGAATCTCATGGTGTTCATGTAATTGGAGTAAGTCCTTTATCATTATTGAATTGGCTATTTCTAATGTGGTTGTGTTGAAGGATGTTTGTTCAATGTTTATTCTAAATGCTTCATCATGTCATCTTGCAATTTGAGAATATGTTCAAAATGTGGAATGTGTGTTAGGAATGTTAAGATTTCATGTCAAGATCGAAATAAAGGTTGTTATGCCAAATTGTATGAAAAGCCTCTATGTGCCTAAGATTCCCAAATTGCTTATATATGAATCTAATGTCTTGAATGGGAAGCCTTATTATTGTGGATAATGATAATGATGTTTGAATGTGAAAAAATATGGGACTGGAACTATGAAATACGGCCAAGTGCCGAGAATTACTTTGTAATCGTAATCACTAGTGCCAATGAATTGAAAGTATATGAAAGAAGTATGATGTGAGATGATTGACTGAAAAAGGTAATGTCTCAAATGAGACATCCTAGCCAATCGGGCCAAGATCGGATTCCGTGTAAGAACACGGTGGTATTGTGGATAAAATTGTAAAAATGGTTGATGTCTCAAATGAGATGGCCTAGCCGATCGAGCCGTAATAGAACGTCATGCCGCACACATAGTGGTACTGTGCTGAAAATTATAACGAAATTATGGTAATGTCTCAAATGATACGACCTAGCCGATCAGGTCGAGATCGGACTCCGTAAGAATACGGAGGTATTGTGAATTTTGAAATATCGGTACTAAATATCACCCAACCTAATAATATAAAAATTGACTTGAAAACGTATATGATCCTTAACTTGTTGTTCTAATATTATTTGAAGCCCTTATTGAATTCTTGAATGTTCCTCTTGCATTATTATTCATTCTATTGAGTTGGTGTTTAGCTTTACATACTACAGGTATTCGACGGTACTAACGTCCCTTTTGTCGGGGGCGCTACATCTTTAAATGGATGCAGGTGGTTATATAGCAGACAGTGTTGATCACAGATATTGTTGCATCCTCTTCTCAGCGGACTCGGTGAGCCCCATTTTATTCCGGAGTCATGTATTGTACCTTTTATTTATATTGTGGTCACTTTTTGAGGTATAGCCGGAGCCTTATTGTCGGCACCATCTTTACTCTTTTTTGTATCTTTAGAGGTTCTGTAGACACTATGTGGGTTGTATATGGGTGTTGGGAATGTTATGTTGGAATTTTAAGCTTGTGTAGTTTAAAGAGGGTGAATGAGAAATGGAAAAAAAATGAAATATTTGAATTTCCCTCATTGGCAAAGGGACATTGTCCCATATTGGAGGAAGAAAGGGCTTTTGATGGGTATATATATAATTGCTCTTCTTCTAGCTATTAAAGAGTTAAGAAGAAGGCAAGCCTCGCGTCGTCGTCGTCGTCGCTCGCTCGGCTCGGCTTCGGATTCGGATTCGGTCAAAGATTGATTGATTAATCTTTTTGGACAAAATTTTTTTCAATTAATTAATTAATTAATTAACAAAAAATTCAATCCGGAATAACCCATGACCCGCGATCCGGTCCGGTCAGGCCCATTTTCTTTCCCGAATTATTTTAAATTAATTTTCCCGCAATATTTCAAACAACCTTATTCCAACAGTCATGGCTGTTTCTAAAAGGTTGCAAACCTTTTCAGAAACAATGCCAGCAACTCTATAAATAGAGTTTGAATCCTAGAATCTTCCTTTACGAAATTTTCTGAGCTTCTTCTTCTTCTTCTTTTTCTGCACAAAAATTCTAGTGTGTTTTACAGCCTTCGAGTGGCTCGTTGTTCACCGGCGTTTTGGTACCAACACTCCGGTGAGTTAAATCGTTCTATCTTAGGAGGATGTATTCCAGCACCTCGGGTACTTGAGGGGAATAATTTTCTTAAGGACATACTGTATATTCAGTGGGCTCGATTTCTTTCTATACTGTTTTTCCAGAATTTATTTCGTTAAATAAGTATTACTAACTTTCTGTTTTGTTTATATATTTCAGAAAGTTTAATTGTTTATTACAGCAATACAGACGATAACATGTTAAACAAGTATATGTTGTGTTTGATCACTTGTTCTACTCAGACTATAAGAATATGTGTATTTTGAGACTTAAAGGCGAAATAGCTAAGGAAACGGTTTAATGTTGTATGTATGAACTTCCTTCTGCCTAATTAATGAAATCATGGCTTTTTTTGATCATGGGTGAGTTGGGTAGAAAGTATCTAACAGGCTTGCTCGACCTGATTCACTCGGTTGAGCGTCGGTCGCGCTTCCCGAGGATAGGGTGTGACAATGAGAGATAAAAAATCATATAGGAAATACATATCATGCAGATCCAATGTTTGTCCTTTGGGAATATTCGAAAAAAATGCATTGGTAGATTTACTGCAAACATCACTTGGAATAAATTTTCTCCTTGATTCCTTCGTCAAATTAACGAAAATTTTGAAAGTGATGGATAATCAAATTAGGGTCCTTCTTATATATCTTATTAATAATTGCATTATACACTTACCATATAGTGGTCATCCCACATATCGAAAGAGCTACCGGTTGAAATATATATCACAGGTGGTTATCCCACCTTTTCCCTTGTTTTTTATTTAAAAAAATTGAACTATTTCGTTGTGTGTGTCGTCCTTGCACAGGAGCCATGCACAACTTTTTTTCTTACATTTGAATTAATTTCAATAATCTTTTTAATTGCTTTAATAGGTGTAATTGTTGTAGCTCTAAGCTCATCAATAAAAAATTTGTAACATTCTTTATATCATTCCAATTTTAGTGGATGTCCCCGAAGGGACAGTGGTTATCCCACTTAAGTGTCAAGTTGCACTTTTTCTAGAAGAAAATAAGTTATCGCACACCAGTTTGCACCTCCGAAAACGCTTTAATCTTAAAAGTAAAATTTCATGGAAATAATACGATTTAATATTTCGTTAATATGTCACTGTTTTCTGTACTTATGTGCATGTGGCAAAAAGTGTTTTAACTGTTGATTTTCTTTTGTTTCTCTCTCTTTCCATCGATTATAAATTTTAACTGACTCAAATAATTCGTTAATATGTCACTATTTTCTGTATTGAGGTGTGCGGCGATGAATCAAACATCAACGTTATAAGTTATAACTAAAAAATTAGTCAAATAAGTTAGATAATGCCTGACAATAGTATGATTATTCGAGCAATTCCAATCTTGATTTCTGCTTTTACTATACCTCGAGGGGCAAAGGTGATTTTGAATTTTTATAGGGTGCAGCACTAAAGAAAAGAGGAAAAAAAGTATCAAGTGGGAATTGATCCATACTCCTCTACGTAAATAACTTAGGATTCAACCAAATGCACCACTTAACCTCTTTGAAGCATGGATGCCAGCAAATAATATTAATTAGATCAATTTTTGAAAATATGTACATAAATACTTAGAACCCGTTTGGCCATAGATTTTGCCAAAATAAATTTGGATTTTATTTGGCAAACACAAGTTTGGCCTTAGATTTTGCCTACATTTTGACAAAATTCCAAATCCCAAATTCCAAATCCCAAAACCAGCTCAATAGCTGGTTTTGGGCTAAAATATCACTATTATATTTTTTAAAAATTACCCCAAACTTTTGTATTTTATAAAAGAGCCTACCATTTATTATTTTGTAACAATGTTGATTCGTCTTCTCGGTCACCTGATAATGTATCATGTAGTTCATTATAAAAATGATAATTTTGTATCAAATTTATTTATGTTCAGGACTATGGTTTGCGATAATATAATGAATGTTATTGATAATGGTACTGTTGGGTATTTGTGATAGTTTTTAAAACTTTTGGGTATAAGTCATGTTTCATGTTTTTTCAAAATAAATTTGAAAAATATGTTTTGAAAACTGATGTCCAAACACATTTTCATCTTCAAACCAAACTTCACCCAAATTAGATTTTTCAGAACAAATTTGGGAATCTATGGCCAAACGCTAGCTTAGTTTGGCAGAGAGACCATGGGTTCACGTGCCCCATATATTAGGTTATAGATCAGCCCGAGGGATTTCTTTTCGATTAACGAGTGATGTGTGTAAGTTAGCCAGTGCCCGGTAGGGAAAAGTGTACAGTTAGCCACTAATTAGAGTTGTATTTACTCTTAAGCCATTGTTTAAAATGTATTTACTCTTTAGCCAGTGCTTTAATAAATTAAGGACAAAGTGTCCTGAATTAACACCTTCTGTTTTAAACTTTAGGTCATCCTGTCCTTGACTTCATATGTGCAATGTAAATGTTAAGGACATGGTATCCTTAACTTCATGAGTGTTGTGTAAATATTAAGGAAATGATGTTCTTAACTTCATGAGTGTTGTGAAAAATATCAAGGATAAAGTGTCATGTATTTACACCTTATGTTGTTAAACTTTAGAACATCATGTCCTTATCTTCATATGTGCAGTATAAATGTTAAGGACATGGTGTCCTTAACTTCATGTGTGCAGTATAAATATTAAGGACATAATGTCCTTAACTTCATGAGTGTTGTGTAAATATTAAAGACATGGTGTCCTTAACTTCATGAGTGTTGTGTAAATATTAAGGACAAAATATCCTGTATTTGTACCTTCTGTTGTTAAACTTTAGAAAATTTTGTCCTTAACTTCATGAGTACTATGTAAAAATTAAGGACAAAATATCCTTAATATTTACACAACACTCATGAAGTTAAGGACACCATGTCCTTAATATTTATACAGCGCTCATTAAGAAAGGATAAAACCGTCTTTTCATATTAATTTTAATAGAATAGTGACTATTTTTGCTCAATATTAAAAATATTGGATAAAAATTAAATACCACATTAAAAAGTGACTACCCACGCCATTTCTACTGCCCGAGAGGTAGAGTTAGATGTCTAATTATATATAAAGACAAAATAGTACAAACCAATACATATTCCTGTAATAGTTACAAACTTCAAGCAGACGGGGCAATTTTATTAAAAAGTATTTACCTAAACAGTTGCGTACTAAACTGCTTAAACTAAAAATAATTGATAATGTATAATATGTATATAATCATTGTATACTGTCGAAATAGATTTCGGTCTTCGTACGTTTGATCGAGTTCGAATGGTAAGCGATTGAAGTGAGAGCTCGAGACGAGTTCCGACGATAGTATAAACAAACCTTGAGCTCCAAGACCGATCGAGGAATCGGCTCGGTATCATTATCGAGCCGATGATCGAATCGAACCGCAAGGAAACGCGAAGGTTGTCGGAGATGCACAGACCGATTGACACTCACCCCCAATGTCGAACTCGAACCAAGGCTGAGGGCTCGACCCAATACCAAGCTTGCAGACAGGAGCCGTTGCGACCGCACTAGGGGAGAGAATCTTGGCAGGAATCGAGGAAGAGACAATTAATCATGGGTTCTCCACTATATATTTTTTTATTATAAAAGTAATATCCCTCTACTATAAAGAGGGAAATCCTCGTAAGCACAGGCAGGGTTCACACATTGTAACAAAAGATTTCTTCTCATATTGAAAGATATCCCCTTATGTCTATTTCACTTTATCTTATTCTTTCTTCTTGCTCACTATTCTCATTCTCATAGTCAAGAATACACATATTTCTATTTCTCTATACTATTTGTATCAAATTATATCACATATCATTAGAACCATACACAAATTTAACTCTATCCAATTTTTCGGGTAAACAGTTTGGCACCTACCGTGGGGCTAAGAGTAACGGTGGTTGTTTGATACAAATCTGTAATACACACCAGTTTACAACTTCAAATCAGCAATGGCAAACCCTCAATTGATGGCTTTACCTATCGACCATGAAGCCGGCCTTCAAGACGAAACCAACAACTTGATACCCAGGGCCGGAAGGCCATTTAACGATGTCACTGAAGCTCGAGTCGAAGCACTTGAAATCCGAGTCGAAGTACCGCTGGATGTCAATTCACAAGTGGCTTTTGAGGCGAACCAACGTTCCAAACCGGAAAAAAGCATTCAGGGCGGAACTCGATCCGTAGCTCGAGACACCCATAACGTGGAGGAGATCAGAGTGAGGTTACGGATAATCTTTGAGATGTTACAAGCCCAGCAAATAGCGACAGCTCAGTTGCAGAGCCAAACTCAGGTACAAAGCAGGCCGAAGCCCAATCCGCTTCGAGAAATCACCCACAGAACGGAGCCAGCCATAGTAAAGCCAAATGAGCAAGAATCGGGGACTACTCCCGAAATTGCTAAATTGCTCGAGAAACTCACAAAGCGAGTCGAAGCCAACGATAAAAAAGTAAAAACATATAACTCTAGGGTCGATGAGATCCCGGGAGCTCCACTAATGATAAAAGGGTTGGATTCCAAAAAATTCGTGCAAAAACCTTTTCCCTCGAGCACGGCCCCAAAATCAATCCCCAAGAAATTTCGTATGCCCGAAATTCCCAAATAAAATGGAACGACCGACCCCAACGAGCATATCACTTCTTACATGTGTGCCATCAAGGGCAATGATTTGGAAGATGATTAGATCGAATCCGTATTATTAAAAATATTCGGCGAAACCCTGTCAAAGGGAGCAATGGTATGGTATCATAAATTACCATCTAACTCTATGGATTCTTTTTCTATGCTTGCAGATTGCTTCGTAAAAGCATATGCCGGAGCCATAAAGGTCGAGACCAGAAAGTCAGACTTGTTCAAGGTAATACAAAAGGATAACGAGATGCTAAGGGAGTTCGTATCTCGTTTTCAAATAGAATGAATGGATCTACCACCAGTCACAAATGATTGGGTTGTTTAAGCTTTCACTCAAGGTCTGAACGAGCGAAGATCGATGTCTTCACGGTGACTGAAGCATAATCAGATCGAGTACCCAGCTATTACTTGGACCGATGTGCACAATCGATATCAATCCAAAATAAGAGTCGAAGATGACCAGTTGATTTCTAGGTCTAAAAGAACTACCAAGCAAAAGTCGACTAGAGATCGATACCGGCCATATAGCGAAAATCCCCCAAGCCTGGTCTGATAAAATGGCAATCAACTACCAAGCAATTGGAACGTGTAATGCCTAAAACGATACTACTGCTGAGTATCTGAGGCCTCTTTACAATCAACCTTGAATACTCGGGGGCTCTATCATGGAATGTATTTGTGACGATTATCAAGTTCGGTGCAAAGGAAGTTACTTCGTTATTTCATGACAAATAGTGTCTCGACAGGAAACGTTATAAGAGCCAAATGGTCAAAACGAACCATGCTCATGTAGTTGGCCCGAGCCCTGACGCAAAACATGAACGCATGTATAATGACTTGCAAAGAAAGCTCTCTTTTTTACCGATATCTTATATCCAAAATTCATTATGCAAACAGGATCAAGTTCGAGCAAGCACTCACTCGATTACTAAGCCTACGGGCTACTTTTATTTCAAGTTTGAGCAAGCACTCACTCGACCATTACGCCTATGGGCTACTTTTATTTCGAGTTCGAGAGAGCACTCACTCAACCATTATGCCTACGGGCTACATTACTTTGAATTCGAATCATTCACTCGACTACTAAGCCTATGGGCTACTTTTATTTCAAGTTCGAGCAAGCACTCACTCGATCACTAAGCCTACGGGCTACTTTTATTTCGAGTTCGAGCAAGCACTCACTCGACCATTACGCCTATGGGCTACTTTTATTTCGAGTTCGAGCAAGCACTTACTCGACCATTACGCCTACAGGCTACATTACTTCGAGTTCAAATCATTCACTCGACTACTAAACCTACGGGCTACTTTTATTTCGAGTTCGAGCAAGCACTCACTCGGCCATTACGCCTACGGGCTACATTACTTGGAGTTCGAATCATTCACTCGACTACTAAGCCTACAGGCTACTTTTTCGAGCAATCACCCACTCGATCATAAAAATCCTACGGGCTAAGATACTTTGAGTTCGAGTTCGAAAACAATCACTCACTCAATTATTAAAACCTAAGGGCTATCTTATTTCGAGTTCGAGCAATTACTCACTCGATCATAAAAGCCTACGGGCTAAGATACTTTGAGTTCGAGTTCAAAAATAATCACTCACTCAATTATTAAAGCCTAAGGGCTATCTTACTTTGAGTTCGAGCAATCACTCACTCGATCATAAAAGCCTACGGGCTAAGATACTTTGAGTTCGAGTTCGAAAACAATCACTCACTCAATTATTAAAGCCTAAGGGCTATCTTACTTCGAGTTCGAGCAATCACTCACTCGATCATAAAAGCCTACGGGCTAAGATACTTTGAGTTCGAGTTTGAAAACAATCACTCACTCAATTATTAAAGCCTAAGGGTTATATTACTTCGAGTTCGAGCAATCACTCACTCGATCATAAAAAGCCTACGGGCTAAGATACTTTGAGTTCGAGTTCGAAAACAATCACTCACTTAATTATTAAAGCCTAAGGGCTATCTTTCTTCGAGTTCGAGCAATCACTCACTCGATCATAAAAGTCTACGGGCTAATATACTTTGATTTCGCGTTCGAAACAATCACTCACTCAATTATCAAATCCTAAGGGCTATCTTACTTCGAGTTCGAAATGTTCACTCGACTACTAAGCTTGTGGGCTACTTTTATTTTTCGAGTTCGGGCAAGCACCCACTCGACCACTAAGCCTGTGGGATACTTTTATTTCGAGCTCGAGTAAATATTCACTCGGCCATAAAGGCTATGAAGGCCGAATTCGATGAAATCACCTAAATCCTCATGAAAACATCCGCAAGGCATGAATGAAATCTTCACGAAGCAAGTCAGTAAAAGAAAAAGATATTTGTATAGATATACAAAGATGGTTTACATAAATAAATGCAACATACAAGAAGCTAAGGGCTAAGCTTCTGGGTTATCATCAAGAGCGGTCTCTTCTCCACCGGGCTCCCCCCATTTTTGGACTCGCTCTTGCTACCGTCATCATTATCATCATCATCGCCATCAGAAGCTAAGGCTTCAACATCAGCTTCGAGTTCTTTAGCCCTTTTTATCTCTTCAGCAATGTCGAAACCTCGACCGTGTATCTCCTCAAGGGTCTCCTTCCGAGACCGACACTTAGCAAGTTCGGCAACCCAATGCTCTCGAGTGTCGGCAGTATCCGCTGCCTCTCTTTCCTTCATTTGAGTAGCCTTGGCATCGGCCCGATACATGGCAATGGACTTGTCCGCCATGACTTTTGACGACTCAATCTCCACCTTGGCCTCAGCAAGCCTTGTTTCAAGCTCCTCGATCCTCTTGGCCTGAGCCGAACCTTTTTGCTTGACGCTTCGAAGCTGAACATCGGCCGATAATAATTTGGCCAAGATGGTTTCTTTTTCTGCAGTCAGGCGGTCGATAGTCTCCTTCCATATTCGGCCTTGATTTGATCGACTTCTTCCCGAAGCAACCCGATCTTTTCAACCTTTTGCTGCAGCTGAGATAACGAAGGGTTAGCTTCCACAATTGGTTCAAACCCATACTCTAACAGAACGAGGCTCACCTATTTATCTAGTTCGGCCTCTTCTTCACGAGCCTTAGCCAAATCTACTTGGATGTCCTTTATAACCTCGTCCTTTTGGCTGCAAAGAAGCTGCAGAGCATCTCTCTCCCCCGAGACCTTCTGAAGCTTGACCTCACACTGGCTGAGGTTGACTTAAAACTTGCTAATGGCCTGCACAGTAAGGAAAAAACACAAGTCAAGTTTAGAAAAGAACGAAGAAACCAAGCACAGTAAAATCATTATCCGAGAAATGAAACATTGGGCCTCTTCTAAGAGAAGAGAAGCGTCACTAATATCGGAGGCATCATCGACTCCAGTAAAGCAATCCTGAAAAGGGTCCCCTACACTAGAGCCTCCACCCATATCGGGGGTCTTCAATTCTCGAGCTTCCTTTAACGCCTCCTCAGAAAAGGTCGGAAGATAAGGCAAATGACCTACTATCATAGTCCCGAGCGAATCGCTCGGGACGCTCTAATCGAGACTCGGGGTATCGAAACCGACCCCGACCGGTATAGCCGTCATCGGCTCAGAAGGTCTGGTGACCTCGATAGCTTTCGCAGATCGGATCACCAAAGCCGAAGCATCATCATCTTCTTCTTCTTCTTCTTTTTCTCTCAGTCGTTGGACCGAGTCCGTCGAAAGAGCGATTGCCTTCCTCCTCACCCTTCGAGTTTTGGGCTTGGGGTCCTCTGACTGAGAGACAACTTTTCGCTTTTTATCTTTTACCGGTTTCGGGACCGGGGACTTGGTTCCTTCCTCACCACTCGAAGGCCTAAAAACGGCATCCTTGGTTACACCTGCATGAAAGGAAGTCGGTAACCAATGGAGCATAAAATACATTTCGAAAAACATGAGAAGTGGCCCTTACCGTGATTCTTGGCCTCCCATCTACCTTTTACCAAATCACGCAAAGCGCGTTTGGCATAAGAGGAAGTCGAGGCTAACTTTCGAATCCAATCCTTGAGGTCGGGTACCACTTGTGGCATCCAAGGGGCAGCTATATATCAGAGAAAGATATCAGATAGAATCAGAGAAAGATACGAAAAGCAACGCCTTATAAAAACCACTTACGGTAGAAATTTCATTCCTCGTGGAACGACATCTTCTCTTCCGGGATGAGGTCACGGGTCCTCACCCGAATATAACGACCTATCCAACCTTGATCCTTGTCTTCGTCGATGCTCGACATTAAAGATTTCGATGCCCAACGATGAAGCTTGATTAGTCCTCGAAAGATTTGAGGCCGATACAATCGTATGAGGTGATTTAGGGTGAAATCCAGCCCCCCGGTCTTTTTGGAGAAGAAGCGAAGTAAGGTTACTATGCACCATAGAGAAGGATGAATTTGACCGAGGGTGACCTGATATCTTTTGCAAAAATCAATTATCACTGGTCGACGGGACCCAACGTGAAGGGGTAAGTATAAACACTTAAAAAACCCTCCACATGAGTGATGACGCTCTCTTCAAGAGAGGGAATTTGCAACACAACCTCGAGACCCCAGTTGCAGTCTTTCCTCACAGTCTCGAGATGGCCCTCTGTTATCGAGCACATGTACATCGACACATGCTCATATCGACCCGGAACCGACGAAGGATTTTCAACCTTAAAATCAATCTTCAAAGTACACGGGCCAGGAACATACCCGTGGGGAGGCGGCTCCATCGGGGCCTTGTCGCTGGACGGCCGTGAAGAGGAAGCTTTCTCCTTCTAAGGTACGGTTTTTGAATTTTTTGCCATTGATATAATAGAAAGAAAAGCAAAGGAAGATGAAAGGTTGATGGTGCCAAACGCTGATGAAGGTGGCTCTACAAGCGGCGAAATAAAGGCAGAAAGAGTAATAAAATTTGGGAGATTGAAGATGTAAAAGTGGTAAATGATAAATGGAAGGGTTATTTATAGGTTTATACCGTGGCGGTTCAGTATCAGCAGTGGCCGACCACCGTCTGACGTGCATTAAATACCTTGAAAGACTAAATCGATGGGACAACTATCACGTACGTCATGATCGAGCCCAGTGAAAACGTCAGCTTATAATCCGACCGAGCCGTCAAAAATCATATCGCTTCTCACCACATTCTTCCTGAGAAATGAGGGGACTATCTGTATACGGTCGAAATAGATTTTGGCCTCCGTACATTTGATCGAGTTTGAATGGTAAGCGATCGAAGTAAGAGCTCGAGACGAGTTCTGAGGATAGTACAAACAAGCCTCGAGCTCCAAGACCGATCGAGGAATCAGCTCGGTATCATTATCGAGTCGATAACCGAATCAAACCGTAAGGCAACGTGAAGGTTGTCGGAGATTCACAGACCGATTGACACTCACCCCGAATGTCGAACTCGAACCAAGGCCGAGGGCTCGGCCCAATACCGAGCTCGAGCCAGTATCGAGTTCGCAGACAGGAGCCGTTGCGATCGCACTAGGAGAGAGAATCTTGACAGGAATCGAGGAAGAGACGATTCATCATGGGTTCTCCACTACATATTTTTTATTATAAATAAAGTAAGATCTCTCTACTATAAAGGGGGGATCCTTGTAAGCACAGAGGGGGCTCACACATTGTAACAAAAGATTTTTTCTCATATTGAAAAATATCCCCTTATGTTTGTTTCACTTTATCTTATTCGTTCTTCTTGCTCACTATTCTCATTCTCATAGTCAAGAATATACGTATTTCTATTTCTCTATACGATTTGTATCAAATTATATCACATATCCTTAGAACCATACACAAATTTAACTCTATCCAATTTTTCGGGTAAACAATCATGTAATTTTAATATATAATTTATATATGACGATTAAAATAAATCGTGACTCCGACGGACTAACTGGATAAAGATCCCCATTTATTACTGCATGTATATTGCATATTGCTATCACGGCGACTAGAGTATATAGAATCCATATATTTCATGGCAACCCAAAATCTCTCAAACCCAATCAATCCTTGTTTTGGCACGGACTAAAAAGAAAATATCATCACATAAATTGAAACGGAAAGAGTATATGTATACAGTCAAATCTCTCTATAATAACCTCGTTTGTTTCGAATATTTTTGAATGTTATAGCGAAGTATTGTTATAGAGAACATATATTATAACATAACATAAAAATTAATTTCGTAAAAGCTTGACTTTTATAGTAAAATATTGTTATATAAGAATGATGTTATAGAAGGTCTGACGGTAGCTAAAACATTTAAGTCTTTTTCCTCGAAAAAAGCCTAATGGAGCCCAAAAATTATTGGATAACAATATAAGGCTTTCTATATTCTTTTATCTTTACTTCGTACGAGGGTTCAAACATTGTACCTAAGACCAATTAGTCCATTTGTGGACCCCAAAAAAAAGAAAGGCAACAACGGAAAGAGAAAGGTAAAATGAAGACAAAATACATAAGTTACTCCCTACACTATGAACCAAATTCCTATTACATATTTTTTGAGGACGAAAATTACCTTACACATCTAACCTTTTCAGAGTGTGCCTAAGACACACCACTATTGACCAGGTAAATTACACTCCAAAGGAGTGCGTGAAGAGGTGAAAAATGAGCATCTGAAATTTTATATGAACGGTGTAGATTTGAGCAAATTGATCCAAAGGTCTAAATATTTATTTTTCTTTTTATCCTTTTTTCTTTTATCATTACACACAGAATACAAAAAGAAAAGAAAAACTCGCTAATGCAGGATGCTAAAACCTTCGTCCCCAGCCTTCCTTGCTCATTGGTCTTGTTCCCACGATAAACCTCATCCAAGCGCTCCAGTCAGGGGTGTTTATAAAAACCCAAAAAATCGAACCAAACCGAAAACCGAACCAAATCGACCAAAAAAACCGATATTTTTTAGGTTTGGTTTGGTTTTGGTTTTGAATTTTAAAAATCGATCAAATTTGATTTGGTTTTGGTTTTAATAAAAAAAATAACGGAAAAAACCGAACCAAACCGACTATAAAAGTAGCTATTTAAATATATTATTACACCTATATATATGTATATTTTTATATAAAGTTTCTAAAATTTTATGGCACATATTAGTCGTTTGTATTTTTAGTCTAGTTCTTTGCTATTATAATAATCTAATTTTTTGCCTTTACATTCTAGTTTGATTGATAGTTTTCATTTGTTAAATACAAAAATTTATTTCATGTTAAAAATAATCGATTTTTAATTGAGTGCTTAAATTATTCATCACTATTTGATTCAATTATAACCAATATATCTTGGTAAATGATAGATTTCTCAAAGAGCAATTGGTTTGATAGTGTTACGTTGAAATGTAGTCGCCGGAATATGCGTTTGGTAGTGTATGCCTCATATTTAAGAAAAAAAATGATAAATAACCGAAAAACCGAAAAACCGACAAAAATCGAATCGATAAAAAACCGACTTAATTGGTTTGGTTTGGTTCAAATATTTAAAAAACCGACTTACTTGGTTTGGTTTCTTTTTAGATAAAAACCGATCCAAACCGAACCATGAACACCCCTAGCTCCAGTAGATCCAAGTAGGAATAAAAAAGAAACAATCTTTAGATTTAATATCTCTACCCGTATTTTTCTCCAAAGACATGGAGCTATCAGTGAAACCCTCATTTTTTTCGTCTTTTGTTAGTCGGAAATGGAGTTTTGCTTGAAACTTTGGCCGGTGAAATAGTTTAAATTCTACTTCAAGTTGAAAAAAAAAATTAATACAGTTGGGTGCTTCATTTATATGAATATGGCAGTGACACAAGAAGAGAGTTAATGAATTTTTTTCTTGTGGGTTCTATCTGCCATGGCTGCTAGATTTTAGTGGAATGATCATTGCACATTTCTACTATAACTTAATTGGTGCAAAATCAATAATCCATTTTAGATATCAATCAAAATAAAATGAAAGAAATTCTTGGTTTTTCTTAAAGAATGTTTAAGCAAGGTGTTTTATGAGAAAATTTTCCGGTTAATCGAAGAGGAAAGTGGTGGACATGGGGAGAGGACGGTGGGGGCGTGGGAAAGATATGAGACGGGTGGGGAGGGGGATGATTTATTTTCTGATTTTTTTTCCGATTGGGATGCAAATTATGTATTTTCTTTTTTTTTTCTTGAGTTATGACACGTGTCACGATTTAATTAGGGCGTGTGATGCAATCTTAGAGAAAAAGTGGTCAAACATAAAAGTGATGTGTCTTAGGCACATTTTGAAAAGATTGAGTGTGTAAGATGATTTTCGTCCGTAAAAAAATATGTAATATAAATTTGGTCCATAGTTTAAGGGATAACTTATGTATTTTGCCTAAAATGAATGGCTCTTATCGTTTGGATGCTAAAAATACCACAAGGGAAAATGAAAGTAGTTTTACTTATATAAGTTTGTGCTATGTTACCTTTACTTGGATGTCAAACAAATTTGCTTGAATTCTCACTTCTTATGTTTACAGTTTAATTTCTTCTTTTGCCTTTTTGACACATCATTTATTTGGACTTCGGCAGCTGGGTTCCCATTGAATTATGAAGGCCCAAAACTTATTCAACTTTGTATTCATTACGCAAAAGTTTTTTTTTTTTTTTTTTTGTTACGTAAAAAATATTTAATTTTGTGTTCATTACCCAAAAGTCACTTTTTTTTCTTTTGTTACACAAATTATTTTACCTTGCTCTATTTATCGCAAAAGTCACATTGGCCATATTTTATAATACTTTTACTTGAAAAGTCTATTATGTCCTTGACATTATAAATTCTCTCATTTATGTATAATACCTTTTATATTATATACTATATAATGTATTTTTACCTAGGTATCTTACTTATAATTAAAATAATTTTAAATTATTTTATTTATTATTTTTATAATATATCCATACATTTAATTTTTTCATGGTACTCAATTTGTTTAATCATATTCAAACATGAACATGTTTTAAATATAAAAATAATAAAAAGCTATTTATTTTTTAATATTTATTTAAAATAGTAAAAACATATTTGTTCAACAAATGATAGTTTTTTTTATAGTCAATAAAACTTTTAAAAGAAGTTTCAAAGATATTTGTGTTTAATATTAAGTTCTTTAAAGCTTTATCTGTTAATATTATTTATTTGAAAGTTTAATGTGTCATTTTGCTAAATGTGGGTATTTTATTTATTAAATTAATAGGCATGGCTTGGCCGATAAATCAATGAGCTTTATTTTTTTAATTTTTATCAAACATGATTAAGAACATGGACTTGAGATTTGATCACGGTAATGTTACTGACAAATTTAATAATGCTACTTATATATCTTGAAAATTAATATTAAGAAAAAAATTAAATGTACGAATATATTATAAAAAATAATAAATAAAACAATATTAAGTTATTTTAATTATAAGTAAAATATCTGGATAAAAGTATATTATAGAAGGTATTACATAAATGGAAGGATTTATAATATTAAGGGCATAATAGACTTTTATCCAGATATTTTAATTATAAGTAAAATATCTGGATAAAAGTATATTATAGAAGGTATTACATAAATGGAAGGATTTATAATATTAAGGGCATAATAGACTTTTCAGGTAAAATATTTGTAAAATCTGGTTAAAGTAATTATTGTGATAACTGGAGCATAGTAAAATGATTTTTGTGTAACAAAAGAAAGAAAAGTGACTTTTGAGTAATGAACACAATTGAATGACTTTTACGTAACAAAAGAAAGAAAAGTGACTTTTAGGTAATGAACACAAAGTTGAATGATCACCCATAAAATTTACTCCTGTAATCCATAGCTTGATCCTCTTGCATTTTGCAACTTTATTACTAACTAATAGTATTAGCTAATATCTTTAACTACAAAAACATGGTTTAAGAAGAACAAAAGCTAGTGCCTTCATCATTAATATTTTTCTTTGGGCCATTCCACATCCAAGATTATATGGTTGACATGCAAAAACGGAAGTTTGGGATCCATATATCGGACGGCCGAAACTAATTGCATTGACTAGAAAAAAATGTATAATATATATATTTTTTATGTATATAATACACATCTATACATAAAATATATATTTTATCGACTATTATTTTATGAACGACTAAAAATATACATTTCTCTTAATATTGTATAGTTAGCATTTCTTCGTTACCATAGTTCTGTACCTACTCCCTCAAGTTTTGACTCAACTAGTGCAAAAACATTCATGGAATACAATAGAAATACTAGTTTTTTTAAATATGAAAAATAATAATCAAGTCAATACATGTTTGATCTACTCCACTTTTTTTTCCTAAGGAAAATGGTAATGACACCACTATTACGTGCTTCAAGATACAATGTAATTCATTCTTTTTGGTCTTTGTGGAAGAATAACATCCTCGTTACAATCTTATGCTATAGCGTCTAAATCTCACCAATGACCTTTCACTTCTTATATTATTGGGCCATTACTTCCATCTCATATTATTTGTTAAGGTATTCATTTACAACTTCAAAAGGCAATGAAAAAAAACCGAACAAAAACCTTCAAAGGCATGAATTGCCACTCTTTTTCCTTCTTTCCTAACCACTACTATATTATACACAATTTTGTCAATTTGTGGTATGTAAGGATTGTCCCTTTAGGACTTTCAGGGGTTAAGCCCATTGGAAAAAGACCAACTACCCACCCATTCATGAGTTCCAACCGCAAATTTGGCTCTAGCTCCAACAGGTGTTCAACAACATACGGCAAAAGCCCCTCTACCTAATACACCTACTAAACCTTCTAATTCTCCCATTAGACGTTAATTAATTGCTTAATCTTAGAAACGTAGCAGTATTATGAGACCGCAATCCAAATTACTCTACTATTAATGATCCTAGTGATTTCATACTCTATATTCATATTTAACTTTGAGCTTGCATTGCACGAATTGGAATTTCATTGATCTAATTTATTTTCTCTAATTTACCTATTTTAGATTATGTTGCACGATATGGAATTATAATAATGTTATTGTATTAAGATATTATTACCCAACTTTAAATTGCAATCTACGAGTGTCTATTCTAATTGTATCATTGTCTCATGCCTACCGTTGTCCTGTTGAACCTTTCTAAACTTTTCATATAAATATGTGCTCTAGCAGTTCACGAAGTTGGAATAAAATTATGGAGGAGGCATAAGGAAGTGCATTCTTTATTTAAAAAATTATTTGAGAAAAAAAAAACAAAGAAATGAACGAATTACATTAACTAATTAACTAATTAAAGCAGTCGAATAAAAGTCAGATTTTGCACGTTCACTTTTCGTGCCTCATTTCCATCGATCTCTCTTTATTGCCGTAGCCGCCGCCAAAAAGAACCTCGACTCAGTACACTGTCACCATTAAATTTGCGGTTTTCAATAACTTTGAATTTTGAGTATATCATTGATTCAGGTTAAGGTTGAAAGCTAAAAACTAGGCAGATCTCGATCTTATATGGCTTCTGAGGATGTGAAGGCGAGCGAATCAGCGGTGGAGAAAATTGTGAATCTCGCTGAAGAGGCGAAGCTAGCGAGACAAGAGATTAGGCCTACAAGCCATGCCGTTATCAGTATCTGCAAATCACTCGTCGCCGGAGGTGTCGCCGGTGGCCTGTAAGTTCATACATCACTCAATATTGAACATACTCTAGAAACTTCCTAAGCATCTTGTCTTAAATTTGAAGTAATTTCTTTATTGTGAATTATGGAATGTAATTTTAAAATTAGTTCACGTCATAAATAAAGTTATTTAGAAACTTAGATGGACTCAATTTCAAGCTCGCACTTGATCGAAGTTTATGCTTTTATCCGTATTTATAATTATAATTTGGTTTAAGATTTACTAATCTAATCAGTGTTCCATCAGTATATATTCATGACTGTCATTCGCCACTTGATCACATGATTTGACGAGTGTGGTACTGAAAATTTTGTTTTATTTTTTTGACGGACGTGTGAAAGAGTCTTGAGTGTTCCAGCATGTCATTGAGGTTTGGACACATTTATCTTTGTGTACGGCCCAAACCGATTCTCAGTCATAAAGACCGGTTGAGACAATGACGTTTCAATCGAAGGGTATCCACATGACAAGTTCGGACGAATTCCGAAGTAGGGACGTCGAGTTTCGAGCTATAAGACCAATCAACGGCAGAACTCGATATTATTATCGAGCCCGTGTCCGAATCGGACTACGGGGCAACACCGATCGATACAGGCCCCGAATATCGATGCCCCAAGGCAGAACCGAGCTCGAACCAAGACTGGGGGTTCGATCTAACACCGAGCTCGAGCCAGTGCCAAGCTCGCAGACAAGAGCCGTTACAACCGCACCGAGGGAGAGAATCTTGGCGAGAATCAAGGAACAGACAAATCATCATGGGTCCTCCACTATATGTATTATTTTATTATGTTGTTATAGATAAAGCAGTGATCCTCTACTATAAAAAGGGGGATAGACTGCAATAGAGGCAAGTCCTCCAAGATACATTAAAGATTTCATTGTGCTTGTTTTTCCAACTCATTTTCAGTCTTCCCGTCCATCATTCCCATTTCATAGCAAAAATACATGTATTGTCATTTTGTATCAAAGGAATTCACATACCCTTAGAACCATATCTAAATTTAACGTTATCCGATTTTTTCGGGTAAACAGTTTGGCACCCACAGTGGGGCTAAGGGTAACAGTGATTGTTTGATATAAATCTACAGTACACTCCAGCTTACAACTTTAAAATGGCTCTACCTATCGACCTCGAAGCCGGCCTTCAAGATGAAACCAACAACTTGCCGCTCGGGGCCGGAAGGCTACCTGACGACGACAACGAGGCTCGAATCGAAGGACCCGAAATTCAAGCCGAAGTACCATTGGATATCAATTCACAAATAGCTCTAGAAGCGAATCAGCGTTCTGAACCGGAAAGAAGCGTTCAGGGCGGTGCTCGACCCATAACCCGAGATACCTACAGCACGGGGGAAATTGGGGTCAGCTTGCGTATGATTTTCGAAATGTTACAAGCCCAACAAATAACGATAGCTCAGTTGCAGAGACGAACTCATATGCAAAGCGGGCCGAACTCCAATCCGCTTCTTCGAGAAGTCACCCCCAGAACGGAGCCCGCCGTAGTGAAATCAAACGAGTAGGAATCGGGGACCGCTCCTGAAATTGCTAAATTGCTTGAGGAACTCACAAAACGAGTCGAATCCAACGACAAAAAAGTGGAAACGTATAACGCTAGGGTCGATCAAATCCCGGGGGCTCAGCCAATGATAAAAGGGCTCGATTCGAAAAAATTCATACAAAAGCCTTTTCCCTCGAGCGCGGCCCCAAAACCAATCCCCAAAAAATTCCGTATGCCCGAAATTCCCAAATATAATGGTACGACCGATCCTAACGAACACGTCACCTCCTACACATGTGCCATCAAAGGCAACGATTTGGAGGATGATGAGATCGAATCCGTGTTGTGGAAAAAATTCGGAGAGACCCTCGCAAAGGGAGCAATGATCTGGTATCACAACTTACCACCAAATTCCATTGATTCTTTTGCCATGTTAGCAGATTCGTTCGTAAAAGCACATGCTGGTACCATAAAGGTTGCAACAAGGAAATCAGATCTCTTCAAAGTAAAACAAAGGGGTAACGAAATGCTGATGGAATTCGTATCCTGATTTCAAATGGAACGTATGGACTTGCTACCGGTCACAGACGATTGGGCCGTACAAGCTTTCACCCAAGGACTGAACGGGCTAAGTTCGACAACATCACGTTGGCTGAAACAAAATTTGATCGAGTACCCAGCAATAACTTGGGCAGATGTACACAACCGGTACCAATCAAAAATCAGGGTTGAAGATGATCAATTGGGAGCTCCGTATGGGCCCGTACGTCAGAACCACACAACCACTAAAAATCAGAGGGAAATCAACAGAGAACAAAGGTCGAACAGAGACCGATACCAACCGTACGACACAGATCGGATGAACAACGGTTCAGCACGTGATGCGGTTCGGAACAACCGAAGGACTGATCGGGGACAAAATTTTCGTTGACTTATGAGCAAGAGCGGCTTTGATAAATATGCCGATCCTATAGAAGTCCCTCGATTATCGGAGTATAACTTCAACATTGGTACATCCGCCATCGTATCGGCCATCGGACGCATCAAAGACACCAGATGGCCTCGACTCATGCAGACCGATCCTGCCCAAAGGAATCCTAATCAAATGTGCGAATATCATGGCACCCATGGCCACAGAACGGGAGATTGCAGGCAACTAAGAGAGGAAGTGGCACGCTTATTTAACAAAGGACACCTTCGGGAATTTCTGAGTGATAGGGCGAAGAACCATTTTAGGAACAAGGAATTCGGCAAGCAAAACGAGCTAGAAGAACCGTAACACGTCATTCACATGATCATCGGCGGCGTCGATGCCCCTCAGGGACCGATGCTTAAACGCACTAAAACATCGATTGTGAGGAAAAAACGATCTCGAACTCAAGGTTATACACCCATAAGGACTTTGTCCTTCAGTGATGAAGATACAGAGGGAATCATCCAACCCCATAACGATGCACTGGTAATATCCGTACTCATGAATAAAACTAAGATTAAGCGTGTGTTAATTGATCCAGGTAGCTCGGCCAATATCATCAGATCGAGGGTCGTAGAACAGCTCGGCCTGCAAGATCAGGTCGTACCCGCAACTCTGGTTCTAAACGGATTCAATATGGCATGTGAAACCACCAAAGGCGAGATTACCCTGCCGATAAACGTGTCCGGAACCATCCAGGAAACAAAGTTTCACGTGATCGAAGGTGATATGAGATATAACGCCCTTTTCGGAAGGCCGTGGATCCACAGCATGGGAGCCGTACCCTCGACCCTACACCAGGTCCTCAAATTCCTAACATCGGGAGGTGTCAAAATGGTGTACGGAGAACAACAGGCCGCAAAGGAAATGTTCTCTGTCGAAGAAGCAAAATCAATATCCTCGTCTTCGCCGATAAAAGGATCAGGTTCAGAAGGAAACACAATCGGAGAGCAGAGCGTCAAATAGCAATCACAGACATCGGCTTCGACCCAGCCAGGTAAGCAGAACATTGAAGAAGATGATGATGACCGATGGATCCCTCGATCCTTCGTAACCCCCGATGATTTCGATGCCACCAAATCAACAATTGAGGAACTGGAACAAATCGTACTGATCGAACACTGGCCCGAACGAAAGGTATACCTGGGAACGAGTTTGAGCCCCGAACTCAGGAAGAAACTCATTCAATTTCTTATCAATAACATCGACTGTTTTGCCTGGTCCCATTTAGATATAACAGGGATCCCGCCGGACATAACGGCGCACCAGCTAAGCTTGAACCCTAGGTTCAGACCGGTGAAGCAAAAAAGAAGGCCCCAGTCCGAGGAAAAGCACGCATTCATAAAGGACGAGGTAACCAAACTTCTCAAGATAGGGTCCATTCGGGAGGTAAAATACCCCGAATGGTTAGCCAATGTGGTTGTAGTACCTAAAAAAGGAAACAAACTTAGAATGTGTGTGGACTATAAGGATTTGAACAAAGCATGCCCCAAAGATTCCTTTCCACTGCCCAACATCGATCGCATGATCGATGCCACAGCCGGCCACGAGATCCTCACCTTTCTCGACGCCTATTCCGGGTATAAGCAAATTCAGATGAACCCGGACGACCGGGAAAAGACTTCATTTATAACCCGACATGGAACATATTGTTATAACGTAATGCCCTTCGGGCTAAAAAATGCAAGAGCTACTTATCAACGCCTAGTAAACAGAATGTTCGAAGAACAAATAGGTAAAACAATGGAAGTCTATATTGATGACATGCTAGTTAAGTCCCTGCGCGCAGAGGACCATTTGGCCCATTTGCAGGAAACGTTCGAGATTCTGAGGAAATACAACATGAAGCTCAACCCTGAAAAATGTGCTTTCGGGGTCGGTTCGGGCAAGTCTCAAATTTTGGTAGACTTCGTGGCCGACTTCACGCCAACCCTCATACCTGAAGTCGAAAAGGAACTCCTTTTGAAATCAGGTATATCGTCCGGGGTATGGATCCTTTTTACGGACGGTGCTTCGAATATAAAGGGGTTCGGGTTAGGCATAGTTTTGAAACCCCCCACGGGTAACATTATTAGGCAAGCTATTAAAACTATCAGATTAACTAACAACGAGGCCGAGTGTGAAGCCATGATTGCAGGTCTCGAACTAGCTAGAAACTTGGGAGCAGAAGTCATTGAGGCGCATTGTGACTCTTTGTTAGCGGTGAGTCAAGTAAACAAAACCTTCGAAGTCCGAGAAGGTAGGATGCAAAGGTATTTGGACAAACTGCTTATCACTTTACACCATTTCAAACAATGGACCCTACGGCATGTTCCACGAGAACGGAATAATGAGGCCGATGCTCTTGCAAATTTGGGATCGTCGGTCGAGGTAGATGATTTGAGCTCGAGGACTGTCGTTCAACTTTCAAGATTGGTAATCGAAGATGGGCACGCCGAAATAAATTCTACTAGCTTAACCTAGGATTCGAGAAACAAGTATATTGAATACTTAAGAAACGGAAAGCTCCCTTCAGACCCTAAAGATTCTAGGGCCCTACGGACTAAAGCTGCTCGATTCACATTGGTTGCGGACGGAACACTATATCGAAGAACATTCGATGGACTGATGGCGGTATGCGTGGGTCCGGGAGATACCAATTACATCCTCCGGGAAGTACACGAGGGCACTTGTGGCAATCACTCCGGTGCCGACACATTAGTTCGAAAAGTGATCAGAGCGGGGTATTATTGGGATCGATATGGGCAAGGATGCGAAAGAATTTGTTCGTAAATGTGACAAATGTCAAAGGTTTGCGCCAATGATCCATCAACCCGGAGAGCAACTTCACTCGGTCTTATCCCCATGGCCATTCATGAAATGGGGAATGGACATCGTCGGCCCTCTGCCATCGACCCCAGGTAAAGCCAAATTTATTTTATTTATGACTGACTATTTTTCTAAATGGGTTGAAGCGCAGGTGTTCGAGAAAATAAGAGAGAAAGAAGTTATAGACTTTATTTGGGATCATATCATATGCCGATTCGGGATACCCGCCGAAATAGTGTGCGACAATGGGAAGCAATTCGTTGGCAGCAAAATCACAAAATTCTTCGAAGATCACAAAATAAGGAGGATATTATCAACACCATACCACCCCAGTGGGAACAGTCAGGTCGAATCAACGAACAAGACTATTCATCAAAACCTGAAGAAGAGATTGAACGACGCGAAGGGAAAATGGAGAGAAATCCTGCCCGAAGTCCTTTGGGCATACCGAACAACGTCAAAATCCAGTACGGGGGCGACCCCATTCTCCTTAGTATATGGTTCCGAAGCATTAATACCAGTCGAAGTCGGTGAACCTAGTCCCAGATTTCGATTCATGACGGAAGAATCAAATAACGAGGCTATGAACACCAGCCTTGAATTATCGGACGAAGGACGAGAAGCTGCCCTCATCCGATTGGCCGCCCAAAAGCAACGAATCGAAAGGTATTATAATCGAAGAACTAAACTTCGTCATTTCAAGCCCGGGGACTTAGTGTTAAGAAAAGTCACCATCAATACTCGGAATCCAAACGAAGGAAAATTAGGACCAAATTGGGAAGGACCATACCAGGTGCTCGAGAACGTTGGAAAAGGATCATACAGGCTCGGCATCATAAACGGCAAACAGCTATCAAGCAGTTGGAATGTATCACATCTAAAACGGTACTACTGCTAAGGTACGACCTTTCCATATTCATCTAACTGACCCATGCAGAAGTCCGAACAAGAGCTGAAGATCTTTCGCTTAAAAGCACGCGTTGCACTCTTTTTCCCTTAGACCGGTTTTCTTCCAAATGGGTTTTTCGGCAAGGTTTTTAATGAGGCAACCATCGATCGTGCTGCACTTTTAACAATATCCGAGGCCTCTTTCCAACCGACCTCGAATACCGGGGGCATCAGGGCCCTCAAATACATCGAGTTCAGATGCAAGAAAGTCATCTCACAACAATAGGGTTTCAACAGGAAAAATTGTAAGAGCCAAATGGTCAAAATGAACCATGCTCATATAGATTGGCCCAAACATAAACACATGTGTAATGACTTGAGATTTATTGTGCAACCAGAATTAAGCCTACGGGCTACTTTCATTCCGAGTTCGAAATAATCACTCGAATATTAAGCCTACGGGCTACTTACATTACTTCGAGTTCGAATCATTCACTCGACTAAGCCTACGGGCTACCTTTATTTCGAGTTCGAGCAAACACTCACCCGACCATTGCGCCTACGGGCCACATTATCTCGAGTTCGAAACATTCACTCGACCATTACACCTACGGGCTACAACATTCCGAGTTCGAAACATTCACTCGACTATTAAGCCTACGGGCTATTGTTATTTCGAGTTCGAGCAAGCATTCACTCGATCATTAAGCCTACGGGCTACGACATTTCGAATTCGAAACATTCACTCGACTATTAAGCCTACGGGCTACTGTTATTCCGAGTTCGAGCAAGCACTCACTCGACCATTAAGCCTACGGGCTACGACATTCCGAGTTCGAAACATTCACTCGACTATTAAGCCTACCGGCTACTGTTATTCCGAGTTCGAGCAAGCACTCACTCGACCATTAAGCCTACGAGCTACGACATTCCGAGTTCGAAACATTCACTCGACTATTAAGCCTACGGGCTACTGTTATTCCGAGTTCGAGCAAGCACTCACTCGACCATTAAGCCTACGGGCTACTTTCATTCAGAGTTCGAAATAATCACTCGAATATTAAGCCTATGGGCTACTTACATTACTTCAAGTTCGAATTTATAAGTTGCAGATTTTTTTATAACTGTGTACGGTGAAAACCGATTCTCAGTCATAAAGACCGGTCGAGACAATGACGTTTCAAACGAAGGGTATCCACGTGACAAGCTCGGACGAATTCCGAAGTAGGGACGTCGAGCTTCGAGCTATAAGACCAATCAACGGCAAAACTCGATATCATTATCGAGCCCGTGTCCGAATCGAACTACGGGGCAACACCGATCGATACAGGCCCCGAATATCGATGCCCCAAGGCAGAACCGAGCTCGAACCAAGACTGGGGGTTCGATCTAACACCGAGCTCGAGCGAGTGCCAAGCTCGCAGACAAGAGCCGTTACAACTGCACCGAGGGAGAGAATCTTGGCGAGAATCAAGGAAGAGACAAACCATCATGGGTCCTCCACTATATGTATTATTTTGTTATGTTGTTATAGATAAAGCAGTGATCCTCTACTATAAAAAGGGGGATAGACTGCAATAAAGGCAAGTCCTCCAAGATACATTAAAGATTTCATTGTGCTTGTTTTTCCAACTCATTTTCAGTCTTCCCGTCCATCATTCCCATTTTATAGCAAAAATACCTGTATAGTCATTTTGTATCAAAGGAATTCGCATACCCTTAGAACCATATCTAAATTTAACGTTATCCGATTTTTTCGGGTAAACAATCTCAAACAGAGACTTTGATGAGATTGTATTGTGTATATGCTTCTTAACTCGGATGACTGAACTGTGTGGTTTCTACTTCCTGGGAGTGGTAACAGGGGCCTATGCCTTATGGTACCGGGTTCATTTGAACAGTATTTTCATCATGGAGCATAATTTATGTGTAAAAATTTATTAACTTGCAACAAATAGTAGATATGAACCCATAACTTAGAAATATAATAAGTTCAATGCTAAAAAATTTAAAGGTTGAATCCATAGAGTTTAAATCCTAAAATCCGCGTCTCAGTGGAGACTGTCAACTCTTTAACGAATAAAATTATGGATCTCATTGACCTGTATGGAGAGTACGAGCGAATTTCTGGGTAGATTATTGTCTTGAGTTTGAGAGAGAAGTATTAAGATAATAATTTGAAATTTAAAAGCGGGGAGTAGTTAGTTTAAAGGCATCACATCAAGTTTATATGATACTTATAAAGTAATATCCCCTCCATCCATTTGATTTATTTTAGTTTGATGGATGAAACATTACTTCAAAGTGTTAATTGGTTTTGCTAAATGTGCTTGAATTTTATGAACATGAAAGTTGTATAAGAGAGTATTATTTTTGTAAGGCGAAATATTTTGGGATGGCCAAAGTAAGTTTTCTGTATAAATTGGCGCAGAGGTAGTAATAACTTCTGCTAGTTTGAATTGCATGAAGGAAGTTTTGCATTGAAGAAAATAAGTCAAAATTTTCGAGACGAACAAAGATGGAACAAAGGTCCATTTTACTTATACTTCTGTATTAATTTGCCTTCAACATGCATAATCTTTCAAAACTTGTGAATCCGAGCCTCTTTATAAAAGGCTGACTCCTTCACCGGAAGCATAATCTCAAAGTTTGAGAGATCTTGACTAGGTTGTCCGGCGCATAGTATCTAGCAAAATCTTATTTGTGCTGGATATTGCTACATTGAGTTCCATCATCCATGTGATATATGAGTGCTTGAACAAATTTCATTTTCCCTGAACTTTGACTTGATTCTTCACTTACTAGTACTCTCCTTATCCTGCAGGTCCCGAACTGCTGTTGCCCCACTGGAACGGCTAAAGATATTGCTCCAGGTGAAGTGTAGTTTCATGCTTTCAGTTTCTGCTCTATTCAATGGTTTTGCTGAAAGAGGAAAAATATAAACTAACTTTGAACATTTCATACTTTATTGAATGATGGAGCACTGTGACCATACTTTAATTTGTAATTAGTGGATCAAATTCTGTTCCTTTTGAAGGTTAGGATAGTTAAAACCTTTTTTCCGAACATGCGTTTTCTTTGAAAGAGTCTAATCTTTGGTATCCCAGATACATTTATCATTGCATTTAAGGGTTTTTTTCATCTGGTCTCCTAATTTTAAGGATGCTTTCTGAAGTGCAGGTTCAAAATCCACATAGCATTAAATACAATGGGACCATTTCGGGCTTAAAATATATCTGGAGAACTGAGGGGTTCAAAGGACTGTTCAAGGGCAATGGCACCAATTGTGCACGTATCGTCCCAAACTCAGCAGTCAAGTTCTTCAGCTATGAGCAAGCCTCCAAGTATAGTCATATCCGATCACTATGCAATTTTTGTAACTCAGACTTGTTTCTCATGATACCCTTAAAATCAAATATCTGGTATCTATTCCCTCTATTGACTTTTTCATTGATATTGTAACAGGGGTATACTATATCTTTACCAGCAACAAACTGGCAACGGTATGCCTATCTTTCTTTTGGGTTGTTTAGTTCTCATGTGTATTTTTTTTGGTTTTACCACTGGGGCATCCTCCAATGATTTCCTTGTAGATGAGCTATGAGATTTCGTATATGTACCCAACCGTAGAAAGAAAACAGATATCTATAAAACTTTTAGCATCGTTCTTTTCCTACTACCTGCGTAAAACTTTAATCAGTCTTCTTCGGATATGTAGAAAACTTTAAACACAGTTCTTTTCCTACTATCTCTATAGAACTTTAAGCAGTTTTTTCCTACTGGACGAAACGTTACTTAAGTTTGGGCTCATACACGTTTTTGTTAAGTTCTGTTTTTCTCCTTTCACGCTACTTCTAGTCCAAGTTCATTTCCTGCTAATGTATGTTTGGTTGTTAGTCATGAAAAGTACTCTTATACGTTGGTCGTTACAGATGCTATGTTTTATTTAGCAATGTGATATATCTGTAGTTCTGTACTCTCCTTCTCCTTGTCGCTATGTCTGCTTATTATTTTGTCTAAAAAGGGCCATGGCCTGGTGGGAGATAAAAGCTCAATCTGTTCTAGTGCGCAAATTTGGGTTCTAGTTGCGAGCAGCCACTTCGTGCAAAATGAGCTGGAGGTTGGGTCTGCACCTAGTTCAACCCTTCCAGCAATCTGGATTGAGGGACCAAAGCTGGGTAATGGCCATATACTCGCCAATATTTTCTTTTCCTTATAGTGGATGACCCTTTTGGAAGAAACTTTTCTTTCAGTTTGTCTTTCAGTTATGCTTGTCAAGAATCATCCATTTAAAAGAAGATAGAATTATTAAGATAAGAAAAGAGGAAGTAAATATTGGTTATGTCCGATCATAAATGCTTGCTCTCCAATTTATTTACGTGAGCTTATTTCTTTTCCAGGATCCTACTATTTTCTAGTGCTTCAGCTTACCAATATAGTTTACCTTTGCAACAGGCCTTATATTAATATCTCGTTCGACCATTTTAATTCAGAGTAAGCAATTTTACCCCACAATACATATGGTTCAAGACGACGTTAAATCAAGTCAAAACATCAGCTGAGTCGGCAAAAAATAAACCTGACAAAATTTATATTTCAAGGCAAATCTGGATTTAGGTTTAGAGTATATGCATCCTCATCCTGATCTATCCATAACTTCAGTTGCCAAAATAAGGTTTTAAAGATTAGAGCTTTTCTCCTTCAATGCAATTCAGTTTTGCCTCCATGTGCTGCCTGTGTTCACTACTGGATTTTCTAGTAGCCGTGCAGTGTAAGTCCTACTACGCAAGCGGCCTGACTGATTGCCAAAGCTCAAAACACATTTTCAAGCCCCATATTGTGAGCATTTACTTGCTAGACTATTCTGCACCTACAATGCTCCTTTGACTTGGTAGGCAAAAGATCATCTGATAAAGTTCTTCCTAATATGTAAGTAAATGAAGATTGTCTGATGGTTTTGCTAGGTCTTTTGTGCACATAAGAAGTCATACTGTGCTAATATCTAGAATAAATGAAAAAGGAACAGGAAGCTATCCCAAGAATTTTGCATCAATTGGACTGACATCTTCCTTTTTCCACAGAGAACGCTCAGCTCACTCCCATACTACGTCTTGGAGCTGGAGCTTGTGCTGGCATAATTGCCATGTCTGCAACTTACCCAATGGACATGGTGCGGGGCAGAATCACTGTGCAGGTAATTTATGAGTTTTTGGGAAGAAATATTGCATGTTCTGATGTTCTGCATACCGTGCTATCACTATGTAGCACTCTGCTGATACGCCTTTCTTGAAAATCCTCTTTCCTGCTCTGCAGACAGAGAAGTCTCCTTATCAGTACAGAGGTATGGTTCATGCCCTATCCACCATACTTCGTGAGGAAGGTCCACGTGCTTTGTATAAAGGATGGCTTCCTTCTGTGATAGGAGTTGTAAGTCTTGCTTTCCTGAATTTATAAGTGATTGCAAGTTCCCTACTAAATTGTTAACCATGCTCAAACCATCTTCATAGAATAAAAGGGCAGCCTGGTGCACTAAGCTCCCGCTATGCGCGGGGTCCGGGCAGGGCTGGACCACAAGGGTCTATCGTACGCAGCCTTACCCTGTATTTCTGCAAGAGGCTCTCCAAATGTAAAGTTGTTTATGAGGTTGAAAATACTTGCAATAATAAAATAAGCATACTCTAATGTTATTTATATATTTAGTTGCACAGTTTCAATCCAAAAAAATGATGCTTCAAAGCTTGTTGAGAAGAAGAAAATGAAGTGTTGTTGTCTTTTAGAGGTGTTAAGAATCTTATCCACCAGTTAATTAGCCAAAACAGTACTGTAATCCAAAATACTCCCGGCAGAAATTTAAAAATGCCTTCTCCCTGAATAGTGTGACAAAAAAGGAAGAGGAAAGAACATGCAACACAAATAGAGTGTTCTTCTGATTCTTGTGAAAGTTCATAATTTAATTGGTGTTTGCAGATTCCATATGTGGGACTTAACTTTGCAGTCTATGAATCTCTAAAAGACTGGTTGGTCACAACAAAACCACTTGGTCTCGTTGATGATTCTACTGAGCTTGGTGTTGTTACAAGGCTGGCATGTGGGGCTGTGGCAGGGACTGTGGGGCAAACTGTTGCTTACCCTCTTGACGTTGTACGCAGAAGGATGCAAATGGTGGGTTGGAAAGATGCTTCATCCATCCTTACCGGTGATGGGAGGAGCAAGGCTCCCCTTGAATATTCTGGCATGATTGATACTTTCAGGAAAACTGTTAAGTATGAGGGCTTCAGGGCCTTGTATAAGGGTTTGGTGCCCAATTCAGTGAAGGTTAGTGTTGTTTCCATACCTTGTAACTTTTGTTTTTTTCAATTGAGACTTGGTTGAATTTTATTAGTTTCTCTTCTTTAGGCACATAGAATTGGCTTCCTTTTTGTGGCAGCTTTGCTTATATAGGAAGCTTTTGCTCTTGACGAGACATTAATTTTTCATTACTATGCTCTACAAATAGATGACGCCAACTTTTACTTTTCAAAACCTCTAAATTACATATCCTTAATTGAATAAAAGTTAGTTGTTGGTCTCCAATATCTGACACTCTCATAGGCAGTAGTCAAATTTCAGCTTCTTTTTTTCTCCCATAATCATGCTTAAATTAAGCTGTGTTTCTACTTGGGACTAATTGGACCAGCCAATGTAAGATTTAAAGGTATTCCTGGAGGAGATCTCTGCAGTGTCAAAACCTCCATTTGAGTTGTGAAATAGTTGGTCTGTGCATAGTTAAAAGTACATATCACAAGCTTTAATACTTTCTAGACTACTTGTTGGCAGTATTACTGTGTTTCTTGTAAAGGATGAAACTATCTTCTTTATACCTAGAAGTGATGAATCTTTTTAGACTAATAATAGTTTTATCTTACTATGATAATTCCCTTTTCTAATATATTTCGGGATCATTCCTAACTGTTCATTATTTGTTTAGGTTGTTCCTTCAATAGCTATTGCTTTTGTGACATATGAGCAAGTGAAGGAACTATTGGGAGTTGAAATCAGGATATCTGACTGATGAAGACAAGCTCCAATGTTATTCCCTGCATATGATAATTTTGTAGGCAAGGATAGATAGAGTGATTAATAATGTGGCGGGTTACACCATCTACACAGAGCATTAATGCCTCTGTTCTAGCTTGTGACGGAAAATTTAGGATCTAGTTGTGTTGATAATTCCCTTAGGTATCTGCTTGTTGCTTATTTGATGTTGCCAATAAGCAAATTATTAAGAATAGTATAATGAATAATTTGAATGCCTTGCTATTATAGCGAGGGAAAGAAAGCTCATCGCTGATTGCTTTTTGTTAATCCTGGTCTCCATGCGGCCAAATCTTTGTCAGTTCTCAACTATTCTGTTTTTCTTTGGGTAAAGTTTGAATAGTTTAGGTAAGAAGGGTACTCACTAGCATCATCTGCTAATGGTATAATATTAGTCTCTTCAATAAATATGCCATTTATTGATGTGTTGTTTGATGTGACGCAAATTTTAAAGAATTGGTTATGATGTATATAGTATGGAGTAAGGGTCGCAAGTGCGCAGGTCGAGGCCCGGGACCGGCCCGAGACCGCGGGCCAAACGGGCCAAACGGGCTAACGGGCCAGGACTGTGTGGCTCGGTTTTAGCGGGCCTGAGCCGGTCTTGTGATTTGGGCCCGTCAGGCCCGTGATCGTTTAGCCCGCAAGGGCCCGGGATCCCTTAGCGGGCCAAACGGTCCCAATTTTTTTTAAAAAAATAAAATATAGCCGTTGGCTATTTATAAAATAGCCATTTAACCCTCCCCCTCCCCAACTTTGTTTTAATCCCAAACTTTTTATAATTACACTTTTTTCCTATTTTCAACTATAAATACCCTATACTATATAATATATATATATATATATATATATAGTATATAAGATGTATATATAGCTTATCGAATATAGCTTATATATATATATACTATATATACATTTAATATATATACTATACTATATATACATCTTATATATAGTATATAAGATGTATATATAGCTTATCGAATATAGCTTATACATATATACTATATATACATTTAATATATATACTATACTATATATACATCTTATATATAGTATATAAGATGTATATATAGCTTATCGAATATAGCTTATATATATATATATATATACTATATATACATTTAATATATATACTATACTATATATACATTTAATAGATATAGTATTACTATATATACATCTTATATATAATATATAAGATGTATATATAGCTTATCGAATATAGCTTATATATATATATACTATATATACATTTAATATATATACTATACTATATATACATTTAATAGATATAGTATTACTATATATACATCTTATATATAGTATATAAGATGTATATATAGCTTATCGAATATAACTTATATATATATATATATACACATCTTATATCGATATACTATATATACATCTTATATACTATATATACATCTTATATACTATATATATTCGAATATCTATACATCTTAGATATTTATTTTAACATCCTTTTGTCTCTAATATTTATTTATTTATTTATTTATTTTTAAAAAATATTGGGCCCACTTAGTCCGTTTAGCCCGCGGCCCAGGACCGTTTTAGCCCGGGACCAAACGGTCCCGGTTTCGGGCCGGTCCTTAGAAAAAGCCCGTTTGGCCCGGGCCCGTTTGGCCTGTTTAATTTAGGCCCGGCCCCGGGACCGTTTGGACCGGCCCACTTGGTCCGTTTAGGCCCGGGACCGGCCCACTTGCCAGCCCTAGTATGGAGAACTGCTTTTTCCGGGGGAGAAATTCAAAAATAGCTAGATTTATAAGTGGTCATTCAAAAATAGCCACATTTTCAAAAGTAATTGAAATGTTGCCCTTTCTCATGTAAAGATAAATCTAAACGAAAATACTGTTCAAAATTCAGAAAATACTCCAGTATATTATACTGGAGTTCCAGCATAAGTATACTGAAACTCCAGCATATTATACTGGAGTTCCAACATAAGTATACTGGAACTCCAGCATGATATACTGGAGTTTCAGCAAAGTATGCCGGTCCAATATAATATGCTGGAAGTTCATACACATGTGCTTGAATCTTTAGTATATTATGCTGTAACTTTCCGCATTTTGGAGTTCCAGCATAATATGCTGGAAGGAAGTTCATACACAGGTACACAAAACTCCAGTATATTATGCTGGACCGGCATCTGTTGCAGCAAAATAGTGGTTATTTTTCAATAACTTGACAAACGCTGACTATTTTTGAATGACCAGTCCGAAAACTGGATAGCCCGTGCTATTTTTACCTTTTTCCGTGCTCAGTAGTGTTTTGTTGGAAGAATTTTGTACAAAGTCTAATTTCTATCTCCAAACCTCCGTGACAGAAAGTTATTCATTTTTCAAAGACTTTAGTAATTATTTTTCTTTAAGTCTGAAAGAAGAGTTGGTTTGTCATGATACACAACCAAAACAAACTAAGTTCTGAAAAGCTGTTTTTTTTTTTTACCATTTTTCAACCAAATGCTATCGCTGCCTCATAAACTAGGTGGTCGTTTGGATGTTTTTATGTATAATGGACGAAAGACAAATGATCTGCTGAAAAAGGATGGATGAGAAGAGAAAATCTTGTTCATTGTTAACAAATCGAAATGAGAATACATCAATTTTGTTTCAACTACTACTCTTTAATATGAATTATGTTTTTCAACTAGTACATATTAAGGTAGCTGACTAGCTTCTATGGCCTTGCTGGACAAAAAACCTTCTGTTGGTAGTTGGTACGTCTCTTGCTTCTAGCTTTGGTCAATGTTGCTTTCTTCACATTCTTCTACTATGCCTGAATGAAAAAACAACAAAGAGAAACCATCTTGGTGACATAGGAAACGGACCACTACTTCTAACTTTAAGAAATACTACTAACGAATTTACTGTATTAATTATGTACTCTCTACATCCTAAGAGAGAATTACCAAGTAATAACAAAGTAAGTCTATAATAATGAATCATAGAGCAAGAGGGGAACATGTTCATCCCAGTTTGATCAGTTCGATAGCAAATGAAGTAAAAAACTGGTTAACTCTCCTTGTCATATAATATGAGACCAAAGAGAGTAACAATTTAAGGGTTCTTACCTGCAATCTCTAATCTTGGTCGAGAAACTTTGAATTTCTGGTTCAATGTTCTTGTATTTCTTGATTCCACCCCGTTTTCTGGAACGTAGATCAGAAACAGCTTTGTGTTCTTGGTGAGCTTTGGCATTTTCATTAATCTCCACTGCCTCAAAATCAAGTTCTTCAGATGATAATGAAAGAAATGAGATGATTTGAATGAGATTCAGCTCTGCAAGAAATATTGTCCTTGCATTCTCATCCCTATTATCTTCCTCTGTATCCACCAACTCTTCTTCTAGCTCCATTCCCATGGTTGCAGATTCAGCCATTTTTTCTCTAATTTTACAAATATAACTGCTGCAAGCAAAAACAGTGGAATGATTGATTGTGCATCAATAAACACAACAAGTAAATAGAGCACAAAATGCATAAATTTTTACCTTCTTATTGGTTTTCCAACGAAAATATGCTTTTCTTGTTGTTGTGTGTTATGAGATTTTGGAATTATATTTGAAATGAATGAGGAGGACGTTGCATATATATAGGAGTACAATCAGTGGGTGCTAATATATGGTGTCAACTTTGTTTTAACCATCCACCCTTTTTTGATGTAACAGTAACCAGAAATTGCTGTATAATAGGCAAATGTTGGGCTAATAGATAGGGCATGACCTTTCAATTATTTTATTTTCTTGCCTCCCTTAATCCAATGCTCAATTCATAATTTTTTAGGGAGAGTATGATAAAGTCTAAACATGCAACAAAAGCAAAAATAATTCTAGCAAGATCTATTTGCCTTTAAAATTTGTTTAGTCTAATTTGAAGCAAGAATAAATACCTGTATGAAGTTTTTTTTTGGAACTCCTTTTAGACTTGATTTGAAAGAAGACTCTCTTAAGAAGATGTAAGGCAAATTTTTATGTTCCTGTTTCTTGGGTGGCTGCCGCCGCTCCTCCCTATTGTTTGTGGAGTGGTTTTACTTTTTCTTTAAATTGCTTCTTGAAAATTGTTCCGAAGCAAATACTACTACTTCTTATCCCCTTCCAAGTGGGATAATCACAATACTTTGCCATAAATCAACATTTTCATTTCAAATAGAAACTACGTACTAGTTTTTGTATCACAATAGGAACGCAACATGTATCATCATATTTCATTAGAATTAATCAAATTTACTTCCAATAAATTTAATTATTTATCAATAGTACTAATAAATTAAAAAATCCTCTATATAAGCAGTTCATGAATCAATTAAAACTGAGGTATTACTAAATTCTAGCAACGCACATCGCTAAGCTAACTTAGGCGAAAGGAAAGAAATACATGTTCACTTTATTTGTTTGGACGGTTGTTACCTGTTGTATCGTATCGTATTGTTACTTTAAATATGATATTTGTTTTGATTGTTACTTAAATTTTATTGTATCGTATCGTTAATTCTGTCGTTACGTAACGACGAAATGTGCCACTTTATTTAACGACCGATTTGGTGTGGTCGCGTCGTTACCTTATATATTTTTCTCAATCTCACCCTTAATTATTATTAAATAATTTTATTTTATCATTTATCCTTCCTTTTTATATAATAATTTTACCTTGTATCCTAATTTATTTTTATAATATTGCAAGTGTATTTTTTATATTGATGGTGTGTGATATCATAAAACGATCTCAACAAACTGACACATTATAAAACCACATGTAACAAGACGAAAGGCAAGAATCGATTAGGTGACCCCTTTAATTCCAACTCGATGCCAGAGTATACAGCAAATTTATGGCCGCAACTCACAAGTTTCTTTGTACTGAAAAATTGAATAGTAATATATTGGATTTTAACGAGCTTTTCCACGTATGCGTTTTCAGGCAAGCCTTTTACTATCTCTGTTACTGCTACTTCAGCTCGAGTCCGGAACCAAAATATGGTTCTTTTGGACTCAAAAAACTAAAATATGTGAGAAAAAAACTGGTAACCATAATATGTATAGTGCGGTTATTTACCGCGCTATACTTGAACTTAAATAAGCACGATATAGTATAGCGCACTAAATAAGCACGCTATTGTTACGACCCGAAACTTTCCACCGACGGGACCGTGATGGCGCCTAACATTTCACTTGCCAGGCAAGCCAACGTTAGAGAATCATTAAACCAAGTTCTTATTTTTATTCATTAAGTAACAATAATTAACTAAAATAAAATATAATAAGTGCGGAATATCATAAAAACTGTATTAATTACTATCACCTGGATTTGAAGTCACAATTCACGAGCATTCTAGAATTTACTACAAGTAATAGTCTGAAAGAAATACAACTGTCTGAATAAAAGAAACAATAGAACAAAAATGATAGATGGGGACTTCAAGGTCTGTGGACGCTGACAGATCTACCTTGAGTCTCCGAACAGCGGACCAATAGCAAAATCTCGATCAACCAGAGCCGGTATCAAAATCTGCACAGAAAGTGCAGACTGCAGCATCAGTACAACATACCTCATATACTGGTAAGTGTCGAGCCTAATCTCGACGAAGTAGTGACGAGGCTAAGGCAAGGCACCTACAATCAACCTGTACAATTTAACAGTGTATACACAAATAACAGGAATGAAGAACTAAACAGAAAATGTCGGGAGGGAAAAACATACTGAGGGGAATACCAGATAAAGAACTACAACAGAATGATCACCGGAGCAGTCAATATACCATGAATCAGCAGGAATAGTGAATACAGTAAAGAAAAATGCACGGCATCACCCTTCGTGCTTTTACTCTCAATCTCACCATAAAATTAATAGAAACGGCACAGCATCACCCTTCGTACTTTTACTCTCATATTATGGTACGGCATCACACTTCGTGCATTAACACTCACAATATGGCACAACATCACCCTCCGTGCATTAATACTCACAATATGGCACGACATCACCCTTCGTGCATTAACACTCACAATATGGTACGGCATCACCCTTCGTGCATTAACACTCATAATATAGTACGGCATCACCCTTCGTGCATTAACACTCTCCCTTACCATAATGCAATGCATAAATAACAATAGAGAGATAGAATAACAAGTACAAACCGTACTTCAACATTTGGTTCCATAATATCAATCTCAACTTGAAATAAAAACTCAATTATCACCAGAAAATCTGTAAACATAATAAGAACGATAATTTGGATAACACTAGTATAACACGTAGAAATTTGGCATAGGAATGAGACAATGTCAGAAAAACAGAGAAACGTGGAAAAACAGGTAAATTGGTGGCGCATAGGTACTCGTCACCTCACATATACGTCGCTCACAAGAATTTCACTTAGCAATTAATCTAAGGTTCCTAATTCCCTCAAGTCAGGGTTAGACATAACACTTACCTCGCTCTGAAGGCCACTTAATCCTCAATCACAGCCTTTCCTTTGGAATTCACCTCCAAACCACTCGTATCTATTCAAAAATGACTAAATAATATCAAATATTGCTAATGGAATCAATTATATTGCATAAATTAAATTTCTCAAATTTTCCTCCAAAAAGTAGAAAAATCGACCCCGGGCCCGCTTGGTCAAAACCCGAGGTTCGGACCAAAATCCTTTTACCCATTCACCCCCGAGCCCGAATATGTAATTAATTTTGGAATCTGACCTCAAAGTGAGGTCTAAATCCCCAAATTCCCGAAATCCCTATTTTCTACCCTAACCCCTAATTCTACCATAAAAACTCTAGATTTTTGGTTGATAATTCAAGGAATGTAATGGGTAATTAAAAGAAAATGGTTTAGAATCACTTACCAACACTTTGGGGAAGAAAATGACTCTTGAAAATCGCCTCTACCCATTTGGTTCTTGAAAAATATTGAAGAAATGGCTTAAACCCGTATTTGATTCTGTTTTATGCACTGGGCGATAGTGTGCATCGCGTTCGCGAGGCCACTATCGCGTTCGCGAAGGGTACTGGCTGCCAAGCCTTCCCGTTCGCGAGACGTTGCTCGCGTTCGCGATGGTTACGCTCCCCTGGCATTCGCGTTCGCGAGACGTTGCTCGCGTTCACGATGAAAGAACGACCAACCCTCCCCCAAGTCCCCAAGTGCTTCTCTTTCGCGATGAGCAGGTCGCGTTCCCGAAGGGTAAATCCCCCATCACTTCGTATTCGCGACCAGGCCTTCGCGTTCGCGATGAAAGATTCTCAGCCTCACCGGATTACTCTTCGCGTTCGCGAGAGTACCTTCGCGAACGCGAAGAAGGACATGCCAGAACACAGATTCTGCAGAAAAACCAGATTTCCAAAGTCCAAAACATCCCGTGGCCTATCCGAAACTCACCCGAGCCCTCGGGGCTCCAAACCAAACATGCACATAAGTCTAAAAATATCATACGAATTTGCTCGCGCGATCAAATCGCCAAAATAACACCTAAAACTCTAAATTTAGCACCAATTCAAATGAAATTCTCAAGAACACTTTAAAATCCATAACTTCTCAACTGGATGTCCGAATCACGTCAAATCAACTCCGTTTCTCACCAAATTGGCCGAAGTCAACTAAAATTAACTTTAAGGTAATAATTCTTATTTTCATTAGTTTTCAACATAAAAGCTTTCTGGAAACCTGCCTAGACTGCGCACGCAAATTGAGGAGGGTAAAAATGATATTGTAAAGGCTTAAGAGCACCGATTCGAGTTCTAAAATATAAGATGACCTTTTGGGTCATCACATTCTCCACCTCTAAAACAACCGTTCATCCTCGAACGGACATAGAAAAATACCTGGGCTGGTGAAAAGGTGGGGATATCTACTTCACATATTGGACTCGGACTCCCAAGTAGCTGCCTCAATAGGCTGACCTCTCCACTGCACTCGAACTGAAGGGTAACTCTTTGACCTCAACTGACGAACCTGCCGGTCTAGAATGGCCATCGGTTCCTCCTCGTAAGTCAAATCCCTGTCCAACTGGACAGAGCTAAAATCTAATACGTGGGACGGGTCACCATGATATTTCTGGAGCATAGACACATGGAATACCGGATGAACTGAGGATAACCCTGGAGGCAACGCAAGTCGATAAGCTACCTCCCCCACACTCTCGAGGATCTCAAATGACTGATATACCTAGGGCTCAACTTGCCCTTCTTCCCAAATCTCATAACACCCTTCATGGGCGATACCCGAAGCAATATTCTTTCTCCAACCATGAATACAATATTACGAACTTTACGGTCATCATAACTCTTTTGCCTGGACTGAGCTGTACGAAGTCGATCCTGTATAATCTTGACCTTGTCCAAGGCCTTCTGAACTAAATCTGTACCCAATAACCGCGCCTCCCCAGGCTCGAACCACCCAACTGGCGATCTACACCACCTACCATATAATGCCTCATAGAGAGCCATCTAAATGTTCGACTGGTAGCTGTTATTGTAGGCAAACTCTTCTAACAGCAAAAACTGATCCCAAGAACCTCCAAAGTCAATAACACAGGCGCAGAGCATATCCTCCAAGATCTGAATAGTACGCTTGGACTGCCCGTCTGTCTGAGGATGAAATGCTGTGCTCAACTCAACCCGCATACCCAACTCACGCTGAACTGCCCTCCAAAAGTGCGAGGTAAACTGTGTACCTCGATCAGAAATGATAGACATGGGCACACCGTGAAGACGGACGATCTCACGAATATAAATCTCTGCCAATCGCTTCGAGGAATAGGTAACTGCCACAAGAATGAAATGAGCTGACTTAGTCAGCCTGTCCATAATAACCCAAACTGCATCGAACCTTCTCTGAGTCCGTGGGAGTCCAACAACAAAGTCCATAGTGATATGCTCCCACTTTCACTCGGGAATATCTAACCTCTGAAGTAAATCACCAGGTCTATGATGCTCACACTTCACCTGCTGGCAATTTAGGCATCGAGTTACATAGACAACTATGTCCTTCTTCATTCGCCTCCACCAATAATGCTGCCTCAAGTCTTGATACATCTTGGTGGCGCCCGGATGAATAGAATACCGGGAACTATGGGACTCCTCAAGGATTAACTCACGAAGTCCATCCACATTAGGCACACAAATACGACCCTGCATCCTCAAAACTCCGTCATCTCCAACAGTAACCTGCTTGGCATCACCGTGCCGCACTGTGTCTCTAAAGACAAGTAAATGAGGATTGTCATCTTGCCGATCTCTGATACGCTCAAATAAAGAAGACCGAGCAACTGTACAAGCTAGAACACGGTTGGGCTCAGAAACATCTAACTTCACGAATTGGTTGGCCAAGGCCTAAACATCCAATGCAAGCAGTCTCTCACCAACTGGAATATATGCAAAGCTACCCATACTGACTGACTTTCTACTTAAAGCATCGGCCACCACATTGGCCTTCCCGGTATGATACAATATAGTGATATCATAGTCTTTCAATAGCTCCAGCCACCTCCTCTGCCTCAAATTGAGTTCCTTCTGCTTGAACAAATACTGCAAGCTCCGATGATCACTGGATACCTCACATGGCACGCCATAAAGATAGTGCCTCCAAATCCTCAGCGCGTGAACAATGGCTGCCAGCTCTAGATCATGAACATGGTAATTCTTCTCGTGAACCTTCAGCTGCCGTGATGCATATGCAATAACCTTGCCACCCTGCATCAATACTGCACCCAGACCAATACGAGATGCGTCACAATATATTATATAAGATCCTGAACCTGTGGGTAACACCAATACCAGTGCCGTAGTCAAGGATGTCTTGAGCTACTGAAAGCTTGCTTCACACTCGTCTGACCACCTGAACGGGGCACCCTTCTGGGTCAATCTGGTCAACGGGGCTACTATAGATGAAAACCCCTCCATAAATCGATGGTAATGGCCTGCCAAACCTAGAAAACTACGAATCTCTGTAGCTGATGTGGGTCTATGACAGTTTTGGACTGCCTCAATCTTCTTAGGATCCACCTGAATACCCTTTGCTGACACAACGTGACCCAAGAAAGCAACTGATCTCAACCAAAACTCGCATTTTGAGAATTTAGCATATAACTGGTTGTCTTTCAGAGTCTGAAGAATGATCCGAAGATGCTGCTCATGCTCCTCTTGACTATGGGAGTAAATCAAGATATCATCAATAAACACAACCACAAAGGAATCCAAGTAGGGTTTGAACACCCAGTTTATCAAATCCATGAAGGCTGCTGGGGTATTTGTCAGCCCAAATAACATCACTAAAAACTCATAATGCCCATACCGAGTTCGAAAAGCTGTCTTAGGAACATCGGATGCCCTAATCCTCAACTAATGGTAGCCAGATCTCAAATCAATTTTTGAAAACACCTTGGCACCTTGAAGCTGATCAAATAAATCATCAATCCTCGGCAAATGGATTTTTATTCTTGATGGTGACTTTGTTTAACTGTCGATAATCTATACACATCCTCATCGATCCATCTTTCTTCTTCACAAACAACACAGGTGCACCCCAGGGCGAGACACTAGGTCTAATGAAGCCCTTATCAAGCAAATCTTGCAACTGCTCCTTCAATTCTTTCAACTATAGCGGGGCCATGCAATATGGCGGAATAGAAATAGGCTGAGTGCCCGGAGCCAAATCAATGCAGAAATTAATATCCCTGTCGGTTGGCATCCCCGGCAGGTCTGCAGGAAACACCTCTGGAAACTCACGAACAACCGGAACCGAATCTATGGAAGGAACCTCCGCACTAGAATTGCGGACATAAGCCAAATAAGCTAGACACCCCTTCTCGACCATATGCCGAGCCTTTACGTAAGAGATAACCCTGCTGGTAGAATGGCCGAGATTCCCTCTCCACTCTAATCGAGGCAACCCCTACAAGGCTAAGGTCACCGTCTTGGCGTGATAATCTAATATAGCATGATAAGATGACAGCCAATCCATACCCAGTATGACATCAAAATCAACCATGTCGAGAAGTAGAAGATCTACATGAGTCTCAAGACTCCCAATGGTGACCACACATGAACGATAAACACGACCTACAATAATAGCATCTCCCACTGGCGTGGAAACATATACATGAGCACTCAAGGAATCACGGGGTACAACCAAATAGGAAGCAAAATAGGATGACACATAGGAGTAAGTAGATCCCGGATCAAATAGAACTGAAGCATCTCTACTGCAAACTGAAACAGTACCTATGATAACAACGTCAGATGACTTAGCCTCAGGCCTGGCTGGGAAAGCATAACACCGGGGCTGGCCCCCACCACCCTGAACTACGTCCCTGGGATGGCCTCTAGCTGGCTGGTCTTTACCTCTAACGACCTGACCTCCACCTCTAACTGTCTGGCCCCTACCTCTGGCTGCCTGACCCCTGCCTCTGGCTGGCTGAGTAGGTGGTGCAGCAACTGGTGCCGGAACCATGGCACGAGAACTCTGATGCTGTGTGCTGCCGTTGCCCGAGGGCAAAATCTGGCAATGTGCCTCGGATCACCACAAGTATAACATAACCTCGGCTGCTGTGATTGCTGACCCTGAAACTGACCCTGTCGACCTGAATAACCACCCTGATAACTCTGGAGTGGAGGTGCACAAATAGGAGCTGGTGGTGCACTGTAGGCTAGCTGGTCGGAATAATGCATCTGAGGGCCACGACCACCTGAGGCACCGTGGGATGCCCGGAGCGATGAATGAAATGGCCTGGGAGGATAGCCTCTACCAAAAGTACTCCTGCCTCTAGATGAGGCACTGCTGAACTCACAGGAATGACGAGGCCTCTTGTCAGACCCCTGACCTCCCTGAGTAATTACCATCTCGACTCATCTGGCGACATTAGCAGCCGCCTGAAAAGAAATCTCACTCCCAATCTCCTTAGCTATCTGCAATCTGATAGGCTGAGCAAGTCCATCAATAAACCTCCTCACCCTCTCTCTCTCTCTCGGTGGGAAGTAGAAGAATGGCATGACAGGCCAAATCTACAAAATGGGTCTTATACTGAGTAACCGTCATACCGCCCTGCTGGAGACGCTCAAACTGACGGCGACGCTCCTCCCTCAATATGATAGGCAGAAACTTCTCTATGAAGAGCTGAGAGAACTGGTCCCAAGTAAGAGCAGGCGACCCAGCAGCTCAGCCAGTCGGATTAGTTCAGCCGGTTATTGCGGCACAGGTCGGAGATGGGCCAGCTATGTCTTCTGAGGCTTTATGGAGATTGGACAGGTTTACCAAGCTCTTTCCTGTTCACTTCAGTGGTGCCCCTTCAGAGGACCCCCAGGAGTATCTTGACAGCTGTCATGAGGTTCTACGGAACATGGGTATAGTGGAGAACTTCGTCGAGGTTAGGCTCGACACTTACCAGTACATGGGGTTAGTTGTACTTATGCTGCACTCTGCACTTTCTGTGCAGATTTTGATACCGGCTCTGGTTGATCGAGATTTTGCTATTGGTCCGCTGTCCGGAGACTCAAGGTAGATCTGTCGGCGTCCACAGACCTTGAAGTCCCCGTCTATCATTTCTGTTCTACTATTTCTTTTATTCAGATAGTTGTATTTCTTTCAGACTATTACTTGTAGTAAATTCTAGAATGCTCGTGAATTGTGACTCCAGATCCGGGTGGTAGTAATTAATACAGTTTTTATGATATTTCGCACTTATTATATTTTATTTTAGTTAATTATTGTTACTTAATGAATGAAAATAAGAAATTGGTTTAATGATTCTCTAACGTTGGCTTGCCTGGCAAGTGAAATATTAGGCGCCATCATGGTCCTGTCGGTAAAAAATTTCGGGTCGTGACAGTTATACTCCCAAAACCAGAAGCTTCGATGTATAACGCATCTTTTTAATGCGCTATGTCCCTTTCACGTCCCTCTTTCTTCTTTGTGGAAAACGCTGATAAGACGAATCTAATGTACAAAAAGAGAAGCAGAGTTTTGGGCAATGCAATGGTTAAAAGCTAGATGTGAAGTTGATTTTGGCCTTGAGGTCCAAGGTTCAATTCCTTCCACCAACAATTTCTTGTTTTCCTATTTCTTTTCATTTGTCATTTCTTTTCATTATTTGGTTAAAGTATTTATAATTTTTTTCAAATTAGAATTATGGATATTCTAAATACAAAATAACAACTATTAAAAATATTGGTAGATTTTTTAACGAAATAATAAAAGGCTTCTCTTTTTTTTTTTTTTTTACTTTAAATAAATTCAAAAATCATAATTTTCTAATAAATATGAAATTATTTTAATTACATTAAAAAATAATTATAAATATTTGAACCAAATAATGAAAAGAAATAGGAAAATATAATGTTGTCGGTGGAAGGAATTGAAACTTGAATCTTAAGGCCAAAACCAACTTTACATCTAGTCTTTAACCATTGCCCCACCCAACACTCTGCTTCACTCTTTGTGCATTAAATTTGTTTTATCAGCGTTTCCCAGAAAGAAGAAAGAGGGACGTGAAAGGGACATAGCGCATTAAAAAGATGCGTTATTCATTGAAGCTTCTGGTTTATAGCGCGCTTATTTAGACCCCGTTTGGATTAGCTGATTGTAAATAGCTGATAAGCTTGTAGTGCTGAATTTTTTTTTAAGTGCTGAAACTGATTTTTAAAATAAGCATTTACGTGTTTGGATAGAAGTGCTGAAATTGATAATAAGCAGTTGATGTGTTTGATTAAAAAGTGCTGATAAGCTATTTTTTGTTAAAATAACTAAAATACCCTTGAATGTTTTTCAAAAAATTATAAATTATAAATTTCTTTGTAAAGAAAAGAATTAATAACGAATATGGAATGAAGAGAAAGTCAAGAAATTTATTTTGAAATAAGTATTTTGTGAATTAGAAAATATTATTAAGGATAAACTAGTAAAAGTATTGGTTAAACTAAAAGTGCTTATAAACTGAAAAGTCAAACACCCTGTTGGTGCGCTATACTTATCCGTTTTTTTGGTTCTTCCAAATCATATTTTGGTTCTGGACTCCTTCAGCTAAGAATTAAAAAGCTTCTACTCTTCGAGATTGCTGCTTGCTTTGTTTGTTTGATCTGGACTATTTTCGTGCATTTTGGTTTAAAGGTTTGAGCTTTATTTCACGGATTCTTGATTTTCTGGGACTAATTTTATTGCTATAACGTTTCTCCTTCTCAAATTTATGTTTTTTTTTTTTCCTATCGTGATGTTATGATATGAACTAGCGTCTGATTAGGGTATCACGTCCTTCTGGATTTTGTTTCCTCAAGTGGAATGTTAGTTTCAGAAAATCTTTCCGACTTGATTCTGCCTCCAACTCCTTTAAAACAAAGAAGATAGTGCTGTGTGTGCGCGCGCAACAAGTAAGGCCGTTCTTGTGATCTTCATACTCAGAGAGTATAAAATTAGAGGCTAATTTGAACATTTCAGGATACACAAGTTTATCAAAGAGTCGCATGATGATCCTATTTCAAAATTTGAGTAACTCAATAAACGCTTTTCGACTTTTTAGGAAGAACTAATTTTTAAAAAGCATGAGATCTATATACATGACAATTCTAGTAAGATAAAGGTTTACATCTACTTTTTTTTCTTCAAGGAGTCTTACATGAAATAGAATCCTAATTCTTTAAAAGACGAGTTTGAAGCAAATGATGTAGTTTCAACTTCTGACGAGCTGGTTTAGTTTTAGGGATTGTTACACAAATAGCCCGTCAGATTCAATCTTTACTTTTTCTAGCCGGTATACATAAATTATACATTGATTATATATAATTATGTATATATTATACATCCGCCGGCTATTTGAGTTAATTTGTCTTAGTTTTATTTACTTTTCTGTTTGTCAAACATTCACTTAAACATATGGCTACAAAAGCTAACTTCATCAGCGAAATATCCATCCAAGATGCAATGGAACTTGAAGGTTTGTATTGTGCGATTGTGGCAGATTCTGGATCACGAGAAGCCAGACAATCTATTCTCGCTTGAATTGTTTCTGCATGATAAAAAGTATCTTTTAATCCTTTCTGCTAGATGTAGTTGATGGTGGACCATTTTAAGCAAGGTCCCAAGGAGCAGGCTAGACTTCTCATGTACTCAGTTTGCTTTAAAAGGTCAATTTCTTCACCATCAAATGAATCTAACAAAAAGGATTATACGATACCTTTTCATCTCGCATAAGCAAGTCAAGCGAGAATGGATTGTCTGGCTTCTCGCGATTTGGAATCAGCCACAATCACGCAACACGAACCTTCAAATTCCGTTGCATTTATGTAATGGATATTTCACTGATGAAGTCAGTTTCTGTAGTCATATTTCGAGGTGAATATTTGACAAATTAATACAGAAAAGTAAACCAACTCATCAGTAGTTGAAATAGAATCATTTGCTTCAAACTCGTCATTTAAATAATTAGAATTCTATTTAACGAAAGACTCATTGAAAAAAAAAACATAAATGTAAATATTATCTTTTTAGAATGGTCATATATATAGGACTCATGTTTTCCAAAAATGCTTCTTCCTAAACAAACAGAAAAGCGTTCATTCAGTGTGGACTCTTCCTTTTCCTTTTAAGTCCAATCACACATCCACAGAAGAATATAAAAGGTAAGGATAAAGGGGAGGGCAATGTGTGTGCATTTCTTTTTTATGTCAATATCTTATCTCCGTAGATTCATTTTGCTCTAGCATTTCTTACAGTTCTATACAAAATGATATTTACGTTAATATGGTAGTTGATCTCTTCTTCATGCACCTTAAGGATAACTGATATATGCAGCTCAAGGAGCACAACGCTAATATGATGTGCCATTTTCGTTCTCTTTGCTAGAAAGCAAATGGAAGGCACACCGAATCAGGAGACAAGTCTAAGGAGGCATCAATGATACTTTTAGAACCAAAAACCTTTTTGCACTCACAAAACACTCATAACTTTTTAAAACTACAACTGTCCAACTTTTTTCTCGAAAGCAAAAAATTTCTCCAAAATTGTCTGAATGGCTCCTAAATACTTCCTGCAAGCTGAATGAGGGAGCTCAATTGCCTCTTAGAACCCTTTCAAATCTTACACAATTCAGGGTTGTAAATCTAATCTGACAAATGGGGATCAATGAGGAGCCTCTGAATGCCGCTGTTCTGAACTGCCAGTCCCTTCCCTATATGAGACACTAGGGTGGCATATATTACACAAAACAAGTAACAATAATGAATATCTTAGACCGCAACCATGTTATTTGTTGATCGGGTTGGATCAGAATGTCTTGTAAAATGTGGATAATTTGGAAACTAGTTAAGGAAGCTCCGAATCTGATGCATGGCCAGATGATCTCCTTGTTCTTGGGCTGTTCATCAGCATTAGCTGACTTTCAGAATTCTGCCTTATAGTGCGTATTTGTGGAGGTCTTATCGACCGTCCCCTTGGTGTTCCTGGAACAATGATCTCATGATGATGCTTGAGACAATGAAAAGCAATATGGAAACTGCATAATTGGAATCGTTCTCTTTTTCTTTTGTAGCTTGCACTAATAGTTTTGGATAAGGGAAGTGAAGATGCTGGCTGACTACTCTACAATCATTTCACAGGGTATGACATACATCAATTTGTAGGTTGTTCTCTTAGAATCATTCTTGTTCTGGCAATACTCTGTTACTGAAGTTCATAAGTGGATGCTGTGGTTGCTCATATCTTATGGTACTGCTAAGAATCCTAACAGATTTATATCTATGTAAAGGATCAAAGATGATATCATTTTAACTATGATATAAGAAATTTTTAACATGATTACTTTACATCTACCATACTCCTCATCAGGTTTTAGCGAATGAAAACTTATTTTGGGGATTTGTTGCTTGTAAGGAGCAAATAACAATAAAAATAGGATTATATGCTGTTACCAGTGTCGAAGAGTTTCTGTTAGGCAGTCGACTTTCTTTAAAATTTAGGAACAAGTTAAAGTAGCCTTTAAGAAAAGGAAGATTAAAGCTACATGATATAGGTTTTGAGCCAAGAAATCCTACCTGGTTGCTTGCTCACTTTGATATCTGCAGGTTTCCTAATTGAAAGTCTCTTGCTCAAAATCTCAGGAGATGCAATATTCTTCTTTTCGGTTGGTGATGGAAGCGGATCATCTGCTGTTACAGGGTCATCCCCACATGCTGAAGCTCCATCACTTCCTGATTCAGAATTTATGTCTCTGTGACTTGTGCTCGACTTTTCTTTCTCAGTCACCCTGTATGCAAACATCTGGAATGGTATCTGTGTGACAGGCTGAGGATCAGATTCAGAATTTCCTAAAAAGGGGAAGCTCCTTAAGATGGCAGCTTCAATCTCGCCGTAGTCTACTGGTGGCAATGGTGAATCTTGTTGGCCGTGTTCAGGATTCATCACCAAGAATCTCTTTACGTAGCGGAGAACCCTGCAAATGGATGAGAAACTTGGTCGCTGATATGGATCAGTATGCCAACACTTCTTTGTCAAGCTTGTCACATATTTTGGTGAGTGAAATGGGAATAATGGCCTCTCTCCTGCCCTTATATTTCTACTCATTTTGTCTCCTTGTAGATGGCTATCTTCAAATGGAACTTTCCCTGTTAATACCTCAAAACATATCATCCCAAAACTGTACACATCAGACTTCTCAGTATACTTGATGCTCCCTCCATCCCCCGTCTGCTCTTGTTCAGCTAGGACTTCTGGGGCAAACCAAATGAAGGGGAGCGTCCCATTATTTTGACTCACATGAGCTTTCTGAGGAAGCTTGATAGAACAAGATGAGCCAAATCCACAAACCTTTGCATGTAAGTACCCTTCTGTAGTTATGTTCCTCGCCTTGACAAGGATGTTGGAAGGACTCAGTTCACCATGATATACTTTCTTTGAGTGGAGGTATTCCATGCCTCTTGCAATCTGAAGCAGTAAATCAATTGCAACTGGTAGAGAAAATGGTACGCGCTTTCTTGGTCCACAGATCTCTTTGATGTAACTAGATAAATCTTTGTTCATAAGTTCCATGATTAAGAAACACTCTCTCTTTTCATCATCAGTAAAACCACAGGAGATGTGCATTATATTTGGATGAGAGAGGCACAGTTCTTGAGTGATCTCTGGAATCAGGGGCTTAATATCTCCAAACAAATGCCTTAAACAGAAGGTTTCCCCCAACCATTGGATCTCCTTGTATTGGCTTCCACTACCTAACCGCCTTCTTACCTGGTAATCCTTTGAATTTACAAGAACTGAGCTAGGTAAGAGTTTATGCTCATTCTCTGTCTCCGTCTCGTTTAAGTTCCTCAAGAGGACATCAGCTACTCGTAGCTCATGCTTTGTCAAAGTACATGAACCTGAATTCTTCTTCTTCCCGCGAATTTTATTCTGCAATATCCACTTGTCTTCATTCCAAACTAAGCTTACCCTTTCGCAGAACTTTTGGGAAACCAGATACTGCTTTCCGAATTTCCATTGGAAAATTCTTGGGTCTTTACACTCTTTCTGATATTTCATTGAGTAAATGAATCTCTTCTTCTGTATCTCATCATGGTTACTACCTGAAATCTCTCCTGCTATTTCTATGGCCTCAATGACAATTGGCACGCAACAGAGCAAATTGTGGATGTGAAATTCAACCGAATCCGTATTCTTGTAAAGAACTATGGCTTTTGCCCAGAAATCCTTCATTTCGAGAGATTGCTTGATGTACTGCTCTGCTTCTTTGAATACCCTGAGAAGCTCTTTTAAGGGGTTCTCAATAATTTTCCATTTGATATTCTTCTCTTCAAACCTCAAGTTCTGTTTCATGGTTTCTGCAATTGTCTTGTAGGCACATTTTAGCATATCCACCAACAAGCAACATTGTTTCTGATTTATTTGTATGTCATCTTTGAAAACCATTAGAGCTTTAAGACTCCCAATTACCTCTCCTATCTGCCTGAATTCCTCCAGCGCCGGCATGCTTGGACATATATAAAGCAGAGATTGATCTGGTCATTAGCATATCAATCAATCAGTCAACTACATCTCAGTTACGAGTATCACTCTGGTAATAAAGAATTATAAATTATTGCCTCAACATATGAATATCACATGTATTTCGGGGGAAAAGGGGAAAAAGAAACAGCTACATGGAATAGCTTACCAAGAATTTGAAATGGGGTTCCGACAAACCTATGGGAGATCTAAGTTACCCTTGATTAAACATCAAATTCCAAATTGCATCGTCGAGTTCTTGAATCACCACCTGAGGAACCGTAGGCCAAAAAATAGATATCAAACCTCCCTAAAGATAAAAGGGGAAAAGATGGCGATCTTGAAATGTATACCAGCAGCAGTATATTTTTTAAGAAAGCTATAGAGCAAACATGAAAATATTAGTAAAACGTTAAAGGTTAATTGAAAATGAGCCTCAAACAATTTATAATTGGTTGCAATAAACGACTTACTCTACTAGTGGCTTGGCTTCGTCATGCTCTTTTCTCACGTTATTTCTCCCAATGCAATAAGGAATCTTGTAAACCTTTATGAATATCTGTCTTCGCAAGGCAATTAAACTTGTTACCAAAATTGAAAAATTGGAAATTGTAAAGGTTTTGTATTGGATTTAATTTGAGCTTTCAGCAAGCAAATTTGATACCAGAATGAAGAACTTGATTGCATAGCTATGACAATGAGATCACGGGGCGGCAATCAAGCTCTCTTAGAATTTTCAGAAATATTGCAGAAACTAAGAAAATAAAGTAAGAAATGGTTTTGAAAGAGGAACTTGTTGATGGCCCAACACTTGGCAGATTCTCTACTAGTTTTTGCTTGTGCCAAAATGCACGTTTTAGGCCGGCAAAGCTGTATATTCCATTACGTGCCGTTGACATTTTCGAGTTTGTAATATGTGAAAGGTATCATTTTCTATATCGTTAATCGCAATACCTCTTTCAACAATCTTAGAACTTATCGACACCTATAATTAATTCATCTAAAAGCTTTTTAAAGTTTGTTTCTTTGCAAGCTCAAAGATAATAACAACCGTACTAGGATACCGAGAGAAAAAAAATGAAAAGGAGGGAAAGAAAAAGGGGATAGGTAATGTTAAAACGCAAAAAATTAACGCATGCAAATGGCATTTTAAACGGTTTTATCTCCCAAATGACAGAAAGGTAGATGAAGGATTTTATGTTTGAGGACAAGGGGGTTGAGGAGTTTCACTGCTTCAACTTAATATTGTGACAATAGGCATAACTTAATATAAGTAAGTATTTCGGATAAATTCAAATATATTGTTAGTTCCTCTGAGTAAAATGGAATCATATGAATGATTCGCATAGATATAACTTATTTGAGATTGATGCATAGTCGATTGGTTGTTTATATTATTCGAGTATAAGAAAGTAAATGCTTTTGCTTCTGTTGCTCAAGAGGTAGATCCACCCATACCAATTCTAAACATTAGGTTATGTAATAGGGTTTTTTTTTCGTTCCTATACACTAATTGAAACTTTATTACCAAAAATGTCCACGTTTAGTTATTTATCCGACCTAAACAAGTTTTATCTACAAAATATATGCATTTATTTAAACTAGAATCCTTTTTGCAGTAGCCTTCCTTTTTTAGACGCGGGATTTTGGGATCGCGTAGGATTCTTCAGAGATTTTACTGACGCAATCATCGCACATTAATCAAGTCAATGTATTTGTAGAATCCTGCTATTACGCCGATTTTCTCTGATTATCATCGCACCATAATCAAGTTCTATTCTCTGGTTTTCTATGTTTCCTCTAGTTTTCCATAAGCGAAGGTTTTGAAATTTTTTTTGCAAATAATTATCTACAATTGTATTGAATTTCGCGATATAATGTCAAAATTAGTGATTATGCTTCAGCTAAATGGTCACTGGAATAGTATTGGGAGATACAAAGATTTTAATGTTGATGGAATTGTAGTCAACAAGGATTCAAATTATAGTCAATTGAATTCTGCAATTGCAGAGCATCTAATGATCGATACCTCAAAAAATTCATCGAAATCAAATACACTATCAACGAACGCTGTCCTCCAATGGAAATTTGGAACAATTTGGGAGTTCGAGTATACATGGAGACGAAAAAGGAAAACAAAAGCTTAGGAATGTATCCGCTGTGTATAACAGTGCGTGATTTCGATTTGGAATGCAATATCTCTAATTCGAGCACAATTGCAGGTTTACTCTGTTTTTTCAGTGGTGATATTTTTTTTACAACATATATACAATGATACTACATAACAAATGTAGTTCAACTGTTATGTCTATTGAAGTATTCAATTTCACGTGTTCTATAATTTTACTACAACCTATCTACAATGTAGGTCTGAATTGTAGATACTTTTAATTGAGTGCAGGTTTATCTGATTATCGTATGTCTAACGTGGTTCAATTGTCAAGCAATTGTGACAAAATTGGAGAAGTATCAAGAACAATGAAGTTGATTGATAGGCCAACATCTCCGGCGATTGTGCAATATGAAAGTATTATCATAACAAAACATACGTCAAATGTTATTGAAGTAGGCCAAGTCTACCAAGACAAGCAAATAATTGTCAGTGCAATGAAGCACTATTCTGTCATGAATAGGTTTCAATTTAGGGTGAAAAGGTCTAGCGCAAGAAGGTAAGAACGGTTCAATTGTCAAATTCATATTTTTGTTTAATTTGTAATTTTTTTGTCTAATTTGTAGTTTCTTTGTATATAAATTTTATATAATTTGTAATTTTTTTGTATATAAATTGTTTAATATAAGATTTTTGTGCTTAAGCAGCCTCTTATTTTGTAGCTATATTTTTCATCATATTTTTTAAATTATTTTTATTCTGTAGCTACTGTCTCGTATGTGTTGGGGACAATTATACATGGCACTTCAAGTCCACCAGCATAAACGAATCAGCATTGTTCAAGATTCGAAAATTCAACAGCTTGCACACATGCTCTTTGATGGACAATACATACATACAATGCAGACCTACTGCCATGGTAGTTGGTAGCATGGTTATACCAAAATATGCGGATCCTAAGACAATATACACACCAAAAGACATACAAACTAATATGTTGTCAGAATATGGTATGAACTTAACATACATGCAAGCTTGTAGAGCAAAGGAAAAGACTTTGGAATTTTTGAGAGGTCATCCTGCTGATTCCTACAGTCGCTTGCCAAGTTATTTGTATATTCTGGAGAAGACTTATCCAGGGTCGGTAGTTAAATTGCAAAAGACTGAAGATGATTGTTTCTTGTACGCATTTATTGCACTTAGTACGTCCATCAAGGGCTGGGAGTATTGTAGGCCAGTTGTAGTAGTTGATGGCACCTTCTTGAAGTCAGCATATATGGGAATAATGTTAACAACTAGCACAATGGATGCAGCAGGTATTGTAGATTAATTGTAGAAATATTGTTATAAAGTTATTTTTCAGTATGTATTTTTATACTCTCAAGTTTTATTACAGAAATTGAATTTCTTTTTGCTACCTGTGTAATAGGTAGCATATTACCACTGGCATACGCTGTTTTTGATTTAGAAAATGACGCATCATGGACGTGGTTTTTTGAACAATTCAAACATGCGTATGGTGAAAAACCAAATATGTGGGTTGTTTCGGACCAGAATGAGAGTATCTTGAAGGCAACATCTACTGTTTATACCGGCATGCCATATTATGCTTGCATGTAGCATATCTGGACAAATGTAAGGTCAAAGTTCAAGAAGGGTCATCTAAAGTTAAGCGAATTGTACTTTGCCACGGCACGATCATACATGCTTGATGAATTTAATGAAAGAATGTCACAGATTGAAAAGATCGACACGTGTGTTAAAGCATACCTATACGATATTGGCTATCACAGATGGTCTCGGGTACATGCTACGGTGAACAGAACATGGACGGTGATATCAAATATTGCAGAGCCATTGAATGGGTAACAAAAGATGCAAGAGAACTGCCCGTAGTAGAACTATTAGAGTACATGAGGACTCTTTTTGAACGTTGGACTAATGAAAAGTTATTGAAAGCAAAGGGTACGTTCACATACCTTGGAAAAAAATACAACAAAGAGTTGGAGGACAACAGGACATTATCGCAGAAGATGAGAGTAAGCTATAGCCAGTAACATCAGATTATTGATTCCATCAAACTAAATATATACTGTTAATTGTAGATAAAGTATTGTATAATTGTAGTTATTTTGTATATGTTGCTGACAACTTGTTGTGTGTTTGTAATGAAATTGTAAGTGAGGGCTTCCACAGATGACATCCATATTGTGATAGATGGTGTGGAGCGCTTCATTGTTTGCCTTCAAAACAAAAGATGTAGTTGTGGACAATTCCAGCTTGATGAACTTCCTTGTGCACATGCTTTGGCGGCTTTGAGGCACAGGAACAAGTCTTATGAAAACTATTGTTCTCCTTATTACACGAGGGAAAGCCTTTTGCATACTATAAACTACCAGTAGACCCGCTGCCTGACGAAAGCAAATGGAATGTGCCACAACATATAGCTGAAGAAGTTGTAATGCCACCTACTGGGAAAAGACAGCCAGGGAGACCTCAAAAATAAAGATACAAACCATATGATGAAGTAAATGCAAAGAAGTACAAGGTTTCATGTGGCAACTACAAACTAGAAGGGCATAACAAAAGATCTTGTAAGAATGCTCCCAAAAGGAAATAAAAATTGATACAGTCACAAAAATTATTTTTCCTGAGTACTGTTGAAGATAATCTGTAGTTTAAGATATGGAGTTATATTTGTTCTCTTCTGGAGAATTATAGTTGAGGTGTAATTGTGTTGCTAATTTGAATAAAGACTGTCTCCTATAATGAAATATTTATAACTCTTAATGCAATTAATTTGTAGTTGTTTTGTTCAGTTACTGAGTTTATTTATTTCAGCCTTTCCTAACAACACTGCTTAAAATTGAATGGAATATGTATTTTTTGTATATTAGTTGTAGACATAATTGTAGTTAAACTATAAAGAAATTATATGCTAACAATATCGAGATCAAGTACTAACAACTTTCAACCAAAAAGAAAACCACAGATGTTTTCTATTCTAAGTAGTAGACTTCTGGACAAAATAACAAAACAAAAGGTAAAACAATTGTAGCACAAATCTGCTATAAATAAATTGCAGCTGACTTGTTCTTAGTTAACAATTTATCTACAACTTTACTACAAACCAGCTACAACTAAACAATTTAACTACAATTTTTCTACAGAAAAGGGCAACTAATTCTTCTTTTTTCGGACTTGTGTTCTCTCGTTCACAGTTGGTGCACCTTTTCTTCTTGCTAATCTTCCAGTCACCTCACTTTCACTAATTGCACCAAGCTCTTGCTTTTTCCTAGCATAATCCCAAAGTAGCGCTCCATAGCGTCTGCGGTGTTGATCAATAGCAGAAAGGTCTTCCTTTGAAATCGCTAGCTCTCCAATGCTGACATATTCTGCAAATTCCGCCACGTATACACCACAATCATTGCAAAAAAAAAAATTAGGGAAAAAGATTTAGCATTCATTGTAAAATAAAATCTGTTAAATAGATAGAAGGAAAAGCAGCCTTTTCATACAGTGATCCCTTTTTTTGCTGGGGTATCTCACCGACCAACCACTGAATGTCAAGAGGGTCAGTAACACCTTTTTTAATATATGCCTTTGTGTTCTTGTAGTTGATGTCTGGACGCTTGCCATTGAAGCCGGTGCATGACAAGTAGAGGGGGATCATAACCGCAAACCTGTTGACAACAGATTCAACAAGGTTGTGATTTCGTGAAGAGACCATAAAATCATAAACATATAGAACCCTCTCGGTAATGTCAAACACAACCAACAACCAATAAAATTTCTCCACAATATTTATGGGCATAATCACAAAATCAACTTTATCCCATGCAACATTTGCAAGTAACCTGTACCCCAATATGTATTCTGATACGACGTCTTGGGGTTTGACAACAACAAACTTCTTATCGGCAGGAGCATTAATGTACCTCTGATAAATTTGTTCAATTCTAGTCTTGAACATACTGTCAGTGGTTGTAAACCGTATTTTGTTTTGAGGACCATACTTTCCTCTTTTCCTCAAATAGTATAAAATAACATCAATGTGCTACAAAAAAATAGATTTCATTATTTGTCAATACTTCATACAATTTAACTATAATTTTTAAACAAAAAAACTACAGACTTCTTAAATTACAGAATACTATAGCTAATCATTAAATTTTGTCAGGGTATGTGTTTACCGTGTCATTGAGGACTTGCCCGGGATGTGCCAAAGTATAAAGCCACTCCTTTTTATCAACTTTCTCCACTCCAAGATCATACCACGGCTTGAGCTGGTTATCTTTTAAAGAATAAGGTGCCTTACTCCTATTTAAACACATAACAATTACAATTAATATGTAGTTTCAACTAGAAATCCAAAAATTGAATGCACTCGAAAATATAAAAAAATTGTATAATCTAACCTCTTTGAAACTGTATCAGTACCAAAGTATAACCACTTATTGAATTCTTCTAATAAGTCAGGATCAACATCGTCACCAATAACCCTAGTAAATGGATGCTTGATGAGGAAAATTGGAGGTCCAACAGAAGTGCTTCTCCCAAAACTATAAAAAGGGAGAAATGGGGATCTGGCATGCTTTTGTAATGACCCAGCCGATCGTTTTGAGAGTTATAGCCCCGATCCCCTTTTTACTGCTCTCCCCATATCTTTTTCTGCTTATGTGACTTGCCGGGAGGTTGTTGTTGTGGTTTCTGAGTTAATTGGGATACTTAGTTTTAAGTCTTAGGATTTTGACCATAGTTGGAACTGTGTAAATACGACTCCAGAATGGAGTTTTGTCGGTTCCGTTAGCTCCGTTGGGTGATTTTGGACTTAGGGGCGTGTCCGGATTGTGTTTTGGAGGTCTGTAGCCGATTTAGGCTTGAAATGGTGAAAGTCGAATTTTTGGAGATTTTGACCGGAAGTGAAATTCCGATTCCGGAAGTTGGAATAGGCCCGTAATGTTGAATATGACTTGTGTGCAAAATTTGGGGTCAATCAAATGTGATTTGATAGGTTTCGGCATCGGTTGTAGAAGTTTGAAGTTTTAAGTTCATTAAGCTTGAATTGGTGTGCGATTCATATTTTTTGTTGTTGTTTGATGTGATTTGAGAGCTCGACCAAGTTCGTATGGTGTTTTAGGACTTGATGGTATCTTTGGTTGAGGTCCCGGGGGCCTCGGGTGTGTTTCGGGGTGAGTTTTGAGCGTGTCCGGGCATTTCAACACTCTGATGTTGTTTTGGTACTTTTGGAAGTACGGGCCGCACATTTTGGAGTGCTGAGGCACAAGAAAAAGTGCCGAGGCAGAGGAAAAATGCGGACAACAGAGGAAAAGTGCGGACCACACAATTCTTCTTGCGGCCGCACTTCAGGGTGTTCTGCAGGTTCTCTAGTTCGACTTCGGAAGCTTATATCTTTTGATCCACAAGGAATTTGGAGATGATTCAAAAATAAAAGATGTAGCCCTTCGTGTCTAGTTTCCAGTAAGGTAGAGAAATCATTATTTAGACATTTGTACAGAAAGTTATGGCCATTGTACTAAAGCCTAGTAGGGCATAATTTGCTGAAGTGCGGCCGCAGGACTTGGGATGTGCGACCACACTTGAAAATATGTGGTCAGCACTTTGGAAGGTAGCTTTGGTACTATATAAATGAGGGTTAGGGTATTATTTCACATTTTGGACTTTGGGAGCTCGGTTTGTGATGATATTTCGTGGGTTTTTCAAAAAAATCATCGAGGTAAGTGATTCCAATTCAGATTTGGTTAATATACATGAATATATCACTGATTTCATCATTTAATTAGTACTTTGAGATGAAAATTTGGAAACAATTGTAGAAATTTCATAAACTATAAATTGGGGATTTGAAGGTTGAGTTGTGATCGAAATTGGCTAATTTTGGTATGGTTGGACTCGTGAGTGAATGTGTGTTCATATTTTGTGACTTTCACCCGATTCCGAGATATGGGCCCTAGGAAGCATTCTGGAACAATTTTCTAATTTCTTGCTTTAACTTTGATTTCATTAATTAGATTAGTTTCTTATAGTTGTATTTATGGTATATAATTGATTTTGGCTAGCTTTGGGCCATTCAGAGTCGGATATTCGTGGAAAAGACATTGTTACCGATTGATTGAGCTTGGTTCGAGGTAAGTGGCTTGCCTAACCTTATGTGAGAAAAATCCCCTTAGGTTTTGGTACTGTTGTGATATGTGAGCACCGTGTACGTGAGGTGACGAGTACGTACACGGGCTATTTGTTGTAAAACCCGATTTATTTTACTGAGAAGCAACCTGTTTTTCCTTTAATTTGTGTTATACCATTTAAATGAGTATAAGTCTATTTTTCATTCTTAATTGGGCTATTCCAATATGTGTAGTTATCCTGTTTAGTCTAATATTGCATGTCTACGTGCTTTAACTGCTTATATGAACTCTGTGAAGCATGCCTAGTTGATTTCCTGCTTTTTCCTTGTTCTTTATCAGTATAACTGTAGAAATCTTGCTGTTAACTGTTGTATTTATCGGTTTGAGCTGTGTGTTTACTTTTGAGACTACGAGGCCGTTCCTCGGGAGTTCTCCCTACATATTTTCTTTTGAAACTATGAGGCGGTTCCTCGGGAGTTCTCCCTGCATACTTACTTTTGAGACTACGAGGCGGTTCCTTGGGAGTTCTCCCTGCACACTTACTTTTGAGACTACGAGGCGGTACCTCGGGAGTTCTCCCTGTATATTTACTTTTGAGACTACGAGGCGGTATCTCGGGAGTTCTCCCCGTATATTTACTTTTGAGACTACGAGGCGGTACCTCGGGAGTTCTCCCTACATATTTATTTTAGGACTACGAGACGGTATCTCGGGAGATCCCCTGTTGTTTACCCTTGTGTGTTGTACTGTTGCCTTGCTGTGTTTCTTTTTGTTAAATTCTAGTCTCTTATTATACTGTATATTCTCCTGCCTTGTTTATTATTTGCCAGTGGGCCTGACCTGACCTCGTCACTACTCGACCGGGGTTAGGCTTGGCACTTACTGGGTACCATTATGGTGTACTCATTCTACTCTTCTGCACATATTTTGTGTGCATATCCAGGTGCTTCTTATCAGCCCCGCTACTAGCTGAGAGTGCTTGCTATTATACAAAGACTTCAAGGTATATCTGCCGTGTTCACAGACCTCAGAGTCCCCCTCTATTCTCTCCTATGTCATTTACCTTCCGTACTTCTTTTGTTAGACTCTGGTTTATAGAGATACTAGTTTCCTTCTGTAGCTTGTGACTTATGATGTTCTGGGTTTTGGGGAATACTGTGTATTACTAGAATGTTGGTTATTGTAAATGCCGAGCGGCATTGTTATCAGTTATTTAGTTATCTGTTGCAGATAGTTGTTAAGTTTTACTTCCATTTTTGTTATTTTTGCAATTGTTTAGGCTTACCTAGTCGTAGAGACTAGGTGTCGTCACAACGACTTAGAGAGGGAGTTTTTTGTCATGACAAGTGGTATTAAAGCTCTAGGTTCATAGGTGTCGTGAGTCACAAGCCAGTTTATTAAAGTCTCGCAGACCGGTACAGAGATGTCTGTACTTATCTTCGGGAGGCTATGGAACTGTTAGGAAAAATTACACTTCTTTGATTCCTTGTCGTGCGTAATTGTTAACTTCGAAATTCTAAACTTTTGTATTCTATTCTCTTACAGATGGTGAGGACACGTACAAGCGGATCTAATGACCAGGCACCCGAGCCCCCTTGCTAGATCCGCGAGAGGCCAGGGTAGAGGCCAAGGACGTCCATGCGGTGCAGCCAGAGCACCCGCACGAGCTGCGACAGAGGAGCTCCCAGTAGCTCCAGCTGGAGGGCAGGCACCTGAGGTACCTGTTGCTGCACCAGCCCTCCAGGAGACTCTAGCCTAGTTTTTGAGCTTGTTCAGCACCTTGGCTCAGGCTCGATTGATTCCACTTGTTCCTGGCACATCTCAGGCTGGGGGAGGAGCACAGACTCCAGTCGCTGGTTCTCCAGAGCAGCAGATTCAGGTTGACCAGGTTCTGAAGATTTTTTTGATGCAGCCAGTAGCTCCAGCTCAGCCCGAGGTTAGAGCAGTAGTTTCTGAGGCGGAGCAGGTCAGACTTGAGAGGTACAAGAAGTACCACCCTCCTACCTTCAGTGGATTGGCGTCAGAGGATGCCAGGCTTTTCTGGAGGAGTGTCACCATATTCTCCGCACTATGGGTGTAGCGGAGTCGAGTGGGGTTTCTTTTACTGCATTCCAGCTTAGAGGAGCAGCCTATCAGTGGTGGCATTCTTATGAGTTGAGTAGTCCGGCTGAGGCATCTTCACTTACATGGACTTAGTTCTCGGACATGTTCTTGAGGGAGTATGTTCCCAGAGTCTCAGAGATGCATGGCACGCGGAGTTTGAGCAGTTGCTCCAGGGTGCTATGACTATGTCAGAGTATGCAGTTCGCTTCAGTGATTTGGCCCGACATACACCCGCCTTGGTTGCCACAGTTTGAGAGAGGGTTCGTCGGTTTATTGAGGGACTCCACCCCAATATCAGGCTTAACATGGCCCGGGAGTTGGAGATGGATATTTCTTACTAGCAGGTTGTGAGTATTGCTAGGATATTGGAGGGTATGCTTGCTCGGGAGAGAGAGGAGAGAGAGAGGCCAAGAGGTCTCGAGAGTCTGGCACTTACAGTGGCACTCGTGCCCCAGCTGCAGTTCGCCATGGTAGGGGCAATTGGAGTCGCCCCATTCATTCAGCTCTTCCAGCTACCAGTGGTATTCCGGTCCCTTCTAGGCCCTAGGAGCCTTATTATGCATCGACAGTGTCTAGTGTGCCTCCTGCACGGGGTGTTTTTAGTGGTCAGTCCAGCAGACCTGGCTTGAGCCAGTCACAGCAGCCACGCTCTCTAAGAGCTTATTTTGAGTGTGGCGACACCCGCCATATGATGAGGGATTGCCCCAGACTTAGGAGGGGTGCACCTCCACGGACTTCTCAACCACCGCGTGCTCTACCGGGTCCTCAGGCTATGATCCAGCACCAGCTACTGCCTCACCTGCTCAGCTAGCTCGAGGTGGAGGACGGGGAGGTCGAGGTCGCCCAAGAGGGATAGGCCAGGCCGAATATTATGCTCTTCTAGCTCGTACAAAGGTAGTTGCTTCCGACTCTGTCATTACAGGTATTGTTCCGGTCTGTCATAGAGATGCGTTAGTTTTATTTGATCCAGGCTCCACTTATTCCTATGTGTCCTCTTATTTTGCCCCGCATTTAGGTGTATCTCGGGACTCCTTGAGTTCCCATGTTTATGTGTCTACTCCTATGGGAGATTCTCTTATTGTGGACCGCGTGTATCAATCGTGTTTGAATGTCTTAGTGGTTTTGAGACTAGAGCCGATTTATTAATGCTCAGTATGGTAGATTTTGATATTATTTTAGGCATGGACTGGTTTTCGCCCCATTATGCTATTCTTGATTGTCACGCTAAGACCGTGATGCTGGCTATGCCAGGATTACCTCGATTAGAGTAGAGAGGTACCTTAGAGTATACTCCCAACAGAGATATTTCGTTTCTTAAAGCTCAACGAATGGATGAGAAGGGGTGTGACGCGTATCTAGCTTATGTGAGAGATGTCAGTATTGATACCCCTACAGTTGAGTCAGTCCCAGTAGTGAGGGATTTTCCAAATGTTTTTCTAGATGATCTTTAGGGCATACCGCCCGACAGAGATATTGATTTTGGCATTGATTTGTTGCCGGGCACTTAGCCTATCTCTATTCCTCCATATCGTATGGCTCATCCTGAGTTGAAAGAGTTGAAGGAATAGTTACAGTAATTTCTTTATAAGGGCTTCGTTTGTCCCAGTGTGTCACCTTGGGGTGCTCCGGTCATGTTTGTGAAGAAAAAGGATGGTTCTATGCGTATGTGCATTGATTATCGCCAGTTGAACAAAGTTACAGTGAAGAACAAGTATCCTTTGCCTCGTATTGATGACCTATTTGATCAGTTACAAGGTGCCAGAGTGTTTTCCAAGATTGACTTACATTCAGGCTATCATCAGTTGAAGATTCGGGAACAGATATCCCGAAGACTGCTTTCAGGACTCAGTATGGTCACTACGAGTTTCTTGTGATGTCATTTGGCCTGACCAACGCCCCAATAACATTTATTCACTTGATGCACAGTGTGTTCCGACCCTATCCTGACTCATTCATCATTGTGTTTATTGACAACATTCTGGTGTACTCCCAAACTCGGGAGGATCATGAGCAACACCTGATGATTGTGCTTCAGACCTTGAGAGAAAAGAAGTTATATGCAAAATTTTCAAAGTGTGAGTTTTGGCTAGACTTAGTGGCATTCTTGGGTCATGTAGCATCTAGTGGTGGGATCCAGGTGGATCCGAAGAAGGTTGAAGCAGTGAAGAGTTGGCCCAGACCGTCATCAGCCACAGAGAGCCAGAGTTTTCTTGGTTTGGCAGGGTATTACCGTCATTTTATAGAGGGAGTCTCATCTATTGTAGCACCTATGACCAGGCTGACCCAGAAGGGTGCTCCGTTCAGGTGGACATAGGAGTGTGAGGATAGCTTTCAGAAGCTCAAGACAGCTTTGACTATAGCCCAAGTATTGGTATTGCCTATAGGTTCAGGGTCTTATATTGTATATTGTGATGCGTCGCGGATTGGTCTCAGCGAGGTGTTAATGCAGGATAATAGGATGATTACCTACGCGTCCAGACAACTGAAGGTGGATGAAAAGAACTATCCTGTCTACGACCTTGAGTTAGCAGCTATTGTTCATGCCTTGAAGATTTGGCGGCACTTTTTATATGGTGTCCCTTATGAGATCTCCACCGATCACCGGAGTTTGCAGCATCTGTTCAAACAGAAGAATCTTAACTTGCATCAGCGGAGGTGGTTGGAGCTACTTAAGGACTATGATATTACTCTTTTGTACCATCCGGGGAAGGCCAATGTGGTGGCCGATGCTTTGAGTCACCGGGCAGAGAGTTTGGGGAGTTTAGCATATCTACCAGCAGTAAAGAGGCCACTAGCGTTGGATGTTCAGGCCTTAGCCAGCCAGTTTGTTAGATTGGATATTTCTGAGCCGAGTCGAGTGTCGGCTTGTGTAGTCTCTCGGTTTTCTCTTTATGATCGTATTAGAGAGAATCAGTATGATGACCCCCATATGCTTGTCCTTAAGAAGAAGGTTCCGCACGGTGATTCTAAGGAGGTCACTATTGGAGATGATAGTGCATTGAGGATGCAGGGCAGGCTATGTGTGCCCAATGTAGATGGGTTTCGTGAGTTGATTCTCTAAGAGGCTCACAGCTCACGGAACTCCATTCATCCGGGTGCCGCGAAGATGTACCAGGACTTGAGGCAGCATTACTGGTGGAGGAGGATGAAGAAGGACATAGTGGAGTATGTAGCTCGGTGTCTAAATTGCCAATAGGTAAAGTATGAGCATCAACGGCCAGGCAGATTGCTTAAGAAGTTAGAGATTCTGGAGTGGAAATGGGAGCAGATCACTATGGATTTCGTTGTTGGGCTTCCACAGACCCAGCGGAAGTTTGATGTAGTTTGGGTGATTGTGGATAGGCTGACCAAGTCAACTCATTTGCTTCCTGTGATGACTACCTATTCTTCCGAGCAGCTGGCTCAAATTTATATCCTTGAGATTGTCAGGCTTCATGGCATGCCGGTATCTATCATCTTTGACCGGGGTATGCAGTTTACATTACGGTTCTGGAGGGCCGTACAATATGAGTTAGGTACTAGGGTTGAGTTGAGCACATCATTTCACCCTCAAACGGACGGACATTCCAAGCACACTATTCAGATACTTGAGGATATGCTTCGTGCGTGTGTGATAGAGTTTGGAGGCTCTTGGGATCATTTTTTGCCACTTGCGAAGTTTGCCTACAACAACAGTTATCTGTCGATCATTCAGATGGTACCGTATGAGGCTCTATATGGTAGGCGATGTCGGTCTCCAGTGGGTTGGTTCGAGCAGGGCGAGGCTAGATTATTGGGTACAGACTTGGTTCAGGATGCTTTGGAGAAGGTTAAGGTGATTCAGGATCGACTTTGCACCGTCCAGTCCAGACAAAAGTGTTATGCGGATCGGAATGTTCTCGATGTCGCATTCATGGTTGGTGAGCGGGTCTTGCTCCAGGTTTTGCCTATGAAGGGCGTCATGAGGTTAGGGAAGAAGGTCAAGCTGTGCCCAAGGTTAATTGGTCCATTTGTGGTGTTACGGCGAGTTGGGGAGGTTGCTTATGAGTTTACCTTGCCTCCCAGTCTAGCAGGAGTTCATCCAGTATTCTATGTTTCTATGCTCCGGAAGTATCACAGTGATCCATCTCATATGTTGGATTTCAGCTCAGTCCAGTTGGACAAGGACCTATCTTATGTTGAGGAGCCAGTGGCTATTTTGGACAGGCAGGTTCGAAAGCTGAGGTCAAAGAACATTGCTTCGATAAAGGTTCAGTGGAGGGGTCAGCCGGTCGAGGAGGCAACTTGGGAGACCGAGCATGATATGCACAACCGCTATCCTCATTTTTTCACCACTTCAGGTATGTCTCTATACTCGTTCGAGGGCGAACGATTGTTTTAAGAGGGGGAGGATGTAATGACCTGACCGATCATTTTGAGAGTTATAGCCCCGATACCCTGTTTACTGCTTTCCCCGTATCATTTTCTACTTATGTGACTTGCCGAGAGGTTGTTGTTGTGGTTTCGGAGTGAATTGGGAAACTTAGTCCCTAAACGGAAGCATAAGTCTTAGGATTTTTACCGTAAATAAACTGTATAAAGACAACTCCAGAATAAAGTTTCATCAGTTTCGTTAGCTCTGTTGGGTGATTTTGGAATTAGGGGCGTGTCCAGATTGTGTTTTGGAGGTCTGTAGCTAATTTAGGCTTGAAATGGCAAAAGTCGAATTTTTGAAGATTTTGACCGGAAGTGGACTTTTTGATATCGGGGTCGGATTCTGATTCGGAAGTCGGAATAGGTCCGTAATGTTAAATATGACTTGTGTGCAAAATTTGAGGTCCATCGTATGTGATTTGTTAGGTTTTAGCATCGGTTATAGAAGTTTGAAGTTTCTCGTTCATTAAGCTTGAATTGGTATGCGATTCGTGTTTTTTGTTGTTGTTTGATGTGATTTGAGGGCTCGACCAAGTTTGCATGGTATTTTAGGACTTGATGGTATCTTTGATTGAGGTCCCGGGGGCCTCAAGTGTGTTTCGGGGTGAGTTTTGAGCGAGTCTGGGCATTTCAGCACTCTGATGTTGTTCTGGTACTTTTGGAAGTGCGGGCCGCACATTTTCGAGTGCTGAGGCACAAGAAAAAGTGCTAAGGCAGAGGAAAAATGCGGACCGCTTCTTCTTGCGGCCGCACTTCAGGGTGTTCTGCAGGTTCACAGGTTCGACTTCGGAAGCTTATATCTTTTGATCCAAAAGGAATTTTGAGATGATTCAAAAATGAAAGTTGTAGCCCTTCGTATAGTTATCTCGTTTAGTCTAATATCGCATGTCTACGTGCTTTAACTGCTTATTTGAACTCTGTGAAGCATGCCTAGTTGATTTCCTACCTTTTCCTTGTTCTTTATCAGTATAACTGTAGAAATCTTGCTGTTAAATGTTGTATTTATCGGTTTGTGCTGTGTGTTTACTTTTGAGACTATGAGGCGGTTCCTCGGGAGTTCTTCCTACACATTTACTTTTGAGACTATGAGGCGGTTCCTCGGGAGTTCTCTCTGTACATTTACTTTTGAGACTACGAGGTGGTTCCTCGGGAGTTCTCCTTGTACATTTACTTTTGAGACTACGAGGCGGTTCTTCAGGAGTTCTCCCTACACACTTACTTTTGAGACTACGAGGTGGTACCTCGGGAGTTCTCCCTGTATATTTACTTTTGAGACTACGAGGCGGTACCTCGGGAGTTCTCCCTGTATATTTACTTTTGAGACTACGAGGCGGTACCTCGGGAGTTCTCCCTGCATATTTATTTTGGGACTACGAGATGGTATCTCGGGAGATCCCCTGCTGTTTACCCCTGTGTGTTGTACTGTTGCCTTGCTGTGTTTCCTTTTATTAAATTATAGTCACTTATTATACTGTATATTCTCCTGCCTTGTTTATTATTTACCATTGGGCCTGACCTGACCTCGTCATAACTCGACCGGGGTTTGGCTTGGCACTTACTGGGTACCATTGTAGTGTACTCATACTACTCTTCTGCACATATTTTGTGTGCAAATCCAGGTGCTTCTTATCAGCCCCGCTACTAGCTGAGAGTGCAAATCCTTCTGTAGCTTATGACTTATAATGTTCCGGGTTTTGGGGAATACTGTGTATTACTAGAGTGTTGGTTATTATAAATGCCGAGCGGCATTGTTACTAGTTATTTAGTTATCTATTGCAGATAGTTGTTAAGGTTTACTTCCATTTTTGTTATTTCCGCAATTATTTAGGCTTACCTAGTCGTAGAGACTAGGTGCCGTCACGACGTCTTACGAAGGGAGTTTTTTGTCATAACAAGTTGGTATTAGAGCTCTAGGTTCATAGGTGTCGTGAGTCACAAGCCAGTTTATTAGAGTCTCGCGGATCGGTACGGAGACGTTTGTACTTATCTTCAGGAGGCTATGGAACTGTTAGGAAAAATTACACTTCTTTGATTCCTTGTCGTACGAAATTGTTGACTTCAAAATTCTAAACTTCTGTATTCTATTCTATCACAGATGGTGAGGACACGTACAGGCGGATCTGATGACCAGGCACCCGCACTCCCTGCTAGAGCCGCGGGAGGCCGGGGCCAGGGCCGGGGTAGAGGTCGAGGACGTCCTCGCGGTGTTGCCAGAGCACCTGCGCAAGCTGTGACAGAGGAGCCCCTAGTAGCTCCAGCTGGAGGGCAGGCACCTGAGGTACCTGTTGCTGCACCAGCTCAGGCTGGATTGATTCCACTTTCTCCTGCCACATCTCAGGCTGGGGAAGGAGCGCAGACTCCCGTCGCCGGTACTCCAAAGCAGCGGGTTTAGGTCGACCAGGTTCCGGAGATTTTTTCGATACAGCCAGTAGCTCCAGCTCAGCCCGAGTTTAGGGAAGCGATTTCTAAGGTGGAGCAGCTCAGACTTGAGAGGTACAAGAAGTACCACCCTCCTACCTTCAATGGATTAGTGTCAGAGGATGCCCAAGGTTTTATGGAGGAGTGTTACCGTATTCTCTGCACTATGGGTGTAGCGGAGTCGAGTGGGATTTCTTTTACTGCATTCCAGCATAGAGGAGTAGCCTATCAGTGGTGGCGTGCTTATGAGTTGAATATTCCGGCTGAGGTAGCTTCACTTACATGGACGTAGTTCTCGGACATGTTCTTGAGGCAGTATGTTCCCCAGAGTCTCAGAGACGCATGGCACGCAGAGTTTGAGCAGTTGCTCTAGGGTGCTATGACTATGTCAGAGTATGCAGTTCGCTTTAGTGATTTGACCCAACATGCACCCGCCTTGGTTTCCACAGTTCAAGAGAGGGTTCATCAGTTTATTGAGGGACTCTATCCCAATATCAGGCTTAACATGGCCCGGGAGTTGGAGGTGGATATTTCTTACTAGCAGGTTATGAGTATTGCTAGGAGATTGGAGGGTATGCTTGCTCGGGAGAGAGAAGAGAGGGAGGCCAAGAGGTCTCGAGAGTCTTGCACTTACAGTGGTACTCGTGCCCTAGCTGCAGTCCCTTCTAGGTCCCAGGAGCCTTATTATGCATCGCCAGTGTCTAGTGTGCCTCCTGAACGGGGTGCTTTTAGCGGTTAGTCCAGCAGACCTGGCCTGAGCCAGTCACAACATCCACGCTCTCCGAGATCTTGTTTTGACATATGGTAAGGGATTGCCCCAGACTTAGGAGGGGTGCACCTCCATAGACTTCTCAGCCACCGCGTGCTCCACCGGGTCCTCAAACTATGATTCCAGCACCAGCTAGTGCCCCACCTGCTCAGCCAGCTCGAGGTGGAGGTCGAGGTCGCCCTAGAGGAGGAGGCCATGCCAGATATTATGCTCTTCCGGCTCGTACAGAGGTAGTTGCTTCCGACTCTGTCATTACAGGTATTGCTCTGATCTATCATAGAGATGCATCAGTTTTATTAGATCCAGGCTCTATTTATTCCTATGTGTCCTCTTGTTTTGCCCAGTATTTAGGCGTATCTCGGGACTCCTTGAGTTCCCATGTTTATGTGTCTACTCGTATGGGAGATTCTCTTGTTGTGCACCGCGTGTATCGGTCATGTTTGATTTCTCTTAGTGTTTTTGAGACCAGAGCCGATTTATTATTGCACAGTATGGATTTTGATATTATTTTGGGCATGGACTAGTTGTCGCCCCAATATGCTATTCTTGATTTTCACGCTAAGACCGTTACGCTGGCTATGCCGGGATTACAACGATTAGAGTAGAGAGGTACCTTAGAGTATACTCCTAGCAGAGTTATTTTGTTTCTTAAAGCTCAACGAATGGTTAAGAAGGGGTATGACGCGTATCTAACTTATGTGAGAGATGTCAGTATTGATACCCCTATTGTTGAGTCAGTCCCAGTAGTTAGGGATTTTCCAGATGTTTTTCCAGCTGATCTTTCGAGCATGCCGCCCAACAGAGATATTGATTTTGGCATTGATTTGTTGCTGGGCACTCAGCCCATCTCTATTACTCCATATCATATGGCTCCTCCTGAGTTGAAGGAACAGTTATAGGAATTCCTTGATAAGGGCTTCGTTTGTCCCAGTGTGTCACTTTGGGGTGCTCCGGTCTTGTTTGTGAAGAAAAAAGGATGGTTCAATGCGTATGTGCATTGATTATCACCAATTGAACAAAGTTACAGTGAAGAACATGTATCCTTTGCCTCGTATTGATGACCTATTTGATCAGTTACAGGGTGCCAGAGTGTTTTCCAAAATTGACTTATGTCAGGCTATCATCAGTTGAAGATTCGGGAACCAAATATCCCGAAGACTGCTTTCAGGACTCGGTATGGTCACTACGAGTTTCTTGTGATGTCATTTGGCCTGACCAATGTCCCAACAACATTTATGCACTTGATGCACAGTGTGTTCCGAGCCTATCTTGACTCATTTGTCATTGTGTTTATTGACGACATTCTGGTGTACTCCCGGACTCGAGAGGATCATGAGCAACACCTGATGACTGTGCTTCAGACCTTGAGAGAAAAGAAGTTATATGCAAAATTTTCAAAGTGTGAGTTTTGGCTAGACTCAATGGCATTCTCTGGTCATGTAGTATCGAGTGGTGGGATCCAGGTGGATCCAAAGAAGGTTGAAGCAGTGCAGAGTTGTCACAGACCGTCATCAGCCATGGAGATCCGAAGTTTTCTTGGTTTGGTGGGGTATTACTGTCGTTTTGTAGAGGGAGTCTAATCTATTGCAACATCTATGACCAGGCTGACCCAGAAGGGTGCTCCGTTCAGGTGGACAGAGGAGTGTGAGGGGAGCTTTCAGAATCTCAAGATAGCTTTGACTACATCCCCAGTATTGGTATTGCCTACAGGTTTGAGGTCTTATACTATATATTGTGATGCGTCGCGGATTGGTCTCGGCGTGGTGTTGATGCAGGATGGTAGGGTGATTGCCTACGCGTCCAGACAGCTGAAGGTGCATGAAAATAACTATCATGTCCACGACCTTGAGTTAGCAGCTATTGTTCATGCCTTGTAGATTTGGCGGCTCTATTTGTATGGTGTCCCTTGTGAGATCTACACCGATCACCGGAGTTTGCACCCTCTGTTCAAATAGTAGGATCTTAAGTTGCGTTAGCGGAGGTGGTTAGAGCTACTTAAGGACTATGATATTACCATTTTGTACCATCCGGGGAAGGCCAATGTGGTGGCCGATGCTTTGAGTCACCGGGCAGAGAGTTTGGGGAGTTTAGCATATCTACCAGCAGCAGAGAGGTCACTAGCATGAGATATTTAGGCCTTAGCTAGCCAGTTTGTTAGATTGGATTTTTTTAGCCGAGTTGAGTGTTGTCTTGTGTAGTCTCTCGGTCTTCTCTTTATGATCGTATCAGGGAGCGTCAATATGATGACCCCGATCTGCTTGTCCTTAAGGACACGGTTCCGCACGTTGATGCTAAGGTGGTCACTATTGGAGATGATGGTGCATTGAGGATGCAGGGCAAGCTATGTGTGCCTAATGTAGATGGGTTGTGTGAGTTAATTCTCTAGAAGGCTCACAGCTCGCGGTACTCCATTTATCTGGGTGTCGCAAAGATGTACCAGGACTTGAGGCATCATTATTGGTGAAGGAGGATGAAGAAGGACTTAGTGGAGTATCTAGCTCAGTGTCTAAATTGCCAACAGGTAAAGTATGAGCATTAGCGGTCAGGCAGATTGGTTCAGAAGTTAGAGATTTCGGAGTGGAAATGTGAGCGGTTCACTGTGGATTTCGTTGTTGGGCTTCCACGGATCCAGCGGAAGTTTGATGCAGTTTGGGTGATTATGGATAGGCTGACCAAGTCAGCTCATTTCCTTCCTGTGATGACTACATATTTTTTCGAGCAGCTGGCTCGAATTTATATCCGCGAGATTGTCAGGCTTCATGGCGTGCCGGTATCTATCATCTCTGATCGGGGTACGCAGTTTGCATCACGGTTCTGGAGGGCCATACATCATGAGTTAGGTACTCGGGCTGAGTTGAGCACATAATTTCACCCTCAGACGGACGGACAATCACTATTTAAAAACTTAAAGATATGCTCCGTGTGTGTGTGATGGAGTTTGTAGGCTCTTGTGATCATTTCTTTTCACTTGTGGAGTTTGCCTAAAACAATAATTATCAAGCGAGCATTCAGATGGCACCTTATGAGGCTCTGTATGGTAGGCGGTGTCGGTTTCCAGTGGGTTGGTTCGAGCCGGGTGAGGCTAGATTACTGGGTACAAACTTGGTTCAGGATGCTTTGGAGAAGGATAAGGTGATTTAGGATCGACTTCGCATCGCCTAGTCCAGACAAAAAAGTTATGCGGATTGGAAGGTTCGCGATGTCGCATTCATGGTTAGTGAGCGCATCTTGCTCCGGGTTTCGCCTATGAAAGGCGTCATGAGGTTCGGGAAGAAGGGCAAGCTGAGCCCAAGGTTTATTGGTCCATTTGAGATGTTGCGACGAGTTGGAGAGGTTGCTTATGAGCTTACCTTGCCTCCCAGTCTAGCAAGAGTTCATTCGGTATTCCATGTTTCTATGATTGGGAAGTATCACGGTGATCCGTTTCATGTGTTGGATTTCAGCTCAGTCCAGTTAGACAAGGACCTATCTTATGTTGAGAAGCCAGTGGCTATTTTGGACAGGCAGGTTCGAAAGCTGAGGTCAAAGAACATTGCTTCGGTGAAGGTTTAGTGGAGTGGTTAGCCGGTCGAGGAGGCGACTTGGGAGACCGAGCATGATATGCGCAACCACTATCCTCATCTTTTCACCACTTCAGGTATATCTCTATATTCGTTCGAGGGCAAACGATTATTTTAAGATGGGGAGGACGTAACGACCCGGCCGGTCATTTTGAGAGTTATAGCCCCGATCCCCTATTTACTCCTTTCCCCGTATCTTTTTCTGCTTATGTGACTTGCCGGGAGGTTGTTGTTGTGGTTTTGGAGTGAATTGAGACACTTAGTCCCTAAACTGAAGCTTAAGTCTTAGGATTTTGACCGTAGTTGGAACTGGGTGAAGACGATTCCGGAATGAAGTTTCGTCAGTTCCGTTAGCTCCGTTGGGTGATTTTGGACTTAGGGGTGTGTCCGGATTGTGTTTTGGAGGTTTGTAGCTGATTTAGGCTTGAAATGGCGAAAGTCGAATTTTCGGGTGTGTTTCGGGGTGAGTTTTAAGCGAGTCCGGGCATTTCGGCACTCTGATATTGTTCCGGTACTTTCGGAAGTGCGGGCTGCACATTTTGGAGTGTTGCGGCACAAAAAAAAGTGATGAGGAAGAGGAAAAATGCAGACCACAGAGGAAAAGTGCGGAACGCACAATTCTTCTTGCGGTCGCACTTCAGGGTGTTCTGCAGGTTCACTGGTCCGACTTCGGAAGCTTATATCTTTTGATCTACAAGGAATTTGGAGATGATTCAAAAACAAAAATTGTAGCCCTTCGTGTAGTTATCCTGTTTAGTCTAATATCACATGTCTATGTGCTTTAACTTCTTATTTGAACTCTGTGAAGCATGCCTAGTTGATTTCCTACTTTTTCCTTGTTCTTTATCAGTATAACTATAGAAATCTTGCTGTTAACTGTTGTATTTATCGATTTGAGCGATATGTTTACTTTTGAGACTACGAGGCGATTCCTCGGGAGTTCTCCCTACACATTTACTTTTGAGACTACGAGGCGGTTCCTCGGGAGTTCTCCCTTTACATTTACTTTTGAGACTACGAGGCAGTTCCTCAGGAGTTCTCCCTTCAAACTTACTTTTGAGACTACGTAGTGGTACCTGGGGAGTTCTCCCTCTATATTTACTTTTGAGACTACGAGGCGGTACCTTGGGAGTTCTCCCTATATATTTACTTTTAAGACTACGAGGCGGTACCTCGGGAGTTCTCCCTGCATATTTATTTTGGGACTACGAGATGGTATCTCGGGAGATCCCCTGTTGTTTACCCCTGTGTTTTATACTGTTACCTTGCTGCGTTTCCTTTTGTTAAATTCTAGTCTCTTATTATACTATATATTCTCTTGCCTTGTTTATTATTTACTAGTGGGCCTGACCTGACCTCGTCACTGCTCTACCGGGGTTAGGCTTGGCACTTACTGGGTACCATTGTGGTGTACTCATGCTACTCTTCTGCACATATTTTGTGTGCAGATCCAGGTGCTTCTTATCAGACTCGCTACTAGCTGAGATTGCTTGTTATTGTACGGAGGTGGTTGGAGTTACTTAAGGGCTATGATATCACCATTTTGTACCATCTGAGGAAGGCCAATGTGGTAGCCGATGATTTGAGTCACCGGGCAGAGAGTTTGGGGAGTTTATCATATCTACCAGCAACAGAGAGGCCACTAGCGTTGGATGTTCAGGCCTTAGCCAGCCAGTTTGTTAGATTGGATATTTCTGAGCCGAGTCGAGTGTTGGCTTTTGTAGTCTCTCGGTCTTCTCTTTATGATCGTATTAGGGAGCGTCAGTATGATGACCCCCATCTACTTGTCCTTAAGGACACGGTTCAACACGGTGATGCTAAGGAGGTCACTATTGGAGATAATGGTGCATTGAGGATGCAGGGCAGGCTATGTGTGCCCAATGTAGATGGGTTGCGTGAGTTGATTCTCTAAGAGGCTCACAGCTCGGGGTACTCCATTCATCTAGGTTCCGCAAAGATGTACCAAGACTTGAGGCAGCATTACTGGTGGAGGAGGATGAAGAAGGACATAGTGGAGTATGTAGCTCGATGTCTAAATTGCCAACAGGTAAAGTATAAGCATCAACGGCCAGGCAGATTGCTTTAGAAGTTAGAGATTCCGAAATGGAAATGGGAGCAAATCACTATGGATTTCGTTGTTGGGCATAAACGGACCCAGTGGAAGTTTGATGCAGTTTGGGTGATTGTGGATAGGCTGACCAAGTTAGCTCATTTCCTTCCTGTGATGACTACCTATTCTTCCGAGCAGCTGGCTTGAATTTATATTCGCGAGATTGTCAGGCTTTATGGCGTGCCGGTATCTATCATCTTTGACCGGGCTATGCAGTTTACATCACGGTTCTGGAGGGCCGTACAACATGAGTTAGGTACTCGGGTTGAGTTGAGCACATCATTTCACCCTCAGACGGACGGACAGTCACTATTCAGATACTTGAGGATATGCTCCGTGCGTGTGTGATGGAGTTTGGAGGCTCTTGGGATAATTTCTTGCCACTTGCGGAATTTGCCTACAACAACAGTTATCAGTCGAGCATTCAGATAGCACCGTATGAGGCTCTGTATAGTAGGCGGTGTCGGTCTCCAATGGGTTGGTTCGAGCCGGGCGAGGCTAGATTACTGGGTATAGACTTGGTTCAGGATGCTTTGGATAAGGTTAAGGTGATTCAGGATCGACTTCGCACCGCCCAGTCCAGACAGAAGAGTTATACAGATCGAAAGGTTCGCGATGTCGCATTCATGGTTGGTGAGCGGGTCTTGCTCCGGGTTTCACCTATGAAGGGCGTCATGAGATTCGGGAAGAATGGCAAGCTGAGCCCAAGGTTCATTGGTCCATTTGAGGTGTTGCGGCGAGTTGGGGAGGTGGCTTATGTTGGACAAGGACCTATCTTATGTTGAGGAGCCAGTGGCTATTTTGGACAGGCCGGTTCGAAAGTTGAGGTCAAAGAACATTGCTTCAGTGAAGGTTTAGTGGAGGGGTCAGCCGGTCGAGGAGGCGACTTAGGAGACCTAGCATGATATGCGCAGCCGCTATCCTCATCTTTTCACCACTTCAGGTATGTCTCTATACTGGTTCAAGGGCGAATGATTATTTTAAGAGGGGGAGGACGTAACGACCTGCCAGTCATTTTGAGAGTTATAGCCCCGATCTCCTATTTACTGCTTTCTCAGTATCTTTTTCTACTTATGTGACTTGCCGGGAGGTTGTTGTTGTGGTTTCGGAGTGAATTGGGACACTTAATCCCTAAACAAAAGCCTAAGTCTTAGGATTTTGACCGTAGTTGGAACTGTATGAAGACGACTCCGGAATGGAGTTTCGTCGGTTCCGTTAGCTCCGTTGGGTGATTTTGGACTTAAGGACGTGTCCGGATTGTGTTTTTGAGGTCTGTAGTTGATTTACGCTTGAAATGGCGAAAGTAGAATATTTGGAGATTTTGACCGGAAGTGGACCTTTTGATATCGGGGTCGGATTCCGATTTCGGAAGTTAGAATAGGTCCTTAATGTTTCATATAACTTGTGGGGTCAATCAGACGTGATTTGATAGGTTTCAGCATCGGTTATAGAAGTTTAAAGTTTCAAGTTCATTAAGCTTGAATTGGTGTGCGATTAGTATTTTTATTGTTGTTTGATGTGATTTGAGGGCTCGACCAAGTTTGTATGGTGTTTTAGGACTTGATGGTATCTTTGGCTGAGGTCCCGGGGGCCTCGGGTGTGTTTCGGGGTAAGTTTTAAGCGAGTCCGGGCATTTTGGCACTCTGATGTTGTTCTGGTACTTTCGGAAGTGCGGGCCGCACATTTTGGAGTGCTGATGTAGAGGAAAAATGCGGACCACAGAGGAAAAGTGCGGACCGCACAATTCTTCTTGCGACCGCACTTCAGGGTGTTCTGCAGGTTTGCTTGTAGGGCATAATTTGCTGAAGTGCGGCCTCACAATTTGGATTGCGGCCGCAGGACCTGGGATGTGCGACCACACTTGAAAATGTGCGGTCAGCACTTTGGAAGGCAGCTTTGGTACTATATAAATGAGGGTTAGGGTATTAATTCACATTTTTGACTTTGGGAGCTCAGTTTGTGACGATTATTCGTGGGTTTTTCAAACAAATTATCGGGGTAAGTGATTCTAACTCAGATTTGGTTAATATACATGAATATATCACTGATTTCATCATTTAATTAGTACTTTGAGATGGAAATTTGAAAAAAATTGTAGAAACTTCATAAACTATAAATTGGGGATTTGATGGTTGAGTTGTGATCAGAATTGGCTAATTTTGGTATGGTTGGACTCGTGAGTGAATGGGTGTTCATATTTTGTGACTTTCACCCGATTCCGAGACGTGGGTCCGGGGAAGCTTTTTGGGGCGATTTTCTAATTCTTGCTTTAGCTTTGATTTCATTAATTAGATTAGTTTCTTATAGTTGTATTTATGGTATGTAATTGATTTTGGCTAGATTTGGGCCATTCGGAGTCGGATATTCGTGGAAAAGGCATTGTTACCGATTGATTGAGCTTGGTTCGAGGTAAGTGGCTTGCCTAACCTTGTGTGGAGGAAATCTCCTTAGGATTTGGTACTGTTGTGATATGTGAGCGCTGTGTACGTGAGGTGACGAGTACGTACACGGGCTATTTATTGTAAAACCCAATTTATTTTACTGAGAAACAACCCGTTTTTCCTTTAATTTGTGTTATACCGTTTAAATGACTATTAGTATGTTTTTCATTCTTAATTGGGCTATTCCAATATGTGTAGTTATCCTGTTTAGTCTAATATCGCATGTCTATGTGCTTTAACTGCTTATATGAACTGTTTGAAGCATGCCTAGTTGATTTCCTATTTTTTCCTTGTTCTTTATCAGTATAACTATAGAAATCTTGCTGTTAACTGTTCTATTTATCAGTTTGAGTTGTGTGTTTACCTTTGAGACTACGAGGCAGTTCCTCGGGATTTCTCCGTGCACATTTACTTTTGAGACTACGAGGAGGTTCCTCGGGAGTTCTCCCTACACATTTACTTTTGAGACTACGAGGCGGTTCCTCGGGAGTTCTCCCTGTACACTTACTTTTGAGATTACAAGGCGGTTCCTCGGGAGTTCTCCCTGCACACTTACTTTTGAGACTACGAGGTGGTACCTCGGGAGTTCTCCCTGTATATTTACTTTTGAGACTACGAGGCGATACCTCGAGAGTTCTCCCCGTATATTTACTTTTGAGACTACGAGGCGGTACCTCGGGGGTTCTCCTTGCATATTTATTTTGGGACTACGAGACGGTATCTCGGGAGATCCCCTGTTGTTTACCCTTGTGTGTAGTACTGTTGCCTTGCTGTGTTTCCTTTTGTTAAATTCTAGTCTCTTATTATACTTTATATTCTCCTGCCTTGTTTATTATTTACCAGTGGGCCTGACCTGACCTCGTTACTACTCGACTGGGGTTAGGCTTGGCACTTACTGTGTACCATTGTGGTGTACTCATGCTACTCTTTTGCACATGTTTTGTGAGCAGTTCCAAGTGCTTCTTATTAGCCCCGCTACTAGCTGAGAGTGCTTGTTGTTGTACGTAGATTTCAAGGTACATCTGCCACGTCCACAGACCTCGGAGTCCCCCTCTATTCTCTCCTATATCATTTACCTTCCGTACTTCTTTTGTTAGACTCTGGTATATAGAGATACTAGTTTCCTTCTGTAGCTTGTGACTTATGATGTTCCGGGTTTTAGGGAATACTGTGTATTACTAGAGTATTGGTTATTGTAAATACCGAGCGACATTGTTACCAGTTATTTAGTTATCTGTTGCAGATAGTTGTTAAGTTTTACTTCCATTTTTGTTATTTCCGCAATTGTTTAGGCTTACCTAGTCGTAGAGACTAGATCCCATCACGACGTCTTACAGAGGGAGTTTTGGGTCATGACAGCTTTCTAGGCTGCCTTGTTCTTCCTTGATACACAGGGGTTGTTTCATCTTCATTAAGCTCGCCGAACTTAACAATCTGAGAGAAGTACTCTGGCAGCTCAAAATCATCAAGTGTTACTTTCCTTTTTTCAGACCTGGAGTCATTGTCCGAATCACCTATATTAATGTAGTCGGCTGTTTCACCTTTAAAATTTAAAACAAAAGAACAACATTGTATGTTGCATCAATTCTTTTTGAAAAATTAAAACTTATATAAAATCTGGTTTTTTCCTACAATTATATTGTAACATATAATACACTGAAATCTTCACAACAATCGTCTCCTTATTGTATAACGTTTTCTTGTTGAATGGGAGATTGCATTTTTGTAGTCTCCTTCTCCTCATTTAAATGCTCTCCTGGAATGTCAACTTTAGCATCCTGTTTTAGAGAGTCCACATGTATTGTTTCCTTCACTGTTACAATAAATGTGTACAACTTAATAAAATTGTAGATAATTTGTATTAAACATTAACAACACTATAGATAAATTATAGTTTAATTATAGTAAATTTGTTGAAATATTATCCTGCAGCTGATATTGGGAAGATAGGTCAACACCTACATGAACATTCTCCTCAATTTGAATGTCATTCATGTGTCCTGTATCTAAGAAAACCATTGGAAATATAATGTAGATTATTTGTTGGTAATTTAGGCTATATGTAGATATATTATAGATATAATGTAGATACTTGTTTTACTACTGCTGGCCAACACTGGTTTAGCACTACTGCCCGGGATGTGTTGATTGTTCTTTTCTTTGTAATGCTCATCATTTTTCGTAGAACTGCCAGTAAACTGCAAGCATAATTTGTTAGGCTATATACTTTACGAATGATAATAGAAACTTAGACATGGTAAAAATTGTTGTCCAAAATAAATATATTTCAAATAAAACCTTAGCATCAATGTTATCCTTTTGACCGTTTACTGCCTGTAAAACAGACTTGATGGAATCATTGAGTAGCAGTCGAATGCTACCTAGTTCTTCAAAAACCTAAAGAACAAAAAATAGTTATAACATATCTTACAATTAGAGCCTTACACACACACACACACACACACACACACACACACACACATATATATATATATATATATATATATATATATATATATATATATATATATATATATATAAAACTAAAAATAAAGAATTATGTATACCTCTTTCTTGAAGGTTCCAAGGTCTAAACCCACTGCATATTAAAATAGAAAGAGTTAACGAAATAATTTGCATAACATAAATTAAAGAAACCATCTAGGATTATGTATAGATATTTCCTTATCAACATCTTTTCTTAATTTTTTTATTTGTTTCACAATATCTTGCTTGTCATCTATTCCCATTACCTGCTTATGTCCGGATGGAGATGGATCATCTGTTGGATGCTCGGCCTTTGGTTCAGCTTCTTCAAGGATATATTCAACTTTATCTGGAAAATTCATTCTTGAAAGCTCTTCTGGTGCTTCAATTATGTTGGTGAACTAAGTGAAAAAAAAATATGAGGGACCTAGTCATAATATGTATAAAATGTGTAGATAATATGTATTAAATTGTCTGCCCAGAAGTGAAAACCATTTACCTTGATCCATGATGGTTTGATCATTCTATCTTCCAATGCAGATAACCATATCTCGTCCTTACTAATTGTCCAGTTAAGTATGCGGGGGATCGAATTACCAACCCTTGTAGCTATATCCGTGTTGACTGTAGAGCAACACTCATACAACCATATTTGCATAGCTAGTGCAAAACCTCGAATGACATAAAAATGCACAGAAGGGTTGAGCTTGTGCCTAACGGCCTAAAGCAATTGTGTATAAGATTCGATACCCCATGTATAGTTCGCATACTGCCCCGAGTCCACCAAGTAGAACCTAAAATGGTCTGTCAAATCTAAATTATCTTTGTCTGAAGGACAGAGGAAGAATTCTATCAGATAGAGAATATACAGCTTGACTACATCCTCATCGTTCACCCAACTACGACTGGTTACAATTTATTTCAAATTTGACTTCTCAACTTTTTCTTTGTTCGGAAAATAGCTCTTCATTATTTTATTGTCATACTTAGTTGTGTAACCAAAGTCCATCACTTATGTAAAACATCTAAGGCCACTGATCAGGGAAAACGCTCTCAACCCAAATTTCAGCCTCTCACCCTTTATCTCTGCTGTAAAAAAAGTCGGAACCAGATGCGTTCAATTTATACTTCATGAGAAGGTGAATTTCCTGATTTTGGATACATATTTTGGCAAGGATAGTAAATGCCCAAAATATATCTTCTTAAATAGCTTTAACCTATTTTCAGACAGTAAATCCTTGATTTGGCCAGAAATAGTAGAGTCGGATAATGTTTGGAACCTAGTGATGCCATAATCAACATCATGTGGTGCAACAAATATTCGATTCTGCCCCAAAAGAAACAGCAAGTTAATAAAACTTGTTTCAAAACTAGAAAACACAATAACTACATTTCTACTACATTTTAGCTATAATCAGAAAAATATTAATACATTGCATACAAGTAAGTTTTAACATTAGTAAACATATATAACAACTGACTACATTGAAGCTACAAATGCACTGATAAAATTATGTTTAGAGCAAGAATTTAGAAATTAAGAACTAGACATAATATATACAATTTCTCTACAGAAAATGAAACTAACATCTACAAAATAGAGCAAATAATAACCTATAAACCAACTAAATAATGTAGTATATTCCCTAACTAAATGATTTCGAATAATATACAATAAATCTACAATTTATAGGGAAATGTAGAAAAATTGTTAACATACAACAAATCTACACAATGTAGACAAAATTTCTACAAATACAAAAAAATAAAAATTATGTATGTTCATGAGAATGAGAACAAGTTTTTAAACTTTAAAAAAAACAAAACAAAATTGGAACTACTAAAATTGTACCTTCTCAAATGACTGTTGGGGTATAGTTTTAGCTGATTTTTGAACCTTCTTCTTTTTTGAAGGTTTAACAGTAGGAGAAACTCTGTTGTTTTTGGAACTTTCGTGATAACTTCTTCTTTGACGAAATCATCATCGGAAGCAATTTCTTTGCCCTTCCGCTTTATAGATTTACCAGATGTCGAGGCTTTACCAGCATCCCTATCATGCTTATGTTTTGTTCGAGCTTTTGCCCTAGCTTCACGAGGGGAAAGCTTGGACTTTGTATCTGGTTTTACATGTGATGATTTTGAAACTTTTTTGGGTGAATCCTGTGAGAAAACACCCAAATTAAAAGTAGGAATATCACATACATTAGCCTTTTTAGGGCTAATCTTCGAAAGTGCTTTCTTCTTCATTGAAAGTTAAGGAAAAATTAAAGCAACTACAATTTTGGTAGGATTTAGAGCTGGAATCTGTAAAAATCGAGAGGGATTTTTGAAGAAGAGTGAAAACGGGCGTTAATGGAGGGAGATATTGAAGAAACATGGGGTGGTATGGAGAGAGAAACATGGGGGGAGTGGGATATGTACGTTAAAGTGATTTTATGAGTTAATTTATTCTCATTAAATTCCTAAAATGTACATAATTAGTAAATTGTATATGACTATGTAATTAAATTAAAACTTGAGTAGGGAGGGTAATAAAGTTTCAAATAGTGTATAAGAATGTAAAAATTCCTATGTAATAATACAAAGATGAAATACTATCTTAATAAATATCTTATTTTATTTTTCTAACCAATCATATATTGTACTAGTAATAGTTATTAATACAATATTTTATACCAACAAAATAAAAAGGAAAAAAAAATGCAGGAAACAACACTAACATTTGCCGACTAAAAGAAGAATATTCTATAAGAAAGTTTATGTCACGACCCGAAATTCCCACCTTCGAGACCGTGATGGCACCTAGCATTTCACTTGCTAGGAAAGCCAACGTTAGAATAATATTAAATATTTTTTTTACAATTTAATTTAATTAATAATAAAGAAACTAATAACTGGAATAAAATTTGAAATAAAGTGAGTAAACCATAATAATAGCGATGTCTAAATACCATCCCAGAACTGGTGTTAGAAGTGCACGAGCTACTAGAATAATACAAATAAGGGTCTAAATGAAAATAAAGTTGTCTGACAGAAATACACAGCTAAATAAAGTAGATGGAGACTTCAGAGCTGCGAACGCCGTGCAGCTATACCTCAAGTCTCCTGTGGATAGCTGAATCCGAGCAAATCTATTGTACGCCGCTGGGACCAACTCCGGTATCTACACAAGAAGTGCAGAGTGTAGTATGAGTACGACCGACCCCATGTACCCAGTAAGTGTCGAGCCTAATCTCGACGAAGTAGTGACGAGGCTAAGGTAGGCCACTTACATTAACCTATACGCAATAATAATAATAACAACAATATAGGAGAACAGGAATAGAAATTAAACCGGTAAATCATATCAACAATCAAGCCAACTCGGCAGTCATAACCAATTATTACTTAAATCACTTTCCGTTGCGGCGTGCAACCCGATCGCACAATATATTCATATTGAGTTCCGTTGCTGCGTGCAACCTGATCCCACAATATATTCATTTTCATTTAATTCCGTTGCAGCGTGCAACCCGATCCTCAATATATCTTTTCAATCAATTCTGTTGCAGCGTGCAACCCACTTTTCTAATATATTCACTTTCAATCAATTCTGTTGCGGGGTGTAACCCGCTCCTCCAAAATATTCATTTTCATTTCTATTGCGGCGTGTAACCCGCTCCTTAATAATATAATTTACCAATTCTTATAAAAATAATTATTCCAATAAATGCAACAATTAATATAAAATTATAAGACAACAAACATATAATAATTATGATTTATTTAGAAATAAGTGATGACAAGTAGCAATTAATTATAGAAATTAAGGAGGAAATAGGCAATTCATTATTTAGTATGCTAAATGTCAAGTAACAATTAAATCACACAAATCAAATAAGCATGGATTCAAGGCATAATATTGAGCAAGGAATATGAAAGAAATAATTAATATAATAATTAATTCATGATTTAAAAAAATTTATGATTTCCAGATAAATGTGCAAATAATCAATTTGACGACGTATAGGCACTCGTCACCTCGCCTATACGTCGTTACACATGAAATTCATATAACAATAATTCAAGAGTTCTATTCCCTCAAGTCAAGGTTAACCACGGCACTTACCTCGCTTCGCAACCAAATTCAAGATTCCAATAAACGTTTACCTCGCGAATTGATGTCCGAAAGCTTCTAATCTTGTCACAAATAATTCAATATTCTCAACATGAATCGTAGGAATTAATTCCATATGAAATTACTAATTTTTCGGATTAAAATCTGAAATTCATTCCAAAAACCGACAGTGGGACCCACGTCTCGAATCCCGAAAAACTAATGAAATCCGAACACTCGTTCCAATACGAGTTCAACCATACAAAAATTATCGAATTCCGACATCGGATTGGCTTTCAAATCTTAAATTTTCGTTTTTGGAAGATTTTATAAAAATCTGATTTTTCTTCCATAAATTCACGGATTCATGATGTAAATGAGTATGGAATCATGAAATATAACTAATTTCGGATAAAGAATACTTACCCAACTCAAACTTGTGAAAAATGCCTCTGAAATCTCCCAAAACCGAGGTCTAAAACTCTAAAAATAAACAAAAATGTCGGACTCCGGACAAATATATTCTGCCCAGGCACTTGTCTCAAAATTTTCAAGCAAAAAATAGCGGTACCAGCCTTTAGTCAATTGAGCATAACTTTCTATACAAATATCCAAATAATAAATGGTTTATCTTTCTGGAAACTAGAATCAAAGGGCTACAATTTTTATGTTTTGATAATATCCAGATTTCTTATAGATTGCGAGATATAAGCTTCCAAAATCAGCCCTGTGTATCAGAAATTTCTGGCGATGCACACTGCTAGGCAAATAAAAACTACATTACTAGCCTTAAGTCAATCTATCATAACTTTTTGTAAAAACATCTAGATGATAAATGGTTTATCTTTATAGAAACTAGAATCAATAGGATACAACTTTCATGTTTTGATAATTTCCAGATTCCTTATAGATTGCGAGATATAAGCTTCCAAAATCAGCTCTGCGCATCAGAAATTTCGCACACTACTGTCAAAAATCAGCAGTTAAAAATGACCTAAAAATGGTCCGAAATCACTCCGAAACTCACCCGAGCCCCTCGGGACCCCATCCGAACACGCCAACAAGTCTCAAAATATATTATGGACCTACCCGAGCTCTCAAATCACACATAACAATGGCAAAACTATAAATTGCACGTCGATTCAGACTTATGAGTTTATGAAATTTTCAATTCTATAACTCGCGCCGAAACATGCCAAATCAATTCGGAATGAACTCAAATTTTGCATGCAAGTCATAAATGAAATAATGGAGCTGTTCCAATTTTCAGAATCAAATTCCAACCCCGATATCAATAAAGTCAACTCCCGGTCAACGTTTCAAAAATCTTCTATTTTCCATCTTTCGCCAAAATGCGCTGAATTGTCCTACGGACTTCCAAATCCAAATCCGAACATGCGCCTAAGACTGAAATCACCATATGAAGCTATTGGAATCATTAAAATTCTATTCCGGGATCATTTTCTCAAAAGTCAAATCTTCGGTCAAACTTTAAAAATTCAAGCTTTATAAAATCAAACCTTTTATTTTTTTTTCAAAAACTAACGGAAAACGTGCCTACGTACTTCAGAATAGATTCAAATTTTGTACATAAGTCATAAATATTATTACGAAGCTGATCGAACTCTCGGAATCTAAATCAGGATTCGGTATCAACAAAAATCCAATTATGACCAAATTTAGGAATTCTTAAACCTTTAAATATCTAATTTCCGTTAAATGCCGATAATTTGAGCTAGGGACCTTCGAATTCGATTCCGGGCATATGCTCAAGTCCCAAATCACGATACGGACCTACCGGAACTATCAAAATACTGATCCGAGTCCGTTGGCTCAAAATGTTGACTGAAGTCAACTCAGTTGAGTTTTAAAGCTCTTTTTCACATTTTAATCAATTTTTCATATAAAAACTTTCCGCAAAGATTTACGGACTGCACACGTAAGTCGAGAAATGCTGAATAGTACTTTTCGAGGTCTCAGAACACATAAATAAATATTTAAAATTAAAGATGAAATATTGGGTCATCACATTCACCACCTCTAAAACAAACGTTCGTCCTCGAACGAAGTTAGAAAAATACCTGAGCTGGTGAAAAGGTGGGGATATCTACTCCGTATGTCCGGCTCGGACTCCAAGTACCTGCCTCAATTGGCTGAACACTCCATTGCACCCGAACTGAGGGATAACTTTTAGACCTCAACTGTCGGACCTGCCGTGCAAGGATAGCTACCAGCTCCTCCTCATAAGTCAAATCTTTTTCCAATTGGACTGAGCTGAAATCTAAACACATGGGACGGATCACCATGATATTTTCGGAGCATAGATACATGGAACACTGGATGAACGGCTAATAAACTAGGTGGTAGTGCAAGCTTGTAGGCTACTTCACCCACCCTTTCAAAAAATTCAAGGGGTCCGATATACCTAGGGCTTAACTTGCCCTTATTTCCGAATCTCATTACACCTCTCATAGGTGAAACCCAGAGCAATACTCTTTCACCAGCCATGAATGCAACATCACGAACCTTACAGTCGGCATAACTTTTTTGCCTAGACTGAGCTGTGCAAAGTCGATCCTGGATAACCTTGACCTTATACAAGGCATCCTGTACCAAATCAGTACCCAACAACCGAGCCTCTCCCGGTTCAAACCAGCCAACTGGCGAACGGCATTGCTTCCCGTATAATGCTTTATACGGAGCCATCTGAATGCTCGACTGGTAGCTTTTATTATAGGCAAACTCTGCAAGTGGCAAGAACTAATCCCAAGAACCCCCAAAATCTATAATACAAGTGCGAAGCATAACTTCCAATATCTGAATAGTGCACTCTGATTGTCCGTCTGTCTATGGATGAAATGCTCTACTCAACTCAACCCACGTGCCTAACTCATGCTGTACAGCCCTCCAGAAGCGCGAGGTGAACTGCATACCTCGATCTAAAATAATAGACATGGGCACACCGTGAAGACGGACAATCTCACGAATGTAAATTTCAGCTAACCGCTCTGAAGAATAGGTAATTGCCACTGAAATGAAATGTGCTGACTTGGTCAACCTGTCCACAATGACCCATGCTGCGTCGAACTTCTTCTGAGTCCGTGGGAGTCAAACAACAAAATCCATAGTGATACGCTCCCACTTCCACTCAGGAATTTCTAACTTCTGAAGCAAACCACCAGGTCTTTGATGCTCGTACTTAACTTGTTGACAATTCAAACACCGAGCTACATATGCAACTGTATCCTTTTTTATTCTTCTCCACCAATAATGTTGCCGCAAATATTGATACATTTTGGCGGCACCCGGATGAATAGAATACCGGGAACTGTGGGCCTCTTCAAGAATTAATTCACTTCTAATGCGCTCATATAAAGAAGACCGAGCGATTGTCCAAGATAGAACCCGATTGGGCTCCGAAACATCTAACCTCACAAACTGATTGGCCAAAGTCTGAACATCTACAGCTAGCGGCCTCTCACCAATTGGAATATATGCAAGGCTGCCCATACTCACAACCTTTCTACTCAAAGCATCGACCACCACATTGGCCTTTCCCGGATGATACGAAATGGTGATATCATAGTCTTTCAACAGCTCCAACCATCTTCTCTACCTCAAATTGAGATCTTTTTGTTTGAATAGATACTGTAGACTACGATGATCTGTGAATACTTCACATGACACGCTGTAAAGGTAGTGCCTCTAAATCTTCAGTGCATGAACAATGGCTGCCAGTTCTAATTCATGAATAGGATAATTCTTCTCGTGAACTTTCAACTGCCGCGACATATATGCAATCACCTTGTCATCTTGCATCAATAATGCACCGAGTCCAATACGAGATTCGTCACAATACACCGTGTACGATCCTGAACTTGTGGGCAACACCAACACTGGCACCGTAGTCAAAGCAGTCTTGAGCTTCTGAAAGCTCAACTCATATTCGTCTGACCATCTGAATAGAGCACCCTTCCGGGTCAGCCTGGTCAATGGGTTTGCTATAGATGAAAACCCTTCCACGAACCGGCGATAATAACCTGCTAGACCCAGAAAACTCCGAATCTCTGTAGTTGAAGTAGGTCTAGGCCAGTTCTGAACTGCCTCAATCTTCTTAGGGTCTACTTTTATGCCTTCTGGCAATACAACATGCCCCCAAAAAGGCAACTGAGTCTAACCAAAACTCGCATTTTGAAAATTTGGCATATAATTGATTATCCCTCAAAGTCTGAAGCACAATCCAAAGATATTGCTCATGATCCTCTCGACTGCTGGAGTAAATCAAGATGTCATCAATGAATACAACCATAAAGGAATCCAGATAGGGCTTGAACACCCAATTCATCAAATCCATAAATGTTGCTGGGGCATTTGTCAGCCCAAATGACATCATTAGAAATTTATAATGCCCATACAGAGTCCGAAAAACTGTCTTAGGGACATCAGATGCCCTAATCTTCAACTGATGATGGCCAGACTTCAAGTCAATCTTCAAAAATACCTTGGCACCCTGAAGCTGGTCGAATAAGTCATCAATTCTTGGTAACAGATACTTGTTATTGATAGTAGCCTTGTTCAACTCCCGATAATCTATACACATCCACATTGAACCATCTTTCTTCTTCACAAATAACACTGGTGCATGATAAGTAGGGATTTTGACCACTTATTTGCTCTCTTTTACTTACGTTTTAGCTAAAAAATGCTTAAAGGTATTCCCGAGAACTAATGAAATGTGCTTTCTTGCAGGAATATGGGGAAACGAGCCAAAGAAGTGAAAATCAACTCAAAAATGAGTAAAATTGGACAAGAACCAAAACAAGGAAAATGGGGCTACAGTGCGGACCACACAATACTGTGTGCGGCCACAATCTCTGAAGATGCACTGATAAGATTTCTTCACAGAGTGCGGACCGCACGATTATTGTACAGCCGTAGAAGATTAGATTCAAAGAGCTGAAGTTTGGGAGCTTGAAGATGTGCGGACCATACTATTATTGTGTAGTCGTAGGATGCCAAAATACATCCGCACTCATAAATGTGCAAGCCCGCAGAATGAAACCCTGATCCAGTCCAAGAGCAAGAGTGCGACCGCACTCAGAAATGTGCGGTCTGCACAATTAGAGGAAGTGCGGCCGCATCTCACTTTTGTGCGACCGCAGAAAGCCATACCCACCAGTCAGTGTCAAAGTGCGGACCGCACACTGAATTGTGCGGCCGCACTACCTTCGCAGGGGCAATTTTGTCAGATATTTTTAGCTGGGTATAAATAGATCTTTTTGTCATTTTTAGGTTAAGTTTTGTGCACCTGAACACTTAGAGCTGTTTTTATTTACTGTATTGGGCAACTTTGTACTAGTTTAGCATTTAAACATTAAATTTTCTTTCCTTAATCAATTATTATGCATTTTATCTTAGTTTCTTCTTTAATTTCTTCATTGTCCATGAGTAGCTAAACCCTTATCTAGGGTTGTGACCCAACCCTAGTATGGGTACTTAATGGGTGATTGATTTAGGACTTATTTTTGATTGTGACTTGTCTTCTTTTCCTTCCGGGTTACTATCCTTTTTGTGAATCGATTGTAGATACAAAAAAATGGCTCTCAACAATGATCCTCTCAGAAACATGCCTTGGGGGGATGTGGACGTGGAAGATGACCCAGTTGAAGAGGTTCCTCTTGAACCTCAAGCAAATAGATGACGCCGAAAGTTTCAAGATAACATTCCCGTTCCTCCCCCAAATCCACCAAGAGCAGCTCCACACCGGGTGTTGCCAAATGAAGGGTACGCAAGTGCCATATTCCTACCCCACATTAGGGCGGGCAACTTTCAAATCACAAATGTTATTCTTACACTGCTTGAGCAACGGGGATTTTTCACTGGGGCTCCGAATCAAAATGCGTACAAGCACTTGAAAGGATTTGTGGACACCTGCTGCGGTAATAAGCAGACCAACATTTCTGAGGATGCTTTAAGGTTGAGAATATTTCCCTTTTCTCTATGGGGGAAAGCTTTGGACTGGTTAGAAAGATTGCCAAACCATTCTATCTATACATGGGATGAATTGGCGGAAAAATTCATTGCCAAGTTCTTTTCTCTCGGGCATATGGCTACTCTTAGAGATGAGATTCTAGCATTCAAACAAGAATCCAATGAGCCGTTGCACGAGATATGGGAGAGGTACCACACTATGGTGAAAGAGTGCTCGAATAATGACATGACCGAGGCTATGATTCAACCAACCTTCTACAAGAGGATCAATACTACCAATCAATGTGTGGTCAACCAACTTTACAGTGGAAATTTTATGACAACACCATATGCCAAAGCTTGCGAAATCTTAGATGAAATGGCAGATACCTCATCGGCATGGCAAAGTAGAGAAAATATTCCTCAAGGTGATCCAAATGTGATTCACCTACACAAAGAATTACACGATCATGGGCAAACAATTGCCGAGTTGACCATTACAATGAATCAATTGTCCAAAGCTCAACTTCAACAGGTTCAAGGTCCTAAGCAAGTAAATGCAATAGAAGGTGTCAATATGATGGTGAACAAGCGAAGGCAAAAGGGTCAACAAGTGCAAAATCGTGTAGAGCAATTTGTGCAAGATGATAGTGGGTTCGACCAAGACGAATCATATAATGAGCAAGAGGAAGAAGTGCAAAATGTGAATAATTACCAAGGGCAAAGGAACAACTCTCAAGGCCCGAATCAACAATGGAAATTTCAAGGAAATCAAGGAAATTGGAACAATCAAAACCACCAAGGCATTTGGAGTGGTGGTACTAACAATCAAGGCAATTGGAAAGGCAACCAAGGCAATTGGGGTGGCAACAATCAAGGATATTGGGGAGGCAACAACCAAGAGGGTTGGAATGGTAACCAAGGGAATTGGGGGCCTGGCTCTCAAAGGCCCCCGATGTATCAACAACCAAACAGCCCGCCTCCTTATCCGTCTCAAGGTTCTAGTTCTTTCAACAATGAAATGGGACAGAATGAAAATATGTTCAAACAAATGATGGAGAAAAATGCCGACTCTAATGCTCAATTAGCCTCTCATAACACTTTAATCCGCAATTTGGAAGTTCAATTGGGGCAAATCTAGCAAGCTTTAAACACTCGTCCTAAGGGGGCACTACCTAGTGGTACGGTGGTGAACCCGAAGGGTGGGAACAACACGGGACATGCCATGGCCGTAACAACAAGGAGTGGAAGAGGTGGAGATGCAACCACCTCAAATCAAAGAAGAATTGTGGATGATGATGTAGTGGTTCAAGAAGATGAGATTCCAAGAAATGTGGTTCAAGCTAATGAAAAAGTGAAAATTGATATTGATGAGAGTGCGGAGGAGACCCAAGAAGAAGTGAACCCATCTAGGGAACACATGATTGACATACCGAAAATGGTAGTGCCAAAGGCCAAGGCACCAATGCCAAGGCCTCCTCCTCCATACCCTCAAACGCTCGCCAAGAAAAATAGTGAGAACCAATTCAAGAATTTTATTGACATGATGAAGAGATTATCCATTAATGTGCCATTGGTTGAGGCGTTAGAACAAATGCCCGGTTATGCAAAGTTCATGAAAGATTTGGTGACAAAGAAAAGATGAATGAATTGTGAGACTATCAAGATGACACATCAAGTGAGTGCTATTTTGCACTCAATGGCTCCAAAATTGGAATATCCCGGCGCTTTCACAATCCCTTGCACTATTGGAAGCGCCGACTTTTCCAAAGCTCTATGTGATCTAGGGGCGAGTATCAACTTGATGCCCTACTCGGTGTTCAAAACTTTGGGAATTGGGAAACCAAGACCCACATCTATGCGGTTACAAATGGCGGATCATACTATGAAGAGACCATTGGGTATTATTGATGACGTGTTGGTTCGTGTTGATAAGTTCATCCTCCCGGCGGACGTTGTGATCCTTGACTGCGAAGTGGACTATGAGGTGCCTATTATCTTGGGTTGACCTTTCCTTGCTACGGGGAAGGCTCTTGTTGATGTGGAAGCCGGTGAGCTCACCTTTAGGGTGGGCGATGAAAAAGTGATTTTCCATGTGTGCAAATCTATGAGGAAACCGAATAGCAACGAAGTTTGTTCATTTGTGGACTTAGTGACCGAGGTGATTGTTGATGATGCTAGTGCCATGATGAATGTTGATGATACTTTGGAGGCCGTATTGCTTAATCATGTTGATATTGAACAAGATGACTATGTGGAATGTGTAAATTCATTACAAGGAATGGGGTCGTATACTTATGAACACCGAAAATTGTCCTTAGATCTTAAGAACCGGAAGACTCCTCCAACAAAGCCCTCAATCGAGGAGCCTCCCACTTTGGAGTTAAAGCCATTGCCTTCACATCTCAGGTATGAGTTTCTTGGCCCATGTTCTACTTTACCTATTATTCTTTCCTCTTGCTTGACTAACGTGCAGGTATATTCTACATTGGCGGTGCTTCAATAGAGGAAGAAAGCTATAGGATAGACACTGGCGCATATTCGGGGTATAAGCCTTTTGCATGCACAAGATTATTTTGGAGGAGGATGCCAAACCCTCAATTAAACATCAAAGAAGGTTAAATAAAGTAATGCAAGAGGTGGTAAATAAAGAGATCATAAAGTGGTTGGATGCCGGGGTAGTTTTCCCCATTTCCGATAGCTCATGGACCTCTTCGATGCAATGTGTCCCAAAGAAAGGGGGCATGACTGTGGTCACTAATGACAAGAATGAGTTGATTCCTACAAGAATGATGACCGGGTGGAGAGTGTGCATGGACTATCAGAAGCTCAACAAAGTCACTCGGAAAGATCATTTTCTGCTTCCATTTCTTGATCAAATGCTTGACAGGTTGGCCAGACGAGCTTTTTATTATTTCCTTGATGGATATTCCAGCTACAATCAAATTCTCATTGCCCTTGAGGACCAAAAAAAGACTACTTTCACTTGTCCCTGTGGTACTTTCGCATTCTCGCGGATGCCATTTGGGTTATGCAATGCATCGACGACTTTTCAGTGGTGTATGATGGCCATCTTCACCGATATGGTGGAGGATTTTCTTGAGGTCTTTATGGATGATTTCTCTGTGGTTGGTAATTCCTTCAATGATTGCTTGAACAACTTGGATAAGGTCTTGGAAAGATATGAGGAGACAAACTTGGTTTTGAATTGGGAGAAATGTCACTTCATGGTCGAAGAAGGCATAGTCCTCGGCCACAAAATTTCAAAGCATGGTATTGAGGTCGACAAGGCCAAAATTGAGGTGATCTCCAAACTCCCTCCCCCTACATCTGTGAAGGGAGTGAGGAGTTTCTTGGGTCATACGGGGTTCTATCTCCAATTCATCAAGTACTTTTCTAAGGTGGTGAACACCTTGTGTAAACTTTTGGAGAAGGATGCCAAGTTCCATTTCAACGAGGATTGTATGAAGGCATTCGAATTGCTCAAGTTCAAGTTGACTACTACTCCTATTATCATCGCACCGTACTGGAGCATGCCTTTTGAGCTCATGTGTGACACAAGTGATGTGGGAGTCAGAGAAGTTTTGGAGCAGCGTATCAACAAAATCTTCCATCCGGTCTATTATGCTAGTAAGACCATGAATGATGCCTAAGTCAACTACACAGTGACCGAAAAAGAGCTCCTTGCTATTGTTTTTGCTATGGAAAATTTCCGCCTATACTTGATGGGTACAAAGGTAATTGTTCACACCGACCATGCGGTGCTTTGATATTTGATGAGCAAGAAACATTCTAAAGCAAGACTAATGCGGTGGGTGCTTCTTTTGCAAGAGTTTGATCTAGAGATTCAAGATCGCAAAGGTAGTGAAACCAAGTGGCAGATCACTTGTCTCGTTTGGAGGAGGAAGGGAGGCCACATGATGGCCTTGAGATAAATGATTCATTTCTTGACGAGCAACTCCTAGCCATTTCTATGACTGGGATGCCATGGTTCGCCGACTTTGCCAATTATCTTGTGAGTGGCATTGTACCGAATGAGTTCTCTTCAAACCAAAGGAAGAAGCTCAAATGGTATTGCCTTATCTATTATTGGGATGAGCCTTATCTCTTTCGGATTTGTACCGATGGTGTGATTCGACGGATTTGTACCGATGGTGTGATTCGACGAGGTGTACCGGAGGAGGAACAAATGGAAATTCTTGAATCTTGCCATTCTTCGCCATATGGTTGTCACCATGATGGATCTAGAACGACAACAAAAGTGTTGAGTTGTGCATTTTATTGGCCTACTCTTTACAAGGATGCTAGCGATGTCGTCAAGCGTTATGATGAATGTTAAAGGGCCGGTGGGATTTCTAAGAAAAATGAGATGCCCCTCACCACCATCTTGGAGATTGACATTTTTGATGTGTGGGCATTGATTTCATGGGTCCGTTCGTGAGCTCTTATGGGAACACTTACATACTGGTATCTGTGGATTATGTGTCAAAGTGGGTTGAAGCCGTGGCTTTGCCCAACAATGAAGCTCGGAGTATGGTGGCATTTTTGAAAAAGAATATCTTCACAAGGGGTACTCAAATGGCCATTATTAGTGATGGGGGATCACACTTTTACAACAAAGCTTTTAGTACCTTACTTACAAAGTATGGTGTTCCACAAAAAGTGTCAACCCCCTATCATCCTCAAGCAAGCGGGCAAGTTGAAGTTTCCAACCGGGAGATCAAGAGTATTTTTTCAAAGACCGTGAATGCCAACCGGACAGATTGGTCAAAGAAACTTGATGATGCTCTTTGGGCTTATATGACGGCTTACAAAACACCGATTGTTATGTCTCCGTATCGGTTAGTGTTCGGGAAAGCTTGTCACCTACCGGTGGAACTTGAGCACAAGGCTATGTGGGCATTGAAGAAGCTTAATCTTGAATGGGATGTCGCCGCCAACTTATGGGTGGCACAATTGAATGAGCTTGATGAATTCTGATTCCATGCATATTCAAGTTCGTCCTTGTACAAGGAAAAGATGAAGTACCTCCATGACAAGTACATCCGGAATAAGGAGTTCAAAGAAGGCGATCTTGTGCTATTGTTGAATTCTCGGTTGCGGATGTTTCTGGGAAAGTTGAAATCCAAGTGGAGTGGTCCATTTGAGGTTGTGCATGTGACACCCTTTGGTGCATTAGACTTGAAGAACAAGAATGATGAATTGTTTAGAGTCAATGGTCACTAGGTGAAACATTATCTTGGAAAAGTTGATGATGGCCATGTTGTGGCGTTAATTCATTTCAAGTGATTGATGGTAACTTGCATCGTGCCGTGACGTTAAATCAGGCGCTACTTGGGAGGCAACCCATGTGTCTTTTTCTTTTTCTTTTTCATTAGATAGTTTTTGTTTTGTGCTAACTAGGTTTGAAGTGTATGCGGGAATGGATGTGCATTGCAGGGACATTGTCAAAAGTTTTGGCTAAGTGTTGAAAGAGTGCGGACCACATATTAATTGTGCGGACCGCACAATTCTAAAGGAAACAACAGAAATCACTCTGCGGCCATACAATTTTGCGTGCGGTCGCACAACTGGAAGATAAAAATTGCAAGTTCTCTGAAGTTGGCCTGTCAAAATTCATAGCCAATCTGCGGCTGCACATAAAATTGTGCGGTCCACACAAATACTCTGGCCGCACTCACTTTTATACGGACCGTATAATTGCTTCAAGGTCCAGGTAAAGAGTGCGGTCCGCACTAACAATTGTGCGGCCGCACTCGCCTTAAGTTTAGGGTGACTTGGTCAACCTACAAATAGAACCCCGAGACACTATTCACAACTTTACCACCCTAAAGTCTTGAACCCTAAGCAAGCACAGTGCACGATCAATTAATTCACAATCTTCCTTCATTTCATCAGTGTAGATTCTTACCTGCATCCTTCATAACTAGTATGTTCATTACATCTTTAGATTTTGCAATTTCTTTTAGTTTTTGTTCTTTTGTGGTGCGAGTTGTTAGACCTAAAATGTCAATTGTTAGTCATGGGTGCTTAAAATCATGTGGGTAGTTTCATATATGTTCATTAGGGACTGGGTAGACCATTAATCATGTTAATTTGTACATGCCCTGTCTAAATTGTGAAACATTGCATGGACCCTATCTTTATTGTCGAAAATGCTCAAATTGTGCGGCCGCACACAAATTTGTGCCGTCCGCAAATCACTTGATTAGGGCAAATATTGTTCTTGAAAAGTGCGGACCGCACTCAAAATTGTGCGGTCCGCAGAAAACATTGTGCGGCCGCATAAATATGTATGCGACTGTACTTTTGAACTTCAGAGAATCAGTATCTCAGGATTGGACTTGTGCGGTCGCACTCTAAATTGTGCGTTCCGCAGAAATATTGTGCGGCCGCATAAAAATGTGTGCGACCGCACTTGTGAACTTCAGAGAATCAGTATCTCAGGAATGGACTTGTGCGGTCACACTTAAAATTGTGCGGTCTGCACTTCAGGATGTGCGGCCGCACTCACAATTATGCGGTACGCACTTCAGGGTGTGCGAACGCACTTCAAAATTGTGTGGTCTGCACTAGACAGTATGTGGCCGCATTCAAAATTGTGCGGTCCATACTGTCTCCTTTGATGACTGTTGTGCCGCAATTGTTCGGTAAATGTTTGAAGTGTTTTGAACTCAACTGACCTATGTACCTTGTATTGCAGACAATGGTTAGATCACGTGGTGGAAGAAATACATTAAAAGGGAGAGGTGAACCCTCCCGAGGCAGAGGAAAAGGCACTCGCCCTCTGCGAGTGCAATCGAAGCCTATTGCTAAAAAGCCAACCACTGAGAGAGAAAGGGCCACAGAGCCCTCAGAATCCAGTTCCTATGCCCCATCTAGGGAAGATTCCGAGGGTCATTAAATGGAGGTCCAACCTGAGTTCTAGTCCCAACCATCCCAACCCACTGGGCATTTTCAATTACACGACGAACCTACATCTAGTTCTTCTAGGGGTTCTGATGCGGGAAGCCAGGGTTCCGAGCCCTCCTCTACATCTACTCCTCTGGCACCAGTACCTATTGATGTCGATGATGATAATGTCCTGGATGATGGTAGGGGGGGGGGGGGACACTCAAGTGGGTGGCCTTGAGAGATCGAAGAAAAAGGAAATATGGGAGGATCGATTCGTGAGCTTGACAGTCTTCAATAGGTTCCGGGAATTATCGCCTAGAGGTCGCTCACGCTTGAGCGACAGTTCTTATTTAAGGATTTGGATATTCATAATGCAAGTGTCCTTAAATAGTTCCATGAGCGCAAGGGGTGGAAGTGGTTCACCCACAATGTCATCGATGCAAATGAGCACCTGGTCAGGGAGTTCTACGCCAATATGTCTCACATCAAGAAGGGGACGAAAGTGACAAAGGTGAGAAATTTTAAAGTCCGCTTCGACACCTGCTCTTTGAACACTTATGTGGGATTCGAAGATGTGGAGGCAGTCCGGTACCTAGAGAAGTTGGCTCTGGGTAACACAACACGCCCATGGCTAGCTGAGACTTTGGCCGCCCGAGGACCATCACCACCATGGATTACAGCAGGAGTTCCTATCCTCCGGGCCACCCTAAATTTTAAAGCTAAATGGTGGCAAACCTTTGTGTGTAGCCGGATTGATACGAGTTTGAATGAGAACAACCTCCCACTTCCCCGGGCAGTTTTGGTGGCTTCTATTATGGTGGGGTACCCGATCAATGTGGGTGCCATCATGTCAACCAATATCACATTGGCGGTCCGAAAAAGTGAAAAGTCCTACCCATATCCAAACACCCTCACAGAGTATGTCAATGATGCCAAGGTGGAGCTGAGGCCATATGACACAAAAGTAAAGGCCAAGAAGCCTTTCTCATGGTACCACCTGCAGGGTGCTGACAACCCAAAATTCAAGGGTAAGATCACTACCACCGTTGGTCAGTCTGATGAGCCATCGGTGGTGGGTTCTGAGGCTGCTGCTGAGCCATCTACAACTCCCATGCCTTCCAGAGTAGCTGGGCCTTCCACTGGGATAGCTGACATGCCACCATCTTCATCTTATAGGCCATCAGCTGCAGTACCAGTGCCAGCCTCGTCCACTTATCCTCTCACTGCGCTGCGAGTCTCCCAAACTTTGGCGAGCCTCAACAACTGGATGCAGACAACCACTTCTAAGATGTCTGACATATCCAATACTGTTGCAGCACATTCCTCCACCCTAGCAGCACCACAGGTCCCTCCGTCAACGGAGGAAACATTAAAGAAGATTCTAGACAACCAGAAGACTGTTATGGATACTCTGGTGGCTCACAGGGGTGCTACTGAGGAGTTGACCAATCAGGTGAAGAAGATGAGGAAATCCCAGGCTTCAAAGAAAGAAGTGGAGAGTTTGAGCAGGGAGGTGAAGAAGATAGCAGCATCATGTGATTTTCCCTTTGACCTACTGATGGAGACGGATCCATCAGTACCTGCTGACCCAGCAGCACCATCAGCAGAGGCACCAGCTGGCTAGTCTGACGAGCCAGATCTCACTGCCCCCACTGCTGAGGAGATGCTTCAGATGCTCACCAACCCTGTTGTTCCTCAGCCCGGTGATGATGAGATACATTTGGAGGAGACGGAGGGTGGTGATGCTGTCAGTCATCCTGATACCACATATGGAGTTTTCTTTACTCTCTATCCTCTTTTGTTTGATTTTTCTAAGCATTGAGGACAATGCTTATTATTATTCTGGGGGGTGGTCTATTTTGGTTCATTTTGGATGACTGTGATGACATTTGATTATATTTGGGCCTGCAATAACTTTAATACTCTCTTTCTTTTATCTTTATTTTTATTTTCTCCCTCATTATGTATATATTTATCCCGCTTGTATATATTCTATTCCTTTCGGTTTGTATATTCATTTGCCTTACTTTCAGTATTTTATTTCATAGCTTCTTCATTTTGTTTTCTTAATAGTATAGCTTCTTAGTTACTTTATTAGCTTCTTTTTAATTTGTTATCTTCTTTTTATGTTTCAGTGAACAATAAGTCTTTGGTTTTCTTAATGCTACGGTTCTTTCCAAAGGTGGGTCTTGTGTGAACCAGGTGGCTTTTCCCAACGATGGATGGCGTGACAACCTTTTTAAGGGATCGAGTCAGTTTTTGATGATTAGGTAGAAACAAGTAGTATTAATGAATAAATAAGGGTCAAGCATGCTTCACTTGGTACCAACACACTTAACTACACGCTTATGGTTAAAAACAAGTTTTTGTAAAGAAATAGCTATAGTTAGTGACCTTGTGACTCTTGTGTTGACTTAGGCAATCATCGGGTGGTTTAGTTGAACCATTAGTGATTTTCAATCTTGAATGCGGTTGTTGTGGGCCCTCGACTCTATTCTCTTTGACAATATGGTTGTGTGAGAGGTGAGGTATTTTGTTACAAGTCCAAGTACCCGTGCGAGTGGTCTAGAACTTGCCCCGAATGTGTTTCTAGGCAAAATTCTAAGTTAGCCTGGCTTGAGAAGTGATTGTAAGCTTTCCTTGACCCATTTTGAAACCTTTCATGGCCCACAAATGCTATCATCCTTAGTAAACCCTATTGAGCCTAAAGCCTTTTTATTCGATAACCACATTACAAGCCTTTACCCGTTTTATAGTGACTCTTTCTTGGCACCCGAACTTTCTTTAGCACTAATGTGATTCAAATGGCAAAAACATAAGTTTGGGGGAGAGACGAGGAGTTTAAAGATGGTCTCAAGGCACGAAAAAAAAGAGAAAATAAATGAAGAAGAGGAAAGGCAAAGAAAAAGAAAGGAAGAACTAAAGAAAAACACAAAAAGAAAGTGAATAATGTGAAAGGGTTGAAAAGATGCAAAAGAAAGCAAAAGTTCAAAGCATGGATAACAAAGAAGGAAAGTATGAATAGCATGACAAAGAAAGAGTGATGTAAGTCCCTCTAATCCCCCTAAGGGAAAATAAAATGACTCAAAAAGTCGGCAAAGTAAGAGCCAAAAAGAGAATATGAAGTGCTAAAGAGAAGATGAACCAATTCCATTCCGATATTTCCCTCCTTAGTCCAAAACCCTTCATTACATGCCGAAAAAGCCCTACGTGATTTCAAGCCGAGCGAGCTTACATTAATGGTGATCTACATGAGGGGCAAGCATATGGTACTTAGAGCCAGGCTTGTGACATTCCTTTGAGAGTGATGAGCGAATCTTTCTCGAGTCATTGAATTGAATTCTTCATTCGTGAGTGAGATGAGCTTCCGAAGAGTATATGAGGAGGAGTTTGGGATCCACAGTGACCTGTATGAAAGTGCGAGCTGCCTTGATGAACAAACTCAACCCTTGATGCTCAAGTGTCACATTAGAGCCATTTGTGCTTTAACATTCAATTCATAGGCTTGTTAATGATTCATGAGCGTGTGGGTAATTGTTGGTCCCAATTGATTTGTGTTTGATTCAACTTAGGCCAGCTGAAATAGCTCTTTTCTAGTGGAGGTGGGAAATTGCCTTAATTACTTGAGGACAAGAAAAAGCTTAAGTTTGGGGGAGTTGATAAGTAGGGATTTTGACCGCTTATTTGCTCTCTTTTACTTACGTTTTAGCTCAAAAATGCTTAAAGGTATTCCCGAGAACTAATGAAATGTGCATTCTTGTAGAAATATTAGGAAATGAGCCAAAGAAGTGAAAATCAACTCAAAAAGGAGTAAAATTGGACAAAAACCAAAACAAGGCAAAAAGAGCTACAGTGCGAACCACACAATACTGTGTGCAGCCGCAAACTCTGAAGACACACTGATAAGATTTCTTCACAGAGTGCGGACCGCACAATTATTGTGCGGCCGCAGAAGACTAGATTCAGAGAGCTTAAGTTTGGGAGCTTGAAGATGTGCGGACCACACTATTATTGTGCGGCCGCAGGATGCCAAAATGTGGCCGCACTCATAAATGTGTAGTCCGCAGAATGAAACCCTGATCCAGTCCAAGAGCAAGAGTGCGGCCACACTCAGAAATGAGCGGTCCGCACAATTAGAGAAAGTGCGGCTGCATCTCACTTTTGTGCGACCGCAGAAAGCCATACCCACAAGTTAGTCTCAAAGTGCGGACCGCACACTGAATTGTGCGGCCGCACAACCTTCGCAGGGGCAATTTTTTCAGATATTTTCAGCTGGGTATAGATAGATATTTTTGTCATTTTTAGGCAAGTTATGTGCACCTGAACACTTAGAGCCGTTTTTATTTACTGTATTGGGCAACTTTGTACTAGTTTAGCATTTAAACATTAGATTTTCTTTCGTTAATCAATTATGATGCATTTTATCTTAGTTTCTTCTTTAATTTCTTCATTGTCCATGAGTAGCTAAACCCTTAGCTAAGGTTGTGACCCAACCCTAGTATGGGTATTTAATGGGTGATTGATTTAGGGCTTATTTGTGATTGGGTATATGAATTTTAGCCTAGTTTTTGCTTGAATTTGAGAATTGATGGTTGCAAACATTGATTCATGCCTAATTGACTTAGTTTATACTTGAGGAAGTGAGACTAAGTCTAGAAAAACTTGGATAACAAGAAATTGGGGTGAACTCAAGAAATTGATAGCCCCAATTAAAGGGTCGAATCTAGAGATAGTAAGACCCGACTTGAGCATTTATCACTTGTTTCGAGAGATACCCATTTGGACTTGAGAAAGCCGAATTGGGCATAATCACTCAAACTACCGAGGGGTATAGAGTGAGTAATTACGTGTGATTGCTATATTGTATCCCGATCAACCAAACATGCCCTAAAGCTATAAATCCGTTAGGTAACCAACTAGGCGGAAGTCGTAACTCTAGATCTTTTATAACTTGAAAAACAACCAAAACCAAAAACATTGTCTCTTAGCTTTACAATTACAAGCATTAGTGTAAAAGTTGAAGTAGAAACAATATTTGAAAATGTGGAAGTGTAATCTTAGGCACGTCATACATTCATACTAGGTATATACCTAATCCCACATCAAGCTCCCTGTGGAATCGACCCCGACTCGCGTTGGGTTTTTATTATTGCATCGACTGCCTCGCAACCTAAATTAGTGGTGTGAGTTTGGGCGATATCAGTGCACCCCAGGGCGAGACACTAGGTCTAATGAATCCCTGATAAAGCAAGTCTTGTAATTGCTCCTTCAATTCTTTCAACTCCGGCGGGGCCATACGGTATGGTGGAATAGAAATGGGTTGAGTGGCCGGGGCCAAATCAATACAAAAGTTAATATTTCTGTTGGGTGGCATCCCCGGCAAATCTACAGGAAATACTTCTGGTAATTCACAAACAACTGGTATTGAGTCCATAGAAGGAAAATCCGCACTTGGATCACGAATATAAGCCAAATAGGCTAGACACCCCTTCTCGACCATACGCTGGGCCTTCATATAAGAAATAACCATACTGGTAGAATGACCAGGAGCTCCTTTCCACTCTAATCGAGGCAACCCCGTCATGGCTAAGGTCATAGTCTTGGCATGATAATCCAATATAGCATGATAAGGTGACAGCCAATCCATACCCAGTATGACGTCAAAATCTACCATGTCGAGAAGTAGAAGATTCACACTAGTCTCAAGACTCCCAATAGTAACCACACATGAACGATAGACATGATCTACCACAATAGAATCTCCCACCGGCGTGGACACATATACAGACGCACTCAGAGAATCACGAGGCACAACCATATATGAAGCAAAGTAGGAGGACACATAGGAGTTAGTAGATCCTGGATCAAATAGAACTGAGGCATCTCTATGGCAAACTGGAATAATACCTGTGATCACGGCGTCGGATGACTCAACCTCAGGCCTAGCCGGGAAAGCATAGAATCGGGGCTGGGCCCCACAAGTCTGAACTATATCTCTGGGATAGGCCATAGCTCGCTGGCATCCACATCTAACAGTCTGACCTCCACCTCTACCAGTCTGACCTTCACCTCTAACAGTCTGACACCTGCCCCTAGTTGGTCGAGCGGGGGTGGAGCAACCGGTGCCGGTATGATGGCACGAGAATTCTGCTGAGATCTGTTGCTCAACAACCTAGGGCAATGCCTCCTGATATGACCAATGTTCCCACACTCATAACATCCATCCTACTGTCATGGCTGCTGAAGCTGAAGCTGAAGCTGAAGCTGACCCGAACGGGTCGGATAGCCGCCATAGTGACTCTGGAGTGGTGTTGCACTAATAGGAGCTGAATATGCACTGAATGATGTCTGTCCAGGGCAAGGAACATAATGACCTTGACTCCCTGAAGCACCGTGAGAAGTCTGATGTGCTGAATAAAATGGTCTGGGAGGATGACCCCTACCATAAGTACTCCTGCCTCCAGATGAGGTGCCTCTGAAATTACCTGAATGACGGGGCCTCTTATCTGACACTGGCCCTCTCTCATGTGAAAGAACCATCTTGATCGGCCTGGTGACATTAGTAGCCATCTGAAAAGGATTCTCACTCCCGGTCTCCTTGGCCATCTGTAGCTTGATAGGTTGAATGAGTCCATCAATGAACCTCCTCACCTTCTCTCTCTCTCGGTAGGAAGCAGAAGAAGAGCATGACAGGCTAGATCTACAAAACGGGTCTCATACTGAGTGATTGACATGCTACCCTGATGGAGACGCTCAAACTGCTTGCGGCAATTCCCCCCAGTGTGATAGGAAGGAACTTCTCCAGAAATAGCCGCGAGAACTGCTCCAAGGTAAGTGCAGGCGAACCAACTGGTCTAGTAAATACATAATCTTTCCACCACCTCTTGGCGGAACCAGTCATATGAAACACAGCAAAATCAACCCCATTGCTTTCGAATATCCCCACGTTCTGCAATACTTTATTGCAGTGGTCAAGAAAATCTTGTGGGTCCTCAGAAGGTGTACCACTGAAATGGATTGGAAATATCTTGGTAAACTTATCCAACCACAACAAAGCCTCAGAAGACAAAGCAAGCCTATCACCGACCTGTGCTGCAACAACTGGTTGAACTACCCTAACTGGATGGGCTATTGGATCCTGATACTGGGGAGCTGTATGCCCCAGAGCGGGAGTAGTGGGAGTTTGTGCTCCTTCCCCAGCCTGTGAGACGGCTGGTGCCATTGGAAATGTACCATTTTGGACTAGAGCGTCTTGAAGTACTAGAGTAGCTATGAATCCTTTCGGAACCTGAACTGGTCCAATAGGTACTGTCTGAGATGGAATCTTCGCTTCTAAATCCACCCGAGGTTCTACAACAAGTGTTGCTGCTCGAGCTCTAGATTAAGCTCTACCTCTGCCTCTACCTCGGCCTTTGGCACGACCTCGGCTTCGACCTCTACCCCTAGTCGTAGCTGTCACTGGGGGCTCTAGCTCCTGTCCGACTGTAGACGCAGTGAGTGTTCTCACCATCTACGAGAGGATAAGAATAGAAGAGTTCAATCGTCAATGATAGAATAAAATTACACGATATAGTAGAATAGAAGTGAAATTGTTCCTAAATTCCACATCCCCTGGAAGATAAGTACAGACGTCTCCGTATTGATCCTTCAGACTCTACTAAGCTTGCTCATGACTCGTGATGCCTATGTAACCTAGGGCTCTGATACCAACTTGTCACGACCCAAAATTCCTACCTTCGGGATCATGATGGCGCCTAACATTTCACTTGTTAGGCAAGCTAACGTTAGAATAATTTTAACCATTTTCTTTACAATTTAATTTATTTAATAATAAAGAAACTAATAACTAGAATAAAATCTGAAATAAAGTGAGTAAACCATAATAATAGCGATGTCTAAATACCATCACAGAACTGGTGTCACAAGTGCACGAGCTACTAGAATAATACAAATAAGGGTCTGAATGAAAATAAAGTTGACTGACAGAAATACACAGCTAAAATAAAGTAGATGGGGACTTCAGAGCTGCGAACGCCGTTCAGCTATACCTCAAGTCTCCTGTGCATAGCTGAATCCAAGCAAATCTAGTGTACGCCGCTGGGACCAACTCCGGTATCCGCACAAGAAGTGCAGAGTATAGTATGAGTACAACCGACCCCATGTACCCAGTAAGTGCCGAGCCTAACCTCGACGAAATAGTGACGAGGCTAAGGCAAGTCACTTACATTAACCTGTATGCAATAATAATAATAACAACAATATAGGAGAACAAGAATAGAAATTAAACCGGTAAATCATATCAACAATCAAGCCAACTCGGCAGTCATAACTAATTATTACTTAAATTACTTTCCGTTGCGGCATGCAACACGATCCCATAATATATTCATATTCAATTCTGTTGCTGCATGCAACCCGATCCCACAATATATTCATTTTCATTTAATTCCGTTGCGGCGTGCAACCCGATCCTCAATATATCTTTTCAATCAATTCTGTTGCGGCGTGCAACCCGCTCCTCCAATATATTCACTTTCAATCAATTCTGTTGCGGCGTGCAACCCGCTCCTCCAATATATTCACTTTCATTTCTGTTGCGGCGTGCAACCCGCTCCTCAATAATATAATTTATCAATTCTTATAACAGAAATTATTCCAATAAATGCAACAATTAATATAAAATTATAAGACAACAAGCATATAATAATTATGATTTATTTAGAAACAAGTGATGACAAGTAGCAATTAATTGTGGAGATTAAGGAGGAAATAGGCAATTTAATATTTAGTATGCTAAATGTCAAGTAACAATTAAGTCACATAAATCAAATAAGCATGTAGAAAATATAGCATGGATTCAAGGCATAATATTGAGCAAGGAATATGAGAGAAATAATTAATATAATAATTAATTCATGATTTAAAATAATTATGATTTCCAGATAAATGTGCAAACAATCAATTTGACAACATATAGGCACTCGTCACCTCGCCTAAACATCGTTACACATGAAATTCACGTAACAACAATTCAAGGGTTCTATTTCCTCAAGTCAAGGTTAACCATGATACTTACCTCCCTTCGCAACCAAATTCAAGATTCCAATAAACCTTTGCCTCGCGAATTGATATCCGAAAGCTTCAAATCTAGTCACAAATAATTCAATATTCTCAACACGAATTGTAGGAATTAATTCCATATGAAATTACTAATTTTTCGGATTAAAATCTGAAATTCCTTTCAAAAACTGACAGTGGGACCCACGTCTCGAATATCGGAACGAAATCCGAACATCCGTTACGATACGAGTTCAACCATACAAAATTATCGAATTCCGACATCGGATTGGCTTTCAAATCTTAAATTTTTGATTTTGGAAGATCTTATAAAAATCTGATTTTTCTTCCATAAATTCACGGATTCATGATGTAAGTGAGTATGGAATCATGAAATATAACTAATTTCGGATAAAGAATACTTAGCCAACTCAAATCGTGAAAAATGCCTCTGAAATCGCCCCAACCGAGGTCTAAAACTCTAAAAATGAACAAAAATATCAGACTCCGGACAGAATATATTCTGTCCAGGCACTTGTCTCAAAATGTTCAAGCCAAAAATAGTTGTACCAGCCTTCAGTCAATCGATCATAACTTTCTGTACAAATGTGAAAATGATAAATGGTTTATCTTTCTGGAAACTAAAATCAAAGGGCTACAACTTTCATGTTTTGATAATTTCCACACTCCTTATAGATTGTGAGATATAAGGTTCCAAAGTCAGTCGTGTGCATCAGAAATTTCTGGCGATGCACACTGCCAGGCAAACAAAAACTGCATTACCAGCCTTCAGTCAATCCATCATAACTTTCTGTAAAAATGTCCAAATAATGAATGGTTTATCTTTCTGGAAACTAGAATCAAATGGCTACAACTTTCACGTTTTGATAATTTTTAGTTTCCTTATATATTGCGAGATATAAGCTTCCAAAACTACCTTTGCGCATAAGAAATTTCGCACACTGCACCAGCAGTTAAAAATGACCTAAAAATGGTCTGAAACCACCCCGAAACTCACCCGAGACCCTCGGGACCCCGTCCGAATATGCCAATAAGTCTCAAAACATATTATGGACCCACTCGAGGTCTCAAATCACACATGACAACGGCGAAACTACAAATCACACGTAGATTCGGACTTATGAGTTTATGAAATTTTCAATTCTATAACTCGCGCCGAAACATGCCAAATCAATTCGGAATGAACTCAAATTTTGCATGCAAGTCATAAATGACATAATGGAGCTGTTCCAATTTCCAGAATCAAATTTCAACCCCGATATCAATTAAGTCAACTCCCGATCAAACTTTCCAAAAATTTTCTATTTTCCAACTTTCGCCAAAATGCGCCGAATTGTCCTACGGATTTTCAAATCCAAATCCGAACATGCGCCTAAGTCCCAAATTACCACATGAAACTATTGGAATCATTAAAATTCCATTTCGGGGTCATTTGCTCAAAAGTCAAATCTCCGGTCAAACTTTAGAAATTCAAGAATAATATAATCAAACCTTTTTTTCTCTCAAAAACTAACGGAAAACGTGCCTACGTACCTCGGAATAACTTCAAATTTTGTACATAAGTCATAAATATTGTTACGAAGCTGATCGAACTCTCAGAATCTAAATCGGGGCCCGGTATCAACAAAAACCTAATTATGACCAAATTTAGGAATTCTTAAACCTTTAAATTTCTAGTTTCCGTTAAATGCCGATAATTTGAGCTAGGGACCTTCAATTCGATTTCGGGCATACGCCCAAGTCCCAAATCATGATACGGACCTACCGAAACTGTCAAAATACTGATCCGTGTCTGTTGGCTCAAAACGTTGACCGAAGTCAACTCAGTTGAGTTTTAAAGCTCTATTTCGCATTTTAATTAATTTTTCATATAAAAACTTTCCGAAAAAATTTACGGACTGTGCACGCAATCGAAAAATGCTGAATAGAGCTTTTTAAGGTCTCAGAATATACAAATAAATATTTAAAATTAAAGGTGATATATTGGGTATGTAAATGTAAATGTTTACCGGAGTCAATGAATATGTAAATATAAATGTTGAAGAAATCATTTTGTAAACTGTGATGACCCAAAATGTCATCTTTAATTTAAACATTCATTTCTGTGTTTTAAGACCTCGAAAAACACTATTTATCATTTCTCGGCTTGCGTGTGCAGTCCGTATAATTTTTCGAAAATTTTTTATGTGAAAAATAGATTAAAATATAAAATAAAGATTTAAAACTCAATTAAGTTGACTTTGGTCAACATTTTGAGAAAACAGACCTGGATCAGTATTTCGAAAGTTTCAGTAGGTCTGTATTGTGATTTGGGACTTGGGCGTATGCCCGGAATTGAATTCGGAGGTCCCTAGCTCAAATTATCGCCATTTAACGGACATTAGAAATCTAAAGGCTAAAGATTTCCAAAGTTGACCGGGAGTTAACTTTACTGATATCGGGATCGGGACCCGATTCTAGAAATTAGAATAGTTCTGTTATGTCATTTATGACTTGTGCGCCAAATTTGAAGTCATTCCAGATTCGTTTAATACGTTTCGACATGAGTTTTGTAAATTGAAAAGTTTGAAACTCAAAAGTTTGAATCGAGTTTGAGACCTCGAGTAAGTCCGTATTATCTTACAAGACTTGTTGGAATATTTGAACGAGGTCCCGAGTGGCTCGGGTGAGTTTCAGACGTGTTTCAGACCATTTTGGTAAAACCTTGCAGGTCTGGTTCTGGTGTTTCGCACTTGCGTAATTTTGGCCGCAGGTGCGTGATTGCTTCTGTGGAGACAGTGTCGCTTCTGCATCTTTGAGGCTAGGGGATAAGCTTTATTTTTGCGAAGCTTGGGGTGTAAGTGCGATGTCCGCTTCTGCGGTGCCATGATCGCAGATGCGATCTTTCGCGCTTCTGCGGTTCCCTTCGCGCATCTGCGCAGTCGCTTCTGCAACGTGAAGGTCCGCTGATACGGTCCTCTGCTTGGCTGCCCTGTTCCGCAAATGCAAGCTTTGTCTCGCAAATGCGAGTCCGCAGATGCAAAAATGCTGGACAGAACACATAAAGATCGGGTGTTAGCCATTTTTACTCATTTTTGAGTTTTGAGTCTCGGATTTTGGCGATTCCAAAGGGGTTTTCACGACTTCGACTTGGGTAAGTGTTCTATACCCGAAAGTGATTATATTTCATAAATCCATGCTTATATTCATCGTTTATTTCGAATTAGATGGAAGAAATTTGAATTTTTGTAAAACTTTCCAAAAATGAAAATTTAGGATTTGCAAGCCAATCTGATGTCGTAATTCGATAATTTTTGTATGGTTGAACTCGTATCGGAACGAGTGTTCGGATTTCATGAGTTTTTTCGGGATTCGATATATGGGTCGCACTATAGATTTTTAAAATAAATTTCAGATTTTAATCCGGAAAATTAGTAAATTCATATGGAATTAATTCCTATGATTCGTGTTGAGTATATTGAATTGTTTGTGACTAAATTTGAAGCATTCAGACACCAATTCACGAGGCAAAGGTTTATTGGAATCTTGAGTTGGTTGGAAATCGAGGTAAGTGTCGTGGTTAACCTTGACTTGAGGGAGTAGGACTTATTTTTCTATTTGCTACGTGATTTAATGTGCGGGTACAACGTATATGTGAGGTGACGAGTACTTATGCATTGTGGTTGAGTCAAAGCATGCGGGTGGAATTTGTTTATTGTGAATAATTGCATATTTAATTAAGATATTCCTGCTTAGGTTATTATTGTTTATTTGATCATTTTTATTGAGATTATTGTTAGTTTAATTATTATTGAATATTTTGGAAGGTGAAGTCGGTATTCTGGTATTGAATTGATTGATAAGTATATATTCCCTCATTTAAATACTCTTTTGAATTTATATTATTATTTTCATGGTAAGGAAGAGTGTAAAAGCACGAAGGGTGATGCCGTTACATTTATAGTATCCTTGCCATGGTGAGAAAGAGTGTAAAAGCACCACGGGTGATGCCGTGCCATTTTTAGAAGAGAGTTAAAGCACGAAGGGTGATGCCGTACCAGAAGAGAGTTAAAGCACGAAGGGTGATGCCGTATCAATTATTATTATTTATTTATCAATTTATGGGAAGAATGAGAGTAAAAGCACGAAGGGTGGTGCCGTGCCATTTTCATATTATCAGCTGCTCATTTTATTGTTGGTGAATTAATTGGCTGCTGCGTGACACTTCTCCTGCTGAAATTATTATATCATCCCCCTTCGCACGTTCCCTCCCAAATTTATAATTGTTAATTATTGCGTTATTGTTGCTTCGTATTTGTATACGCTTGTACATGTTGTTTGCGTACGTCTCTTGTCATAACCTCGTCACTTCTTCGTCGAGGTTATGCTCGACTCTTACGGAGTACATGGGGTCGGTTGTACTCATACTACACTCTGCACTTCTTATGCAGATTTTGGAGTTGGTCCCAGCAACGTACCATAGACTTGCTCGGATTCTGCTTCCCAGAGGAGACTTGAGATATAACTGCACAACGTCCGCAGTTCTGAAGTCCCCATCTATCTTATCTTAGTTATGTATTATCTTGCAAACAGCTTGAATTGTTTTCAGACCTTTATTTGTATTATTCTAGTAGCTCGTGCACCTATGATACCAGATTCAGGATGTATTTTGGTGATTCGGTAATTGACTTCGGTATAATTTAATTTGTTTAAAAATGGTTAAGATTATTCTAACGTTGGCTTGCCTAGCAAGTGAAATGTTAGGCGCCATCATGGTCCCGAAGGTGGGAATTTCGGATTGTGACAAGTTGGCATCAGAGCACTAGGTTACTTAGGTCTCACGAGTCACAAGAAAGCTTAATAGAGTCTGAAGGATCGGTACAGAGACGTCTGTACTTATCTTCCAGAGGTTATGAAGTTTAGGAATAATATCACTTCTTTCTTATTCTGTCGTGCGATTTTATTCTATCATCAATGATTGAACCATTCTATTCTTATTCTCTCGCAGATGGTGAGAACACGTAATACATCTACCAATGGAGGACCAGAGCCCCTGATGGCAACTATGACCAGGGGCAGAGGCCGAGGTCGAGGTCGCGCTAGAGGCCGAGGTAGAGGCAGGGGTAGAGCTCAGTATAGAGCTCGAGCAGTAGCACCTGTTGTAGAACCTCAGGTGGATTTGGGAGTGGAGGTTCCAGTTCAGACTGTACCTGTTATACCAGTTCAGGTCCCGGAAGGATTCATAGCTACTCCAGTGCTTCAGGACGCTCTAGTCTATTTGGTGAGTCTTATGGAGGGCGTGGCCTAGAATGGTATATTTATAGTGGCACTAGCCATCTCACAGGTTGGGGGAGGAGCACAGACTCCCACTACTCCCACTCCGGAGAAGATGGCTCCCCAATATCAGGCTCCACCAGCCCCACTAGTTGGGGTAGTTCAGCCAGTTGTTGCGGCACAGGCCGGTGATAGGCCCGCCATGTCTTCTGAGGCTTTATTGAGGTTGGACAAGTTTACTAAACTCTTTCCAGTTCACTTTAGTGGTACACCTTCTGAGGACCCACATGATTATCTTGACCTCTGCCACGAGGTGCTACGGAACATGGGTATCGTTGAGACCAATGGGGTCGATTTTGCAGTACTTTAGATGACGGGTTCTGCCAAGAGGTGGTAGAGAGATTATATGTTGACTAGACCAGCTGGGTCGCATGCATTGACTTGGGAGCAGTTCTCACGGCTATTTCTAGAGAATTTCCTCCCTATCACATTGAAAGAGGATTACCGTAGGCAATTTGAGCGTCTCCAGCAAGGCAGTATGACTGTTACTCAATACGAGACCCGTTTTGTAGATCTAGCCCGTCATGCTCTCCTTTTACTTCCTACTGAGGGAGAGAGAGTGAGGAGGTTTATTAATGGACTCACTCGCCTTATCGGGCTTTAGAAGGCCAAAGAGACCGGAAGTGAGATTTCATTTGAGGCGGCTGCTAATGTTGCTAGGAGGATCGAGATTTTTCTTGCACAGGAGAGAGGGTAAGGGTCTGATAAGAGGTCTCGTCAGTTCGGTAGGTTTAGTGGTGCCTCATCTGGAGGCAGGGGTAATTTTGGTAGGGGTCATCCTCCCAGGCCATTTCATTCAGCGCTCCAGGAGTCCCATGATGCTTTAGGTAGTCATGGCCCTCATATGCCTAATTCAGACCAGCTAGCTTATAGTGCACCACCAGCTCCTGTTAGTGCACCTCCGATCCAGAGTTTTCAGGATGGTTACTCAAGTTAACAGGGTCATCAGTCACAACAACCGAGGTCATGTTATACGTGTGGTGATCCGAGGCACATTGCTAGATTTTGCCCTCGGGCACCGGGCATCTCACAACAGCAGGGTTCTCGTGCCATAGTCTCATCACCGGTTGCTTCACCACCTGCTCAGCCAGCTAGAGGTAGGGGTCAAGCAGCTAGAGGTGGAGGTCAGGCCATTAGAGGTGGAGGTCATGCAGTTAGAGGTGGATGCTAGCCAGTTAGAGGCCGTCCCAGAGACGCAGTTCAGAGTGGTGGGGCCCAGCCCCGATTTTATGCTTTTCCATCTAGGCCTGAGGCTGAGTCATCCGATGCCATTATCATAGGTATTGTTCCAGTTTACCATAGAGATGCTTCAGTTCTATTTGATCCAAGATCTACTTATTCCTATGCGTCCTCCTACTTTACTTCATATTTGGTTGTGCCTCGTGATTCTCTGAGTGCTTCTGTGTGTGTGTGTGTGCATGAGAACCATGCTGTTGTGAGATGCCCAGTGCCCGAGGGCAAAATCTAGCAATGTGCCTCGGATCACCACACGTATAACATGACCTCGGTTGTTGTGACTGATGACCCTGTCGACCTGAGTAACCATCCTGAAAACTCTGGATCAGAGGTGCACTAACAGGAGCTGGTGGTGCACTATAAGCTAGCTGGTCGGAATTAGGTATATAAGGGTCGGAATTAGGCATATGAGGCACTAACAGTTTGCCATAGAGATGCTTCAGTTCTATTTGATCCAGGATCTACTTATTCCTATGCGTCCTCCTACTTTGCTTCATATTTGGTTGTGCCTCGTGATTCTCTGAGTGCTTCTGTGTGTGTGTCCACACCGGTGGGAGATTCTGTTATGGTAGATCATGTCTATCGTTCGTGCGTGGTTACTATTGGGATTCTTGAGACTAGCGTGGATCTTCTACTTCTTGACATGGTATATTTTGATGTCATCTTGGGGTATGGATTGGCTGTCACCTTATCATGCTATATTGGATTGTTACGCCAAAATGGTGACCTTAGCTATGCCGGGGTTGCCTCACTTAGAGTGGAAAGGGATTCTTGGACATTCTACTAACAGGGTTATCTCTTATGTGAAGGCTTGACGTATGGTCGAGAAGGGCTATTTAGCTTATTTGGCTCATATTTGCGATTCTAATGCGGATGTTCCTTCAATGGATTCAGTCCCAGTTGTTCGTGAATTTCCAGATGTATTTCCTACAGATTTTCCGGGGATGCCACCCGACAGAGATATTGACTTCTATATTGATTTGGCTCCGGGCACCCAACCTATTTCTATTCCACCATACCGTATGGCCCCGCCAGAGCCAAATGAATTGAAGGAGCAATTACAAGACTTGCTTGATCAGGGATTCATTAGACCTAGCGTCTCACCTTGGGGTACACCAGTGTTATTTATAAAGAAGAAAGATGGTTCAATGCGAATGTGTATAGATTATCGGCAGTTGAACAAGGCTACTATCAAGAACAAGTATCCGTTACCAAGAATTAATGACTCATTCGATCAACTTCAGAGGGACAAGGTGTTTTCAAAGATCGATTTGAGGTCTGGTTACCATCAGTTGAAGATTTGGGCATCCGATGTCCCTAAGACAGCTTCCCGGACTCAGTATGGGCATTACGAATTTCTAGTGATATCATTTGGGCTGACAAATGCCCCAGCAACATTTATGGATTTGAAGAACCGGGTATTCAAGCATTATTTGGATTCTTTTGTGGTTATATTCATTGATGATATCTTGATTTACTCCAGCAGTCGAGAGGAGCATGAGCAGCAACTTCGGATTGTGCTTCAAACTTTGAAGAATAATCAGTTATATGCCAAGTTTTCAAAATGTGAATTTTGGTTAGACTCAGTTGCCTTTTTGGGGCATGTTGTATCGGTAGAAGGCATAAAAGTGAATCATAAGAAGATTGAGGCAGTTCAGAATTGTCCTAGACCTACTTTAGCTACAGAGATCCGGAGTTTCCTGAGTTTGGCAGGTTATTATTGCCGGTTTGTGGAGGGGTTTTCATCTATAGCATCTCCATTGACCAAATTGACCCAGAAGGATGCCCCATTCAGATGGTCAGATGGGTGTGAGTTGACCTTTTAGAAGCTCAAGACTGCTTTGACTACGGCTCCAGTGTTGGTATTACCCACAGGTTCAGGATCTTATATGGTGTATTGTGATGTATCTCGCATTGGCTTGGTGCAGTATTAATGTAGGATGGCAGAGTGATTTCATATGCATCACGACAGTTGAAAGTTCACGAGAAGAATTATCCTGTTCATGACTTAGAATTGGAAGCCATTGTGCGCAGAAAATTTAGAGGCATTACCTTTACGGTGTCTCGTATGAGGTATTTACTGATCATCGTAGCCTACAATATCTGTTCAAACAAAAAGATCTCAATTTGAGGCAGAGAAGATGGTTGGAGCTATTGAAAGACTATGATATCACCATTTTGTATCACCCCGCAAAGGCCAATGTGGTGGCTGATGCTTTGAGTAGACAGGCTGTGAGTATGGGCAGCCTTGCATATAATCCGGTTGGTGAGAGGCCGTTAACTGCAGATGTTCAGACTTTGGCCAATCAGTTCATGAATTTAGATATTTCAGAGCCCAGTCGGGTTCTAGCTTGCACAATTGATCTATCTTCTTTATATGAGCGTATCAGAGAACGACAGTATGTCGATCCTCATTTGCTTGTCCTCAAGGACATGGTACAACACGGTGGTGCCAAGCAGGTTGCTGTGGGGGAATATGGAGTTCTATGGATGCAAGGTCGTATTTGTGTGCCTAATGTGGATGGGCATCGTGAATTAATTCTTGAAGAGGCCCATAGTTCCCGATATTCCATTCATCTAGGTGCCGCCAAAATATATCAAGATTTACGGCAACATTATTGGTGGAGTAAAATGAAGAAGGATATAGTTGCATATGTAGCTCGGTATTTAAACTATCAGCAAGTCAAGTACGAGCATCAGAGACCTGGTGGTTTGATTCAGAAGTTAGAAATTCCTGAGTGGAAGTGGGAGCATATCACTATGGATTTTGTTGCTGGGCTCCCACAGACTCCGAGGAAGTTTGATGCAGTGTGGGTCATTTTGGATAGATTGACCAAGTCAGCATATTTCATTCTTGTAATAGTTACCTATTCCTCAGAGCGGTTAGCTGAGATTTACATCCGTGAGATTGTCCGCCTTCATGGCGTGCCCGTGTCTATCATTTCTGATCGAGGTATGTAGTTCACCTCGCACTTCTGGAGGGCTGTACAATGTGAGTTAGGCACGTGGGTTGAGTTGAGTACATCATTTCATCCACAAACAGATGGATAGCCAGAGCGCACTATTAAGATATTGGAAGATATGCTTCGCGCTTGTGTTATAGACTTTGGAAGTTCTTTGGATCAGTTTTTGCCACTTGCAGAGTTTGCCATAATGACAGCTACCAGTCGAGCATCCTGATGGCTCCATATGAAGCATTATACGGTAGGCAATGTCGTTCGCCCGTTGGCTAGTTTGAACAGGGAAAGGCTTGGTTGTTGGGTACCAATTTGGTACAGGATGCCTTGGATAAGGTCAAGATTATTCACGATTAACTTCGCACAGCTCAATCTAGGCAAAAGAGTTATGCCAACCATAAAGTTCGTGATGTTACATTCATGGATGGAGAAAGAGTATTGCTCCGGGTTTCACCTATAAAAGGTGTAATGAGATTCGAAAAGAAGGGCAAGTTGAGCCCTAGGTATATCGGACCCTTTGAAATTCTTTAAAGGGTGGGTGAAGTAGCCTACAGGCTTGCACTACCACCTAGTTTATCAGCAGTTCATCCAGTGTTTCATGTATCCATGCTCTAGAAATACCATGGTGATCCGTCCCATGTATAGCCTTAAGATTTCTAGTTTCTATTAAATGGCGATAATTTGAGTTAGGGACCTCTGGATTCAATTCCGGGCATACCCCCAAGTCCCAAATCACGATACGGACCTACTGAAACTGTCAAAACACTGATCCGAGTTTGCTTTCTCAAAATGTTGACCAAAGTTAACTCAGTTGAGTTTTAAAGCTCTATTTCACATTTTAATCCATTTTTCACATAAACACTTTCTGAAAAATTACATGGACTGTGCACGCAAGTCGAGGAATAATAAATAGTGCTTTTTGAGGTCTTAGACCACAAAAATGAATGTTTAAATTAAAGATGACATTTTGGGTCATCACATTCTCGACCTCTAAAACAAACGTTCGTCCTTGAACGGAATTAGAAATGTACCTGAGCTGGTGAAAAGGTGTGAATATTTACTTTGCATGTCCGACTCGGACTCCCAGGTAGCTGCCACAATCGGCTGACCTCTCCATTGCACCCGAACTGAAGAATAACTCTTAGATCTCAACTTTTGGACTTGCCGGACGAGAATAGTTATCGCCTCCTCCTCATAAGTCAAATCTTTGTCCATTTGGGTGTTAGCCATTTTTACTCATTTTTGAGTTTTGAGTCTCGGATATGGGCGATTCCAAAGGGGTTTTTCACGACTTTGACTTGGGTAAGTGTTCTATACCCGAAAGTGATTATAATTCATAAATTCATGCTTATATTCATCATTTATTTCAGATTTAGATGGAAGAAATTGGAATATTTGTAAAACTTTCCAAAAAAAAAAAATTTAGGATTTGAAAGCCAATCTGATGTCAGAATTTGATAATTTTTATATGGTTGAACTTGTATCAGAACGGGTGTTTGGATTTCGTGAGTTTTTCCGGGATTCGAGACATGGGTCCCACTGTCGATTTTTAAAATGAATTTCGTATTTTAATCCGAAAAATTAGTAAATTCATATAGAATTAATTCCTACTATTCATGTTGAGTATATTGAATTGTTTGTGACTAGATTTGAAGCATTCAGACACCAATTCGCGAGGCAAAGGTTTATTAGAATCTTGAGTTGGTTGCAAATCGAGGTAAGTGTCGTGGTTAACCTTGACTTGAGCGAGTAGGACTTTTTTGTCTATTTTCTACGTGATTTAATGTGCGGGTAAAACATATATGTGAGGTGACGAGTATTTATGCGTTGTGGTTGAGTCAAAGCATGAGTGTGGATTTTGTTTATTGTGAATAATTTCATATTTAATTAAGATATTCCTGCTTAAGTTATTATTATTTATTTGATCATTTTTCATGAGATTATTGTTAGTTTAATTATTGTTGAATATTTTGGAAGGTGAAGTCGATATTCTGGTATTGAATTGATTGATAAGTACATATCCCCGCATTTAAATACTCTTCCGAATTTATATTATTATTTTCATAGTAAGGAAGAGTGTAAAAGCACGAAGGGTGATGCCGTGCCATTTATATTATTTATATTATCCTTGCCATGGTGAGAAAGAGTGTAAAAGCATGAAGGGCGATGCCATGCCATTTTCAGAAGAGAGTTAAAGCACGAAGGGTGATACCGTGCCAGAAGAGAGTTAAAGCACGAAGGGTGATGTCGTGCCAATTATTATTATTTATTTATCAATTTATGGGAAGAATGAGAGTAAAAGCACGAAGGGTGGTGCCGTGCCATTTACATATTATCAGCTGCTCATTTTATTGTCGGTGAATTAATTGGCTGCTACGTGACACTTCTCCTACTGAAATTATTATATCATCCCCCTTCACATGTTCCCTCCCAAATTTATAATTGTTAATTATTGCATTATTGTCGCTTCATATTTGTATACGCTTGTACATGTTGTTTAGGTACGTGTCTTGTCATAGCCTCATCACTACTTCGTCGAGGTTAGTCTAGACACTTACGGAGTACATGGGATCGGTTGTACTCATACTACACTCTGCACTTCTTGTGCAGATTTTGGAGTTGGTCCCAGCGGCGTACCATAGACTTGCTCGCATTCAGCTACCCAGAGGAGACTTGAGGTATAACTGCACATCGTCCGCTGTTTTGAAGTCCTGTGTGTGTTTCAACACCTGTGGGAGATGCTATTGTTGTAGACCGCATTTATCGTTCGTGTGTGGTTACCATTTGGAGCCTTGAGACTAGTGTAGACCTTCTACTTCTCGATATTATAGATTTTGATGTTATCTTAGGTATGGATTGGCTGTCACTCTATCACGCTATATTGGATTATCACGCCAAGACGATGACCTTAGCCTTGCCGGGGTTGCCTCGATTAGAGTGGAGAGGGACTCCTGGCCATTCTACCAGTAGGGTTATCTCTTATATAAAGGCTCGGCGTATGGTCGAGAAGGGGTGTCTAGCTTATCTGGCTTATGTCCGTGATTTTAGCCCGGAGGTTCCTTCCATGGATTCAGTACAAGTTGTCCGTGAGTTTCCAGAGGTGTTTCCTACAGACCTGATGGGGATGCCACCCGACAGGGATATCGACTTCAGTATTAACTTAGTTCCGGGCACTCAGCCCATTTCTATTCCGCCGTAACATATGGCCCCTCCAGAGTTGTAAGAATTGAAGGAGCAGTTGCAGGACTTGCTTGATAAGGGTTTCATTAGACCTAGTGTCTCGCCCTAGGGTGCGCCCATGTTGTTTGTGCAGAAGAAAGATGGATCGATGAGGATGTGCATAGATTATCGGCAGTTGAACAAAGTCACCATCAAGAACAAGTATCCATTGCCGAGGATTGATGACTTATTTGATCTGCTTCAGGGTTCCAAAATATTCTTGAAGATTGATTTGAGGTCTGGCTACCGTCAGTTAAGGATTAGGGCATCCGATGTCCCTAAGACAACTTTTTGGACTCGGTACAGGCATTATGAGTTTTTTGTGATGTCCTTTGGGTTGACAAATGCCCCATCAACATTTAAGGATTTGATGAACTGAGTGTTCAAGCCCTACTTGGACTCCTTTATGATTGTGTTTATTGATGATATCTTGATGTACTCCCGTAGTTGAGGTGAGCACGAGCAGCATCTTCGGATTGTACTTCATACTCTAAGAGATAGCCAGTTATATGCCAAGTTTTCAAAGTGCGAGTTTTGGTTGGATTCAATCGCTTTCTTAGGGCACGTTGTATCAGTAGAGGGCATTCAGGTCGACCCTAAGAAGATTGAGGCAGTTCAGAACTGGCCCAGACCCACTTCAGCCATGGAGATCCGGAGTTTCTTGGGTTTGGCGGGTTATTACCGTCAGTTTGTGGAGGGGTTCTCATCTATAACAGCCCCATTGACTAGGTTGACCCAGAAGGGTGCCCCGTTAGGATGGTCAGACGAGTGTGAGGCGAGCTTTCATAAGCTCAAGATTGCTTTGACTACGGCGCTGGTGTTGGTGTGGCCCATATGTTCAGGATCTTATACGGTATATTATGATGCATCCCGTGTTGGGCTCGGTGTAGTATTGATGCAGGATGGCAGGGTGATTGCATATGTGTCACGGCAATTGAAGGTTCATGAGAAGAATTACCCTGTTCATGACTTAGAGTTGGCAGCCATTGTTCACGCGCTGAAGATTTGGAGACATATCTGTACGGCGTGTCGTGTGAGGTTTTCACGGATAATCGGAGCCTACAGTATTTGTTTAAGCAAAAGGATATCAATTTGAGACAGAGGAGGTGGTTGGAGCTATTTAAAGACTATGATATCACCATCTTGTATCATCCCGGGAAGGCCAATGTGGTGGCCGACGCTTTGAGTAGAAAGGAAGCGAGTATGGGTAACCTTGCATACATTCCAGTCAGTGAGAGACCGCTTGCATCAGTTTTTTATACTTTGGCCAATTAGTTTGTGAGGTTAGATATTTCAGAGCCTAGTCATGTCCTAGTTTGTACAGTCGCTAGGTCTTCCTTGTTTGAGCGCATCCGGGAGCGGCAATATGGCGACCCTCATTTGCTGGTCCTTAGGGACACAGTGCGGCACGACGGTGAAAAGCAGGTTACTATTGGAGATGATGGAGTTTTGAGGATGCAAGGTCGTGTTTGTGTGCCTAATATGGATGGACTTTGTGAGTTGATTCTTAAGGAGGCCCATAGCTCTCGATATTCTATTCATTCGGGCACCGCCAAGATGTATCAAGACTTGCGGCAACATTATTGGTGGAGGAGAATGAAGAAGGACATAGTTGCATATGTAGCTCAGTGTCTAAATTGTCAGCAAATAAAATGTGAGCATCATAGACCTGGTGGTTTGCTTCAGAAGTTGGAGATTCCTGAGTGGAAGTGGGAGCGTATCACTATGAATTTCGTTGTTGGACTCCCATGGACTTAGAAGAAGTTCGATGCAGTTTGGGTCATTGTGGACAGGCTAACCAAGTTTGCACATTTCATTTCTGTGGCAGTTACCTATTCTTCAGAGTTGTTGGCAGAGATTTATATCCGCAAGACCGTCCGTCTTCACGGTGTTCCCGTGTCGATCATTTTTGATCGAGGTACGCATTTCACCTCGAACTTCTGGAGAGGAGTACAACGTGAGTTGGGCACGCAGGTTGAGTTGAGCATAACATTTCATCCTCAGACGGACGGACAGTCCGAGCGCACTATTCAAATATTAGAGGATTTGCTCCGCACTTGTGTTATAGAGTTTGGAGGTTCTTGGGTTCAGTTCTTGCCGCTTGCAGAGTTTACCTACAACAACAGCTAACATTCAAGCATTTAGATGGCTCCCTATGAGGCATTATACGGTAGGCGGTGCCGACCGCCAGTTGGATGGTTCGAGCCGGGGAGGCTCGATTGTTGGGTATAGATTTAGTATAGGATGCCTTGGATAAGGTCAAGATTATTCAGGATCGACTTTGCACAGCGTAGTCCAGCCAGAAGAGTTATGCCAACCGTAGAGTTCATGTTGTTGCATTCATGGTCGGAGAGAGAGTGTTGCTCCGGGTATCACCCATGAAGGGTGTGATGAGGTTCGGAAAGAAGGGCATGTTGAGCCCTAGGTATATCGGGCCTTTTGAGATTCTTAAGAGAGTGGGAGAGGTGGCTTACAGGCTTTCTTTGCCATGGGGTTTATGAGCAGTTCATTCGGTGTTCCATGTGTCCATGCTTTGGAAGTATCACGACTATCCATCCTACGTGTTAGATTTCAGCTCTGTCCAGTTGGACAAGGATTTGACTTACGAGAAGGAGACGGTGGCTATTCTAGCCTGATAGGTTCGTCAGTTGAGGTCAAAGAGTTATCCTTCAGTACGAGTGTAGTGGAGAGGTCAGCCCATCGAGGTAGCTACTTGGGAGTCCGAGTCGGACATGGGGAGTAGATATCCCCGCCTTTTCACCAACCCATGTACTTTTCTATATCCGTTCGAGGACGAACAATTGTTTTAGAGGTGGAGAATATGATGACCCGATAGGCTATCTTATGCTTTAGAACCTAATTCTGCGCTATGAAGCCTTAAATACCTCATCCTATCCTTCCTCGATTTACGTGCGCAGTCTGGGCATTTTTTCGGAAAGCTTTTATGTTAAAAACTGAGAATAATATGAAATGTTTGCCTTAAAATCCATTTGTGTTGACTTAGATCAATGTTTTGAGCAAACGGACCCGAATTCATGTTTTGATGGCCCCGGTGGGTCCATATCGTGATTTGGGACTTGGACGTATGCCCGAAATCAAATTCGGAAGTCCCTAGCCCGAGTTATCGCGCTTTGTTGAAATTTGAAATTTAAAGGCTTAATGATTTTGAAATGTTTGACCAATATTTGACTTTTGGATATCGGGTCCATATTTTCGTTCCGAAACCTGGTATAGGTCCAATACTATATTTATGACTTGTCCGTCAAATTTGGTGAGAAACGGAGTTGGTTTGACGTGATTCGGACGTCCAGTTGTGAAATTAGAAGTTCATGAGTTTTCTTGAAAATTTCCTTTGATTTGATGCTAAATTCGTAGTTCTAGGTGTTATTTTGGCGATTTGATCGAGCGAGCAAGTTCGTATGATGTTTTTAGACTTGTGTGCATAATTGGTTTAGATCCCCGAGGGCTCGGGTGAGTTTCGGATAGGCTACGGAGTTGATTGGACTTAGAAAATATTGTTGGTGTGTCTCAGTTCTGGTGCAGGCCTCTGATCTCGCATCTGCGAGGTCAGGCTTCGCATTTGCGATATGGCAGCAAACCTGTCAGTTTCACATTTGCGATCATAATCTTCGCATTTGCGAAGAGACCTAGTTGTGCAATTGCGACCAGGTCTTCGCTTTTGCGATGGGGACTGGGGGGGAGCGGGAGCTACTCCGCATTTGCGAACGATGGGTCGCATTTGCGATCAAGCCAGTTCGCATTTGCAAATAATTCATCACATTTGCGATGGAAGCAGAGATGTGAAGATCTTCGCATTTGCGGGGTTCACATTTGCGAACCCCAGGTCGCAAATGCGACATCTGCAACTGATCAAAATGGGACTTAGACGGGATTTTTGTTCATTCTCTCAAATTTTCAAACTTAGAAACCCTAGAGGCGATTTTTCAAAGAACTCTTCTTCCCCAAATCATTGGTAAGTGATTCTAAACTAGTTTCTTTCAATCTTTCACTATATTTCCTAAGATTTCAACCTAAAATCTTGTGTTTTCATGGTGGAAATTGGGGGTTTGGGTAGAATTAGGGAGTTTTGTGAAATGGGGATTTAGACCTCAAATTGAGGTCGGATTCCAAAATAAATTACATAATCGGGCTCGGGGGTGAATAGGTAATCGGGTTTTGGTCCGAATTCCGGGATTGGACCAAGCGGGCCTGGGGTTGACTTTTGTTGACTTTTTCAATAATGACCTAAATTGAATCCTTTGCAATCGTGGGTAGTTCCTAAGGATTAATTTGAATCGTTTAGTTGGTAAGTTTCTAGATTCTATTGGTTCGGAGGTTTCTTTGAAAGGCAAAGTTGTGATTGAGCTTTGAGTAGACCTTGGGAGCGAGGTAAGTGTCGTGGTTAACCTTGACTTGAGTGATTTTGACTTGTTTGTCTATTTGCTACATGTTTAGATGTTGTGTGCAACGTATATGTGAGGTGATGAGTACTTATGCATTGTTGTCGGGTTAAAACATGCGGGTGGGGACTTGTTCCTTGTAGTTTATTGCTTACTCTAATCTTGTTATCCATGCTTAGACTAGTTACTTACTAAATTGATCGTTCTTATCGTGTTTACGGGCTTTTGTGATGATTGAGTATTGGTTCCAAAGTTGAGATTGGTATTGTGGGACCATTATTGAAGTAAGGCTTGTTCTTGTTGATTTTATCTCCCTGATATTACTTGTTCATTGTTACGTGGTAAGGGAGAGTGTTAATGCACGAAGGGTGATGCCGTGCCATATTGTGAGTGTTAATGCACGAAGGGTGATGTCGTGCCATATTATGAGAGTTAATGAATGCAGGGAGATGCCGTGCCGTTTCTATTGATTTATATTGAGAGTGAGAGTAAAAGCACGAAGGGTGATGTCGTGCAACATCATTGTTTAATTGTGAGGTTGAGAGTAAAAGCACGAAGGGTGATGCCGTGCAATTTTATTCATTGTGTTTAGTTGTTTTCACTGGTTAAAAGCATGTTGACTGTTCTGGTTATCATTTCCATTGTATCTCTTATATCTTATGCCCCTTTAGCATGTCCCCCTCCTAATCGTATATGTTTAGCTGTTATTGTTGTTTTCTTGTACATATACTATTATCTGCAAAGGTTTATTATGTGGGTGTCTTGTCATAGCCTCGTCACTACTTCGTCGAGGTTAGGCTTGACACTTACGAGTACATGGGGTCGGTTGTACTCATACTACAATCTGCACTTCTTGTATAAATTTTGGTACCGGCCCTAGCTGATCGTGAGACTCGGCAGTCCAGACTTGCTTATCGGAGACTCAAGGTAGATCTGCTGGCGTATGCAGACCTTGGAGTCCCTTTCTAGTTTCCTTTTTTTACCGTTTCTTTTCATTCAGAACAGTTGTATTTCGTTCAGACTCTGTTTGTAGCAAATCTTAGAAGCTCGTAAGTTGTGACTCAATATCCGAATTGTATCAGATATTATGGGCTTTATGTTATTCCGCATTTCAGCTTTAGCTTCTATTTAGTTTAATTATTCTATTATTGAAATTGACTAAAATTGGCTTAAAGAATCCTCTAACACTGGCTTTCCTAGCAAGTGAAATGTTAGGCACCATCACGGTCCCGAAGGTGGGAATTCCGGGCCGTGACAGTATGTATACACAAGGAAAAGATATCACCACATAATTCATGTCTCTCGTCCTCGCCTGCACGAAAACACCCTTCGTGCCATGAACACATGATAATATAAGAACATTATAATGTAAATGAAATAGTACGGCATCACCCTTCGTGCTTTTACTCTCATCCTCATATGATAATGTAAATGAAATGGAGCGGCATCACCCTTTGTGCTTTTACTCTCATCCTTACATGATAATGTAAATGAAATGGCACGGCATCACCCTTCATGCTTTTACTCTCATTCTCACATGATAATGTAAATGAAATGGCACGGTATCACCCTTCGTGCTTTACGCTCTTCCTCACATGATAATGTATATGCAATACGGCATTACCCTTCGTGCTTTATACTCTTCCTTACCAAGCACATGTATATTAATAACAAGCAATAGGAAGCATGAATAACATCAAGGAGAGTGATTAAGTGAATATTACAAATGAACACCAATCACATCTTTCAAGCCAATAATAGTTCAACAAACCTCAAGAACCTTTTAATTTCATAGTCATAGTAATCTAGAAGTCAAGGAATACATGAAACAAGAAGGTCACATAATTCTACAAGGCATAATTAATCGTATAATTTACCCCCGAGCATGATTAACCCTGGTATATGCATATATGATCGTCACATCATATATGTGTTGTAACGACTAGACATGTTATTTTTGAGCTCTAGCGCGTCGTTCGGCAGTTTGAGGCTTTGAGTAATTTCACTTCAGGTATTATGACTTGCACGTATGGTCGGAAATGAATTTCAAAAGTTCGAAATTAGTTTGGGAAGAAAATTCTAATTTCGGAAGGTTTAAGTTGGAAGAATTGACTAAGGTTTAATTTTTGAGTAAACGACCTCGGCATCGGGATTGGAAGGTTCCAACAGGTTCGTATGATGATTTTGGACTTGGGAGTATGTCCGGATCGGATTTCGGATGACCCGGAAGCGTTTCGGCGCCTATTGTAGAAGTTTGGCGTTTTGGAAGAATTTCATAAATTTGGGTTGAAGTGCATTTAAAGGCTATTGATGTCGGTTTGGGATTCCAAGTCTGAGAATAGCTCTGTATGGTGATTCTGGTATTAGGAGCGCGCCCGGATGTGGATTTGGAGGTCCGTAGGTCATTTCGGGGTCATTTGGCAAAAGTTAGAAATTTGAATATTTATGAGAAGTTTGACCGGGAGTGAACTTTTTGATATCGGGGTCGGATTCTGATTTTGAAGTTAGAGTAGGTCCGTATTGTCGAAGGTGACTTGTGTGCAAAATTCGAGGTCAATCAGACGTGATTTGATAGGTTTCGGCATCGAATGCAAAAGTTTGAAGTTCTAAAGTTCATTAAGCTTGAATTGGGATGTGATTCATAGTTTTGACATTGTTTGATGTGATTTGAGGCCTCGAGCAAGTTCGTGTCATGTTTTGGAACGTGTTGGTATATTTGGTTGAGGTCCCGAGGGCCTCGGGTGGATTCCGGATGGTTAACGGATCAACTTTTGGACTAAAGGAATGATGAGGCAGCTGGTATATCGTGTAACCACACATGCGAGGTTTTGGCCGCAAGTGCGGAGCCGTAGAAGCGTCCAAGAGGGGGCGCAGAAGCAGAATTGGCTGGGGAAGGCTGGGACCGCAGATGCGGTCAAGTTCTGCAGAAGCGGGACCGCACCTGCGCACGAAGAGCGATAGAAGCGTGGGCGCAGATGAGCATGAGGGCCGCAGAAGCGACCTGCAACCTTGGCTTGGTTTCTCGCAGGTGCGAGATTTGGAGCCGTAGAAGCGGCTGTCGCAGAAGCGACCTCCACACTGCAGAAGCGGAATTTGTGCTGGACAGTGAGGTTTCTTTAAAACGGGGTTTTGGCCCATTTTCATCCATTCTCTCTTGGTTGGGCGATTTTTGGAGAGCTTTAAGTGGGGGGTTTCATTATCTATGTCAAGGTAAGTTATTGGCACCTATTGTAAGTTAAATACATGGTTTTTATACGGATTTAAGCATGGAAATTTTGTAGGAATTTGGGATTTTGAAGAAAAATCTAGAAATTGGTATTATTGGATTTTGACCACGAAATTGGATATGGAATTGGGAATAAATTATATATTTGAGTTCGTGGTGTTATGGGTAAAGTTCATCTTCAAACATTTTCGGAATCCGTGCACGTGGGCCCGAGGGTTGCTTCATCGACTTTTCGAACGGAGTTGGGAATTTGTCTAAATTGATTTGTTATGAGTATTAGAGCATATTCTTATTGGTTTGCACATTTTTTGACTAATTTTGGAGCGACGGGCACCGGTTTGAGGTGTTAGAGCAGCGTTGGAGCCGGTTACAGAACTTCGGAGCGAGATAAGTCTCCTGTCTAACTCTGTGAGGGGGAAATTACCCCTAGGTGTTGTATATTGATGTGTGCTACTTGTTGTAGGGGCTACATACGCGCGAGGTGGTGAGAGCCTGTATGTAGCTACATTCATGTTATTGTCCGTGTAGGCTATGTTCACATCATGCTATAGCTGTACTATTTGAGTAGTCTCTCGCCTATGAAATTCCTCTGCTTTACATTACTTTTTGAGACTAGACTTGCTATTGTAGAGACTTCACGAATTCATGATTAGTCACCGAATAATTTTACTCCTCTTACAACATGTTTCCGTGATATATATGTTTCATTGAAAGGTTTTGTTAAAAAAATTACAACTTACACGTTTATTCGTGAGTAAGGTCAAGGACCTGTCAAAACTCCTTATTCTAATGGGATCGAGCCGTTCGCTTCGACGGGATTATGTACTTCTTATTCTAATAGGATCGAGCCATTCGCCTTAGCAGGATTATGTACTTCTTATTCTAATGGGATCGGGTCCTTCGCCTCGGCAGGATTTATGTACCACATTCTCGTAGGAGCGGGCCGTTCGCCTAGTCAGTTTAAAGATGCATCTATGGTTCGTGCCGTTCGGCCCTCGGCAGTGCACATTTTATTATTTATGTTAGATCAGGCGGTACGCCTTGACATTTCTTTAAAAATATCCTCATGGAATCATGCGTAATATTTAGAAAGAAGCCAGAGTATCTGTGAGTCTTTCCCTGATTCGAATTATAACAACCTATTTGGTGAGTTCCATTATACATTTATATATGTGCTCTGGTTGAGGAGGAATTGCTAATTAAGAGCTTGAGTTTATTGTAAGGAGGATAATTGTACCACAGATTTACAGTTGTTTATGTCATTTATTTACTTTGCCTCATATTTGTTCACCTCCTTACTGTACCTGATATTATTGGACCACTAGTGAGTGTCGATATCAACCCCTCGTCACTACTCCTCCGGAGTTAGGCTAGATACTTACTGGGTACACGTGGATTTATGTACTCATACTACACTTGCTGCATATTTTTGTGCATGTATTTTTATGTCTGGTGGTCCTTTGGGCACGGAGGCACGGATGATGTATGGGACTTGCCGCGAGTTGCATTTTAGATTATGATCTGCAGCCAGCAGAATCTCCTCCAGGATTATTTGTATTTTTCCTATCTAATTTGTATTCCGGACAGATGTTGTATTTTATTTTACTTCCTAGTTGATTCTCATGCACTTGTGACACCAGGTTTTGGGGGTACTTATGAGTTATTCAGTATTGTAGTTGGGTAAATATTATCATTTACTCTGTAAATTTTATCTCTGATTATTAATTGAAGGAAAAAGTTTCGATTTCAAAATACTAAAAGGAATAATTAAGTTAAACTTTCATTGTTGGCTTGCCTGACAGTGGTGTTAGGGGCCATCACGAACTTTGATGGATTTTGGGTCGTGACAACATGGTATCAGAGCGTTAGGTTCACAAAGGTCTCACGATTCGTGAGTAAGTCTAGTAGAGTCTTGCGGATTGGTATAGAGACGTCTGTACTTATCTTCGATAGGCTACAGGACTATTAGGAGCACTTCCCTTCTTGATTCCCCATCGTGCAATTTGATTCCTTTGAGGCTTATGCCTTTATTTCTTTCCTATTCAATCTTATGCAACGTGAAACGCTTGTTATCAATTGGGAATCGAAGAATTTTAATGGTACTGCAGAGGTGGTGTAGGATGTGTCTCCCTACGCATTCGAGCAAGTTATTATTATCTTTTTGAGGAAGGGTGTTCTGTCATTTTGGTTCAGTAGCTGTATTTCTTATGGTTTTGAGGCTATGCGTAGGTTGCCATGATGCTCGTAAGTTGTTATCGCACAGTAATGATGTAATGGTAAGATGCTTATCTAGGCGTCAAAGCAGTGAATGACCTGAAAGGAGGTTTTACTCAGTGCATGACAGAGATTCAGTATTTTATTTCCGGCGAAGGAAAGACAATCGGACTAACAATGTTCAAATTTGGGTTGATGGAGTAACGAGACTTAGTATCTTCGAGCGCGGTGGAATTTTCATTTGTGATATGATGCCATTGTCCTTGTTGAATGTGCTAAGTTCGCATGCATTAGATTTTTCTTCAATTCACCTTTGGGGCAGGGTATTGTGGAATGGTTCCGGGGAAGCGGGTGTGAGAAATCGCGGTATGCAGTGGTTCAGAATCGAATCGGCATTTCTAATACTGATGGCTCGGGAAAGATGATCTTCGATAAGGCTTAGAGTTGGTAGCAATTTATCAGGTCAGGTGCTACAATGAGGGATTTTGCTTTGAGGCAGTTTTTGGGCAGCGAAAGATGAGGAAGGACAGGGTGGAAGGTGTCTCGCCCTGGTCGAATTACTAGCAGGTCAAGTATGAAAAGCAGAAATCCAGAAGTTGCTTAAAAGGAGAGAGTTTAACCAAGTGGGGGAGTGGCAGAGTAACATATGGGTTCTGTGGTAGGATGGCCACATGCCTTGAGGAAAGTTTGGAGCTATTTGGAAATTCATAGTGGGCAGAGACTAGGTCTTCGGATATTATTTGGATGCAACATGACTTCGAGCTTGGAATGTATTGTTGGACTTTTAGCTGACGACAATGGGGATGAAGGAATCATGACAATGGGGAAGAAGGAATCTCAGTGGGTCTTAGGGTTATGTAATTGTAGCTTCAAGCTAAGTGGGAGAGCCCACCGTCTATGATTGGATTGCGTGGTTATCTACTTGTGCAGTTTTTGGTTATCGGTGTATTGGTGGGTTATTACGACTAAGGAAAGAAAACATCAGTGGTAATTTGAGAAAAAGGATTTGAGGAATGTGTGCTATATTTGGCCTTATCGGTTCATGTTCAGGTTTTGGGAAGACTCAGAGTCTATGCTTCGTGTGGATGTGATGTACAAGAGAAGGAATTCATCTGGCTGCTTCTTTGAGAGGGTGTTCATGTGCTAGCAGGGCCTTAGAGTTTGATTGTATTCGAGAACAAGTTAGAGTGGGTGACTCTCAACAACGGTCCTAGTGGATTCAAAAGTTAAAGTGCGGTGCCTAAGGATTTCGAGTCCGTAGTAGGGTTAAGTATCGAGATTTAGCAGCGGATTATGAAAGTGGCTTGGAGTGTTCTATGTTATCTTCGGTCTGCGGTGTGGCATTAGAGGAATAGGAGAAAAGAACTTCGGATTCATAGAGGGATTTTCAGAATGGGTGAACCAGTTGAAGATGCGAATATGCACATAATAAGGGTATGAGATGGTTCGTGGATGTTGGATACAACGTGGTCTCATGAAATAAAGTCACTCAGGATGAGTGCGGATTTGGGTTCATGATGTTTTGAATGGAGCTATTAGTATTCCTATGGCAAGTCCAGAGTAAATCAGAAGAAGTTGGATCGGTTAGCAATGGTTGAATTGTCATGATGGTTGCAATGACCAGTTCCTTCAGCGTGTTGAGTTATGCATGTGATTTGTGGCGGTACGCGCGAGGCTTGACGGCTGCCGTAATCAATTTATTTGGAGGAATTCGATTATTAGGGCCTGTTATGTATAGATGGATTCCGGAAGAGTTATGGTGGTTTAGACCACAACTTGAGGTTTGTATTTTCTGCGATTATAGAATTCAGTCACGTGATGCAATGGTCCTCCTGAAATGAGTTAAGTGAAAGGTTTCCATATGATGAAGTGTTTATTCTATTATTGGTTTAAAAGTTATGATGAAATTCATGTACTCTCATGTAGTGGCATGTTAAGTGCAGTGAGCGGCAGGGGAATTGGAAGCTGAGGATCAAGTTTGCGGTTCGGTGTTGACAAAAATGTCTTGATCTCGGAAAGCAGGAAACAATTTAGATGTTTATAGTAAGCTGGTATTGTCCTTAGCGTCACCTGAGGTCAGTGTCATGTGGAAGCGGCTTTGTGTATTAACTTGCGGATTTTTGATTCACTTTACAGAATTAGAACGGTTGGCAGTATGGATGTGCGGACTTTGCTACCTAAGCGGAATGATCGTGGGAGCATGCCCCATGGGAAGATTGTATAAGTGTGACATGTAGTCACTTGATTGATTAAAGATTTAAAACCAAGTATCGAGATTGTGGTACTATCGCTAATGTGAGAATTTATGCCTGAAGGGCGCTCGATTCATTTGGTTGTGGACTATGGAAGTCTGTTCCGAATTTGACGGATGTTCTTGTGTGTCATGGGAAAAAGGGTTATTGTGGATCCTTGAAAGGTTATTAGCCCAGTGCGGTATGATCAGAATCGACTTGAGGTCCGTGGATGGATCTAAATGTAAACGTGGGCTCTATATCAGGTCGGATGTGTTTATTTCAGCATAGCGTTGTTTTCAGAGGGGTCTTCGGTCATTGGATGTTATTTCTGTTGTCGGCCCTTCCGTGTAGTCTCTATTGTGCCTTGTGGGTTGTGAGGCGGTTTGATTATTCACACTCGTATTGAGATCCCGTATAGTTTGTGGTGTTATATAAGCAGGATGGCTCTCGAGATGCAGGTCATTTATTGCACCTTAGTTGTGCTTGAGTTTTATAGCATATGACGCTACCCATCTCCCCTGGATTTGTATTATGCACTTGGCGTGCTTATGGTTGATATTTGGGCATAACGTGAGTATAAGCGTTACGGCTCGATGTGTGTTTTTTTTAGATTATTATGTGTGGATCGGGTGGCACACCGCCACAGATATGTTGTTTGGATCGGGTGGCACGCCGCCACGGGTATCATGGTTAGATCGAGTTGCACGCCGCAACGGTATCATGTGTGGATCGGGTTGCATGGCGCAACTGTGTGCCATTGAGTACAATTTCCCATATCTATTATTGTGTGTTTTGGTTCTCATTTCCCGAGGAAGGTTCATAACATCTTTTTGGTTTTTTAAATTAGTTACGTGGGTTGAGTAGATCTTTCTAGAGTTCGTTTCCTTATGTATCACATTCGAGTTTGTAGCTTGTTGGCACACTGTGGCATCATATGAGACTTTTGGCAGTGTCTGAGGTGGCTTATTGTCTGAGCAGCTTCTACTGGGTGATATGAGATTATTGGACCTGGGATCAGTGCGATCAGATTTATATGAGGCACATTAAAGAGTAAATATCGATATTCAGTCCAGAATGAGGTAATAGTTCTTGTCGAGAGGAGAGACTCCATAAGTTGTGATTCGGCAGGTGGTTATGAGTTTCTACACATCTCTTTTGTCATGGCAGTATTTGCGAGAGCTGAAACGGGACTTATATGCTTCATGAGATATGTTGTGGGCATCAGATTCATGGGATTTCAGCTATTATTGTCAGGGGATGTCATTATGGTCATGTGAATTATGCGGTGCATGGTGTGAATTCGGTAAGAGTATACAACCAGGTATTGGTACATCGTGTAGTGATGGATACGGTGTTCGTATGTTGGGAACAGACCTGGTAGAGGATTTTAGATGTTGGAATTTGGCTCTAAGGCAAACTTGACTGAATAAAAGAGAGAATCTTTAGATTTGCTCGAGCTAATGTGCTCAACAAGGTTGTGGTAGCACGGGTAGGTACACGAGGTATTAAACAATGATTTCGGACAACTCCAGAGCAGTTCTTAGCACGTTCGAGGACGAACGTTAGGAGAGAATGTAACGACCTGACCAGTCATTTTTGAGCTCTAGAGCATCGTTCGGCAGTTTAAGGCCTGAGTAGTTTCACTTCAAATATTATGACTTGCACGTATGGTCGGAATTGAATTTCGGGAAGGTCGGAATTAGTTTGGGAAGTAAATTCTAATTTCGGAAGCTTTAAGTTGAAAGAATTGACTAAGGTTTGATTTTTGAGTAAACGACCTCGGAATCGGGATTGGAAGGTTCCAACAGGTTTGTATGATGATTTTGGACTTGGGCGTATGTCTGGATCGGGTTTTGGATGACCCCGGGAGCGTTTCGGCGCCTATTGTGCAAGGTTGGCATTTTGGAAGAATTTCATAAATTTGGGTTGAAGTGAATTTCACTGCTATTGATGTCCGTTTGGGCTTCGGATTCTGGGAATAGCTCCGTATGGTGATTCTGGTATTGGGAGCGCGCCCGGGTGTGGATTTGGAGGCCCGTAGGTCATTTCGAGGTCATTTGGCGAAAGTTAGAAATTTGAAGGTTTTTGAGAAGTTTGTCCGGGAGTGGACTTTTTGATATCGGGGTGGGATTCCGATTTCGGAAGTTGGAGTAGATCCATAGTGTCGAATGTGACTTGTGTGCAAAATGTTAGGTCAATCGGACGTGATTTGATAGGTTTCGGCATCGAATGTTGAAGTTTGAAGTTCTAAAGTTCATTAAGCTTGAATTGGGATACGATTCATTATTTTGGCGTTGTTTGTTGTGATTTGAGGCCTCAAGCAAGTTTGTGTCATATTTTGGGACGTGTTGGTATATTTGGTTAAGGTCCCGAGGGCCTCGGGTGGATTTCGGATAGTTAACGGATCAACTTTTGGACTAAAGGAATGATGGGGTAGCTGGTATCTGGTGTAACCGCACCTGCGAGGTTTTGGCCGCAGGTGCGGAGCCGCAGAAGCGGAATTGGCTGGAGAAGGCTGGGACCGTAGATGCGGTCAAGTTCCGCAGAAGCGGGACCACACTTGCGCACGAAGAGCCGCAGAAGCGTGGGCGCAGATGCGCATGAGGGCCGCAGAAGCGACCAGTGACCTTGGCTTGGTTTCTCGCAGGTGCGAGACTTGGAGCCGCAGAAGAGGCTGTCACCGAAGCGACCTTCGCACCATAGGAGCGGAATTCGTGCTGGGCAGTGAGGTTTCTTTAAAACGGGGTTTTGGCCAATTTTTTTCCATTCTCTCTTGGTTGGGCGATTTTTGGAGAGTTTCAAGTGGGGGGTTTTCATCATCAATATCAAGGTAAGTTATTCCCACCTATTGTAAGTTAAATACATGGTTTTTATACGGATTTAAGCATAGAAATTTTGTAAGAATTTGGGATTTTGAAGAAAAACCTAGAAATTGGTATTTTTTGGATTTTGACCACGAAATTAGATATGGAATTGGGAATAAATTATATATTTGAGTTCGTTTTGTTTTGGGTAAAGTTCATATTCGAAAATTTTCGAAATCCGGGCATTGTTTGACTAGTTTTGGAGCGGCGGGCACCAATTTAAGGTGTTAGAGCGGCGTTGGAGTCAGTTGTGGAACTTCGAAACGAGGTAAGTCTCATATCTAACTCTACGAGGGAGAAATTACCCCTAGGTGTTGTATATTGATGTGTGCTACTTGTTGTGGGGGCTACGTATGCGCGAGGTGACGAGAGCCCGTACGTAGATACATTCATGTTATTGTCCGGGTAGGCTAGATTCACATCATGCTATAGCTGTACTATTTGAGCAGTCTCTTGCCAATTAAATTCCTCTATTTTACATTACTACTTGAGACTAGACTTGCTATTGTAGAGACTTCACGAGTTCATGATTAGTCACCGAATAATTTTACTCCTCTTACGACATGTTTCGTGATATATATGTTTCATTGAAAGGTTTTTGTTAAAAAAATTATAACTCATACGTTTATTCGTGAGTAGGGTCAAGGACCCATCAAAACTCCTTATTCTAATGGGATCGGGCCGTCCGCCTCGGCAGGATTATGTACTTCTTATTCTAATGGGATCGGGCTGCTCGCCTCAGCAGGATTTATATACCACACTCTCATAGGAGCGGGCCGTTCGCCTCAAAAATTTAATAGATACATCTATGGTTCATGCCGTTCGACCCTCGGCAGTGCACAGTTTATTATTTATGTTAGATCAGGCCGTACGCCTTGGCATTTCTATAAAAATATCCTCATGGAATCGTGCGTAATATTTGGAAAGAAGCCACAGTATCTGTGAGTCTTTCCCTGATTCGAATTATAACAACCTATTTGGTGAGGTCCATTATACATACATACATATATACATACATACATATATATATATATATATATATATATATATATGTGCTTCGGTTGAGGAGGAATTGCTAATTAAGAGCTTGAGTTTATTGTAAGGAGGATAATTGTACCGTAGATTTACAGGTCTTTATTTCATTTATTTGATTTGCCTCATATTTGTTCACCTCCTTACTGTACCTGATATTATTGGACCACTAGTGAGTGTCGATGTCAACCACTCATCACTACTCCTCTGGGTTTAGGCTAGATACTTACTGGGTATACGTGAATTTACGTACTCATACTACACTTGCTGCACATTTTTGTGCAGGTACTTTTATGTCCGGTGGTCCTTTAGGCATGGAGGCACGGATGATGTAGGGGACTTGCCGCGAGCTACATTTCAGGTTACGATCCGCAGCCAGCAGAGTCTCCTTCAGGGTTTTTTGTATTTTTTCTGTCTAATTTGTATTCCGGACAGATGTTGTATTTTATTTTACTTCCTAGTTGATGCTCATGCACTTGTGATGCCGGGTTTTGGGGGTACTTATGAGTTGTTCAGTATTGTAGTTGGGAAAATACTATAATTTACTCTGTAAATTTTATCTCTGATTATTAATTGAAGGAAAAATTTCGATTTCAAAATACTAAAAGGAATAATTAAGTTAAACTTTCATTGTTGGCATGCCTGAGAGTGGTGTTAGGCGCCATCACGGCCTTTGATGGATTTTGGGTCGTGATATGCATCACCCCCGCATGTAGCAAACAATATCAATTAGTAGAAAAAATTCTCCCAACAAAGTTAGGCAAGACACTTACCTTAATCAATCCAAATCGATACACTAGAAGCGCCATCCCGCTCAAATCATCTTCCGAACGGCTCGAAACTAACCAAAAGCAACTCAAAACCATTAAATAATGCCATAGGAAGCAAACCCAATCGATAAAGGTCGAATCTTTATACACTTACTCAAAGTCAACCAAAAAGTCAAACCGGTGACCGCACCTCGTAATCTGACAAAACTTACAAAATCTGACAACCCACTCAATTACGAGTCCAACCATACTAATTTCACTCAATTCCGACTCTGGATCGATGTTCAAAACACAAAAATTCAATTTAAGAAAGTTTAGACAAAAACCCTCCAATTTCTCTTTCGAAATCATCAATCAAATGCCAAAAACGAAGATGAAATCACGGAATATAATTAAAACCTAGTAGAAAAAACTTACCCCAATCCATGTGATGGAAATCCTCTTCAAAATTACCCAAATCCGAGCTCCAAAATCATGTGAGAAAAAGTAACTAAATTCTGGAATAAATAAAAAAAATGTAGCAGTTGTTATAGCTCAAATCGAATCCTAGATGACCCCGAAACTCACATTTGATAAGCCTAACATAATTCTTGAGAGATTTCAACCACGATAGCCCTTTCAATCACCCAATTTGGCCTTAAAATGAGGGAGATATGATGTTTTGAAATTTTAAAAGAAATCTGAAACTTTAAGAGACAAATTTTTGTAATTATTTTACACCAGAAAATCAACAACAAAAGAATTTTCATTTTAGCACCCCAAAACTCATTTGGAACTTCCCGTACACAAACCATATATGTATTTCAATCATAAAACACGCTACAAATCTGCTCGTGCACTCAAAACACCGAAAAAAGGTCATCTTGACCCAATATTGGCCATGGTCAAACTCCAAATCTTTAACTTAACTAGTTTCTCAATCAATGATCCAAAACACACCCGAGCTCCTCGGAACCCCATTCAATCATACCAACAAGTCCTAAAACACAATACGAATCGCACATCAAATCAAACTTAATGAACTTTTGAACTTTCAATTTCCAAAACTCGTGTTAAACCATATCAAATCAACTCGGAATGACCTCAAATGTTGCACACAAGTTTCAAATGACATAAAGAAACTATTCCAACTTTCGGAACCAAAATCCGAACCCGATATCATCAAAGTCAACTTCCGGTCAAACTTATGAATATTCCAAAACTCCAAATTGCCAACTTTCGCCGATTAACGCTAGAACTTTCAAGGAACATCCAAATGCAAATCCGGGCATACGCCTAATTCCAAAATCACCATCTGGACCTAAGGGAACCATCAAAACTCTGATCCGGGGTCAAATATATAAAAGTCAAACTTGATTATCTCTTCCAACTTAAAGCTTTATAGTTAAGAATTATTCTTTCAAATCAACTCCGGATCACCTGAAAACCAAAATCGATAATTCACATAAGTAATAATACATCATATGAAGCTACTCAAGGTTTCAAATAGCTAAACGGAATGCAAACGCTCAAAACGACCGGTTGGGTTGTTACAATTTCAGTCCTTGATGGAACTACCAATTAGCTTTGAAATTTCAAGAATTTACAGTGATGATGATAACTATATGAGTTTAGCAACAATTTAAATATTATTGTAGTCACAAGTTTAATATGCTTGTCGCTTAAATTTTTTGTTAAAATAATATAAACCAAACATAATATCAACAATCAAGCCCTGTATTATGTAAACTAAGGCCTTGTATTTCTGTAAACTAAGTACCTTAAAATTATTGGCAAAAGATATGGTTGAATAAAAAATTAGATGTTTATATGTCATCATTATTACCTTCATGATTTTTTATAAATATCAAATTTTCAAAAATGGAGAGTTTAAAAAGATAAATAATTTCATTAAAAAGAGTTCAATCAACTAATTAAATGTTAATTCTAAATCAGCAAATGTTGATTATATAAATCATGTGTATAGCAATATTTTAATTAGACTATTTTTCTTATTGACCGAGTTTTTCACAAGAGACTGATTTTATTTAGTTTTGTGGCAAGTAAAACATTTTTTATTTACCAAATAGAGTTATGTACGGACAACAAAAAAACTGATAGTTGGACAGCAAGCTCAAACTCCAGCTACCACTCTACACTACAATCGCCTCAACTAATCTCATATTGACAATCCTAGCTATAATGGATAGCAATTTAACTGCTCCAGCCATTTTGCAATCCTCTGCTTCATTGCTCCTCTGTGATGCACCTCTTGAACTATCTTTTTGATGATGATTTCCTTTCCTTGTTGTTTGTTGGTGAATACTCTTTGATTTCTTTCATTCTATATATAGTAAACTGCTGCAGATAACAACATTTCTATATACTGTAACTCCAGGACTCTTTCTACTTGCATTCTGAACAGCCCACATTAGTTCCTCGTCCCAGCGCATAGGGTCTCTGTTAATACCCTGCCATTGTAATAGGTGTTTCCATATCTGTGCAGAAATCTCATATTTAAAGAACACATGCTCAATACTGATAGATATATTTTGTATAGCTAGAAGGATAGATTAGTCTTTATAGTATTATTTTTACATATTATAAATACCACTTGTAATTGTCAATGTAAATTATTCAAGATAATTACTCTTTCATGGTATCAGATATCCAGGATATTCTCCAAGTCTTCTTCTCCGTGTCATCATCATGGTTTCATCTACATCCAGTTCTCAAACCTCTTCTCCTTCTCCTTCTTCCATGGCTAATCTTCCAGTTACACCTTCCATTACGCATTCTGCTGTCTCTGTGTCCAATATCAAAAATTTGATTCCTACCACCCTTGATTATAAATACTATATGCTTTGGAGAGAATTATTTCTTCCCATGTTTAAAGGACATGGTGTTTATGGCTTCATTGATGGAAGTTATCCATGTCCGGAGTCTACTCTTACCATGGATGATGGAACTTTTGTTACTAATCCAGCTTTTCAACAATGGGTCCAACTTGACCCTATTGTTTTATCATGGATACAAGCCACAATTTCTCAAGAAATACTTCAGGCAATTATCCGTCCTAACAACAGTCTTATTGCTCGCGAGGCGTGGCTACAAATTGAACGTCTTTTCCATGATCATGTTAGTTTCCGAACTCTCCAACTTAAGGTTCAATTTCATAACCTTAAGAAAGGTTCCCTTTCTATTGCTGATTATGTGCATCGCCTCAAATCCATTGCGGATGCCTTGACATCAATTGGTAATCCTATTTCTGATTCTGATCTTGTTCTCCAAATTCTCTCTGGCCTACCTTCTAAATATCTCTCTGTTAGCACTTCAATCTCTACTAGGATTCCACTTCCTAATTTTCTTGAGACTAGATCTCTTCTGTTCCTTCATGAAACTCAATTGAATGGATTTTCTTCTACCGCATCAGATTATTCCACTGCTTTAGTAGCTAAACAAAATTCATCTTCTCAAGGACGTGGACGTAGAAGAAATTCTAATGGTGGTAGATATACCTATGGTGGGCGTGGAAGAGGGCGCAACAACAATGGCTACCAAAGAAGTTATTCCACTACTCCTCCCCAATTTGCTCCACGCCAAAGGGCTCCTTCCATTTTAGGTCCAGCGCCGCACTCTACTATTTCTTCGGTTTATCCTATTTATCCATTGCCTTCTTCCTTTCAATGTCAGCTATGTTTTCAACCCACGCATGCTGCACGAGATTGTCCATCTCTTGGTTCCAAAGCACTCTTTTCAGATCTTCAATCTTCATCCTCTGCGCATTCCTATACTCCTCCAGATAACCCTCAGTGGTATGTTGACACTGGAGCCTCTTCACACATGACACCTACTACTTCAAATCTCTCTTCCATTTAGCCCTTTAATGGTAATGATCGTGTTATGGTGGGTAATGGTAATCAACTCCCAATTTCTTATACTGGTAATGGTAATTTCTCTACGCATTCTTCCACCTTTTCTCTCAAAAACATTTTAGTTGTTCCTAATCTTTCTTGCAATTTATTAAGTGTTCGTAAATTCACTTCTGATAATAATTGTTCGACTGATTTTGATGCTTTTGGATTTTCTATTAAGGACTACAAGTGTCACGACCCAAAATCTCACCACAGACGTCGTGATGGCACTTAGTCTCTAAGACTAAGTAAGCCGATTATAATTACAATTCAAGCCAATTATTTTTTTTTTGAATATAAATTAATACACATGTCGAAAACCAACAGCAGAAACAGTTATAAAAACCTCCCAAGACTGGTAATACTGAGTCACGAACTCTAACTTAATACATGGAATGATCTCAAGGATCAAATAATCAATATTGTTTGATTAATAATTTACAGTATAATAAAATGGAAAGATTCCAAGGGACTGCGATGACCAAGCAACTCTACCTTGAATCCTTGCGATCACACTTTAACTTTGTCCGAGTCCGATAACTCTAATACCTCGCTCTGCACAAAAATATGCAGAAGTGTAGTATGAGTACAGCACGGTCGGTACCCAGTAAGTATCAAGACTAACCTCAGTGGAGTAGTGACGAGGTACAGTCGAGACACTCACTAGTCTAATAACCTGTGCAATATAATATACAAAAATAATAGGAAACAAATAACAATGATGACAACAATAATCAACCAGTGATATACATAGCTGGGCGACAAGAACACCATAAATATTGTGCAACAAAGAATTAATACAAGTGCAACCAATTAATCAAGTCATTCCAATATAAATCTTTCGCATATATGTTTTTCAAATAGAAATCTTCGGATATAATACTTTCAAATAAATCTCTTTCAAATAAATATCTTTCAAATAAAATTCTTTCAAATAAATCTCTTTCGAATAAAAGTCACCCTGTGACACAGCATTTCAAAATCATAAAAAATATGGGTCTTAGCCCACTTTCATATTTCCACGGTACCTCGTGCCAATTTCTCTATCATAACCGCACGGACAACTCACGTGCCAAATATCATTATTATTTAACCACGACACCTCATGCCCACATTTCATATTACAACTGCACGGACAATTCACGTGTCAATATCATTATTATGTACTCACGGCATTTCGTGCCCATATTTCATATCACAAACTCCACGGACAGTTTACGTGCCAATATCATCATTATTTACTCACGGCACTTCGTGCTTATATTTCATATCACAACTGCACGGACATATCACGTGCCAATTCATTTCATAATCCGCCCGGCAATAACCACAAGCTCCCAATTTCAACATAGATCAGACTATTATCAATTTACCAACAATAAGATAAATTGCACAAGGTATAAAAATAAACACAAGAAAAATCACAACATCACATAAAAATTACCAATGCAATAACCCCACATTATCACATATCATCCCTGACAATAGCCACCCTTATCTCTCTTATAGTCACCCTTATCACTCCTATAATAGCCTCCCTTATTCCTCCGTCCTGACAATATCAATAGCCACCCTTATCGCTCCTATAGCCACCCTTATCGCTCCTATAATAGCCTCTCTTATCCCTCTGCCCTGACAATATCAATAGCCACCCTTATCACTCCTATAGCCACCCTTATCTCTCCTATAGCCGCCTTTATCGCTCCGCCCAGACAATATCCCAACACACATAACAATAGTGAAGTGCCACCCTTATACCCACATAATATCAACAGTGAAATGCCACCCTTATATCCTCAAAATAATAACTCAAATAACACAGCAATTTACACGAAATATTATCACGACAACATAACAAAATCAATTCATATCACAATTTGCCCAATGACCACAACCAATTCCAAAGATGTAACAAAATCAATTAATTTCACAAGAAATAGTCCAAGACTCCACACAATATGTATAAAACCTCAAAACAACAACAGAAATAAAAAATACTCAGTATAGGGCAACACCTTCATTAATCCAAATTCTTGATAATTATATAACGCCTCGGTTTAAACTTATTTCGTTAATTATTTGCAGATGAAAAATCCATAATATAATTATTTTCAGAAAAAATCAAATCACCAAACTCACGGAATTCACATAAATATATAAGCAATAACCACATCAAATTGTCATATAAAAATAAATTCAACAAATGCGAATTGAGGCATGGCAAATAGATGATTTAATAAATGTCAATAATTATCCAATTTACTACACAATATGCCTAAGACTTTAACCTAGTCAATTTTGCACATATAAGCCCGAGTACATACTCGTCACCTTCCATACACGACTTTTAATATTTCACAAATGGCACATAAGACTTGATGCCTAAGGAGTAATTCTCCCACTCAAGGTTAGGCAAGATACTTACCTTTTTGAAGTTAGGCCGATATTCCCAAATAGCCTTCTTGCTTGAATTGACCCCCGGACAGCTCAAATCTATCCAAATTAATAGTGTAACTGCATTAAAATTCATCAGAAATGATTCCGGATAATAAAATACCAACTTAAAATTTTATTCTAAAAAGTCAGCGCGGGGTCCGCCCCTTGGAACCCGATAAATTTTTTACGAAATCCGAATACCCATTCCGATACCAGTTCAACCATACCAAAATTATCAAATTGCGATAACGGATCACCCATCAAATCTTAAATTAAAGTCTCGAGGATTTCTACTATTTTCAACCCAATTCACTAATTTAGTGATAAAAACAACAATAGATTCATGTAATTTAACCAAAATCAAGTTAGGAATTCTTAACCCAATATTTTCCTTGAAAAACTCTCGAAAAATTACCTCACCCGAGCTTTCTTGGTCCAAAAATGGAATGAGACAAATTTGGACTTTATTCTGCTGCCCATGGGTTTATTCTTCGCGTTCGCAACCCTCCCCTCACGTTCGGGATGAACAAATTCTCCAACAGCCATTTTCAAATTCTTCCCAGATAGTCTCTAGTATAATGGTCATAACGCTTTGTACAAAATTCCAAATGATGAATGGTTTAACTTTATGAAAACTAGACTGCAAGGGCTATAATCTTGATTTGTTGCTCATCTCCTAATTCCTTATAGATTGCGAGATATAAGCTTCCAAAATCAGCCCTATGCAACAGAGATTTCCAAACTCTTCCCAGACAGCCTGTAGTTTATCTACCATAACTTTTGTACACAACTCCAAATAATAAATAGTTTACCTTTCTGAAACACAATGGACTACAAGTTTTATTTTTGGATCATCTCCAAATTCTTTATAGATTACGAGATATGAGCCTCCAAAGCCAGATGCCGGACAACAAAAATTCCTTCTTCGCAAACTCGAAGAACAAAGTCCCAACAGCAAAATCCTTCTTCGCGAACGCGAAGAACAACACCAGAACCAGTAACCAGCAGCATCAAAACACTAAAACTTGGTCCGGAATCACCCCGAATCAAACCCGAGGCCTTCAGGACCCTATCCAATGGTACCAACCAGTCTCAATACATAACACGAACCTGCTCGAGGTCTCAAATCACATCAAACAATATCAAAACCACAAATCGCACATCAATTCAAGCTTTATGAACTTTAAAACTTCAAACTTCAGCATTCGACGCCGAAACCTATCAAATCAAATTCGATTGACCTTGAATTTTGCACACAAGTCATAATTGATATTACAGACCTACTCCCACTTTCGGAATCGGAATCCAACCCCGATATCAAAAAGTTCACTCCCGGCCAAACTTTCCAAAAACCTTCAAACTTCCAATTTTCGCCAAATGACCCCGAAATGACCTACAGACTTCCAAATCCACATCCTGATGCTCCCCTAAGACCAGAATCACCATGCGGAGCTATTCCCAAGCTCGGAATCCCAAACGGATATCGATAACATCAAAATCCACTTCAACCCAAATTTAGGAAATTTTAAACTTTAAAAATGCCAACCTTCAGTAATAGGTGCCGAAATACTCCCGGGCCACCTGATACTCGACCTGAACATACGGCCAAGTCCGAAATCATCATACAGACCTATTGGAATTATCATAATTTTATTCCGAAGTCGTTTGCTCAAAAGTCAAACTTCGGTCAACTCTTTTCATTTAAGTTTCAAAAATGAGAATTGTTCTTTCAATTTAAATTCTGAATCTTCCGAAAATTAAACGACAGCACACGTAAGTCATAATACGTATTACAATGTTGCTCGGGACCTTAAGTAGATAAATAGGGTACAGATTCTTAAAATGACAAGTCGGGGCGTTACAACAAGACGATGAGAATTCTCCTCAGGTACAATAGTTTGGGTCCTCTTTATTCATTCTCTCCATCAACTCTTGGAATTGCTGCTCATCAAGCCTTTGCTGTCTCATATGCTTCTCCAACTCTGTGGCATCGCTGTCTAGGTCATCCTAGTTTAGCTGTTCTTTCTAATTTAGTTACAAGCAATAATTTGCAATGTTCTTTTGCAATGCGATTGGATTTTAGTGTAATGCTTGCCAACTTGGCAAGCACACCAAATTACCATTTAAGGATTCTACATCTTCTTCTACCTCTTCATTTGAATTGATTCATACTGACATTTGGACCTCCCCAATTCCTTCTTTTACAGGTTTTCGTGACTACATTTTATTTCATGATGATTTTACTAAATTTTCATGGGTGTTTCCACTTCAACGCAAATCAGAAGCATTTCTTACATTCAAAAACTTTTATTCTTATGTTTTAACTCAATTTTCGGTTAAAATTAAATCACTACAATGTGATGGAACTGCAGAATATGTTAAACTTACTTCCTTTCGTGAATTTTTAAATTCAAATGGTGTTTGTCTTCGCATATCGTGTCCACATGCTCACCAGCAAAATGGCAAAGCCGAACGAATGCACCGCACTATTCTAAATATGGTTCGATCTTTACTTTTTCAATCTTTTCTTCCATCTCAATTTTGGGTTGAAGCACTGAATACCGTAGTCCATCTCTTAAATATTTTACCTTCTTCTAAGCTTAACTTTAAAACTCCATATGAACTTCTTTTTGGTAAGCCAACTATGTATAATCATTTACGTGTATTTGGTTGTTCTTGTTTTCCTAATCTTCGTGATTATGCACCACATAAGTTAAGTCCTAGGTCTAAACATTGTATTTTTCTTGGTTATCCTTCTAATTATAAAGGTTTTAAGTGCTTTGATCCTTTAGAAAATAAGGTGTATATATCTCGTCATGTTATTTTTCAAGAAGACTCATTTCCTTATCCTTCCCTAATTTCCAAATGTATATCTCCAAATACTTATTTCTCTTCCTTTAAATTCCCATCATCCTTATCTTTGCCCATTCTCACGTCTTCTGCTATATCTCCAAATATTTGTCCTCCTATAACTCCAACTCTTACAACTTCTCCTACTATATCTCCAAATATTTCTCCTACTTTAGCTAAAACTCCAAGTACTTATTCTAACGTAACAACATCACTGCTGCCAGCTTTTAGTTCTTCTCCATCTAGGACTCAATCTTCTCCAACTCCAAGTACTTATCCTAACGTAACAACATCAGTGCTGCCAGCTTTTACTTCTTCTCCATCTAGGACTCAATCTTCTCTTTTAGGTGTGGCTCCTCCTAAAGAGTCTTCTAGAGCTTCTACACCTTCTACGCTAATTCCTAATCTTTCTTCCCATAATTTTTGGACTCCTTTACGTCAACATAATCATGTTGTTCCAGCTGGACATAATTCAAATTTCCATCAATTTCATAGTAGTTCATCTCCAGTAACTAATTCTCTATCTCTTTTGAATTTTCCAACTTCTCCCTTATCTATTTCTCAACCAATTACGTCTACTACTTCACCTAGGACTTCTCCTTTGCCACCTTCTTTCTCTTCTACATTACAACAAAAGATATCTCATGGATGTCAAAATAATTCTTTTAATCTTTCTTCTCCTCAATTTCCTAATTTTCAGGTTCCAAATCCACGGCTAGGTACTTCAGTAACTCAAACACAAAACGTGACTTCTCTTAATTCCCTTTCTCACTCCCTAAGGTCTCCTATTCTTTCCAATACTTCACCTACACAGTCTACATCTCTTCAATTACCTTCTTCAAGTTCTAAACTGCATCCCATGATCACCCGAGCTCAAACTGGAAAGTTAAAACCAAAAATTCTTCCTTCTTTTTTATCCCACACATCTACACTTCCATCCCAATCTTCTCTTCCTTCTGAACCCACCTCATTCACTAAAGCTAACAAGAACTCAAACTGGAAAAGGGCAATGGCAGATGAATATAACTCCCTTATAGCCAACAACACATGGGACTTGGTCTTGCCTCCCACTAATGCAAACGTCATTGGTTGTCCATGGGTCTACAAAGTGAAACAAAAATCAGATGGCTCCCTTGACCGGTATAAGGCTCGCCTGGTTGCCCAAGGTTACAATCAAAAACATGGACTAGATTATGACCAAACATTTAGTCCTGTGGTAAAACCAGTCACCATCCGCATTGTTTTTGCTTTAGCAGCGTCTAAAGGTTGGGCAATTCATCAATTAGACGTTAAGAATGCCTTCCTACATGGTACTCTTAGTGAACTAGTACATATGAAACAGCCTACTGGTTTTGTTCATCCGTAATTTCCACATCATGTTTGTCGGTTGAACAAAGCCCTTTATGGCTTAAATTAAGCTCCAAGAGCATGGTTTCATCGATTCACCTCGTTTCTTCTCAAACATGGTTTTAAAAATAGTTTGTCTGATAATTCTTTCTTCATTTACAAATCTGCTTCAGAAATAGTCATTCTTCTTCTATATGTGGATGACATCCTTCTAACTTCATCTTCTAGCTCTTTACTTAAGTCTATAATTAAAACTCTTACGTCTGAATTCTGTATGAGGGATCTAGGTTTAGTCAATTTGTTTCTGGGAATTTCTGTTTCCACATGTAAGGGTGGTTATTTTCTTAACCAATCCAAGTACATTCATGATCTTCTTGAACGTGCAAGTCTCTTATCTTGTAAACCAGTTAATACTCCCCTTTCTCCTAAATCTCTACTTGCTTCTAATACCTCTCCTCACTTTTTTGATCCGTCATTATATCGTAGTCTTGTCGGTGGACTTCAATACTTAACTTTTACTCGTCCAGATATTGCCTACGCTGTTAGTCAAGTAGCCCAGTTCATGCATTCTCCCTTGGACATTCATTTTACAGCAGTAAAACGTATTTTACGTTACTTGTGTGGTTCTATAAATCATGGTTTGTTCATTCCAGGTGGTCCGGTTGGTTCGTTAACTTGTTATACTGATGCAGATTGGGCAGGTTTCCCCGTCACACGCAGATCTACCTCAGCATATTGTATCTTTCTTGGCAATAATCTTATTTCTTGGTCTTCCAAGAAGCAAAGTGTTGTATCACGCTCGAGCGCTGAGGTAGAATTGTAACGACCCGACCGATCGTTTTGAGCTCTAACACGTGGATCGGCGGTTTGAGGCCGTAGGTAGCTTCACTTTAGGTATTATGACTTGTACGTGTAGTCGGAATTGAATTTCGGGAAGTTCGGAGTTGATATGGAAAGAAAATTCCAATTTTAGAAGCTTTAAGTTGGAGAAATTGACAAGAGCGAGTTGCTCTATTGGTGAGCACCCTCTACTTCCAATCAAGAGGTTGTGAGTTTGAGTCACCCCAAAAGTAAGGTGGGGAGTTCTTGGAGGAAGGGAGCCGAGGGTTTATCGGAAACAGCCTCTCTACCCCAGGGTAGGGGTAAAGTCTGCGTACACACTACCCTCCCCAGACCTCACTAGTGGGATTATACCGGATTGTTGTCGTTGTTGTTGTTATTTAAGTTGGAGAAATTGACTCAGGTTTGATTTTTGGATAAATGACCTCGGAATTGAGATTTAAAGATTCGAATAGGTTCGTATGATGATTTTGGACTTGGGTGTATGTTTGGATCGGGTCTTGGGTGACCTGAGAGCATTTCAGTGCTCATTATGGAAGGTTAGCAATTTGGAAGAATTTTATAAGTTTGGGTTGAAGTGTATTTTAATGTTATCGGTGTTCGTTTGGAGTTCCGATTCTGAGGATACCTCCGTATGGTGATTCTGATCTTAGGAGCATGTCCGGATGTGGATTTGGAGGTCCGTAGGTCATTTTGGGGTCATTTGGCGAAAGTTGAAAATTTGAAGATTTTTTGAAGTTTGACCGCGAGTGGACCCTTTTGATATCGGGGTCGGATTGCGATTCCGGAAGTTGAAGTAGGTTCGTAATGTCAAATGTGACTTGTGTGCAAAATTTGAGGTCAATCGGACGTGATTTAGTAGGCTTCGGCATCGAATGTGAAGGTTTGAAGTTCTAAAATTCATTAAGCTCGAATTGGGGTGCGATTCATGATTTCGTAATTGTTTGGTGTGATTTTAGGCCTTGAGCAAGTTTGTGTTATGTTATGGGACTGGTTTGGGTGATTGGACGGAGTCCTGGAGGCCTCGGGTGTGTTTCGGGGTGGTTTCGGACAAAACGGAATGATTTGCTGCTGATGTTGCTGCTATCTGGTTTCCTTCTTCGCGAACGCGAAGGGACTCATGCATTCGCAAAGGAGACTTTTGGGGGCTGCTGGATTTTGCCCATCGCGAACGCGATGGGGGACACGTGAACGCGGTGAAGGGCCTGATGGACCTACGCGAACGCCATTGGGCAATCGTGAACGCGTAGAAGGAAGTGAGGATCTGGGCCTGAGGCTGTTTGGCCTACGCGAACATGAGGTCGGGTGTGCAATCGCGAAGCAGTGAAGGCGGAAGGCTTCACGAATGCGTCGTATGGAACGCGAACGCGAACAAGGTTTTTCTGGGTGGATGGCTTTTGGCTTTCGCAATCGCGAGGGTGTTTCCGCCTTCGCGAAGAAGGGCAGTGCTGGGCAATGTCATTTTAAAGACGGGATTTGGTTGAATTTCCTTCATATTTCATTTTGGTTGGGCGATGTTTGGATCTTTTGAAGAGGAGATTTCATCATCTATTATGAGGTAAATAATTCCCGCATATTGTAAGTTAAATACATCGATTGTATATGGATTTATACATGAAAATTAGTAGAAATTTGGAATTTTGGTAGAAAACCTAGAAATTGGTATTTTTTGATTTTGACCACGAAATTGGGTATGGAATTGGGAATAAATTATATATTTCAGTTCGTGAGGTTATGGGTAATATTTATCTTTAAAAAATTTTGAAATCCGGCCCGAGAGTGATTTTATCGACTTTTCAAGCGAAGTTGGGAATTGTTGTAAATTGAATTATAAAAAGTATTAGAGTATACATTTATGAATTTGCACATTTATTGACTAGTTTTGAAGCGATGACATCGGTTTGAGTTGTTGGAAAGGCATTAGAGTTGGTTATTGAACTTCGGAGCGAAGTAAGTCTCCTTTCTAACCTTGTAAGAGGGAATTAACCCCATAGATGAATCAAATTATTATGTGCTTCTAATTGTGGGGGCTACGTACGCACGAGGTGACGAGAGTCCATACGTAGCTACTATTATGCTTATGTCCGGGTAGTCTAGGACCCATATCATATTGTACTTGCGATGTTTGTGCCCTACTTGTTAATTTAATTGTTTAAATATTTAGAAACTCGATAAGGGAATTGTAAAAAGGTTAAACTTAATTTACTTGACCGTTAAATGAGAATTTGAAATTCTTGAAATATTTGCCCCTTAATAAATTTTGAATTGGTTGTTTAATGTGTTTTCTCTTTTGTGGAGCGGGCCGAACGCCTCGGTAGCAGATAGATGCATCTATGGTTCATGTCGTTCCACCCTCGGCAGTGCACAGTTTAAATATTATGTTAGATCGAGCCGTACGACCTCGGCATAATTTGCGCACGATAAAGCTTTGGAATCAATTAGAATTGATATTGCTTCTTTGGCTTGAGATATAAATTGTTAAATGACGAGAATAAGTTTGAAAAAAATTTCTATTAATAAAAAAATTGTTCACGAACTTCTTGTTATTGAGTTTACAGTTATTTCATACAATCCATGATTAAGTATAATATCGGTATTTATTGTTAGCCCATAGTAAGTGTCGGAGTCGACCCCTCATCATTGCTTCTTCGAGGTTAGACGGGATACTTATTGGGTACGCGTTGATTTACGTACTCATATTACACTTGCTGCATATTTTTGTGCAGGTACATATAAGTCTAGTGGCCTCGTGGGCGCAGAAGCGCGGTTATTGCGGGGACTTAGGTGAGCTGCATTCTATACTACGATCCGCATCCAGCAGAGTCTCCTTCAGAGTATTTATATTTTTTCTGTCCAATTTGTATTCTGGACAGATGCTGTATTTTATTTTACTTCCTAGTTGATGCTCATGCACTCGTGACACCGGATTTTGGGGTGATTATGGGTTGTTGGGTATGGAAATTGTGAAAATATTTTTATTTACTCTGTAAAGTCCACATTTTATTATTAAATTGAAGGAAATCGTGATTTCAAATAATAAAATAAGTAATTAAGTTAATTAATTATTGTTGGCTTGCCTGACAGCGGTGTTAGGCGTCATTACAACCTATAATGAATTTTGGGTCGTGACAAAAATATTGTTCTGTCGCCCATGCTACTGCTGAAATATGTTGGTTGCTCTCTCTTCTTAGTGATCTCCATATTCCACTATTGTCTCCTTCAACAATCTACTGTGATAATGTTAGTAATATATATAGCTCACAATCCTATCCATCATGCTCGCACCAAACATATTGAAATTGACATCATTTTGTTCGAGAAAAGGTCGCATCCGGTGCACTAGAGGTTCGCTATGTGCCAAGTGCGGACCAAGTTGCAGATTTATTGACGAAATCTCTTCCCTATCCTCGATTTTCATTCTTGCGTGACAAGCTCAGCATTTGTCAAGACCCAGCATCGCTTGTGGGGGAATGATAGATATATTTTATATAGCTAGAAGGATAGATTAGTCTTTATATTATTTTTACATATTATAAATACCACTTGCAATTGTCAATGTAAATTATTCAAGATAATTACTCTTTCATATACTTTCATCTTCCAGAGTGCATAGAGGGCGGGTTTTGTCTGCTACCAAGAGATTAAATTTTAAAACATCCTAAAGTAATTATAGTCATAAAAATTTCGGAAGCAAATATTAGATCAAACTAACTTTTGTTTCTCTTATTGAACTTAAACGAAGAAAACCCGTCCATAAAGCTAAACACAAGATTTTTTTGTATATGTAAGTAGAGGCGTTAATCTTGTTTAAATTGTTACTTGGCTTAAAGTATTCAAAAAGAGATAAATTATAGATTGCTAAATATTAGAACTTCCTACCTAGTTCAATAAAAAAATATTTAATAACCAAAATTCTAGTTGATTTCTAAGTCCTAAATATTAGGACAATAATTTAATTACAATTATAATTTTGTCTATTATAAAATTTATTTTTAAGGGTAAAAATGGTGAACGATATTTCGGTAAGGCCTTCGTAATTCTAATATAACTAGTCTTAGGGTACGCGCGTTGCGCGTGTACCCCATATTAATGAAAACAAATATTATATATATATATATATATATATTATAAATAGGTATGGTTGAGATATAAATTAAAATGAAAGGAAAAAAGTGTAAATTTCCAAAAACAAATTATGAATGTTGATGATATTGCGTCTCTCATAGTATATGTCACGACCCAATTTCACCTATAGGTCGTGATGACATGGTATCAGAGCACTAGGTTCACGTAGGTCTCACAAGTTATGAGCAGGCCTAATAGAGTTTTGCGGATCGGTACAGAGACGTATGTACTTATCTTCGAGAGGCTATAGGGTGTTAGAAAATTACCTTTCTTCATATTCCATCATGCAATTGATGTAGTTCTAAATATCCCTCTCTTATTCTCTCTTAGATGGTGAGAACGCGCTTGAATGAGGTTCCAGGCCAGGGAAGAGCTACTCCCCCAGTTACTAGAGGCCGAGGGAGGGCTCCAGCCTGTGGTAGAGGGAGAGGACGTCCCAGGACTGTTCCAGTTATACCGCCAGTGGGTCCAGCAGAGAACCCCATTGTTGAGGAACATGATGAGGTGCTTGTGGCAGAGCCAGCTCCGGTGAATTTCACATCTGCACCGGGATTTCAGGATATCATGGGTCGTATGCTACGGTTCATGGACAATATGACTCAGGTCGGTTTATTTCCGGCAGACCCAGCCACATCTCAGGCGCGCGGGGAGCACAGACCCCTACCGCGCAGGCTCATGGACAGGCAGCTGCTGTATATCAGACCCAGGGTACACTACCCGTGGGTGGAGCCCAGCCAGTAGCAGCAGCTACACCTGAGCCCAGGCCAGCTGTAGCCGCCGATCCTCAGAAACTATTGGACAGATGGACTAGACTACATCCTCCTTTCTATGGGGGTGAGCGACATGAGGATCCACAGGACTTCATTGATCGTTGCAGGGACAGACTGCACAGCATAAGGATATTTGAGTCTCATGGGGTAGACTTTGCTACTTTTCAGCTAGAGGGCAAAGCCCGTAGATGGTGGCAGTCTTATGCTCTTGGCAGACCAGCAGATTCTCCTCCCATGACTTGGGACAGGTTCACCCGTATCTTCCTGGACAAGTATATTCCACCCTCCCAGAGGGAAGAGTTGCGATTTCAGTTTGAGCAACTCCAGCAGGGTCAGATGTCAGTGACTGATTATGAGGCGAGGTTTTCTGAATTATCTCGCCATACACTTATGATACTCCCTACTGAGGTGGAGAGAGTGCGGAGGTTTGTAGCCGATTTACATACTGGTATTCAGGCCACTATGGCTCGAGAGGTTGAGATGGGTACTTTTTATGAGCGAGTTGTGAAGATAGCCCGGAGGATTGAGGGTGTGCGTCAGCAGAGCTGAGAGCAGATTATAAGAGATAAGCGGTTCAGGTACTCTGGAGATTTCAGAGGTGCTCCGTTTGGGGGCAGAGGTCAGTTCGTGAGGGGGCAGTCCAGCATACCCCTATTTCCAGCACCACCACCTCCTCGAGGTGCTCCAGTGCGACCTTATCTCAGTGCTATACCATAGAGTTCCTACCGCCCACCAGCTATTCAGGGTCCTCTCAGTGGGTATTCAGGTCCCTAGGGCCAGACTCTTAGTCAGCAGCCCATCGCACCGAAGAGTTGTTATGAGTGTGTGGATCCCAGTCACATGCGGAAGTTTTGCCCCAGGCTTCGGGGTAGACCAGTACAGCAGGGTCAACAGCCTATGCTTACCGGACCAGTTGCTCCACCAGTAGTCCGACCGCCAAGAGGTGGAGGACAGGTGGGTAGGGGTCGTCCTAGAGGTGGAGGTCAGCCAGGCGGAGGAAGCCAGTTGGCGCTCCAGCTCGGTTCTATGCTTTTCCAGCTAGACCAGATACAGAGGCCTCAGATGCTGTGATTACAGGTATTATTTCTGTTTGCGGCAAAGATGCCTCAGTATTATTTGATCCAGGATCCATGTATTCATATGTGTCATCTCTATTTGCTCCATTCCTGGTTGTTTCTCGTGAGTCCTTGAGTACTCCTGTTTATGTGTCCACTCCTGTAGGCAATTCTGTTATTGTGAACCGGATCTACCGGTCTTGTATTATTACATTCTGTGGTTATGAAACTAGAGCCGATCTCTTATTGCTCGAGATGATCAATTTTGAAATTATTCTAGGTATGGACTGGTTATCTCCATATCATGCTATTCTAGATTGTCATGCCAAAACTGTTACCTTGGCTATTCCATATTTGCCTAGGCTGGAGTGGAAGGGTTCGTCGGTTAGTTCATTTAATCGGGTTATTTCTTTTGTAAAGGCTCAACACATGGTTGAGAAGGGTTGTTTGGCTTATCTAGCCTATGTCCGGGATACTACTGCAGAGACTCCGGCTATTGATTCAGTGCCAGTAGTTCGGGAGTTCTCCGATATATTTCCTTCAGATTTTTCAGGTATGCCACTTGATCGTGATATTGATTTTTGTATTGACTTGGCTCCAGATACCCAGCCTATATCTATCCCACCATATCACATGGCTCCGAAAGAATTGAAAGAATTAAAAGAACAACTTGAAGAGTTACTAGCCAAAGGGTTTGTCAGACTGAGTGTATCGCCTTGGGGTGCACCGGTATTATTTGTGAAAAATAAGGATGGCACAATGCGAATGTGTATTGATTATCGCCAATTGAACAAAGTTACTATTAAGAACAAGTACCCGTTGCCGCGTATTGATGATCTATTTGACTAGTTGTAGGGTGCTAGGGTGTTCTCTAAGATCGACTTGAGGTCGGGGTATCATCAGTTGAAGATTCGAGATTCAGATGTTTCGAAAATTGCTTTTCGTACTAGATATGGTCATTATGAGTTTCTGGTAATGTCTTTCGGTTTAACTAATATCCCGGCAACATTTATGGATCTGTTGAACAGGGTATTTAGGCCATATATTGATTCGTTTGTCATCATCTTCGTTGATGACATTTTGATCCACTCCCGCAGTAAGGAGGAACATGAGCAGCATATGAGAATAGTGCTTCAGACATTGCGGGAACAAAAGCTATATGCTAAGTCCTCTAAATGTGAGTTTTGGCTAGAGTTTGTAGCATTTTTGGGACATATTGTATCGGGCGAAGGTATTAAAGTTGATCCCAAAAAGATTGAGGCATTTCAGAATTGGCATCGTCCCACTTCGGCGACTGAGATCAGGAGTTTTCTGGGTTTAGCAGGTTATTATCATCGATTCGTGAAAGGTTTTTCATCTATTGCAGCACCTTTGACCAAATTAAACTAGAAGGGTGTTCAGTTCCGATGGTCCGATGATTATGAGTCAAGCTTTCAGAAGCTCAAGACAGCATTGACTACAACACCAGTATTAGTGTTACCTTCAGGTTCGGGAATGTATATAGTGTATTGCGACGCTTCACGCGTTGGCTTGGGTTGTGTATTGATGCAGGAAGGGCAAGTTATTGCATATGCTTCACGTCAGCTGAAGCCCCACGAGAAGAATTATCCAGTACATGATTTGGAGTTAGCTGCGATTGTTCACGCTCTAAAGATTTGGAGGCATTATCTTTATGGGGTGTCTTGCGAAGTTTACACTGATCATCGCAGTTTGCAGCATTTGTTCAAGCAAAGGGACCTAATTCTGAGACAACGCAGATGGCTTTAATCACTAAAAGATTATGATATTACTATCCTATATCATCCGGGCAAAGCAAATGTGGTCGCATACGCCTTGAGTAGGAAGGCGGAGAGTATGGGTAGTTTGGCTTTCATTTTAGCAGAGGAGAGGCCATTAGCTTTGGATATTCAATCCTTGGCTAACTGACTTGTGAGGTTGGACATTTCAGAGCCCAGCCGAGTTCTTGCATGTGTTGTAGCTCAGTCTTCACTATATGAGCAGATCAAGGCTCGTCAGTATGATGATCCACACTTAATGGTTCTTCAAGAAACGGTACTATGGGGTGGTGCCAATGAAGTTACTATTGGAGCGGATGGCGTTCTGCGACTCCAGGATCATCTATGTGTTCCTAATGTGGATGGACTGAGGAAAAAGATTTTAGAGGAAGCACACAGTTCTCGGTATTCTATTCATCCAGGTGCTACGAAGATGTATCGTGACCTGAGACAACATTATTGGTTGCGACGAATGAAAAAGGACATTGTTGAGTATGTAGCTAGGTGTCTAAATTGCCATCAAGTTAAATATGAGCACCAGAGGCCAAGTGGCCTACTTCAGCAGATGACTATACCAGAGTGGAAATGGGAACGCATCACTATGGACTTTGTAGTTGGGTTTCCGCAGACCTTGCGGAAGTTTGATGCAGTTTGGGTCATTGTTGACAGGTTGACCAAGTCGGCACATTTTATTCCTATTGTGACTACGTATACTTTAGAGATGTTGGCCCAGATTTATATTCAGGAGATAGTTCGGTTGCACGGTGTGCCAATTTCTATCATATCAGATAGAGGTCCTCAGTTTACTTCACATTTCTAGAGAGCAGTACAGAGTGAGTTGGGGACCCGTGTAGAGCTCAGCACAGCCTTTCATCCGCAGCCCGACGAGCAGTCAGAGCAGATAATTCAGATTTTGGAGGATATGCTCAGGTCATGTGTGATTGACTTTGGAGGTCAGTGGGATCGTTTCTTGCCTTTAGCCGAATTTGCTTATAATAACAATTACCAATCCAGCATCAAGATGGCTCCATTTGAGGCTTTGTATGGTCGGCGATGTCGTTCGCCCATCAGGTGGTTTGAGCCCGGTGAGACTAAGTTATATGGTACTGATTTGGTGAAGGATGCCTTGGAAAAGGTAAAGTTGATTCAGGAGCGACTTCGTACAGCACAGTCCAGACAGAAGAGCTACGCAAATCAGAAAGCGCGTGATTTATCATTTATGGTAGGTGAAAAAGTTCTCTTGAAGGTTTCGCCGATGAAGGGAATTATGAGATTCGGGAAGAAGGGCAAGTTGGGCCCAAGTTTTATAGGCCCATTTGAGGTGTTGAGACGAGTTGGAGAGGTTTCTTATGAGCTTGCATTGCCTCCTAGTCTATCGGGAGTTCATTCGGTTTTCCATGTATCTATGCTCCGGAAGTATCATGCTGACCTATCACATGTCTTGGACTTCAGCACGGTTCAGCTAGATAAGAGTTTGGGTTATGAAGAAGAGCCATTTGCCATTGTCGATAAACAAGTTCGCCAGTTGAGGTCCAAGAGGATTTCTGTAGTAAAGGTCCAGTGGAGGGTCCAACCAGTCGAGGAAGCGACTTGGGAGGCCGAGGAAGACATGCGGAGCACATATCCACACTTATTCAGCACTCCATGTACAATTCTAAACCCGTTCGAGGACGAACGTTTATTTAGGAGGTGGAGAATGTAATGACCCAACCAGTCATTTTAACTTTTAGAACTCCCTTCCCTAAAATAAAACCTCCCGTATGTGCTTTTAATGATTTATACTTGCGGGGATGGTTGGTTCAGGATTTGTAAGTATTTGGGTTGAAACCGGAACACTTGGTTCCTTAAGTTGGCCTTAAAGTGCTAAGTTTGACTTCGGTCAATAGTTTGAGAAAATGACCCCGGAATAGAATTTTGACGATTCCAACAGCTCCGTATGGTGATTTTGGACTTAGTAGCGTGTTCAGAATTTTATTTGGAAGTTCGTAGATAAATTAGGCTTGAAATGGCTAAAATAGGAATTTAAGTTTGGAAGTTTGACCGGGGAGTTGACTTTTTGATATCGGAGTCGGAATCCAGTTCTGAAAATTTTCATAGCTCCGTTATGTCATTTATGACTTGTGTGCAAAATTTGAGGTCAATCGGACTTGAATTGATAGGTTTTGGTACATAATGTAGGAGTTGGAAATCTTAAGTTTCATTAAGCTTGAATTGGGGAATGATTCATGGTTTTAGCGTTGTTTGGTGTGATTTGAGGGTTCGACTAAGTTCGTATGATGTTTTGGGACTTGTTGGTATAATTGGTCGAGGTCCCAAGGGGCTCGGGTGAGTTTCAGACGACTAACGGATCACTTTTGGCCTTTGGAACACTGTTGATAACTACTAGTATTTTCTTCTGGTATCCTTATACGCGATCGCATAAGTTGGTCTGCGATCACGTAGAGTAAGTTAGGCAGAGGTGGATTTGTTCTACACAATCGCGTGAATGGGGTTGCGATCGTGTAGGATTAATTTGGGAAGCTGGGAATTTTTCACTGCGATCGTGTAGGATTGGCCAGTGTGTATATCGCGATCGCGTGTCATTGTATGCGATCGTGTAGGGGAAATTTGAGAGGAAGCTGGGCCACGCGTTGTGCTACGCGATCGCATGAAGAGGGATGCGATCGCGTAGAGTCGGAATCTGGTGCATCGCGATCACGTGGGACTTGATGCGATCGCGTAGGGTTAATGTTTGGGCAGAAACATTTGTGCTACACGATCGCGTGAGGAAGTTGGCGATCGCGTAGAAGAAATCACTGGGCAGAGAGTTGAAGTTATGAATATGGGACTTCATCCCATTTTCTATTTTTAACGATTTGGAGCTCGGATTTAGGCGATTTTTGGGAAATGTTTAGAGAAAATAACGAGATAAGTGTTCTTAACTCAATGTTAGTTAAATTACCCGAATCCATTACTATTTTTATCATTTAATTAGTGAATTGAGTTGGAAAAGTTTGAAAACCCTCTTGGATAGATTTGAGGATTTGAAGAATGAATTGTTATCGAAATTTAGTGATTTTGGTATGGGTAGACTCGTGGTTGAGCGGGTGTTCATATTTCGTAACTTTTGCTGGATTCCGAGACGTGGGTCCCACTGATAAATTTTTAATTAATTTAGGAATTTTTATTAAAAATGTAGTATTTTCTTATAGAACTGATTCCTATAATTTTTAATGATTGTATCGAATTATTTTGGCTAGATTCGAGCCAAACAAAGTTGGATAATCGTGGAAAGGGCCTTCTAGTGGATTAAATTAGAGCAAGACGAGGTAAATCTCTTGTCTAATCTTGTGAGGGGGAAATTACCCCATAGGGATTAAATTGAATAATTGTTGCTAATTACGGGGGCTACGTATGTACGAGGTGACGAGAGTCCGTGCGTAGCTACTATTAATGCTAAAGTCCGGGTAGCTTAGGACTCAAAGCATGAATTACTTGTGTAAATTGTATTCTTTGCTTAATTAATATTAATTGATATATATGAATATATTGTGAATTTTTAGATAAAGATATTAAAGGATGAAAATCTCATATGTTTGATTTTTTATTTAAATTAATTAATTGTTAGAAGAAATTATTCTTCCTCCCAAATTTATCTTATAATAAATATACTCTCCTTTCGGAGGTACGTAAGAAAATGTCCTCTTTTTTTGTGGAGCGAGCCGAACGCCTTGGCAGGATAGATGTATCTATGGATCGCGCTGCACGTCCCTCGGCAGTGTACACGACACTCTGGATCGGGCCGTATGTCCTCGGCAGAAATTGTGCTTAATAATAATAATTACACGATACTTTAATAGTTTATTTCAGCTTGCGAAGCTAATTGATAAATTGAAAAATCCTTAGAATTTAATGAATTATTATTCTTGCTTGTTAAAGAATTAATTGTTATTCCTGTAAATGATATTTAATTGATAAATTAGAAATTTATTTGAATTGAAGGAATTTAATTAATATATTGAGAATTGTTGCATTTGAATGAATTTGATTATTTCCGCTGATTAAATAAATTATTTTAAATTCTGTAAATCATGTTGATTTAAATATCCTAGTTGTATTTCAATTATTATTATTGATCCATAGTGAATGTCAAAGTTGGCCATCTCGTCTCTACCACTTCGAGATTAGGCTTGATACTTACTGGGTACACGTTGTTTACGTACTCATACTACACTTGCTGCACTTTTTGTACAGGACCTAAGGCAAGTACTAGTGGGGGACCTATCGTCTTACACCCACGCTATCCAGGTGCATAGTGGTGAGCTGCCTTTCTGATCCGTTCTGCAGCTACTAGTGTCTCTCATTGTATTTTTTTTTAATTCTGTCTATTTTTATTTCAGACAGTATTTGAGGTTTTGTATAATGTACTAGATGCTCATACACTTGTGACACCAGGTCTTGGCACATACATTGGTAAAATTTTGTATTTTATTATTTTCTTGGTTTTAAATTTTGTCAATGTATGCTTAATTTATTAAGTTGGCTTGCCTAGATATAGTGTTGGGCGTCATCACGACCTATAGGTGAAATTGGATCATGACAGTATAAGTATTGCTTTGTCATGAAATCGTAAACTCACATTTATGGGTTATCTATGTTGCTTAACTGTAGTTGTGTGTGAAGGTTGCAACATAAATTTCTAATACTTGTTTTGGTTAGAATTAAGTTTATATTTTGCCTTACTGCATTTTCCGAATGAATTATCGTTATGTTACCTCGTTCATTTAATGAACGATACGTATAAGATACATTTTTTATTGATTTTAAAATTCTACTCTTTCTATCCTAATTTATGTGTCATATTTTTTTTTAGTCATACTTTCTTATTTAGAAATAATTTAACCTTAAACCTTTTAATTTAATCTTAATAAGATGATATATATATATATATATATATATATATATATACATACAAATATTTATGGCTTGTTTTAAACCGCATGTTTCATAATGTCCTACAAAATAACATGAAAGGTGTCACGGCCCAATTTCACCTATAGGTCGTGATGGCACCCAACACTACAGCTAGGCAAGCCAACAAATAAATTAAACATATATCAATTATTTTTAGAATAACTTTCTAAGAAATTTTGTTATTTTACTAGCAATATTAAGAAATTAGAAAAGATACTAATTAACTTAAATCCAAGAAAAAAAAATAATACAATTCCAAATTCTACCAATGTGTGTATCAAGACCTGGTGTCACAAGTGTATGAGCATCTAGTAGATTATACAAAACCTCAAATACTGTCTGAAATAAAAATAGACAGAATAAAAAATACAAGAAGAGATACTGGTAGCTGCAGAATGGCTCAGAAAGGCAGCTCAGCACTATGCCCCTGGATAACGTGGGTGTAAGACGATAGGTCCCCCACTAGTACTTACCTCAGGTCCTGCACAAAAAGTGTAGCAAGTGTAGTATGAGTACGTAAACAACGTGTACTCAGTAAGTATCAAGCCTAATCTCGAAGTGGTAGAGACGAGACAGCCGACTTTGACATTCACTATGGGTCAATAATAATAATTGAAATAAAACTAGAATATTTAAATCAGCATGATTCACAGAATTTACAATAATTTATTTAACCAGTAGAAATAATTAAATTCCTTCAAATGCAACAATTCTCAATATATTAATTAAATTCCTTCAATTCCAATAAAATTTTCAATTTATCAGTTAGCTTCGCAAGCTGCAATAAACTATCAAAGTATCGTGTAATTATTATTATTAAGCACGATTTCTGCCGAGGTCGTTCGTCCCGATCCAGAGTGTCGTGTACACTGCCGAGGGACGTACGACACGATCCATATATGCATCTATCCTGCCGAGGCGTTCGGCCCGACCCACAATAAAGGAGGATATTTTTTCTTATGTACCTCCGGAAAGAGAGTATATATTTATTATAAGATCAATTCGAGAGGATGAATAATTTCTCTTAACAATTAATTAATTTAAACAGAAAATCAAGCATATGAGGTTTCCATCCTTTAGTATTCTTATCTAACAATTCACAATATATATATATATATATATATATATATATATATATATATATATATATATATATATATATATATATATATCAAATAATATTAATTAAACAAAAAATATAATTTACACAAATAATTCATACTTTGAGTCCTAAACTACCCGGACTTTAGCATTAATAGTAGCTACGCACGGACTTTCGTCACCTCGTGCGTACATAGCCCCCACAATTAGCAACAATTATTACTTTAATTACCTATGGGGTAATTTTTCCCTCACAAGATTAGATAAGAGACTTACCTCATCTTGCTCCAATTTAATCCAATAGAAGGCCTTTTCCACGATTATCCAACTCTGTCTGGCTTGAATCTAGCCAAGAATAATTCGATACAATCACTAACAATTATCATAATCAATTCCATAAGAAAATACTATATTTTTCAATACAAATCCAAAATTAATTAAAAGTTCGTCTGTGGGGCCCACGTCTCAGAATCTGGCGAAAGTTATGAAATCCGACAACCCATTCAATTACGAGTCCAACCATACCAGTTTCACTCAAATCCGATTCTGAATCGATACCGAAATCTCGAAAATTCGTTTCTATGAGATTTCAAAAATTTCCCAAATTTCAATCTCAAAACACTAATTAAATGGTGAAAACAATGATATATTTGTGTATATAGACCAAATCCGAGTTAGAATCACTTACCCCAATATCTTTCCTTGAAATTTTATCGAAAATAGCCTCTGCTCAAGCTCCAATTTGTTAAAAATGGCTAATGGGACAAATGCGCTCTTTTTATAAAACTGCCCAGACAGCCTTCGGAACTGGGCCTCGATCATTGCTTCGATCACTGGCTCGAGCCTGGACCTCGGTCATGGCCTCGATTATGGTATCGAGCATGGTCCTTCTATCATAGCCTCAGTCACGACCCCAAATTCCCTCCGTAGGATATCGTGATGGCACCTAGTCTCTAAGACTAGATAAGCCTATAAATCCGGTAGAAATAAGTCATAAGCTTTTAAGAATTTATCCTCAATGTCTCTATATATATATATATATATATATATCAAGGTCTAAAGAAAATAAGGAAGCAACACAATAATGATAGAAGGGGACTCCGGAGTCTGCAGACGTTGGCAGATATAACTCGAAGTCTCCGTGCACAGGTAAATCACTGATGTCGGGGCTGGTAAGGAGTACCTGGATCTGTACAAAAAGATTTACATAAGCGTAGTATGAGTACACCACAGCGATACCCAGTAAGTGCCAAGCCTAACCTCGGTAGAATAGTGACGAGGTCAGGTCAGGCCCTACTGGAAAATAATAATTTCATGGTAAAATGTTTAACAATATAATAAAATAAAATGACAATGGAAATGAATCAAGTAGCATGTCACCATTTAATTATACAAAATAATGGCAAATAATATCTCGCGGAATCAAAACGGAATTTCCTTTCAACTTTATGAAAATCACAACAAATAATCAAAGGCAACTATGGCCGTAAATCAATATCAACAAGGGCACTCACGAGGTACCGCCTCGTAGTCCCAAATCATAAATAAATTCACAATATCTCATTTTCTTATCTCACTGCGGTAGCCTTCACAATTTATTTTAAAGAAAAATATATTTTCCGAAATAGCATCTCGCGTTTTAGCCATCCTTATCACACCATATGATTTCTAGTAGTTTTTCCTACTAGCCACGCGTATCAAGCCACTCTTATCTCACCGCATGCGTTTTAATACCCAGACTTTATATCACCGCATGCGTATCAACATCACAATATATCACAATTTGCACCTCAAGTGCTCAATTAATTTAACTTGCCAAAATACTTCAACAATAATATTTTTCCACAATAAAGAGCTCACGGCTCATGCCAACATAAATCATCAATAATATTTTTCTACAATAAAGAGCTCATTGCTCCATCACAATGAGTACAAAAATCTTACAAAAATATTCAGGATTAAATAATTCAGCAAAATAATATTTCAAAATTTTTATTACGTTGCTTCAGCACCAAATTTAAAATGTCAAATACTTCATATTAATAATATTTAATTTAAAAAAAAATCAACTTCAAATAATGCACAGAATAAAAGAAACTAAGTTTCAACTAAATAGGTAAAACAATTAGCATGAAAAGGTCAAGTAACTTTAAAATATTAAATCAATAATGAAGAATATATCAGAATAAAATAATTTAATTAATGCGCAACAGTGATCTACACAATTTAAAAACATAATCTTTCACATTTAGCCCGTGTACACACTCGTCACCTCGTGTATACGACTTTCAACACATTACAATTTATCACTTCAATACCAATCCTAGGGGACATTTCCCCCCACACGAGGTTAGACAAGTCACTTACCTCGACTTGCTCCAATTTAACCAAGTAGTATGCCTTTTCCTCGATTTTTCGACTCTGATTAACTCATATCTAGTCATAATTATTCGATACAGTCAAATAAAATTATAGGAATCAATTTCATAAGAAAATATTATATTTTTTAATAAAATCCTAAATTAGTTCAAAAATTGTCTGTGGGGTCCATGTCTCGGAATCCGGCGAAACTTATAAAATCCGATAATCCATTCAATTACGAGTCCAACCATACCATCTTCACTCAAATCCGACTCCGAATCGACACAGAAATCTCAAAAATTCATTTTTATGAGATTTCTAAAATTTTCCCAAATTTCCATCTCAATACACTAATTAAATAGTGAAAACAGTGATATATTCGTGTATATTGACCAAATCCGAGTAAGAATCACTTAACCCAATGTCTTTCCTTGAAAATCTATCAAAAATGGCCTCTGCTCAAGCTCCTGTTTGTTAAAAATGGCGAATGGAACGAATGCCCTCTTTTATAAATCTCCCCAGGCAGCCTTCGGAACTGGGCCTCGATCGTGGCTTCAATCATAGCCCTCGAGCCTAGGCCTCGATCGTGGCTTCGATCACAAGCTCAATCCTGGGCCTTCAGTCATGGCATCGCTCATGGCATCGAGCCTGGTCCTTCGATCATGGCCTCGATCCTGGCATCGAGCTTGGGCCTTCGATCGTGGCCTCGATCATGGCATCGATCCTGGGCCTTCGATCATGGCCTCGATCATGGCATCGATCCTGAGCCTTCGATCAGTGGCCTTCGATCACTGGCCTTCGAGCTTGCCTTCGATTATGGCCCTCTAGCCTTGCCTTCGATCATGGCTCTCGATCTTGCCTTCGATTATGGCTCTCGAGCCTTGCCTTCGATCCTCGGCTCGATTTCTGGGCTTGATTTCTGGGCTCGACTTCTGGACTTTGATTTTTGGGCTCGACTTCTGGGCTCGATTGCTTAGTAGAAGAAAATTTGCAGCAGCTGTTTAAGTCCCATTTTTTATCCGTTAACCATCCGAAACTCATCCGAGGCCCTTGCGACATCAACAAAATACACCAACAAGTCCTAAAACATCATACGAACTTATTTGAAACCTCAAATCACATCAAACAACGCTAAAATCACGAATCATGCTCCAATTCAAACTTAATGAAACTTAGAATTTTCAACTTCTACATTCGATGTCGAAACCTATCAAATCAAGTCCGATTGACCTCAAATTTTGAACACAAGTCATAAATGACATAACAGAGCTATGAAAATTTTCGGAACTGGATTCCGACCCCGATATCAAAAAGTCAACTCCTCGGTCAAACTTCCAAACTTTAAATTCCTATTTTAGCCATTTCAAACCTAGTTTCACTACGGACTTCCAAAAATAATTCCGATCATGCTCCTAAGTCCAAAATCACCATACTGAGCTGTTGGAATCATCAAATTTCTATTCCGGGGTCGTTTGCATATAATTCGACATCCGGTTACTATTTGAACTTAAACTTTTAATTTTTTATCAAAATTCCATATCTCAAGCTACGGACCTCGGAATTTGATTCCGGGCATACGCCCAGGTCCCAAATCATGATACGGACCTACCAAAACTGTCAAAATATTGATCTGAGTCCGTTTGCTCAAAATGTTGACCAAAGTCAACTCAGTTGAGTTTTAAAGCTCTAATTCACATTTTAATCCATTTTTCACATAAAAACTTTCCGAAAAATTTTATGGACTGCGCACGTAAGTCGAGTAATGATAAATAGTGCTTTTCGAGGTCTTAGAATACATAATTAATTATTAACTTTAAAGATGACATTTTGGGTCATCACAGCCTCGATCATGGCATCGAGCCTGAGCCTTCGATTGTGACACTCGATCTTGGGTCTCGATCCTGTCCCTCGAGCATTGCCTTTGATCATGGCCCTCGAGCATTGCCTTCGAGGGCCATGATCAAAGGCAATGCTCGAGGGCCATGATCGAAGGCAATGCACGAGGGCCAGGATCGAGACCCAAGATCGAGTGTCACAATCGAAGGCTCAAGCTCGATGCCATGATCGAGGCTGTGATGACCCAAAATGCCATCTTTCTATTTAATAAGTAATTCTGTATTCTAAGACCTCGAAAATTACTAATTATCATTCCTAGACTTGTGTGCGCAGTCCGTACAATTTTTTGGAAAGTTTTTATGTGAAAAATAGATTAAAATATTAAATAGAGCTTTAAAACTCAACTGAGTTGACTTTGGTCAATATTTTGATCAAACAGACTCGTATCAGTGTTTTGACAGTTCGGTAGGTCCGTATCGTGATTTGGGACTTGGGCGTATGCCCGAAATTGAATTTCGAGGTCCCTAGCCTGAGATATGGAATTTTGATAAAAAATTTAAAAGATGAAAGCTTAAAGATTTTTAAGAAGTTACTGATGTTGGATTTATTGACACCAGGTCTGTATTTTGGTTCCGGAGCCCGGTATAGGTCCACTATAATATTTATCACTTATCTGCCAAATTTGGTGAGAATCGGAGTTGATTTGACGTGATTCGGACGTCCGGTTGTGAAGATATAAGTTTTAACGTTTTCTTGAAAATTTCATTCGATTTGGGGTTCAATTCGTAATTCTAGGTGTTAGTTTGGTGATTTGATCGCGCGAACAAGTTCGTATGATGTTTTAGGACTTGTGGGCATGTTTGGTTTGGAGCCCCGAGGGCTCGGGTGAGTTTCGGATGCTCAACGAGCCATTTCGGACTTAAGAAAGATGGCAGATTTCTGGTGTTATGTTGCAAAATTTTTACTCATCGTGATCGCGTGAAGTCGTTCGCGATCGCGTAAGGCAAACTGAGAGGTCAGCCAAAGTTGCTCTTCGCGTTCACGAATTTGAGGTTGCGACCGCATAGGGGTGTGAAGGGGTGCATCGTGAACGCGTGGACAAGGTCGCGTTCGTGTAGAGTTAAAGAGGCTAAAGCTAAGCCACACGCTTACTCATCGCCATCGCGTGAGTTCGCTCGTGATCGCGTAAGTCTGTGAGTCAAAGCATCGCGTTCGCATAACATTCTACGCGTTCATGTAGAGTAAATTTCTGGGGCAGCAAAGTAGAGCTTCGCGATCGCGAGGCTACTCATGCGATCGCGATTAAGGAAAATTGGGCAGCCAAAAATGTGCTTCGCGATCGCGTAGAGTAAAAGTTGGGCAAATAGAACTTAAGTTCTGGAAAATGGGATTCGTCCCATTTTCAACCGTTTTCCATTTTTGAGCTTGGGTAAGGTGATTTTTGGGCGATCTTTACGGAAAAACATTGGGGTAAGTGTTCCTTATCCTATATTTATTATATTTCATGATTTCATACTCATTTATATCATGAATCCGTGAATTTATGGAAGAAAAATCAGATATTTATAAAATCTTCCAAAAACGAAAATTTGAGATTTGAAGGTCCTTTTGACATCGGAATGTGATAAATTTTGTATGGTTGGACTCGTATCGGAACGAGTGTTCTGATTTCGTAAGTTTTTTTGAGATTTTAAATGTGGGTCCCACTGTCAAATATTTTAATGAATTTTGGATTTTTATCAGGAAAATTAGTAAATTCATCTGGAATTAATTCCTATGATTCGTATTGAGTAAATTGAATTGTTTATGAATAGATTTGAAGCTTTTGGAGACAAATTTAAAAGGAAAAGTTGTGGTCGAGTAATTGATTGAAATTTACAAAGCGAGGTAAGTGTCGTGGTTAACCTTGACTTGAGGGAATAAAACCCTTAAACTATTTGTTATGTGAAATGCATGTGAACGACGTATAAGTGAGGTGACGAGTGTCTATATATCATCAAATTAATTGTTTGCATGTTTACTTGAAAAATCATAAATTGTTTTAATCATGAATTAATTGTTATAATAATTGTTTCTTTCCTATTCTTTGACAAATATTAATGCTTGAATTCCTGCAATAATTGTTACATGCTATTTGATTTATGTGTATTAATTGCTACTTGACATTTAGCATATTTAACATTAAACTGCCTATTTTCTCCCTGATTTCCTAAATAAATTGCTATTTGTCATTGTTTGTTTCATAATTTAATCATAATTATTATATGCTTGTTGTCTTAAAAACTTTATGTTAATTGTTGCATTCATTGGGGTAATTTCTTCTATAAGAATTGATAAATGAATATATTGGAGGAGCGGGTTGCACGCCGCAACAGAATCGATTGAAATGAATATATTGGAGGATCGGGGTGCACGCCGCACAAACTTTTTAAAAGTCCATATTGGAGGATCGGGTTGCACGCCGCAACGGACTTATTAAAAGTCAATATTGGAAGATTGGATTGCACTCCGCAACAAACTTATTTAAAGTCTATATATACTTGATTGAAATAAATATGCAATAGACTTATTTAAAAGTCAATATTGGGGGATCGGATTGCACGCCGCAACAGACTTATTTAAAGTCTATATATACTTGATTGAAATAAATATGCAATAGACTTATTTAAAAGTCAATATTGAGGGATCAGATTGCACACCGCAACAGACTTATTCAAAAGTCTATATATACTCGATTGAAATAAATATATGACAAACTTGATTAAAAGGAATATATTGGGGGAGCAGGTTGCACGCTGCAACAGAATTCAATGTGAATATATTGTGAGAGCGGGTTGCACGCTGCAACAGAATTGATGGAAATGATAATTGATTATGACTGCTGAATTGGCTTCAATTATTATAAATGAGTTACCTGATTTATTTCTATTATTGTTGTTGTTACTAATATTGCGTACAAGTAATGTAAGTGACCTGCCTTAGCCTCGCCACTACTTCGTCGAGGTTAGGCTGATCACTTACCAGTACATGGGGTCGGTTGTACTGATACTACACTCTACACTTCTTGTGCAGATTTTGGAGTTGGTCCCAGTGGCGTACCATAGACTTGCTCGGATTTCAGCTACTTAGAGGAGACTTGAGGTATAACTGCACGGCGTTCGTAGTTCTGAAGTCCCCGTCTACTTTTCTTTAGCTGTGTGTTTATTTTCAGACAACTTTATTTTATTCAGACCTTTATTTATTTTATTCTAGAAGCTCGTGCACTTGTGACACCAATTCTAGGATGGTATTTAGACACCGTTGTTTTTATGGATTATTCACTATATTTCAGACCTTACTTCTGTAGTTGTTCCTTTGTTATTAATAAATTTAAAAATTGTTTTAAAATGGATAATATTATTCTAACATTGGCTTTCCTAGCAAGTGAAATGTTAGGCACCATCACGGTCCGAAGGTGGGAATTTCGGGTCATGACAGTTGGTATCAGAGCACTAGGTTACATAGGTCTCACGAGTCATGAGCAAGCTTAGTAGAGTCTGAAGGATTGGTACAGAGACGTTTGTACTTATCTCTTAGAGCCTATGCAGTTTATGAACAATATCACTTCTTTCTTATTCTGTCGTGCGATTTTATTCTATCATCGATGATTGAACCATTCTATTCTTATTCTCTCACAGATGGTGAGAACACGTAATACATCTACCGATGGATAGGAACCAGAGCCCCCGGTGGGAACTATGGCCGGGGGTAGAGGTCGAGGCTGAGGTCGTGCTAGAGGCCGAGGCAGAGGCAGAGGTAGAGCTCAGTCCAGAGCTCGAGCAACTGCACCTGTTATAGAACCTCAGGTGGATCTTCAAGAGGAAGATCCAGTTCAGAATGTACCAGTTGGACCAGTTCAGGTCCCGGAAGGATTCATAGCCACTCCAGTACTTCAGGACGCTCTAGTCCATTTAGTAAGTCTTATGGAGGGCGTGGCCCAGAATTGTACATTTCTAGTGGCACCAACCGTCTCACAGGCTGGGGGAGTAGCACAAACTCCCACTACTCCCACTCCAGAGAAAATGGCTCCCCAGAATCAGGCTCCAGCAGCCCCGCCAGTTGGGGTAGTTCGGCCAGTTGTTGCGGCACAGACTAATGATAGGCCCGCTATGTCTTTTGAGGCCTTATTGAGACTGGATAAGTTTACTAAGCTCTTTCCAGTTCACTTCAGTGGTACACCTTCTGAGGACCCACATGACTATCTTGAACGCTGCCACGAGGTGTTGCGGAACATGGGTATAGTTGAGACCAATGGGGTTGATTTTGCTGTATTTCAGATGACGGGTTCCGCCAAGAGGTGGTGGAGAGATTATACATTGACCTGACCAGTCGGATCGCCTGCACTTACCTGGGAGCAGTTCTCTGAGCTATTTCTGGAGAAGTTCCTCCCTATCACACTGAAAGAGGAATTCCGCAAGCAATTTGAGCGTCTACAGCAGGGCAGTATGACTGTTACTCTGTATGAGTCCCGTTCTATGGATTTGGCCCGTCATGCTCTCCTTTTACTACCTACGGAGGGAGAAAGAGTGAGGAGGTTTATTGAGGGACTCACTCACCCTATCAGACTTCAGATGGCCAAGGAGACCGGAAGTGATATTTCTTTTCAGGCGGCTGCTAATGTCGCAAGGAGGATCGAGATAGTTCTTGCACAGGAGAGAGGGCAGAGGTCTGATAAGAGGCCTCGTCAGTTCGGTGGTTTCGGTGGTGCCTCGTCTGGAGGCAGGGGTAATTTTGGTAGGGGTCATCCTCCCAGACCATTTCATTCAGCACTTCATGCATCTCCCGGTGCTTCAGGGAGTCACGGTCCTATTATGCCTTACTATGGACAACCAGCATTTAGTGCACATTCAGCTCCAATCAGTGCACCGCCATTCTAGAGTTACTACAACGGTTATTCGGCCCATTTGGGTCAGCTTCATCTTCAGCAGCTACGGCATCAGGATGGGTGTTATGAGTGTGGTAACATCGGTCACATCAGGAGGTATTGCCCTAGATTGACGAGTAACAGATCTCGGTAAGATTCTCGTGCCAACATACCGGCACCGGTTGCTTCACCGCCTGCTCAGCCAGCTAGAGGTAGGTGTCAGGCAGCTAGAGGTGGAGGTCAGGACATTAGATGTGGAGGTTAGACCGTTAAAGGTAGAGGCCAGCCAGTTAGAGGCCGTCCTAGGGACGCAGTTCAGAATGGTGGGGCCCAGCCCCAATTTTATGTTTTTCTAGCTAGGCTTGAGGCCGAGTCATCTAATGCTATGATCACAGGTATTATTCCAGTTTGCCATAGAGATGCTTTAGTTTTATTTGATCTAGGATCTACTTATTCCTATGTGTCCTCCTATTTTGCTTCATTTATGGTTGTACCTTGTGATTCTCTGAGTTCTTCTGTGTGTGTATCTATACCGGTGGGAGACTCTATTGTAGTAGATCATGTCTATTGTTCGTGTGTGGTTACTATTGGTAATCTTGAGACTAGTGTGGATCTTCTACTTCTTGATATAGTAGATTTTGATGTCATCTTGGGTATGGATTGGTTGTCCCCTTATAATGCTATATTAGATTGTCATGCCAAGACAGTGACCCTAGCTATGACGGGGTTACCTCGGTTAAAATGGAAAGGAAATCCTGGTCATTCTGCCAGCAGGGTTATTTCTTATATGAAAGCTCGGCGTGTGGTAGAGAAAGGGTGTCTAGACTAATTGGCTTATATTCGTGATCCAAGTGCGGATGTTCCTTCTATGGACTCAGTACCAGTTGTTCGTGAATTTCCAGAAGTATTTCCTGCAGATTTGCTGGGGATGCCACCTGACAAAGATATTGAATTCTGTATTGATTTGGCTCCGGGCACTCAGCCCAATTCTATTCCACCATACCGTATGGCCCCGCCAGAGTTGAAAGAATTGAAAGAGCAGTTACAAGACTTGCTTGATCAGGGATTCATTAGACCCAGTGTCTCGCCCTAGGGTGCACCAGTATTATTTGTAAAGAAGAAAGATGGCTCTATGCGGATGTGTATAGATTATCGGCAGTTGAACAAGGCCACTAACAAAAACAAATATCCGCTGCCAAGAATTGATGACTTATTTGATCAGCTTCAGGGTGCCAAGGTATTTTCGAAGATCGATTTGAGGTCTGGTTACCATCAGTTGAAGATTAGGGCATCTGATGTCCCTAAAATAGCTTTTTGGACTCGGTATGGACATTACAAATAACTAGTGATGTCATATGGGTTGACAAATGCCCCAACAACATTTATGGATTTGATGAATCGGGTGTTTAAGCCTTATTTGGATTCTTTGTAGTTGTATTCATTGATGATATCTTGATTTACTCCAGCAGTCGAGAGGAGCATGAGCAACATCTTTGAAGTATGATTCACACTTTGAAGAATAATCAGTTATATGCCAAGTTTTCTAAATGTGAGTTTTGGTTAGACTCAGTTGCCTTTTTGGGGCATGTTGTATCGGCATAAGGCATAAATGTGGATCCTAAGAAGATTGAGGTTGTTCTGAATTGTCCTAGACCTACTTTAGTTACAGAGATCTGGAATTTCCTGGGTTTAGCAGGTTATTATCGTCGGTTCATGGAAGGGTTTTCATCTATAGCAAACCCATTGACCAGACTGACCGAGAAAGGTGTCCCATTTAGATGGTCAGACGAGTGTGAGTTGAGTTTTTAGAAACTCAAGACTACTTTAACTACGGCGCCAGTGTTGGTATTACCCACAGGTTCAGGATCCTATACGGTGTATTGTGATGCATCTCACATTGGGCTTGGTGCAGTATTAATGCAAGATGGCAGGGTGATTGCATATGCGTCGCGGCAGTTGAAAGTTCACGAGAAGAATTATCCTGTTCGTGACTTAGAACTGGCAGTCATTGTTCATGCGCTGAAAATTCGGAGGCATTACCTCTACGATGTCTCGTGTGAGGTATTTACTGATCATCATAGCCTTCAGTACCTATTCAAACAAAAAGATCTTAATTCGAGGCAGAGAAGATAGTTGGAGTTGTTGAAAGACTATGATATCACCATTTTATATCACCCCGGAAAGGCCAATGTGGTGGCCGATACTTTAAGTAGAAAGGCTATGAGTATGGGCAGTCTTGCATATATTCCGGTTGGTGAGAGGCCATTAGCTGCAGATGTTCAGACTTTGGCTAATCAGTTCATGAGGATAGATATTTTAGAACCCAGTTGGGTTCTAGCTTGCACAGTCGCTCGGTCTTCTTTATATGAGTGCATCAGAGAGAGGCCGTATGATGATCCTCATTTACTTGTCCTTAAGGACACGGTGCGGCACGGTGATGCCAAACAGGTTGTTGTGGGGGAAGATGGAGTTCTGCGAATGCAGGGTCGTATTTTTGTGCCTAATGTGGATGGGCTTCGTGAATTAATTCTTGAAGAGGCATGCAGTTCCAGGTATTCTATTCATCCAGGTACCGCCAAAATGTATCAAGATTTGCGGCAACATTATTGGTGGAGGAGAATGAAAAAGGATATAGTTGCATATGTAGCTCGGTTTCTGAATTGTCAGCAAGTTAAGTATGAGCATTAGAGACCTGGTGGTTTGCTTCAGAAGTTAGAAATTCCAAAGTGAAAGTGGGAGCGTATCACCATGGATTTTGTTGTTGGGCTCCCACAGACTCAGAGAAAATTTGACGCAGTTTGGATCATTGTGGACAGGTTGACCAAGTAAGCACATTTCATTCCAGTGGCAGTTACCTATTCTTTAGAGAGGTTAGCTGAAATTTACATTCGTGATATTGTCCGCCTTCACGGTGTGCCCGTGTCTATTATTTCAGATCGAGGTACACAGTTTACCTCACACTTGTGGAGGGCTGTACAGCATGAGTTAGGCACGCGGGTGGAGTTGAGTATAACATTTCATCCACAGACAGACGGACAGTCAAAGCGCACTATTCAGATATTGGAAGATATGCTTCGCACTTGTGTTATAAACTTTGGAGGTTCTTGGGACCATTTCTTGCCACTTGCAGAGTTTGCTTATAATAATAACTACCAGTCGAGCATTCAGATAGCTCCATATGATGCATTATACGGAAGGCGAAGCCGATCGCCAGTTGGTTGGTTTGAACCGGGAGAGGCTCGGTTATTGGGTACCGATTTGGTACAAGATGCCTTGGATAAGGTCAAGAATATTCCGGATCGACTTCGCACAGCTCAGTCTAGGCAAAAGAGTTATACCGACCGTAAAGTTGGTGATATTGCATTCATGGTTGGAGAAAGAATATTGCTTAGAGTTTCACTTATGAAAGGTGTAATGAGGTTCGGAAAGAAGGGCAAGTTGCGCCCTAGGTATATCGGACCGTTTGAAATTCTTGTAAGGGTGGGTGAAGTAGCCTACAGGCTTTCATTACCACCTAGTTTATGATCGATTCATTCGGTGTTCCATGTGTCTATGCTCCGGAAATATCATGGTGATCCGTCCCATGTGTTAAATTTTAGCTCAGTCCAATTGGACAAAGATTTGACTTACGAGGAAGAGCCGGTGGCTATTCTAGCTCGGCAGGTCTGATAGTTAAGGTCTAAGAGTTATCCTTCAGTTCGGGTGCGATGGAGAGGTCAGCCGGTAGAGGCATCTACTTGGGAGTCCGAGTCGGACATGCGGAGTAAATATCCCCACTTATTCACCAGCTCAGGTACTTTTTCTAACTTCGTTCGAGGAAGAACATTTGTTTTAGAGGTGGAGAATGTGATGACCCAAAATGTCATCTTTAAATTTAATAAGTAATTCTGTGTTCTAAGACCTCAAAAAGCACTAATTATCAATCCTCGACTTGCGTGCGCAGTCCGTACAATATTTCGGAAAGTTTTTATGTGAAAAATAGATTAAAATGTGAAATAGAGCTTTAAAACTCAACTGAGTTGACTTTGGTCAACATTTTGAGCAAACAGACTCATATCAGTGCTTTGACAGTTCGGTAGGTCCGTATCGTGATTTGGGACTTGGGCGTATGCCCGGAATCGAATTCCGAGGTCCCTAGGCCGAGATATGGAATTTTGATGAAAAATTTAAAATATGAAAGCTTAAAGATTTTTAAGAAGTTACTGATGTTGGATTTATTGACACAGAGTCCGTATTTTGGTTCCCGAGCCCGGTATAGGTCCACTATAATATTTATGACTTATCTGCCGAATTTGGTGAGAATCGGAGTTGATTTGACGTGATTCGGACGTCCGGTTGTGAAGATATAAGTTTTAACGTTTTCTTGAAAATTTCATTCGATTTGGGGTTCAATTCGTAGTTCTAGGTGTTATTTTGGCGATTTTATTGCGCGAACAAGTTCGTATGATGTTTTAGGACTTGTGGGCATGTTTGGTTTGGATCCCTGAGCGCTCGGGTGAGTTTCAGATGCTCAACGGACCATTTCGGACTTAAGAAAGATGGCATATTTCTGGTGTTTTGTTGCAGAATTTTTACTCATCGCGATCGCGTGAAGTCATTCGCGATCGCATAAGGCAAATTGAGAGGTCAGCCAAAGTTTCTCTTCGCGTTTGCGAATTTGAGTTTGCGATCACGTAGGGGTGTAAAGGGGTGCTTTGTGAACGCGTGGACAAGGACGCGTTCACGTAGAGTTAAAGAGGCTAAAGCTGAACCACGTGCTTACTCATCGTGATCGCGTGAGTTCGTTCGCGATCACGTAAATCTGTAAGTCAAAGCATCGCGTTCGCGTAATGTTCTACGCATTCGCGTAGAGTAAATTTCTGGGGCAGCAAAGTAGAGCTTCGCGATCGCGAGGCTACTCATGCGATCGCGATTAAGGAAAACTGGACAGCCAAAAATGTGCCTCGCGATCGCGAAGCATTGTACGCGATCGCGTAGGGTAAAATTTGGGCAAATAGAACTTAAGTTCTGGAAAATGGGATTCGTCCCATTTTGAACCCTTTTCCCTTTTTGAGCTCGGGTAAGGCGATTTTTGGGCGATTTTCACGGGAAAATATTGGGGTAAGTGTTTCTTATCCTATATTGATTATATTTCATGATTTCATACTCATTTATATCATGAATCCATAAATTTATGGAAGAAAAATCAGATTTTTATAAAATCTTTCAAAAACGAAAATTTAAGATTTGAAGGTCCATTTTACATCGGAATTTGATAAATTTTGTATGGTTGGACTCGTATTAGAATGGGTGTTCTGATTTCGTAAGTTTTTCCGATATTTGAAATATGGGTCCCACTGTCAAATATTTTAATGAATTTCGGATTTTTATCCCAAAAATTAGTAAATTCATATGAAATTAATTCCTATGATTCGTATTGAGTATATTGAATTGTTTATGAATAGATTTGAAGCTTTTGGAGACAAATTTAAAAGGAAAGTTATGGTCGAGTAATTAATTGGAATTTGCTTTAACCTTGACTTGAGGGAATAGAATCCTTAAACTATTTGTTATGTTAAATGCATGTGAACGACGTATAGGCGAGGTGACGAGTATCTATACATCGTCAAATTAATTGTTTATATGTTTACTTGAAAAATCATAAATTGTTTTAATCATGAATTAATTGTTATAATAATTATTTCTTTCCTATTCTTTGACAAATATTAATTCTTGAATTCCTGCAATAATTGTTACATGCTATTTGATTTATGTGTATTAATTGATACTTGACATTTAGTGTGATGACCCAAAAAGCCATCTTTTGTTTTAGAACTCGAATCTGGGCTCTTAAGCCTTAAAAATCTCATTTTTACCCTTCTTAATTTGCGTGCACAGTCTGGGCAGGATTCCGGAAAGCTTTTATGTTGAAAACTAATGAAAATAAGAATTTTTGCCTTAAAAGTTTATTTTAGTTGACTTCGGTCAATAATTTTGGTAAACGGGCCCGAATCCGTGCTTTGACTGTCCTGGTAGGTCCGTATCGAATTATGGGACCTGAGCGTATGCCTGGAATCGAATTCGGAGCTCCCTAGCTTGAGTTATGAATTTTTGATGAAAATTAAAAGTTTGAGAATTATTTGTTTTTTAAAATTGACTGATATTTAGCATTGTTAGTATCGGGTCCGTATTTTGGTTTCGGAGCCCGGTACTGGTTCATTATGATATTTAAGACTTATCTGTGAAATTTGGTAAGAAACAGAGTTGATTTGACGTGATTCGGACGTCCAGTTGAGAAAATAGAAATTTTAAAGTGTTCTTGAGAATTTCATTTTATTTGGTGCTAAATTCTTAGTTCTAGGTGTTATTTGGAGGTTTGATCGCGCGAGCAAGTTCGTATGATATTTTTAGACTTGTGTGCATGTTTGGTTTGGAGCCCCGAGGGCTCGGGTGAGTTTTGGATAGGCCACGGGATGTTTTGGACTTTGGAAATCTAGTATTTTGCTGCAGCAGGTGTTCTGGCATGTCCTTCTTCGCGTTCGCGAAGGTACTCTCGCGAACGCGAAGAGTAAACTGGGCAGCTGAAGATTTCTTCTTCGCGAACGCGAAGGCATGGTCGTGAATGCGAAGCGATGGGGGCGTTACCCTTCGCGAACGCGACACGCCCATCGCGAACGCATAGTGTTAGGCATTGAGGAGGGGAAGTCAGCCATTCCGTCATCGCGAACGCGAACATTGACTCGCAAACGCGAAGGCCGCAGGGGAGTAACCATCGCGAAGGCAAGCTGGTTCTCGCGAATGTGTAGGCTTAGCCGGTGCCCTTCGCGAACGCGACAGTGCTCTCGCGAACGCGATGAACACTGTCGCCCAGCACTTAACAGAATCCAAAACGGGATTTTAGCCAAAAATTCATTTTTCTCAAAAACCAAACGGTGAGAGGCGATTTTTCAAGAGCCATTTCTTCCCCAAAATATTGGTAAGTGATTCTAAACCATTTTCTTTCAATTACCCATTACATTTTATGAATTATCAACCTAAAATCTAGAGTTTTCATGGTAGAATTAGGGGGTTAGGGTAGAAAGTAGGGATTTCGGAAATTTGAGGATTTAGACCCCAATTTGAGGTCGGATTCCAAAACTAATTACATATTCGGGCTCGGAGGTGAATGGGTAAAAGGATTTTGGTCTGAACCTCGGGTTTTGATCAAGCGGGCCCGGGGTCGATTTTTTGACTTTTTGGAGGAAAATTTGGGAAATTTAATTTATGAAATATAGTTGATTCCTTTAGCAATATTTGATAGTATTGAGTCATTTTTGAATAGATACGAGTGGTTTGGAGGTGAATTCCAAAGGAAAAGCTGTGATTGAGAATTAAGTGGCCTTCGGAACGAGGTAAGTATTGTGTCTAACTTTGGCTTGAGGGAATAGGTATTGTGTGAGTATTTGCTACGTGTTTTGTTGTTGAATACGACGTATAGTTGAGGTGACGAGCATCTATACGTTGTGGTCGAGTCATAGCATGCGAGTGAAATTCCATTTCTTGCAAATTTGTAGTCTTAAATCTTGTTATCCATGCTTATTGTTGTTGTGGAAATGTTGGGAGACTTGTATCCGGTTCCACCAAGGTCGATAAAATTGTGAATATTGATTCGAGGTTGAGATGTTAAATTGTGAAAGTAATCATTGACGAAATATTGATTTCTTGTTAAAATTCTCTCTATCCGTTGTTATTGATTCTGTGAATTGTGAGGAAGAGTGTAAAGCACGAAGGATGATGCCGTGCATAATTTAATTATATTGTGAGGAAGAGTGTAAAGCAGGAAGGGTGATGCCGTGCATAATTTATTTATATTGTGAGAAAGAGTGTAAAGCACGAACGGTGATACCGTGCATGAATTATTTATATTGTGAGGAAGAGAGTAAAAGCACAAAATTTATTTATATTGTGATGAAGAGTGTAAAGCATGAAGGGTGATTCCGTGCATGAATTATTTATATTGTGAGGAAGAGAGTAAAAGCACGAAGGGTGATGCCGCACTATCTTATTTGTTATTTGGTGAGGTTGAGAGTAAAAGCACGAAGGGTGATGTCGTGTAGTTTTCCTTTGCTGTTTTAATTGCTCAATTCGTTTAAGGATTTTCTGTTTAATTCTGTCCTTTCATTATTCTCACTCTTCATGTTGTATTCCCCCATTGTATGCTCCCTTCCCATTATTTCTGCGTTATTGCTTTATTTACCGTTGTTGCCACTAGCATGATTATACTGTTTAGGTTATATGTGGGTATCTTGTCCTAGACTCATCACTACTTCGCCGAGGTTAGGTTCGACACTTACCAGTACATGGGGTCGGTTTTACTTATGCCGCACTCTACACTTTCTGTGCAGATTTTGATACCGGCTTAGGTTGATCGAGATTTGCTACTGGTCCGCTGTCCGGAGACTCAAGGTAGATCTGTTGGCATTCACATACCTTGAAGTCACCGTCTATCTTTTATGTCCTACTGTTTTCTTTCATTCAGACAGTTGTATTTCTTTCAGACTATCACTCGTTATAAATTCTAGAATGCTCGTGAATTGTGACTCCAGATCCGGGTGGTAGCAGTTCATACAGTTTTATGTTATTCCGCACTTATTATATTTCATCTTAGTTAATTATTGTTAATTACGGAATGGAAATAAGGAATTGGTTAATGATTCTCTAACGTTGGCTTGCCTAGCAAGTGAAATGTTAGGCACCATCACGGTTCAGTCGGTGGGAAATTTTGGGTCGTGACAGTTGGTATCAGAGCACTAGGTTGCTTAGGTCTCAAGATTCATGAGCAAGCTTAGTAGAGTCTGGAGGATCGGCATGGAGACGTCTGTGCTTATCTTCCAGAAGCTATGAAGTTTAGGAACAAGTTTCACTTCTATTCTCCTCTGTCGTGCGATTTTGCTTTCTCAATACTGATTGAACTCTTCTACTCTTATTCTCTCGCAGATGGCGAGAACACGTACCGCTTCCTCAGCTGAGCAAAAGCTAGAGCCTCCAGTGACATCTCCTACGCGGGGCAGAGGTCGAGGCCGGGGCCGTGCTAGAGACTGGGGCAGGGGCAGGGCTCCGCCTAGGGCCCGAGCAGTAGCCCCAGTAGTGGAGCCTCAAATCTATATTGACGAGGAGGTTCCAGCCCAGACTGTTCCTGCCGGACCAGCTCAGGTTCCGAAGGGGTTTATTGCCACCCCAGTACTTCAGGACGCTTTGGTCTATTTGGTGGGACTTATGGAGAGTGTGGCCCAGACTGGTGCATTTCCCATGGCACTAGCAGTCCTCAGGCTGGAGGAGGAGCCCAGACTCCTACCACTCCCGCTCCAGAGCAGATAGCTCCCAAGTATCAGGCTCCAGCAGCTCAGCCAATCGGATTAGTTCAGCCGGTTATTGCAGCACAGGTCGGAGATGGGCTAGCTATGTCTTCTGAGGCCTTATGGAGATTAGACAAGTTTTATCAAGCTCTTTTTAGTTCACTTCAGCGGTGCTCCTTCAGAGGATCCCCAGGAGTACCTTGACAGTTGTCACGAGGTTTTACGGAACATGGGTATAGTGGAGACCAATGGGGTCAATTTTGCTGCATTTCAGATGACGGGTTCCGCCAAGAAATGGTGGAGAGATTACTTGTTGACCAGACCAGCTGGGTCACCTGCTCTTACATGGGACCAGTTCTTGCAGCTCTTCATAGAGAAGTTTCTGCCTATCACATTAAGAGAGGAGCGTCGACGTTAGTTTGAGCGTCTCCAGTAGGGCAGTATGACTGTTACTCAGTATGAGACCCATTTTGTGGATTTGGCCCGTTATGCTATTATTTTGCTTCCCACCAAGAGAGAGAGGGTGAGGAGGTTTATTGATGTACTTGCT